>NC_045961.1:22273986-23648986 GCF_010909765.2 Amblyraja radiata
GGACCCTCAAGTGTGGGCGGAGGACCAGCTCAGGTAGGATGCTTGAACATCATTCTCCATCCAAGTAGCTCTCTCAGAGCAGGGTAACACCTCCTTCAATACAACATACAGGCCACCGCTGCATTGTCAAATTAATTCAGGGTTTGCTGGAACAAGGAATACTGGTGAAGTGCCAATCGATTTGTAACACCCCTATTCTTGCCATTCCAAAACCGGAAAGGAGGGCCAATATAGACTTGTACAAGATCTGAGAGGAGTCAATTTTGTTGTGGAACAGCTCCATGCCCTAGTGCCAAACTCTGCCCATATCAGAGCCCAAATACCGGCTGAAGCAAAAATCTTTCCGATAGTCGACTTGTAACATATATTATTCTCCCTGCCTCGTCACGAGGACAGCCAATATTTGTTTGCTTTCTGGAAACCAAGGGGCTAACACCCTATACCACCAAGGCGGGTGAATTTAAATTAACAAAAAAGCATGAGAGGCCTTTGAAAACTTAAAAAAATCGCTGATGCAAGCTCCGTCGTTGGGAAGACCATTGTGCGACTGACCTTTCCAGCTCTATTGCACCATTTTATCTGAATGTGCAACCAGTCCTAACTCAAAAACACAGGGATAGACATAGACCAGTTGCGTATTAATCCTCTAAATTAGATCCGTAAGCCAGGGGACATCCACTTTGCACTCAAACTTTAACTGCAATATATAATAGTTTACAATCAGCTGCTTATTTGACTCTCCAGCAGGAAATTGTAGTGTACAGTTCACATTCGGTATTGACATTGATGGGGCAGCTTCAAACCTAGCACTTAACAATGGCCCGCCAAAATAAGTATGAGATCTATCTTTTGAACAACACAAAACTGCAATTCAGATATTGTACATTGATTAACCCAGCCTCTTTTCTTATTTCACCTCCAGAAGAGCAATCAGAAGTAGGACATGACTGTCTATTTGTCATAGAGGAGGAAACATCTGTCAGAGAGGACTTGAGGGATGCTCCCATTGAGGACTCTGACATCATTTTATATGTGGATGGAGCACATCTATTGGACCGTGGAGTGAGAGATTGTCTGGCTATGCAGTTGTTAATCAGAAAGCAGAAAATGGAGAAGCAGCTGCCTTTGAGTCACCCTATTCAGCACAGCAAGCTGAATTATTCGCTTTAATTAGGGCTTGTATAATTGGGGAAGATTTTAAAGTAAGTATTTACATTGATTCTCGGTATGCATTTGGTGCCGTGCATGAATTTGGACAATTATGGCAAAATAGGGGATTTCTAACTTCCGCAGAAACCCAAATCTCAAATAAACAATTGGTGACAGATTTATTGAAGGCCTTGATGCTACCCAGACAAATTTCTGTTATGACATATAGATATCGGGAATCATAATGCTGATTTGGTAGCCAAGAAAGTATCATGGGAAGTATCAACATGGTGGTACCCAAAATTATGAGGCTGACTAAAAGTATAACTAACAAGTCCCCCTCGGAGAAACTGATGCCAACCATCCAAGAAAGTGTTTGATTACAGGAGGAGGCTACTAAAGGAAATAAGGAACAGTGTAGACAATTTGGGTGTGTACTGGATTGTATGACTGGACTGTGGACCACTCCAGCAGGGCAGATGACAGATTAATTGGCAGTATGGGTTATATAATGCATGCACTATGCAACCCATTGTGATGCAAGGGCAGTAGGGGACACTCTAATGGCTACTTAGAAGCATCCAAAACTACAAACTTTAGCTCAGAAGGTAAGCAGCAATTGCTTGGTCTGCCAGATATACAATCCAGGGAAGGAATAGGATGTGAAGGAAGAAAAACACCATTGCCTATGGGTCCGTTTGAGACATTGCAGATGGACTATATCAAATTAGAAGAAGTACCAAGGGAGTGGGTACTTGTTATCAGAGTCGATGTATTTGACCGGTGGATGAAAATTTGTCCAACCCTTGATAATAAAGAGGCTAATGTTATCAAGGTGTCAAGAAAATTGTCCCTAGATTCCGTATTCTTAATTGGCTTGATTTAAAATGATGGTCCACAACAAATGGAAATTAATTGATAAAATTGAACAGCTGGGAATTCCACAGAAATTGGATTGAATTGTGTTATCAACCACAAGCTTATTTAAATCGACCTTTTCTAGGATCTGGAATGATCTCTTTCTATTTTTCAATTTTTATGATTTAATCAGTATATTTAAAAATATAATGCCGATACTTTGCCAGTCACTTGCAGATAAATAACATCTAATGGACTAAAGCTAGTCGCTTCAAGATTGAAGATTTTCAGCCAAACATTGAGGCAATCAAGCAAACCAGAAAGTGATTAAGTGCACACTCTGCAGCCTCATGCTAAGACACCATAACACAAGTCGCCCACAAGACTCATCATTAAGTTGCTCTCAAGAGGGTCTGCTGACTATGACCAGTTCACTATAGCCTAGAAATTCATCCATGTGGAGCATGTTTTTAAAGTGACATGTAATTGAATGGAACTATGAAGTAGATTGTATCAAATACATGGTGAACAATATGAAAGAATTGGTGGCTTCCATGCACATGATGTGCTGATGTACAGAGACCTAAAGGATGTACAGCAATCAACCAGCTTGTAATGCAAAATTGATGATACCACTGCAAGGTAGAAAGAAGCCTGTGTTTGTAATTCAGAAAAAGCAGGGGCCTCGACTCACACTGATGGTTTCTTAAGGGGCTGTCTGACTGCGGCGACTTAATTGGCGAGTTTAGAAGAGTTTGCCCTCGACTCATACTCGCTGCATGGTCGACCCGAAGTCCTAGGAGGTCTTTGTAATTCTCCTTCATGCTCGAGAGTAGTCTCCATGTACTCGAGGCCTCAGCGTATTTTTCAACATGCTGAAAAATGCCTGCGAGTAAAAAAAGGTCGCCAATATTTTTTTTACTCGTACGTTTAGTCGAAGTAGGTCATAGTAGGTCGGCATGTTATTCGAAGGTAATCGAGGGTGGTCGAAGATAATCGAAGGTAGTCGTAGATAGTCTTCAACATAGTCGAAGGGAGGTCGAAGGAGATCGAAGGAGGTCGTCTTCACTCTCCACTATTCGGAGTCCAATTTTCCCAAAGCTAGTCGAAGCTGGTCTTCAACATGACATTTTTTTCAAACTCTCCTAAACTCTTCTAAACTCACCAATTAGGTCGCTGCAGTGGGATAGCCCCTTTATTACAATGATGACTGAAATATTGGCTTTTAATCAGGGAGGTGGCATTAACTGCAAAAATATGCAAGGTATTCTAAAAAATTGAAAGACAATCCCACTGACTTCTAGATGTCATGGAATCAGGTCTTGAGGTGGACGGCTGATCACTTCCAGGTGTCAAGTCCATATTTTCAGTAACTCACAATCACAGCCCATCCCTGGGCCAAGAGATCAGATCTCTCATACACCAGATGTCAACCACACTGAGGTCAGGTGCTTCCTTTGTTTTGATAAAGAAACAAGGAACTTCAGATACTGGTTAATACAAAAAAGTGCTGGAGTAACTCAGCAGGTCAGGCTGCATCTCTGGAGAACATGGATAGGTGACGTTTTGGGTTGTTTCTTCAGACCCTCAATTATTTTGCTAATTGCAGCCCAGGGAAGATATCTGTGGAATGAAAGACTGATCCCCCAGTGATCTCAGTGGCAGCTGAAGGCTTCATGGCTATATTTGCTGTCTGTTACAGAATCAAGGAAATTTCATTCACTGTGGAACTAACACCGCAAACGTAAGAAGCCCAGATTTCCACGTCTCTTGCACACATCTCCACGTTTCCCTCTATGCAACAGGGTCTGTTACTATTGAGGCTAATAACAAGGAGATTTTTACTGTACATCTGCAAACGTGACAATAAACTAAACTAAACTAAACTAAGAGAATAGATAGAGTAAACTGCAGGAAACATTTGCCCATATTAGAGTTAGATGCAATTGGAGGACATTTATTTTGAATAAGAGGTAGGGATTTAGATGTATCTAAGAGTAATCTGTTTCACCCAGTGAGTGGTGGAAGCAGGGCCACTGATTGAAGATGAGTCTAGACTAACACTTGAATCATCTAGGCATGGATGGTTTAGGATTAAAACAGAAGGGTGCCCATTGATTGACGTGGTGGGCCAACAAGTTTCCATGCTGTGTGACTATGACTTTATTGTATAGAATCCTTTTCAGAGTTCAATTGAAGTTCCAGGTTTGATTCCAAGACTATGTACTGTGACTTTGCAGAGAGGACACAAAAAATTCACAAGAAAAACAATAGGGTTTAAAAGATTAGTAAACACAGATTGTATAGACTTGGCATCAGTATGAAAGACTTGATCCAATTGAGGTGCTGATATTTGGATATAATCTATAAATGTACTTGGAAGGGTGAATGAAGGACAAGGAATCATCATTTTAAATTTCAATATAGGCCTTTCAGGAGGACATCGAGAAGCAATGTTTTCATGTGAAGGATAGTAGAAACCTTGAATTCTCCCGCTCCCCAAAATGCCATGAATACAATGATGGCCAGATTCAGGTGCTCGAATAAGTAGCAGATCCTATCTATGATTTAATTAAAATGGCAGGATAAGCAACCTCTTCACACTCATATTCACACAAGTATGTTCTACTTAACTAAAAGGAGAGAATGGTGGAGACAAGTCTGGCATTTGTTATGCAATATGCACGGCACCATTCAAACATTACGTTGCAGCTGTTTTTATTTTTATCCATTCTCCTCCCCCTTCACTTAGCTCGTGCTTAAAATGAAATATTATATTACTAATTTTCCCAGAAATGTAACCTTTGTTTGGGGATTAAGACTGGCACATAAATGACATTTAAAAATTCGAGGATCATATTAATATCATCACTGTGCAGTCTTCCTTAATCAGTGTTACAAGATTTCCATATAAACACATTAGATGAAGGACGGTCACTGTTACCAAGGCTACAGTTGTAATCATTTTTATATCGTCTACAATGATCATGGAAGCAATGACATGAATTTATTATTAAAGTTTATTGTAGATTTAAGTAAGTATCAGATTAATTGGGACCCATTGGGTCCCAGCTTCACACAGGAAGGCTGGTCCCCCAAAGCAATATTCCACCTCTCCACCAATTCCAATATTGCTGGCCAGTGTGTGGAGGGGGGGGTGAGGCTTTCTGGAGCGCTAGCATGGGTGTTGTGGGCTGAAGGAACTGGTTTCCAGAGGGCTAATATGGACACTGTGGGCCGAATGGATTCTTGGGCTGGCAGCTCAGTCACTGAAGCCTGGCAGCTCAGTCACTCAGGCCTGGCAGGCTGGCAGATCTGTAACTCAGGCCTGGCAGGCTGGCAGCTCAGAAACTGCCAGAAATTCTGCCCAAAACAGGTGACAGACTCTGTGAGAGAGAAACATAGAAACATAGAAACATAGAAATTAGGTGCAGGAGTAGGCCATTCGGCCCTTCGAGAGAAGGGGGAGAGGGTGAAGAATCAATTTTAGACATTTTCATATTTTGTTACATATCACAGCAATGAAGGAGGAAAGTCTATATTTGTGGGGATCTCTGGAGCGCTAGTATGTTGTGGGCTGAAGGGACTGGTTTCCAGAGGGCCAGTATGGATATTGTGGACTGAATGGATTCTTGGACTCGCAGTTCAGTGAGTCATGGCTGGTGGGCTGGCAGTTCACTAAGTCATGGTTGGTGGTTGGCACTTCAGTCACTTACAGCTGGTGGGTTGGCAGTTCACTTACTCATGGATGGTGGGCTGGCAGTCCAGTGACTTATGGCTGGTGGGCTGGCAGTTCACTTAATCATGGCTGGTGGGCATTCCAGTCACTCTTGGCTGGTTTGGAGGCAGTTCACTCAGTCGCCCTTCACCCCCCCCCCCCCACTCTATTCCTTGCCATTCCCCTCACCCCCCCCACACATTCAATCCATCTCCCCTCCACCTCCCCCCCCCCCACATGCACTCTTAGTGGCTCTCTGACAGTGCAGCCATTGCTGCCTATTAGGTTCCCATTGTGATGAAGAACACGCAAGCATGGCAAGTGGAAAAAGGATTTATTAAAGTTAAAAATGTGAATGACTTAAAATATAACAACAATTTATATGTTAAAGAAGGGATTTATTAAGTTCAGTTCTTTCTTGTTGTGTCTCTTGTTGTGTTCTGCTGCTCACTGCCTCTTGATGTCTCTTTGCTGTTGATTAAAAAAAAAAGAGACAATTTTAATACATAGAGATTGAGCGGTCAAATTTTAACAAAGAAAATCTGAGAATTTACTTCAAAATTCATCATTCAGTGCAGGTCAGCAAATTACATTTCATAGCATTTTGTCCAGAGTGCAGGCTAGCCAATCCAATTGCACAGCATTTCGAGCAAAGTGCAGGCCAGCCAATCCAATTTCACAGCTTTTCAAGTAGAGTGCAGGCCAGCCAATCCAATTTCACAGCATTTCGAGCAGAGTGCAGGCCAGCCAATCCAATTTTACAGCATTAGGAGCAGAGTGCAGGCCAGCCAATCCAATTTCACAGCATTTCGAGCAGAGTGCAGGCCAGCCAATCCAATTTCACAGCATTTCGAGCAGAGTGCAGGCCAGCCAATTCAATTTCACAGCATTTCAAGCAGAGTGCAGGCCAGCCAATTCAATTTCACAGCATTTCAACCTCCTATCAAATCATTTATTGCAAGTACATTGCAGACTCACAGTTCAGTTGATTCAGAGCTTAGAATGATAATCATGGCCTCTCCCTCGCGATCTTCCAGAATAACTGACTCACATCCAGCCATCTGGGGTTTTATCGTCCTACCCCCCCCCCCTCCCCCCCCCCCCCGGAAGGGGCGTTACCTTCATTGTGGTGATTGACAGGTGAGAGGACCAATCAGCTGATCTCAAGATTTTTAAACACTCAAACCTTTTTTAATCAGGGCTGCCTCAGCGGAGGAGGACTGTGAGTAAGATGGCCAAAAATCATAACGATATAGGGTAGCGTTTTTTTCTAAAATCAATATAGAGCGCAGACATGAAGTGGTCAAGATGAGACTTTTAGTTATATAGATATTGTTTTAATTTTGGAAATGTGAAGAAAGCATTTTTTTAAAATTTAATTTGAATTTACTTTGTGGCAAATTTATTAACTGATGCATGCATGGGTAACAAATCATTACTTAATTTTATTCAGCATGTTTTGCATGCACCCTAGAAAATAAGAATTGAGAAATCATGAATCATCAGCATCTCCACAGCCCTTATAGACAGTTCCAATTCATCAACACTTATTAATTAAAAAAAAAAGATTTGCTTCATACTCCCCTATGTATTGTTCTAAAATTTAAATCTGTGTCCTTTATCCTTCTACCGTTAGCTAGGAAGTGTAGGAAGGAACTACAGTTGTGTAGGAAGGAACTGCAGATGCTGGTTTACACCGAAGATAGACACAAAATGCTGGAGTAACTCAGCGCGACAGGCAGCATCTCCGGATAGAGGGAATGGGTGACGTTTCAGGTTGAGACCCTTCCTCAGACTGAAGAAGGTCTGAAGTACGGTCTCAATCCAAAACGGCACCCATTCCCTCGATCCCGAGATGCGGCCTATCCCAATGAACCTATTTTTGTTTGTCAACTTTATCTAAATCTGATCTTATCTTGAATTACAATCAAATATCTTTTCAATCTCTTTTTTCTTCAATTATAAGTAGATTTCCCAATAAAAATGTTGTTCATGGGACCTTTTTATTTAGAAATTGACCAGCCAGGTTTCTTTCTTGCACTTTTAGATTTTCTGCAATTTTAGATTTTCTGATATCAAAGAATGGCCTATATAAATTCAAGCATTTTCTTTGTTCAAATACACTATTCTTTCCTAAATTCTTTTCAGATCACAAGATACATGTTAGAGCCCTAAATTCTTGGTTCGGCTGTGCAAATTCACGAGGTGTTTTTGAAATTCATTTCCCAGTTCAGAGGTGCTCACTATTGAGTAAATGGCTTCCTTGATCTTTGGATAGGATTTGTTCCATCCACAATAAGCTGTAACAACCTGACAATGATAGGCAACATGGGACATGAGCCATATTTTTTAATTCCTGCTGCCTCCCATTAGATATTCTCCTTGCAGGATTCCAACTGATGATTTGAAGAGTTGGCTTGATATTAACACATCACCACAAAGCTGTGTGGTTATTCCAATCACAAGGACATGATTGTACCACATGTTTTTTTTCAATAGGCTGCTAAGAAGTTGTGTCCTCCAGAAAACAGTGAATTGGTTGCTTCAAACATTCAGGTCTGATTAAAGAAGCCCTGAGAAAAACACAACTGGTTTGTGCATCTTTTATTTATTGTGCTTTTGTGGGTTTGACGTTACGTATCTGTATCATTTATCTGCACACTGAGAATGGCTCGATTGTAATCATGTATTGTCTTTCCACTTTCCACATCAAAAGCTTTTCACTGTACCTCGATACACATGACAATAAATGAGTTGGATGATCAGCCATGATCATATTGAATGGCGGTGCAGGCTCGAAGGGCCGAATGGCCTACTCCTGCACCTATTTTCTATGTTTCTATGTTAATAAACTAAACTGAAACTAATTCACTAATTTACCACTGACAACCATAATTAGCAAAATGTTTGCCTTCCAAATGGCAATCCTATCAAATATGTTGCAAGTGGTTTTATGTAAAGGGATTGATTAATTATATTGGGTGCCACATGTGCTTCTAATGATTTGCTAGTTATTCATATAATGACCAATACATGGAGGATTAATGCATAGACTACATTGATGTGGAGTCCTGGGAGAGCCTTGCAGCTGACTGCACGAGGTGGAGAGGTACCCTGAACCAACATCTCAGAACGGGGGAAGAGAAACTGTTGAACGCAGCGGCAGACAAGCGAGCACGCAGAAAGGAGCGCAGCAACTTCAACAAACCAGAGACCACACACAAATGTGACCTTTGCCACAGAGACTGTCACTCCCGCATTGGTCTCTTCAGCCACAAGCGATGCTGCTCCAGCCGAGGTTTGGAGCAAGCAGCCAACAACTAGGATGTAATACCCATGGTCAGTCACGACCGTTGGGGGCCAACAATGCATAGACTACACCAGAGGACTTCGTTTTAACTATGATCTATAGAAGATATGCAGTTAAAATGGCAAAACAATTTACTTCAAATCTGCTGCTTTTCAATGGTGTAACTTCAGTCTAAACAGAACAGCATACAACTAGAGCAAATGGGTCTTCCTTGTAATGTACACAGCGGGCTTTGACACACTGGTCAACCTGAGGAATAACTTCAGCAACGGACTTGTTCCATCAAGATGCAGCACAGAACGCCACAATAGATCCTTCTTACCTAAGGCTGTCAAACTGTACAACTCCTCCTCGTTCTACCCTGGGGTAGACTGACTCCCCTCCCCTCCCCGCCTCCAAAATCTTTGCACATCCCCAATCCTTTCCACTCGTCACTTTAATTTCATGTTTCATGTATCTTGTGTTTTATGATCGTTGGCAGATCAATTTGTCTCCTGGAATAAATAAATGTATATAGTATCATATCATACGATATCACATGGCCCTAACCACCTTAACCACCAACCTCTTCTAAGGCCTGTGCAGGGAACAAGTTCCAATGTCCCCACCAGTTTGGCCAAGCAGGAAGAGAGGAAAGGCAAGGAAAAGCCAGGGAAGTGGGTGACTTCAATTTTCTTCTTCATCTGCGATGGACCATTCAAAGCTGGAACATCATTATTGAACATAGGCCAATACAGCACAGACGCAGACCCTGTCTATCCTATCTACGCCTCTCATAATTTTATATACCTATCAAGTCTCCACTCAACCTCTGGCATTCTGTAAATTGTAATAATGTACTTCCTCACGTCTGTTCAACCTCTCCAGGTAGCTAATGACCTTTAAGCAAGGCATCATTTTGATGAGGGATACAAAGTGCTGGAGTAACTCTGCAGACCAGATAGCATCCATGGAACATGTGGGGTGGTGATGTTTTGGCTTGAGTCTGAAGACGGGTGGTGGGTGTATGGAATTGGCTGTCAGAGGAGATAGTTGAGGCAGAAAGTATAGCAACCTTTAAGAAGTGTTTGGATAGATACATGAATAGGAAAGTTTTATAGGGACATGGGCCAAATGCAGGAAGGTGGAAGTAGTGTAGATGGGGCACTGTGGTTGCCATGGGCCGAAGGGCCTATTCCCAGGCTGTATGACTCTCCAGCTAAGCTGCCCGACCTGCTGAGTTATTCCAGCACTTTGTGTGCTTTTGTGTATTAATCAGCATCTGCAGTTCTTTGTTTCTATCATTCTGGTAGACCTCCTCTGCACCCTTTCAAAAGCCTCCACATCCTTTCCTTGTCAGGGTGACCAGATTTCAGTAAAAGGTGGAGATTCTATTGAGTTCCAGTGCTGCAAGTCACTGCAAGAAGTTAAGGCCGATGTTGTTGTTGCGGCAGGCTTTGAAAGAAGTCTATAAATTGTGAATAAATCTAGCAGAGCAGAATAGTGTTGTGATGAGGGAATGTTTGGCTACAGGTTGTAAAATGTATGTGCTGGAGGATTCAGAGGATCTGAGGTAGGAGCAGAGCTGGATCTTCCATCAAGGAGGGAAAATGTTATCAACGAATACATTGAAAGTGAGACACAAAATGCCGGAGTAACTCAGTGGGACAGGCAGCATCTCTAGAGAGAAGGAATGGGTGATGTTTCAGGTCGAGACCCTTCTTCAGACTGAGGGTTGGGAGAGGGGTACAAAGAGAATATAGGGTGTGAAAAGGACAGATCAAAGCAGAACGAGATCAAGTAAATGTAGAATGGCTCGTTGTGAGCTGAGGAGAAGCTGACAACGAGGTAGACAAACAGTAAAATTAATCGGGACAGTGAAACTAGTCAGCAAACTAGGGTGGGGCCCCTAGGGGGGGAAACAGAGTGAGGGAAAGCAAGATTGACGGAGTTAGAGAAGTCAATATTCATACTGCTGGGTTGTAAGCTGCCCAAGCAAAATAAGAGGTGCTGTTCCTCCAATTTGTGTTGGGCCTCACTCTGACAGTGGAGGTGGCCCAGGTTTTCAAATTCCATTCAGTGAAACGGATTGGATCTAGACATTGAAATGAGCTACATGGAATCAGCATTAACCTATTCAATCTCACAAGCCTGCTATTCCAGTCTACTGGATCATGACCCAGCTGAATCTCAGCTCCATTTACCAGATTGCTTATTGCCAAATTTCCCATCAGCAATACCCTGCAGCTCAATATTGACCAGAATTTAACTGAAGCAACTGCATGAATGACATGGCGACAATGGCAGTTTCGGGTCTGGATCCCAGAAATGGGTGATTCACTTCCCAATTCCTCAATCTACTTTTCACTGTCCACAAGACACTGAACTGAATTGAGAACGAAAGACCGTGCATTAATTAGAAAGGAGCAACCTCAAAGCTATACAAGCTTGACACTATCCAGAACTAAGCACATTGATTACTCAAAACACTCACTCCCCTCTATCCCAGTGCACAGTCACAGCACCGTGCAGCGCGTGGTGCAGCGGTAGAGTTGCTGCCTCACAATGTGGGTGGGAGCGGAGGGCACGTAATCCCTCATCGTAACTCCTCATAAAATACAGATCAAACTTCAAACTGGTAAGTTCTCGTTTAATCTTACTATTTTACTTCGGAGTCACGTGAGTGACTACGTGATGAAACGGACCGTCAGGTGAGTATCCTGAGGTTTTCTTTTACAGGTGAGCCTTTTTTCTGCTTGTGTTTTTTACAGGCAGAGAAAAAGGCTCTGGAACAAAACTGTCCCCCGTTCAAGGAGGAAAGTTTTCCCGTCGGGGAGGGGGGCAGCAACAGGCGGTAGGAGCGTTTACCCGGTGTTCCTCTATTCCCCGACACCGTGCCGAGGCCAGCCCGCTAGTACCTGAGCAGCGGGCTGGATGCATAGCCACCTGAAGAGGCATCCGGCAGGTGTTCCCGATTTCGGACGGGACGTCTCTCCACCCGCACGGGGGGAGAGAGAGCCGCCTGAGCCGCTGGAGCGGCTCATGGAGCAGGTGCCTGCGAGACGCGCTGCTTGAGGGGCGCTCTCGCTTCTACAAGGCACAACAGCTCCAGAAGAAGGCGGTAGGAACACTTACCGGGCGCTCCGCTATCCCCATCACCGCGCCGAGCCCAGTCCCGCTAGTGCCTGAACTACGGGCTGGATGTCTAGCCATCCGAACAGGCATCTGGCCGGTGGCGTCCGATTCGTCGGACGGGGACATGTCTCCACCTAAATGGAGGAGAGACAGCCGCCTGAGCTGCATCCAACAGCTATTGGAGCAGCTCCAGCGAGATGCGCAGAAAGAGCGCTCTCGCGAAAAGAAAAAAACAAGACTTTCGAAGAAATCTGCCCCCGTCCAACTCCGCAAGAGGAGAAGGGGGGGCAGCAACAGGCGGTAGGAGCGCTATCCGGGCGCTCCGCTATCCCCGACACCGAGCCGATTCCAGCTCCGCTAACGTCTGAACAGCGGGCTGGAGGCAAAGCCAAACGGAAGAGCAACCGGCCGGTGGCATCCGACTCGTCGGACGGGGACGTCTCTCCACCCAGGAGGGGGAGGGACAGCCGCCTGAGCCGCATGGAGCGGCTCTTGGAGCAGGTGCTCCAGCAAGGTGCACCCCGGGAGGGGAGCTCATGCAGAGGGAGGTCAGGCACTCCCTCTACAGTGCCTCCTGCACTGTCCATTGCATCCTCCTTTCCAGAGGATAGCTTTGGGGACCAGGACTGGGCTGGTCCAGAACAAGGGGTTATGGCTGAAGATTTCGGGAGTATGCAGGGGGTGCAGGAGCAGGAACAGCTGCTTGGTGCAGTGGGCCGCTACGTGTCAAAACCCCGTGCAGGGGAACCGCTAGAGGCCAAACTAGCGGCAAGTATCAATCACCTTTCCAACAGAGCTCTGCAGGAGCAGGTGATTAATGAAGCTTTAGATACCTATACGGCGCCGGAGAACTGTGAACCTCTAAAAGTACCAGCGGTGAACAGCCAAATCTGGGGACACATAGGGGCAACCATCCGGCACCACGAGCTAAAGCTGCAGCGGATACTCCGACTATTGACAGCAGGCATCACTTCGTTTGCTCGTTCTATAAACAACACCGAGATGACCACCAATGAACAGGTCACTATGATCGTGTCATGAACTTACCCACTGAAGCAGCTACAGTGGTGGGCAGAAAACGTTTGGCATAGTTTCAGCCCTATCTTTATCACTAACCCTACTTTAGTTACTAAAACAGATGCCAGTGCTCAAGGCTGGGGAGCGACTAACTCCATATCCAGCACAGGTGGTAGATGGACTAACCTAGAGTCATCATTACTACTTACACTGGGCATTAACTATCTAGAGATGTTGGGCGCCTTTTATGGTTTAAAAGCATATGTATCTAATATGCAGCACTTGCATGTTCGGTTACAAATTGATAAATACTACGGTGATGGCTTATATTAACCATATGGGTGGCATAAAATCATTGTCATGCGACAAATTGGTCAACATGATTTGGCAATGGTGTGTCGAAAGACATATTTGGCTATCAGCTACTTACCTACCAGGTAAGCTAAACACCCATGCCATGAGAAAATTAAACGCCTGGGTTGCACGTTTGAACAGACCTTACCTGGAACTGGGATTGTCCAAACAAACCATCACCATGTCGGCATCCCTTCGAACATCCACCATAGGCAGTACTTAACCAGCATCAAAAAAGGGAGAAGTACTGCCAGGAAACAGGGACGACATACGCAACAACTACAGCCACCAACATACTGGAGTTCCTGGCCTATCTACACCACGATGTAGGGATCAGCTACAGTGCCATCAACACAGCGCAGAGTACTTTTTCTGCTTATCTCAAACCAGCGCCAGGACAACAGGGATCCCATCCACTGGTGGTAAAACTGATGAAGGGCATTTACAATATCAAGCCCTAAGCCCAGGTATACCCATATTTGGGATATCAGTGTGGTCCTGACATATCTCAGGGAATGGCCACCAGCCAGATCCCCCGGCCTCGAGCAAGCTACACTAAAGACGCTCATGTTGATGGCACTTGTATCCGCTCAGAGGGTCCAGTCACTACACCTATTGCGACTGGACAACATGATCACAGCTCCAGACCAGATCTGTCGTTATCCAGCGACTGATCAAACAGAGCAGACCAGGAACACCTAATCCAGTCGTGGCTTACCCACCAGAACCACGGTTATGTGCCATGACTCACCTACTATCCTACATAGACACAACCAAAATATACGAGGGAGATGAAAAGCCTTGTGGGTCAGTCACAAAAACCTTATGGTCGGGTGACGAGCCAAACCATTGCGAGATGGCTCAAGCAGGTGCTAGAAACTGCTGGGATAAACACTAACATGTACAAATTTTATTCCACCAGGACAGCATCCATGTCGACGGCTAAAGAATGGACATGCCTATAGACCACATCCTGGCTACAGCAGGATGGTGGGGTGGAAAAGACCGTTCAGAAATTTTATAATAAGCCGTTGGCAAAACCTGGTTTATTTGCAGTAAAGATTTACGAACTGCAAATATTTAATTTAAGCCCAGGGAAGCAACTTAATTCTTTGTTGTTATTGTTTAAAAAATAATCTGGTTCGATCTTAAGATTATACATGATGGGAGCAGAGTTAGGCCTTTTGGCCCTTCAATTCTACTCTGCCATTCAATCAAGGCTGATCTCTCTCTCCCTCCTAACCCAATTTTCCTGCCTTCTCCCCATAAGCTCTGACATCCGTAATAATCAAGAATCTATCTCTGCCTTAAAAATATCCACTGATGGCCTCCACAGACTTCTATGGCAAATAATTCCACAGATTCAGCACCCTCTGACTAAAGACATTCCTCCTCATCTCCTTCCTAAAAGAATGTCCTTTAATTCTGAGGCTATGACCTTCTGGTTCTAGACTGTCCCACTGAACCTGACTATGGGTATTGTCTGTGCATTCTCCCCATGGCATAGGTTTTGTCCAGGTGCTCCAGTTTCCTCCCACACTCCAAAGAGAATTCCACAGACTCACAACCCTCTGTGTGAAAAGGTTTTTCCTCATCTCCGTTCCAAATGGCTTACCCCTTATTCTTAAAGTGTGGCCCCTGGTTTTGGACTCCCCCAACATCAGGAACATGTTTCCTGCCTCTAGTGTGTTCAAACCCTTAATAATCTTATATGTTTCAGTAAGATCCCCTCTCATCCTTCTAAATTCCAGAGTATACAAGCCCAGCCGCTCCATTCTATCAACATATGACAGTCCCACCATCCTGGGAATGAACCTCGTGAACCTATGCTGCATTCCCTCAATAGCAAGAATGTCCTTCCTTAAATTTGGAGACCAAAACTGCACAAAATTCTGATGAATGCACAATGCAATCACGCCAGAACAACTGTATCCACACACCATGTGCAGAACTGAATCTTTAATATGCCTACAAATCAGATTATGCAACAAATTAATTTTCAGCTGATTTTTTTAATGTGCCAATGCAATTTTCCCTGTGTTATCCCCCATGTGTCTTGACAGATTTGGCACCAATACTTAACAGCAGAAAATTGTTTCTTCCTGGTAATTTTCTCCTAACCCCAATTCTATTCCACCCCCAACACACTACCTTGGCCCCCGTGCTCAATTTCTCACTCTCCTGCTCAGTCTCCTGCAGTCTCATTGCACTGTTTCCCTATCTCTATGGTGGTGCCAACCTGCTATAGAAACATAGAAAATAGTCTGGAATTTAGAAGGATGAGAGGGGATCTTATTGAAACATATAAGATTATTAAGGGATGCAGGAAACATGTTCCCAATGTTGGGGGAGTCCAGAGCCAGGGGCCACAGTTTAAGAATAAGTGGTTGGCCATTTAGAATGGAAATGAAGAAACACTTTTTCACACAGGAGATTTGTGAATCTATGGAATTCTCTGCATCAGAAGGCAGTGGAGGCCAAATCTCGGGATGCTTTCAAGAGAGAGTTGGATGTAGCTCTTAAAGATAGCGGAGTCAGGGGATTTGGGGAGAAGGCAGGAACAGGGTACTGAATGTGGATGATCAGCCGTGATCACAGTGAATGGCACTGCTGGCTCGAAGGGCCGAATGGCCTACTCCTGCAATTGTCTATTGTCTATAAAAATGGTGCAGGAGCCAGCATCGCCATTCAATATGATCAAGGCTGATCATCCAAAATCAGTACCCCCTTCCTGCTTTTTCCCCATTTCCCTTTATTCTTTCAGCCCTAAGAGCTAAATCTAACTTTCTCATGAAAACATCCTTTGAATTGGCCTCCACTGCCTTCTGTGGTAGGGAATTCCACAGATTTACAACTCTCTGGATGGGAACATTTTTCCTCATCTCAGTCCTAAATGACATACCCCTTATTTTTAAACTGTGACCCCTGGTTCTGGACTCCCTCAACATCGGGATTTTTACAACACTGAGCTATTCACCTTGGGTCAGTGTGCAAATGTTCATCACTGCTCTCAGACCATGAAGCAATGATTGTCTGGGAAACAACCATTCCAGATTTCAACACCCCTCAAAGAGAATAAACCAATACAGGAATATTATTATTTAATACCTTTGCCATCTGCCTGCTTATAGGAGCAAAATTTTGTGCAACATAAATAGGCGCAATCTAGCTTCTGGGATGCAGACTAACAAATTTAAACACTTTGGAAAATATCAGATACAGTTCAATAAAACAGCTGACTATTATAGTTGAATCACAAGAGAGGCATGAATAAGGTCGTCGATGGATGACGCAAGAAACATAGAAAACAATACCTTGGGGAGGTAAAAAGAATGCTTGATGATTGAATGGATGTGAATCCCGATCCTTAAGATTAATAGAGCACTGAATATCAGTCATTTTAGGTGTTAACTGATACGTGAATTGATTTTCATTGTTTTTTCCGTAGATGAAATCCTTTCTATCTTGTTTAAACCTTGGTTTCTAATGGTAGGATGTGGTAATGAGAGCAAGAAGAGATGAAGCAGAAATTGACCAACATTTAATCGACAAGGAAAGTGTTGTGGGGAGACAGCAGGAAAGTGATGTTGGGGTTGGACCTGTCATGAGCTTATTGAATGGCAAAGAAGTCTCGAGGGGGCTATGTGGTCTATTTCCACATCTGCTTCTTTTATCGTGTAATCAGATCTTCACTCGCCATCCAGACTACGGGTGCTTGTCTGTACAGAGTTTGTTCGTTCTCCCATGACCTGCGGTGTTTTTGTTGGGTGCTCAGGTTTCCTTCCACGCTCCAAAGATGACAGGTTTGTAGATTAATTGGCTTGGTATCAATCAAGTCAATTTTATTTCTATAGCACATTTAAAAACAACTCTCATTGACCAAAGTGCTTTACATTGGTGCAGGTACTAACGTGCTACAAACAGTGGTACATAGATCAACAATAATACATACATAGATACATACATACCTCAGAGGACCACAAGAAAGGTTTGAGAGTAGAAATAAGTTTTAAGTCTAGACTTAAAAGAGTCGATGGAGGGGGCAGTTTTGATGGGAAGAGGGATGTTGGTTTAAATGTAAATTGTCCCCAGTGTGTGTGGGATAGTGTTAATATGCGGGGATCGCTCATCGGCACGGACTCGGTGGGCCGAAGGGCCTATTTCCGCGCTGTATCTCTAAACTAAATGATACTACATAGCATCTGATGAATGTAATGAATCAGGGATTCTTAAAACCTGCTAGATTTTCCATTCCACTTTGATTGGGTATAAATGGCATAGAAGATCAACTTCACCCTCTCAGATGCCATTCCATTCCATATATATTCTTTGCATACATTAATTTAAGGATTTAACTTTTTATGTTTATTGTGTACTTGGTAACACAGCTCTCTGTTAGCCAGTGACCCTGCTCTTTTCATTAATTGAAATGACTTGGAATTCATACAATCCATCATGATCAAATTTTATGTTATAGGAAGGAACTGCAGATGCTGGTTTAAGCTGAAAAGGGACACAAAATGCTGGTGTATCTCAGCGGGACAGGCAGCATCTCTGGATAGAAGGAATGGATGATGTTTCGGGTCGAGACATTTTGGGTCCGAAGAAGGGTCTCAACCCGAAACATCACCCATTCCTTCTATCCGGAGATGCTGCCTGTCCCGCTGAGTTACTCCAGCATTTTGTGTCCATGACCAAATCTTACTTGTGATGATTAGCTCCCTGATTTGCATTCCATACGGTTCACTTTTTTCTGCTTTCAGATAGTTTCACTTTGTTATTGTCATGAATTCCGAATCACCAAATTGTCCTACGATGTTTTTTGTTTTGGCAGTAATACTTATGAGGGGGCCGGACTGTGGCGCGGCTGATAGAAGTACTGCCTCACAGTTCCAGACATCTGGATTCAACTCTGACGTCTGGTGCTCTCTGTGTGGCGTTGCATGTTCTCCTTGTGACCATGTGGGTTTCATCTCAGTAATCCAGTTTCCTCCCATATCCCAAGGACATGTAGATTTGTAGGTTAATTGGCCATTGTTTCTAATGTATAACTATGTGGTAAAATCCAGGTGGTGGGTGGAGTGTTGAATGTGGGGAGAATTATATAGGATTATTGTAAATGGGTGCTTGATAAACAGCAGGACTCAATGATATTAAGGGCCCATGCCCATGTTGCCTAAGTGTTCACATTCTAGCATGATAGTTTGAAATTTTGAATAGACATTAAATTTGGGAATAAAATTCCTGCAGCAGTGAAAGTTCAGTTTAGTTTATTGTCACGTGTACCGAGGTACAGTGGAAAGCTTTTGTTGCGTGCTATCCAGTCAGCGGAAAGACAATACATGATTACAATCGAGCTATTTACAGTGTATATATACCATGAAAGGGAATCACATTTAATGCAAGGTAAAGCAAGTAAAGTCCGATCAAAGATAGTCCGAGGGTCAAAAGTGACCAAAAACCTATTGGATTATTAAAAATCCCAACTAGTTCGCTGATGCGTTTTTGAGATTTTTTAAAAATCTGATGCAGTTAGTCTCTATGTGACCACAGTATGGAGGAAATGTGATTGGTTGCCCTCTCTTATAAGTGTAAACAGGCAACTCAATTGTAGAGGGTAAATAAAGATGTCCGCCTCCTGCTATTATTTCGTTTGAACTATGTGTGTAAATAGAAGAATGGTGAGAAGAGAACAGTGCTCAGCTCTGATGCAATCTGCCCAGACACAACCTCTGCCAAAACAATATTAGCTCTCACAGCAGTGACTGGGTAGGAACTCTCATTCTATGCTGTCAAATTCTAGTATGGACATTGCACAGTGAAGCAATGGATGAGCAGGCAATGAAAGCAGATCCCGGCATGAACTGGTGCCTTTCAGGATTTGGGAATTAAGGCAAGAACTATTTATTTTTAAATTTGTCCATTTCAATTATTTTCAAATGCGCACAGCAATATTTATTGTGGATTTTTGCACGATAGTCTTGGGTCCACTTACTGGAAATAAAATTAAATTAAAGTATCAAAAATGTAATTCTGTGTTGGGCCCCTACTTATCCAGCAGCTTATCCATATATAATACCCACCGGGCATGTTTGATAAGGATTATTGTCATCTCTGGAGGAGACCAAGTAATAATTTGAGGAATCAGGCAATTAGAGGAATCTGACAGTATTTCTCCAGCTATTGATTTTTGAAAGCATTTCATTTTTTCCCCTTGATCTCTGCTGCAAAGTTTTTAAAGCAATACTCCAGACATGATTCTACCTCTGTATTATTTGTTGATGGGAATGAAACCTGCGAACCTTTAAATTCCATCATGTCTGAAAAGATTTTCTCCATGTTATGGTTGAAGACAGCTCTCCTTCAATCATTAAAGCAAACAGACTGACAGAATATGGAAAGAATTAACTTGCGTTTATATTTAATATTTCATTTTCTCATGCAGCTGCCAGGTACAATAAAGGCTTTCTGTGGTGCTGTAAATGATAGCATAGAGAAAGCAATGCTGGGCAAGCTGAGAGCTTGTGATTTTTATAGAGTCTACTGTGTGAACTTCTTGGTTCTTCATAGGAGAATTAATTTAACCAAATTAACAGCTTTATTAACAATTACTTGGTAAACTCTCTTGAACACTGGAGGAATTAGGCATGCTGCTAACCAAATGCATCTGGCTCATGTAAACTTCACGGTGAAAGCCATGACGTTCAAAAGGATGTCTTTTTATTAACCATAAAGGAATCTCCACTCATTATATCTATGGCTTTGAAGCCTTATTATTGGATTTCATATGCCACAGGAGGCAATTCCATGATTGGGGCAAACTTGGTACTGCAGTACAGAAGCACCAACGAGACATTATGTTGGACAATGGAACAGCATGAACAATTTAGTTGTTGATTTGCATCATTGATGTTTCTGATCATTTTGAATGAAGTTTATTAGTAATAATGTGATTTCACCTCCACCCAGCCCTACATTGCATTGTGTCAATATGAAGCCTTAAAGGCCTGTCCCACTTGGCCGTCATTTGCGCCTCATTTACGCGTCATATGTAAAATAGGTCGACGCGTCGTGGCACGCGATGTCGCACGCAAATCACACGTCATCATGCGTCTGGTGCGCGTGACGTCATTAGAATACCCTGCTTCCCTATTCTGCATCATGACCATCATGGAAGAACTACAGATTTTGTTGCTGCAACAACAACAGTTCTGTGAGCAGCAGCCCGCATACTTACAGATCAGCCAGGCAGGAGTACAACAAGAAAGGCTAGCAAGAAACCCAGGAAGAGGTCTGTGTGGACGAGGTTAGCGGTTACATGACATGTAAAAGGCGGGCCGACCACGTATGGGCGGCGGGCTGCGTCGCATGTTTACGGACGTTGACGCACAGTGACGTAACCATGCGTCACCACGCGATACAGCGTGCAACGCCAATGCATCAGCCTGCGTAGCCAATGAATCAGCATGTGTACGCAATACGTCACGCAGGTGGCGCGTGAGGATTTAGTCACACTACGGAATCCTGGAGTGCCGCGCGATACCGTGCGCCATCGCATGCGATTCCACGCCTCACCATGCGCAATGCGTACGTCACCCACGCGCACCCCACGCGACACGACATGTCGACCTATTTTACATATGACACGTAAATGAGGCGCAAATGACGGACAAGTAGGACAGGCCCTTTAGATGGATATTCAACACCAGAGTATCACTTGAAAACTGATTGTATTTCCTTTCTGGTGTCAACTTCCGAATTGTTAAGTGGGAAGTCAAGAGGTTAGCTTGCAGTTCTGAGTGATCACAAATTGTAGCTGTTCAGCTTCAATTTGATGCAATATATTTTATACTGAAGGGAAGCTAGCATTACATTGGATCCTATTAAACTGTAATTAATAAGTGGACACTGAAGTATCAGTGGAAGAATATATTATCACAAAGTAACAGACAAAACAAACCAGATTTAGCTGAGATTGATAAAAAAATGTTGTTGGCGACGCACTAATAAACTCATAAAGTATAAGGAGATTTGGAAGGCTTAGCATTTTGCAAGAGCAAATTAGAACAAAGACTTTGTGCCAGTAAAATAAGCAAGCAAGGGAGTGCTAAACAGAAATGGGAGGGTTTTCTTCAAAAGTCTCATAAGTTCATTTGGGAAAATTAGTGGATTCCAGCTGATGACAAATTAGTTTATGCCGAGTTAAAAATAATGTCAGCGGCATCCATCTGTTATCTTAGATGGGAAGGAGCAAAAGATTCCTGTCTTCAGCATAATACCCATCTATTAAAGCTAGTCAGCCAGATGGGATATCTTTGTGTATTCCCAGAATACAAGCAGCAAAGTTTAGAACAACTTTAATCTGGTTAACAAATCATTGGCATTTAGCCAAAAAGTTAAACTACAGAAACTTGACCCAGTGCCAAAATGTGTTTGATCAGCAGGCACAAACAACCTCTATTACTTTCTGCTATTAAGAAACCTTTGAATGCCTGATATTTCCATGAACAACAATGAACCATTAGCAGATGGACATTGGGATATTTTTTTGTGCAGACAGAAATACGAAACAGCTCTTTTGTGACTAATGTGGTATATGCTGACACATAATGAAGCAACCTGGATGAAATTACTTATCTTTGTTTGTATTTGCTTTTAAATACATTACATATAGACAGAATTAAGGCTTTCAGTCTCTCAATCCCATTCTGCTCCTCCATAAGGTCAAGACTGATCTGTACCTCAAATCAGTCTGAAGAAGGGTCTCGACCCGAAACCTTCTCTCCAGAGATGCTGCCTCACCCGCTGAGTTCCTCCAGCATTTTTGTCTACCTTTGTACCTCAAATCCATTTGTTTATCTTTCATTTGTGTCACTTGATATTCCATTAAATAATAGTTGCAGGTGAAGATTCAGTATGTTCTTTATAAGTAATTGGCTGGTCAGTAAAATGTTATACAGCAATGCTTGTCACCGACCATATATAATTTGTACTGTCCGGTGCCTTGTCAACCTCTTTAATATCTGGAGGGTTAGTTTGCATTAGGAATTCCTATTGTCAAAGCAATCAAATCAAACAGTTAGATATGTATCTGTCTGTATTAATCAATTCTACTGCACACCATCAAATTCCATTGAACATAACTGTGTTTGCCATTCATTGACTCAGTCTCGGTTTAGTTCAAAAACTTTCACTTC
This sequence comes from Amblyraja radiata, assembly GCF_010909765.2. NCBI lineage: Eukaryota > Metazoa > Chordata > Chondrichthyes > Rajiformes > Rajidae > Amblyraja > Amblyraja radiata. Next base: position 22,296,704 of record NC_045961.1, read on the forward strand.
AATTCCCAGCAAGATTTTTATCCATCTTCTTTGTGAAAAAGGTATTTGGCATATTTGGTAAGATATGAGCCTATTTTATAACATTGTCCAACAATTTAACAAATTAGTTTGAAATTCCCAGCCGAGCTACCTTAGTGCAGATATTAATCCACTAAAATATGTCAATGGTGCCAAGAAAAGTGGAGAGACAAATTTAAAACAAAAGTATCAAGCACTTTTCATGCTCTTTTCTCACAGTATAAATTCAGCAACCTCTCAGCAGGTAGCAAAATATTATAGAGAATAGTGAGAGTGATTTTAACTTCAGATGAATGTGCAAAACATAATTTTTGTTCCTACCCTCGGCAATGTAATCTCATTGAGCTCAGCTGCGAAACCTGTACGATGGGTAGCTGACATGAAACACACATTTTATATTTTCCCCAAGGTCAAACTGGCATGACTTCTTCGAGTCTTTTGGTTAGAAGTATGTTCATTCTGGTTGTTTGTTATATTTCCTTTACATTTTCCATCCATTCTAGGATGTCCTTGGCTTGTAACATTCTACGACGTAAGTGCTTGGGCAATCTATTCCTGCTGCTTGGGATTCGGGTTGTCTGCAAGTGGTCTTGATTAACAATGTCTATTTCTTCCCTGTCCTTTAAGGATGTACTTCATCTGTATTCAGTCGCTCTTTCTGGATTTCAGTAGGATTAACAAATTCCAACAGGGAGATGAGATACAAGCTGCATGACACCGCACATTGGTGAACCAGTACATTATACTTTTCTCTTGTGTTTTATTAATTGCAGAAGTGAATGATTACTCTGCTTTCCTGCCATGGTATCATGTCATTAAACATGCTGATGATAATGTTGTCCTGGGATTCATTAGTGAGAACAGTCGAAGGCCAAATAGGCATAAGATTGATAACTTTTTATCTCCCTATGATTGAAGCAATTTAATATTAAACACAAAGAAATTATGTTTGCCTTTTGCAGGTGCTGATATAACTTTGCCTTTGTTATGATTATCCCAGAAGTTGTTAATTTTCTTGAGTATGGTTTTCAGTTTGGACGTAAAATTATGTCAAAATATGCAAGAGAGCCCTAAATCATAAAAATAACTACATTGCCTGAGGAAATTGAGACAGATCAAGTTGACAAAAAATTCTCACTTAATGGGATAGTGTACATTGATAATATGTGTTTCAGATATAAGGGTGGTGTGTTTCAGATTCCAGTTCTGTACTGCATCAAGGGTCCCAAATGAAACAAGTGTAGATTGTTTTTACATTAATGTGGATGAATCTACAGTACATAATGGACTCAATCTTTGGGACTATAATGATGTCCATGCCAGATAGTTTTGGAAATTGAAATTTTGAAATGACTGCCACAGGGTTTGTTCTTCTGAAGTTGGAGTTAAGTAATATTATTTTTGTGTGATCTGTGGTATAGGTGAGCTGGGAAAGCTTCAGCCTTCCACTGAGATGCAAAAATAATAATTATTCCATTCCTCACGAATCACATTGTTCTTGACCATGCAGTAAATATGAAACATAAAAACAAGGTAATTGATTTGACTTTAATACCTATTCACCCATTTTTTTTAAATCCTGTGTTAAGTGGGGTCATAATTAAATATTTTCAATAGACTGCATATGTCCATTTCTTGTGTGTTTCTATCTATATATAGTTTTAAAAATCTGTATGTGCGTGTGTGTATGTATGTATGTGTGCGAATGTGTGTGTGCGTGACTGTGTGTGTGTGTGTATGTGTGTGAATGCGTGTGTGTGTGTGAATATGTGTGTGGGTATGTATGTGCGTGTGTGTGTGTGTGTGTGTGTGTGTGTGTGTGCCTTTGAAATGTATCTCCTCGAAAACCAGACGCAAAAACGCAGAGATTTTTACATATTTCGGTAGGGATTTAATTTATGATTTCAGAAATCCACTCCGCTCTAAATTTGTTCAATTATTTCCCCAGATTTTGAATAAAGTTGTTCACAAAACTCACTTTAAAAAAAATAATCGCCGCTTACCAGCTGCTGACTTCACAATGCCCACATGCCCACCAATCGAGGCCCACCTGCCTCCTGGCCATGCCCTCCCACCGCTGTGGATTAATGCATCTGCTGTCAATGCGCCTGCGCAGTTTTCTACGAGGTACGTTACTCCATGCCCCCCCCCCCCCCAGTCTTCAAAAGGCGCAGAAAGATCGAAAAAGTTCTGCAGAACAAGATTATACAGCTCAGCTCAGCTATAGGATCTTGGTTGTGCAGATCTCGGCGTCAGCAGTGCCTCACACGCTGAACCTTCTCCTCACTGTCGGCACAGCTCATGAAGCCCCGCCGCAGAAACAACCACTCTCACAATTCTCTTTTTTTTGAACAATCATGTCACAAGAGCATCTAAATCGTCTATATGTTATTGACTATCCATAATCAAAATGTTTATACTAAATATCCACAACAGTTTTAGTCACATTTATCGTGCAAAAAATAATAATTTTGATTATATTGAGAGTGGATGTTTCTAGATTAATTTATGGGAATTAAACATTAAATTCTTTCCATTTGGCTTATAAGTTCATGACAGTGAGATTTAAAAATCATGATATATTGTAAATTCTTGTGTGAATGGGATCAGTTTGTTATTTGGATAATTAGGCTATTTAAAAATGTTAGCCTTTACTTACGAAATGGATAGATGTTTAGATCTAGTAATTGATTAAATGAATTTAATTGATTTGATGAAACTGATGAATATGATTTTTTTGATGGGTATTTACTATTTGTTTCAGCATTTAACTTTATCATTTCTACCTTTATTTCCAAAACTGCAAATAATAATTTGTTTCTGTTAATGCTGTTCAGTGTTTTATTTTCCTTTACATTTTAAACAGATGTCTCTGAAGAAGAAATGCAAAATTGTCCATCCAAATGCACAGCAAAAGAGTGATTTAGACAGCATTCACAGAGATTATCAGAATTTGGACTACTCCAAATGTGATGATCGACAGGACATTCTTAATGGAAAAGTAGTGGGCAAAAAGGCATGTCATGCATGGTTTGAAGAGCAAAAACCTGTAGTTTACAATGCCAAAATTGAAAAGTTGAGGAAAAACAAGGTGTACAGAGTTGCTTATTGGTTACAATCTGAGTAGTATGATGATGCTACTGATTATGATATGCCAATGTACCAGCTAGCAACTGATCTTCCGCATAAAGACTTGGTCTATTGCTAGAAATTGTAATTTATGTACCTATATGTTACAGACTCACAGCATATAAAACAATAATATTAAAGTTCTGATCTTGAGAATATCACATTTTGAATTTTCACGGCAGTCTGGGTGTTTATTACTATTTCCGTCATAAAGGTCAATTTTGTAATTAGCTACAATTAGGTAACTAAGTAATTATATGCTTTACTTTCAGCTCATCAAAGTAAGATGCTTTATATTTGTTTCAGAATGCTTCAATCTATAATAACTGAAAATTCCATTCAGTTCTCTTATTTTTAAGGAAATTATGGGCTTTTGACTGTCCTCGATCACAGCTTTTCTGTTAAGTATGCAGATGATACTAAGATAGGTGGTGTTTTGGAAAATAAAGTCGATTTTCAAAGTCTACAGAGAGATCTAGGTCATTTGGAAGAGTGGGCTGAAAGATGGCAGATGGAGTTTAATGCTGATAAGTGTGAGGGGCTACATCTTGGCAGGACAAATCAAAATAGGACATACATGGTAAAAGGTAGCAAATTGAGGAATGCAGTTGAACAGAGGGATCTAGGAATAACTGTGCATAGTTCCCTGAAGGTGGAATCTCATGTAGATAGGGTGGTAAAGAAAGCTTTTGGTGTGCTGGCCTTTATAAATCAGATCATTGAGTATAGAAGTTGGGATGTAATGTTAAAATTATACAAGGCATTGGTGAGGCCAGTTCTGGAGTATGGTGTACAATTTTGGTCGACAAATTATAGGAAAGATGTCAACAAAATAGAGAGAGTACAGAGGAGATTTACTAGAATGTTGCCTGGGTTTCAGCACCTAAGTTACAGAGAAAGGTTGAACAAGTTAGGTCTTTATTCTTTGGAGTGCAGAAGGTTAAGGGGGGACTTGATAGAGGTCTTTAAAATTATGAGAGGTATAGACAGAATTGACGTGGATAAGCTTTTTCCATTGAGAGTAGGGATGATTCAAACAAGAGGACATGATTTGAGAATTAAGGGACAAAAGTTTAGGGGTAACATGAGGGGGGACTTCTTTACTCAGAGAGTGGTAGCTGTGTGGAATGAGCTTCCAATGGAAGTGGTGGAGGCAGGTTCGATTTTATTATTTAAAATAAATTGGATAGGTATATGGACGGGAAAGGAATGGAGGGCTATGGTCTGAGTGCAGGTAGATGGGACTAGGTGAGAGTAAGTGTCCGGCACGGGCTAGAAGGGCCGAGATGGCCTGATTCTGGGCTGTAATTGTTATATGGTTATGTCAATGGAAAAGGAATAGGGAACAAGATGCTAATTTCCTAGTATGAAAATGGCCATAATTTTTTAATACTGAAGATATGAAAGTGAATTAGGTGTCAAATGAAAGATCTTTTTATGCTTTATCTGTTGGGATAAATTACGGACTTGATTTTATAAATCTAAAAATTTAGGAACATTCCTAGAAATGGTCACTAAATCTGGTGGTGTGCGTTCATAGAACAAATGAGAACAAAACCCCAAAAAATGTTATACAGTGTCGGCCTATTAACCTGCCAGACTTTGTTGGTTGTGCCCAACCTCCCTTCAACCTTTCTTTCCTCCACGTCCCCTCCACCTACAATCATTCTGAAGAAGGGGGTCCCAACCCAAAACATCACCTATCTATGTCTTCCAGAGGTACTGCCGGACCAGCTGAGTTACTTCAGCAATCTGTGTCTTCTCTTCAGTAATTTCCACTTTCTTTCCAGAAAGAAATAAACAAAATGGGCACAAAGGAAAGCATAATGAAGTATTCTTTGTGAAACACATTTAAACCATTGTCTTCTCAACAATATCTACCATCTGGCACTCTGCTGCCAAAGACTGGCAGTCCTGATCAACTTGGATGATGTGAATACTTAGAAACAAGACCAGGATAAGACATAATGAGACTAAGAACATTATTCATGGGTGTCAGAAAGACTTACATTTATAAAGCACCTTTCACAGCCTTTCCTAAATTACTTTACTGACAATAATATACCTTTGCAGTGAAATTACTTTTATAATACATCAGCCAATTTGAACACAACTATCTAGCACAAACACCAGTGTGATAGTGACCAGAAATGTTCTTTACTGACATTGATGAAGAGTGGATATTTGTCAGAACACCAGACAAAAAATATTCTCCTCTTCTGGCACCCGTGGATGGCTTTCTATATCCCCCCCCCCCCGCTCTGTTGTTATGTTCACCCCAAACTCCTCTGTTCTTATACAACTTTGCACCATCCCATTCACTGATCAACCATGTGCTTAGTTGAATCCAGGCCAACTAACACCTCAATTTAAAAACTCTTATACTTGCTCCCAAAACTTTAAAATCTCCCCTCTCTGTATTTTCTAGCCTTCAAAGCTTCTAGGATGAACAGTCTCCACCAAATCGAACCCGATGTAAATTTCAAAATGTAATTATACTATCTTCAATGTTTCTATCTTCAGCCACTGAAGCAATCTAAATTCCTTTGTAAATCTTTCTTACTCTCAATCTTTGCATCCTCTTTATAGATGCTCCTTAAAACCAATTTCTTTGACCAAGCTTTAGCCTTCCCTGATGTCTTGTTCTGTGGTGTCCAGCATCATTTAGTAAGCTCTAAAGAAGCACATTTGGATGATTTTTTTTTAAAAAACCTTGCAGTTGCTGGAAGTCATAAACAAATATAGAACATCCTGGATATCTCAACAGGTCTGGTACCATCTTTGGAAACAGAAACAGTTAAAATTTCATGTTGAGAACCCTTCATTGGAACTGAGAAAGAGAAGAAGCAAGTTAGTCTTGGTAGAAAAGAAGGTGGGATTAGTAATGACTGGAACATAAAGAATGTTTGTGAAAGGGTGAAAACATGTTGAACTTTTCATTGTGTTTTAAATGTATGTCTAGCTTTTTCAAACTCCAGCACATTATCTTTTAGACATGAGACCACTCTGCATTCAAAGAAAGGAGATAATCAATAGACACCATCAATGACTTCCAGGCACATCACTTGTAAAGTAGTGACATGATCAGAGGCAAGCACATAATGTGTTCAACCTGCTCATGAATAACAAGTGGCACAGAGTGCATTGCAGAGTCAACCTCCTGACCATAGTTGGTACTTCATCAGGCTCATTGAAAAGGGCCAGGCAGTACACGTTATGGTGCAATTTATTAGTAAGTGGTGGGGAACCATCAAGTGTGGAGTATTCATTGTGGAGATGCAAGTGGTTGCCATTGTGGTTTCCCGTTTCAAATTTCACACATTTTATATTCTGCTACAATATAGCAGCATATTTCATGATCATAGATTCATGCAGCGTGAAAACAAGCCCTTTGGCCCAACATCCACTCCAGCCAAGATGTCGCATCTAAGCTAGTTCCACCTGCTCAGTCTGGCCCATATCCTTCTAAACATAGAAACATAAAAAACATAGAAAAATAGGTGCAGGAGTAGGCCATTCAGCCATTTGAGCCAGCACCACCATTCAATATGATCATAGCTGATCATCTAAAATCAGTACCCTGTTCCTGCTTTTTTCCCATGTCCCTTGATTCCTTTAGCCCTAAGAGCTAAATCTAACACTTTGTTGAAAACATGCAGTGAATTGGCCTCCACTGCCATGTGTGGCAGAGAATTCCACAGATTCACAACTCTCTGGGTGAAGAAGGTTTTCTTCATCTCAGTCCTAAATGGCCTACCTCTTATTCTTAAACTGTGACCCCTGGTTCTGGACTCCCCCAACATTTGGAACATTTTTCCTGCATCTAGCCTGTCCAATCCTTTAAGAATTGTATATGTTTCTGTGAGATCTCCACTCATCTTAAATTCCAGTGAATACATCCCCAGTCGACCCATTCTTTCATCATATGTCAGGCCTGCCATCCCGGGAATTAACCTGGTGAACCTAAATAGCAAGAATGTCCTTCCTCAAATTAGGAGACTAAATTAGGAGACTAAATAACTTTCTCTATCCATGCACCTGTCCTAGTGTCTTTTCAATGATTTAATAGGACCTGCCATATCCACCTCCTGAGACTGCTTATGCCACATACCCACCATCGTCTGTATGAAAAGGTTGCCCTTCAGGTTCCTTTTACCCCTCTCACTTTAAAACTATGTTATCTGCTTCTTGATTCTACTACCCTGCGTAAAAGTCTTTGTGCATTCAACTGATCTATTGGCCTCAATGATTTTACACATGACCTCCTCCATAAAATCATCCCTCTACCTCCTGCATTGCAATGAATAAAGTCCTAGCCTGACCAACCTCTCCCTAGAGCTCAGCCATTCAGGTCTTGGCACCATCCTCATAAGTCTTCTCTGCATGTTTTCAACTTAATGACATTATTCCGACACCAACGTGATCAAAACTGAACACAGAACTCCAAATGAGGTCTCACAAATGCCTTGTGCAACATAACATCCCAACATCTATACTCAATGCCCTGACGGATGAAGGCCAATGCACCAAAAGCCTTCTTTAGCACCCTGCCCCAAATCCCATACCACATTCTTACTTGCATTAAACTCCTTTAGACATTCCTCAGTCTATTGCCCAGCTGATCAAAAGTCTGCTGTAATTTTGAATAACATTTTCCACTGTCTGGGATACCAACTACTTTAATGTCATCTGCAAATTCATTGATCATGCCTTGTACATTCTCATCCATATTGTTGATAGAAAGCACAAACAACAACTGGCCCAGCACCGATCCCAAGACCTCCAGTCTGAAAAATGCCCTAGCACCAAAACCCTCTGATTACTTCCATAATGCCAATTCTGCATCCAGTTATCAGGCTCTGCCTGGATCCCCTGCGATCTAACCTTCCAAAGCAGCCTACCATACATAATCTTATCATGTTCGATGTAACCATGAAACATAATCTTATTTTTGAAGGAATTTAGGGCACAATTGATATTTTTGCCAGAAGTAATTTATTGATCTGGACCATTAGATGCATTATAACTATAATGAATAATCAACCTAATAACTGAAGCAGATCTACATCAGATGCAGGTGAAATCATTAACCTTCAATATATTTTAAAATGACTGTTGATTTAAAGCATAATTGGATAAAGATCTTTTGCATCTAATTGAAAATTGTGATTATGTCCTAAAATATATTTACTTTGCAACAAGTGACATTTGTTCAATGAAATTGTGGCTAATTAACCATTGTCTTATGTTTGGTATGTAAACAGGCTAAAGTAAGATATTGATAATTAACGTGACAAAATTCTCAGTATTACTGCAGATATTTTGATACTAGTTTGTCAACCACTATGCATGAATGTCAATTAAAGACTTGTTCAGGGCTAACGATGTATCTAATGTGTGAAATTGGTTCTTGTTGTGCACCTGAATTGGAGCAATTTTCATTTACTGCAAAGCTATAAAGTTACATTTCAACCAACATTTAATAGGGCTGATTTTGCTCCTGGCATGATTTTTAATTTGTTAAGAATATTGATGTAGGAAGGGGGAAGAAAGCACAGACAAAGGTTGTCAAGGATAGATTGTAGTTGTCCTGGGCAATGAGGGAGGACCGATGGGTGGTGGTAGAAAGACCACAAGAAAAACAAAAACATAGTTATCTGACCCATGGCTGCAGGTTCGTTCCTCTTTAACTGTCAGATTTCCTACATCCCAGTGAACCAGGTCAGCTCCATGAGGCTGAATTTGAGATATCCTAAAAATACATTAGAGTTCACCTAATCCCATCCCATCCTCTCTCTTGAAACCAGATGGATGGGTGGGACACAGGTTAGGTATTTTTTTGCATTTTTGCTTTCATACCTGACCCACCTTCTCCCCTTTTAGTGAGCTGGATTTTAAACTGTAAAACCTCACAGCGAGCAGGAAATCTTTTCAGGCCAGAGCCCTTTGTGCTATCTGTTTGGCAGAGCAATATGAATAGTCTCGCCCTGCTGTTTCTTAGACACAGTTCAGTATACTCTTAATACTTGAGTATACATCCACTCACCTTCTGAAATTCCCTACCAAATCTCCTTGCTCTCTTTCAGATTGTGTTTACCTGATCTTAACAACTCATTCTATAACAATTCCTTCTACTTTGGCACAAGATTTACGAGCAGGACTTTCCGGGCAAATCCACTGTGTCACTCCATTTACTTGATGTCTTTCCACATTGACTTCACCCTACTCCAGTCCCTTCCCACTTACATCCCTCTAGAGGCCCTACAACACTTTGAAAAATTCTAATTCTCTGATCCATCAGCTACATCTCCATTCCACATCTGACAACCCCCAGTTTCTTTCTTGAACAAAGGCTATTTCCCCCTCCAACAGTACACCTGGCTAAACTTGTCCTCCTTTTGAACAACTTCTCCTGCAACTCCATTTTTTCCCCCCTGATCAACAGTTTATACCGGCTGGATGAGGTAAGACCTGGAGGACTGGCAGAACCTGCGAGATGAGCCACTAGTCTTCTTCTTTCGTGTCCATCTTCCATGATTCAAATGTTGATGTCTCTATCCTCGTCCGTCCTGAAAAGGACGCAAGCTTCCGGCGACAATCAGTGGGAGCCATCACTTGTTGCAATAGATATAACCATATAACCATATAACAATTACAGCACGGAAACAGGCCATCTCGACCCTTCTAGTCCGTGCCGAACAGGTATTCTCCCCTAGTCCCATCTACCTGCACTCAGACCATAACCCTCCATTCCTTTCCCATCCATATAACTATCCAATTTATTTTTAAATTATAAAAACGAACCTGCCTCCACCACCTTCACTGGAAGCTCATTCCACACAGCCACCACTCTCTGAGTAAAGAAGTTCCCCCTCATGTTACCCCTAAACTTCTGTCCCTTAATTCTCAAGTCATGTCCCCTTGTTTGAATCTTCCCTACTCTCAGTGGGAAAAGCTTATCCACGTCAACTCTGTCTATCCCTCTCATCATTTTAAATACCTCTATCAAGTCCCCCCTTAACCTTCTGCACTCCAAAGAATAAAGCCCTAACTTGTTCAACCTCTCTCTGTAACTCAGTTGCTGAAACCCAGGCAACATTCTAGTACATCTCCTCTGTACTCTCTCTATTTTGTTGACATCCTTCCTATAATTAGGCGACCAAAATTGTACACCATACTCCAGAATTGGCCTCACCAATGCCTTGTACAATTTTAACATTACATCCCAACTTCTATACTCAATGCTCTGATTTATAAAGGCCAGCACACCAAAAGCTTTCTTTACCATCCTATCTACATGAGATTACACTTTCAGGGAACTGTGCACAGTTATTCCCAGATCCCTCTGTTCACCTGCATTCTTCAATTCCCTACCATTTACCATGTACGTCCTATTTTGATTTATCCTGCCAAGATGTTGCACCTCACACTTATCAGCATTAAACTCCATCTGCCATCTTTCAGCCCACTCTTCCAACTGACATAAATCTCTCTGTAGACTTTTAAAATCTACTTCATTATCCACAACCCCACCTATCTTAGTATCATCTGCATACTTACTAATCCAATTTACCACACCATCATCCAGATCATTGATGTACATGACAAACAACAGTGAACCCAACACAGATCCCTGTGGCACCCCACTAGTCACTGGCCATCAACCTGACAAACAACCAACCACCATTACTCTCTGGCATCTCCCATTCAGCCACTGTTGAATCCATCTTGCTACTCCACCATTAATACCCAATAATTGAATGTTCTTAACCAACCTTCCGTGAGGAACCTTGTCAAATGCCTTACTGAAGTCCATATATACAACATCCACCGCTTTACCCTCATCAATTTCCCGAGTAACTTCTTCAAAAAATTCAAGATGATTAGTCAAACATGACCTTCCAGGCACAAATCCATGTTGACTGTTCCTAATCAGACCCTGTTTATTCAGATGCTTATATATATTATCTCTAAGTATCCTTTCCATTAATTTGCCCACCACTGACGTCAAACTAACAGGTCTATAATTGCTAGGTTTACTCTTAGACCCCCTTTTTAAACAATGGAACAACATGCGCAGTACGCCAATCCTCCGGCACTATTCCCGTTTCTAATGACATTTGAAATATTTCTGTCATAGCCCCTGCTATTTCTACACTAACTTCCCTCAATATCCTAGGGAATATCCTGTCCGGACCTGGAGATTTATGCACTTTTATATTTCTCAAAAGTGTCAGTACTTCCTCTTCTTTGAATCTCATAGTTTCCATAGCTACTCTACTTGTTTCCCTTACCTCACATAATTCAATATCCTTCTCCTTGGTGAATACCGAAGAAAAGAAATTGTTCAATCTCCCCCATCTCTTTTGGCTCTGCAGATAGCTGTCCACTCTGACTCTCTAATGGACCAATTTTATCCCTCGTTATCCTTTTGCTATTAATATAGCTGTAGAAACCCTTTGGATTTACTTTCACCTTACTTGCCAAAGCAACCTCATATCTTCTTTTAGCTTTTCTAATTTCTTTCTTAAGATTCTTTTTACATTCTTTATACTCCTCAAGCACTTCATTTACTCCATGCTGCCTATAATTATTGTAGATCTCTCTCTTTTTCCGAACCAAGTGTCCAATTTCCCTTGAAAACCATGGCTCTTTCCAATTTTTACTATTTCCTTTCAACCGAACAGGGACATAAAGATTCTGTACTCTTAAAATTTCACCTTTAAATGTCCTCCATACCAGATGATGGTGGTAGCAGAATTAGCTCAGGATACTTCCAGTTTCCAGCCCCGCGATGTGGTCGCTTCTGCTATGGGGCCAGCTACAAGTGAGAAGTACAAATAGGGAGACCAATATAGTGGGAGTGGCCATCGAGGGAGTAGCCATTTTGTGAGGGGCAATGAGATCAAAGTGCTGCTGCTGAGGTCAGATGTGGGCATGAGACTTTGGTGAGGAGGGCGGGTAGTAACCAGGCAAGGATTTATTCTAATAGAAGGGACTGGGGTTCAAGGATATACAAGCTCGGACACTGATGCCTTCCTTGGGAAATATATGGTAGATCAAGGACATTACTGAAGATGGGTCTCAACCCGAAATGTCACCCATTCCTTCTCTCCAGAGATGCTGCCTGTTCTGCTAAGTTACTCCAGCATTTTATGTCTATCTATGTACATTACCCTCGTGACTACATTTGCAGGAAGTGCTTCCAGCGTCAGCTCCTGTCGGATCACATAAAGCAGCTAGAACAGTGGCTGGACTCGCAGTATAGAAACTGGGCTCCTGAAACATCATAGATAATATGCTTAGCAAGTGAATTATATGACAGGTATGGAACGAAAAGATGGGTGTCCACCAAGAAGATGGTAAATGCAGGCAGGCAGTGTAGAAGTCCCCTGTGGTCTGTCCCCTCCCAAACAAAACAAATATGGCTGGGAGAAAGCCTACTTGGGAAGCAGTGATGGGGAATTCATTAATGAGGGGAATAAGCAGAGGACAAAAGATGGCATTGCTGGGGTGTGACCTATCCTTGATTATGCTGCTGGCCTTGTTGAGGCAGAGCGTGGTGTAAATCAAGTCAGTGGGAGGTAGGTATGTGTGATGGTCTTGGCTATATCCACAATTCTCTGCAATTTCTTACCATCTTGGATGGAGCTGTTTCCACAACATACTGGGATGTATCCTGATAAAAGGCTTTCTACGGCACATCTGTAGAAGTTGGTGAGTGTAGTTAGGGACATGCTGAACTTGGCCTCATGTTTGGCTGGCACATTGTGTGTCAAAGGGCCTAACCTGTGCTGCAATGTTTTTTGTTTCATGTTCTATATAATGTCCTTGATCTCATCTCATACATTTCTCACGCCACTCTGTCCCCATTGCTTCTCCTCTTGGACAACGCAAGAATAGAATTTCCCTTGTCCTTTGAATGAGACTTTGAATGAGTCACCGAGAGACTAGTGCTATAGGTGTGTGTAGGAAAGAGCTGCAGATGCTGGTTTAAATTGAAGATAGACGCAAAATGCTGTTGTAAAGGGCCTGTCCCACTGTACGAGGTAATTCAAGAGTTCTCCTCTGATTCGGGTTTGTGTAATGTACGTAGCGGGTACGTAGGAGCTCGTGGATGTCTCGTAGCGGCTCGTACGAGTAACGGTAGGTACTCGGGAAATCCGGTAAACTCGTGACGTTTTTTCAACACTTTGAAAAATGTCCATGAGTAAAAAAATACTTGTGATGAAAATAATTGTTACTTTTTACTCGTACACGCCCCTACGTACCCGCTACATACATTACACGAGCTCAAATCAAGGGAGAACTCGGGAGAACTCTTGAATTACCTCTTACAGTGGGACAAGCCCTTAACTCAGCAGGACAGGCAGCATCTCTGGAGAGAAGGAATGGGTGACGTTTTGGGCCGAGACCCTTCTTCAGACAGATGTCAGGGGAGTGCACGGTACAGAGATAAAATGTAGTCAGAGACAGTAAGACTGGTAGGAGAATTGGGAACATGGAGGGGATGGAGCGAGAGGGAAAGCAAGGGCTACTTGAAGTTAGAGACGTTCATACCGCTGGGGTGTAATCTGCCCAAGCACAATATGAGGCGCTGTTCCTCCAATTTGCGCTGGGGCCTCACTCTGACAATGGAGGAGGCCCAGGACAGAAAGTTCAGTGTGGGAATGGGAGTGGGAGATAAAGTATTGAGTAACCGGGAGATCAGGTAGGTTTAGGCAGACTGAGCGGAGGTGTTCAGCGAAATGATTGCCGAGCCTGCGCTTAGTCTCGCCGATGTAGAGTGCTATGGATATAATTGGCGACCGGAGTCACACACACACACAATGGAGATCTTGTGTTAGCACATGTTGGAAGAATCTCTCTAAGCTCAAAGTGAACAATGTTTTTATATCCTAGATACAAAGATTAAGGAAGATAATTAAATACAATTATTTCAATAGCTACGATTGCATAATTTATTCCAGTATTTCCGTATTGTTAAATTGGTTCCTAGAGTTAAATATTTACTATAGTATGTTTAAGAAGGAACTGCAGATGCTGGAAAATCAAAGGAAGACAAAAATGCTGGAGAAACGCAGTGGGTGAGGCAGCATCTATGGAGCGAAGGAAATGGGCAACGTTTCGGGTCGAGACCCTTCTTCAGACTGATGTGAGGGTGGGGGGAAGAAGAAAAGAAGAGGTGGAGACAGTGGGCTGAGGGAGAGCTGAGAAGGGGAGGAGAAAGCAGGGTCTACCTGAAATTAGAGGTCAATGTTCATACCGCTGGGGTGTAAACTGACCAGGCGAAATATGAGGTGCTGCTTCTCCAATTTACGGTGGGCCTCACTCGGGCAATACATTACAATAGTAGCACATTTTAGGCCACCAGGCCAACTCTGAATATTCAACCACCTTTAATAGGATGAAGTATTTCAAATGGATAACCTAAAGGTTTTTGAGAACAAAACCAGAAATCCAAAATACCCTTCTTAATTCACAAACAACCCAATATAGATTGAGGGAACAAATATGACACTGACCACGCTTAATGTGGCTAAATATTAGGTCTGGAACCTTTCTTGATCTTTGTCACTTTGTTGAAAATTATCTTGGCTCGAAATGTCTGATGCCTGGTTTGATGTAGGCTAATTAACACAGCTTTATTGTCTGTATGTTTGGCTCATGAATACGAGAATGTGTCATAGTCATGTTTGTTCCCAAGCCTATCACTTGCGTGGCCTTTTGCTGTGAGCAAGTATTGCTGCTTGAGTTGAATTGAATTGAATTTCCTTTATTGTCATTCAGACCTTTCAGTCTGAACGAAATGTGGTGCCTGCAGTCATACATACAATAATACAATAATAAACAACAGAACAGACAGTAAACACAAATAAACATCCACCACAGTGAGTCCACCAAGCACCTCCTCACTGTGATGGAGGCAAAAGTCTTAGGGCTGCAGTCTCTTCCCTCCTCTTCTCCCTCTGCGCTGAGGCGATTCCCCACCGGGCGATGGTATAATCAATCCCGCGGCTCACCGAGCTCCGCGAACGGGCCTGTTCAGACACCGTGGCCCGGGGTGGTCGAAGCTGCCGCCCTCCAGTCCAGCGGACGCTGCTGTTGACGATGTCGTCCACTGGCCCGCGGCCGAACCCCGGACTCAGGTCACCGCTGCCAGAATGCCGTCTCAGCCACCGGAGCACCGTTCCACCCTCGAGCTGGGCCGCCCCGATGGTAGCGCCGTTTCCCTCCGGCTGGGCCGCCCTGATGGGAGCACCGTTACCCTCGAGCTGGGCCACCCCGACGGGAGCGCCGTTTCCCTCGGGCTGGGCCGCCCACACGGGAGCGCCGTTTCCCTCGAGCTGGGCCACCCCGACGGGAGCGCCGTTTCCCTCAGGCTGGGCCGCCCACACGGGAGCGCCGTTTCCCTCGAGCTGGGCCGCCCTGACGGGAGCGCCGTTTCCCTCGGGCTGGGCCGCCCTCACGGGAGCGTCTCAGCCCCGCGCCAGGCCACCCTCACGGGAGCGTCACAGCCCCTCACAGTAGCGCCGTTCCAGCCCCGAGCCGGACCGCCCTCACGGGAGCGAGCCCAGGGCGAGTCCTGACAGGCTCTGCCTCCGGAACCTCGAGGTCGCCAGCTCCGCCATTAGGCCTCAGCGGGACGGAGGCAGAGAAGGGGGATACGACAAAAAAGTCGCATTCCCCCGAAGGAAGAGACAGTAAGCACTGTTTCACCCCCCCCCACCCCACACACATAAACACAACCTAAAAAACAAAAACTTAGCTACACAAAACGAAAAAAACAACACAAAAAAGTAAAAACAAACGGACTGCAGGCGAGCCGCAGCCGTTCAACAGCGCCGCCACTTCCGAACTTCTTGTTTATGCAGTGTCCCAGTAACATCAAAATCGGTTCCCATTTCTAAATTACGTTTGAAGCAGTTTGAAGGCTGGTTCTTTCCTGCATAAATGCTACTGCACTATAACTCCTGACTATAGTTTCTGCTTGCCAACAGTTAGCATTCATTCCATCACACTCCAATACACACTTAGTAAATTCTGCCGGCTCCAACAAAATTCCACCATTAGAATTCCACCCTTCTCTTTCCCGTTTAAGATTTCACAGAGATCACTCTCTTCAATGACTCCCTGCTCTGCTCTTCTGTCCCAGCCCACCACTCCCTGTCTAATGGCACCTTCCCTTCCAAATGCAGGAGACACAACACCCGTTCTTTCAATTCTTCCCTCCCCGCTATATTCATGGCATTAAGGGCCTGTCCCACGAGCATGCGGCAAGTGCGACCTAAAGGGCCAGTCTCACCAGCATGCGCCTGCGTGCGGCAAGTGCAACCTAATGTGGTCGATTGAGCCATAAGGCCTCGCGGGGCCGGTCCCACTTCGATCGCCGGAGCCGTATGGAGTTGTGCGGAGCTGGTCCCGACATCGCGCGGGCTCTGATAAACTGACCATGTTTAAAAATTCCGCGCGGCAACGGCCTGCCGGCCCACAGCCGCCTCGACACCGTGTCACTCACTCGACCTCCGCGCGGCTCCCTCTTCTGGTTTGGTCCGTGCTTGCCGCATGCCGTACGGCTCAAGCGACCACGTTAGGTCGCGCTTGCCGCATGCTGGCGCATGCTGGTGAGACCGACCCTTTAGGTCGCGCTTGCCGCATGCAGGTCGCATGCTCGTGGGCAGGCTCGTTAAGATGTCCCTCCAGGTGCAGCGACAATTCACTTGCACTTCCCCAATCTATTGCTTTAGTGGTTCACAATGATGCCTCCTCTGCATCGGAGAACCCAAATGTACATTAGGTGAATGTTTTACATGGCACCAACAATTGATCTGTAGGGGTAACCACGAGATTTCAATTTTCTGTTACTTTAATTCACCATACTATTTGTCTACTGACCTTTCTGTGTGCGACCTCCAGCATTGTTACTGCAAGACTCAATGCCGGGTCAAGGGACAGCACATTGTGTTGTTTATTGGTGCCATATGTACCGAGAATGAAAAGTTGTGCTGGCGTGCTAACTAGTCAAAACAACTCATTGTATACATGAGTACAATTGTCCATGAGCACAAGTACAACAGCAAGTGCAAAGAGAAAAATACCAGAGTGCAGTATATAGTATTATTGCATTGCAATTACAGAGATAGTGCAGATAAAAAGTGCAAGGTCTACAGTGAGGTAGGGTGGAAGATCAGGACTACACCATAGCTTATGGGAGGACAATTCAGTAGTCTGATAATAATGGGGGAAGAGCTGTTCCTGAATCAGATGGTATGTGCTTTCAAACTTTTGAAATTTCTGCCTTATGTTAGAAGGGAAAATAGGGAAGGATTGGGATGAAAATTGTCCTTGATTATATTGCTGCTTTCCTGAGACAACGTGAAGTATAAATTGAATCGATAGGGGCATCCATAGGGTGGGTGGGGGATGCTGAGACTGGTTTGGGTGAGGGATTGGGGTACATTCACAACTCTCTGCAATTCTTGCTGGTCTTGGGCAGGGCTGTTGCCAAACCAAACTAAGATGCATCCCACAATGCATCTGTAGATGTTGGTAAGTCGTTGGGGTCATGCTGAAATTCCTCAGTCACCTGAGCCTTCTTGGCCATGGCTTCAGTGAGGTTGGTCCAGCACAGATTGATGATTATATTCATGCCAAGAACTTGCAGCTCTCGACCATCTCCACTTTGGCACCATTGATGCTAACTGAGGCACTACTTCACTTCTTGAATTCAATAACTAGCTCGATCACCATGCTGAGATCAAAATCTGCCTGCACACATTACAGTCTGCAGAACTCCATTCCAACTAATTTCATTTTAGATGAACCACTGTTTTTATGTTTGCATCAAACTGGTCATCTTTGCCCGCCTTCACTCTGCCTTACTTTGTTTGGTCTGGTCTGGTGTGTGGAGCATGTAGCACAGCCTTATTATAATAAACACAATGTACAGACAAAGAAACTGAGTTTGATTTCACACAATCTCACCTCTCAAGGACATTTGTATAGGTACATGATAGGAAAGGTTTAGAGGGATATGGGGCAAAAGTGGGCAGGTGGGAATAGTGTCGATAGGGCACCTTGGTTAACATTGGCAAGCTGGTCCGATGGGCCTGTTTCCGTGTAGAAATAAACTGCAGATGCTGGTATCTACCCAAGATGGGCACAAGGTGCTGGAGTATCTTAGTGGGTCAGGCAGCATCTCTAGAGAAAAAGGATGGGTGACGTTTTGGGTCGGGACCCTTCTTCAGACTCAGCACATTCTGTAGAAGGGTCCCAGCCCGAAACATCACCTGTCCTTTTTCTCCAGAGATGCTGCCTGTTCCACTGAGTTACTCCAGCACTTTGTGTTTATCTATGGGCCTGTTTCCTTTTCTATGAAGCCCAGAGCTATTCTCTTTGTTCCTGCCAAACCATTACCCATCCCCAACTATCACCACCCAGTCTCACGGCCCACCACCGCCAACACTACCTTCTCTGCCATCTTAACTGATGTCTTTCTTTTGCGGATTTGATGTCAGATCTCAGGCTCGAAGCACTAATTGTTTTTCTTTCCACAGATGTCACCTGACCTGCTGAACGTTTCCAGCATTTTCTGCTCTCAGTTCTGATATACAGCATCTGCAGTTTTTATTTTATATTTTCATGCACTGCGGCATTTTGCGCTGGCTTCTTTCACAGTAATTCCCGCAACTTCTACCACCAAGATGGCAAACTCATGGTAACATTCTGCAGGTTTCCCTAAAAGGTCGCATGCCATTTTCATCTGGAGCTATTCATTAGTTCATTGCTGCTGAGTTTTAAATGCTTGAACTCTCTTCCCAACAAAATTCTATGAGTATCGTTACGAGAAGGACTGCAGCAGTTCAAGAAGGTAGATGGGCACCACCTCCTCAAGGCAATTAAGCCCACAATCACGGATGCTCGCAATGCTGAGCATAATATTCATAACCTACAAATGAATGAAGAAAAATGTTCCATCAAAGAAAGATGAAAAAAAGAGTGGGCAAAGGTATTTATTATCAACAGGATATTTTGTGGAATTTATAGCCACAGAAGGCTGTGGAGGCCGTCAATGGATATTTTTAAGGCAGAGATAGATAGATTCTTGATTAGTATGGGTGTCAGGGCTTGTGGGGGGGAAGGCAGCTAATGGGGTTAGGAGGGCAAGATAGATCAGCCATGATTGAATGGCGGAGTAGACTTGATTGGACGAATGGCCTAATTCTGCTCCTATTACTTATGAATTTATGATAAGCATAGTGAGTTGAGGAAGTTATATAGGGCAAATGCCTTGGGATATTTTACTATGTAAAAGTCTTTGACAGTGAAGTTCTATGTGGAAAAGTGTGAAGTAATTGTGTTGGAATAAAAAGAAAGGAAATCTGCTTTAGAATGGCTGACATTAAGTTCTTTAGCAGAGCTTAAAAACCATGTTCTACTGATAAACAGCCTATTAAAGGTGGTGGCACAAGGAGATAAGGCCATAAAAGGACTGAGTCTTAGGTGTTATATGTAGAAGCATAAAATACAGAAAACAGAGGTCATATTGAACTGCATGGAATTAGAAGCTCAATGGACAGCAGGAAGAGAAACTATCAGAATGATCCAATTAGTGTCATCCTTCTGCCCTTTCCTGTAGCTCAACTAATTTTTCGTTTTCAGGTGTACATTCAATCCCTTTTGACAACAAAATACATTTCTAACACTTTAAAACCATTGTCTATTGTCTATTCAAGATCACGGCTTTGTGCCTTAAAAATACTTCCCTCAATTCTTCACTATTTTTCTGCCAGTTATCTAAAGGTAGCTTCCTATAACCGCAGTAGAAGCTGTTCTTCCCTGTCAATCTGTTCAACTCCCTGATAATCTAGGAACCTTTTGTAAATCTACTCTCTCTGTTCTTGGAAGAACAGTACAGGTCTTTTAAGATTTGCCATGACTGAAGTCCTTCATCTTTTCATAGTTCATTACAACAGAGGAAGCCATTTAGCCTATTGAGTCTCAGCTCACAATACACCCCATTCCCACTGTGATTTTTCCTGAAACATTTTGCCCCACTCTTACTACCCTGCTACGCTCATCTATACTAGGGGTAATTTAACATGATCCCATTGTCTTTGGCACGTATATGGAAACTGAGCACTCAGAGGAAACTCATGTTGTCACAGGGGGATTCTCTGCACTGAATGCAGAGGGCAAGATAGAAACCCAGTCACTGGAACTGTGAGGAAACAGCTTTACTAACTGCACCGACGTGCCACTTTATCCCTCACAGAGTCACATATTCTTACAGTGTGGAAACAGGTCCTTTGCCTTAACTTGCCCACACTGGTGAAAATATCCCATCTGCACTAGTCCCACCTGCCTGTATTTGGCCCATATCCCTCTAAACATGTCCTATCCATGTACCTGTCTAAATATTTCTTAAACGTTGCGATAGTACCTGCCTCAACTACACCCTCTGACAATTCATTCCGTACACCTACCACCCTTTGTGTGAAGAGGAGGCCCCTTCGGTTCCTATTAAATCATCCCCCCCTCACCTTAAACCTATGTCCTCTGATTCCTCTCTATTCCTCTCGTGATTGTGTGCACCTCTATAAGATCACTCCTTAGCCTCCTACGCTCCAAGCCTACTCAACCTTTCCCTGTAGCTCAGGCCTTTGAGTCCTGGCAACATCCCCGTAAATCTTCTCTGCACCGTTTCCAGCTTGACAACATCTTTCCTATAACATGGTGCCCAAAACTGAACAAAATACTCTAAAATGCTGCCTCAATTACTTATACGATTGCAACATGACCTCCCAACTTCTATATTCAATGGTCTGACTAATGAAGGCCATTGTGCCAGAAGACTTTTTGACCATCCCATCTAACCGAGATGCTACTTTTAATGAACTGTGTACCTGTACTCCTGGATCCCTCTGCTCTGATCAAGATCCTGCTGCAATCTTTGACAACCATCTTTACTCTCTACAATGCCACCCACTCTTGTGTCATTTTCAAACTTGCTAACCATGCCATGTAATTTCTCATCCAAATCATTGATGTAGATGACAAACAGCAATGGACCCAGCACAGAACCCGGAGGCACACCACAAGTCACAGGCCTCCAGTCCGAAAACCAGCCTTCCACCATCACCCTCTGCCATGAAGCCAATTTTCTATCCAGCAATTTTCTATCCTCCTTTGACTGTAGTAAATCTCCTCATTACCCATTTAGGAACTCAAAGCTGGATGGAGTACTCCAGCCGTAGCTAAATCTGTGACTTGACACAATTTAATATTATTGCTTTAATTTTGTGATCCTCGATGCTAATTACAAAATAAACCACAGGATCCAATTGGAATAACTTGAATAAAATGTGTGTGTTGATCCTGTTGAAAATTCACGTAATTGGGACTGACTTTAGTTTAGTTTAGAGATACAGTGTGGAAACAGGCCATTCAGCCCACCGATTCCACATCGACCAGCGATCACTCATACACTAGTTCGATCCTACATGCTAGGGATAATTTACAGAAGCAAATTAACCTACTAACTTGCACATCTTTGGAGCACCCGGAGGAAACCCAGGCAGTCACAGGGAAAATGTACAAACTCCATGCAGACAGCACCCGTAGTTGGGATCGAGCCTGTGTCTTTGGTACCGTAAAGCAGCAACTCTACCGCTGCATCGCCGTGCCACCATAGGCACAGTATTATATTGAAGTAATAAAAATAGTGAGAGATACATAATGCAGATGGAACAGCTGAGACAAAGTGATCTAGATATGGAGATATCAAAGTTATAACTTTTCTATACAGGTGTTTAAGAAGATGTAGAATACAACCTGAATGAAACTTTTAAGATGAGAAAAGGTTATAATATGACAGCTGAAATGCAAAATCATTCAGAAGTTGTAAAGCTCGAGTAGCAACAATTGGTGAAGAACTGGCAGCATCAGTCAAGAGAGAAACAGACAAGGCAAGTTGATTTTATTGTCAAAAGCACAAGTACAGTGACGTATATGTACAACTAATTCTTGTTGCAAATAAATGCTGCAAGTCATTCAATCTTTCATGAGAAAAAGGTAAGTGATGAAGGGCTATTGGGCTGTAATGTTAACTCTATTATTCTCCACAGATGCTACCTGACATGTTGTATAGACTCAGAAATTGACTTATTTAATAATAGTCATAGAGTGATACAGCTTGGAAACAAGCCCTTCGGCCCAACTTGCCCACACCGGCTAACCTGTCCCAGCTACACTAGTACCACCTGCCCGCGTTTGGTCCATATTCCTCCAAGCACGTCCTATGCATGTACCTGTCTAACTGTTTCTTAAACATTGGGATGGTCCTTGCCTCAACTACCTCCTCTGGCAGCTTGTTCCATACACCCACCACCCTTTGTATGAATAAGGAAATGGAAGCTTGTTTCCAAATTTATGCAAACTTGAGACAATCATAATGGGAATTATAAGACAGTGAGGAAATATTTGGAAAGAAAGAATGCCCAGAATGTGAAATTTATTTCAGAATTCTTAGCAGCTCAAGGGTCAAGAGTGTTTTATTGTCCTGAAACAGAACTATGAAATTCCTACTTGCAGCAGCACAACATATATAGAAACATGTACTCCGTAAACCCGTAATAAATAACAAAAAAAGTTCATTAAATTCATATAAAAAAACAGACGAATAAACAAACAAAAGTAGTGCAAAGACAAAAATATGTCCCCAAGTCTCTGTAGTTCAAGCTTATATGGAGGTGTTGTGTTTAATAGCCTGATAGTTGTAGACTGTAGGTCGACACCATCAATTATTTTTACAAGGGAATTAGATGAGGGTACAGAGACTGAGTAGGATATGGGGCTCACCGAGGCAAAACTTGACAGCTTTAAGGTTCTTTTTCCATGTTGCCACATACTGTGAATTAATGAGAGAAGTTGTAGACTGCCCACTGTGTATACTACAAAAACGATCCACTTTAAAAAAAGGAGAAAAATGAACTCTCGCTTAATACAGAATCAGTGCACTTAGAACAAATTAAAGCTGTAATGTTTCATAGCCATCTGTATGAGGGAAATTGGGTCAAGGAGAATTAAAAATAAGTATCCAGATGCCACTTTATTTGGAAGTTTTTTTCTATGAAAGCACTGGAGCGATTGCTTTAATGGTCGGATGCCTGGTTGCAGCAGAGACTGATACCTGTAGCCTCAGTGGCTAAGTTTACAGGCATTTCCACTTCAGATTACAGTACTAGAATCCATGAGATCGCAGACGGTGGTCGATTTTTATTAAACAATCTAGGCGTTTAACAGCCAACAATGGACCACCAAATAAAATGACACCAAAAACTGAGCCCATCAGCTGACAAATGTGAAGCACAGAACAAAGGAATGATAAGCAGAGCATAAAAGATTTGTATGCGAAATCCAAGTGTAAAACATCTAAATTCATTTCACTAGTTCCTCTGTCTACATGGTATACATTGAGGAATCTAAAAATATTAGAAAATAATACATTAAAAAGTGACTCTAACTGCATTAATAGCATTAGTTTGATTACCCAGTCTGATTTTTAAGAGACTATTCTCTCAAATTACACCCAAATTAGATAACAGATCTTTTTAACATCACCAAAGTAGACAGACTGGCAAAAGATTTGTAAGATGTTATAATGATTAACTAGAAATTATTGAAGAATGTAAAAACAGAATATGTGATGGGAAGAGGAAAATTGAAAAAGCAGATTACAAGGACGAGCTTATTAAAAGTAACTGTGGGTCCATTGCAGGGAGAGAGAGACAAAATTAAAATGAATGAGAAAATGGCAATGATACTAAATAATATCTTGGCTAGCTTTAGCTTGCTCACCGCCAGCGTTTCTTTGTATAAATTACAATAAGTTTCAGCAATCTGGCACAAATAGGATCTTTCATAAGAGATAGAATTAAAATCTCTATAATAGGGTATAATGGTGGCTAGCCATTGAATGGATAGTTAAAGTCCACGGTCAGCATAATGTGTTGCTAATGCACAATTAACTCAATGGGTCGGACAGCATCTCTGCAATTTGGAGATTTGTGAAGTGTTTTGAGCTTCATATCTTAGCAATGTTACAACATTTTGTGATTTAAAAAATCAAGTTTGCAATTTATCCCCTCCGATAAAGCATAAAAAGATGTTTAATTTGACACCTAATTCACTTTGATATCTTCAGTATTAAAAAAGTTATGACCATTTTCATACTCGGAAATTAGCATCTTGTTCCCTATTGCTTTACCATTGACTTAACACAAAAGCTGTGATCGAGGACAGTCAAAAGCCCATAACTTTCTTAAAAATTAAGAGAACTGAATGAAATTTTCAGTTATTATAGATTGAAGTATTCTGAAACAAATATAAACCATCTTACTTCGATGACCTGAAATTAAAGCATAAAATTATTTAAATATCTAATTGTAGCTAGTTACAAAATTGACCGTTGTGACGGAAATAGTAATAAACACCCAGACTGCCTTGAAAATTCAAAAATGTGATATTCTCAAGATCAGAGCTTTAATATTATTGTATTATATGCTGTAAGACCATAACAGATAGGTAAATAAATTATAATTTCTAGCAATAGACCAAGTCTTTATGGAGAAGATCAGTTGCTAGCTGGTACATTGGTATATCATAATCAGTAGCATCATCATACTCCTCAGATTGTAACCAATAAGCAACTCTGTACACCTTGTTTTACCTCAACTTTTCAATTTTGGCATTCTAAAGTACAAGTTTTTGCTCTTCAAACTATGCATGACATGCCTTTCTGCCCACTACTTTCCCATTAAGAATGTCCTGTAGATTCCATTTCTTAAGAATTTTTTTTTTTTTTAATAGCCTAAGTATCCAAATAACAAACAAATCCAATTCACACAAGAATTCACAATATAACATGATTTTTAAATCTCACTGTCATGAATTTATATGCCAGATGGAAGGAATTTAATGTTTAATTCCCATAAATTAATCCAGAAACAGCCACCCAAAATATAATCAAAATTATTGGTTTTTGCACAATACATGTGACTCAAACTGTTGTGAATATTTAGTTTAAAAATAATGATCATGGAGAGAGAATATAGACAATTTAGACGGCTAATGACATGATTGTCCAAAAAAAGAAGGGCATTCGAATCATCTTGCTTCTGGAACGCGATCGATTGGAACGTTGCATTTGCGGTGAATTTGAACTCCATATCGGCAGGAAAAACACTGGTGGTTTGTATGGGGCCCAAATAACATTTTCACAATGTAAAATTAGACTAAAGCCATCTCAAGAAACAAGATTATATGTAAAATAAACAACATACCCTTTGTTTTGTCCCGTTCTTGCCGTCACGTTGTAGGTGTTGAGGGCATGAGATGTCTCTTTTTATTTTAATCTAATTATTAAATTGTCTAGCGATTTAAAAAAAAAATGGGAACGGAAGTCCGATCGATTTTTCTTCAGCATCTAGCAGCCCAAGGAAATCCCTCTCCGACCGGCAGTACAAAACTGCATTTTAATCCCGCCCCCCCCCAAGGCACCAAAGTCGTGCACACGGCCAGTGGCAGAACTGCAGCGCCGCTGAAGGTAAGTTTTGTAACATCGCTACATATCTGTGAAAGGATGTGCTGACGTTGGAGAGGGTCCAGAGTAGGTTTATGAAAATGATAGGGCATCGGAAAAGTTCTTATTCTTCAGGGAATGAGGGTTCCCCTCCCCTACTATAGATGAGGCTCTCACCAGTGTCTCTTCAATACCCCGTAACATTGCTCTCTCTCCCCATCCCCCCACTCGTAACAAGGGCAGAGTCCCCCTAGTCCTCACCTTTCACCCCACTAGCCGTCACATAAAACAAATAGTCCTCCGTCATTTTCGCCACCTCCAACGTGACCCCACCATTCGCCACATCTTCCCATCTCCCCCCGTCTGGTTTCCACAGAAAACGCTCCCTCCGTAACTCCCTGGTCAATTCTTCCCTTCCCTCCCGCACCACCCCCTCCCCGGGCACTTTCCCTTGCAACCGCAAGAGATGCTACACTTGTCGCTTTACCTCCCCCCTCGTCTCAATTCAAGGACCCAAGCAGTCGCTCCAGGTGTGACAGAGGTTCACCTGCATCTCATCCAACCTCATCTATTGCATTCGCTGCTCCAGATGTCAGCTGATCTACATCGGTGAGACCAAGCGTAGGCTTGGCGATGGTTTCGCCGAACACCTCCGCTCGGTCCGAATTAACCAACCTGATCTCCTGATGGCTCAGCACTTCAACTCCCCTCCCATTCCGAATCCAACCTTTCTGTCCTGGGCCTCCTCCATGGCCAGAGTGAGCACCACCAGAAATTGGAGGAGCAGCACCTCATATTCCGCTTGGGCAGTTTGCACCCTAACAGCATAAACATTGACTTCTCCAATTTCCGGTAGCCCTTGCTGTCTCCTCCCCTTCTTAGCTCTCCCTCAGCCCTCGGGCTCCCCCTCTTCCTTTCTCCTTTCTTCTCCCTGCCCCACCCTTACATCAGTGTGAAGAAGGGTTTCCGTCCGAAACATTGCCTATTTCTTTCGCTCCATGGATGCTGCTGCACCCGTCGAGTTTCTCCAGCACTTTTGTCTACTTTACGAGAATGATCGCAGGAAGGATTGCGTTAACATGTGAAGAGAGTTTGATGGCATTGGGCCTTTACTCATTGGAGTTTAAAAGGATGAGGGCGACCTCTTTGAAACTTGCTGAATAGTGAGAGGCCTGATAGAGTGAATGTGGAGAGGATGTTTCCACTAGTGGGAGAGTCTAGGACCAGAGCCATTGCCTCAGAGTAAAAGGAAGTACCTTTAGAAAAGAGATGAGGAGGAATTTAACTCGTCAGAGGGTGGTGAATCTGTGGGATTCATTGGCACAGAAGGCTGTGGAGGATGTCAATGGATATTTTTAAGGCGGAGATTGACAGATTATTCATTAGTATATGGTATTCGGGATTATGAGGAGAAGGCAGGAGAATGGGGTTGAGAGGGAATGATAGATCAGCCATGATTGAATGACAGAGTAGATTTAATAGGTCAAATGGCCTAATTCTGCTCCTACAACTTATACTTATGGCACGTGTAGGTAACATTTCAGGGCAGGGCCCTTCTTCAGTCTCTTGTGTCTTCAGTGTTTTGTTGATGATGGGAAGTCTGGGTGATATTGGATAGTCTGGTTTACTCTATATGCTGAGCAGGCCAGAATATAGAAAAAAATAAGAAAAAAATGGTGGGAGAAACAAGTGCAATTGGTTGCTTCTGAAATAAAAAGAAATCAAGACAGTTTTGACACATGGCAAATGGTCTGTAACTTGAACAACAAAGAGGGAAGGGGGTTGCAGAAAATGGTGAACTTTGCCCAATCCTGGTACTGACCTCCCCACCGTCGAAGGGATCTACAGGAAGTCCTGCCTCAAAAAGGTCATTACTGTCATCAAAGACCCACACAACTCTGTCCAAGTTGTCATTTCACTGTGACCACCAGGGAGAAGGAAAAGGAGCTTCAGGACCATGACCTCCAGGTTGAAGAACAGCTTCTTGCCAACAGCCATATGGATCTTGAGCCACACTATCAATCCGATTTCCCTCCTTGGGATTGTAGAGTAACAATCTACTATGGGACTTTATTTTGGTTGTACCATGTACTTCAGTTTGCAATATTACGGTCTGGTTTTACTGATAATTTATTGTATTATTGATTATTGTATATTTACTTGTTGAGTTATTGCATTAATGGGCCTGTAACGTTGCAGCAAGTAAGAATGTCATTGTTCCTACCTGATACAAATGACAATTAAGCACATCTGACTCTTGACTAAAGGATAAAGGAGTATCTTGTCAGCTGATTGTCTAGCTGATTACTCAACTTTAGGATCGTCTGGTTGGGCAAGTTTGGCTTTACCAGGATAGACATTGAGTTGATCCAGCAATCCCTGTCTTTGGAATAACGAGAAGTGGCCGTGAGCAAGAGAGGAATGTTTTGTTCAATTGAAGTCAGTTTAGTATCTGTAGATTGTTTAGAGTTTTCTAATGTTTTTAATCACTTGTTAAGAAGTGCTGCATTTCTACAATAATTACATGGAGTGCCATATCCTTCTGAGTACAAATATTAATTGGCTCTCAGCTTTTTACTTCTGCCTTGCATTCTTTCGCTGAATTATCTCATATATTTTAAAATCTCAAATCATTTAAAATAATTAAACCAGATTATAGTCCATTTAGCATTCACAAACATTCACTTCTGGAAGCTATAATAGTTCTGAGCCTTGGAGGTGGGGTTTTACCAGCTGTCAAAGCCAATTTTCTCGACAGGGCCAACGGTTTCTAATTGGAAAGATCCTTCATCCGTTTCTCATGTAATATTCTCACCTTTTATTCTAGCTGTAACTCAGTAACATGCGACAAAAATACTTGCTTTTCAAGAGCAATTTACACCACCTCAAAGCATCCCGAAGTGCTTTAAAACTAAGTTTAAAACATTAGAAGCATAATTGCTGCTCTAACACAGTAAATGTCACAAAGAACAATAGCGCAAATGATTAAACATTCTACTTTAGTGA
The DNA here is from genome assembly GCF_010909765.2 of Amblyraja radiata. Taxonomy (NCBI): domain Eukaryota; kingdom Metazoa; phylum Chordata; class Chondrichthyes; order Rajiformes; family Rajidae; genus Amblyraja; species Amblyraja radiata. The sequence continues at coordinate 22,325,439 of NC_045961.1, forward strand.
TGTTGGTTGAAGGATAAACATTAGCCAAGAAACCAGGGAGAATTCCCTTGATTTATTTTGAAAAAATGCCATGTATTCTTTAACATCCATCTGTGAAGGCAGATCGTGCCTAGTTTTATAATGCCATCCATGAGCCCGGAACGTCAACCTAGATTTTATACTCTGTCCTCTGGAGCGGGACTTGAACTTTGTTCCTCAGAGGCAATTTCTTTGCCCAGTGATCCAGAGCCGACAGCCTGAGAGATACACACATGAGGCTACAGGATGTGCCAAGTGCCCCCATTGTCGGCATGGTGATATAAACATTATGGATGTGATGTTGAAGGGATTTGCACTCAAGGGCAGGTGCCTGGCTGCATAATGATAATAATAAATATTCTTGGACACTAAAAAACAGGCTCTGGATTCACTGGAGTCTTGGCTGAATGGAATTTTAGGTCAGACCTCATGGTAATTGCTTTGCACATCAGCCTAGTGTCGCTGAGTACTGATCTAATGCATGCAAATATAGGCTCTGCAACTGTTTCAAGACTGCTTAGAACAATCTAACTACGGTACACATTAAGAATACTGATAAGTCCTTAAGGTTGTTATTCATTTTGACTACTTGTGTGCTGTGTGTGACAAACAAAAATAATGATGGAACTATATAGAGTTAAAGACACTCAGTAGAGGTTGATGCAGGTAACTTTTAGGGCTTTCCATAAATTCAATCCATTTCACTTTTAAGGTTCATAGAAAACACAACAAAGAGAGGCTCCAAATGTCAAGATCTGTCGATCATATCCATGAACAATATCAAAGGCTTGCTGTCCTTTCACAAACTGTGCATCAATTTTCAAGCTGGTATGAATAGCCTTTTAAAAAATATAAATGGGCTTTTAATATTGAATATCAATAAGTATTTCAGCAATCATAAAAAAAGATGATTACTGCAATATATTTTGGTAACACAGTTTAGGACAGAATCATCCATATAGATTCTGACATTGATTCTTGTTGATTGAAGTAAGCGAAATAACTCACTATATTAACCTGCGAAAAGACCAAAAGGATTTGATGCCCACAGTACTGACAGTATTTAGATTAATACACGCACATACACACTCACACTGTATGTACATGTATACAGGTGTTAATCCAGGCTAAATTGGAGAGGCTAGGACTTCAAAATGGGGTAAAAGCTTCAGGGCTGCTGGGAGATTTGGTCAATTTGGAATTGCTCTCTGCAGAGCTGGGACAAGCTGCGGAGTGGTGCCAGTGCGTCTAGAGCTTAGATACAATTTGCAAGCAAAGGATAAGAACATCTGCAAACCCTGTCAGTTAGGTGCAAAATGCATAGAATGGATTGGATGGCTGCAAACCAGACATGCACCTTGTAAATAATTGTAAATACTGTTGCAGAGTTTGACTTTGCCGAGTGTTGATTGGATGAGGTACTGAGCCTTATCTGGGTTTCCTGTAGATCAGGATAAATGTTTCCAAGTTGGCTTCCTTACGGTCCGGTTTGAATACAATGTATTGAGATGTTGGGGTTAATCGATATCTGTAATTGGGTTATTAAGATGATCATGTGGTTCGGCCACTCGAGGTCCCGGGGCATATAAAAGGGGCACGAGTTTCAGCGTTGATCTTCCGGGAGAGCGCTTTGGACTGCATGAACTTCTGGCCTGTCTCTGTTTGAAACAGGCCTAGAGGGCTTGAACAGGCGGATAAGAGGATCGGACCCGCAGTGGGATAGGTACAGTAGTTGACCTGTGACGCGCATTTGTTAAAATAAAATTTAGTTGTTTCAAGTGCTTGTTTCAGTGTTTTTACTGAAACTAGACTGGGGGAAGCTTAGAAACAAGCAATTTACACAAGTATATATATGTTTGTGTGTGTGTATGTGTATATATATACATATATATATATATGTGTGTGTGTGTATATATATGTGTGTGTGTATATGTGTGTATATATAATATGTGTGTATATATATATGTGTGTGTGTGTGTATATGTATGTATATATATATGTGTATGTGCATATATGTATGCTTATATATGTGTGCGTCTTTATATGAGTGTGTATATATATATTCTCTGTAACTTCTGATATATATACTGTACAATACACACATACACGTGTGTGCCCATTTGTAATATATACATTCATGTGTGTGTGTGTGTGTGTGCATGTATGTGTGTATATACATGCATGTTTGACCATAACAAGCTTCCAAAATGCATTATTTATCCATGATATATATATATAATATGGATAAATAATGCATTTTGAAAGCTAGTTATGGTCAAACAATTTTCCTTGTGGTAGCAACTGATATTCAATCAGGTATACAAAAATGCTGGAGAAACTCAGCGGGTGCAGCAGCATCTATGGAGCGAAGGAAATAGGCGACGTTTCGGGCCGAAACCCTTCTCCTGACCCTTGAGTCTGAAGAAGGGTTTCGGCCCGAAACGTCGCCTATTTCCTTCGCTCCATAGATGCTGCTGCACCCGCTGAGTTTCTCCAGCATTTTTGTATACCTTCAATCTTCCAGCATCTGCAGTTCCTTCTTGAACACTTCATACTATTTGAAGTCTGTTCGAATATCTAACCTGCTGTTTAAATGTCAAGAGCAGTCATCATGTTTTATATATAATTATACTCCCATCACTTATATTATACAATGAATCGAGGGTTTTTAAGCTATAATGACAGTCAGGGCAAGAATCGCAATTTGCAATTTCATTGCAGAGATCTAACCTCATGAAGCGCAATGGTGATAAGGTGCCAACATCACAAGTTAGGTAGGCAGATTAAATCTGTTTAGAGTCATAGAGTGATACAGGGTGGAAACAGGCCTTTCGGCCCAACTTGCCCACACCGGCCAACATGTTTCAGCTACACTCGTCCCACTTGCCTGCGCTTGGTCCATATCCCTCCAAACCTGTCCTATGCATGTACCTGTCTAACTGTTTCTTAAACGATGCGATAGTCCCAGTGTACTCAGAATATGTCCAGAGGAGAGAATGTCAACTATGTCCTCTGGCAGCTTGTTCCATACACCCACCACCCATTGCGTGAAAAAGTTACCCCTCAGATTCCTATTAAATCTTTTCTCTTCACTTTGAACCTATGTCCTCTGGTCCTCGATTCTCCTACTCTGGGCTAGAGACTCTGTGCATCTACCCGATCTATTTCTCTCATGATTTTGTACACCTCTATAAGATCAGTACAGCTCGAAAAGAGCTTTTTGATGTTGTACACCACAGCTGCTGCTTCTCCCCGTCATGGCCAATCAATTATGAAATGGCCTGTTTTTCCGGTGCTTCAGAAGAGAAGTGCTTCTTGCAGTTCAGCGTGTTCATGGTTTGTGTGCCAATGCATGGCAATGCAGAGCAACATAATGCGCTGGTGGTCAAATGTTGGCATATCTGGTCTCTTGCTCTGTCATTGGAATCTCCACTGTGTACTAAGCTGAACGAGTACACTTTATATCTGCCCCCTCTCATTTATGCTACCCACGGCTAACATAGCTAAACCAGACCCACTTATTGGAATGGGGTTTCTGACTGCAGTGTAGCGGTGTTGAACTGAATAAGATCAAACATCATATAACGAATAACTAAGCAGGGACAAAGGATTAAATGTCCAAAACCTGGATTCCCTTAAGATCTAATTATCTATTTATCTCTGCCTTGAATACACAATATCTAAGACACTACAGGCCTCTTTGTTAGAGAATTCCAATGATTTACCACCTTCTAGATAAAGACATATCTCTTTCTTTGACCTGGATAGTCGGCCTTTTATTTGAGGCTGTGAGCCCTGGTTTTAGACATCACAGCCAAGAAAAACAATTACATTGCTCTCATTCTATTAAGCTCCATAATAATGTTATATGCTCCAACGAGATCACCTCACTTACTTCAAAATACTCTGGAACATGTATATAATAAACATGCCCTTTTTAATCTACCCTCTAGCAACAAACCCTGGCGTTTGGTTAGTCTTCAAGACGCTCCTTCTATCCTTCCAATGTAAGTCTGTTTTTATTTGGATAAGAAGACAAGACCTGTACACACAATTCCATGCAAGATCTCACCAGGGCCCCAAATTTCAAAGTGATAAAATGTATGCAACAAGTGCCTTTTGCCTTCCAAATTGCTATACTGCCGCATTCATTTTCAGTGTGTAGGAAGGAACAGCAGATGCTGTTTTAAACCGAAGATAGACACAAAAATCTGGAGTAACTCAGCGGGCCAGGCAGCATCTCGGAGAGAGGGAATGAGTGACGTTTCGGGTCGAGACCCTTCTTAAGGGTCTCGACACGAAATGTCACCCATTCCTTCTCTCTAGAGATGCTGCCTGTCCCGCATTAATTTTCAATGATCTGTACACAAGGATACCAAAACTTCTAACAGATATGTGAAACATTACCTTCTTCTCATAGATCCACGTTCACTCTGCCCACCCTTAATATTAATTTAGTTTAGTTTAATTTAAAGATACAGCGTGGAAGCAGGTACTTTCCCTCATCGAGTCTGCGCTGACCAGCGATCCCCGCACACTAACATTATCCAAACACACTAGGGATAACTTACATTTATACCCAGCCAGTTAGCCTACAAACCTGTATGCCTTTGAAGTGTGGGAGGAAACTGGAGCTTCCCAGAGAAAACCCAGGTCACGGGGAGAATGTACAAACTCCGTACAGACAAGGTCCGTAGTCAGGATCGAACCTGGGTCTCTAGCGCTGTAAAGCAGCATTTCTACTGCTGCGCCACCGTGCCGCTCATCTTCGAAGTATACTGTCATCATTTTCTTCATAATAATTTCCTACATTTTCCGATTGCTGATGCCAGGCTAACAGGTCAATATTCCCTGATGGTTTGCTCCATCTTCTCTGAATGTGTATTTACATTTGATATCTTTGAATTGCTAAAAAACTGTTATGGATTGTACAGAATTTTGGAAGATAACAACCAGTCCCATTAAATCTCCAATATATATTTTAAATAATGCTAATGCATTTCAGCTCCCTGTTGGTCTCTACTTTTTCTGAGGGTTACTGTCTTATTCTGTGAAGACAGTTATAAAATAATTGTTTAATTTCTAATAATAACTTTTGCTAATCTTTTCCTGATGAAGATTTTACAGTGAAGGTTTTATGTTGCTTGTCAATTAGCCTTTTATTATACTATTCATTTCCTTATCAATGTGTTGATTCCTCTTTGCTGAATTCCGTTTTTCCCCCCCTCAAAATTATCAAGATCACTGCTCTTTTAGAGAACATTATAAGCTTTTCAAAAATCAAAAGTTGCAGATGCTGGATAATTGAAATTAATACAAATGATGCTAAAATCATTTATCAGGCCAGGCAGCGATTTGCGGATGAGAAACGGGCCTAAGTATCTTCATCTAGACTGGAAAGGTGATAAACTAGTTAAAGCTGCGGAGTGGATGTGGGCAAAGGAAAGGAGGGGTTAAGGGGCTGTGAGTAGGGTTTGGTGGGGAGAGATGGGTGATATTCCTTCCTACATTCTCTCCTCTGGCTTCACAAACTGCAACTCTTCATTACTGTATCACACCTTCTACTTTTATATTCTCGTATGTTCAGACTATCAACGCCATCTGACTATCAGTGCCATCAGCAAAGACCATCAAAACAGTGCAGGAGCAAGACATCAGATTCCATTGGTCATTTGATATGTATTTCCACATTTCACGAAACAATTGCAGCAATTAAACAGAGTCTTTAGGAGTCACATAACAAGGAAACCCACATTGTATTTCTCTACACAGGTACTTTGGGATGGCAAGGTGGTGCAGCAGTAGAGCACCAGAGACCCGGGTTCAATCCAGACCACGGTGCTGTCTGTATGGAGTTTGGATATTCTTCCTGTGACCTGCAGGATTTTCTCCGGGTGATCCAGTTTCCTTCTACACTCCAAAGACGTACAGGTTTATAGGTTAATTGGTTTCAGTAAAATTGTGAATTGTCTCTATTGTGTGTAGGATAGTATTAATGTGGGGGGATCATTGGTCTGCACTTACTCAGTGGGCTGAAGGGCCTGTTTCCGCACTGTATCACTAAACTAAACTAACTGGTAATGATTTACCTGCTGAGTAGATCCAGTGTTTTTTTTATTTTCTCGGGTCTGCACTGGCAATCCAAGAGCATCTAAATTTCTGTGATCTGAGATGGAAGTTAAATACCTGCAATTTATTAACCGGATGCATCTATTTGATGAGTTATCAGATTATACAATTGTTATTATCTGATCTAGTCTAGTACTTTTTAACTAAAACTCTCATCTTGTCCTCTTCCGGTTTGCATTGTTTTAACATTTGCTCAAAAACTGTACGCGATAGCGCTACAATTTTTCGTCACCTTACCCGTGAGCAGAGTGCGGAGAGCGAGCTGCATTGGCCATCACGACAAACCGGAGCCATTGAGTAAGTGCGGCCAACAGACAGCCGGTGAGTGAGTGCGGCCGGGAGCCGGTGAGCGAGTGCGGCCGGGAGCCGTGGAGTGACGTAGGAGCTGGACCCGCTGAGTGAGGTCATACACCCCCCCCGCCCACACACAACCCCCCCTCCGCCCACACACACACACCCCTCCCCACCCTCCCACACACACACTCTTCCCCCCTCCCACTCACCCCCCCACACACACATCCCTCCCACACACTCCTCCCACACCCACCCCACACACACACACCCCTCCCCCCTCCCATATGCACCACCTCCCCCCCACCCACACACACACCCCCTTCCCACACACCTCCCACACAAACCCCCTTCCCCTCCCGTTAACACCCACTCACTCCCTCCCCCCACATACCTGCTGCCCACACACCCCTCCCTTTCCACCCCACCTCCCAACACACCCATCTCGCCACACACCCCTTCCTCAATACACCCCTCCCTCCCACCCCCCTCCCCCCCCCACACTGCCCCCCCCCCCCCCACACACCCCTCCCTCCATACACCCCCTCCCCCCCACACCCACCCTCCCCCACACCTCCCCCCTCCCCCCACACACCCATCCCCTCACACCCCCTCACAATAAACCCACCCTTTCCACACACACCCACTTCCCCCACCCCCCTCCCCCATACACCCAATCCCCCAACACCCACCCACCCTCCACACTCCCCCTCCCTCCACACCCCCCCCCCCCACACTCTCCTCCCCCCTCCCCGATACACCCACTCCCCTCACAACCCCTTCCCTCCACACTTCCCCTCCCACAACACCCCCCTCCCCTCACATCCCACCACCCCCTCACATCCCACCACCCCCCACAACCCCACTCCCCCACCTCCCCTCCCCCACCAGCCCCTATCAACCCTCGCCTCAAGTCGCCCCCTCCCCCGGATGTAGGATGCTTTGCCCCCCCCCCCCCCACCGGCCCCCGATGGCCCCCGTCTGGAGCCGTCCCCCTCCGTCAGCTGCAGGATGCACCACCGGCCTACAACAGCCCCCGACTGAAGCCGTCTCCCTGCCCTGGCTGCAGGACGCTCTTCCCCGCCCACCGGCCCCCGACAGCCCCCGCCTGAAGCCGTCCCCTTCCCCCGGCTCCCGGCTGCACGACACTCCCCCCTCCCCCACCAGCTCCGACAGCCCCCGCCTGAAGCCATGTCCCTTCCCCGGCTGCAGAATGCAACAAGAGAGTCAACAAGAAGTAAGTAAGTAAGTACGTTTATTGGCCAAGTATTCACATACAAGGAATTTACCTTGGTGCTCCACCCCCAAGTAACAACATGACATACAATGACATTTACAAATCTCTGAAAACACTAAACATTAACAATAATAAAATATTAATGATAAAGAATAATAAAGAACTAAACTGAATAAATCTCATCTTTAGCATTTAAATTGTTGTTATATTATAAGAGTTATTCACATTTTAGTAATACCTGCGTGCCCTACGTCACAATTGGAATCCGATGGGCGGGAATGGCTGCCCCGCAGGAGAACCGCTAAGAGTGGATGGGAGGGGGGTTGAGGGGGGATGGAGTGAGTGCGTGGGGGGGGGGGGCGGAATGGCAAGGGGCGGAGTGGGGGGGTTGGCGGATGAGGAGGAGGGGGGATCAGAAGCAACACAACGGGGAGCTGTCAGCCACGCCTGCGCAGTTGGGGGCTATGGTTGAGTGGTGGAATATTGCGTTGGGGGACCAGGCCTCCCATGTGAGAATGGGGCCCAACGGGTCCCACTTAATCTCGTAAGACCTAAATGGCTAAACTAAATGTGTTTGAAAAGGAAAATAAAAATGCATGTCCTGGAAATGTGAGATGTTACATTTTGGGAAGTCTATCATGGGCAGGACCTACACAGTGAAAGTTCGGGCTCTGGAGAGTGTTGTAGAACAGAGGGATCCAGGTGTGCAGGTACATAGTCCTTGAAAGTGGTGTCACAGGTAGATAGGGTGGTCAGAAATGCTTTTGGCACTTTGGCCTTCATCAGTCAGCGTATTCATCATCAAATATTATACTCAATATTCTGATGAAGGCTGACCTGCTTTTACCTCAAAATAAATCGGTTGCGACTAACAGTTCTTCACCACTGTGAATGACCCAGTCATTCTCACAAACATGGTACAACAGACTTTATTAAAAGACACATTCAGTACACTACAGCATGTTGCTTCAGCTGTGTAGCGGCAAAGAGACCAACAGCACAAGCTGGGTTACCATAATATGAACCCTGTAGTAGGCAGAGATTCTATTAATAAAGCACTACAATTGGTTAGTGTGGAGTAACCAATCTACATCTTTCCTTGTAGAAATAAAAGTGAAGTACATCTAAATGCAGGTGGGCTCTAAGAATAAACATATTAATATGTGATGGCTGGGTAATACAGTACCCAAAGCGCTAATGACGCATACAGGGACATATAGATGGTTTAAACAAAAAACCCGTATCTAAGGGGTGGCGTACAAACCCGTCCCGCGCGCGTGCGGTATAGATCCGCGTCTCCTCCCTTCACCGGGGAAGTAACTGGGGACCCATGCGGGGACAGTGCCGGAGACCCGGCGGGGTGAACACGGTGGAGCCGGTGAGCGGGGCACCGCACGTTGTGGTGAGAGAGTAGGGGACATAGCCAATGGTTGGTCTGCTGCAGCAGAGCGCGAGGGAAGAGACAGTCCGACAGTAGAAGGGTACATCAGATGCATGACTTCTGGATACGAGACCGCAGGATGTGGTTCCTTCACAGGAAGGAGATGTTGACGGTTGCGTCTGTAAATTCCTCCGTTGGAGCTTACCACGTACGAGAGCGGCTCTTGCAGGGCTGTGGATGTGACCCAAACGGCCATAGCCCTGGTCGGTCTGAAGGCGAACAACTTGCCCACTGGAGAGAGGTTTAAGTGGTTTGCTGGACTTATCGAAATATCGCTTCTGTACATCACGTTTCAGTTGAAGTTGTTTCTGGACAACAGGAGGTGAACGGACCTGTGGTTGCAGCAGGTGTTGGGGCACGGGCAGGGCAGCACGGGTCTGCCGAGACATCAGGCGTTGGGCTGGAGATCCCAGTATTGGGTCACGGGCAATGTTCTTTAAGTTGAGCAGGTCCAAGAATACATCAGATTTAGCAATGTGTGAGCACTCCATTAATTGTTTGGCGCTATGGACCGCCCGTTCTGCGAGTCCGTTGGACTGTGGAAATTCGGGACTGCTGGTGACATGGCAAAAATCCCATCGTTGAGCAAAGTTTTTGAAACACTAGCTGGTGAACTGACTCCCGTTATTAGACAGGAGACGTGCAGGGGCGCCGTGTACGGAGAAGTGGCGTGACAGCTTTTGGATGACTGTATCGGATGTGATGTTTTGGAGTAGGTCAATTTCGAACCAGCCCGAATATGAGTCAATGAGTAGCAGATAGTGTTTTCCACGCCGCTCGAATATGTCTGTGGCGACTGTGGACCACGGCAAAGGAGGAACAGGTTTGTGAGAGCAAGGGTTGTTTCTGTTGGTGTGGCGCAAGCTTCGCCTTTTTTGCATATATATTCAGTCATACCGGGCCAGTACAACATGATCTTTGCTCATTGTAAGGTCGCTTCCACACCGGGATGGCCCCTGTGGACGGCATCAATGTACTTGTCTTGAAGAACAGCTGGAATGACTGCTTTGTGACCCTTGATTATGACCCCGTCCTGAAGCACCTGTTCGTCGCAAACCAGGTAGTATGGGCGAATCGCAAGTGGGACACTATGTTGTTTATCCGGCCAGCCATGCCGGATGACTGAGGACAGTAGTTGTAGAGTTGTATCTGGAGTCGTGTGCCCTGCCAGGCTGCTTAGGCATTCAGTAAATACGTACAACACCATCATTGCTATGAACTGGTTTTGTTCTGAGGTCTGTTGTTTGCAGGTTTTACGTGGGGCTCATGATAGTTTGTCAGCTAGGTGCATGTCCTTGCCCTTTTTGTAGACTAGAGTAAAATCGAAAACTGTTGCTGCATCATCATCCGTTGCAGGCGAGCCAGAGCGGCGTGAATGGGTTTGTTCATAATGGTGACCAGCGGCTGGTGGTTTGTTTCCACAATCACAGACTTGCCAAAAATAAAGTCTTTAAATTCCGTGCAGGCTAAAACCACAGCAAGCAATTCTTTTTCGATCTGGGAATAACATTGTTCAGTCTCAGACAGGGTACGGGAGGCATAAGCAACCACCCTCCCTCAGCCACCATTTTTTGTCATTCAATTTCCTTTGGTTTCCACCATATCGCAGATATTCCATTTTGTTCTCAGCTGTTATCTCCTTTCTCTCCAACTTAAAATATATTTGCAGTCTAACTTTGGGTCCTCATGAAAGGTTGTCAACCTGAAACATTAACTCTCTCGCTTTATCTGAGAAGCTATCTGACCTGCTCAGCTTTTCCAATGGTTTTCACTTTAGGCAAATGTTGCTCAAGCCAACTCAAATTATGCGAAACAACATTCAGAATTCATTTGGAATACTATTTTTAAATAATTTCCTTATCTTTGTCATCATCTTGTTCTCTCTCATTCTCTGCCACAAATTTTACTTCCTTATTGAGAACAATTTTGCCTTCGTATGTAATTATTGTCAATACAAATACTGGACACTGAAGAAGGGTCTTGACCCAAAATGTCACCCATTCCTTCTATCCAGAGATGCTGCCTGTCCCACCAAGTTATTCCAACAGTTTGTGTCTATGTTCGGTGTAAACCAGCATCTGCAGTCCCTTCCTACGCAAATACTAGAGTACTTTGCACGGGCGTGAACTTTTGAACTCGTGGCCCAAGTACAAATTTCCATGTGGGATATAAATCTGAAAGCAAGCAGGGTATAGCATTTACCATTAAAGCAGCTGAAGTGCATCTTTTTTGCCTGCATATTTGTGCTTACTAACCTCATATTCTGGTAATTCAGTTCAGTGTTTTATTTTAAGAATGACCAGCAAACCCTTGCATATAATAGCCCATAAAATTCAATCACTTTAAGCGTTACAGAATGCTGTATTGCTGTGTTCTGTTATTAAATCATTATGCAGAAAAGCCAGAGCATGGTTACTTTATTTTGATCCAGTTTAGTAAGTGTGCAAATTAGAAAATCATTATTCTGCAGTTTAATGGAGTTTGTAGAAGCTCCTATATCTGACCTTGAGCTGAGAACCCATGGTGTTTGGAGATGTGAATTTTAGTATCAGGACAACATAGTCAACGGTGGTAGACACAGAATGCTGGAGTAAATCAGAAGGACAGGCAGCATCTCTGGAGAGAAGGAATGGGTGACGTTTTGTGTCGAGACCCTTTTCAAAGGTGGATCTGAATAGATTACACCTTATACTGTCGAATTGAGGTTTTGTTGGTTTTGGCTGTAAAATTTCATCGGCACTAAATGCCATTTTCATACTTCTGCCCATTCAATACTGACAATTAAATGCAATTTCCAGAGGACAAAATTTAGGAAATGTGGCAATTACAATTTATGCTCACACTTGCCCCCATTGATTGTTAATAGAGTTTGATACTCATATGTTTCATGCTCTTTACCTCTGCCTATAAGTTTAAAAAATCCACAGTCCACCGGTTGCAAAATTACTGGGAATAAGAAAGTATATTTTACCAAAAGTCAAAGATCATCTGGCAGCAACGCTCATTCAAGTTTAAACTCATTCACCGCAGCCAAGCTGTCATTGAAAGTGTGAAATCAAAAGGAAGGAACTAGAAAGCATGAGTAGGGAAATGTTGTTAAAACCTGTGAAGTGAGATAAAATTAAGATCATGCAGTGTACATTGGATGCCGACTGAAAATTATTGGATCATGAAAAACTGTCTAATTTAAAGTGAAAGTGCACTGATCTAGCATACAATTACAATTCAATCTTTCCTCAGGACTGCTCCCTTTTCCTGAACTTAATTTTATCTGATGTCCCACAGAAGCTCTGTGAATGGGTATTAATGGCATTTATACCTTCAGAATGGATTTGTACCCAAGGCAATTACTTGCCACGTATTATTCCGTTCAATAGTCAGTCAGTTGTCGAAGATCATGGAAAATAATGCCTCAGATTAGAGGACTCCGTGTTACTGAGTCAACCTACTTTTTCTCATAAAATGTTGGTGTAACTTGGTGGGACAGGCAGCATCACTGGATAGAAGGAATGGGAGACGTTTCGGGTCGGGACCCTTCTTCAGCCTGAGTCATAGGAGAGAGAGACACATAGAGATAAGGAAGTCCAAGGAGTGAAAACGAGACATCAAAGGGATATGGATCAAGGAAAACAAGGATCAAGAATCATTGTTAGCTACTTTTTTCTCATGGTTGTCAGTAATGTCAACCCTTCATTTGCCTTGAAGTAGAACTTTCAAATGGGGATGACATTTTACCAATTTAATGGGAAGTTAATAATCAAACAATGGGATGAGAAATATTATAAACATGATAAATTGAGTTTGTCAATTTTACAAATTCCAAACAGCCACTGACCAATTCATGCATATGATCTGCTCTTATTATAACCGTACAATACAGGGCCTCACAGGTTACTAATGTAAACCCCATACAAACAAATGAGCTTTTGGGAGAACTGTTTGATGGATTTCCAGGCTTTTGAAGTGCTGCAGATATCATCTGCAGTCCAGGAATGAGGTTCACAAGAATCTGAATGATTGAGTTCATTCCACCTGGTCTATCTACATGTTGCCCTTTGTTGCCCTATGTTTTTAATGAAATGTATTGCTGGGCAGACACTTTTCCGACTTGCATACTGTTCAGATTATGAACAGTTCTCTGAAACGTAATCAGGGGAGGATCTGTATGCTCTTTGTGTCTCAAGGAAGTCTAAACGCCATTCCAGTGCAGCCCATTAATAATTTATTTTGCAGCTTTCTTTCAGACTCTTCCAAAGTCAGATACATCAAAGAAAAATATCTAACCTCGTCCCACTACTTGGAACTATTTAATTTGCAGTTTTCATCTAAGGTCTGCACAGTACAATAGTGTTTATGTCCACTATATTACATTTTTATCATTGGATTATAAGATTAATGTGGGTCAGAAATGAGGACTGGTGATGTCATATAAGGTGCTAATATTGTTTATCTCCCCTCCTGCTGAAGTCTTAATGAAGATGTTATCCATTAACTTCAAATTGACTTATGTCTCCATGAAGACAGTACATTTTTTTTAATCAAATGGCAATTGTGGGCTGAAACTTTATTTCTGTGAGAAACAATTTGAAAGATCGAGAATCATCGAAATGTTTTGGTGTAATCCTTCATCAGAACTCAAGTCCAAGGTTTTTTCCAAAACTGCTGAAATGCCGCAGCCCAATCTGCAGATAGAAATAACAATATGTTATATGTACGTATTTATACAGCGGCAAAGTGTTACTAGTTGTTTTTGCATGAGACCTATATCAACATTTGATTCTCAGTCATATATTACGATGAACAATCAAGAAATGGTCAAAGAAAGTTCTTAGGAAGGGACTGAAAGGCTTGGACAGAGTGGATGTGGAGAGGATGATTCATCTAGTGGGAGTGTCTAGGACCAGAGGCCATAGACTGAGAATAAAAGGACATACCTTTAGAAAGGAGATGAGAAGGAATTTCTTTAGTCAAAGGTGGTGAATCAATGGAATTCATTGCCACAGACGGCTGTGGGGCCGTCAATGAATATTTTTAAGGCGGGATTGACAGATTCTTGGTTAGTACGGGTGTCAGGGGTTATGGGGAGAAGGCAGGTGAATGGGGTTGAGAGGGAGAGATAGATCAGCCATGATAGAATGGTGGAGCAGACTTGATGGGCCAGATGGCCTAATTCTGCTCCCCAAACTTATGAACTTATGAATTAGGAGGTTTAGGCAAGGGATATCAGAGTTTAGGGTGTTAGTGGAAACCGTGGCTGCCAATTGTGACCTGATTAAATTTGGACATGCTCCAAGTCTAGAATTGAAGGCCCACAGTGTTTTGGAGTTTTGGGCATTTGGAGAAGAGTGCAGGGTGATGGGGTTGGGGGCCCACAACCATGGAGAAATTGGAATTCTGTATCTGGCACATTGTTCAACTATGAACCAGTGTAGATCAACATTCACAAGCTGAAAGAGAGGCAACGTTGTTTTGAAAGCCCTCAAATTTACAGAAGATGGGATAAACAAAGCTGCCTGGTGTGAACTGCTAGACCAGACATGTCATAAGCTGGCAGACGATGTAGAGGGAATCTTTTTTAATACCAGGCTATAAGCAACCAACGTTGTCCACAAAAGCTGGGATTTTTTTTAAAGGGGAAGGTAATTTGTTTTATTAGAGTTTGGATGAAACTACTGAAGATAATCTGTTTGTACTTGTGTAGGAAGGCACAGGAAGGAACTGCAGATTCTTGTTTATACCGAAGATAGACACAAAATGCTGGAGTAACTCAGCGGGTCAGGCAGCATCTCTGGAGAAAAATAATAGGTGACATCTTGGGGCGTAACCTTTCTTCAGACTGGTTTGTACTTGTACTTGTGTTTGAACTTGTCTGTCTGCCGGTATCACAGGACACAGACTGTAGATAATTATCAACAAGGCAAGAAGGAAGGAAGACAAGAATTTTAGTCTTTTCTGAGCCTAAAGCTCTTCATACAGGGATGCAGAATTCTTGGCGATGAAAGAAACAGGCCCCACTTTGTAAAATCTTGGTTACCCAGAAAGAAATGCACAGACAAACTAGCAATTGATAGTCAGAGTTGTGACATGGAACATCATCCGAAGGGCTGGTGAAAGGAGAACTAAATAAAATTGCATAATGGCATACCTTTTGCAGTGAGCTGATACATATATGAATGTCCCTGTTCCTTGCCATATGATTTATTAAGTGTGCAGTGTGTGTTTAATTTAAAGTAGCTGAATCAGTCCACATGATGTATGTCGACACAAAATGCTGGAGGAACTCAGCAGGACGGGCAGCATCTCTGGAGAGAAGGAATGGGTGAAGTTTTGGGTCGAGACCCTTCTTCAGACTCTTACATACATGATTTATGTAATCACATGGCTGTCGCATGGTCATGCTTTGGGATAGGAATAGTGGGCTTGATACACTTGCATTTATGGACTAGAGATCCAGACGTTTTTAAATTGAACCTTGTCTTCCAAAACATAATCGGGCAGAAGTTCAATTTCAATATGATTCTTAAACAGGAATAGAATCAATTTCAAATGTCCACTATTACATTTTTAACTGAAATTGATCAAAGTATGCCAAACCAAAGAAAGACACAAAAAGCTGGAGTAACTCAGCGGGTCATGCAGCATCCCTGGAGAAGGTGGATAGGTGATGTTGGGGGTCAGGACCCTTCCTCAGACTGATTCCAAGGTGAGGGAGGAAAAAAAGCTAGATAAGAGGAGGGGCAGGATACAGCATGACAGGTAACAAGTGAACACAGGTGAAGGGGGTGGAATCTTATAGACAAGGGCCAGAGATGGAAACAATTGTGTGAGACAAAAGGACAGTTGTGATTTGTGAATTCAGAGGAAGGAATGTACCATATAACCATATAACCATATAACAATTACAGCCCGGAAACAGGCCATCTCGGCCCTACAAGTCCGTGCCGAACAATTTTTTCCCTTAGTCCCACCTGCCTGCACTCATACCATAACCCTCCATTCCCTTCTCATCCATATGCCTATCCAATTTATTCTTAAATGATACCAACGAACCTGCCGCCACCACTTCCACTGGAAGCTCATTCCACACCGCTACCACTCTCTGAGTAAAGAAGTTCCCCCTCATGTTACCCCTAAACTTCTGTCCCTTAATTCTGAAGTCATGTCCTCTTGTTTCAATCTTCCCTATTCTCAAAGGGAAAAGCTTGATCACATCAACTCTGTCTATCCCTCTCATCATTTTAAAGACCTCTATCAAGTCCCCCCTTAACCTTCTGCGCTCCAGAGAATAAAGACCTAACTTATTCAACCTATCTCTGTAACTTAGTTGTTGAAACCCAGGCAACATTCTAGTAAATCTAACATTCTAGTAAATGTAAGTGTAGAGGGAGGGGTGAAATATGTGCAGTAGGGCATAGGGGAGGGGGAGGGAAAGCGGAGGGTGGGGGGGGGGGGGGGGGGGGGGGGAGGTTGTTAGAGGTTAACTAAAATTGGAGAATTCAATGTTCGCCTATCCATGTTCTCTAGGGATGCTGCCTGACTTGTTGAGTTACTTCGGCACTTTGCGTCTTTTTTTTGTTTTTCCTTGTTTCCTTTGTTTTTTTGCAGTTCCTTGTTTCTACACTTATCATTTAATTGTACTTATGAAGATAACTGCCTTAATGTTAACAGTTACTCTGCTGTTTTAAGCCAAATGCACTCCCAGGGCAGAATTCAGCAGGTGAAAGGAGGTGATGATAATCATACGCTAAGTGACGTTTTACCAGGACAAACAGTTGTATTTTTGTAAATGATCTAGTCTTATTCGATATTTCCCCTCACCTCCAGCCATCTTCATCGCCAAACTTTGTAATCAGGTCCCACTTGCAATTGGATGCTCCCTTGGAATCTGGAAAATTAACCTCAGGAATTTTAGTTTAGTTTAGTTTAGAGATAATGTGAGGAAACAGGTCCTTCGGCGCCGACAGGTTCCACACCGACCAACAATCCCCACATATTAACACTATCCTACACACACTAGAGACTATTTACCCATACACCAAGCCAATTAACCTGTACGCCTTTAGAGTGTGGGAGGAAACCGAAGATCTCGGAGAAAACCCACGCGGTCACGGGGAGAACAGACCAAACTCCATGCAGACAGCCCCCGTAGTCGGTATCGAACCCGGGTCTCCGTCGCTGCAAACGCTGTAAGGCAGCAACTCTACCACTGCGCTACCGTGGCCACCCGTGGATGTGTCTACTAGATTATATGAGAATAATGAGAATTCTCCAATAATGAGAATTTATTCCCCCCCCACCCCTTCCCCCGCCCCCAGCCTGGATAATTCACATCTCCCACAATCGGAATATTTTACTGTCTGCCATTTATCAACTTTTCCTTGGCTGATGTGTCCATTCAGCCTGAAGATGTTCCAGATGACAGCAGCAAGCATGTGAACTGCCTTAAATTCCTCCCCAGGGTTAAATGCTTTCATCTAATTTCTGCCATCATCACCCTTGACAGCACAGCCAAATTTCATCCCATTGTGTGACAACCATAATTATTCAGCACTTCTCCTTTGGCCTATATCACGATTAAACTCTTCTGAAATGTATCCAGTAAAAATGCTGCTTTGAGCTCACCAGTCTGCATCAATGCCATTTGAAATGCTCATTACTCAGGTTAAAGATGAGGCCCCCAGTGATCCAAAGCTGCAGGCACGCACATAGTCAACTGTAAATAAGATAATTACATTTAACAGTCAAACACAAACAGACAAATATCAGCATTCTATTGTGTTTACATAGCAAGCAATCACTTATCAGAACATTTCCAAGTAACCGTGTCTCTTCTGAATCCAAATCTCCAGAACAAGGGGTCACAGTTCCAGAACAAGGGGTCACAGTTTAAGGATAAAGGGGAAATCTTTTAGGACTGAGATGAGAAAAACATTTTTCACACAGAGAGTGGTGAATCTCTGGTATTCTCTGCCACAGAATGTATTTGAGGCCAGTTCATTGGCTATATTTAAGAGGGAGTTAGATGTGGCCCTGTGGCTAAAGGGATCAGGGGGTATGGAGAGAAGGCAGGTACAGGATACTGAGTTGGATGATCAGCCATGATCATATTGAATGGCGGTGCAGGCTGGAAGGGCCGAATGGCCTACTCCTGCACCTAATTTCTATGTTTCTATGTTTATATGGGAATTAAGAATTCTCGCTGATGTAAGAAAATGGTGTATTTATGGAAAGTCATGTTTACCCAATAGAAATCTGCAAACGGGCTGTTGGGACCAAGAAAATACTTGGAATAAATTATATATTTGCAGTGTTATACTGCAGTTAGACCAAAGATAGAGCATCAAAATTGCATAGAATTGGAATAAAATTAATTATCTTTACATATCAAAATTCACAACTTCAGGATAGGTAGAAGTAAGGACCAGACCAGATTTTTGGGGAAATAAGAATTGGCCAGTGTACAATGGGAGATTCACCTGTTCTTAATATAATGTCAAAGGATCCACCTGAGATTGAATGTGTAGGAAGGAACTGCAGATGCTGCTTTAAACCAAAGACAGACACAAAATGCTGGAGTAATTCAGCAGGACAGGCAACATTTCTGGAGAGAAGGAATGGGTGACGTTTTGGGTCGGGTTTGAAGAAGGGCCTCGACCCCAAAACGTCGCTCATTCCTTCTCTCCAGAGGTGTTGCCTGTCCCGCTGAATTACTCCAGCATTTTGTGTCTATCTGAGATACCAGATGCGAACTTTGACTGAATGTCTCATCCAAAGAGGTGTCCTGCAAAGGGCAGCACTCAGTACATGACTCCATGGAGGTGTTTTAGTCTCGATTCTGTGCTGGTCTCATCTAAAACCCTTCTGATTCAGAGAAGATTTCAACGACTGAGCCACAGCAAACCACGCCGCCCAGGTGATATGCAAGATCAGTCTATCCAGGGGCGCTGAGAGCTGCCAGAAATGTATTCCAATCACCTCCACTGGCACCCATTAGAAGCAGTTCACTCTCGCCGAGCAATCCAAATTTCCTTTAAATCCTCGTGCAGGTTGTACACTATCAACTGATGGGGTACTGATTCTGGATGATCAGCCCTGATCATATTGAATGGCAGTGCTGGCTCAAAGGGCCAAATGGCCTACCCCTGCATCTATTTTCCATGTTTCTATGCTTCTACATGTTAAATTCAAATCTTTAATAGCAATAGGCATCATACCAGTATAAGAAGCTAATTAGTTACTGCAGGTCCTGAGGGATGATGTCCTGTTTCTGTACTTTTTTTATTTCAGTGCAGCAGATGCATTCAGCCATGAAAACGTTTGTAAGCACTTCTTGTGACAGCCAACATTAAATTCTGCAAAAGGTCTATCAAAACTCTTAATAAAGGCACAGATAAATTGTTTTGGATATCCTAACTGCAAAAGTCTCATTGCCTATAAAAAAAATATTTTTTTTAATGTACTATTGATTCAACTTCTGTGGTGAATAAAACGTGACTAAAGGGAATAGAGAGCCTGTCGTCACAGCCTGCCAGACTTATCCTGACTTTCTCTCATCATCTGATGCATGAGCAGATGGAACCCCGTGCATGCACCATAGCGTCCAGAGTGTGACGCTTCCTCCACTGTTTGCCGTGTTGCCGGGGATGTTGGCAAGGTGTACTCCAACACTCGGTGAAGAGCAGCGGCCTGAGCAGCTCCAAGTTCAGGAGCGAGGAGCCACCGCACAAAGCCTGTGCCTCTCAACACTGGATCTTTCATTGGAAAAGAAGCCGACATAAATAAAGGCCTTTCACACACTGGTCATTCCTTCTTCAGCCCACCCCAGTTGGGCAGAAGATACAGAAGCTTGATGGTGCACCCATCAGACTCAGGAACAGATTCATTCCCTCTGCAAACAGACTTCTGAAGGGTCCTTCCATATGCTGGGACACTGTCTAATTCACCTTTACACAACCATTTCCCCTGTACCTTGGACATATGCCTATAATAAACCGATTGAAGCTCAGTATTTATTGGCCATTTTATACACAGTCAAAGAACAAGTTGGTGCAAACAAGGGACCTAGGAAGGGTCTCGACCCAAAATGTCACCCAAGCCTTCTCTCCAGAGATGCTGCCTGTCCCGCTGAGTTACTTCAGCTTTTTGTGTCTATCTGCAGGTGCTCTCTCTCGCTTTCTTTCTAATGATCCCTCCATTGAGCATAAGTTTCACTCATCACGCTACACTTTGGATTTCACAAGTGTAAGTAATGTATCTTTGTTTAATCTTTTAAGTGATCATAACATCATGTGTATAAGAAGGAACAGCAGATGCTGGAAAATCGAAGGTAGACAAAAATGCTGGAGAATTCAGCGGGTGAGGCAGCATCTATGGAGCGAAGGAAATAAGCAACGTTTCGGTTGAGACCCTTCTTCAGACATGTGATCAGAGTAGATCATGTGATAGGAGTAGAATAAGCCCATTCAGCCCATCACGTTTACTCCGCCATTCAATCATGGCTGATTGATCTCTCCCTCCTCACCCCATTCTCCTGCCTTCTCCCCATAACCTCTGACACCTGTACTAACTAAGAATCTATCTACAGGTATCTCTGCCTTAAATGTATCCACTGACTTGGCCTCCACAGCCTTCTGTGGTAAAGAATTCCACAGATTCAAAGAAATTACTAAAGAAATCCCTCCTCATCTCCTTCCTAAAAAACAATCCTTTAATTCTGAGGCTATGACCTCTAGTCCTAGACTCCCCCTTTAGTGGAAACATCCTCTCCACATCCACTCTGTCCAAGCCTTTCACTATTCTGTACGTTTCAATAGTGATATCGTACTCTGTTTGACCACCGCCTGCCAAATCCAATCATGCTAGACATTTGGTCAGTCAATTATGTTGTCATTATCTTATCTCAGTACCATTGATAAATTCAGCTTCAGTTCAGTTCAGTACAGTTCCGTGTTCACATGGTCTTTACAGAGACCATTCTTTGATTAGGCAAAATACTGCATTTCTCTCAGCTACAATTTTTACAAATACCACATTAAACAATACTAACACTAAACAATATACATGTATATAGACATGCGTAATACTGCTATATAATAACACTAGTCTATCACAATGCTGAATACCATCCTTTGTTCGATTCTGCACAAAGAATAGAAGTTAAAAAATTAAAATTCTAACTCTTATCACCATTCCACATTTTTCCAATCATCTCTAGTCTTATAACACCCTGAAATATGGTATAGAGATAACAGACAAAATTAAATTGAAAATAATTATTGAGTACAATATCTGTAAGCCTAGTATTGAGATCGAGTTAAAAGGCTGAATTTGAAGGAAAAAAATGAGAAAAGTAATTTGGATGATAAATGTTGGGGCAACTTGATCAGCATGGAGGAGTTGGGCCAAGTGACCTGTTCCCTTGCTGTATAACGAAGGCTCGGTGAGAAAAAATATTGACAAGAGGCAGAGCAAGGAATACAGTGACTAACAAATTTAAGTGTAAATAATTTTTTCTGAGAAGCAAGAACTAATCAGTATGCAATAAAACATTATGCACTCATAATTAATAAGCATGAATTGAAACTGAAGAAATTAAACATGAACAATAAGGCAGTGAGAATCAAATGAGAATAAGGTTGAAGCTAGGAGAAAGTCAAAAACAATTAGGAAAACGAAAATATATTCTGGTTCGAACTAGCAAGGAAAATATGAAAACATAGAAAGCCATTTACGGGCATTAAGTAACAATTAACAATTAAAATCGAGACTGGGCTCATGAGGTTGGATAGGGAGAGCTTGCAGTTATTGACAAAAAATGGGAGATAAAAGGAATAGTTAATTTTCTTCATTCCACGATTATCATGATGGTTATGAAGAAGGCAAAAATGACATAAAACATTTAAGTAGAAAGGCAGAGCTGCTGATAAACTACTCATGCTTGGAGAGGAAGATTATTATTGCTCTATCCATAATAATGAAAGGAAAGGAGAGTAGAGGCAATGGCAGTGAATTTGCAGCAAGTGATGAGGTGCCTGGTTGTTACTAACCTGTGATGAAAGATCTCACTCGGACTGTTCACTTCTTCAGGCAGGAACTCAACAGAGAGAATTTGCCCTAAATATCATGGCAAAACCCTGCTCAACAGCATGATCTTCTTTGACATGAAAGTCAACATGTTGTGAGTGAGGGGCCACCTCCTGCACCTATTGTCTATGTTTTCTATGTCTCTGTTTTCTATAGGCTGAAGCATTGTGTGAAAGAGTTGAGAAGTCATGGTGTTGTTGTACAAAACACTGATTGGACTGCAATGAGAGCTTTATGTTACAGTTGTGGTCACACAACTGGAAGGCTGTGGTAGCAATAGACACATAATAGAATGATTCAGCAGAATGCTGTTGGGAATGGAAGGCTGTGGTTATAAAGAGAGATTGGAATGACTGAGTTTATTCTCACTGGAAATAGGAGATTGAGTGATGGCCCTATTGAGATTTACAACTATAAAATTATAAGGGACATAGATAACAAAGTTAGTCAGAATCTTTCCCAGTGCAGGGAAGTCTACAATTAGACAGCACCGGTTTAAGTTGAGAGAGGAAATATTTCAAAGAGATTCAGCGTTAAGATTTTCACACAGATGGTGGTGGTATTTTAGAATAACCTTCCAGAATAGGTGGTTGATGCAAATACAAAGACAGCATTTAACAGAAGTTTTTGACAGACATTTAAATAGGAAAGGAATAGAGGGATATGGGCCTAATGCGGCCAAATGTGGTAAATGTAGATAGACATCGTGATCAGCGTGGCTGAGGTGGGTCGAAAAGACTAATTTCTGTGCTGCGCGTTCCAATTATCCTACGGTTCTAAGTAACTTTAGACAACTGGTGCAGTGGAAACAAACCCTAGAATATAACAGAGGCACACACAGAGTGCCATGAGTATTTTTTTTTTAAACAAAATGCGGTAAGAATTTGCAATGCACCACTGGTTGTGATTCTGGTAAACATTGTGCATGTATTTAAGGAGATGAAATCATATGAAGGAGAAGTTGATTGGCTTGTGCACATACAGGTGGCAAGGAGCTTGGATGGAATATAGACCAATTTTACTTCGGAGTCACGTGAGTGACTACGTGAAGAACCCGCTCAGTGCGCAGGCGCGGCATTACGCCAGCAGTGCAACAACGGCGGCAGCTGGAGTCAGGCTCTCCAGCTGCACTTTAAAAACGGACCGTTAGGTAAGTATACGGTGCGTGCAAAACTAACGGAGGAGAGTGAAGTTCTCCTCATTGAAACGTACAGAATAATGAAAGGCATAGATAGAGTGGATGTGGAAAGGATGTTTCCATTGGTGGGAGAGTCTAGGACTAGAGGTCATACCCTCAGAATTAAAGGACTCTCTTTTAGAAAGGAGGTGAGGAGGAACTTCTTTAGTCAGAGGGTAGCTAATCTGTGGAACTCTTTGTCACAGGGGGCTGTGGAGGCCAGGTTAGTGGATATTTATAAGGCAGAGATAGACAAATTCTTGATTAGAATGGGTGTCAAGGATTATGGGGAGAAGGCAGGAAAATTGGATTAGGAGGCAGAGATCAGCCATGATTGAATGGCTGAAAGGCCTAATTCCACTCCTATATCTTGTGAATGTGAACTGACTGCAGGATGACATGAAGAGCCCGCCGGGGCTCCAACACCAAGACCCGGTGCATGGCCTTGCATCACCCGGCGTGGCTTTAATGGCTGCGGGACATTTAACATAGCCCGCCGGGGGCTTTGACTCTGTCTTTGACTCTGACATGGGGGGGAGAGGGGAGTGCAGGGGAGAGATATGTTTAAGTTTTGCCTTCCATCACAGTGAGGAGGACTCACCGTGATGGATGTTTATGTGAATTGAATTGTGTTGGTGTGTGTCTTGGTTCTTTTTTTGTATGGCTGCAGAAACCAAATTTTGTTTGAACCTCATGTGAGGGTCAAATGACAATAAAAGGTATTGTATTGGTATTGTATTGTATTGTATTGTATTGTATCGTATTGTATTGTATTGTATTGAGCAATTCCTATGCACAGGAATGCAGAGGCTACAGTGGTCGACTCAGCCCAGTTTGTCAATGAAACAGTCCTCCCCAGCATTGAAAACATCTATATGAGGCTCTACTTCAAGAAGGCAGCGTCTGTCATTAAGGATGTGAATTTTCCAGGCTACGTGTATAACCTCATCTTGCTGCTAGCATCGGCAGGAACGTACAGCAGCCTGAAGTCACACATCACGAAGGTCAACAACAACTGTCCGGTTCTTAAACCGACCTGTTCTGCCCTAACCCTAATCAGTAAAGGAACACTGTGGACCATTTCTTAGATGATCATGGTGTTTTTTTCTAATCGTGTGTTTGTGCAAATTTCTTGTTTTTGCACAGCATTTATTTCAAGGGTGGGCAAACTAGTTGAAATTCTACTCAAAAGTTGATAGAAAATATTTATGAGCTAAGCAGAATGTTTTGCAAGATAGACACAAAATGCTGAATCAACTCAGTGGGACAGGCAACATCTCTGGATGAAGGAATGGGTGACGTTTCAGGTCGAGACCCTTCTTCAGACTAGAGTCAGGGGAAATGGAAACGAGAGATATAGATGGTGCTGGAGAGAGATATAGAACAAATAAATGAAAGATATGCAAAAAATAACGATGATAATCGTTAATCGGTGGCACAGTTCTAGAGTTGCTGCCTTACAGCGCTTGCAGCGCCGGAGACATGGGTTCAATCCCGACTACGGATGCTGTCTTTACGAAGATTGTACGTTCACACCATGGGTTTTCTTCAAGATCTTCAGTTTCCTCCCACACTCCAAAGACATACAGGTATGTAAATAAATTGATATAAGTGTAAATAGTAAGATTAAACGAGAACTTACCAGTTTGAAGTTTGATCTGTATTTTATGAGGAGTTATGATGAGGGATTACGTGAAGAAGCCCGCCAGGACGCATGCGTGTCATTCTTCAAAGAAGCGGTGTGAAATCACAGATAACTGTAATGACTAAACATAGTAAGATTAGAGAAGAGATACCAGTTGAGTATATGATCAAGGGTGGGAGCAGAGGGCACGTAATCCCTCATCGTAACTCCTCATAAAATACAGATCAAACTTCAAACTGGTAAGTTCTCATTTAATCTTACTATTTTACTTCGGAGTCACGTGAGTGACTACGTGAAGATTTTAAAGCTCTGTGATTTCATGCCATGGATACGAGTCCATGCATCACGTCTGCCTTGATGACTGTAGGAGGAATTGTGTTAACATAATTTGGACATGAATTCGACATTGAAATCATAAAATTTATGAATACAAAATTATAACCCCTTTTTAAGGGTTTAAATTAATTTACAGAACTTAAAATTGTTTCTGCAAACGTTCCAGGTTTCATTACTGGTTTGTTGTAAAATAGTTGGAATGTTTTTTCCCCTGACCATCCTGCTGCCTTGAGGATTTGGTCCATTGGTACATCCAACTGTATCGCTGCTGATGTAGCTGCAGCCCTGGTGGAATGAGATTTTAAAATATTAGTATCCACCCCAGCCTGTGTTAGCACCTGTTTCAGCCATCTTGCGATGGTCTGGACTGTCACTCTTTTGTGTGGTTGCTTGTGGCTGACCAGAAGTGCCTTCTCATTGCCTCTTATGATTTTTGTTTTCTCCATGTATAACGACAAATGTCTTACTATACAGAGACGGTCATCTGTTGGGTATGACCTAAATTGTATATTGAGGCCTGCTGATCCCTGTCTGTTCTGCTTTACTAATTCATAGATATGAAACGTAATATTTTCAGTTGAGGAAGTCATGTTGTCCAGTCTTAGTTTATGCAGTGACTGTACCCTCTGTGCCGTGACCAATGCCATTAGCATGACTGTTTTTAATGTCAGTCTGTGTAGGGACATAGCTGTTGCTGGAGACCAATTCCTAAGGATCTTCAGGACAATACTTACATCCCATATTTGGGAGTACCTGGTTCTTGGGGGATTAGTATTAAAAATTCCCCTCATAAGTTTTGTTACCAGTGGGTGAGTCCCAACAGAGTAACGCTCTGTCCCCTGCCATAGGTAAGTCGATAGAGCACTTCTGGCGCAGTTGATGGCACTGTAACTGAGCCCCTCATCATAGTGGAGGCCTGCCAGATATTCCAGAACAGACGGGATGTTCATGTCTCTGTGGGTGATGTTGTTTTTGTGACAATGCATCTCCCACTTCCTGATACAGACCAGATACTGTTTTTTGGTTGACTGTCTTTGGGCCGCCGAGATCATGTTCACTGTTCGGTCCGTCAGTCCCAGTTGTAGTAGAGGTGTTTTTTAAACTCTACAAATTAATAAGTTCAAATGGTTATGGCATGGGTGGCTATCCCTACTTACGGGATGTAGCAATAAATCTGGTCTATGTGGGATGGTGATACATGGTTCTAATACCATGTTTAGTACCACTGGGAACCATGGTTGAGTAGGCCAATCGGGTACTACCAAAATACCAGACGCAGAGTCTTGTTGTATTTTCCTTAATACCCGACTGATGAGGCAGAAAGGAGGGAATGCGTAAATAAACAATTTCCCCCCAATGCAGCGAAATTGCATCTGTCGCCGCTGCCCCAGGGTCTGGTTCCCATGAAACATAATTTGCTAACTGGTGGTTAAGTCTGGATGCGAATAGATCGATATCTGGTGTTCCATATCTTGCTGTAATATCAGCAAATACTTTTTTATTGAACATCCATTCGGTGTTTTCATTAAATTTGCGTGACCTGGTGTCTGCCATTAAATTTAGTCTTCCTGGTAGGTAAGTGGCTGATATCCAAATATCTCTCTGGATACACCATTGCCAAATTGTATTAGCCAGATTGTCACATGATGTCGATTTGTTTCCACCCATGTGGTTAATGTATGCTACCACGGTGGTATTATCTATCTGTAGTCTAACATGCTGGTGATATGACCCAGTACAATATGACTTTAGGCCATGGAATGCACCCAACATTTCCAGGTAGTTTATGCCCAGTGTGAGTAATAATGATGCCTCCTGAGCAGTCCATCTACCTCCACAGCTGGTGATGGTATTGGTGGCTCCCCACCCAAGTGCACTGGCATCAGTTTGTAGTACCATGGAAGGGTTACTGACAATGATTGGATTGGAACAAAGCCAGATGTTATCTATCCACCATTTTAGTTCCATTTTAGCTTTGATTGGTAGTTTCATAGGTCTGTCAAAGTGACCTGCATTGATTTTGAGTGCTTGTATTTTTGCTCTCTGTAAGTTTTGGTAATGTACAGGTCCAAATTGTGTGGCTGGAAAGGCAGCCACCATTTTGCCAATTACTTTTGCTACCAATCTGATGGATGGTTTGCTGATGTCAATGAGGTTATTGCAAGCCTCTATTAAATCTCTAGCCTTTCCCTTAGGCAGAGTCACCGATATGTGAACTGAGTCAATGATGAACCCTAAATAGTCCATAGTAGTGGAAGGCGTTAGTTTAGATTTAACTGGATGGATAATAAATCCCAGTTTTTCAAATAACTGTTTTGTGGCTGTTACGGTTTGTTTGGCCAATTCCAAAGTTTTGCCCACAATGAGTATGTCATCTAAATATGCCATGACCATGTGTTTTCGTTTCCGTAGAAACGCTAGGGCTGGTTTCAAAATTTTTTGTGAACAGCCTGGGGGCTGATGATAAACCATTTGGCAGTGCTTTATACTGCCATCATTGTCCCATCCTGTTGAATTTTAAGTAACATCTGTGGTCACCTCGTATAGGCACTGAATAGTAAGCATCTTTTAAATCGATGCTGGCCATGAGGTAACCGTTGGAAATTAATTGTTTAGCAGTAACAAAGGTTTCCATTTAGAAGTGAATATATTATACAAATATATTCAATTTTGTCAAGGTCTATGATGATGCGACATCCACCATCTTTTTTTTTGTGTTTTTTTGTTGTTTTTTTTGGTAAATATATTGGACACGAATTCTAATGGTTCGTGTTGAGTTTGCCCAATTACACCTGATTTTTTTAAATCAGAAAGCATGAACATTCGGTTCGGTATATGTTGAACTGGAGGGCTGTACTTGTGTATAAACTCTATTGTATATCCCTGGATACTGCTTAAGATGTAAGTATCGGTTGTTAACATGCTCCATGCATTCAGAAAAGAGTGTAATCTCCCACCAACCTCCATGCTCCCTGTATTTTGTAGGGAACCAGACCCACCTACCTCCATAGTTACCAGTGGCAGGTTTACTTCTTTTTGTAGGTTCTTCGCTGCTGTTGTTGCGCTGGTGTCTGGATTTGTGGTTTGGTTGGCGTTGGAGGTCCACGCATCTTCCAAGAAGACCGGCCTGGGCCATGGCCTAAAAAAGACTCATGTTTTGAGTACCGGGCCTTCGAGCTTTCACCAGTCATTCTTGTTCTGCTGGTGGGTGCGTAGGGGTGCTGTCTTTGGCTGTAGTGGGTTTTTGATGGAGTCCCTTTTATTAGTCCCAGGGTTTTTGCTTCCTCATCGAGCTCCTTGACTTGCTTCGATAGGTTACCTCCAAATAGTAGTATTGGTGCTTACTATTGGAACATTCAGGGATATGCAGTTGCCCGGTGCCAGGTGTCTTGATGTGGTGTCCAGTACAGCCTGTTCTTGTAACTGGTTTAGAGACATATAGTCTATACTGACAGCTAGCTTTGGCTCCAGATTTTGACCAGTCTGGTCTGGCTGTATGAAATTGGACACCATGTCCAGTAGATTCTTTCGTTCCTGCACCCCTTGCACACTTGTCTTTCCTTCTGCAGACCCCTCTTCCAGGTCAGCCCAGAACTGACCCGCAGTGCTCCCCTCTGATGAGGTAGAAGCACTGTGCAGCCCTTCAAGAGGTACAGCTGTGGGTTTATCATAGGGCCCACTGTGACCTGACTCCATCTCCCGGAGTCTGTCACGTTGGAGCAAATGCTCCACACACCGCTCCATCTGGCTCCAGCGCTAATGGTCGCTGGCCGCCCGCGGTTGTTCAAAGTCGGACTCCTCTGAGTCCACGACCTTGTTTGTTTTTTGTCTAGCCTTACCGCCCGGCCGCGTGGATCTGGCCGGTGCGGTGGCGACATCGGGAACAGCTGATCCCACTATCGGTGATCCAAGTGCCGCTGGCTGCTGCTGGCTGCCCGCTGCTCCGCGGTCCTCCCTCACCAGCTTTGTCGCAGACCTTGTCTTTTTTGTTTTGTCCATGTTCCCACCTGTAGTTGGAAATGGAAACAAAAAAGACCGCAGAGTAAGTTGCGGCTGTTAAACTGCCGCTGCGGGGGAACGTCGTTCCACCGCGTCTGACATTTCGCAATGCGTGTAGCGATATGACACGCTGCGTCCTGGCGCGCTTCTTCACGTAGTCAATCACGTGACTCCGAAGTAAAATTGGCCCGCGTAGGCGTAGGATAGTGTAAATGCGCGGGGATCGCTAGTCGATGTGGACTCGGTGGGCCAGAGCCTCTTTCCGAGCTGTATCTCTAAACTAAACTAAACTAATAAAGGATAAAGGCCATTGTTAGCTGTTTGCTTGGTGAGAATGAGAACCTGGTGCGACTTGGGTGGAGGAAGGATGGAGAGAGACTTAGACTTAGACTTAGACTTAGACTTAGACTTAGATCCTTAAACTTAGATCCTTTATTTGTCATTCAGACCTTTCGGTCTGAACGAAATGTCGTTGCCTGCAGCCATACATATAATAATAAACAACAAAACACACAATAAACACAAATTAACATCCACCACAGTGAGTTCACCACGCACCTCCTCACTGTGATGGAGGCAAAAGTCTTAGGGTTACTGTCTCTTCCCTCCTCATTCTCCCTCTGCGCTGAGGCGATACCCCACCGGGCGATGGTAAGTCAGTCCTGCGGCTCACCGAGCTCCGCGAATTGGCCGGTTCAAGCTCCGCGGCCCGGGGTGGTCGAAGCTGTCGACCTCCAGTCCAGCGGACGCAGCTGTTGCCGCAGGAGCTCCAGAAAACAGGCACCAGCCTGTGATCTGCGAGCTCCCGACGATGTCATCCACTGGCCCGCGGCCGAGCCCCGGATCCAGGTCGCCGCCGCCAGAATCCCGCCTCAGCTACCGGAGCACCGTCTCAGCCCCGCGCCAGGCCGCCTCAGCCACCGGAGCACCGCCTCAGCCCCGTGCCGGGCCGCCCTCACCGGAGCGCCGTCCCAGCCCCGAGTCGTGCCGCTGCCACTGGAACATCCGAACACCGCCACAGCTCGAAGACGGCCAGCCTCGCGCTGGTCAGTCCAGGCTGGCTCTGCTTCCGGAGCCTCGAGGTCGGTCACAGGTTGGAGGCCGCCAGCTCCGCCATTAGGCCTCAGCGCAGACGGAGGCAGAGAAGGGGGGATACGACAGAAAGAGTCGCATTCCCCGAAGGGAGAGACAGAAAACCATGTTTCAGCCCCACCCCCCACACATAACACAACCTAATAACCAAAACTTTAACTAAACAAGACAAAAAAACAACAAAAAAGTAAAAACAGATGGACTGCAGGTGAGCCGCTGCCGTTCAACAGCGCCGCCACTTCTGGAGAGAGATAGGGAATGCATGGGTTACTTGAGCTTCCTGTTCTGAACTGTATGGCTAAGCATAACTCCAATGCCAACAAACAATGTGCTGATGACTAACTGTTGATGGCAAAATCAAAGGTTAAAGTGAATCAGTGTACAGGAAACACAATGTTAAATGGTACCAGAGCAACTACCTCTCACTCAATGTTAACAAGACAAAGGAACTAATCATTAATTTTAGAATTAGGACATCAGGAGACCGTCTGCCAGATTTTATTAGTGAGTCGGCAGTGAAGAGAGTTAGCAACTTCAAATTCTTGATGTTAATATCTCAGATGACCTGTCCAGGGCCAGCCAACGCATAAATATAGTCAAGAAGAAGACGCATCTCTATATTCGTCAAAGATTTTTTTTAAATGTCATGTCACTTACTGCTCTAAAAAGCTTCTGAAGATTAACTGTAGGCTGATTTGTTGTAACACAAAGGAACTCAAAAGCGGTGGACTTAACCCAGTTCATCATCGGCAGAGCTCTCTCCATTACCGTAAGCATCTACTCGAGGTGCTGCCTCAAGGAAGTAGCATCTATCAGCAAGGATCTCCACCATCGATTCCTGTCATGTTATCTTTTTCCTTTCACTGTCCTGTAGATTTGTATGCATTACATGTATAATTTATGTTTGTATGCGTTGTCTGCATCTACTTGGTCGTGATGCTGTTACAAGATTTTCATTGTAACTGTACTTCACTGTACTTGTGCTTATAAAAATAAACTCAACTTGAGCACTTGACTTGACTTGAGACGTATTCTGTTCTAACCGGAAGGTTGAGGATTGATTTTTTTTTTAAACCTTTAAGGTAATGAAAAGCTTTGATAATGTATATCAAGTTATTGCCTATCACTCACAGGGCAGTCCAAAACTGGAAATCATAAAACAGCCATTGATAAATTCAACAGAGAATTCAAAACAATTCAAGAGAAGTTTCTTTAGCCAAAGAATGGTCATGTTAAAACAAGGCAATCGGGATTTGAGGCATGCTGGCAAACTGGATCCAAATATGACTTGGTGAGATGAGGCAGCTAGTAGTGTGGAAGGTTGTTATATTGCCTGGAAGTCTATAACAAGCAGTGTATATATATAAATGACTTGGATGAGAATGCAGGTGGTCTGATTAGTAAGTCTGAGAGCGGAGAAGGCTGTCTAAGAGTTACAGCGAGACATAAATCAGCTGAAAATTTGGACAGAGTGGTGGCAGGTAGAACTTAATCCAGACAAGTGTGAGGTAATGCATTTATGGAATTAAATTCTGCTAGGACATATAGAGTGAATGGCAGGAAACTAAGGAGCGTTGATGTACTGAGACACCTTGCAATCCAAATCCATAGCTCCTTGAATGTAGTCACACAGTTGGATAGGATAATGAAAAAGTCATTTGGTATGTTTGCCTTCAGATCAAGGTGATCCCGTGATCATACCATTTCAAGTGATATGGGGAGAGAGCAGGAACGGGGTACTGATTTTGGATCATCAGCCATGATGATATTGAATGACGATGCTGGCTCGAAGGGCCAAATGGCCACCTCCTGCACCTATTGTCTATGTTTTCTATGTCTCTGTTTTCTATAGGCTGAAGCATTGTGTGAAAGAGTTGAGAAGTCATGGTGTTGTTGTACAAAACACTGATTGGACTGCAATGAGAGCTTTATGTTACAGTTGTGGTCACACAACTGGAAGGTTGTGGTAGCAATAGACACATAATAGAATGATTCAGCAGAATGCTGTTGGGAATGGAAGGCTGTTGTTATAAAGAGAGATTGAAATGACTGAGTTTATTCTCACTGGAAATAGGAGATTGAGTGATGGCTTTATTGAGATTTACAACTATAAAATTATAAGGGACATAGATAACAAAGTTAGTCAGAATCTTTCCCAGTGCAGGGAAGTCTACAATTAGACAGCACCGGTTTAAGTTGAGAGAGGAAACATTTCAAAGAGATTCAGCGTTAAGATTTTCACACAGATGGTGGTGGTATTTTAGAATAACCTTCCAGAATAGGTGGTTGATGCAAATACAAAGACAGCATTTAACAGAAGTTTGGACAGACATTTAAATAGGAAAGGAATAGAGGGATATGGGCCTAATGCGGCCAAATCTGGTAAATGTAGATAGACATCGTGATCAGCGTGGCTGAGGTGGGCTGAAAAGACTAATTTCTGTGCTGCGTGTTCCAATTATCCTACGGTTCTAAGTAACTTTAGACAACTGGTGCAGTGGAAACAAACCCTAGAATATAACAGAGGCACACACAGAGTGCCATGAGTATTTTTATTTAAAACAAAATGCGGTAAGAATTTGCAATGCACCACTGGTTGTGATTCTGGTAAACATTGTGCATGTATTTAAGGAGATGAAATCATATGAAGGAGAAGTTGATTGGCTTGTGCACATACAAGTGGCAAGGAGCTTGGATGGAATATAGACCAATTATACC
Source organism: Amblyraja radiata (assembly GCF_010909765.2). Classification (NCBI taxonomy): domain Eukaryota; kingdom Metazoa; phylum Chordata; class Chondrichthyes; order Rajiformes; family Rajidae; genus Amblyraja; species Amblyraja radiata. The sequence continues at coordinate 22,358,605 of NC_045961.1, forward strand.
ATATAGCCTCTTTCTTTGCTGTAAATGTGAATAGGTTTGATTATAGCTTCCAGTGTTTATAAAAGAATGAGGCTGCATGCAATATTCTCACACAAGGTACAGTCAATAATTTGGTACATTTCAACATAGATATCTGCCACTGTGTTTACTCCTGTATGTGTGATTAAAAATGTTTGCAGTAATTTTATTTCATATACAGCAAGTTAATCATTTGAATGATGTGTGTTTTAAGCAAGTTTTTAAAAGTATTCTTAATAGCTTAATGAAACTTTATTACTGTTATATGCATACACTCGTGCTCTTCTAAACTCAGTATCTGACTGTGATTATTGCGTCCAGATTAGGACACTGTGTAATAACTTGTATAGTCTCCTCTATTAACACTTTGTGGTATTGCAGTGATCATCAAGTTTAATTGTCAAAAAGATTATACACCAATGAATAGGTTTAAGTAATGTTAAATGTCTGGATGGTTAACGGAGTCATGGGGAAACTTGGATTATGGTGCCTCTTCTCATAGCAAGTATGACCACCATTTTAAAAGAAACTACATATCCAAATAAGTTTTGTAACTAAAACCTCATGCAGCGTCTCAGCTTTCAATTGCTTCTTAAATTGCTCTTGAGACACCATTAGTGGGATTTTGATGATGCTGCAATGCCAACGGTGCCAGCTACTCCTAGTTGAGATAAATGGGACTGGAGATATACCAACATCAGTAGCCTTCTCTTCACTGAGATTTTCTAAAAAAAAACATTCCCTTCTCATTAGATAAAAGAGGTTTCTTTCACATTACATTATGTTATAGCCATGAGAGAACTAGTTGGGTTTAAAGGTTTAATTGGAGCAGTGGGTTCGAAGAATTTACTTTAATCTTTAAAACTGAAGTTCAAATCCACTTAAATAGGATAAGGAACACTTTCTCTTACTTGCACAGGTATAAAGTAGAATAGCTTCAGACAATTTCAAACTCTTACTGGATAAGGGAGCACAGTGCCAAATGAAAGATCATTATTGTGTGCTTTAATCACATTTGCAAAAACTGCCAATGTATTTTACAATCATTGGGATACTTTTCAAACTTATGAAAATAATGGGCAGAAGAAGGAAAACGAATACAGGAAGGTCATTGTTCTCAAGATACCTTAAGGTTCATTACTGGCAACTTATATCCCAATCCTAGTCTCCCTACCCTCACCAAAAGCTCACGGCATTCTTGGGAGCAACAAAAAATATTTATATACAGTAAAACATTGGGCCAATATAGAAAAAATGTCTTGAAAATTGTCTTTTGCTCTTCAACCATAAAAATCAGTCCAGAAAATTATGTTGTTATTATGCATGTATTAATTATTAAGGTACACATGAAGAGATTTCTGCCCCAGCCAAGAATCCATCTAACTCCCTTTTGAAGCTGTGCTCAGAGAACATAGAACTGGTAATGGGGTTGTCCCACTGTACGAGCTAATTCAAGAGTTCTCCCGAGTTTCCCCTAATTCGAACTCGGAGAATTACGGTAATAGCCGCTCGTAGATACTCGGGGCTCTCGTGGACATTTCTCAACATGTTGAAAAATCTTCAAAAGTCTTCCTGAGCCTAACGCGTTTCCCAAGTACCTGCCGTTAGCGTTACGAGCCACTAAGAAACGTCCCGAGCTCCAACGTACCCACTACATACATTCTACGTGCTTACCACGCGTTTGATTTTTTTTAAACCCGGTAGAGCTCTTGGGTGAACTCGTACAGTGGGACAGCCCCATAAAGCATTTCTTCTCTTTGAGAAAAGGAACAAGCCTGACTGTCTGAAGAAGGGAGAAGGTACACAAAATTGCTGGAGAAACTCAGCGGGTGCAGCAGCATCTATGGAGCGAAGGAAATAGGCGACGTTTCGGGCCGAAACCCTTCTTCAGACCGTCTGAAGAAGGGTCTTGACCCAAAACGTCATCTATTCCTTTGCTCCAGAGATGCTGTCTGACCCGCTGAGTTACTCCAGCTTTTTGTGTCTATCTTCAGTTTAAACCATCATCTGCAGTTCCTTCCTACACATGTTGACAAATGTATTCGCAGTGATGGGACCTCAGTGATTTTTCTAAATATTTGAGCCATGCCTAAAGACTTCATGCCCTTCCCAGTAGATGGGCACGAACATAAAACTCTTCCTAATCTAATCCAAAACTTGCAATAGACTCACCATTGTGGGCTTTGTAAAAACACTGGAGTAGCGCTGTGCTGGCAGCTTTGCTGAAGGTGGATCGGGTTCGAGCAAGCATCATGCATAATTCAGGCATGCTACACCTGGCTTGCATTTCTCAAGAAATACTGAACATCTAAAATAGAAAATAAGCACATTTCCCAATTCAATATTTATACAAGAGTAAGATCTGCTTCTGACTAACATATGGTACTCCAGTGCCACTTGGATGAAACTGGAACTGAAGTAAAGTTCAACAGCAAGTGTTGTAGATTTTTTGCCTTAAGAAATATTACATGTCACAGCTCTTAATTTTGACATCTTCCAAGCAGGCATTGTATCGCCAGTGGCACAAGTGTTTGAGACAAAAGGCGAGTTACTTGTCTGGATACAGCAGCAGCGTTATGCTACACAAGGTCGCTTACCTTTTGGGGAACTCAGCCCAATTGTATTTGTATGTCACCTGCTCAGATTGCTGGGCTGGTGAAGAAGTAAAAAATCTCCTCTGTCATGAATTCAACCTGTTTTCCATCTGTTTATGGTCTTAGTTTCCTTACTATTTCACTGAGACAGTCAAAAAAGCTGGTTACTTCCTGTTATTGCTCCTCAAGTCAAGGCAGTGACTGAAAAAACCTGCTGCACCAATGGTACAATTCACATTTATCCTATCCAAGTAAAGTCATGTCAAGGTGTCAAGGTCAGTGTATTGTCACGTACCATTAAAGGTACAGCGAAATTTAAATTGTACCTAGAATCTAGAACATTTTCATATTTGCAGGATGGAAATTCTGTTTTAATCTATCTGATGGCTTCTCCTCAGGGAATGCAGTTGCTGCTGTTTCTTGCACAACAGACAAGAGCCCAGACAAGTACCTTGGTTGAATGAACTGCCCGGAGCAGTGTCTTTCCAGTTAAAACGCTCCATAAGATACATAGAAATTTCCTGACAGCTTGTTGCTTCAGCAAGTATCTCTGGACTGTTACTTTGGTCATAATATTATACAATGTACGGTTTTAGAAACACGTATTCTCATGCTCATATCTCCATAGCATTGATTATCTTTCAGGAAAAACCATCTATCATGGCGACAAGTTCTTAGCAACAGCAAAAGAATAGCCCGTGAGAACACTATAACTAGGCTGCTTACTGAAGTTGTGCTGATCTCATATCTCTCAACTATTGTTTGGAACCGCTCTATTCAACATGTCATTTTTGTACTGCGCTATATCTCCAATCCTTTTCTCTCCAAATTCAGTAAATGTTATCTAAATCTGCAAAATCCAACAACTTCATGCCTGAATCATTCAAAGAGGTTTTGGTTCCAGACAGCCGGAATTAGTCACAATTGGCAAGACATATGACTTCCTAAACATCTTGCAGATTTTGACTTGCTCATTCAAAACCCTTCCTTCTCACACATTGGAATTCACCTCATTCACTTCCACTTAATTTCTTCTATCTCAGGTATGGCGTACTCATCAAATAATTATTTAAACCGCTATCATAAGACTATGTCAAAGTGTTTTCCCACAGTAACAATCCTTGATACACATGCCCTAAATGATTTTCTGGAGATATTAATGAATGGTTTAAGACTTCAACACTCTTATTACACTCACTCAATTCTGATGGGTAGGTCATGATGTTTTTGTGCCCAACACAAAACTCCTAAAACATACACTTTTTTTCCAAACTCTGGCATGTTACAAGATTATCTGGACCCCCACCAACTATGGGGAAGCTATGGTCTATGATGACCTGCAATGAAGCACATATTCAGAATGGCTCTGGGATCCCAGAGCCATTCATTGAGAGCACGTGAAATCTGGAGTAATCTACCCATTGCCCACCTCATGGGCACCTTCTTCCTCACTTGTGGCAGTCTGCGGGTCTCACAAAGTCCTCATCAGCCTCCTCAGAATCCGCAGAGCTGGAATGAAAACAAGACATTCCCGATCCAAAAGGACTGCCTCGGAGAAAGGAACAACTAACTTTGATCTATATGTCGGCATTTCTATCACTCTGAATTTGTATGAGTACACCTGCTACATAGACGTCTTCTACTTTGGCTTTCATTACTCTACTTGTCTAACTATATTACTTCTGAAAATCAAAACAAACTGCAGATGCTGAAAATCTGAAACAAAAACACAATAAAATTCTGGAAATACACAAATGGTCTTGCCACTTCTTTGAAAAGAAAAATAGTAAGATTAAACGAGAACTTACCAGTTTGAAGTTTGATCTGTATTTTATGAGGAGTTACGATGAGGGATTACGTGAAGAAGAGCCCGCTCAGCACGCATGCGCGGCATACTTCAAAGCAGTGGTGTGGAATCACAGATAGACACAGTTATTGAAGTAAACATAGTAAAGAAAAGGTGACATCAGTTTATCAGTTTGACCCATATTATTGAGGGTGGGAGCGGAGGGCACGTAATCCCTCATCGTAACTCCTCATAAAATACAGATCAAACTTCAAACTGGTAAGTTCTCGTTTAATCTTACTATTTTACTTCGGAGTCACGTGAGTGACTACGTGAAGACTTCAAAGCTCTGTGATTTCAAACCGTGTAACAGTTATTACTTCACTCACTGCTGAAGTCCTTGAGGGAGGAAGTGTGTTCTCGTAATCAACCAATGAATCTGTTTGTAGAAAAACACAATGGTATTTTTTAACAATAACAACAAATAATTAAATTGCTGCCCTGGGCTTAAATTAAATATTTGCAGTCTGTAAAAAAAAAATCTGCAAATAAAGCAGGTTTTGCCAACGGCTTATTATAAAATTTCTGAACGGTCTTTCCCCCCGACCATCCTGCTGTAGCCAGGATGTGGCCTATAGGCACGTCCATTCTTTTAGCCATCAACGTGGATGCTGCCCTGGTGGAGTGAGATTTGTACAGTGTTTATCCCAGCAGCTTTTAGCACCTGCTTGAGCCATCTCGAAATGATTTGGCTCGTCACCCGACCATAAGGTTTTTTATGACTGGCCCACAAGGCTTTTCATCTCCCTCGAATATTTTTGGTTGTGTCTATGTAGGATAGTAGGTGGGTCATGGCACATAACCGTGGTTCTGGCGGGTAAGCCCAGAATTCAACGACTGGATTAGGTGTTCCTGGTCTGCTCTGTTTGATCAGTCCCTGGATAACGATAGAGATCTGGTCTGGAGCTGTGAGCATGCTGTCCAGTCGCAATAGGTGTAGTGACTGGACCCTCTGTGCAGATACAAGTGCCATCAACATGAATGTTTTGAGCATAGATTGTTCCAGGTTAAGGGGTCTGGCTGGTGGCCATCCCCTGAGGTATGTCAGGACCACACTAACATCCATGTATGGGTGTACCTTGGTCTAGGGGGTTAGAGTTGTAAATACCCTTCATTAGTTTGACTACCAGCGGGTGGGACCCCATGGCCTGTTGTCCTGGAGCTGGTTTCATATAGACAGACAGGGCACTTCTAGCTGTGTTGATGGCTCTGTAGCTGAGTCCTTCATCGTGGTGAAGGTTTGCCAGGAATTCCAGTACGTTGGTAACTGTAGCGGTTGAGTAGGTGGTCCCTGTATCCAAGCAGTACTTCTCCTATTTTTTGATGCTGGACAAGTGCTGTTTTTTAGTGGATGTTCGGAGGGATGCTGACATGGTGTCGATGGTTTGTTCTGATAATCCCAGTCCCTGAAGTGGTTTGTGCAGAATCTGCAACCCAGGAGTTTGATTTTTTCATGGCACGAGTGGCTTGTGCCCGACACTGGGTGTTAATAACTCTGGGTCACTGGGGAATACCTTCATGGCTGCGTAGGCCAGTTGGGTGCTATCAAAATACCTGAAGCAGAGTCCATTTTGTATTGTGCGTAGTCCCTGACTGATGAGGCAGAAGGGAGGAAATGCATAGAAGAAGAATTTCCCCAATCCAGCGCGAACGCATCTACCGCTGCTGCCTCAGGGTCTGGTTCCCAAGCGACATACATAGGTACCTGGTGATTTAGCCTTGATGCAAATAAATCGATATCTGGCGTGCCATATTGCTTGATAACTTTTGCAAATTTTTTGGGGTTTAACATCCATTCGATGTTGTCATTAAATTTACGTGACCTGGTGTCTGCCACTGTATTTAGCTTACCTGGCAGGTAAGTTGCTGATAGCCAAATATGTCTTTCGACACACCATTGCCAAATTGTGTTGACCAACTTGTCGCATGATACCGATTTTTAGTCCATGATTGTGGATGGCTTCAACTTAGATTTATCTGGATGTAAGACAATCCCAGGGTTTCGAACAACTGTTTGGTAGCTGATACAGCTAACATAGTCAATTCCATGGTCTTGCCTACTATTAAGATATCATCAAGATATGCCATGACAATATGTTTTTGTCTTCTTAATATTGCCAGAGCGGGTTTTAGTATCTTGGTGAATAATCTTGGACTGATGTGAATCCATTGGGTAACGCTTTAAACTGCCATAGCTGCCCCATCCAGGTAAATTTCAGGTATCTGCGATGATCCTTGTGAATGGTACTGAATAGTAAATATCTTTAAGATCAATGCTTGCCGTGAAGTATCCTTTGGAAATTAGTTGTTTGGCAGTAACAACCGTTTCCATTTTGAAATGTATATACTTAACAAACATATTTAGTGAAGTTAAGTCAATGATGATGCGACATCCACCATCTTTTTTGGGTTTAGTGAATATATTTGATACGAATTCCAAAGGTTCATGTTTTCCCATGATACCCTTTGTAATTAGTCTCACCAGTTCAGCTTGTACCTCTCGTTTCTTTAACGGAGAGGGAAAATACCCTCTGGGGTGAACTGGTGGCATTTTTTCTAGTATGAATTGTATTTTGTATCCACTAATGTCATTGAGTATATACTGATCACTCGTGATAGACTCCCGTGCTTCTTTAAACAGGTGTAATCTCCCCCCTGTTAGTATTAAGCCCCTATTTTCTATACGCTGGTAGGAACCAGACCCACCTACCTCCATGGTTATGGTATTCTTCTGTTTCCTGCCGGTCCAACGAGTCTTGCACGTTGTCTGACGTGGCGGTGATGTTGGGGGGTGGCGCATTTTCCATGGGGTCCGCTCTGGGCCCTGGTCTAAAGAAGACTTTCGGTGATAGAATGCGGACCCTGAGCTTTCACCAGTCCCATATGGTAGACGTCGACTGATGGACGCGATGGGGTGCTGCTGCTTAGGAATTATCATTTTTGGTTTGCTCGTCCCGGGGCCTGCCCTCATGAGATGGAAAGTTTTTTAAGGCCTCTTCCATATCCTTCATATACTTTGTGAGGTTTTTGCCAAAGAGCAGTGGGTCTGGCTCAGTGGCTGGGGTTTTGCACAACCCCGCAAATTTAGGATTTTATGGCAGGTCTTATGATTTGTTTACGAAGGTTGTGGTCATCTCCGTATTTGTCCGCGGAACGAGCAAATGATGTGATGGCTGACGTCAGGAGCCTGAGGATCCGCTGCAGTTTTAGCTCCAGGTTCCAAATGTTTGCCCCAACGTGCCCCCAGTTTTGGCTGTTTACAGCCGGCACTTTAAGGGACTCACAGTTCTCTGGAGCTGTATACGTTTCTAAGGCTTCATTGACCACCTCTCCTGTAGGGGCCTGTTGGAGAGGTGGTTAGTGCTGGCCGCTGGTTTGGCCTTTAACGGCCTCCTGCACGTGGGGCTGCCACGTAGGGGTCCACCACACCTAGCAGCTCTTCCTGTTCCTGCACCCCTTGCATACTCCCGACATCTTCAGCCAGCGTCCCCTCTTCTTGACCAGCCCAGTCCTGGTCACCAAAGCTACCCTCGGGTAAGGAGGAAGCAATGGACAGTGCACAAGACACTGTGGAGGGCGTGCCTGAACTCCCCCTGCGAGAGCGCCCCTCACAAAGCGCGTCTCGCTGGAGCTCCTGCTCCAGGAGCCACTCCAGGCGGCTCAGGCGGCTGTCTCCCCTCCCCGTGCGGGTGGAGAGACGTTCCCGTCCGACAAGTCGGAAGCCACCGGCCGGACGCTTCTTCCGTAGCTTTACTTCCAGCCCGCTGCTCAGGCGTTAGCGGGCTGGGCTTGGCACGGTGTCGGGGAATAGCAGAGCGCCGGGTAAGTGGTCCTACCGCCTTGTTGCTGCCCCCCCCCAGATGGAACGCTCCTCCGTGGAGTCGAGCGGGGGACAGGTTTGTCCAAGAGCCTTTCTTCTCTGCCTGAAAAGCAGAAGACTCCTCCTGTGAAAGAAAACCCGACCTCAGAGCTTACCTGACGGTCCGTTCTTTCACCCCGTAGCGAGAGCGCCTGACTCCCGATGCGGCCGCTGTTGCACTGCTGAACACAATGCCGCGCATGCGTGCTGAGCAGGCTCTTCTTCACGTAGTCACCCACGTGACTCCAAAGTAAAATTGAGTCATTGCATCACTTGAAGACCCTCAATAGAACCAGTGAAGTTAGATTTAAGTTGCAGGGAGGATGCTTTCTCTCTCTCTCAGTTATGAAGAGTCTTTGACCTGAAATTTATTACTCTGTTTATCTTTCCAAAGATGGTGCCTAACGTGTTCAGTGTTTCCAGCATGTTCTGCTTTTACACCAGTTTTTATCCTTTCCCAATACTGGAGGTTGACAGTTCATATATTTATCACCAACTTTAGCCTCCTGTGCTCTAGATGCATCTACAGCCTGTGCTATTTCTACTTTCCCATCCTTTCCCAGATGTCAGTTTAGTTTTTAGAGTTAAAGCGCGGAAACAGTCTCCGAGTCCGCACCTATAGCGATCCTCGCACATTAACCTATCCTACACATATGAGGGACAATTTACACGTACACCAAGCCAATTAACCTACAAACCTGTACGTCTTTGGAGTGTGGGGGGAAACCGAAGATCTTGGAGAAAACCCACACGTTCACAGGGAGAACAAACAAACTCCATACAGACAGCACCTGTAATCGGGATCGAACTTGGATCTCCGTTGCTGTAAGCGTTATATGGCAGCAACTCTACCACTGTGCCGCCCATCATAATCTAATCTGTCATCTTATTATAGAGGCACATCCTGCTTGTAATTACAAGCCATAAAATAGACATTCTCACCATTTACGTGCTTTGTGCTTCTGAGTTCATTTGCGGAAGCCAAGATTCAATATGAGCTGTAGGTGTGTGTTTTGAACATCTCAATATTCACATTGGGACTTTTACTTACAACTACACATTTCCCAGCTATTGGAAAGCTGAATCCCCACTTATCCATGATTGAATATAGCTGTCTGCCCTTTACCATTCATGCCATCCAAACAAACCACAGATTTTCCCTGATGATTCTAAAGAAGTACTGGCAAAATTGTACAGATAGTGCCACAGATCTTCCACAGATATAGTCATCACAACTGAGCAATGCTGTATTTTTCATATTCAGCCCACAAATTCTGTGTGGTATTTTTTTACTTCTTTTAGCCCCTGTCTCACTTTCACAACCTAATTGGCGACCTCTGCCGAGTTTGCCCTTGACTCATACTAGCAGCATGGTCGCCACGAGATCATAAGATGTCGTAGGAGGTCTTCGTAACTCTTCCTCGTGCTCGTGAGTAGTCTCCGCATACTTATGGCCTCAAGTAGGTTGCGGCGTTTTTTCCGGCCTGATAAAAAATGTCCACGAGTAAAAAAATGGTTGGCATGGAAAAAATTCATACTTTTGCTCATAGGTAGGTCGTAGGTAGGTCGTAGTAGGTCGTGATGGTAGTCGTAGGTAGTCGTAGGTAGTCGTAGGTAGTCGTAGGTAGTCGTAGGTCGGTAACTGGCCAGAGAAAAAAATGTAAACATGACATCATTTTATCATGTGATCATTTTCCACTCGTAGCTAGTCATAGTTGGTCTTAGGTGTGGAAGACTGAGGTCGAGGGTGGTCATAGGAGGTCGTAGACATAGTCGTAGGCGGTCGTAGACATAGTTGTAGGCGATTGTAGACATAGTCGTAGGAGGTCGTACATGGTCTTTTACTTCGGCGAGTCAACATGATCTTTAAAATTTTCAGGGTCTTCTAAACTCGTGGATTAGGTCGTCCACGTGGGACAGGCCCTTTACTTAATCAGTGCCACCATGTTATATATTCGCCAGAGCACGGTTAGATTTCAGAACTAAGATATGTGGTTTAATACCATATTTATTATTGCAGATACAAATCATGCACATGTTGAATGATACAATGTGTATTCATTACATTGAATGTTGTGCATCAGTGTGTGGTGTATCTGATACTTATGACTAACAATGTTCTTTCTTTAGTGTTCTTATCAATACAAAACAATGCAATTTCCCACCACCTTGCTAGTGGAGGACAGGTGGGGGCACAGCTGGTTTATTGGGGGGAGGGGGCGGGGGTGGGGAGGGGAGGGGGGGGGGGCTCATTGGAGAGATGTGGAAACATTTGAGAGGTTTGGAGAGATAGTCTGATTTCAGGAATTATAGAGACTGGAAAAGATTGGAGGAGATGTACAGAGTCTCTTGCCCAGAGTAGGTGAATCGAGGACCAGAGGACATAGGTTTTAAGATGAAAGGAAAAAGGTTTAATAGGAACCTGATGGGTAACTTTTTCACACAAAGGGTGGTTGGTATATGGAACATGTTGCCGGAGGAGGTAGTTGAGGCGGAGACTATCCCAACATTTAAGAAACAGACAGGTACATGGATAGGACAGGTTTGGAGGGATATAGACCAAACGCAGGCAGGTGGGACTAGTGTAGGTGGGACATATTGGCCGGTGTGGGCAAGTTGGCCTGTGGGCTTTTTTCCATGCCGTATCACTCTATGACTCTATGAGGTTTGGAAAGAGAATCACAATGAGAGTGAAAACTAGGGAATAGATCAAGGAGTATGGCTGAGGAGGTGAGTGCAGGAATATTGCAGAGCAAATGGTTATAGGGACTGGGGAAGATTGGCAGAGTTGGTGAAATGAGCTGAAGGGCTATGGGTCAGAGAGGAGTTTAATGATGAAATAATGTGTCAATGAGATCAGGGGTACTGTGGAAAAGATTATAAGGAGGATGTTGGGGAGTTATTTGAGGGTTTATGGAAAGACGGAGAAAGGATGGCGAATGTCCAGGCTGGTGTTCTGAGTTAGGGGCATGTAAGGCAGAGGAGAGGACAAAATGAGAACTGAAACTGAGGAAGCTTAGCACATTGAACATCCTGGCAACATTTAACTAATGCAGGCACTGCCCTCATCTCTTCATTTGAAACCTGCCTCAGCATTTGAGGATTGTTCCTTTTATAAACCATTGACAGTTTCACATGAGAAAACTTGCTTTGTATGGCCTTTGATGTCACTGTGTGTTTCCAGCACATGATATGCTAAAGATCCAGTTCAGATGTATGTATTAATGCTATAATACATTAAAGATATATAATTATGTTCAATTTTGAGAGAAATGCACTTCAAAAACAATTAAAACCCTGAACTGTGTGAGAAAATTTCAGTTTCTAGGCTAGTGCACTTAAAACATTGGCTATTAAAATGTTATATCATTCTTGGCCTCCAACCTACTGTGCTTAGCATCAACTTGGCCAGCTGATCTGTTACCTATTTATCAAGCAAATAGTCTTCTCCACACAGATAAATAGTTGCGATCTTTTTGGTCCAACTATGGTGTCAAATAATATTTATCTGTCATTAAAAAACTAAATCAACAATAGGAGTTACATATTGAAAATTTGTTCTGTTACTAAATATAAATTATGCTGGAGTCAAGAAATATAGATAACTTAGGTTATGCGTGATTTGAGGTCATTGCAAGATGTACATCAGTGAGGACAATGCTATTTATTGCCAAATCAGCTCAGTTACCAATTTTTTATCTTTTTTGATTTAGCCACACACAAATAAAGGTATCACTTTTAATAGTGACCTGAAATCCACTTGCAGTTCACAGCCACAACAGCATTAAAAAAATCTTTGAGCTTTATTTATTCTACATGGCTACAATTTTTCATGGCTGTTGGAACTTGGGGAGCATCCATTCATTCTGTATTTTTAATAGGCAAAAATGACAGTAAATTTTAAATTTTTGCACTTGTTAGTCGAAACAAATGAACAGTTCTAATGCTCTTGTGATAGTAGGGAAAGACAACTCTACGAACATGTCATTGCTTAATTGGGAGTCTGCCTCGTCATTAAGCTTTGGAGATGCACTATGTTCTATCTGGGATCTATTTTTAATTCATTGTCAGCATCAAAGCCTTTGAATAGCGTCCAAAACAAGAGAGAGACTAAACATAAAATATGAAAAGACATACGATTCTCTTTAATACGAGATAGAACCCTAATCAGGCATCAATTCAGGTTAGTCTCTTGCAATGTTTGAGTTCTGCTGCATAATCACATTTTGCAATCAACGGGAGATTTGAAAGGAAAATAAAACAAAGCAATAAAATAACTTCATCTGTGTTAGGGCAGATAAAACATTTTCTCTGTTTCTACAGCACAAGCAAACAGATTTTATTATTGTAATTTTACATGTATGCCCTCAGGAGTGGGTTTTGTTGGATTTTATTGTAAACCAAAACATTTATATTGCTCACACAGCTGCATAAATTCTTGAAAATACATATCAAACTCAGTGATCTAATAATAAGTGACGTATAGTGCAATGGGATAGGAGTACAAATGGTTGTTACTGCCGAGATATTGGACCAGTTTGCAAACATTATTTGATCCATGCATAAAAGGCATTTGCACACATCATATCAGGCCCGAGTACTTCCGGATGCATTTCATCTTAACCCATCTGATGTTTGCTTGATGTCAGATACATATCCAGTAATGTCATGAAGTGCACAACATGCTCTTCCACATTTATCAATAGAAGTGACAGTTAAAGGTGCAACCTATGACCTGAATTGTAACTCAGAGTAAAACAGAGTGCAAACCCCACAGCAAGGAAGGAAAATTAAAGAGCATCGTTGTTTTGCCCAAGTCTCCGGTAGATTCATTTTTCTCTGCTCTACATCGTTGCAAATGATCATGCATCCTATTGCGAACTGCTACAATCACTGGCTCCTTAATGAGCTCACAATCCCATGTGCATTTGGGGTATTTGTGATACTGGCGACCATTGGACTTGAACAATGGGAGAATGCTCAGTCACACCTGGAACACCATGTCCCCCATTCACCCTAACATTCCTGTTTCCCTCACCTTTCTGTCCTGGGTCTCCTCAACTGTCAGAGTGAGGCCCAATGCAAATTGGAGGAACAACACCTCATATTTTGCTTGGGCAGCTTACACCCCAGCGGTATGAATATCAACTTCTCTAACTTCAGGTAACCCTTGTTTTCCCTCTCTCTCCATCCCTCGCCTTTCCTAGAGCTCCGACCTGTCTGACAGTTTCCCTGATTAAATGTTATCTTTGTATGCTTTGTTGTCATCTCCCCCTAATTAACAATGATCTATTCTACATTTTCCTTGAACCTCATCTCCATTGAGGTCTTGTTTTCACACCTTAACCTTCATTATCTATGTGTCTCCCTCTCCCTGACTCAGTCGGAAGAAGGGTCTCAACTTGAAACATCACCCATTTCTTCTATCCAGAGATGCTGCCTGTCCCTCTGAGTTACTCCAGCATTTGCTGTCTATCTATCTTCAGTGTAAACCAGTTGCAGTTCCATCCTACACATTTCTTCCCTCACCTCCATGGCAACTTGTCTTGCAACAGTGGAGTAGCTGCCACAGTGAATACTCATTAAGAACTGCTTCACTTCCCAGTAGTCCGCATAGCATGACTCAGTGTGTGGCAGTTCTGGACGCAACTGTTGTCAGGAACCACACAGACAACGTTTTTGCACAAGATTTAGGGGGAAAGGTCAGCCTCAAGATTTTTACATGAGAACATACAAAAAAAAAGCAGGATTAGATCACTCAGTTCCTCCACCATAGATAATCGACCCGAAACGTTGCCTATTTCCTTCGCTCCATAGATGCTGCCTCTCCCGCTGAGTTTCTCCACCATTTTTGTCTACCAACATAGATAATGGTAGAGACACAAAATGCTGGAGTAATTCAACAGAACAGGCAGCATCTCTGGAAAGAAGGAATGGGTGACGTTTCGGGTCGAGACCCTTCTTCAGATAACGGTTAATCCGATTGTAACTTCAATTCTGGATCCCTATAATAATATTTCACTCCTTTACTTATCAAGTCTATTACATCTGCCCTAAAATATGCCCAAAATATGCTTTCACTGCACACGAAGGAAGACACACAACATTTAGTGATAAATAAATAGCCAAATGTCTGAGTTAAATGGGTAACCCCCTTATTCTAAAGCAGTGTACCTTGATTATAGAATCTCCATCATACAGAAACAAGCTCTACACATCCACAAAAAAGGTCATAAGATCATAAGTGATAGGAGCAGAATTAGGCCATTCGGCCCATCAAGTCTGCTCCACCATTCAATCATGATTTACGATGGGTGATCTATCTCTCCCTCCTAACCCTATTCTCCTGCCTTCTCCCCATAACTCCTGGCACCCGTACTAATCAAGAATCGATTAATCTTTGCCTTAAAATTACCAATTGACGGCCTCCACAGCCTTCTGTGGCACAATGTCATTAACCCCCACAATGTTAGAGGTACTATGTTTTTTTTCACAATTTTCCTGATTTTTGGTTGGCCTGACTTTTTTGGGTGCCATTGCTGCAAGCTTGGGAATAAATTAACTCCAATTGCTAAGTTTTTATCTTTGCACTAATTGTGTTAATAGGGAGAGGAAGAAGGTTTCTATATTTGTATCCCATAAAAGTGATTAGGGCTTCAATATTACAGATGGGATGCATTTTGTTGTCATATGTAGTTTTTCTGCCAGAAGGTTGTAAGTTCAACTCCCACTCCAGAGAATTTAACACATAATTCAGACTGGCTCTCAAGCCCAGTACAACTCAAGCATGGGACCTACTGTTTTAACAGTTGCTATTTTAGACCGTCTTCACTAGTTTCAAAGCAGAGCCAGAGAGTTGTTCCCTGATCCCTGGTGATAGTTTATCCATCAGCCAACACTTTTAGTTTAGTTTAGAGATACAGCGTGGAAACAGGCCCTTTGGCCCACCGGGTCTGCACCGACCAGCGATCCCCACACATTAACACTATCCTACACCCTCTAGGGGCATTTTTTACATTTACCAAGCCAATTTACCTTCAAACCTGTACGTCTCTGGAGTGTGGAAGGAAACCGAAGATCTCGGAGAAAACCCACGCAGGTCATGTGAATGCAAACTCCATACAGACAGCACCCGTAGTCGGGATCGAACCCCGGTCTCCGGCGCTGCATTCGCTGTAAGGCAGCAACTCTACCGCTGCGCCAAGGTGACCAACTTCAAAACAGATTAAAAAACATAACTTTTTGAAACAAAATCTTCACTCAGCAGGTGGTGAATCTTTTGAATTCTCTGCCCATTTGGACTGTGAAGATAGACACAAAATGCTGGAGTAACTCAACAGGACAGGCAGCATCTCTGGAGAGAAGGAATGGGTGACGTTTCGGGTCGAGACCCTTCTTCAGATGCTGCCTGCCCCTGAGTTACTCCAGCATTTTGTGTTTACCTTTGAGTTAAACCAACATCTGCAGTTCTTCCCTACACAGGAGTGTGAAGGTTTTGTTTCTGTGGATATCCAACATAGCAATCAATAGACGCTTAGATATTAAGAGAATCGAAAGTTATAAAGTTGGTGCGGTAAAATGGTGTTGAGGTAAAACCTAAGCTCTCATCTTGATGGAGGAGGCACAACTAACTCAATAGCTCAGTCCTGATGTCAATGTTCTTGTGAATTGCTGCTTTTGAGACCTATTGTGCACAAATTTGCTGCCCCATTTCTTCTATTGCAATTTTGTCCACGTGTTAAAAATATTTCATAGGCTTCGTAACAGTGGGGTTTTGAGAGACTCTAAACAAAGTCTGTCTATGGTCACTAGTGCATGAATGAAACATAATGCGGGGGAGGTGAATACAATCAACAACCAATACTGTCACAATGGCAGAGACTGAATACTGTCACTTAATGGCCCTATATGAATGCATATTTCCCTTTTCAAACACCAAAAATAGGGAAAAAAAGACACAAAGTGCTGGAGTAAAGGGCCTGTCCCACTTGGGCCGTCACTTACGCGACAGGCCGGTAGTAACGGTCGTGCGACAGTCCCGCGAGAGCCGCGCACATCATCATGCGCCCGCACAGCCGCCTGGAGCGCATGTTGTCATTTGAAGATGGACACAAAATGCAGGAGTAACTCAGCGGGACCGGCAGCATCTCTAGAGAGAAGGAATGGACGATGTTTCGGGTCGAGACTCTTCTTCAGTCTGAAAGAAGGGTCTAGACCTGAAACGTCACCCATTCCTTCTCTCCAGAGATGCTGCCGGTCCCGCTGAATTACTCCTGCATTTTGAGTCTATCTTCAATCTTCTTCGCCCTGCTCTGGCAGTAGGAGTGGGGGTGGATCGGGATCCGCCACGGCCGTGAGCCCCAGGCTGAGTTTGACGATCGTTTGCCAGGTCCTGCTGCTGTTGGAGGTGAGACGTTGCTTCACACCAGGGTCTTGGGCATGTCCCACTTTGGCCGTCAGTTACGCGACAGGCCGGTGGCGAGCAAAGATTTCGTGCAGGACGAAGTCCACACTCCGACAACGCCACTCCACATTCCTGCATTCCACTCCATGCGCCCGTCCCCGCACTACCCACACGCTACCCACACGCTTCCCACACGCTAGCAGGTCGCGTAAATGGCACACGAAAGACAGCCAAGTGGGACAGGCCCTTGACTCAGGGACAAGTAGCATCCCTGAAGAACAGGAATTAGTGACATTTCAGGTTGGGTTCCTACTTCACACCAAAAATAGAAAGGTGGACGTTTCAAATTATGCTTTCAATGTGCACACTAAATTGAGTGCACCTCAGATTTGTTGAGATGATCACTGGATACAAGGTTTGCATGAAAGCATGGGAAAGAAGCAGCTCTTTGGCATTCTCACAAATGTTGCTTTCGACCATTGATAACTGTTAGTCAATAACACTAGGGATGAGCTTAGATCTTTAATGTTAAATAATGGAGGGCTAAGGCATTAGAGGGAACAGTCTTCTGGTACATGAACTGGAATTCCAATGTTTTGTCATACCTATTATCACAGAAAACAGTCTGCAACCAGTTTGATTCACTCCACATGCTGGAAAGAAATAGCTGGGAGCATGTTACACAACAAAAGTTATAGCACTGGATAAGATCAAAACTACAGTGATGAAGATGTACCTGAGAACTAACTGCACTTCTTGCTGTGCTGTCCCAACATTAGTAATGACATAACAGTGCAGAAATTTGATCGGATGTGTTTGGCCTACAAAAAGCAGACCACATCCAATCTGGCTAAATACCATGCAATCAGTGCATTCTGAAGGATCAGTGAAGTGATGGTGGCTGTCATGAAGCAGCTCATACTCTCCAATTAGTTAATGTTAAGTTTGGAATTTGCCAGGCCCAATTGGTTTCAGGCACTTGGGCCGGACAAAGACAAAAATGTTGAGTTTTAGAAATGAGGTGATATTGAAGACACTGCAAAAGAGACTGTAAATGCTAGAATCTGGAACATAACAGACATAATATCTGTGATTTATAGAATGCAGCCTGGGATTTATGCATTTGTCCATCAGTGGAAATCTGAACAGAAATGCTGGCTGGAGCAGTTTACTTTAATCCTCTCATTGTCCCAGGCCCAACTATTATCAGCTGTTTTATCAACAACCTTCTTCTGTCATAAGATCAGAAGTTAGAGGGTTCACTAATGGTAATGACTGTACAATTAGTTTAGTTTAGTTTTGAGATACAGCGCGGAAACAGGCCCCTTGGCCCACCGGGTCCGCACTGACCAGCGATCGCCGCACTCTAACACTACCCTACACACACTTGGGATAGTTTTACATCGATACCAAGCCAATTAACCTACAAACATGTATGTCTTTGTAGTGCGGGAGGAATCTGAAGGAACCAAATTCATTTACAACTTCTATGAGAATAAAACAGATCAGGCCTTGAGGCAGAAGGACCTACTCAATACTGTGGGGATGGAATGATCAGTGGTGGGTAACAATCACGTGGTGTTGGATAATGGCCACCTGCAATAGGAAAGAAGCTAAATACTTATCCGTGACATTGGACAACAGTTCAATCAGTTAGTCTGAAGAAGGGTCACGACCCGAAACGTCACCCATTCCATTCTCCAAAGATGCTGCCTGTCCCGTTGAGTTACTCCAGCATTTTTGTGTCTACCTAGTGCAATCAGTGAGCTCCCCTTCATCAATTTCCTCAGTTCATCATTGACCAGCAGAAGAATTATGTCAGCCACATAATTCTCATGATATTTGGCAGATCAATAATCAACCCCTAGTATGTCTATGGTGAGGGTATTTGACAAAAGGGAAAACATTCTACATTGAAGGCATTACCGACTGATTTTAAAGCTTTTCATCCAAAACATAAAATACAAGAATGTGAAAAATATGCTTACTTAGCTGGATGGCAACATTAATGCTCCCTCCACCGTCATTGCAATTGAGTATATCTTATGTAAGAACAAGAGACAATCCAGCAGTTTGAGAAGACTACTTCAACAATAATTCCAAAACCACAATTTCCATCACATAAAATTATAAGGGCAGGCAATTCTTGGGAATACCGTCACTTCCAGACTCCTCATGAAACTGTGTACCATCCCAACTTGGGCGTAGGTTGACTGTCCTTCTTGACTGAATCAAAACCAAAATACTCCATGCAAGTCTATCAGAGCAGATTAGACATGAACTACAGCTGCTCAAGTTCATGTCCTTACAGGGATTTGGAAAGCCGCAATAAATTCCAATCTTGCCAACATGCTTACATACTGAAAATGAATTAAAAATAGATATATATATATATATATCGCCGTGCACTCTTGCATTCTTCCCAGAAACACTGCAGGACTCCACCGACAGACCTTCTGCTCAACACCTCAGGCAAGGCAGTGAGCAATGGAAAATAAGTTTTTCTTTCATGTGAGTTTTACTCTCACAGCTGCATCTTACTCAAGATTGTGTTCTTTGTTTCGTTGTTCCTTTCGCCAGCAGTGGTTGTTGAGAAAATATTTAATTCTAACTGCATTTTCCCAATATAAGGAAACAAGGCACGGCATGGACAAATTGATGTGTGTTTTATATACAAGGAGCAGTATCACAATGTTTGCAAGACGATTATCTCTGCAGACCTTTCAGATGATGACTGAGAGAGTGACCATGGCTTTGCAAAGCTTTTTGTATCAGAGGGTTGTGACCACCCAATTTTAAGTCAGTCAATGTGTCCATAATAGACTGGTGCAGACAGTTGTCTGTTTAAATGTTGGCCATATTCACAATTCCCCATGCTGTGGGACAGGGACTCATGCTCACACACACACAAATGTGGTCCAGTTTTCTTCCGAGCTTCCCTCATGCCATGTTGTCTTATCCATAAGATCAAACTCCTTCTACTCTTGACGTTATCATTAAAATATCTTAACTCCCATGCTGGATTATTTGATTTTTTTTATTGCTCAGGGTAGGTGCCACTACCCTGAGCAATAACATGTCCCTGTTTGGTGCATTTACCACTGCATCCCTGCTTTTGTCACCAAAAGGATGAAATAACTAATGGTCACGGTCTTTCATCTTTCACCTTCCCATCAATTAATCTAAAACTTTACCAATGACCTCTTTCCTCATTGACCCACGCTGGCTTATGGTGATCCTTGAGTGAAATTAATTCAAAACTAATGATGGAGCATCTGCTATTTGGTTTGCATTTTACATGATTTTCTTTACCATTGAAGTCAACTGTTTCCTGTCCTAATATTAACAGTTATGGACTCTTAAGAAACAGTTGGTCAGGTATAAAGAAACAGTTAGACTGGTTCATGGATAGTACAGGTTTGGAGGGAAATGGGCCAAATGCAGGTAGGTGGGACTTGTGTAGCTGGGACATGTTGGCTGGTGTGGGCAGGTTGGGCCGAAGGGCTTGTTTCTATGCTGTATCACTCTATCACTCTATGACTCTTGCCCAAGATGGATATTACCTCCTTCTTCCTCGACTTATTTGCCATATTTCCTTCACTGTCTTGCCCTCTGTATATCTGTAATTTCCTCCAGATCTACAATCCTCCATGATTTCTCTAACTCATATTTCCTGCATATGCCCCATTATTGGAGGATGAAGATGTAGCTGCCTGACTATTTTACTCATCATTGGCAGTCATGTATTCAGTTGCCTCAACAGGATCCCAACTTGAAATGTGTAGGAAGAAACTGCAGATGATGGTTTTAAACTGAAGATAGACACAAAATGTTGGAGTAACTCGGCGGGGCAGGCTATTTCTGGCTAGAAGATGTTTCGGGTCGAGACCATTCTTCAGGGTCTATCCCAACCTGAAACATTGTCTGACCATTTCCCTCCACAGAACTTGCCTGGTCAGCAGAGTTCCTCTAGCAGTTTATTTGTTTTTTTGCTCAAGATTCCAGCATCTGCAGTCTCTTGTGGCTCCTTATAGTCAGTGCTGTTGATCTATAAAATATTATCTTTAGTCATTTCCAAATACAAGAACTGTTGTTGATCTTGCTGACAGTTCTCATTAGTGGAAATACAAAACACTGCAGAAAACTCTTTGTTCTGTTACATTTAAAATGTCTTTGTTCAAAGTAGTTAATCACCAAAAGCCTGAGAGAAGGACGGTGCTAAGGCAGGCTTGCTTATTTTGCAAAGGGCACAATGAGACATGGGCCTGAGGTTTCCATCTAGAGGGGCCTTCGCTGGCATTTGATATTAGTATACATCTTTGTGGGACTCTAAATGACACAAACTCAGCATGTCAGGCAGTATCTCAGGAGAACAGGGATAGGTGACTTTTTGGGTCGAGACCCTTCTTCAGAATGATAGGACCCGAGCTTATTTGTGGGCTGTGGGTTATATGTATGCCAGAGGCATTATTTGTGGTTATGTCAGGTATCTGTACTGAACCAGGGCAAGAGATTTGACACGGCAGAAGTCAGGGCAGGAGGTTAAAGTCTGGATCTGAGCTGAGTGTTTCTTTACGTAACCAAGAATTGCAGCCACTTTTTTTGTGGTGCTAGCAACCAAACACTGGATGGTGAAGCTTAGCTGATTAGCTAATGTACTTCGTTTCAACAGGATGATTAGTATAGCACATGGGGTGGAAGATTGCAACCTTCACGTGGTCCGGCCTGTTTCGACAAATGCAATCAACCCGGCGTGCACAATCAAATAAGATCAAATAGAACAAGTTGTCCTCCAACTTTAGGCTGTGCACACCATACTCAAGAAGAAGTATAGCACATCACATGCATGGCACAATGTGTTTCTTTTCTTATTATTAGGTGGATGATATGTGCCCATCTGCGTCACACAGCCACCACATGATTGATCTATCTTCTGGGTTAATGACTCTCCAAGCATATTTCAGGTTTCCTATCCCAAATCTATTTTACTTACTACAATAGCAATGGCTTTATATAGCTACAGAGCTACATGTGCTTCTTATTGATCAGTTCAGAATCTATACAATCGTGAGGGCCATTCAGACCTATTCTGGCTCCAGGTAGATCAATCCTATGTCCCAATTCCCTGCTCAGAGGTTTAAAGGACAATAATGGTAGTGAGCCAGAGAAAATAATGCAATAAATAACAAAAATACAACGGGCACTAGGGATAATACTGAAGGAGTGGGAAGTGTAAGGTTAGAGGAAGGGAACTTAGGTTATAGAATTAATCCATTGGTTATGTACAGCATATATTTGGAGCCCATCCAACATTGCCGCCACACTGGGCCCGTCGAATATCGCAGCCGCACCTGGCCCATCGAACATCACCATCGCACCCGGCCCATCCAACATTGACGCCGCACCGGACCTACCGAACATAGCCGCCGGACCGGGGCTCACCGAACATGGCCGCCGCACCGCGTCCTACTCACGTTGTCGCCTCACCGGGCTGGCCGAACTGCGCCGTCCCATTGAACATCCGCCCACCGGGTCCTCACACGCATCGCCCGCCGTCCCGGACTCCACTACCCGCAGACTCCTACCATCGATACCACCGATCCTCGCCACTCCACCGACCTCCAGCCGCCCGCAGCCATCGCCTTACCTGCAGCCTGGACTCAGCACCGGGCCTGAAGCTTCCACGCTGCAGACTCCCACTCCTCTGGATCTGACGGCGCTGGGTCCTAGTGCTAGTCCCCCTAACCCTGGTAACCTCAGTGGGTGTTCCACTGGGTCTTCCCCATCTCCCACAAACCATGTGACCTCAGCTCATCCCCACCCACACTACAGTCTTCATGCCCCTCTCCTCCCTGACCACCCACTCCCCAGACATTGCCTCAGCCTCAGTCCACTCACCTGCCTTCCTCCGGCCCCAACCCCCATCCCTGCCATGTGTTCCCCATCCACCCTGACCTCCCCCTCTCTGATACCGAACGGTTGGTCCTCAGCAGAGGCCTCACCTTTGTGCCCCTCCGTCCCCACCTCAATGAGTTCCGCGCCCGCCACGACTTGGAGCTCTTCTACCGTCGCCTCCGCCTCACAGCATTCTTCCACGGGAAGGAGTCCTCGCCCCCTATTGATGATCCCTTTTCCCGTCTCCAACGGACCCCCTCCTCGTGGACCCTCCCCCTCATGGCCTTCCGGCTTTAGACCTTTTTATTCAAAACTGCCGGTGGGACATCTACCACCTCAACTTCTCCAATCTCCTGTCTCACTCCAATCTCCCCCCCCCCCCTGAATGTACAGTCATCGACTCACTCCGCAACAAACCCGCCAACAAGGGAGGTGCCGTGGTAGTCTGATGTGTCGATCTCTACAAAGCTGAGGCGACGCGCCAACTCTCGGTCACCTCCTACTATTACCACTGGACCATGACGCCACAGACGAGCACCAGGCCACTATCTCTAGCACCATCACTGACTTCATCCATTCCTACTCCCTGCCCACCCGAGCCGCCAACCTCATCGTTCCCCAGCCCCGCACGGCACGATTTTACTTTCTCCTCAAAATCCACAAACGTGACTGTCCTGGTAGACCCATTGTCTCTGCCTGTTCGTGCCCTACCAAACTTATTTCCACATACCTTGACTCCATCCTATCCCCCCTGGTTAAATCCCTTCCTACCTATGTTCAAGACACTTCAGACACTTTCCGTTGTCTCCGGGCATTCCATTCTCTTGGCCTCCATCCCCTCATCTTCACCATGGATGTCCAGTCACTCTACACCTCCATCCCCCACCAGGAGGGTCTCAAAGCCCACAGGCTCTTCCTCGACCAGAGAACCAACCAATACCCGTCCACTGATACTCCCCTCCACCTAGCGGAGCTGGTCCTTACCCTCAATAACCTTGTTTGACTCCTCACATTTCCTCCAAATACAAGGCGTAGCTACGGGCACGCACATGGGCCACAGCTATGCCTGCCTATTTGTCGGGTACGTCGAACAATCCTTGTTCGAGGTGTATCAGGGCCCCATCCCCGACCTCTACCTCCGCTACATTGACGATTGCTTTGGTGCTATCTCCTGAACCCACACACAACTGTCTGACTTCATCCGCTTCACCACTAACTTCCATCCGGCACTCAAACTTAGGTTGGAGGAGATGCAGGTGAACCTCTGTCTGCACCGCATCT
Organism: Amblyraja radiata; assembly: GCF_010909765.2. NCBI lineage: Eukaryota > Metazoa > Chordata > Chondrichthyes > Rajiformes > Rajidae > Amblyraja > Amblyraja radiata. The sequence goes on from NC_045961.1 coordinate 22,382,502, forward strand.
GCTCCCAGGATGAGGTGTTCCACACCAGGGCATCAGAAATGTCCTAATTCTTCAGGGAACGGGGGTTCCCCTCTCCTACTAGATGAGGCTCTCACCAGGGTCTCTTCAATACCCCATAACACTGCTCTCTCCCCCCCACTTGTAACAAGGGCAGAGTCCTCCTAGTCCTCACCTTTCACCCCACTAGCCACCACATACAACAAATCGTCCTCTGTCATTTTCGCCACCTCCAACGTGACCCCACCACTCGCCACATCTTCCCATCTCTCCCCCTATCTGCTTTCTGCAAAGACCGCTCCCTCCATAACTCCCTGGTCAATTCTTCCCTTCCCTCCCGCACCAACCCCTTCCCGGGCACTTTCCCTTGCAACCGCAAGAGATGCTACACTTGTCACTTTACCTCCCCCCTCGACTCCATTCAAGGACCCAAGCAGGCATTCCAGGTGCGACAGAGGTTCATCTGCACCTCCTCCAACCTAATCTATTGCATCCGCTGCTCTAGATGTCAGCTGATCTACATCGGTGAGACCAAGCGTAGGCATGGCGATCGTTTCGCCGAACACCTCCGCTCGGTCCGCATTAACCAACCTGATCTCCCGGTGGCTCAGCACTTCAACTCACCCTCCCATTTCGAATCCGACCTTTCTGTCCTGGGCCTCCTCCATGGCCAGAGTGAGCACCACCGGAAATTGGAGGAGCAGCACCTCATATTCCGCTTGGGCAGTTTGCACCCTAGCGGCATAAACATCTACAATTTCCGGAAGCCCTTGCTGTCTCCTTCCCTTCTCAGCTCTCCCTCAACCCTCGGGCTCCTCCTCTTCCTTTCTCCTTTCTATTCCCTGCCCCCCACCCTACATCAGTCTGAACAAGGGTTTCGGCCCGAAACGTTGCCTATTTCCTTCGCTCCATAGATGCTGCTGTACCCGCTGAGTTTCTCCAGCACTTTTGTGTACCAGCATATATTTGGAGATGAGTTTACCTGCAGCTCTGTAATAATTCACCAAGATTTGGATGTGGGCACTCTTTGCTCTAGTATCAAAGTCTTATTGAGTGGTATTCAGACTGCTGGAGCAAAATGGTAATCATGATATGATGATGCACAGAATAAGGGAAGACACAAATTTGCAATAGTGGGAGAATAATATCAACTCATAAGAATTTTGAAATTGTTTTTAAATTAAGCGAGAAGTGATCATTTTATTTTTGGAATCGTTCTCCACCTATGTGAAAGTTATAATGGAGTTACAATTAAAAAAATGGAAAGTTGCAGGCAGTTGGATAACGATGTGTATTTAAAAGAGGAATCATTCTAAAGTGAGAATTGTAGATATCTATGAACACATTCAAAGCAGTAGTTTTTATATTACAATGTTTATCAAGCTGTTGTGTAGTAGTGGTTGAAAGGTTGGGATTAATGATTTGCAAAGTTCACCATATTGATTTGCAAATATATAAATAGTTTAAAATTGTGGAAATTGACCAAGGGCACCAGGAAAAGGTATCATGGAAATATCTAATTGCCATAAAACGTATCTAGTTTTTGGTAAAAGGGCTGCTGTCTTTAACTGAAACTGGCTTCTCTATGACGTTGTGACCTTATTATTATTATCACTTGGTTTGATTTTGAAATGACCATTCTGTTACGTGGAACTACTGCGTGTTCAAGATAGCCCAGCATTACATTCTCAGGACACTCATGATGCATAATTATTAATATTCACATCACAAAATATTCTTTAAATTTTCTGTGCCACTCTTAGCCCGGGTACTGTTCAACATTACACAACACGTGTGCTGTTATTCAAACACTGTCAGAAGCACAGATAGGGCACCTTGAGTATAGCAGTAAATGTAAAAGATTTCCATCTGCATTCTTGATCTCTAGCCTTGAGCAATTTTGTTGCTCATAGTGAACATCAGCCAGATGCCCAAACATTCTGTGGACCATTTAAAAAAAAAGCATTTTACCGCAACCTCAAGGCCTTTCTTTAGCTTATTGGCAGAGCACTTCAATCATTCTGATCTAAAGAGAATCCTGCATAAGCCTCCCAAAGCCAATCTCAGAGAGCATCCTCAATCCAATTTTCAGGAGTAAATATAAGGTAAAATCAATTCTCCCAGACTTCAGTGAGAAGAGCCATAATTACTTTGCCATATTAACTGAAGAGGACTAGACTTCACAAACATGACTTGTATTTCCTACAAACTGAATATTATTGATATCCTGAAACCAGCACAGATACCATTATACATTGTTCAAATGAAATCACTTAATGCCGTGTTGTAATTCTAAAAGCAAATTGTAATTCATTTCATGATGATTAAGTTGATCATTGTGTTGTTCTTGGCTGTGTAGGTGTAGGATAATAAATAATTAGTTGCACATTAAATCATGACCTTTTCATGTCTTAACATTGTGGAGGTGAGCAAAGATTGATGGGACTGGAATTCAGAAGGTTTCACCAAGTTAAAGCTAGATTTAAAAAAACTAAATGTTATATAATCATAAGTTGCTGACATACTCTATTTCAGCCATCACGTTTTACTGGCTCTTTGCATCTAGTCCTTTTTCCATTGATTGCCACTCTTTTTTTCCCTTTTCAACCGTATGTCACATAATCATGGAATCAGAGAGTCATGTGCACAGAAACAGGCCCTTCAGCCCATCATTAGGGGCTTAATTAGGAAAGGAAAAATAGATTATGAGAGAAAACTGGCAGGGAACATAAAAACTGACTGCAAAAGTTTTTATAGATATGTGAAAAGAAAGAGATTAGTTAAAACAAATGTAGGTCCCTTGCAGTCAGAAACAGGTGAGTTGATCATGGGGAACAAGGATATGGCGGACCAATTGAATAACTACTTTGGTTCCGTCTTCACTAAGGAAGACATAAATAATCTGCCGGAAATAGCAGGGGACCGCGGGTCAAAGGAGTTGGAGGAATTGAGTGAAATCCAGGTTAGTCGGGAAGTGGTGTTGGGTAAATTGAATGGATTAAAGGCCGATAAATCCCCAGGGCCAGATAGGCTGCATCCCAGAGTACTTAAGGAAGTAGCTCCTGAAATAGTGGATGCATTAGTAATAATCTTTCAAAACTCTTTAGATTCTGGAGTAGTTCCTGAGGATTGGCGGGTAGCAAACGTAACCCCACTTTTTAAGAAGGGAGGGAGAGAGAAAACGGGGAATTACAGACCAGTTAGTCTAACATCGGTAGTGGGGAAACTGCTAGAGTCAGTTATTAAAGATGGGATAGCAGCACATTTGGAAAGTGGTGAAATCATTGGACAAAGTCAGCATGGATTTACGAAAGGTAAATCATGTCTGACGAATCTTATAGAATTTTTCGAGGATGTAACTAGTAGCGTGGATAGGGGAGAACCAGTGGATGTGGTGTATCTAGACTTCCAGAAGGCTTTCGACAAGGTCCCACATAAGAGATTAGTATACAAACTTAAAGCACACGGCATTGGGGGTTCAGTATTGATGTGGATAGAGAACTGGCTGGCAAACAGGAAGCAAAGAGTAGGAGTAAACGGGTCCTTTTCACAATGGCGGGCAGTGACTAGTGGGGTACCGCAAGGCTCAGTGCTGGGACCCAAGCTATTTACAATATATATTAATGATCTGGATGAGGGAATTGAAGGCAATATCTCCAAGTTTGCAGATGACACTAAGCTGGGGGGCATTGTTAGCTGTGAGGAGGATGCTAGGAGACTGCAAGGTGACTTGGATAGGCTGGGTGAGTGGGCAAATGTTTGGCAGATGCAGTATAATGTGGATAAATGTGAGGTTATCCATTTTGGTGGCAAAAACAGGAAAGCAGACTTTTATCTAAATGGTGGCCGATTAGCAAAAGGGGAGATGCAGCGAGACCTGGGTGTCATGGTACACCAGTCATTGAAAGTAGGCATGCAGATGCAGCAGGCAGTGAAGAAAGCAAATGGTATGTTAGCTTTCATAGCAAAAGGATTTGAGTATAGGAGCAGGGAGGTTCTACTGCAGTTGTACAGGGTCTTGGTGAGACCACACCTGGAGTATTGCGTACAGTTTTGGTCTCCAAATCTGAGGAAGGACATTATTGCCATAGAGGGAGTGCAGAGAAGGTTCACCAGACTGATTCCTGGGATGTCAGGACTGTCTTATGAAGAAAGACTGGATAGACTTGGTTTATACTCTCTAGAATTTAGGAGATTGAGAGGGGATCTTATAGAAACTTACAAAATTCTTAAGGGGTTGGACAAGCTAGATGCAAGAAGATTGTTCCCGATGTTGGGGAAGTCCAGGACAAGGGGTCACAGCTTAAGGATAAGGGGGAAATCCTTTAAAACCGAGATGAGAAAAACTTTTTTCACACAGAGAGTGGTGAATCTCTGGAACTCTCTGCCACAGAGGGTAGTTGAGGCCAGTTCATTGGCTATATTTCAATTTTAATTTCTATGTTACTATGTTTCTATATTTCTATCATGTACATAGAAACATAGAAACATAGAAACATAGAAAATAGGTGCAGGAGTAGACCAGTCGGCCCTTCGAGCCTGCACCGCCATTCAATATGATCATGGTTGATCATCGAACTCAGTATCCTGTACCTGCCTTCTCTCCATACCCCCTGATCCCTTTAGCTACAAGGGCCACATCTAACTCCCTCTTAAATATAGCCAATGAACTGGCCTCAACTACCTTCCGTGGCAGAGAATTCCAGAGATTCACCACTCTCTGTGTAAAAAATGTGTTTCTCTTTAGCCATTGTGCTCATAGACGCTGATTCTATTTACATACAAGTGCTTGTCTGAAGGCTTCTTAAAAGTTAAACTTAAAGTTAAAAAGTTAAAACTTCTTCATAAGTGATAGGAGCAGAATTAAACTATTCAGCCCATCAAGTCTACTTTGCCATTCAATCATGGCTGATCTATCTCTCCCTCCTAACCCCATTCTCCTTCTCTCCGTAACCTCTGACACCCATACTAATCAAGAATCTATCTATCTCTGCCTTAAATATGTCCACTAACTTGACCTCCACAGCCTCTGTGGCAAAGAATTCCACAGATTCACCACCCTTTGACTAAAGAAATTTCTCCTCATCTCCTTGCTAAAAGAACGTCCTTTATTTCTGAGGCTATGACCTCTCGTCCTAAAGTACCTGACTCTAGGTGGGTGTACCTGACCCCACCACCTCCTCAGGCAGAGTGTTCCAGATTCAAGACACTCTGTGTGAGCAGTTCTCCCTCAGATTCCCAATATTCTTCAGACATCCAAATCACTTTAGAAAACTGCTAGTGAAATTGCTTCCTCTATTCTGTTGGGAACTTCTCAGTGTACTGTTTGAAACATTTATGCACCAATCTGATATTTAATTTATAGCCCAGGCAAGAATTTCCTGGCACCATCAAACTAACTCAACAAGAAAAATGCTTTCATTTGCATTGCACTTTGCATGACTTTATGACTTTAAACTTTTTTTTACAAACAGTGTGTAACATTTGAAGTACGCCTGTTGCAAATTAAAACAGTTGCAGGATCCCATCAACAGTCATTACATGTCCAGATCATCTGATGTAATAAATATTGACCTAGATTCTCCATGACTAGCTTTACATCTACTTTCACGTAAATCAAAATGACATACATCTGAGTTATGTCTCCTCTGAAACAAAGCACACCTGATAATGCAGTGAAATGTAGAACTTGAGGTAGGGATGGCGGGTTGAAGAGAACTCAGGGAGGGTGAGGGAGATGGAGACCTGGAGTAGGGTAGACTGCGTGATGATTAGATGGAAGTGGTGGAGGAGGAAAAAGAAACAGGAGACGGGGGCAGAGGAGAGGAAAGAAAGGTGAATCAGGTGGAGGGAGACTGGGCAGATGGGTAGGAGGGGTGGGAATTAACTGAAATTGGAGAATTCAATGTTCATGAAGAAGGGTCCCGACCTGATACAACATCTGTCCATGTCCCTCCACAAATGCTGCCTGTCCTGCAGAATTCCAGCACCTGCAATCTCTTGTATCTCAATGTTCATGCATTGAGTTTTAGGCTACCCAAGCAGTTTATGATCCCTCAACATTCTGATGCAGAAATGGGAATGCTATGTCTGAGCTGTGGGGTCAGAGAACTATGATGCATTTAAACAGGCACTTTAACCCAACATGTCCATGCTGCCCAAGTTGCCATTTTGGGCTAATCCCAATTACCTGCATTTGGCAATTGGCCTGTATCCTTCTAAACCATTCTTATCTTGTCCAAATTTCTCTCATTCAAATGTCTTTTGAAAGTCGTAATTGTATCTGCTACTAGTTTCCTCTGACAGCTCATTCCTGATACGGACTACCCACTAAGTGACAAAGTTACCCTAATCTCTCATAGATCTCTCCCTAAGCCCACGTCCTCTAGTTTTAGAATCCACTACCCTTCAGACTGAAATGTCTGAATGACAATAAAGGATACTTTACTTACTTTACTTTACTTTACTACGAAAGAAACCGTGAGCTTTCACTTTATCCAGGCTCTACATAATAATAATAATAATAATAACTTTATTTATAAAGCACTTTAAACAACTGCAGTTGCCACAAAGTGCTGTACATGAGAACTCATGGACAAAAAGCTATTACAAACCATTAAAAACCGTAAAATGAAGGACTATAAAAAACACACTAAAATTAAAAGACATTAAAAGCACTAAGAACAGGAGCAATGCCTCAGCCAGTGTCGAAAGCCAAAGAATAAAAATGTGTTTCTAGGGAGGATTTGAAGATGGACAGTGAGGGGGCCTGTCTGATGTGCAGCGGCAAGGTGTTCCAGAGTGCCGGAGCAGCAACAGAAAAGGCTCTATCCCCTCTGAGCTTCTGCTTAGACCTTGGTACCTCAAGCAGCAGCTGATCAGCTGACCTGACCTGCAGGAGCATATAGGTGGAGCAGCTCAGAGAGGTAAGGCGGGGTGAGCCCATACATGACTTTGTACACCTCAATAAGGTCACACTTCAGCCTTCTACACTGCAAAACAAAATGTCCCAACCTCTCCCTATAACTCAAGCCCATGATCCCAGTAAAATTATGATGATTTTTCTCTGTACCCTTTTTAACTTAATAACATTTTTCCCATAGCTGAACGACCAGAACTGTACACTGTGCTCCAAGTGTGGTCTCACCAATTACTTTATAGCTGTATCATGATGTCCCAACTTTTGTACTCAATGCCCTTCCCAAAGATGGCAGACTTGCCAAATAGCTTCTTCACTATCCTGTCCACCTAACTTGCTACTTACAGGCAACCATGTACCTGTACTCCTACATCACTCTGTTCTACAACATTTTCCAAAGCTTCCCAATTAACTAAATCCTAGAGGAACTCAGCAGATCAGTCTGCAGAAGCATTCTGACCACCAACATCACCTGTTCATTTCCTTTACAGGTGCTTCTTGAGCTGCTGAGTTCCTCCAGCACTTTGACTTTTGCTCAAGATTGCAGCATCTGCAGCTTCTTGTGTCTCCAAATGTTCACATTTATCAGGGCCAAATTCCATTCACCATTCCTTGGCCCTGTTTCCCAACCAATCTAGATCTCATTGTAAACTTAGACATCCTTCTTCACCATCCACTGTTCCACTAATTTGGTGGCACCTGCAAATTTCCTAACAATGTTAAATGCATCAAAATCATTAATGTAAATAAACAATAGTGGACTCAGCACCAACCACTGCAGCACACCAAGGCTCACAGGCCTCCATTCAGAAAAAAAACCCAACACACCACAACAACATTTTGATTCCGTCCTCCAATCCAATTTTTAGTCTAATTGGCAAACTCACTTTGGATTCCAGGTGATCTAAACTTCCAGACTAGCCTACCATTTGGGACCTGGTCAAATGCTTTGTTGAAGTAGCCTGATCAGAATAAATTAATCAGTCCAACACTGTTATATGAATGGACATAGAAAGTAGCTGCAGCATAATGGCATAGTAATTCCTTGCATGGAACTGCATATTTAGCTCATCCTTACATACACAATTGATCAATAGAGGTACTGAGCATAAAAGCAGGAACGTAATACAGAACCTTTTTAAAACATTGTTCCATATTAGCTTCTCCACTGCGTATAATTCCTTATTATCAGAAAGATGTGAGAGCCAGGCGCTGATAAAATTTATGAGGATGTTTCCTGAATTGAGAGTTTACAGATACAAGGATAGTTATAAGGCTGGAGCACCATATCTGAGGAAGGATGTGCTGGCCCTGGAGAGGGTCCAGAAGAGGTTTACAAGAATGATTCCAGGAATTAGTGGGTTAACTTATGATGAGTGTTTGATGGCACTGGGCTTGTACTCACTGGAGTTTAGATGAATGAGGATGGACCTCATTGAATCGTACCGAATAGTGAAATACTTGGATGGAGTGGATGTGGAGAGGATGTTTCCACTAGTGGGAGAGTCTACGACTAGAAGTCATAGCCTCAGAATTAAAGGATATTCCTTTAGGAAAGAGATGAGGAGGAAATTCTTTAGTCAGAGTGTAGGGAATGTGTGGAATTATTTTCCACAGAAAGCTGTGGAGGCCAAGTCAATGGATATTTTTAAGGCAGAGATAGATAGATTCTAGATTTTACAGGTGTCCAGGGTTACGGGGAGAAGGCAGGATAATGGGGTTAGGGGGGAGAGATAGATCAGCCATGAATGAATGGCAGAGTAGACTTGATGGGCCTAATGGCCTAATTTTGTTCCTATCACTTATGACCTTATGACCTTTACATTGAGTAGTGAAAGGTGAGCAGACATATAATAAAAGTACAGAACATGATGAGGGATCGGAACAGGGTGAATAGTGGGAGGCTGCTCCCATTGTTGGAGCTGTGGAGGACTAAAGTACACTGGTACAAAATTAAAGCAGTAGACAATTAATAATGACATGAGGAAAAAGCTGTTTTTGTACCATATTTGCTTGGGCTCGGGATTATACTGTCTGCATTTGAAGAGGTGCAGATGGACTCCATTGCAACTTTTAAGTGGAAATGGATGAATTTATTTAGTGAAGAAAAAAATAAATAAAGCTACGGAGGAAGAGCCAGGGAATAGAATTAGTGAGGAACTCTAATACAGAGCAGGCAATGGGCTGAGTATCTTCATATTGTGCCGTTACCATGACATGATTCTATAATTTTATGATTCAGTGAACCACCTGGAGAGAACTTAATGATCATTTTGAAAACATGGAATTATTTAAGAGACAACTGCAATTGTTTCTTAATTCGCTCCATGCTTTTCACAGCACTACTGGGGCCAAGGAAAGAGCGTTCACGTCGCGGCCCTGTTTCAACCAATCTTTCCACCACCACGCACAAGAAGCACAAGAAGCGCAAGACAGACACCATTGTGCAGATGCCGAGAAGTGTGTTCAGCTCTGGCTGAACAACTTCTAATCCTGTGTGTGGACTCGATAAGAAGAAGAAGACTGCACTACTGTGGTATATTTGTATGTAGATATGTACATGAATAATGTATGTAATATAATAACATCATACATGCACTGTAAGCACATGTGTTTCTTTTTATTCGTAGGGTGCAATAAAGTGTAAGGCCATTTTTTGAAGCACTTGGTGTAATTTAGAAATTATAAGCAAAGCTCACTAGGACAAATTTAGCTCACAGATATCTCTAAATACTCTCTGCAAATGGCAATGAAGGTGGTCTCAACAACCAAGGTATAGTCGCTCCAGAAAAAAAGTGGTTGGAAAACCTTTTGAACCATTTACTGAGTATCCTTGATCATTGGCACTTAACATGTAACTCCAAGTCGCAGCAGTTAGGGAGAGGAAGTGCACGGGTTGTAAAGATTTCTTGGTTCGAAGAAAGCCAGTGAATCTGCATGGAGCAGCAAGTTAGAAGAACACAGAAGGTACACAAAATTGCTGGGGAAACTCAGCGGGTGCAGCGGGTGCAGCAGCATCTATGGAGCGAAGGAAATAGGCAGAAGAACACAGAAAGAAATGCAGAAGAACACAGAGTCGGTTTGTAGCACAGAGAGGAATATTCATCTCTGAAGAGTTAAACACACAGCAGTGATCACAGGGCAGAGAAGTTGTGTTGCTGCTTCATGTAAAAAATGATAAACAAAATGGCAGGTTTGATGTGCACATTGAGCATGTGAGTTTACCACAGCATATTTGGAGAGAATGGAAATGTTACCATTGTTTAACAATTTTTTGCAAAGTAGGGGCTTATGTTAAAATACACAGGCAATGAATTAGATTTACGTGGCTTAAATGATGAACAGACATAGGCATGATGGCAGCTTATAGTCAGGAGGCAGCAGTGAAACCTCCATGCTTGAAGCAAGATCAGCATCATATCAATGCAGACGGTGGGAATTCATGCTGCAGATGCAACGGCAACTATTCACTGAACATCTGTTCCTCTATGCCAGCAAAGTATTGTGTGTGTCAAGAGAAAGATCATATAGTGATTGTGTGCCAATCCAAACGCAGAATAACTAATCAAAGCAGTGTTATTGATGCAATCCTGCAGAGAAGAAAGGTGTACACAATTGGGAAATACAGAACTTGGAAGTTATCAGATAAGCAGAATTAAACAAGTATTGAAGATAGACACAAAAAGCTGGTGTAACTCAGCGGGACAGGTAGCATCTCTGGAGAGAAGGAATTGGTGACGTTTCGGATTGAGACCCTTCTTCAGACTTCCTACATTACAATTGCAAATAGTAGGATGTTGAAAATGTTCAACATAAAAATGTAAATAAATAACTAAATTATAAAAATTAGTATTGATACAGCAGTGGATTGTTCTATCACAGTAACAATGGCTATTGGAGGAAATCCAACCATCTACCTTTGCCAGAAAGCACAACTAGTCTCTGTGCATATTTAAGTGATGTACTGAAGATGAATACAATGTATTGTGTGCATAAAGGCTGCTGATTATAATTGCCAGTAGTTGTAACTACGGAGAATGACTAACTTTCTGGGCTGAAAGAGAAAGAAATTATGAGGGAAAATGTGATTCTTCTTAAATGACCCTTCTGGATTAAGGTCAACTTGCTTCCATTCAAGTCAATCTTTTCTATGGCAGGGTGACCTGGATACAATAGTCCAATATAGTCATTAACTACAACTATGAAATCACAGACATTTCTACAGCTGAGGCGGGTGGTGCTTGTCAGAACAAGTGGGTGGTGGTGGGTGGGGGGGGGGGGGGTGTTGGTAACATGCTGTGCTCTTTCACTGCTTCCACACACTCAGTTCTCTATTTCAATGGAACACGGACATGGCACCACGGACGAGAAGCCGAAGCAAAGAAGTCGAAGCCAATGAACCGAATGGGAACGAGGCCAAACGCCAAAAAAACGAAAGAATACGAAGACGAAACGCCAACTAACCCGAAAGGATGGGAAGCCTAAATGCAAACTGATCAAAAGTGCGGGATGCCTAAAAGCCAACTAACCAAATAGCTGCGTCGCCTAAAAGCAAACTCACCGAATGGCCGCTCTGTCGAAACGCCACCTACCCAAAAGATGGCGTCGCCTACAAGCCAACGGATCGACTGCCGCTCAACAGAAAAGTCCAATAACAGACATGACGTTGTCGGAGGGCGGGACTTGTCAGCGATTGGTCCAGACCCCCTGCGTCCATCATATCACTGTGGAGGGATTAACATTGTCCCATACCTCCGGTCCACCCGACCCGCAGCCCGCGGAGGGTGGCCGTGGGAAAGTGGGGGCTGTCCCGAGGAATGCACACCTTCGGCTTTCAACTTGGTGCTAGGGTTCAGATTGCCCAGTCACCTATGGCTTGTGTGGAAAAATGACCCCCACTCTCCCGTCTCCCCCTTCTCTCTCCCCTCTTCTCTCTCCCCTCTTCTCTCTCTCACCTCTCTCTCCTCCTCTATCTCCCCCTCCTCCCTCTCCCTCTTCTCTCTCCTCTCTCCCCTTCTCTCTTTCTCTCTCCCTTCTCTCTCTCACCCCTCTCTCTCTCCCCCCTCTCTCTCCCCATTCTCTCTCCCCTGCTCTCTCTCCCCCTCTTTCTCCCCCCTCTCTTTCCCCTTCTCACTTTCTCTCCCCTCTTCTCTCTCTCCTCTTCTCTCTCTTCCACCTCTCTCTCCCTTCTCTCTCTCCTCCTTCTCTCTCCCCTCCTCTCTGTCCCCTCTCTCTCTCTCCCTTCTCCCTCTCTCCCCTTCTTTCTTTCTCTCCCCTTTTCGCCCCCCCCCTCTCTCCCTCTCGCTCTCTCCACCCTTCTCTCTCTCCCCCTTTTATGCAGAGGGGCTATGGAAGTTGAGAAAACTGGCAGCAGTCCATTTGAAAATACAGCACCTACCAACAATGAAGGCACTGTGAAACCAGCTGCCGCAAGCCCTTCCCATGGGATGGGGTTTTAACTCGGCATTAAAAATCAAAACATAGTTGCATTCATTTAAAAACAAAACTGTGACATGTATAAATCATTCTTACATTCGGGAACATGGTTAATTAACTGGTGGCATTATTTCCCTGTCCTAATGGCCTTTGCTTAAGCCGGTGGCCACATCCACTCCATCCCTTCCTCGCAAAGAAGTGAGATTTCAATTTGAGCGCACTTGTTTGGATAGATGCACGCGGCATAGGCGCGCAATACACGAAGCCGATGCAATGAGGCAACTGTCACACCAAAGATAGACACAAAATGCTGGAGTAACTCAGCTGAACAGGCAGCATCTCTGGAGAGAAGGAATGGGTGGAGTTTCGGGTCGATAAATAAATAAAACGTGCTTCTTGTTGTCAAGGGGGGGGGGGGGGGGAGGGAAGTGGGAGGAGATAAAATTGTTTGTTGTCATGCAGACTTGTCATCGACCCACCAGAGAATGTGTCCCCCCCATATTTTCAAATCGATTTACTCTGCCCCGAGCAGTCGGTCCTCCTGGCCGGGGTGGGGGTGAATCACCCAGTGTGGGTTTCAGGGTCCGGGGGTCTGGGAGGGGGGAAATCACCCTGATGTCGGGGTTGGGGTCCAATGGCGGTGCATCGCGGTCAGTGACTCTGGGTGGGTGGACGCTCCCGCCGGTGGAGACGGGGGAGAGAGAGAAGGGGGAGAGAAAGAGAGAAGGGGGAGAGAAAGCGAGGGGGAGAGAAAGAGAAAAGGGGGAGAGAGAGAGAGAACGGAGAGAGAGAGGAGGGGAGAGAGAGGAGGAGAGAGAAGGGGAGAGAGAGAAGGGGAAGAGAAAGAGAGAAGGGGGGAGAGAGAGGAGGAGAGAGAGAAGGGCAGAGAGAGAAGGGAGAGAGAGGGGAGAGAGAGAGGAGGGGAGATAGAAGGGGAGACGGGAAGATGTGGGTCATTTGCCCACACAAGCCATAGGTGACTGTGTAATCTGAACCCAAGCACCAAGTTGAAAGCGGCCGAAGGTGTGCATCCCTCGGGACAGCCCCAACTCCCCCACGGCGACCCTCTGCGGGCTGCGGGGCCAGGTGAAGCGGAGGATTGGGACAATGTTCATCCCTCCACAGTGATGTGATGGACGTGGGGGTCTGGACCAATCGCTGACAAGTCCCGACCCCTGGCAACGTCATGTCCGTTATTGGATTTTTCTGTTGAGCGGCAGTCGATCCGTTGGCTTGTAGGCGACGCGGCCTTTCGGGGAGGTGGCGTTTCGACAGAGCGGCCATTCGGTGAGTTTGCTTTTAGGCGACGCAACTTTTAGATTAGTTGGTTTTTAGCCATTCCGCCCTTTCGGTTAGTTTGCATTTAGGCGTCCCATCCTTTCGGTAAGTAGGCGTTTCGTCTTTGTACTCTTTCAGTTTGTGACGTTTCAGCCTCGTTTCCATTCGGTTCTTTGTCTTCGACTTCTTTTCTTCGGCTTCTCGTCCGTCGGCGACACGTCTCCATGCAATTTCAATGGTCCCCTTCCACATTAAGGAACCATGGGTCAAAAATTGCAGGAGTTATTGGGAATGTTACATTTCTTCATGGAATCGTTGATCCACAAATCTACTTTGTCCACCAGCTAATCTCTTATTCTGATAGAATTTGGAATGCAATGTCAGTATTATGAATCTGGTGTCAGACCTGCAAACTATGTGCCCTGCCAACAGAATCGACTGAGTGTAAGTAGAAGCTCAATGTTGAGCATACTTGCTTGAGAGAAGATGGTTATGTTGGTCTGTCTATATTTGAAGTGAATTTGGGAGATTTTGCAGAGAAAATGTTTTGGCATATTTCTAATGCTTTGGGGGTGCCAGCATAGATGTTGTCTATATGGACAAGACATTTGATAAGGTTCCGCATGGTAGTCTGCTCTGGAAGTTTAAATTGTGTGGCATCCAGGGAGAGCTATCCGACTGGATAGAGAATTGGCATCATGGAAGGAAGCAGAGAGTAATGGTGGAAGATTGCTATTCGGATGGGAGGCCTGTGACTGGTGGCATGCTCAAAGAGCTGTGCTGGGCCCAATGATGTTTGAGCTTTAGGAGAATGTAGAAGCAATATTTAGTAAGTTTGCAGATTACAATAAAATGTGTAGTACCATAGATAGCAATGACAGTTATCAAAAATTACAGCAGGATCTACAGGCTCTAAAAATTAGAGCATGTCTCGACCCGAAACATCGCCTACTCCTTTTCTCCATAGATGCTGCCTCACCCGCTGAGTTTCTCCAGCATTGTTTGTCTACTTTTGATTTTTCCAGCATCTGCAGTTTCTTCTTAAACAGAGCAGGATCCTGATCAGTTCGCCAAGTGGGCCGAGGAATGGTTAATGGAGTTTAATGCAGATAAGTGAGAGGTGTCAATCCAGGGCAGGGCCTTCACAGTGAATGGCAGGACCCTGGGGAGTGTTGTAGAGCAGAGGGGTCTCTTGGAATTCAGATACATAGTTCCCTTAAAGTGGAGGCACAGGTAGATAAGGTGGTCAAGAAGTTGTCCGGTACATTGGCCTTCATCAGTCAGGCTATTGAGTACAGAGGTTGGGATGTTATGTTATAGTTATAGTCAATAAGCCCGCATTTGGAGTATTGTATTCAGTTTTGGTCATCCTGCTGTAGAAAATATATTAAAGAGCTGGAAAGTGTGCGGAGAAGATTTACGAGCATATTGCCATGAGTTGAGGGCCGGAACGGGAGAGGTTGGGCTGGCTAGAGCTTTATTCCTTGAAGCCCAGGAGATTGAGAGATTGTATGAATTGTGGGAAAAACTGATCTGTTCTTCCATTTTGTCATGAACATGGGCAGCATTTCATTCTGTGGGAATAAAACTTTACTCCAGTGAAGTTTCCCTTCTGTGCTATGCTAACATGTCTGGTTAACTTGCTTTTTTTTGGTGATAAGGACATGTTCTTGAGGGGAAAATTAGAGAATGCTGAATCACAATAGTGAACCTTGTAAACATGTGTATGTGACTGACCTTAAATTTATGATATCAAAATGATGTAAAAATGCTGCATACTTTGACTCTGTAGAACAGGCTCTTGTGTGACTGTTCTCCTTGTCTGACAAGTTATTGCGAATAACAAAGTTAACTATCACTCATGTCTCATGTACGTTATTCCAACAGGGTGATCTTACAGAGGTGTATAAGATCATGAGGGAAATAAATAGGATGAATGCATAGTCTTTTATCCAGAATAGAGGAATCGAGAAACAGAGCACATAGATTGAAGGTGAGAAGGGAAAGGTTTAATAGGAACCTGAGGGGCAACATTTTCACAGAGTATGTTGGGTAAATGGGATGAGCTGCCAGAGAAGGTTGTTGAGTCAGGCACTATAACAACATTTAAAAGACATTTGAACATGTATATGGATAGGAAAGGTTTAGAGGTTTAGAATCAAACGTGGGCTGGTGGGACTAGTGTAGATGGGGCATCTTGGTCGACAAATGCAAGTTGCGCCGAAGGGCTTGTTTCTATGCTCCATGAATCTTTAATGACCCTATCTGTGAAAATTCTGACATAGGTAGTCAATGCACAATTTTGCCTGATAACAAGACAGCTGCCGATATCACTGAGACAATATAAAATGATCCACTTTTGAAAAGAGCTGATGAGCAAACTCTCAAATGTTGGATCATTTAAGATATCTCCAGTTGTGGATTTGTCAGCATTTTACAGCTGAAGAATTAAATTGCCCACTAATGAAGGATCAAGTGGTGACACAGAATAATCATCACCAATGCCCTGAGAAGATGAATCCTGGATTTAATATACTCAGAGCATATGAAGGTTATTAATATAAGAGTTTTATATTGGGTGGGTGTTGATAAAGATCCATGGATTTAATGCCAACGTAAAGTGCAGAACAAAACCACTGGATACCCCATCAGACATGAGATGGATGACATGACCATTTCAGTCAGAAGGTTAGGAATAGCTTCTGAGTGTTAATCAACATTCATTCTAAATGGATTGTATACCGACTTGTAAGACAACAACAGGGAAAGTACAACTGAAGTGGTACAACAGATACTTGCAACAGATGGCATATCTGAAAAGTAACAGATCTCAATTCATGTCATGCAGATTTGAGTACTTCCGAAGGCATATTTATATCAAGCATCCATTAATTACTCCATACTATCCAGCTTCTGATTGTGCAGTTGAAAGGTCTTAAGCAAGCCTTGAATAAATAGGTTTAGTTTAGTTTACAGATACAGCACAGAAGCAGGCCGTTTGGCCCACCGAGTCCACACATTAACGCCATCCTATACTAGGGACAAATTTTACATTTATACCAAGCCAATTAACCTGCAAACCTGTATGTCTTTGGAGTGTGGGAGGAAACCAAAGTTCTCGGAGAAAACCCACAGGGAGAGCGTACAAACTCCATACAGACAGCACCCATAGCCAGGATCTAACCCGGGTCTCTGGCACTGTAAGCATTGTAAGGCAATGCTGTGCCAATGTGCCACCCTATTTTTCAAGGCTTTTTTGTGTCTAACCATTTATTATTGTTTACCTTCTTTTTTTTTTCATTTTAATGTCATATTCAACCAGGGGATTCATCCCAGCAGAGCTGTTGATACATTGCAGACTTTGATTGTACTTGATCTTGCTGCAGCCTAACTTGGAGGAGAGAATGAAGGTAAGTCTGCAGTTAAACGAAAAGCAGAGTCATGATTTGAATCTGAACACTTAAATAGGGAAAAGACAAACTGAAGCAGTTCAGACAGACAAGAAAATAGGTGTACAAACACAGGTACATCATGCAGAAATGGGCTCTTGGTTTGTTAGTATCAGAATGTAGTCATAAAGGATCTTTTGTGCCAACTGGGAAAAGATTGAATGTGTCTGCATGTCTAAATTTTACAGTGATTGTTGTGAAGAAGACATTCGAACATTGGAGAGATATTAAGAAGTGGATATGGAAGTAGTAATGAGGAGTCATGCAGCAGGAAATTGTGCCAATATACTATATATTAAAATGCATCATATCAGGAAATAATCACATCTATAACCTTTATAATGTTAAGGGACACCCGTGCACCTGAGATACTAATTAATAGACTTAACCTATAGTTGCTGAACACCTTCACCCGAATTCTCAGTGGTCGGCAGGACCAGTAACCCACCCAAAGGCTCATCTGTTGGTGGGACCAGGAACCCGCCCAAAGGCTCATCGGACGGCATAACTAGGAAGGAGCTGGAGACATCGGATGTGAAGAGCATTGGCTGGTAGAAGGGTGAACGGGGCTGGCAATGCCTCCAGCCCCTTGAAAGTAAGCTGCAGGATGCAAGGATGGCCGGGCGAGGAGAGAAGATAGACAGCGGTTTGCATGAACTGCTGCAGTACACTGAGCATGCGGGCTGACCGGACTTTGGACTTTCAATAATGGCGCCAAAACTGGCGGCTGCCGCAAGTGTAATATATGCAAATATGACATATAAAGCAGTATTGAACTATAAAAATGTATGCACATGTTTTGAATCTCTTGCTGTCTCCTAAAGAATTGTGATGGAAAGTAATTATCAGATACAACACCATCTCCAAGAACACTGCAAGGATTCTGTTGGTCACCCTCAATGTGAAAAACTTGATTTCAGTCCTGAAATTGCACTAACCTGCTGAGTATTTCCTGCATTTTCTGTTCTTGTTGCATTGGATTTTTATCTGTTCACGTTTAGTTAATAGCCATCCAAGCGGAACATTAGCAGGAACCCTGTGGGTATCGAGATACATCATATCATAAGGTTTATCCATTTAATTCCTCAGAGAAGATGAGAATATTGCACCGCCGAATCCATGTCAATTGCTGTCAACTAGATTATTGATGATCCTCAGATTCTCTTTTATGATTTGACGGAGTAGAAATGACAATAAGATTTCTGGTTCTCTGTTTCTGTTGAGTGCTCCACTTTGATTACTGTTCCCGTTAACTTGCTCATTAGATGGAAATCCTCCGTTAATTAAATCTTGATTTGTCCTTTATAGCGCACTTATACAATTATCATCTGACGGGGATGTTTTATTGGTTTTGAGTTTACTTTGTCACCTGAAGCTTCCATGTCTTTTATTGTGAAGTTATTGGCTAAAATATCCAATCCTGCAGTGCGCGCTTCCTATGCACCACACAATTGATTTATTGATAATTGAGAAACATGTTTTGTGCTTCATGCCCAGAGCTCAGAAATTGTATTGCTGACCTCTCCTTGTGGCACACCTATGCACCACAAAGATTGCCTGGTCCACAGCAGTGATATCAATCAGTGTGTGAGACATAGTTGCCATAAAATCAGAGCATTCATATACGGCAAGAAAATTTACCTCGGTTCCAACTTCAAGTCCAAGTGGGAGTTAAGGGGCTCCTCTTTTCTTTGCCACTGTCAGGGTCTCTGCCACACAACCATTGCAGTCAGCCATCAAATTTCACTGATGGTGTTTCTCAGATCAGGAGAGCATCTTTTTCTGTCTTTAGTGAGGTTCCATGGAAGCCCGCTTGCACCAACATTTCAACTCCTATCGTCATGATGCCCTTTCATCTGTCAGAGATGCGAAACACCTGCTCCAGTCCCCATCCTGCATGATGAGACCCAACATCAGAGCCCATTTCTTTAAGATCTCTTGTATTCCTGAAGCTCACGCCTGTAAGTTTGTGCTTTCTGTACAACACTCAAAATTATTCATGACCTGGGATCCACACTTTTCCTTGCGTGGAGCACATATAAGTAAAATTACCCTCCCCCCCAGCCTCTCAGAAACTGCTTTGGATCTAATGTGCAGCAACATTTTAGATCATATTTATTCCTCAATTAAACGTAAGGTATACTTATTCAGAGAGGGCAGATTGTTTATACCTTTCATATATGTAGGATATACCCATAGCTTCAGTTTCAATTTGTTTCTGATTTTTTATGGTTTTCACTCTATCTGTGCCTGAAATAATGTTTGTACAGTCTTGGCTAATCTCTGTGGTTGTCTGTATTAGGTTTCCCTTTTTTTTGCTGCAATTATATGCCTATTGTTTTTCCTGGTGTCCATCTGGCTCCACAAGAGCCCTTTCTTGAGTTTCCCAGTAGAATTTGAAGTCATATTTTTTCCTATTAATGTAAATCATACTTTTTTAATTGTTGAAATTATGCTTGTTGTCTGAACTTGTTGCATTTTGGAAATTATTTATCCCGCACACTCACCATTACACCGTTTACACTCTTCTATTGGAACAGTCTTGAACATCTTTCATCATTCTATTTTGTAAGGCTCTCATTTCACTGAATTTTGCCTTTGAAATCACGTTCCTGCTTCCTAGTGTTGGGGATTCTTGGCTCAATCTTATCCCCCAGAAAACTGTGTGTGACAAAAGGATAACATGAGAACTTACAAATATTTGAAAGAGGAGAGTATTTAACCACTCAAGCCTGCTCCACCAATAAATAAGATGATGACTAATATGACCTTGGCCTCCATTCTATTTTTCTGGTCATTTCCCATGACCCTTCTCTTACCTGCAATCTAAAAATCTCATTCTCCAAGCATTAAGTATATTGCAAGTTTCAGCTTCCACAGCTCTCTGGGGTAGAGCATTCCAGAATTCACAGAGAGAAGAAATATATTCTCATAGATAGACACAAAAAGCTGGAGTAACTCAGCGGCACAGGCAATATGTGTAGGAAAGAACTGCATATGCTGGTTTCAATCGAAAATAAACACACAATGCTGGAGTAACTCAGCGGGACATGCAATATCTTTGGAGAAAAGGAATGGGTGACGTTTCAGTCGGGACTCTTCTCATCCCGAATCGTCACCCATTCCTTCTCTCCATAGATGCTGCCTGCCCCGCTGAGTTACTCCAGCATTTAGTGTCTATCTTCGGTTTAAACCAACATCTGCAGTTCCTTCCTACACAATATATTCTCATGTCCATCTTAAATCAGTGACTCCTTATTCTGAAACTAGATTCCCCATGACAGGAAACATCCTCTCAGCATCGATATAATCAAGCTTCTCGGAATCTTATACTTTCTAAAACAAGTAACATAATCCTTTCTGATGTTCAATATTCCAGCACCTCCCTTGCAAGGGAGATAAGGGTGGATCCTCGTAAAATTAGAATTGTATTTTTTGCAGATAACTAAAGGAAAAGCCTATGAAGTAATTACATTTCATTCCTAGCCAGTATTTAAGCTTGGATAATATTGTACAGCACACATGACTGAAGATCAAGCACAAAATGCAATATTCTTCCTTCTTTAAGTCTTATTTTACAGTCCCCTGGAGTTGAGAATGACAGGCTTCCACAGCAGTTCTGAAGAGTATACGTTGCTTGTATCTGAATACTTAATGTGGGGTAGCTGATGCATTCCAGCTACTCTGCAGATCTGGCAGAGTGAGTTATTGCTCCAATGACTAGACATGGACATCTTGACTGGTGAGGGTGCCAGGGGTGATGATGGTGAGGAGGGAGGGGAATGGGGTTAGGAGGGGGAGATAGATCAGCCATGATTGAATGGCAGAGTAGATTTGATGGGCCGAATGGCCTAACTCTGAACCTATAATTTATGGGCTTACCAACAATAGAGTAATGATGTTGGCTGATTGAAGTGCTCTTCAAGGGCCCGTCCCACTTAGGCGATTTTTCAGCGGACTGCCAGCGACGGTCAAGTTCGGGGCACTCGCCTGAAAAACCGAGGACTGTAAAGCCACTGTCAGAGTGGAGCACACATACACACACACACACACACACACACACACATCATAAAGGCGGGGGCCAGGGAAAACGGGGGGAGCGCTATCTGAAATTCACACGGTGCAAAGCCAAGGTGATACAGACACACACCGCGATGAACAGGAAGGTTAAGACGGCTAGCACAGTGTACGGTAAGTCCTTTAAAAGAGGGTGAGGGGGGAGAAGGAGTGGAGACACTTTTAAGAAGTCAGACAACTTTTAATAAGCCAGAGATACACAGTTGTGAAGTTCGGCGGGCATTTAACGTTACCAGTCGGTTTTCCTTGGTTCTGAAAATTCCTGCTTACGTTTATTTTCCCCCAATGAGCCAATGAGAATGCCCGATCAGCAAAGGAGATTAACTACCTACGACTACCTCAACTACCTACAACTACATGACGACCCCACTACCACTGCACCTATGATGACAAAAGTATCGATTTTCTCCATGGCGACCAATTTTTAGTTGCAGAAAAACTTTCAACGTTGAAAAATTTATGGCGACCATACTGAGGCCGCGACTAGTTCCCAGAATGCGGGAACTCCTCGCCACCATGAAGGAGACTCACCAGCGAACATGTGGCGACCATGTGGAGAGCGCAGAGTCTCCTGCACTCACCTAAAACACGCCTTAGTGGGACAGGCCCTTTATTGAAATATTTGGTGAGCCTGTAAATCACCTCTACAACACAAACCTGTGAATGCACCAAAAGGTAAGTAATTGGAAGAACAAAGGTAATTGAGATATGCACTGCCCCAGAAAACTCTGAAGGGAATAGAGATGGATACCGCAAACTTTGGCTACAGAGTGAATGGAAAAGAAAATCAGCCTGAATGTACAGTTATGTTGAAATTTACTATTGCCGAAGTACTGCTCACATCCAAGATGAATTTCACTCCTTTGTGAATGAATTCTGATTTTTTGTAAACCTTTCTCAGAGTAGAGGAGAATTTTTGTTTTAAAGTCCTAGAGCCGAGATATCATGCTGAATAATTAGAATTGCTTGTCAAATTGGTTATTTTTTTACCTCAAAAGATGTCTCGGACATATGTTTTTGTATTGAAAAATCATATCAATGTAGTTCACATTCAAGCAATTGTCTTGGCAAAATGGCTAGAAACATCCTCAGCCAAAATGTTTAAAGCACATGAAATGCATTTTCTTCCAGTGCCCATTATGTGAGCTAATTATATGGGGATGTAGAGATGACAACCACATCAATATCAGTCAATTGGCGAATTTGTCCAAACAATTTACTAGTGCACTTCACCCTTCATCAGAAGGCATACATGTGGTATAAAGATAAGGAGCAGAATAAAATTATAAGGGATTAATATTTTCAAAAAGAACTTCAAAATGTTTCAATTTATCCCTAAGTAGCTTTCCAGCGAAGCCGAAGAGAATATAATCAGGAAAGGAAGTCTCAACTTAAAACAAAGCGGAGGCAGGGGAATCTAAAGTCTAAGCCATCAGTCCTTATTTGCCTTCAATTATATCATTGCAAGAATAGGTCAGAAGCATATAACAACAAGAGACAAGCTAAAGACATTAACATGGTGCTCATCAGAAGGCAGGCAGGCCCCAAAATCATAAGCTGCATCAAATATTTGTATTTGTTATGCAAAATAATTTTATTGGAAACTTGAATGATGAGTGCAATCGAACACATTGTGTGCACACATATCTCTTCAATAAAGTGCACTGCAATTTCTTCTGCATATGTGAGGTACAAATACACTAAGGCCATTGTACACGTGCTGGATGTTAGTCAGCATTGAAAGCATGGTTAATGGCATTTATTTGATTTATTCTTTTGATTTTCTATTGTACACACTCAGATTATGAACAGCACACACTTCAATTGCAGCCATTGGTCTTAAAAAATCAGGAGAGTGGCAATCTTCCTTAAGGTAAGTACTCATTAAGCAATTCCCCCGGCCACTGCAAATGTACTTTGTTGACTTTTGAGGTCCTCCATCCCCCAGATCCTCATCAATTGTCTACAATTATCAGGCGTTATGGGGAGAAGGTAGGAGAATGGGGTTAGGAGGGAGATAGATCAGCCATGATTGAATGGTGGAGTAGACTTGATGGGCCAAAAAGCCCATTTTGCTCCTCTGCTCCTAATTCTGCACCTAGCACATGATCTTATGAATTGATAATCATTCCTGCCTAGTCTAGGACTATAGGTCATAGAATTAAAGGATGTTCTTCTAGGAAGGAGATAAGGTGGAATTTTCTTTAGAGGGTGGTGAATCTGTGGAATTCTTTGTCTGTGGAGGCAAAGTCAGTAGATATATTTAAGGTAAAGACAAATAGATTCTTGATTAGTATGGGTATCAGAGGTTATGGGGATAAGGCAGGGGGATGAGTTTAGGACGGGGAGATAGATTAGCAATGATTGAATGACACAGTAGACTTGATGGGCCGAATGGCCTAATTCTGCTATTATAACTTATGGACTTATGAACAATAATAATGATGCCTGATTGAAGCACTCTTTATTGAAATATTTGGTGAGCCTGTAAATCACCTCTACAACACAAACCTGTGAATGCCCCTAAAGGTAAATAATTGGAAGAACTTGAAGGTAATTGTGATATGCACTGCCCCAGAAAAACCTGGAGGGAATAAAGATAGATACCGTAAACATTGGCTACAAAGTGAATGGAAAAGAAAATCAGCCTGGATGTACAATTATGTTGAAATTTACTATCACTAATGTAGTGCTCACACCCAAGATGAATTTCACCTCCTTTGTGAATTAATTCTGAGTTTTTATAAACCTTTCTTGGAGTAGAGGAGATTTTTTTTTAAAGTCTTAGAGCCGAGATATCATGCTGAATAATTAGATTTGCTTGACAAATTGTTTATTTTTTTTACCTCCAAAGATGTCTTGGACTTGTTTTTGCATTGAAAAATCATATTAATGTGGTTCATATTCAAGCCTTATGATCTTATGACACATCATTTAATGTAAGTCCTCATCCCAATACCTTTGACCATCTAATTTTATTTTGACTGGTTCTCCTCGCTTGTCCACTAATATCATTCACACCCAGTCTATTCTCTTCACCTGCCTTCTCTCAACTGATGGACTGTGATTAGAAAAGAAGATTGTAAAGAGATTTCAATGGGATATAGACAAACATACACAACATATATAGAATCACCAGCCAAGAGCAGGCAGGTACAATGAAATAGGGAAAATGTGAAATTATCCACTTTGGTGCACAAAACAGAAAAGCAGTGTATTGTTTTAAAATCTTGGGAGAATTGGTAATGTTAATGTTTAATGGGACCGAGGTGGCTTTGTATAAAAATCATTGAAAGACAACGGGGTCAAGGAAAGAGCGTTCACGTCACGGCCCTGTTTCCACTAATCTTTCCACCACCACGCACAAGAAGCACAAGAAGCGCAAGACAGACACCATTGTATGCAGATGCCGAGAAGTGTGTTCAGCTCTGGCTGAGCAAATTCGAATCTTGTGTGTGGACTCGATAAGAAGAAGATTGAAAGACAACAATGCAGATCCATTAAATGATGAGGTAGGCAAGTGGTATTTTATGAAGAGGAACTGAATAATGGAGGAAGGATATCTTTCAGCAATTATATCGGGCATTGATGCAATAGCTGCTGGAGAATTCTGTTTAGCTTGGTATCCTTACATAAAGAAGAGGCACTTGCTGTTGATGGAGTGCAATAAAGGTCCATTTGACTGGTTTCAGGATGAGGAGAGATTGAGTAGACTAAGCCTGTGTAGTCTGGAATTGAGAAAAATGAGAGGAGATTGCGTTGAAACAAATAAAACTCTTACAGGCCCAAGCTGGAAGGATATTTGCCCTAGTCCAGGACCAGGGATTACACTCTCCGAAAAAACAGGTTGGCTTTTAGGACTGAGATTAGGAGAAATGTTGTCATGCAGAAGATAGTGAACTTTGCATTAATTTATCCTAAATGTCTGTGGACACAAATTTGTTGAGATCATTCAAAACACAGGTCAACATATATCTGGATTTTATGGGAATCATAGAATGTGGGGTAAGTGTAAGAAGGGAATGCTGAGGAAGGAACTGCAGATGTAGATTGGAACTCTCTCTCAGTTCCAATTTCCGCACAAATCTTCCCTGATCAATTCTCAACAAAATCTTACTCCTTGAATCCCATTGTAACCTTCTCCATGTGCCCTGGTATTCCCCCCTCCAATAATCTCCCACCAGCAATCTGCAGTTAATGGCCCTCTCTTCCACCTCTCCACACAGAAGACAGGAAGTCAGCCATGCAGTTTTGTATGAAGGATTTATAAGGCATGTTGAAACATTTCTTGAGCAAATAATTTTTTTAAAATGTTTTCATGATCTTAGGATGTCCGAAGAATGCTGAAATCCTTCAGGGTTACCTTGAGCAGGTATAAGCTTCAGAGGCCCAGCTTCTCACTGAACTGTCTGCTTCTAAGGAATATCTATGTGCCTCTGACAGCAACACAGTGGTACAGCTGGTAGAGCTGCTGCCTCACAGCGCCAGAGTTCAATCTCGACCTTGCGTGCTATTTTTATGGCGTTTGCACATTCTCCTGGTGACCACGTGGGTTTCCCCCGGGTGCTCCTGTTTTCCTCCCACATTCCAAAGAAGTGTGGGTTTGTAGGTTCATTGGACTCTGTACATTAACCCTCTTATGTAGGGAGTGGATGAGAAAGTGGGACAACAAGAACTATTGAGAACAGGTGATCAATGATCAGCTTGGTGGGCCGAAGGGCCTGTTTACATGCTGTATCTCTAAACTAATCAGTCTGCTCTGAGAGCAGCAAGGGTGCGGGTAGGAAGGAACTGCAGATGCTGATTTGAACTGAAGATGGACACAAAAAGCTGGAGTAACTCAGCGGAAGAGGCAGCATCTCTGGAGAGAAGGAATGGGTGATGTTTCGGGTCGAGCCAAATGTCACCTATTCCTTCTCTCCAGAGATACTCCAGTTTTTGTGTCTATCTTTAGCAAGGGTGTGGGCACAGGAAAAAATGCGAACATCACCATCCTTGGAAAGTTAATGCCCTCAATGATTCTTTGGCTCTGTCTCTGTGGTGGTCGTCCCTATAATCTGCTGCAGGATTGACGGTCATCAAAGCTGTTCCTTTACAGGAGCTTTCGTAACAGAAGTTTGAGCTTTCGTAACAGAAGTCTGCACTGTCACTGTGATATTCAGATACATGCTGGGCGTAGATTTTGTTTCGAGATGGTTCACTGGTTCAATGGTTCTGTATTGTCATGTGTGCACAGCACAGTGAAATGCACACAAATGTATACTCGCCATATTTTATGCCATTTTCATAAAAAAATTAAAAGTCCGAAGTCCACCTGCTGGACGTACTGGAGCCCCCTGATAAAGGTAAGCCCAGGTAAGCCCAAGGCTGTGGCAATATGATGTCCCCCACTTTGCCCGGGCACCTCTGTGTCCTTGGGGGTGCCTCCTGCACTGCGTTCCTGCAGGTTCCGTTCATGTCAATGAACTTGCCGGTGTTGCCCCATGCACCTGTCCTCAGCTCTCTCATTTCACCCAATTGCAATTGAAAGTGGAAGTCTAAGAGATGGTCTCAGCGATTCACTGCTGAACAGCCAAGTGGCCTTTAATGCTAAACTCCTGACTGAATTCATTGTGAGTAGGAGAGGACAAAATAACCCATTGTTCATGTTCCAGACTCGCTGAAGAATTCTCCAGCTGGTGTGAGGAATCACAACTTTGTTTTCTCCACAATGGATAATGTCTGTGAAACTTGTATATGTCTTATTTTTATTTTATTGATTCGAAAGGGCGGCACAGTGGTGTAGCTGGCAGAGGTGCTGCCTCATGGTGCCTATGACCAGGGTTCGATCCCGACATTGTGTACTATCTGTGCGGAGTTTGAAAGTTATCCCTGCGACCATGTGGGTTTGCTTCAGGTGTCCGGGTTATTTCCACATCCCAAAGATAAGCGGGTTTGTCAGATAATTGCCCTTGTAAATTGTCCCTAGTGTGAATGGAGTGGATGAGAAAGTGGAATAACATAGCACTAGTGTGAATGGGTGATAAATGATTGGCCAGGACTCAGTGGGCTGAAGGGCCTGTTGCATGCTGCCTCTCTAAACTCAACCAAACAAAGTGTCATACATAATAGTAAGATTAAACGAGAACTTACCAGTTTGAAGTTTGATCTGTATTTTATGAGGAGGAACGTTGAGGGAATACGTGAAGAACCCGCTTCCAACGCATGCGTGCCATTCTTCAAAGCAGCGGTGTGAGGTCACAGAAACTATAATGACCTAACATAGTAAGATTATCAAAGAGATACCAGTTTTGATATGATCATAGGAGGGTGGGAGCGGAGGGCACGTATTCCCTCAACGTTCCTCCTCATAAAATACAGATCAAACTTCAAACTGGTAAGTTCTCGTTTAATCTTACTATTTTACTTCGGAGTCACGTGAGTGACTACGTGAAGATTTCAAAGCTCTGTGACCTCATGCCGTGGAACGAGTCCATGCTTCACAACTGCCTTGGGTATCGGGAGAGAGTATCATTAGCAATTTTAGACACACTTATACAAAGACTTGTGTGATATAACGAGAAAATACATTTATTAATTGAAATCATAGCCCTGTAACCCTTCGGGCAAATTATAATATTGAACGTAAAATGCTTTCCGAAAATGATGATGGCTCCAAAAAACTGGTTTATTATAAAACCTTTGGAAAGTCCTTTCGGGTGACCATCCTGCTATTCTGAGGATTTGGTCCGTGGGTACCTCAGAATTTTTGCTGCGGATTTTGCTGCAGCCCTGGTGGAATGAGATTTAAAACCATTAGTGTTTATTCCTGCCATCTTTAGGACACATTTGAGCCACCTTGAGATAGTTTGGGTCGTGACCCTTTTGTGCGGTTTCTTGTAAGAAATTAACAAAGCCATTTCCTGACCTCGAATGCTCTTAGTATATTCCATGTATAATTGGATATGTCTTGCTATACACAGACGTTCGTCATATGGATATGCCATAAATTCAATCACTTGACCCGATGAACCTGGTCTGTTTGTTTTATTAACTCATGTATGACAAACACCAGTTTCTCTCGTGAGATGATCAAGGAGTCCAGGCTCAGTTTGCTTAATGACTGGACTCGTTGTGCAGTAACTAACGCCATGAGCATAACCATCTTCATGGTCAGTTTCTGCAGTGATAATGCTGTTTATGGGCTACCAGCTCCTCAGCATGTTTAAAACGACACCCACATCCCAGATTTTGGAGTACCTGGTTTTAGGGGGATTTGCATTGAATATGCCCCTCATAAGTTTTGTTACCAGGGGGTGCGTTCCCACCGTGTGCCGCTCCGTTCCTTGTGATAGGTAATTGGAGAGTGCACTTCTGGCACTATTGATGGCACTGTAGCCCAATCGTTTATCATAATGGAGGTTTGTTAAGAATTCCAATACGGCCAGAATATTCTTGGCCCTTTGGTCTAGATTGTTGTCAAAGCAGTATATGCCCCATTTCTTGATGTGTCCGAGGTACTGCTTCCGTGTTGACAGTCTTTGTGCGGATGTGATGAGATTCATCGTCCTGTCTGACAGCCCCATGCCGTGTAGTCGGTCTTTCAGACTCTACAAATCAACAAATCCATAGTCTTATGGCATGGGTGACTGCCCCCCTCCAGTTACTGGATGAATTAATAAATTCGGGCTATGTCCAATAATGGAACATGGTTCTAACACCATCCCCTGTATGACCGAATACCACGGTTGAGTAGGCCAATCAGGTACTATGAGAATCCCAGATGCCGAATATTGTTGAATTTTCCTTTGTACCCGATTGATGATGCAGAATGGGGGAAAAGCATAAAAAACGCCATTTCCCCCAATGCAGTGAGAAAGCATCTGTAGCTTCTGCCCCAGGGTCTGGTTCCCAGGACACATACCTTGGTAATTGGTGATTCAACCTGGACGCAAAAATATCAATATCTGGTCTACCATATTTTGCTGTAATTTCAGCAAATACATTTTATTTAACATCCATTCCGTGTTTTCATTAAATTTGCGTGACCTGGTGTCTGCCACTGAATTTAGCTTACCTTTATGTTGCCGATATCCAAATGTTTCTTTGGATACACCATTTTGTAATACCATAGACGAGTTGTCAATAATGATGGGGTTTGAGCAATACCTAATGCTATGTTCCCACCACTGTAGTTCAATTATAGCTTCCGTAGGCAGCTCCATAGGTCTATCAAAATGACCTTTGTTAAATTTGAGTGCTCTAATTTTTGCTCTTTGCAAATTTTGATAATGTAATGGCCCAAAATGTGTGGCCGGGAATGTAGCCACAATCTTCCCAATTATCCGGCCTACCCGTCTAATGGAGGGTCTGTTGGTGTTAAGAAGCTCGCTGCAATCCTCCTGTAGGGCTGCGGCTTTATTTATTGGTAAAGTTACTAACATATTGACCGTGTTAATGGTGAATCCTAGATAATCCATATTCGTTTCTGGTATCAATTTACACTTAACTACCGTCTGTGTTCCCCTTTGATGGGTACTGTATAGTATGCATCTTTTAAGTCAATGCTTGTCATATAGAAACCAGCTGATACTAATTCTTTAGCAGTGATAAAGGTATCCATCTTAAAATGAACATATTGAACGAATGTGTTTAGGGTTGAAAGGTCAATGATAATCCTGCAACCCCCATCTTTTTTATTTTTAATAAATATGTTTGATACAAATTTTAATTGTTCATGAGTAGTATGCTCAATCACACCTTTTGTATACAATCGTTGTAGCTCCATGTGGGCTTTAGATTGTTCGGTTTTTGTAAGGACGAAATGCCTTTCTGGTGTATGTTGTACTGGGGGGTTATTGGGATGAGTAAATTCTATCAGATAACCCTGAATACTGCTTAGAACATACGAGTCTGTAGTGATTTTACACCATTCGTCACTGTAGTATTGCAACCTCCTTCCCACCGTCGTGGGACCTTTTTACAAAAGAACCACACCCACCTACCTCCATGGTTACTGGTGGTTGTATTATTTTCTTTGTTTTGAAAAAAGGGGGTTTTGTTTTTATTCGTGTTCGTGGTTGTACTGGAGGTTTAGGCTTCCGCATCTTCCAGGGTGGCCGTCCCTGGCCATACCCTAAAAGAAGGCTGCTGCGGGTTATATTGGGTTCTGGCACTGCCACTGATATAAGCCACACTTTTCGGTCTTCCATGTGGCTGGTACCGTGATCCAAAATAAGCCTTTGCGCTGGTTTTGATGAGCCCCAGTGTCTTGGCTTCCCCAAACAAAAGGGTTGGGGTTTTAACGGCCTTTAGTTTGCTCTGTTTTGTCCAGGGTGCGGATGTAAGCTGTGATCCCTGCCGTAAGCCCCTTTAAGGCTTTCTGGATTTTGAGATCATGGTTCCTGATTTCCTTCCCCATATGCTTCCAAATGCATTGGTTGACACTGGGGATTTGTAATACATCACAGTTACCAGGTGGCAGATGTCTGGCCAGTGTCTCTGTGAATATTTGTTGTTGGAGTTGATGGCCAGACATGTAGTTAATACTGGCTGCCATCCTGGAATCCAAGTCTGCCCCTGTTTGACTTGGTTTGAAGTAATCAGCCACCATGTCCAGCAGTGTATGTTTTTCTGCAGATTCAGGATCATGGGAAGCTGTGTGATCAGGGTCTGGCCCATCAGGGTCCTGCCCACTCTCCTCCGAAGAGGTCGAGATTTCAGGGGGTCCCTCACGGGGTACCCATATGGGGCTTGTCTGCCCACTGTGGCTAGTCTCCACATTCATGGGACTGCCACTGTGAAGGAGCTCCTCCAGCAGCTCCTTTAGACGGTGAGCTGCACTTGCTATTTTTGGCTGCTCCCATTCCTGCAGCCTTTCAGCAGTGTGCTGCTCTTTGTATCCCAGCTGTTCCCGTTCCCGGTACTCACGGGTGCTGGTTTGCGGGCTTTCCTCGTCCCGCCGCTGGCCACACCGGTCCTGACTGTCGGTCCACGTCTGTTCCCGGTCAGCTGTTTCTCCTGGCTGCTCCGTATGCAGCCACTCATAGCGGGTTTGTTCCGTCTGCCGCACCCGTTCAGCCCTGGTCCGATATTGATACGGGCTGGTCGCCCGCTGCTGCTCCAAGTCGGGCTCTGCTAGATGGTGCGTTTTAGTTTGATCTTTGCCTCCCGGCCGGTGAGTAAGTTTCGTCGGTGCCAGAATGATTTCTGGCACAGCTGATTCCTCTACCGAGGCCTCTAGAGCCGACGGCTGCTGTCTCTGCCGTTCATCCACGTTTACAACGCGTTTCTCGGGCAGCTTTTTTGCAGACCGTTTCCTTTTCACTCTGTCCATTTTTCTGTGAATAAAAATGCAGAGTCCTTACCTGCCTTTTGCTGGTCCTTTTTTCCTTCTCCCGTTACTGGGGGATGTCCTCCACCGTTCTGTTGACTCGTGCAATGCGTGTAGCGATATGGCACGCATGCGTTGGAAGCGGGTTCTTCACGTAGTCACTCACGTGACTCCGAAGTAAAATACAGAAATACTTTCATTGTATAAAGCTATTTATTTTACTCTTTACAATAATTTTCTAATTTATAATGCATTGTTAATTTAGTATATTTAATCGGTTTGAATGTGCTTGAGCATTTAGAAATCTTTTGAAGTATTTTTAAATTTAACTTTTTTAAGCACCGTTTTGAGTTTTTATATTGCAAAAAAAAACACTGGAGGAACTCAGCTGGTCAGGCCACAAGGTTCAATTTCTAGCACGATTCAAACTAAATGTGTTCTTATTTACATTTCAGCTTTCCTCTTGGGAGGCAAAGGGATACAAAGACTGCCAAAGGACCTGTCGAGAACTTTGCTCTCACAGATGCTGCTTGACCCACCGAGTTCTTCCAGCAGCTTGTGTATTGATCCAGATCCCAGCATCTGTGGTCCCTTGTGTATCTGAGCTTTTATTCAGTTTGGTTTCTTTTGTTCTGGTTTAAAGTGTTCTTGGATATTGCTTAATGACGTTTCCATTCTGCATCTAAAAACTAAACTAAACTAAATGTAATACTTAAACTGTCATACCTAATGAATGATGTTTATTTTCTGCATCTCACAACTAAACTGTCACACTTAACCTGTCATCCCTAATGAATGACGTTTCAATTCTGCATCTCAAAACTAAACTAAACTATATGTAGGTGTCATATTTAACACAGAAAGACTTTTAGATGAGTTCATTGTATAAACCTAGTCCTTTTACTCTTTACAATAATTTTCTAATCTATAATGCATGGTTTGAATGTGCTTGAGCATTTTGTAATTTTTTGAAGTATTTTTGAATTTATTTTTTTTAAGCATCGATTTGAGTTTTAAGTATAATATTAATATTCAATGTGTTTTATTTTGTTATGGTTTAAAGTGTTCTTGGATATTTCAGAATGATTCTGAAATGACTTTGAGGGTTCCCATGATAAGTGAGAGAGCGGAGCTCAGCAGTAAGAAACATCTTTTCTCTCCTGCTTGTACGTGAGATTGGTTATCGCCCCCTGCTACCATGCCTGGAATGATTCGACAAAATCGTCTACACCTTGTCTGCCTGTCGTTTAAGAACATCTTCCGGTTACTAACCATTGCAACTCATCTTCCCATTCCCATTCTGACCTTTCTGTTCTGAGCCTCCTACATTGCCAGCAGGATGCCACATGCAAAGTGGAGGTATGGCACCTCATATTCCACTTGGTTAGCTTACAAGCCAACAAGATAAACATTAAATTCTCAAATCTCTCAGTCCCTCTCTCCTGTGACCCACCTGGACTTGCACCATTTATCCCCTACCCTTCCACCTGCATTCCTTCATCTAACTTCACAGCTCACAACACTTCAATCGATTTTTTCTCACTCCTTTATCTGTTCATCAGTCCAACCATCTGCCTATTTTTTTTAAAAACCCTCACCTGAATCCTTACTTGCTTACTTTGTCCTGCTCCTTCTCTTTTCCAGCTTTCTTTCCCCCACAACAATCAGTCTGAAGAAGGGCCCCAACCCGAAACGTCACAGATCCATGTTCTCCAGAAATGGTGTCTGACCCGTTGAGTTACTCCAGCACTTTGTGTCTTTTCTTTAAAACCAACATCTTTGTTTCTACTCTTGACGCTCTTCCATCTGAGGAACATCTGAACACTCTCTTCATCTGCAGAAGGTATGTGAGGGTCGACAGGAAAAGCTCATAGTACAAATACCACAAACTTTTGCAATAGTTTTAGTTTTTAGTTTTAGAGATACAGCACAGAAACAGCCCTTCAGCCCACCAAGTCCACACTGACCAGTGATCCCCACTCACTGACGCTATCCTACACACACCAGGGACAATTAACATTTATACCAAGTCAATTAACCTACAAACCTGTACGTGTGGGAAGAAACCGGAGCTCCCGGAGAAAACCCATGCAGGTCACGGGGCCAATGTTCAAATTCCGTGCAGACAGACCCTGTAGTCAGGATCAAACTCAGGCCTCTGCTGCTGATACAAGAACTATTTTGCACTGTATCATTCCACCCTCCATCCTCGGGAAGCTGACTCCAAGGAAAAATGATTGGCTGAACTAAGCAGGGTGTGCTTCCTTTACTAGATGCAATGCGTTTGTTACCAGTTGGCAACTATGCCAGCAAAAAACAGGCTGATGGGTCTGAAGAAGGGTCTTGCCCCGAAACGTCACCCATTCCTACTCTCCAGAGCTGCTGCCTGTCCACTGAGTTCCTCCGGATTTTTGTCTATCTTAGGCTGATGTGAAAATCACTTTGACACATTGTGATGCAGGTTACACTCTCATTAGGCTTTTAATTATGTTGCAACGCATTTACCACTTAGTTCAATTTCTAACTTACAATTCTAGCAAATTGTACCCTCATTTATACTTCAGTTGTCCTTGCCCAGTTTAATCATAGCTTTAATCATTACTAGATTAAGTGGGACCCGTTGGTGGCCAGTGGGGGGGCGTTCTGGAGCACTAGTATGAGTGTTGTGGGCCGAAGGGACTGGTTTCCAGAGGCCTAGTATGGAAAATTGTGGGCCAAATGGATTTTTGGTCTGGTAGCTCAGTCATTCAGGGCTGGTGGGCTGGCAGCTCAATCACTCAGTGCTGGTGGGCTGGCAGCTCAGTTACTCAGGGCTGGTGGGCTGGGAGAATAAGCACTCAGAGCTGGTGGGCTGGCAGATCAGTCACTCAGGGCTGGTGGGCTGACAGTTCACCCACAGCTATTCCTTGTAATTCCATTTCAAGCAAAGTGCGGGCCACCAAATTCAATTTCATAGCATATCAAGCAGAGTGCAGGCCATCAAATTCAATTTCATAGCATTTCAAGCAGAATGCCGGGGTTTTTTAGTCCTGCCCCCCCCCCCCCCCCCCCACCACCTTCATCGTGGTGATTGACAGGCGAGAGGACCAATCAGCTGATTTCAAGATTATTTAAACACTCGTAATTTTATTATTATTAATCGATTGGAAAAATCCTTGGCGCTGCCTCAGCGGAGGAGGACTGTGAGTAAGATGGCCAAAAAGCATAGCGATATATGGTAGTGTTTTTTTCTCTAAAATCAATATACAGCCCAGGCAGGAAGTGGTCAAGATGAGACTTTCTGTTATATAGATATCAGTTTTTTATCCGCCCTCGTGGTGACTATAACAATCTGACTTTTCTGAACCGTTTGACTGAATATTAAAATGCATATACTGTATATGGTACAAAATGGTGTAGAGTACAAATGTTAATTTGATGTACTTACTGTACATGCTGTCTTACTTGTCATAGAATGTCTTCTGCACATTTCTGAATTCTGTGTCCTTTATGCTACTGGGCCTGGGTGTACATATAACACTATATGTTACTTGATTAATTGTTGTGGAGGGATTTCTCCCCACTTACACATCCCCCTGGACACTCTCTGGTTCCCACATGGTAACATAATCTTCCAAGTCAGAGTTAAGCAATGGATGAGCTTCCACAGTCAATTGGATAGTTCACTTCACCAATAAATCTACCAGTTCTGACAATATCTATTTCCCATGGTCTCTGTAAATGTAAACTTAGCATATTTAAAGCACTGAAAGCAACTCAGTAGTTGTTTTGTTCCTATGTGCTTGTTTTTCAATCTTACACAATTTTCATTAAGGTTGCATTTATCCCATTATCATCAAATGTTGTCTTTTTCATCATGTTTTTTGTCTTTTCTTCACTGCTTCCCTCCACTAAATCACAGATCATAACTTTTTTTTATTTTTTGTCAGGAATTCTGTCTCTGGCTACATGCTGATTTAAGAACAGTGGTGCAGTGGTAGAGTTGCAGCTTACAGCACCAAAGACCTGGTTTTGATCCTGACCACGGGTGCTGTTTGTACGGAGTTTGTACGTTCTCCCGGTGACCAAGTGTGTTTTCTCCGGGTGCTCCGGTTTCCTCCCACACTCCAAAGACGTGCAGTTTTGTAGGTTAACTGGCTTCTGTCAATTGTCCATAGTATTTTGTACAGAACTAGTGTACGGGTATTCGCTGGTTGGCGCGGACTTGGTGGATACATGCTGTATCTCCAAGAACTAAAGCTACTATCCTCTAGTTGCAATGAAAGGTGATAAACCTGAAACATTAACATTTCTGTTTTCATGGGTGTTGCCTGACCTGTTGAATGATTCTTGCTTTTTATGTCCTTTATGTGGACAGTTATACGATGTCAATGTGAGAGGAGCCATTTCTCTTATTTATGAACAGAATGGCCATTTCTGTCTATAGAAGTAAATAAATCAAAAATCTGAGATAATTTTCATCTTAACTGGCATGCCTATCTTATGATGTTTTATCTTTCTCCATGAAAGCAGTCTTAGGTGGAATTGGCAGTAGTTAAAATATCATGTGCTGGCTCAGCCCAGAGCTGTAAATCAGTTTACAATTTTGTTGTGCGTTTTGGTGCTGCAAGTCTCGCCATAGGCACAGTTGGATGGTTATTGTTGCAAAAGTTGACTGAAACTTCACAACTGCACCTGTACTTTAAGGCTATCAAAAACATTCTGGTGCCATCAGAGTTGTCAATTAGGAGAAACTGGGTTGCAAATGACTCATTGACGAAAGGAGACGATCTAAGAGATATGGTCTAGACATTTCTCCTTATGTAACAAGGACATGAAGCTTTCTATGTTTGTAGTTTATTTTAGTGTAGCTTACAGATACGATGTGGAAACAGGCTCTTCGACCCACCAAGTCTGCGCCGACCAGCGATCCCCGAACACAAACGCTATCCTACACACACTAGGGACAATTTACAATATTTACCAAAGCCAATTAACCTACAAATCTGTCTGCCTTTGGAGTGTGGGAGGAAACTGGAGCACCCGGAGAATACCCACGCAGGTCACGGGGAGGACATACAAACCCCATACAGATAGCACCCGTAGTCAGGATCGAACCCAGGTCTCTGGTGCTGTGAGGCAGCAACTCTATAACTGCACCACTGTGCAGCCCTACTGTGCAGTGTTTGTAATGAGATTTGAATTGTTTCATCTAATTCTAGAAGTTGTATAACACTTCACATAGACACTGTAAGGAGGCATTAGGTGGGGGCCATGTCAGCTTTGAGAAAGGGCAGTCATCCTGACCCATTTTCAACTAACAGATATGACATTTTATTATGCATTGAGCCTCATATGTGCTTTGCAGCTGAACACCATCATTGTGCGACAAGTGGGGGAAATCAGTTGGGCAAAGAATCATAGAAGGGGGCAAAAGAGGATTGCTGTGGCCAATGTCTAGAGAGAGAGAGATGGTTGGGTGATTAAGATAGAAGCATGTTTAAGAAGGAACTGCAGATGCTGAAAAATCGAAGGTAGACATAAAATGCTGGAGAAACTCAGTGGGTGAGGTAGCATCTATGGAGCGAAGGAAATAGGCGATGTTTCGGGTCAAGACGCTTCTTAGAATTAGAATTAGAATTACCTTTATTGTCAGACTGATATGAGGGTGGAGGCGGGAAGAAGAAAGGAAGAGGCGGAGACAGTGGGCTGAGGGAGAGCTGAGAAGGAGAGGAGAAAGCAGGGACTGCCTGAAATTAGAGAAGTCAATGTTCATACCGCTGGGGTATAAACTGCCCAAGCGAAATATGAGGTGCTGCTCCTACAATCCTCACCCTGGCCATGGAGGAGGCCCAGGACAGAAATGTCGGATTTGGAATTGGAGGGGGAGTTGAAGTGCTGAGCCACCGGGAGATCAGGTAGGTTAATGCAAACCGAGCGGAGGTGTTGGGCGAAGCGAACGCCAAGCCTAGGCTTGGCCTCACTGATATAGAGCAGGTGACATCTAGAGCAGCGGATGCAATAGATGAGGTTGGAGGAGAAGCAGGTGAACCTCTGCTGCACCTGGAAAGACTGCTTGGGTCCTTGAATGGAGTCAAGGGGGGAGGTAAAGCGAGAAGCGTAGGGTTTCCTGCGGTTGCAAGGGAAAGGGCCAGGAGAGTGAATGGTTTGGGTGGGAAGAGACGAATTGACCAGGGAGTTACGGAGAGAGCTGTCTCTGCAGAAAGCGGACAGGGGAGGAGATGGGAAGATGTGGCCGGTGGTGGGATCCCGTTGGAGGTGGCGAAAATGTCGGAGGATTATTTGTTGGACGTGACGGCTCGTTGGGTGGAAGGTGATGACAAAGGGGATGCTGCCCTTGTTATGAGTGGGGGGGGATGGGGAGTGAGAGCAGAGTTACGGGGTATAGAAGAGACCCTGGTGAGAGCCTCATCTATAGTAGAAGAGTGGAACCCCCGTTTCCTGAAGAATGAGGACATCTCCGATGCCCAGGTGTGGAACACCTCATCCTGGGTGCAGAAGCGGCGTAGACGGAGGAATTGGGAGTAGGGGATGGAGTCCTTACAGGAAGCAGGGTGGGAAGAAGTGTAGTCCAAATAGCCATGGGAGTCAGTGGGTTTATAGTGGATGTCGTTCAGTAGTCTATCACCTGCGATGGAGATAATGGAGTCTAGAAATGGTAGGAAAATGTCAGAAATGGTCCAGGTCTATTTGAGTGCCGGATGGAAGTTAGTGGTGAAATGGATGAAGTCAGTGAGTTGTGTGTGAGTGCAGGAGGTAACTCCAATGCAGTCGTTGATACAGCGGAGGTAAGGTTTAGGGATGGGACCTTGTACGCCTCGAACAAAGATAGAAGCATGAATACTAGAAGTGATCAAGTCATGGTGAGAAGCTGTGTCAGGTTGGATAGGTAAGCACTTGAGTGGTTATGTGGCACAAGCAGTTGAGTATGCTGGGACTATTTGAAAGGTTGAGTAGGTTGGGACTCTATTCGAGAGGTTGAGTAGGCTGTGACTCTATTACTTGAAGCGCAGGAGGGTGAGGGGTGATCTTATACTGTAGAGGTGTATAACATCATGAGAGGAATAGATCAGGTAGGTGCACAGAGTCCCTTGCCCAGAGTAAATGAATCGAGGACCAGAGTAATTAGATTTAATAGGAATCTGAGGGGTAACTTTCTCACACAAAGGGTGGTGGGTGAATGGAACGATCAGCCCGAGGAGTTACTTGTAGTTGAGGCAGGGACCATTGTAATGTCTAAGAAACAGTTACTCAGGTAAATGGATAGGACAGGTTTGGAGGTATATGAGAAAAACGCAGGCAGGTGGGAATAGTGTAGCTTGGACATGTTGGCCGGTGTGGGCAAGTTGGGCCGAGTCATCCACCCTGTATGACTGATTAAGTGAATGGGGCCAAATATCTGTTTTCATCATGCTCTGCTTCACGGCACAGCATGCAAAAGTAAGGATGTTAGTGCGCAAATTGTGTGATCCTTATCTATTTCACACAAAACATTGAGATTCACGTATTCTAATATATTTAGCTCTGGGCTTTAAAAGTCAGATCTGATAATTCATCACACACCTCAACATGATTTGCCCATCAAAGTGTCAAATTTTTTTTCAGCAGCTGCAACTCATATTTTGCAGGCACAACTGCTTGCGTAGAAATCAACAGAGTGTATGCAAAGCTAATATTTGGTCAGCTCTCTGATGTTCAGATTTCGCACAGAAATTGTGATAGGATCCAATCACTCGCTTGCTGTGCAGTCTGTTGTCAACCAAGCAAACACATTTTCCCATTTCTTAAGGACATCCATGAAAAAAGAAAGAAAAACAAACGGCAGGAGGAAGTGTGAAAGATTGAGTAGCCAATTTGAAGAACCCAGCGTGATGGAGAAAAGCATAAAATCTGGAAAGCAAACCTTGGCATTCTTATTCCAACAAAAGGTATTTTCGAGCTTCACTTGTGTTCCACAATACCAGCACAGATAAATACACCACAAAACCATATAAACAGGGTCTAAAATTGTAAATAGACTCAAAATGCTGGAGTAACTCTGCGGGATAGGCAGCATCTCTGGAGAGAAGGATTTGGTGAAGTTTTGGGTCGACACCCTTCTTCAAACTGATCAGGGGAGTGGGCAGGACAGAGATGGAATGTAGTCGGAGACAGTTAAGTGCCTGTCCCACAAGCATGAGACTGCATGCGGCAAGCGTGACCAAACCAGAAGCGGGGGCCGCGCGGAGGTCAAGTGATCCCGTATGAATTGACGTGAAGTTCGAGCGAATTCCACGGGAAGTTCGCGCTAGGCGTACACCGTCAAGACGCTGCGTACGGCGTCAAGACGCTGCGTATGGCGTCAAGACGCTGCGTACGGCGTCGAGACGCTGCCCACGCCCGTCGAGGCGGTGCGCACGGCCTCAATGCGGCTGCGGGCCGGAAGGCCGTTGCCGTGCGGAATTTTTGGACGGTGTCAGTTTTTCGGAGCCCCGCGC
This sequence comes from Amblyraja radiata, assembly GCF_010909765.2. Taxonomy (NCBI): domain Eukaryota; kingdom Metazoa; phylum Chordata; class Chondrichthyes; order Rajiformes; family Rajidae; genus Amblyraja; species Amblyraja radiata. The sequence goes on from NC_045961.1 coordinate 22,422,447, forward strand.
GATGTCGGGACCAGCTCCGCACAACTCCATACGGCTCCGGCGATCGAAGTGGGACCGGCCCCGCGAGGCAGTATGGCTCAAGCGACCACGTTAGGTCGCGCTTGCCGCATGCAGTCGCATGCTCGTGGGACAGACCCTTAAGACTGGTGGGAGAACTGGGAAGGGGGAGCGGATAGAGAGGGAAAGCAAGGGCTATTTGAAGTTAGAGAAGTCAATGTTCATACCGCTGGGGTGTAAGCTACCCAAGCAAAGTATGAGGTGCTGTTCCTCCAATTTGTGCTGGGCCTCACTCTGACAATGGAGGAGGCCCAGGACAGAAAGGACAGATTTGGAATGGGAGGGGGAGTTAAAGTGCAGAGCAACCGGGAGATCAGATAGGTTAAGGCGGACTGAGCGGAGGTGTTCAGCGAAACGATCACCGAGCCCGCGTTTGATCTCGCTGATGTACAGGAGTTGACAGCTGGTACAACGGATACAGTAGATGAGGTTGGAGGAGGTGCAAATGAACCTCTGCTTCACCTGAAAAGACGGTTTGGGTCCTTGGATGGAGTTGAGGGGGGAGGTAATGGGATAGGGACAGGTCAAAGACCCTACATCTCCTACGGTTGCAGGGGAAAGTACCTGGGGGTGGGGTTTTGGTGGGAAGTGACGAGCTGACCATCATTTGCCCATCAAACGGTCTCTGTGGAAAGCAGAAAAGGGTGGAGGTGGGAAGGTGTGGCCAATAGTGGGATCCCGTTGGAGGTGGCAAAAATGTTGGAGGATTATTAGCGACGGCTGATGGGGTGGAAGGTGAGGATAAGGGGGACTGTGTCCTTGTTACCAATGGGGGGAGGGGGAGCAAGAGCGGTTCTACGGGATATCAAGTTGAACCTAGTGAGAGCCTCATCTATATTGGAAGATGGGAACCCCCCCGTTTCCTAAGAAATTAGGACATCTTCAATGCCCTGAATGGAAAACCTCATCCTAGGTGCAGATGCGGTGTAGACGGAGGAATTGGGAGTAGGGGATAGAGTCTTTACAGGAAGCAGGGTGGGAAGAAGTGTATTTTAGGTAGCCGTGAGAGTCGGTGGGTTTGTAGTAGATGTCAGTCAATAGTCTGTTTCCTGGGATGGAGACGGTGAGACCTAGAAACGGTAGGGAGATGTCGGAGATGAAATGTAGAAACAGAAGGTAAATGTATTGAAAATGGAAAGGTCCTGTTGCTGGGATTTTATCCTCCTCAGCATGACCTTTGAACATGCTTGGACCTTTACTTCAAATATCGTATTATTATGCACACAGCCAAGTTATACGTCGATCATATTTGTAGACAGGAGCATGATATAAAATGTCCAGCCCAGTTATAACACTTCTTTAACAATCCTTTCAAAAATATTAACGATCGGAATCTCCAGCTGGATGATAACCTTTTCAGGGAAAAATAATATGGTTTTCGAGGAGCTCTGTGGCTTATGAGACTGACCCAGTAAGAGGCGGCGTAGGTTTTCAATGTGTTCAACAGGTATTGAGTGTCAGTCATGGCTCAGTGAGAGCTCTTTCATTACTTTGTCCGTCAGTAACGGGTTCAATTCCCACTCCAGAGACAGCAGCACATAATGTGGACAATCAATTGAAAGCTGCCCTGAGGATATGCTGTACTTTTGGAAGGGTCATCTTTCAATGTTAAACTAAGACCCTCTCTGTCCTTCAGAGGGACGTTTATTCTCCAGGGAAGATTTTGGAACAGATGAGTTCTGCCCGCCACCTTCAATATCAACCACAATCAACATCACCAATAGGCAGATAATCTGATCATTATCCCATTGGTGCTGTCGAGCCAAGCCGCATAAACAGCTTAATCCTATATTACAACACTGACTACAATTTAAAAGGACGTTACAGAATGTAAAATGCTTCAGATTGAACATAGCTTCTGACAATAGGTATTTAAATAAAAGTTATTTCTTCTTTGATGTAATACCTGTAGTACAGAAATAGTAAGTATCTTATATTTCTAAGCTAGTTCACCACTATTCTATAAATTGAAGCTGTGTATATATTTTAATCTTTATTTCGTAATTTACAAAGCATCTTATCCATGATTACTAGAATGGGCTGAATTCATTTAGCACATATGAAAAAATTTGAATAACATTTATCTGTACTTGTGTGTTATTTCAGTCTGTGGATTTCTCTGCCTCAGAGGGCAGTGGAGGCCGGTTCTCTGGATACTTTCAAGAGAGAGCTAGATAGGGCTCTTAAAGATAGCGGAGTCAGGGGATATGGGGAGAAGGCAGGAACAGGGTACTGATTGGGAATGATCAGCCATGATCACATTGATTGGTGGTGCTGGCTCGAAGGGCCGAATGGCCTACTCCTGCACCCATTGTCTATTGTCTACTGAACCCTAACCTAGGATCTTTATTTCCAGTTGTCATATTTTGGAGTAATTTAATCATACAACATGGAAACCTTCGACCCACAGAATCAACCATCAAACATCCATTTATATTAATGCTACCGAAGATAGACACAAAATGCTGGAGTAACTCAACATCCCTGGAGAGAAGGAATGGGTGACGTTTCGGATTGAGACTCTTAATGCATGGCCGTCCGAAGGGGGGGTGCGTTGGGTGCGACCGCAACCCCCTTTTCTTCACCCTAAAGAAAAAAATCACCAAAAAAAAAGCAGGAAAAAAAATCAGCGTTTCCAATGTGGAAATGGCCAGTTCTCCGTTCTCCCGTCGCCGGGCGGGAGTGGCTGAATCTGAACCCAATGACTGTAACCCCAACACCAGACGCCGCTGCGGCGGAGCCCGCTGCCCTCGCCTCCCCCCGCTGCCGGGGCACAAGCCATCTTCCCCCCACACCACCCCCGCTGACCCCCGATGGGCCCACGCGACCCCCGCTGAGTCCACGCCACCCCCGCTGGGTCCACGCCACCCCCGCTAGGCCCACGCCACCCCTGCTGGGCCCACGCCACCCCCGCTGGGCCCACGCCACCCTCGCTGACCCCCGCTGGGCCCACGTCACCCCCACTGGGCCCACACCACCCCCGCTGGGCTCATGCCACCCCCGCTGGGCCCACGTCACCCCTGCTGGGCTCACGCCATCCCCGCTGACCCCTGCTGGGCCCACGCCACCCTCGCTTACCCCCACTGGGCCCATGCCACCCCCGCTGGGCCCCCGCACCCCCGCTGGGTCCGTGCCACCTTCATCTTTGCCCCCCTCGCCCCTGCCAGAAAGAGGGGGGATGTGAGAGGGGGGAGGGGGAGAGCGAGAGGGGAAGGGAGGGGAGAGAGTGATGGGGAGAGGAGAGGGAAAAGGGGATTATCTTGAGTGAGATTTCAAAATTATGTTATGTTTTAGTGCTATTATATTTTCTCCTCCATATGAATAATATTAAACAATATCAAATAATATCAAACAATTGGAACTGCTTTCTTTTCTTTGATAACAATACTGAAAAATATGAATTCCATAGTTTGTGACATAAATATGCATATTAATGGGATCATTATATACAGATGTAACATTTCCATTTCGAGATCGGGGGGGTGGGGCAAATATGCCTCAAGCCGATAGCCTAATCGTTAAAGAATTAAAAGATAGCCTAATCGATAAAGAACTGAGAAGAGGAATCAGAGCTGCCAAGGAAAGGTACTCTGAGAAGTTGAGGAGCAAGTTCTCAGTTAATGACTCTTCTTCAGTTTGGAAGGGCATGCAAGAAATCACCAGCTATAGGAGGAAAGCGCCCCGCTCTTTGGACAATTGTCAGCTGACGAACGACCTGAATGCGTTTTACTGCAGGTTTGAAAATCAGAAACGTAACCCTGGTACCCCTTCCCCAACAAACACAGCCCGACCCCAGTCTGCAAAGAATCGACCCTGCACCCTCTCCTTCCCATTCACCACTTCACACCTACTTAAGGCAAGACTCCAGTATGAAAAGAGTGGGCCCTTTCCCACCCCAACCAACACTTCACACACACTCACAGCCTGACCTCAGTCTGCAAAGACTGGGCCCTTCTACACCCACCCCACTCCAATCACCACTTCACACCCAATTACTCATTTTTAACCAGTCCCTGCAAAGATGTACTGTCCCTGCCTGCTTCAAAGTCTCCACTATTGACCCTGTACCCAAAAAGGTAAGGATTACTGGTGTTTATGACTACAGGCTTGTCGCACTGAACTCTGTAGTCATGAAGACCATTGAAAATATCGCAATCCCTCTGCTGGACCATCTGCAGTTTGCATATTGGGCCAATAGATCTGTGGATGATGCAGTTAATCTGGGCCTGCACTTCATCCTCCAGCACCTAGACCACCAGGGGTCCTATGCAAGGATTTTGTTTTATTGATTTTAGCTCTGCATTCAACACCATTGTGCCAGAGCTACTACGCTCCAAACTTTAAGTTGACTGTGCCTGAACCCCTCTGTCGGTGGATCACCAGCTTTCTGACAGACAGGAAGCAGCATGTGAGGCGGGAAAGTGTATCTCTGACCTGCAAACGTTCAGCATAGGAGCACCGCAAGATGCGTACTCTCACCTCTCCTCTACTCTCGCCACACCAATGACTGCACCTCCACAGACACCTCTGTCAAGCTTCTCAAGTTTGCGGATGACACAACCCTGACTGATCCAGGATGTGGATCTCTGTACTCTTTTCAGTTTGACATCTTTCCTATAACATGGTGCCCAGAACTGAACACAATATTCTAAATACGGTCTCACCAACGTCTTATACAACTGCAACATGACCTCCCAACTTCTATACTCAATACTCTGACTGATGAAGGTCAAAGTGCTAAAATACTTTTTGACCACCTGATATACCTGTGACACGACCTTCAAGGAACCTTGCAACCATCAACCATTCCTCTGCCCACCTGGCTAATTGATCCAGATCCTGCTGCAATCTTTCACAACCATCTTCACTATCTGCAAAACCACTCACTTCTGTATCATCAGCAAACTTGCTAATCTTGCACTGTTCTGTGATGTTTCACAGAGTGCTGGAGTAACTCAGCGGGTCAAGCTGAGTATAGAAGTTGGGAGGTCATGTTGCAGTTGCATAAGAAGTTGGTGAGGCCGCATTCAGAGTATTGTGTTCAGTTCTGGGCACCATGTTATAGGAAAGATGTAATCAAACTGGAAAGGGTACAGTGAAGATTTACGAGGATGTTGCCAGGACTAGAGGGCCAGCGCTATAGGGAGAGGTTGAGTAGGCTGGGACATGGAGCACAGGAGGATGAGGGATGATCTAATAGAGGTAAGTTTAAAATGAAGGGCAAAAGATTTAATAGGAATCTGTGGGGTATGTTTTTCACACAAAGGGTGGTAGGTGTATGGAACATGCTGCCAGAGGAGGTAGTTGAGGCAGGGACTATCGCAACATTTAAGAAACAGTTAGACAGGTACATGGATAGGACAGGTTCGGAGGGATATGGATCAAACGTGGGCAGGTGGGACTAGTGCAGATGGGACATGCAGGGCCGAAGGGCCTGTTTCCACATTGTATCACTCTATGACTATCTTTCCCTCACAAACCCATTCTCCTGCTTTCTCCCCATTACATCTGACACCCATATCAATCAAGAATCTATCAATCTCCTCCTGAAAAATGTCCATTGACTTGACCTCCACAGCTGTCTGTGGCAATGAATTCCACAGTTCACCACCCTCTGACTTAAGAAATTCCTGCTAAAGGAATGTCTTTTAATTCTGAGGCTGTGACCATTGGTCCTAGACTCTCCCACTAGTGGAAACATCCTCTCCAAATCCACTTCATCCAGGTTTTTACCAGGCTGGGACAAACGACAATAGCTTCACACCGTGTCCCAAAGCTTGTGTCCTGTCCTGCATCACCCAAGGCAGCAGAGATGTTATAGGAGAGGGAAAGCACCATAACAAAGTAGCTCACGATGGTTTGGGTAACATTCAGGAATGCCTATGCATGTCACATCATGAATATTACTGAAGAACGGTCTTGACCCGAAATATAATCTATACCTTTTCTCCAGAGCCTGACCCACTGAGTTACTCCAGCACTCTGTGACATGTCACCTATCCATGTTCTCCTCAGATGCTGCCTGACTCACTGAGTTACTCCAGCACTCTGTGACATGTCAACTATCCATGTTCTCCTCAGATGCTGCCTGACCCGCTGAGTTACTCCAGCACTTTGTGACTATTTTCCCTTCACCCCATCTGCCCAAGCCCACTCTCCCCCCTCCTTTCCTATGTTCCTTTCCACCCATAAACCTCTCTGCCTTTACATTTCACTCCTCTTTCAAATCAGCTCTACTTATCTACATGCATTTTTCTTCTTCACTTTTTAGTCATAGAATGATGCAGTGTGGAAACAGGCCCTTCAGTCCAACTTGCCCACACCGACCAACATGTCCCATCTAAACTAGTCCCACTCACTCGCGTTTGGCCCATATCCATCTAAATCTGTCCTATCCGTGTACGTGTCCAAATGTCTCTTAAACATTAGGATAGTCCCAGCCTTAACTACCTCCTCTGGCAGCTCGTTACATACACCCATCACTCTTTGTGTGAAAAAGCTACCTGAAACCAGGCCTGAAGGAAAATCCCCACTTTCCCTAACAACTGCTTGATTTTACTTCAGGCTTGGGCTGGCTGATCTCTTGTACCATTAGATAGCTTTGTGAGCTTCCAGTGTGCCAGTCATGTTATGTTTGTTGTTGCTTTTAAGAGATCAATATTTAGTGATTGGGCGAGCTTCAGTGACTGTGAAATATGTCATTGGAATAAGCATTGCCATTATTGCTGAGGAAGCAATGTCACATGCAATAAAGCCTTGTCAATACTGACAGCCTTCAAAACTGGCCCGGAAGCTAAAGTACAAAAAGAGTGTCACATTTGTTCTCAAGTAATAATAACTTTGCAATGCCTAAACAAAACAATGGCTGAGACATTGCGGGGAGCAGTAAATTATACAAAATTCTGGAGAAACTCAGCGGGTGAGGCAGCATCTATGGAGAGAAGGAATTGGTGACGTTTCGAGTCGAGACCCTTTATCAGTCTTCGATTTTCTTTCTTAAATTATCCAAGCTCGCTGGTTCGCGAATGGCTCTGATACTCAACAAAATCACTTAAATATAGTTGACTAACAAGTAAATTATCTTTCATTTATCCATCGGTCTGCAAACTTGCTTTTCAGTAGAAATTAATGATTGCATTAAACTTGCGCATGGTTAAAGTGGTCCAGGATCAACAGGGAGATAACCAATCATAAACATGTTACTATTGATGATACTGTGACCATTGCGGAAACGTGGTTGCAAGAGACTGGCAGCTCAATGTTCCAGGGCTTTGATTTTTCAGACGTGATCTAGAGGGAGGCAGAAAATGTGGAAGAAGTTGGGCCACTAATCAGGAAAACTGTCACAGCAGCACTCAGAGAGGACATACTGGAGGGTTTGTCTGCCAAAGCAATGTGGGTAGAGCTTAGAAATAAGAAAGGTGCAAGTACTTATGGAGTGGACAATTAGCCCCTCAATTGCTGACGGCAGATAAAGAAACAGATATAGAGATTAATTATAGAGAGATGACAAAGCAACTGTGGGCTGTGAGGGCTGTCTTAGTGGGTGACTTTAACTTCCCCAATATTGACTGATACTTGCTCAGTGCCTGAGATTTAGACGGAGCTGAATTTGTGAGGTGTTTCCAAGAAAGTTTCTTGAAATGGTATGTGGATGGTCCAACCCGAGAAGGGAACATACTGTGTAGGAAGGAACTGCAGATGCTGGTTTAAACCGAAGATGGACACAAAATGCTGCAGTGACTCAGCAGGACAGGCAGCATCTCTGGAGAGAAGGAATGGGTGGTGTTTCTGGTCAAGACCCTTCTTCAGACTGGGAGCATGCTGGTCTTTGTGTTGGGAAGTGAACCTGGCCAGGTGACTGCTGTTACAGCAGAAGAGAGTTCTGGGGATGATGCTCACAGCCCCATAGGCTTCTAGATTATTTTGAATAGATCAAAGGCTGGACTTTGCTGGAAATACTAAAATGGAGCAAGGCAAATTACAACGTTATTGGGCAGATGCTCGAGAGAGTACCCTGGGGGCAGTTGTTATTGTGTACATGGCAGTTGAGTTTGTATATTCTCCCTGTGAGTGCTTTTCCTCTGAGTGCTGCAGTTTTCTCCTACTTCCAACGGCGTGTGGGTTTGAGGGGTAATTGGCCTCAGTAAATTGCCCCTGATGTTGGTGAAATTGATGAAGGAAAAGCAGTGGATGGTGTCTATATGGACTTCAGTAAGGCTTTTGACAAGGTTCCACATGGAAGGTTGATTAAGAAGATTAAATTGTTGGGTATTAATGGTGGAGTAGCAAGATGGATTCAACAGTGGCTGAATCTGGCAATCGGAACAGTGGGAACAGTCTAAAGGCCAGTTCATCAAAGTTCAGAAATACTGTAGCAAGTTCCGGTAAGGAGGATGAGTAAGGATGGCAGTTCCAGATGGAAGGATCAAGCCATTTGGAATTAGCGGAGAGAGAAAAGTTAAAGATGAGGAATAAAGACATTTTGACCTGTGGCACAGATGGTGGAGCCGCTGCCTCACAGTGCTGGAGACCTGGTTCAATCCTGACCTCGGGTGCTGTCTGTGTGGAGTTTGTATATTCTCCCTGTGAGTGCTTTTCCTCTGAGTGCTGCAGTTTTCTCCTACTTTCAACGGCGTGTGGGTTTGAGGGGTAATTGGCCTCAGTAAATTGCCCCTGATGTTGGTGAAATTGATGAAGGAAAAGCAGTGGATGGTGTCTATATGGACTTCAGTAAGGCTTTTGACAAGGTTCCACATGGAAGGTTGATTAAGAAGATTAAATTGTTGGGTATTAATGGTGGAGTAGCAAGATGGATTCAACAGTGGCTGAATGGGAGATGCCAGAGAGTAATGGTGGATGGCTGTTTGTCAGGTTGGAGGCAGGTGACTAGCGGGGTGCCACAGGGATTTGTGTTGGGCCCACTGTTGTTTGTCATGTACATCAATGATCTGGATGATGGAGTGGAAAATTGGATTAGTAAGTATGCAGATGATACTAAGACAGGTGTTGTGGATAATGAAGTAGAATTTCAAAGTCTACAGAGAGATTTAGGCCATTTGGAAGAGTGAGCTGAAAGATGGCAGATGGAGTTTAATGCTGATAAGTGTGAGGTGCTACATCTTGGCAGGACAAATCAAAATAGGACATACATGATAAATGGTAGTGAATTGGGGAATGCAGTTGAACAGAGGCATCTAGGAATAATTGTGCATAGTTCCCTGAAGGTGGAATCTCATATAGATAGGGTGGTAAAGAAAGCTTTTGGTGTGTTGGCCTTTATAAATCAGAGCATTGAGTATAGAAGTTGGGATGTAATGTTAAAATTGTATAAGGCATTAGTGAGGCCAATTCTGGAGTATCGTGTACAATTTTGGTCGCCTAATTATAGGAAGGATGTCAACAAAATAGACAGAGTACAGAGGAAATTTACTAGAATGTTGCCTGGGTTTCAGCAACTAAGTTACAGAGAAAGGTTGAACAAGTTAGGTCTTTATTCTTTGGAGCGCAGAAGGTTAAAGGGGGACTTGATAGAGGTCTTTAAAATGATGAGAGGGGTAGACAGAGTTGATGTGGATAAGCTTTTCCCATTGAGAGTAGGGAAGATTCAAACAAGAGGATATGACTTGAGAATTAAGGGACAGAAGTTTAGGGGTAACATGAGGGGGAACTTCTTTACTCAGTGAGTAGTAGCTGTGTGGAATGAGCTTCCAGTGGAAGTGGTGGAGGCAGGTTCGATTTTATCATTTAAAAATAAATTGGATAGGTATATGGACGGGAAAGGAATGGAGGGTTATGGTCTGAGTGCAGGAAGATGGGACTAGGGGGGAAAAAAAATTGTTCGGCACGGACTTGAAGGGCCGAGATGGCCTGTTTCCGTGCTGTAATTGTTATATGGTTTTATGGTTATATGTGTAAGGAGTGGATGCGAAAGTGTGATAAAATAGAACTAATATAAACAGGTGATTGATGGCCGGCATGGACTTGATGGGCCGAGTATGTTTGTTTCCGTGCTGTATATGGAAACTAAACTAAATGTGTGAACAAAAACAAAGTACTTATTTTGTTGCATTCTGAAATATAGTTTGAAAATATTGTATGTACTCATCTGGAAAGGAGACAACAAAAGAAGGAGAAAAAGTGTGTGAGCTTTAGACGGCTGACATATTGTCAGAACAAATATGTAAAAATCCAACCGTTTAATTATGGCATGCGAAAATACTTCAAACAATAGAAAGGAAATTCAAGATATCTCATGAAGTAGCAGGAAACAATAATAGAAAATAGGAAGGCAATTAAAGATTAAAAGATAAAGGGTGCATCTAAAAAAGATTAAAGAGGTGTTTAAGAGAACATGATCCTGGTGCTCTATGTATCAGGTGGGGTCTAGATCTCTTGTATATAAATTGTCTCATATTACTGTGCAAAACTGCATTTAAATCAACTGGCTGAAAAAGCAGGTTATTGACCAGAACTGGCCAGCAGAGAGAAACTGACCGACCTAAAATATATACTTGTTCAGTTTTAAGTGCACAAACATGCAGGAAAAAAAACACTTGTTTTAAATCATTGGAGCAAGGTGGTCTGCATGAAAAAAGGTTCACACATGGGTCAACAACATTTTCTGGCCTGACCATTTGTTGTTTTGGTAGGCAACTTGAGGGCCAAACATAGGGTGCTGGGTGCTCCATCATGTTCTGCCTAATTTTAATAATGTTATCAACCATAATGAGCCTTTTTTGAAACGTTAACACAGGTACCATAAGGCAAAATCACTTGAGAGTTGCACAAAGGACCACTGTTCACAGAAGGCATTGAATACAATGATGCTGCTTGTGCCAAATGATGAGAGATTGCTCACAACCAACTTCACAGGCTACATGATAAACTCCATAAATGTTTATAATGTGTAGGAAGATTTGATCATTCTTGGAATGTAAGCAGTGATCATTCCCAATGGTCCATCAGAAGGTAATGTTAATTTTACTGATATTGCTGCAGTTTGTGCGATTAAACAACATAAAAGTTTCCTGTGTTTTTTGTGTCAAACACCTCTGATACATACCCGAGATCGAGATCCATGCCCATGAGAGCCATTGCATTCCTGCACATGAACCCACATTCAAAAGAAGCACAATGGAGAGGAGGAACGCCATTTTCAAAACCGTTTTGCTCTCTGGGGGCCTTGTCAAAATAGGTAAGAGACCTACTCATGCGAACATTCAGACAGAGAACACTGTGACACTTGAGACTGTGGATCCTTTTGAAAGGATCTTAGATAGGGGTTGAGATCAACATTATCAGTCTTAAGCATGTGATGAGAAAGAAATTGCAGGAGAGACTAAAGTAGTGGAGCAGTCAAGCCAATATCAGACTGTACAGACAAAGGCTCAGGTTCTTCGACTTGGAAAAGTTTTGCTTCTGTGAATTAAGTTTCTCCAACTGTGTCTTTCTGTTCAGTGCTCTCAATTTGGTGTCCTCCACATCAGTGAGACCAAAGAGACTACACGGACCCTTTGTCGAGCACCTGCTTTCAGTCCGCTGTGGCCATCTGGATCTCTCAGTTACCAGCCATTTTGATTCCCCTTCCCCCTCCCACAGCAGTCAGTCCCTTTCTCTCTCCTATCTACTCTGGTTGTTTTAATCACCCCTTCTTCCCACTTTACCCTCCAGCTCCCTATCACCCTGTTTCTTTCTTCACTTCCTAACACAATCCTTCCACTGGATCTCCTCCCGCTCACCCCCGACTGATCACTCTTTCCTTCCCTCCGTTGTTCCCATCTGTCCCCACCCGTCACTCGGTTTCACTTTTACCCACCTTTTCTGCAAGATTCCAGAATCTTCAGCCTTTTGTTCTTTACTTATCACCTTTAAGCCTCTGTCAAGGGCTTGACCCACTGCGGGGACCAAATTTGCGAGCTGTGGTTAGATTCCGTTAACTTGACGATTGGACCACTTTGCATCATGTGTGTGTGTGTGAGTTACTCAAACTCCGCACAAACTGCTTGGCCACCCTGCAACCCGACTCTCCCTCTCTCCCTCTGCCCACTATGGCTTGGCCCGTCCCTACCCGCCCGCCCACTGCTGCTGCCACTCAGCCCGACCCCGCCCTACCTACCTGCCTGCCTACTCGCTGCTGCCGGTGGGGGGGGGATAGTGTTGGTGCTTGTCACAGTGGGCACCACAAGTTTCGATGAGCTGGTGGAGAAGATCTCCGAGAAGGCCGTGAGGGTGCGTTACCGTGACGGTGGCAGCGGAGGTGATGGATCCGGGGGAAAGGGTAGACGGGACCTCCATTGCTGCAGAGGGCGGGCGAGGAAGAGGGGTGAGTGATGAGGGAACGAGAGATGGGACCAGGGCCTCCACTGAACCCCCCTTCCCCCCCCCCCCCCCCACGGCCAGTGGTGGGGGAAGCAATAGACAAGTTAATGTGAGGAGGGGAGAGAGGAGTTTGTGAGTGAGGCGGGACAGGCCGCCGCCGGTGGGGCAGGAAGGGGCATTGCCATCCCGGCTGTGGCATTGACTGACAGGAGAAGATACCAATCTGTGTGGCGCTGACTGAAGGAATCTGCGCACGTGCGTTTTTTAAGATTTTTAAACCTCGATAACTTTTACTATATACCACCGATCGAAATGAAGCTTGTTGCACTCGCAGCACAGGAGAACGGTGAGTAACCTGGCAAATAATTGTAGTACCATCATGTACCGTTTTTGTGCAAATAGAAAAATCCCACAAACCGGGAGAGCACAAGATCAGAGTTTTAGTTATGAAAAAATGTAGGAGATACGTTTTTTTACACAGAGATTGTTGGGTGCTTGGAACATGCTGTCAGGGGTTGTGATGGAGGCAGACAAGATAGTGATATTTGAGAGGCTTATCGATAGACGCATGAATATGTAGGGGAAGGAGAGGTACATAGTATGTGAAGGCAGAGGAGATGAGTTTAACTTAACCATGTTTGACATGGACATTGCGGGCCATATGCCTATTCCTATGCTGCATTATTCTATGTTCTATGTATGTAATATTAACACATTTCTGATAACAAATGTAATGACTTACCAGGCATAATCCTGGATCAAGGGCAACATGGTGGCTCAGTGGTAGTGTTGCTGCCTTACAGCACTTGCAGCGTCGGAGACCCAGGTTCGATCCCGAATATGGGTGCTGTCTGTACGGCGTTTGTACGTTCTCCCCATGACCGCGAGGGTTTTCTCCGAGATCTTTGTTTACCCCCTCTCCACTCCTGCGTAGGATAGTCTTGATGTGTGGTGATCGCTGGTTGGTGGGCCGAAAGCTCTGTTTCCGTGCTGTATCTATAAACTAAACTAAACTCCAAAATCTAATTAACCTGTTCAGTGCTACGCTCGAGTATACACAAGTGATGGCCAATAGTAAACAAAAAACCTGGCAGTGAACAGGCTAAAGAATGGTGATCGGGTAGTACAGTGGCACAGCAGTTATTGCTGCCACCTCACAGCTCCACACAACTGACCAAGGGTGTTGTCCGTGTGTATTTCTCACTGTGGTTTTTGTAGGTTTCCAACCACTTGCCAAAGTTGTGTAGGTTGGTAACTGGCTACTTTAAATTATCCCTAGTGTAGGCGGGTGACAGGAGAATAAAGTTAGAGAGGGGAATTAATGAGGAAAATAGGAATAGTGAGGAGGGCATTTGATTGACAGGGTAGATACAGTGGGCTGAAGGGACTGTTTCCATTCTTAATGATTCTATGAAAACAGAGGTGAATCTGCAACTGTGACCTACCACCAGTCTGGTTAGATTATTAAAATATTCTGTGCACTGAATCCACGTCTTCGGTTTTGCGTTCCAATTGCTTGTGTTCTGCAGTAGTTGAGTCGCACCTTCTTTGAGAAGCAGGGTTTCATTCCATTTCTGAGGAAATAGGCCTTCTTCTGTATCATTACTACACCAAGCAGTGGCAAAGAGATGCATCAACGCAACAATCCCAGTCCTTGCTCGGCCTGATGCCATTTAAATTTCAATTTCGCATTTGAATCTCACCAACTCCTCCAAATCTTTCACATTTACTAAATGGAAGCAGATTGATGCTTTACATAATATTCCAGTTTAGTCCAGACATGAATGCCACATTATAGATGTTATATTCAAGTTAAAATTGGACATGCCAGTGCTTCTGATGATCTTCCATCTTTACTCCTGCAATCACATCCAAACCTCTCAGCTCTTATCCCAACACCAACTTGTTATTAATCCTATGCGTTTTTTCCTAACAGGAGATGTTGATGAATAATGATCATGTAAAATGGGTGATTAAGTTTGCAGCTTACCCTACCAAAAATTGAGAGAGATAAAAAGCAGTCTGACAAACTATTGTATTCGACTGATCAAAGTGAAGATCTATCCCCTGAAGGGAGAATGGTCTGTGGGGGGTTGTTCTGTGCTGAGCTGATTCTTTCATCCGAGGCAGCACAGTGCATTTGTTCAGAACTTTCAATAATACAAATATAACACCATCTCATATCCTTTGCTTTTAATCTTAATTTGCATATTGCTATAAGTTTGAAAGCTGAATTGTTTTGTCCGTGTTTTTATTTATTTGTAATCCGCGGAAATATGAATTTAACCCAGAGCAGAACAAGCTGCTGACTGCTTCCAAGTGGTATTACGCCCATTGCAAAATTGGACTGTATTTCTGCACAATATTCATATGAGCATGAGTGATGTTCTTTCTGCCTCCATTCTGGCACTACCTGCTTCCAGAACTTGTTTAAACTTACAAAGGGATGTTTTTTGCAGCATTTAGATGCTGACGTATATTCAATGACTTTCTCAGTGGTAACATTGCTGGCAGCTCACCTCTCACTCTTCACAATGAAGGGTGTTAACCTCGTCAAATCAACTGCACCAGTGAAAACAAGAAATTAAATGTTACAAATCTGTGAAACCATTTTGGATCTGTATGTTTTGCACCATTGTGGCTTATGAGTATGTTGAGATCCTCCATCGCTGTATACCCTGTGTGGTTTCAGTCTGCCTACAGCAAGGCTACTCCTTTCAGCTTAAAGCCCATTGAGAAGCTCCTGGCTTCAGACTTATGCTTGGGGATAATTGAAGGAACCATCTGGGATAGCCGACTGTAGGATGCACGAGAAACCAAGTTGAGAGGTGACATGGCGCGTCGGTGAGTGAAGTATCACTGGACAACCTCTCAGAACTGAAGTGACAATGGTCTGATGTAAACACCCACAGCTCTTTGCCATTCTAGCAACTTCACAGATCCTGTCGCAAAGGTATGTGCTCCTGCTGTTATCGCTCAATGTCTTTCCACACAAACTCATTAGGACTGTGTCTGGGAAGGATCTGTGGATGCTGGTTATACACCAACGATAGACACTGAATGCTGGAGTAACTCAGTGGAATGTTTCGGGTTGAGACTAGACTCGACCTGAAATATCACCTATTCTTTCTCTCCAGAGATGCTGCCTGTCCCATTGAGTTACTCCAGCATCTGTGTCTATCTTCCCATTAGGACTGCTCACAGCAAAGAGGGATGTTGGTGTTCAAGGAAAGGGATGCATGTCTCTGCTCTTGCAGAAGAAAGATGAGTTCTTGCATGCAATTTCGCTGCTTTTGGAGAACCAAGATTTGTTGCCATAGTCCACCTTGTAGGGAATGGACAGATATGAATTATGTACAGGCAGATAGTTTAATTTAGTTTAGTTTAGTTTAGAGATACTGCATGGAAACACACCCTTCGGCCCACCGAGCCTGCACCGACCAACGATCCCTTCACACTAACACTACCCTACACACACTAGGAACAATTTACACTTACACTAAGCCAATTAACCTACAAACCTGTACATCTTTGGAGTGTAGGAGGAAACCAAAGCTCTCGGAGAAAACCCACGCATGTCACGGGGAGAACGTAAAATTCCATACAGACAGCTCGGTGCTAACTCAGTGCTGGGGGGGAGAGTGGACGCTGTGGTGGATGTGCTTGAGAGGTGTATGAGGAGTAAGGTACAGGTCGTCCTCAACAACTCCAGGCACCCCCTCCATGAAACTCTGGAGGGTCAGAAGAGCACAACCGGCTCCTCTCCCTGCGCTGTAGAACGGAGAAGTTCAGGAGATCCTTCACCCCTGCAGCCATTAGATTTTATAATACTGT
This sequence comes from Amblyraja radiata, assembly GCF_010909765.2. Classification (NCBI taxonomy): domain Eukaryota; kingdom Metazoa; phylum Chordata; class Chondrichthyes; order Rajiformes; family Rajidae; genus Amblyraja; species Amblyraja radiata. The sequence continues at coordinate 22,438,659 of NC_045961.1, forward strand.
CCGTTAAGCTATATGGGGATGCTTTGCACTTTTAATAGTCATTTATTGGGTTCTTCTTTTTAAGTATTTATTGATTTTATGTATTGTCCGTATTTTATGTATTGTCTGCTTTACGTTCTGACTGTGTTGGCTACTGGGCATCTGAATTTCCATGAGGGATTAATAAAGTATCTATCTATCTATCTATCTATCTATCTATCTATCTATCTATCTATCTATCTATCTATCTATCTATCTATCTATCTATCTATCTATCTATCTATCTATCTATCTATCTATCTATCTATCTATCTATCTATCTATCTATCTATCTATCTATCTATCCCATGGTCGGGATCGAACCCGGGTCTGCAAGGCAGCAACTCTACCATTGCGCCACCGTGCCGCACACAAATATGATTAATTTATCTTGGCATCGTGTTGGGCATGGACATTGTGGGCCAAAGGGTCTGTTCCTCTGCTGTACTATTCTATGTTCCACGTTCTTAGATTTTGGATGTCATGAGAAATGTAATATTTACTCAGTGCCCTAGTGGCATTGTAAATAAACATCTTATTTTATTCATTCCAAGTACGTTGACAGAGTTGGAAAGGATAAATGTAGAAAGATTGAAAATATGAGCAAGTGCAAATATCAACAATTGAATCATTCCTGATTCAGAATGCAACAGGGACAAGTGGAGTGGAGCTCAGGGTCTTCTGGCTCAACAAGCAGCACGGTGGTGCAGCGGTAGAGTTGCTGCCTTCAGTGCCAGAGACCCGGGTTCGATCCTGACCAAGGGTGCTGACTGTACGTAGTTTGTACATTCTCCCCGTGACTGCATGGATTTTCTCCGAGATCTTCAGTTTCCTGCTACACTCCAAAGACGTACAGGATTGTAGGTTAATTGGCTCAGTATATATTATAAATTGTCCCTAGTGTGTGTAGGATAGTGTTGACGTGTGGGGATCATTGGACGGACTCAGTGCGGACTCAGTGGGGCCTGTTTCCGTGTTGTATCTCTAAACCTCCCAGGTGGTAGACACCACTTATTTCTCACTACTTTGGGGTGCATTGTATGTGTGCATGGAAAATAAATATTTAATTAGCAGGAGGGGGAAAGGGTTGAAGGAAGAAATAGATGGGAGTCTGACATCCTCTTGTTTTACATAGTATAGCGACTCATCACCCGATGCGCTAATTTAAGGATTCGGAACTAGTTCACGAACCAAGCATATATTGGTTATTTGTGTGTACCACCCTAATGCCTTTCCAAACATATTTTTGGAAAACATTTCATGATTTTGTTTCGGGAATCATAGTTGATGTCAGTGATATACACAACAAAGGCTTAATGCAGCAAAAATTGGGAAATTCAATTTCTAGGTAAATGCGCATTGCTTAAAACTATGAACAACTATAACATTGTAGGAAGGAACTGCAGATGATGGGTTAAACCAAAGATAGACACAAAATGCTGGAGTAACTCAGCAGGACAAGCAGCATCACTGGATAGTAGGCGACTTTAACAACCATAACATATTTGATGCAGCCACACACTTTGCTGAACATGATGCACAATCATCTTTTCTCTGCACAATGAAGTGAATCCTAGATGTTTGAATTTAATTTTATTTATTTTAGTACATTATCCCTGTTAGATCTGGTGAGAATTGATTGAACGTTTGGCCAAGCCTGAAGCCCAATTCATGCCGGTCAATGCAGCTGCTTCCTGGGTTGAATTAGAATTGCACAAGTACACAGCTTAATTGATGGTTTTGAACAACATGCAAACTAGCTGTGATTCAGCCAATATCCTGTTTTCTGCTTGACCAGCAGAAAGTAGGTCAAAACAACAGCAGCACCTGGAAGTAAGCTTGGCACTTGCCAACCTTATGTTCCCGAATCTTCCAAAAATAAATTAATGATTCCCCTCCTACATCCGTTAAAATGCACCAATGTTAAAATCGCATTATCATTATAAAATTCTAAAAAGGAGCTAAGTGAATATCTGCTACAATTACGCAGAAGCTTTTTTGGTTGAGCTTTTCTCAATTGATCAGCAGTCCATGTTTCTCTCGTGCTACAGGTTTTTATTTCAGGTATTTCAGATTTAAAGTACCAAAGAGGCTAACACACGTCCAACAGTGTGTACTAATAGATCCTGATCCAAGCACATTACACAAAGTGCAGGTAACAAGTTGATGTCCTCAAGAAAGTACCTTTACTCATGTGACTGGAGCATTTGCTGATTAGAAGCTACTTGATTTCTGATTAAGTTTGTTACACAATGGTGGAGGTTATCATAATTAATGTGACACAGCATAATTAATCTTCGAATTAATTCCTGATTTATTTGAACTGCTATACCAGTGTCTGGGAGCCATTTTATAATGAAGCACTGATGTGAATGGAATCTAATGATATACCAAAACTGACTGGAGTAGTGCATGTGCTGGTTGGAAGTTTGTTTTCATAGAAAGATTAAACGAGAACATACCGTTTGAAGGTTGATCTTTATTTTATGAGAAGTTGAAGTGAGGGAATACGGGAAGAGCCCGCCAGCCCGCATGCGCATCAATCTCCAGAGCAGCTGTATGAAACCACAGATTGTTGCTGAACTTAAGCTATAGAAAGATTAACAACCTTAGAACTACCGAATTATATTTATGAGAAGTAGGGTTGGGATTGGAGAGCACGTATTCCCTCACTTCAACTTAATTATAAAATAAAGATCAAACTTCAAACGGTAAGTTCTCGTTTAATCTTTCTATTTTATTTTGAAGTCACATGAGTGACTACGTGAAGACTTCAAAGCTCTGTTGTTTCATGCAGTAACCCAATCTGTGTGTGAAACACTTAAACAGATAAACTATTGTAAGTTATTGGAGCAAATCCTCCAAAATTATGGAAGACAATAGGAGCCCACCCAGGCGATGGGATAAAGATCAGGCTGAGGGATCATGACATCAGCAAACCCCTTATCATCGGAAGCCTATTGTTCATGCCAGATTGAAACTGGGAATCATCAAAAGAACCCTTTTATCCAGAGGACCACCTGGGGGTTTCAAAGGAAACTCAGGTATAAAAGCCAGAGTCAAGCCAGAACTCGCTCTCTTTCTGCTCTGCTGGACAGCTCGTGGGCCTGCATCAACCTAGCTGTGAGTATCCCGGTGACCTGGTGAAGTTCCCGAAATAGGATGGAGGTTGAGAAAAGAAAGGGAAAGGGGAGTAAAATTGTGTAAAGTAAGTTTTACGACGTGCCCGATAGTTTTCCGTCCATAGTCTTAGTTTAAAGCATAAGTTTAGCCACGTATTATGTAGTGTTGGTGAGATTCGATTTCTCATTGTTTAATAAAGCCTGTAAATTTTAGACTTGCTTTGAGTCCATCTTGGTTTCTGTTTTCTCTCATCAGCACACTCTGGTCAATTCAACCTTTTTATCATATCCCACCATAATTCCGAGGTCTAGAACCTAGGGGAATCCCTTTTGTTGTATTCTCTCTTTTGGAAACCGCTCGAGTGGAGTGGTGGCCGTTTGACCCTCCAACAAGGGAGAGAATAACTCGGGCAGTTGGGCCCGAAGTGGAGTAAAGGGAAACGAAACCCCTACAGAATGGTGACCATGGCAGGACCTCGGTGGTTTGGGATATGTGATTTGCCAGAGGGAGTGAGAGAACGTAACAAGATGGAGGAGAGAATCTCCGCTTATCTGTTTAAAAAGATCAATCTCACCAAACAATGGGTGATAGCATTGTTGACAGCACAGCAGCCTGCAGAAGCTGCTGCTCAATGGACGGAAAGCAAAGCGTATAATAAAGGGCAGGAAAAGGCAGTTTGGCTAGCGTGCCTATCACAGCAGGTAGCAAAAATGCAGAGACAGGTAGATAGACTGGAAGAGCAACTGAGAGAAGCTAGGGCCAGCGCTGAAGAAAGCGCTAGAGAAGGGGAAGGGCTATCTGAGGAATGCAGTAAAGCCAGGCAGTGTATCTTGCAGGCGAGGGTCCCACAGAAATGCCCAGGAATTCCTCCAATGCCAGGTGGTAGAGGCAAAGGAGAGGGAACGGAACGCCCAGGAACTCCTGGCTCAGAGTACACAGAAGTGCAGGGAGCTGGAGGGAAAGTTCCAAGATATCCAAGCAGCATACAGGGTGGCCCGTAGCAAGCTAGGCGATAGTGATCACGGGCCTTGCCAGGCAAGGATAGCGCAGCTGGAGGAGACTCTGTCCAAGACTAGGGGACGTGTTCACCTGGTAGGACCAGGGGGTCCCCCGGGGGCAGAGGGCTTCCCTCAGCAGATGATTCCCCAGGGGCAAAGGGGAATAGACCGCCTCCTGAGGCGCCGGGGATAGGTCCGGGTCGGCAGGTGGGGTTCGGGTTTTCCGGGGAGGGACAGGCCCAAGGAGGGGCGGGAGAGCACCCTCAGTTAGTGGCGTCTGCGCCATGTGTAGCACACCACGAGGTGGTGGGGTTACCGATCATGGTGGGAGAGCCGGGGGTAAAGGGGCAACAGCCCCGAGTAGGGCAGATGTGCCCGGTACGGCAAAGGAAATATGGTCCCCCGGTAGGGCAGGCAGATAGGGGGCCCATAGAGAGTGATATCATCATTCCCCATGGGGCACATGTGCTGAGGGGGATGGTGGCTCACTTTCCCAGGTTAACCAGGGCGGGAGACCCGTCATTGCATTTTATGGAGGTGCAGCAGGCAGCCGACATAAACGATTGCGATGAGGTAGAACGGGTAAAGCTGCTACTGATGACCCTGGATTCATACCTATGCAAGGCGGTGACCTCCAGGGAAGGGGGAAGACCTGAAACATGGGTAGCGGCACAGACAGCGGTTCTGGAGGCCATGGGGTTGAATCAGGGTAGTCCTTTCACCAGGGTGGGGGAGACGAAGCAGCAGGTAGCTGAGTCGCCGGACATGTTCGCAGACAGGCTGTGGGCAGTGTATGAGGGAGCGTGTGGGATGCCTTTAGATAGGCAGAATTTAGATGAGAGAACAGCTCACTGGCTGAAGACTCTGGTGGCGAATTGCCTCCCGCGAGTTAGGGCAAGGGCCGAGCACTGGTTCGACCCAGCTGACCCAAACCTTAACGAGGCGGAGGTGATCAGGAAGCTCACCCTTGCATACCGCAATGGGGAGAGAAGTGAGGAGAAGCCCTTTAAGGGCAAGGTGCACAAAATAGTACCGGCACCCCCCAAAAGGAGGCAGTGGAAACAGGAAGGCAGCCGGACCTCTTCCGAGATGAGGCCGGTGTGCTATGGGTGTGGGAAGCCCGGGCACTACAAGAGGGAGTGCAGAAACCCAAGTAGAGCAGTGGGGGATAGGACCCCGGTAACGGCCAACCCAGCCCCGGAGGTAACAATAGATGTAAGAGATCTAATTACCTATTTGCAGTCAAAGGTGGGAGGGTCCGGACAGGTAGCCATGGCAACAGGCCAGGGCGCGCCCGTATCCGCACCCCCGGCACCTTTATGACTGCCAGCGAAACAGCCCACATTCCTATGCCCATTAGAGTATGGCCCATGTGGGAGACCCTGGGTCAAGATGGAGGTCCAGGATGTGGTCGGGAGTTACCTGCTGGACACAGGTGCTTCCAGTACCATTGTCCACACGGACAATCCCCGTACATCCCCTCTCTCTAGTGGGGTACCCTATAGTCTTGTCGGTTTTACGGGAAACAAGAAGACGGGGTTTTTCTCTGTTCCCTTGTACATTCAATTAGGAGCACTCCAGGCGCAGTGGAAATGCGTCCTGATGAGTTGGGAGCAGGAGGGAAAAGGGATACTAGGCGCCGACTTTATAATGGCCCACCAGGTCCTGGTGGACCTGAGGAACCACTGTTTGTGGGGCATTGCAGGAGAAGGGGCTGAGAGAGAGAAGGAGGTAATGGTCATCGAGAGGGCATCAGAGAGAGGGGCTCTGTGTGTCGTGAAGCCCAGAGAGGGGTACGATCTAGAGGTCCTAGTGAGGCAGACCCCGACAGAGTATCGAGGCCATGTTAAGCGAAATTTGGCCGCATTTGCTACTCACAAGCACGACTGTGGAAGGGTCACAGGAACAGAGGTCAGGATAGACGGGGATCCCATGTCCCGACCACAGAAACAGTATAGTTTTCCCCGAGAAGCGGAGGCTGACTTAGAAGTCGCCCTGAGTTCACTGGTTAAGCAAGGCGTTTTGAGGCCCATAGCTACCCACGTGAACTCACCGCTCTGGCCCGTTCGGAAGCCAGACAATTCCTGGAGGACCATGGTAGATTATAGGGTCCTGAATAAGAATATTCCGGCTTGCGCACCAACTGTGGCAGCTGTAGCAGACCTATTAGCGGAAATTCCAGCGTCTGCATCTGTATTTATGGTGCTGGACATCTCGAACGGTTTCTGGTCTATCCCGGTCAGGAAGGAAGACCAGTACAAATTTGCTTTCACATTCAAGGGGCAGCAGTACACGTGGAACTGTCTTCCCCAAGGGTTCCACAATAGCCCCAGTATTTTCCACCAATGCATGGCAGAATGTTTAAAGGAATTTAGTGAGCCCCACAAGATCGTCCAGTATGTGGACGATATTTTGCTATTTACGGACACTAGTGAGGAACATGGGCCCCTAGTAAATGAACTGCTGGAGCTGCTCTGTAAGAGCGGTTTAAAAATAAATCCCAAGAAGGCACAGATAGGGTTACAAGAGGTAAAGTTCTTGGGACTGACCCTTAGGGCCGGAGAAAGGGGTATCGATACAGCAAGAAGGCAGGCAGTGCAGGAACTCCCAGTCCCAACGGACGTGGGGGGTGTAAGATCATTTCTGGGAGTCACGGGCTACTGCCGAGACTTTATAGAGGACTATGCCGCGACCGCAGCACCTCTGCACCGGCTGCTACGCAAAGGGGTAGAGTGGGAGTGGGATGAGCAGTGCGAGTCGGCATTCGTTCATTTGAAACGGGACCTGCAAAAGGCCCCAGATCTGGGTGCCATCGACTACAGGGAGGAATTTTTCCTGGAGGTAGCCGCAAGCAGCGATGGCCTGAGCGCAGTGCTCCTCCAGGAACGGCACGGCAAGTTAAGGCCAGTGGTGTATTCCTCCAGAGTCCTCACAGAGGTAGAAAGGTCCTATTCAAACTGTGAGCGGCACCTGCTAGCCACATACTGGGCAATGAAGAGGGTACAGGTCTTCATAAGAATGTCCCCCATAACCCTCCTGACCCACCATACCCCAACCCAGATGCTGCTGGACGGTCGGATTAAGGATGGGACCGTTAGCAGTGCGAGGATCACTCGCTGGACCCTTCTCCTTTCCCAAATGGCCTTACGGGTTGAGAGGCTATGTGAGCCCAAGCTCGCAGCCAATTTGGTGTACCCAGGGGAGCCACACCATTGCTCGGTGGAAGGGGTATGGGAGGTGGACTTTGGGCTTAGAGCAGGGTTACATCCCACGGGTAGGGAAATATACGTGGACGGGTCCAGTTCCGTGTCCGAGGGCATACGGCTCACGGGCTGTGGGATCTGGGACCCTGAGGCAGAGATAGCCCTAGCTCTTAAACTCCCACATACGTTAAGCGCCCAGCAGGCCGAGCTGGCGGCGGTAATGTACGTGGTGACCCATCCCGAGCGTTTCCCCACTCCATACACCATATGTTCGGACAGCATGTTCACATGCAATTCCTGCACGGAATATCTGGCCATCTGGTCCCGCCGAAGGTACACCTCATTGGACGGGAAGCCCCTGACCACTAAACCCCTATTAGAGAGGATTGTAGCAGCCGTAGGGAAGGGCAGGGATAGATATATCCATAAGGTGAAGGCCCATTCCAAAACAGAGCAACGGGGCGAGGGAAATCAGACGGCGGATTGCTTGGCCAGGGAAGGAGCTAGGAGTGGGAAAGCATGGGACCCCTATGAGGAAGGACAGGTAGCTGCAGCCAGGGAGCAGCCTCGAGAAAAGGAGAGTGCAGGAGTGGTTTTGGCTCCGGACCTGACCACGGTCCAGGCACAAGACCCTATTTTAAAGGCTGCCTCAGCAGCCATTTGCAGGCAGGAGAAAATAGAGGGACCGTATGGGGGTAAAGACATGTCAGTAAAGGAAGGCATGTTATTCAAGGGAGATAAGTGGGTCGTGCCTTCCCTGTACAGAAGGGAATTTTTAAAACTAGCCCATGAGGGTCCAGGGGCAGTTCACCCCGGGCCAGAGACCACATGGCAGCGAGTAGACATGGCAGGATGGTGGCCAGGGCTCAGGGAAGACGTTCGCGACTTTTGTGCAAGCTGTCTGGTTTGCGCAGCAAACAACCCAGACCCCCAGAAAAGGAAGGTTTCTATGGGACACATCAGGAGGGTGGAGGGGCCATGGCAGTCGATTCAAATCAACTACATCGGACCCCTTCCAACCGCTCAAGGGGGTTACAAGTACTGCTTAGTCCTTGTGGATGTGTTCTCAAAATGGGTAGAGGCCTTCCCTTGCAGAGCAGCCACTGCTATGGGTATGGCAAAAATCCTGGTTAGGGAGGTGTTCACCAGGTGGGGACTCCCACAGTTCGTGGAGTCAGATCAGGGGAGGCATTTCACAGGACAGGTCATGCAGTCCACCCTTAGAATACTGGGCATCAAGGCCAAGTGGCATGTGGCCTACCACCCCCAGTCCTCGGGTCCGGTAGAGCGGTTGAACCGGACAATAAAGGAAAGGTTAAGGAAGGAAACAGGGGACTCACCCAACCAGTGGGTGGAGGTTTTACCCCTGGTCCTTATGGGGATTTGGGCCAGCCAGTCCAGGAGTACGGGGTACTCTCCCCATGAGCTTATGACGGGCCGGGTCATGAGAACGCCTATGCACGTTATGGTCCCAGCCCTAACAGAGGGACAGCTCAGGGAAGTGAACCGGGACAAGTTTGCCAAGAGGCTATTTGAACAACTTAGGCAGATTCACTGGCAGGCAGCCAGCCAGAAACATGGGGGCCCAGCACCCAAAGAAACAAGCTACTGCTGGAGCCTCGCAGGCATTACGAGTGGGCAGTGGGAGACCAGGTAATGGTCAGGAGATATGCTAGGGTAGGGGTGTTTGAACCCTTGTATGCGGGCCCATACAACATAGTGGACAAAGCCAGTCCCATGGTGTATGCCATTCAGCTTCCCCGTAGAGTCAAATGGTTCCACATCAACCAGTGTAAATTGTTTGACCCCACAAGGGCAGGGAAAAGTAAGAAAGGGGTACATGTCAGAGAACAGGATTAAGAACAGACCCGGGTTGATGTGGAAACCGTAGGGGAGCCAGGCGAGTCCACAGGTAGTCAGCCTGAAGTAGCCGGCTGTGTTCCAGGGCGAGGACTGGAAGCAGCGGAGAAGGAGGCTGACTCCAGCCCTCCGCAGGCAGGTACCGTAGACTGCCTAAGAGAGGCAGAACTAGCAGAAGCAGAGGAGATGGAGGTATCACCTCTGGTGTGGGAACCCCCGGTCAGACGTAGGAGTGACAGGGTCACTAAACTCCCAGTAGGGTGGTCCCCATCCCTAATTAAACCTAGGGCTAGGGCCGGCCACAGGAGGGCCGGGAAGGAGAGTGGCCGAAACAGGGCACTACGGAGTGCGGCTGGAGGGAGCCCAGTCTCCACAGGGAACGTAGGGGTATCTCAAAACCCCGTAGTGCAAAGGGAGGTGAGGGGCAGTCAGGCCCCTCAACAGGAGGAGTTCTGGCCTGCACGGGAGGGCCCAACAGAGGGGTGGCCCCAGCGTGACGGGGACCAGTTATGAGTTGGTCACCCGGAGACGGGTGGCGTTGTATATAGCATTGGTTTGTGTGTGGTTTGTGTAGTTAGCGTTTGGTAATTAGATATAAGGTTTTGTATAGATACAGGGGAGTACAGGGACAGACAGTACGGGATCGAAGCGATGTGCTGTGGGCCAAGTAGACCATAACAGACAAAATCAAAGCCCCGAATGCTATTTTAGGCGGATAGCTGTGGAGGCAAGGAGGTGTTTTGCTTTGTTTTCCAGATAAGTAGCCCCGCCGTATGAATGATGGCAACGATATGCCTCCGGATGTGCGTGGCGCGTCGCGGGGTCACGGAGGAGTCCATCGGATTTGACTGAAGTGCGGTTACCCGCATGGTGCCCCCGCGCGACGGAATTATTATATCAGGCCCTGTAAAAAGACATGTTCCAGAAATTCCACAACCTGGATTTCGGGGACATAGACATAGAGGAGATGTACCGCGGGGGATGGGATTTCACTTTGGGGTCCGGTAGGCAAAGACGAGGGGTGGTTAACGACGGGTTTACAGCATTTAACACGGGGACGTCTATTATTAATAGCATGGACAACGTAGAACTGGCCCTGCAGATCAATCAGTTGAAGGGCCAGTTACGAAAGGTTCTGGGGGAGGAAAATGCGGTGGTAGGATCGGGACTGCACGAAGAGGTGGCAATGACTCTACATCTAAAGGAAATCATAGCACAATTGGAGACACATGCAAAAATGATAAACGCTTTGATTAAAGAGGACCGGAATGCGTCCGATCAGGCTGCACAGAATGAGGTGTGTGGGCTGTATGGTGCGTGGTTGTTGGGGGAGGGGAGGAGCAACCTGGAAGACCTGAGGCAAGGTCGGATCCCCTCCTGGATAAGCAACCAGCACCTAGCAGCGCTACACCCTTATAACAGCACTTTGAGTCCTTGTCAGCTTCGTGTGGCCTCCGAGGCCTACCCGGTACCGGTGGATTGTGGAAAATCCAATCACACCATAATGGGAGTGGTCGTAAGAATCCCGGTGATGGGAACCTCGGCACGACCAGCTCCTCTGTACCGAGTGGAGAACGTGGGAGTTGTTCGTGGGGGGGTGCATATTCGCTACGGGAAGGTCCCGCCCTATGTCATAGTGAGGGAGCAAGCTGTGACAGGCATTGACCTTTTGGGTTGTCGGAGCCAGGGAGCACAGGTAATCCTGTGTCCCCAGCACATGGGCGCTGAGGCTAGGCCTCAGTGTGGGTTCAGGGCTATTGGGGCACAGCCTATAAACTGCACCATGGAGGCGATGGCGGCAGACCATGTCCCTCCACAGGTGGCGTATATAGGCAGTGGGACGTACTGTGTCACCACAAGTGCCCAGCGGTATCAGCACGGATCACAGCTGTGGTGCCCGATACCGCACAGCAGCTTCTGCTTTAAACCCAGGGCAGAAGTCCATGTGGCACAGCAGCGAATATTACCCATCCCGGAACCTTCTTCGGTTCACCTCTCGGTACGAGAAAATGTAACTGATTTATTTAACTATGTTGCCGATTTTGGGTATGATATTCCTACAGTGAATGAAAAATTAAAAGAGTTGCTGGTGGCGGTCGAGTTGTCGCACAAACACTTCTTCTCCCTGGAACAAAAGACTCTGGATATCGCCAGGGAGATCGAAGAGATCATGTCTCCAAGTTGGTTGGACCTGGAGTCCTGGATCATAGTTCCAGCATTGGTCCGCATCGTGTCCCATGTTCTGATCATCTGCCAGATGATAATTGTGCTGTATTTGCTATGCATTAATTGCAAATTTAAAAGGCGGAGGAGGATGGCCAAATTAAAACAGCTGGTAAATCGAGCCGCCCAACGTCACCGTAACGACACCCCATCACTGTAAAATGTCTGTACTCTAGTGCAATAGTTTTTGTACATATGTTGTAATCCCTGCATTTTCAGGGAATGGTCGTGAGGGTACTGTCTGGTTTGTGGGATTGATGTAAAGTAATAGGTGTATAGTGTAAGTTAATGTGCTTCGAGGGCCTAGTCTAGCAATTAAGGGGGCTTTCGGGGTACATAATTTCACCTTATCACCAGGAGTGTTTACAGCTCTTGAGGCTGGAGGATTGGCCACTAACTTTGTCAATCGATACGGTCCGTGCAAGCCTGGACATATCGTAGGGGCATGTAAGTTATTGGAGCAAATCCTCCAAAATAATGGAAGAACTCGGATAAGGACATGGATATTTTAAAAACACAGATTTGCTGGCTGCAACGAAAACCCCCCAATCCACAAAGAAAGAATCAGTTTCAAGTTTCAAACCTGTCTGGCCTGTGGACTTGGGCATCACACAACTATGTGAATGGTGTGGGCAGGAAAGGCTGAGACGGAGATAACGAGATTATCTTGGATACACAAAGGAAGGAACCAAGCCTCAGCAGACGGTGGTAAACAGGCCAGCAGCAAGCACAATCACCATCGGGGATGACCCATCCATCGAGGCAATAGGAGCCCATCCAGGTGATGGGATAACGATCAGGCTGAGGGATCATGACATCAGCAAACCCCTTATCATCGGAAGCCTATTGTTCATGCCAGATCGAAACTGGGAATCATCAAAAGAACCTTTTTATCCAGAGGACCACCTGGGGGTTTCAAAGGAAACTCAGGTATAAAAGCCGGAGTCAAGCCAGAACTCGCTCTCTTTCTGCTCTGCTGGACAGCTCGTGGGCCTGCATCAACCTAGCTGTAAGTATCCCGGTGACCTGGTGAAGTTCCCGAAATAGGATAGAGGTTGAGAAAAGAAAGGGAAAGGGGAGTAAAATTGTGTAAAGTAAGTTCTACGACGTGCCCGATAGTTTTCCGTCCATAGTCTTAGTTTAAAGCATAAGTTTAGCCACGTATTATGTAGTGTTGGTGAGATGCGATTTCTCATTGTTTAATAAAGCCTGTAAATTTTAGACTTGCTTTGAGTCCATCTTGGTTTCTGTTTTCTCTCATCAGCACACTCTGGTCAATTCAACCTTTTATCATATCCCACCATAATTCCGAGGTCTAGAACCTAGGGGAATCCCTTTTGTTGTATTCTCTCTCTTGGAAACCGCTCGAGTGGAGTGGTGGCCGTTTGGCCCTCCGACAAGGGAGAGAATGACTCGGGCAGTTGGGCCCGAAGTGGAGTAAAGGGAAACCAAACCCCTACACTATTAATGGTAGAAAAACATGGGTAACTAATACCATGAGGCTAACTTGCATACATGGCCACTGTTCTTAACCGGACCATAGTCCCAATTGACTTTGAGTTAGACAATAACTCATGCAACACTGTGCAGAATTCTATCTGCAAATATCCAGACATATTCAACCAAATTTTATAATTTATTAACACGCACTATGTAAACCTCTTGCTGTATGATGAAAGGGAACTATCCATTCTATTGGCTGCTAATGAGCCATCGGCAATATCTTGAGACTATTGAATAAAAATAAAGAAACTATCTTTCATCTCATGGGTACTAGCAAGCTCAGTGCACTTGTATACCTAATGACACCCCCAATCTCTGCTAAGGTGGGTATGCTGTCAACTTCAAATGTACGCAATCATGCCCATTTTGCATATGAGATCATTCCCATAACAAGCTACCCTATTGTCAGTTATGACCCAGAGACCGAGCCAGAGATTGAGTAAAGACTGTGTTCTTTGCGCTGAGAACAGTTGCTGAAAACATAACCATCTTAAAAATACTGCTCCCATTAGGAATACAGTAGAAGAATGTTTGCATAATAATTTACTGATATGCATCGCACACTACAATGAGTGTAGACTATTAGAGTGGTCATATAAAAAACACCCTGCATAATGTTAGTGAACAGCGGGTGAATAACCAATCATTTATTGTCCCACTTATGGTACTATAGAGAATGACAAAGCAGCACAAAGTGTCAATTGTGCTATCACATAAACGCTTCTCTAGGCTCAAAATGAAAGCCACACAAACCTCTGTTTCTTCCGTTTAAAAGTAACTCACATATTTTGTTCACAAACTTCCCATACAATCGTGCAGAGCTAGCTGCCCGAGAAGACAGGCTGCCCCAGCCATCACTCATGATCGAGTAAATAGGAGTTGCTTCAGCCGCCTTACCATGGCCTGAATGAATAGGCAAAATTGGCACTATTAAATTTCATGTTGCCTCATTCTTAATATCGCAAGAGGTATCTACTGATAACCCCTAAGTTTTATCAGCTGCAAATTTTGCATATTATCTAAAACTTGATGACACAATGCCCTTTGATCTGAGTAGGGCAGCATTGGCTTCCACCACTGGCTTTGTTATCAAAACACCAGATAATCTGTGCCTCATGTGTATAGATATGGCAAAGTATGCATCTTCAAGATCGATTCTCTGAATCAGTTAAATTGCTGAAAGCCAATCATCCATCTTAAACTGGGTAACTAAACACATGTCGGGGGCGCTGTCCTGTGCACGGGGGGGCTGTCCTGTGCACGGCTGCCCAGCCAGCAGCTGTCTGTCTTTTCATCTTTTTAATTTTTATTTTAGTTAGTTAAGTGTTTTGTTTGGAGGTCTAGACTTTTTTATGTGGGGGGTGGGGGGGGGGGGAGGGGGAAACTACCTTTCAGGGTCCCTACCTGGTCGGAGAGGCAGCTATTCTCCGGGCTGCAGCTTCGACCCATCCTTGCAGCCTACCAGCGGGCCTGGAGCGGCCTTTCCTGTCGGGGACCGCCCAGATCCTCGGCTTCGACGGCGGCACAGCGCTGGAGCGCTATCGCGGAGCGGGCGATGCCTTGCCCGGGTCGCCGCGCTGGAGCTCCGGTGAGCTGAGACCGCCGGGAACAACATCGCGGAGCTGCGGGACTGTGGAGCGATCAGCTGCGGGCGGCGGTGCTGACTTTACACCGGGAGCCTGGGATCTCTAGATGAGATCGGCAGTTGTGGAGCTCCAACCGGCGCGGCCTTGTTGGCTTTGGAAGACGCGGCCTCCAGCACGGAAGCGGCCGGTCCAGGGTTCCCAAGCCGCTGAGAGGACTCTCCCGACGCCGGAGCAACATCACCCGGCGAGAACGGCCTGGAACATCGGGCCTCCGTAGAGGCAACTGTGGAGGCCTCAATAGGCCCGACTATGGGTGAACTGGGGTTGGGGACTGGACTTTGTGCCTTCCCTCATAATGGGAACCATTGTGGGGGGATGTTCTTTATGTTTAAAACTCTTATTAATGTTATGTCTGTATTCCTTCTTTATGTGCTGCAAAATGGCAAGAAGCATTTCACTTCACTACACCTAGGTGTATGTGAATGTGACCAATAAAATACCTTTGATACCTTTGACCTTTGATGATCAGATTAGCCAAATGTTAACCTGATTCGGCATGCTCCATGTTTCTGTAATCTTGAGAAGTATCAGAAATATACTCCTCTTGTCTTGGCCAGACCACTCATCCTCCGATGAGATGTCACTGATTCCACTCGGAACCACCGTTCCTCTATTGACCATACGGACGGGAAATGTTTGGCTTCTCTTGCCGCGGAAGATGCATTATCTAGTTATTCATACATTTTGCTGATAACATATAATCAGAACCTTATGACTAGAGCTGAAAACACAGTCTCCCCTTGATGTGGGAATACGAGTTCCCTGTCAACCCTTGACTATAAGAGTCACCACAAATCCTCAGCGTGCTTCCTCAGAGTGGAATTTAGCATAATGCAAACCTGAATCAGGAATTGCTTCGCAGTCCTCTGACTGAAACCACTTGTCTGAGTCGCCTGAGTGCACAACACAATCTCTTCGACCCACCACTCAATCAGGAATACTGGTATGGAGAGCCTACGGATTATTATAAACACATTGTTGATTCACAACATGAACATCCAGGTCGGATAAAAATATTATATGCCAGACCAGCTTCCTGCTGGTAGCTACCTATCCCAGAGAGGATGGCAATGATGTTTCTAATGAACTGACAACTCTACTATCTGAGGAGAAAATAAACCATATGTTGAGGAAGACTTCCACTACTTCATTCTACTGAGCAGTCTGATAACTTCAATCACAGATGATGAGGCAGTGCTTCCCTGGTCAATATGACCCATAAGGCCAGCCAGTTCCATGATGGTCTACCCTGAACCAACGTAACCAAGCTGTTCTTACTTGGATCTTACAGAGGTTACTATGCAAGGCACCCTGCCAATGTTTCTGGATCAACCTGATCTTTCTCAGTGACAGTGAAAATATACTGGACAGCCCATGCTGCCAGTAAACCCAAACCTGAGCCGACAGACTGCTGCATTTCGGAGTTTTACAGAGGTGAATAAACATACCTTACCTGCCAGCGTCTCTGAACCCGGGTCGATTTGCTTGTTGGAGCTTCAGCAAAGTTCCATTTGCAGACCCTATCTGCCATGCTTGCCATTTCTTCAGCTGGTATGATGTTAGGAGCTGATGCCGCTGACCAACTCCTCTTGTAGTGGCTTGCCCGTCCCTGAGGGAACAGCAAATTTAGAGGCAAGAGCAGGCAGCTCTTCCTTATGCGACTCTCGTACATCATGCATTAAAGCATGGGATTCAGGCACATGCTCATGTTCGGTGTCAGCTCCATACTAATCTCTGACACTCTCCTAGAGTAGGAGAAATAGTGCAACCCTGAACTAGGCGCTGCCGCAGGTGTATGACTCGAACTGCCTGTGCATGCCTCCGTAACACGGAGCATATTTTGTGCCACCATCTCCGATACTCTTCCGTGTGGGAGGGATATTGCAACCCTGAACCAGGCATTGCTACAGGCATATGACTTGAACTGCCTGTGCATACCTCCGTAACATGGAGCATAATATTTGGCACCATCTCCAACACTCCTTTCATCCGAGTGGGAGGAATATTGCAACCCTGAAGCAGGTGTTGCAACAGGCATATGACTCGAACTGCCTGTGCATGCCTCCGTAACACGGAGCATATCTCGTGCCACCATCAGATTCATCAGATGTTCCAATTGAGACAAACGGCCAATCACATCTGCCATAGTTGTGGGGACAGAATCCCCTTGACCCGAATCGTCCGACTAGCTGTGCAGATCGGCGCTCTGTCGGTATAAATCATCATTATTTATTATACTTACCAGACAGGCTGCACCTGCTAGTGACTCCGAGTCCTTGCTCCGTTCTGGAGCCTCAATGGAGTATTTCAGGGAGGAAATAGAGCGCAACCCTGCACCAGGTGTTACTTCCTCAGGCCTCTGGCCCCCATATGACTTGGATGAGCTAGAATTATAATCGGAGTCACCTCATCCCGATACTCCCCTCGACAGAGTGGGAGAAATACTGTAACCCTGCCAGGTGCTGTCACAGGTAAATTGCTGGAGCCGTCTATAATGCCTCCGGTACACGGAACATAGTTTGTTCATATGATTAAACAGAAGCATAGCCCCATTAGATCAAAGATTCGACTGCTTTATCGATATCCACATGATTGGGGTCTCTTATGAAAGAATCTCCAACAGTCCCCTCTATTGAGCGGAAATTATCATGACGCAACCCTGAACCAGGTATTGCTCCACAGGTGTCTGATAGACACAGCTGAAAAAAAAGGCTTCCCAAGCCAGGAGCTCCTTTCTGGAGCCATATTGGAGTTCTTAGGGAAGGAAATAGAACGCAGCCCTGAACCAGGCGTTGCCTCCTCAGGCCTTTGGCTGACTCCCTTTCGGAGCATTACTTGGAACAGCCGCCCGCTCCAATGGAGCCCCATTCTGTGCCGCAATGTAAAGTCAAAATTTACTACACCATATGGTGTGTGATAATAAATGTCCCTTGTATCCTATCTGCTGCGATAGTCACAAACGTGACCGAACAGCAACCACAATTAAAAACTGCCAGCTCTATTTATAACTGCCCTATAAATAGAGCATACACTATATGCTGGTCTACAGCGTATGCTGCCACAGCCGGCAGCATCTATGTTTAAAAATTGGTCGGCGCTATGGCAGCTGAGCTTACCTAGCGTTCGCTGCCCTGGCCGCGGCTAATTTTCAAAAGCACCGGCTACTGTTATCTTTAGCAGCGATCGTTAACCTAGCCATGGCTATATTTAAACTACCGCCTGCTGCTAATATTAGCAGCGATCGCTAGCCTAGCCGCACTGGCAGCCCAAACTCCTAATGGAGCTTCCACGGTGGCCTCTAATCTGGCTGCCTGCTCCCGTTCGGAGCTCCAATGCTGGCAGCCGCAATACTGAATCCGAGCTCCAATGGAGCCTCCACGGTGGCATCCAAATTCGGCCGCCTGCTCCCGTTCGGAGCTCCAACGGCGGCAGCCGCACAGGCTGCGCCCGTAAGCTACTCCAGGCCCGCTGTACCTGCTCCCGTTTGGAGCCCGCAGCGGCCTGCTGAAAACAAAATTACCTTACCTGCCAGAGCAGTTTCGAACTGCTCCGACTCACGCGCCATGCGTCGACGTATTGACACGCATGCGGCTGGCGGGCTCTTCGTGTAGTCTTAGAAATAAAATTGATTGCTGTAAACGACATATCTGATTTACTTCATTGTATAAAAATCTACTTTCACAATCATTAGTTTTCTTGTGTGATATCATTAGGGCTTGAGGCTGCACCAACAGTTGTACTTGTATGTAAAAAAAACATGCAATTAAAAAGAGGAAAGCTCCATATAAACATGAAATCTCACATAGTCAAAACAAGGAGATATATCAAAGAACCTACCAGATGAAACAAAATATTGGTCAAGAGTCAAGTCAAGAGTCAAGAGTGTTTTATTGTCTTATGTCCCAAATCCACACCGTTAAATTGTTATTTCAATAGCACAACAGGTATACAAACATAAGACTCTGTAAACACAAAACTCTGTAAACTCTGTCAGCACCAAAAAAAAGTTCAGTCTACATAAAAATAACAAACCTACAATAATAGTGTAAAGATGGAAACTGCACCCCACAAGTTTATGTAGTTTGGAGCTTAGTGGAGGTCATATTTTCAGTAGCCTGACATTGAGATTAAAGTCGGAAGAAGGGTCTTGACCCAAAATCACTCATTCCTTCACTCCAGAGATGCTGCCTGTCCCGCTGAGTTACTCCAGCTTTTTCTGTCTATCGTTGAGAATGAGGTTGTTGTTCTGGCACCATTTAGTCAGTCAATGGATCTCCCCTCGAAACTCTGACTTGGCATCATCCCTAATTCGTCCAATAACGGTGGTGTTATTGGCGAATTTGAAGATGGAGTTGGGACAGTATCCAGCTCCAGCATCATGACTACAGAGTGAGTAGAGCAGGGGGTTGAGCACACAGCCTCGAGGTGCTCCTAAGCGGATGTTTATCAAGCAGGAGGTGTTGCTGCGAATTTATACTGATTGTGTTCCATTAATGAAGAAGTTGAGGATCCAGTTGCAGAGGGATGCATAGAGACCCAGTTGTGTGAACCTGGTGAGCAGTTTGGAGGGGATGATTGTGTTGTACTGTAGTCTATGGCCAAAAGCCTGACATGTATGTGTTTTCATTGTCTAAATGGTCCAGTGCAGAGTGGAGAGCCAGCATCATCAGTTGACCTGTTGTGGCCATAGGTAAATTACATTGGGTCCAGGTTCTTGTTCAGGTAGAAGTTGATGTGCGCCATAACTAATCAACCACTCAAAGCATTTCATGACCAAGAGTCTAGAGAGATTCAAGAGTTTAAGAAGGAACTGCAGATGCTGGAAAACCGAAGGTAGACAAAAGTGCTGGAGAAACTCAGCGGGTGCAGCAGCATTTATGGAGCGAAGGAAATAGGCAACGTTTTGGGCCAAAACCCTTCTTCAGTCTGAAGAAGGATTTCGGCCTGAAACGTTGCCTATTTCCTTCGCTCCATAGATGCTGCTGCACCCGCTGTTTCTCCGGAGATTCAAGAGTGTTTTACTGTCATATGTCCCAGATAGAACAATGAAATTCTTACTTGCAGCAGCACAACAGAATATGTAAACGTAGTACACTATAAGCAATATAATAAATGAGAAAAAAGAATAATATATAAAT
The DNA here is from genome assembly GCF_010909765.2 of Amblyraja radiata. Lineage (NCBI taxonomy): Eukaryota > Metazoa > Chordata > Chondrichthyes > Rajiformes > Rajidae > Amblyraja > Amblyraja radiata. Next base: position 22,458,371 of record NC_045961.1, read on the forward strand.
AAATTAAAATTAAAAAAATAAAGTAAAATAAAATGGATGATAGTGCCACCAGTCAGTTGTCATTGAGGCACTTTACTCTTCTTTGGTACTCGTATAATTAATGCCGCTTTCAGGTAGGTAGGAACCTCAGGCCTCAGTGATAAGAGGTTGATGTCCGCATAAACTGCAAGATTTATCATTCATATAAATATTATTTAAATACCTGTACATATCATAATATTCAATTGTGGGGCAACTGCTAACAACATCCATTCTCATTGTGTTTGTGTCTTCATAAAACATCGGTTGATAAGACTGTCCTGAAATTAGCTGCTGTTATAATACTATTGATTTAATTTACAATTCGGTAATATTGACTCTTATTCTGTACTCATTAAGCAGCGAAATATGTCAATTTAAAACGCAACCCGACGGCAATGGCCAAATTAAGGATGAAATAAATCAGAGACTTAATTAAAGATATTCCTTTCCTTATTGATTCCTAAAGTTTCACAGAACCTTCATCATTTGTCAACACGTCCAGGAAAATATTTTCCTCGTCAAAAGGATAATATTTGGATTTATATCACCATATTTAGTTTTTGTTAATGTAGCATTTGAACGTTACTAAATGTTACAAAATCAAAAGAGATTTTTCCTTGTCAGAACACCAATTTTACAGAACAAATGCAATTTATTGATTGTATAATGAAGTGAGGTAGTTGTGGTAAGTGGTCATACAGTATAGAATGGATGTAGGCAGTCTATTTTAAACAGCTTGTATGAAACTGAATTTGGTTAAATGGGAATTATCTAATAGGTAGAGTTAAGTAGATCTCAAAAATTAAATTTAATTCAATATTTTGTATTTAATATTGAACTTTAAAATGAGCAGAGTTTGCCAACAGTTGGCAGAAAGTGCCTGTTGGCAGGAAATGGCTAACAGTTGCAGTTGACTGGTATTACAGGCCCACCACCGATTTTCCAGCAACTGGTGGTCTGGCATCTCCTTTAACATAGAAATATAGAAAACAGATGCAGGAGTAGGCTACACGGCCCTTCGAGCCAGCACCATCATTCAATATGATCATGGCTGATCAACCAAAATCCTGCTTCCCGTTCCTGCTTTCTCCCCATATCCCTTGATTCCGTTAGTCCTAAGAGCTATATATAAATCCAGTAAAATCACAAGAGCTCACTAGAAATCTCCTCCAGAAGTCACCACAAAAATGTGGCACTTAACCATATAACCATATAACAATTACAGCACGGAAACAGGCCATCTCGACCCTTCTAGTCCGTGCCGAACACATAAACTCCCCTAGTCCCATATACCTGTGCTCAGACCATAACCCTCCATTCCTTTCCCATCCATATAACTATCCAATTTATTTTTAAATGATAAAAACGAACCTGCCTCCACCACCTTCACTGGAAGCTCATTCCACACAGCTACCACTCTCTGAGTAAAGAAGTTCCCCCTCATGTTTCCCCTAAGGCTGGGTGAGGCGGGACTTCCGCGGGTCGAATTTGCCCCCTGCAGCCGGGGCTCTGGAAATCCGTCCCAACCAGAGCTGGCAAATCCATTCCTATAGCCGACTTCTGAGGCCGATTGGTGGGTCGACTTTTTCCATCTGCGACCAGGGCTCTGGAACTCCGGCCCGCCCAGTGCCAGCAGATACGTTCCTATAGCCGACTTCCGATGCCGACTTTGTAGGCCGGTATCTCAGACCAATCCAGTACCGTTTGACTCCTCTCTGAGCTGCAACCTCTGTTGCTCTGGCAAAACGGATAATCCAGAAAGATTCTGGAACCAAGCATGCTGGAAAATCGGTGGTGGATCTGTATCTGTGGTTGAGTAGAGAGACAGCAGATACAAGCTAATTCATCCTTATTAAGTCTGAAGAAGGGTCGCTACCCGAAACATCACCCATTGCTTCTCTCCAGAGATGAGCCTGTCCCGCTGAGTTACTCCAACATTTTGTGTCTGTCATCCATACTAACTTGGGTGCTGCTCAGAAAGGCTTATAAAGCAATCAGTTTCTGCTGGCCCACAAAAATGGTGGTAAACAGTGTGTAAACTTCACAATTCCAGGCAGAAGTGAAAGGAAGTGTTTCATTTCGATCTGTCAAGATCTATTAGAATATGAATTGTAATAAGATCTAAATTAACTGCCTCTGTTTTTATTTGTTATGCTTTTGAATTCTTCTTGGCCCAAATAAACTTAAGGCAATAAGTATATAAATTCTCGCAGAGTATTTTAGTAAAAAAAGCTGGTATATTGTTATTATAATATTACAACAAACTAAGAATTAAGTATAAATAATAATTATTACAGGACAGGTTTTGTGTCTGCATGGTGGAGCTTGTGGGCAGACAAGTTTACTCAAGTGTGCATGTTACAGTATAAAGGGCCTGTCCCACGAGCAGGTGACTCCATGCGGCAAGCGATACCTAACGTGGTTGCTTGAGCCGTACGGCCTCACGGGGCCGGTCCCACTTCGATCGCCGGAGCCGTATGGAGTTGTGCGGAGTTGGTTCCGACATCGCGCGGGGCTTTGAAAAACTGACCGTGTTCAAAAATTCAGCGCGGCAACGTCCTGCCGGCCCGCAGCCGCCTCGATGGGCGTGCGCAGCGTCTCGACGCCGTACGCAGCGTCTTGACGCCGTCCGCAGCATCTTGACGCCATACGTCACGCGCGAACTTCTCGCGGACTTCGCTCGAACTTCACGTCACTCACTCGACCTCCGCGCGGCCCCCGCTTCCGGTTTGGTCGCGCTCGCCGCATGCAGGCGCATGCTCGTGGGACAGGCCCTTAAGTCTCTTACATGAATCTCTATCGCACAATTACTCAGTTGTATTTCATTTTGGAGCAATCTGACTGAGAGCAATATCTCTCTACATCACCATCTATATTTCCCATTTCCCTTTCCCATGACTCTCAGTCTGAAGAAAGGTCTCAACCCAAAACGTCACCTATTCCTTGTCTTCAGAGATCCTGGCTGACCCGCTGATTTACTCCAGCTTTTTTGTATCTATCTGAGAGTAATAGTAACTGCACAGTTTACCGCTGAATCTGGTTTACTTAGTGGAGAGATATAAGGAGAAGGCGGATCATGTACGGAATAAGATAAATCAAAATTAGAGAGAAAATGAAGATCGGTGAGGATATGAATAAATTGTTATGTAATAATGATCATGCCAGGCTATGGCAATCTGAAGCAGCAGACAACCAAGAGGTGGGAGGAGAATAGGATGAATGATGGAATAGCCGTGGGGCCTCTATAATTAGGAGAACAGATTGCAAACAGCATTCATCCTACCTGGTGCAAAGTTGTGGCTCATTTTGATTTTATATCACAAGTAAATAAAGTTGGAAACCCTATTGTTCTGCACCATGTTGGAATGACAACACAATATCAAAAAAGGCAAATGGTCATTTTGCGAATCTGTTGTTGTGACCTAAATTAAAATATAGTATCTCTCAGGCAATAATTGGTGTTGTCGTGATTAAAGAAATTAATAGTGATTAATTATGCAATTAAATAAGTTAATTGTTAACTAATCATGGTTTTAATTGGTGTTAACTATTATTGAATAGAAAACCAGTATTTTGAATGAACCAATAAAAAATAGTTTGCCTTTAAATTTAATTGACCAATAGAAGCCAGCTTGAGTTCATAACCACTAATTATACAATTTTTAATTCTCATTAGTTGAAATTCCTTTGTGGGTTTTCTGAAACTGCCTTCTATCTTGGAAACTCCTGAACTTCACTGATAGATAACAATGTAACAGAGCCTGGTTATATTCACTGCTTTGCTTACACACTTTGAACAATGTTTTCTTTCCAATTAGATTAAAGAAGGGCAGAGGAGACTAGAGCTGGATGAAGGTTCAAGTGTGGTCAGAGTTAGCAGCCCACATTATCCAACTTTTCTGGGCACTAGTGATTTACCTGGAATCGGTTTCAGAAGTGAAGGATGTGATTCTGACATGAACTGTAGATGTGGTTGGATCTAGATCCAACCAGAATAAAAGTAGGTTCCACTGACCCTTCCAATAAAGCCAGCAGAATTGAACCATCTTTAGCTTTGATTTCCAATCAAAGGAACCAATTCTGAACTGGGTATCCGAGAGTTTTGAAACTCACAATACTCCACACCAGCCCTTCAAACTGCACTTGCTCTTTCTTCACCATCTCTCATGCTACCTTCAATTTCTATCTCCCTACACCTCCTATTATCTACTTCCTCCCACACATCTCTATTACGACAGGTTTGGAGGGATACGGACCAAACTTGGGCAGGTGGGACTAGTGTAGCTGGGACATGTTGGCCCATGTGGGGAAGTTGGGCCGAAGGGCCTGTTTCCACACTCTATCAGTCTATGACTCTTTGACATATTTTCTCCTCCTTTTATCTCCCTCCCTCTTGCATTCTCATCTCTTAGTGCTCTCTCCCTATTTTTATCACCTTGTTTGTGCTTTGCTCTTTTCTCCACATTTTCTTACCCCTCCTCTCTCTTTTCCCCTTTTCTCAAGACTAGTCTGCAACCCATGGCAACAGAAGTCAGGAGGCCCAGTATCCGTCATCCTAGATGTCGTTCGTGCAGGTTGGACACTTGATGTATTGCCTCCTTCACTCTTGTATTTTGTGACTGGTGTGAATGATCAAAGCAATTGTGGGAGAGAGAGGTCCACGAAGTAAAGGTTGGAATAGAGATCTCAAGCCAAATGTTTGTAGCTCAAGGTAAAAATGTGACATGCCAGGAATCTGAGGCAGTCTGACAGGTCATATCTGACCCATGAGTGATAGTATGGAGCCCTGTTTTTTTCTTTATAAGAAAGGTCAGTATAATTTTATTTTCCATCAACCCTTGCAAGTGGCATGTTAAAGTAATTGATATGTTAATTGGCAATCACATTAATGGTGTGAGTTAATCGCAATTAATTTACAGTTCTGAATAATTACCTGAACAAAACAGATTAGGGAAGTGAGTTCCATTGCGATTGGACCTGTAAGAAATTTTACGAGAGAGGGTGAGGGAGGGAGAGAGATATTGTTAAATGGAAAAGGCCTGGGGTTGAGGAAAAAGACTGGATTATTAATAGTGAAGAGATTAGATTAGTAATCAAAAATGGCTTTACTGTTGCTGGTTTAAAAAAAAAATGAAAGCATATAATCGGAGAGATGGGGGAATCTATGGATTAGAACAGTACAGCAGAAATGCAGGCTAGATTAATACAGCTCGGATAAATGTATTTCATTAAAAAACTCCTTGAAGGAGCGAATTAAATACATTGGAGTGAATTCATATTGGAGGATATGACATTGCAGTAATTGCTGAGATCTGGGTACATTACATTCAGAACTTGGAACTAAATGTTCAGAGGCAGAAATGTCACGGCCTGTAGAATTGTGCATGAAAGTGCTGGTGTATGGGGTAACCATGCCAGTATGTCCTGTTAAAGTCATGGGCCTGTCCTACTTGGGCAATTTTTCTGGCGATTGCCGGCGACTGTCAAGTTGCCGGCAGTCGCCTGAAAAACCGGCGACTGTCAGAGTGGAACACACACACACATACATACATCGCTTCCTTCACCAGCCTGTTATGCAGGTGGGGGACAGGACAAGCGGGGGAAGGGCTGTCTGAGTGACATTCACACAGTGCAAATCCAATGTGATACAGACACACACCGCCGCGATGAACAGGAAGGTTGGCGCTGTAATTAAGACAGCTAAAGCACAGTGTACGGTAAGTCCTTTAAGAGAGGGGGGAGGAGTGGAGACAACTTTTAAGAAGCTAAAGATGCACGGCTGTGAAGCTCGGTGGACATTAACATTACTGGTCGGTTATCCTTGGTTCTGAAAACTACTGCTTTTTTTTTTTTTTCCCAATGAGCCAATGAAATTCACCAGTCAGCACGGCTACAACCTACAAGAAGCTTCGATTTCCTGGCAACCCACTAGGACCTCCTGGCGACCCACCTACGGCACGAGAATTCTCGCTACCCTCCATGGCAGCTTCATTCTAGTCGGTGCTAATTTTTCAACATGTTGAAAAATTCACGGCAATCATGATGAGGCCGCAACTTGTTCCCAGAATGCGGGAACTCCTCACGACCATGAAGGCGACTCCCCGGCAATCACCCGCGAACATGTGCCGACCATGTGGCGACCGCATAGTCTCCTGCAGTCGCCTAAAATGTCACCTAAGTTGGACAGGCGCATTAGTCCATGGCTTTCGAACACTAATCTTGTACAAGAGCTTTGAAATTGAGGTCGCCTGATGTTCCCTAAAAGACTAATAATTGCTTGTCATTTTATGAATACTCCCCATCAATTGAAAGCAACTAGGAACAAATGGGCTAAACCCCAACACTCTCCGCCGCTGCAAGAAGTGATTGCAATGTGTGCAATGTGTTGCTTTACTAGATCTACGCAGTATTGTGATGCTGATTTAACTGAAAACAGAAATGTTTCAAATACTCAGCATGCCAGGCAGCATCTGACAATAACCCCTCAAGCTACTATTAAATCTTTCCCCTTTCATCTTTAACCTATGTCCTCTTGTTATTGTTTGACCTTGCTCTGGGCAAAATACTGCATTTACCTGATCTATTTCTTTCATGAACTTGCTCACCTCTACTAGATAACCCTTCATCTTCCTCTGCTCCAAGGCTGCTCAACCTCTCCCTATATCTCAGGCACTCGAGTCCTGGCAACATTCTCGTAAATCTTCTCTGCACCTTTCCAGCTTGACAAATCCTTCCTGAAATCGGTGACTAAAACTGAACACAGTTGTAAATGTGGCCTCACCAATGTCTTGTATGATTGTAACATGTCCTCCCAACTTCTATACTCAATACTCTGACTGATGAAGGCCAATTCCCCAAAAGCTTTTTTTGCCCACCCTATATACCTGTGATGGCACTTTCAAGGAACTATGTACCGGCACTCCTAGGATGGACACAAAGTTGGAGTAATTCAGTGGGTCAGACAGCGTCTCTGGAGAAAATGAATAGGTGATGTTTTGGTTCATTACCCTTCTTCAGATTGAGAGTCAGGGAAAGGGAAACGAGAGATGTAGACGGTGATACAGAGAGATATGGAACAAATGAATGAAAGATATGCAAATAAATTAGTGATGATACAGGGAACAGGCCATTGTTAGCTGTGTGTGAGGTGAAAAACGAGATTCAACTAGACGACTTTGAAGATGGTACAACGACGAGGGAGGGAGGGGGGAGAGGGAGAGAGGGAGAGAGGGAGAGGGGGAGAGAGGGACGGGGGGAGAGAGAATGAGAGAGAGAGAGAGAGAGAGAGAAAATGAACTTGAAGTTGGGGTGTAAGCTGCTCAAGCAAAATATGAGGTGATGTTTCTCCAATTTGCATTTGACCTCACTCTGACAGTGGAGGAGGCCCAGAAAGATCAGTATGGGAAGGGGAGTTAATGTGTTTGGTAACCGGGAGATCAGGTAGGCCCAGGCAGAGTGAGCAAAGGTGTTTGCCGAAATGATTGCCCAGTATGAGAATCCGCACCATGATCAGTGGATGAGGTTGGAGGAGGCAGAGGTTGACTTGTAACTTCCCCAACCTCATCTACTGTATCCGTTGTTCGAGGTGCGGACTCATGTACATCGGCGAGACCAAACATGCTTGAAACAGGGCCTTGTCAATACAGGCTCCACTGACACAGTTCATTGTCATTGAAGGTCTCAGAACCATTAGCAATCACATTTCACTTCTCTTAAACACCCCAAATCTTCTGCCTGTGAATGTCCAGACGTTTTGTGCGTTTCCCTTTTGCCCGCCCTCTCCTCTCAGCATGGCAATCTCCTTGACTCTTTTTCATTGCATCTTCACAGAATATCTCGCCTGCTCAGCATTGCCGCTCCCTGCATTCCCCCTCCCCCCACCTGTTGATGCAATGGTCTATGTCTAGAGCAACACAGCCTGTGCCACCCTTGTTTAGCTTTCCTGATCCCACCACCTTGAGCACCAAGAGGAGAAGCTGAGGGGTACAATCTGTGTGAGGTGATGCATCTGGAATGACTGAGACTTAGCCAGGCTAGGAGACAACTCTATAATGGCCAAGATCCAAAATCAGCTCTAAACAGTGGATTCAAAATGATTCATTTGGCTGGTGATGCAATTGCACATGAACATGCTTTGGTTTGAAAAAAAGCCTGTAAGAAAAGCTGCATTTTTTCAGCATCTGACATATGCTTAATACTGCAGAAACAAGAAAATGCAGATGCTGGTTTACAAAAATATGACACAAAGCGCTGGAGTAACTCAGCAGTCAGGCAACATCGCTGAAGAACATGGATAGGTAATATTGTGGGTCAGTATCTTTCTTCAGATACTTAACAATGTCACGAATGTTGCATTGCCTATTTTCTTCCTTAATAACTTAAATTGAATCCTTATGATTCTACTCATGACCATTAATGAACAAGCTCAAAACAACTTGGAGCACTTTGAACCAATTTGTTACATTTTGTTCTTCTTCCATGTTAGCCGAGCACCTTGTCTCGTAGCGGCTTTTACGAGTAAAAAGTAACAATTTTTTTCATCACGAGGATTTTTTTACTCGTGGACATTTTTCACAGTGTTGGAAAAACGTCACGAGTTTACCGGATTTCCCGAGTACCTACCGTTACTCGTATGAGCCGCTACGAGACATCCACGAACTCCTACGGACCCGCTACGGACATTCTCCGAGTTCGAAACAGGGGAAAACTCGGGAGAACTCTTGAATTACCTTGTACAGTGGGACAGGCCCTTTAGCATCCAGGTAGTTTGATAACTGAAGGAACCCAAATTACACTTTATACTTCTTACTAATCATAACACACCAATCAACACATTCATGATCTATTTGTCTAAGTAGAAACATAGAAACATAGAAACATAGAAATTAGGTGCAGGAGTAGGCCATTCGGCCCTTCGAGCCTGCACCGCCATTCAATATGATCATGGCTGATCATCCAACTCAGTATCCCGTACCTGCCTTCTCTCCATACCCTCTGATCCCCTTAGCCACAAGGGCCACATCTAACTCCCTCTTAAATATAGCCAATGAACTGGCCTCGACTACTCTCTGTGGCAGGGAGTTCCAGAGATTCACCACTCTCTGTGTGAAAAAAGTTCTTCTCATCTCGGTTTTAAAGGATTTCCCCCTTATCCTTAAGCTGTGACCCCTTGTCCTGGACTTCCCCAACATCGGGAGCAATCTTCCTGCATCTAGCCTGTCCAACCCCTTAAGAATTTTGTAAGTTTCTATAAGATCCCCTCTCAATCTCCTAAATTCTAGAGAGTATAAACCAAGTCTATCCAGTCTTTCTTCATAAGACAGTCCTGACATCCCAGGAATCAGTCTGGTGAACCTTCTCTGCACTCCCTCTATGGCAATAATGTCCTTCCTCAGATTTGGAGACCAAAACTGTACGCAATACTCCAGGTGTGGTCTCACCAAGACCCTGTACAACTGCAGTAGAACCTCCCTGCTCCTATACTCAAATCCTTTTGCTATGAAAGCTAACATACCATTCGCTTTCTTTACTGCCTGCTGCACCTGCATGCCCACTTTCAATGACTGGTGTACCATGACACCCAGGTCTCGCTGCATCTCCCCTTTTCCTGGCTCATAACTGATGCTTTCAATGCTATGTAACTCCCACTGATGTTTCTGGTAGTGATATAAAATGTATGTCTGCATTGACTGCATATGTGGGAATTCTTGCATCCAGAGAAGGCAGCTGATGGCCCAATGGTAGAGCTGCTGCCCTACAGTGCCAGAGACCCAGGTTTGATCCTGACTATGGGTACTTGTCTGTACAGAGTTTGTACATTCTCCTCTTGACCTGCGTGGGTTTTCTCCAGGATCACGGGTTTCCTCCCACACTCCAAAGATGCACAGCTTAGCAGGTTAATTGGCTTGGTATATTTGATGAATTGTCCCTTGTGTGTAGGATAGTATTAGTGTACAGGGATTGCTGGTCGGCGCGGGCTTGGTGGGCCTGTTTCAGCACTGTATCTCTAAAACTAGAACTAAAACTTAGCTGAAACCATTTCTACCTCACGGTAGCCCCAGCCAAACTTCCATCTCCCTTGGCCCACAGAACATTCCTCCTAGCATACTTCGGTAAAGGATGCTTTCATTGATCTTTGAGTAAATTTGGGAGCTGTTTCTCTATTCATTGTGACCTTTCTTGCCTCAGTGGCACTTTATGCATCTTCTACCCGGGGAGTATGCCTTGAAAAACTAACCCCTTCTTAGATTGGGGACAAAATGGCTGCAGATAATGGCTTACAAAAAAGTGCTGGAGTAGCTCAGCAGGTCAGACAGTACCCCTGGATACGTCAGAAAGAGTCTAAGTAAGGGTTCCGACCCCAGATGTCACCTATCCAAGTTCTGCAAAGTTGCTGCCTGACACACCAAATTACTCCAGCATTTTGTGGTTCTTCGTAGAATGATGTGCAGCAAAGTGTCAATAGTTACATCCAATCAAGCATGAATCTAAATTGTGGGTTAACCTGATTTAAACATCATTTTGGCCAATTACATGATTCACCGCAATAGATCCCATTGATGCAAGATGCACTATAATTTAACACACCAAATTACGTTCAAATCTAATTTCCAAGTGTAGATTTTGACAAGGTTTACTGGCAGAGACAGCCCACAGTAAAATCGACAAATCAGCCTCAGGATTCATTATTGTGAAAGTGTTCAATAAAAAAAAAAAGTAATGTGAGACAGGACCTGAGGTGCAAGAATTTCTACTTGCAAAGAGAAAATAAAATAGAGGCAGTGTGGGCCTCTTAGAAAATAAATAGCAATGGTTCTGTAATTGAAAATAGGGAACAGGTTACCCTTATATAAGATTAACTTGCTCACTCCGGCACTATTTTTGAACCTGGTTAAGTGTTTATATGACAGCAGTTTAACAGTCAAACCTGTTGTATCCTATGCACCCTAATGAAACGAGAGGGGTTAATGTGATGGACACAGTGAACTGCAGATACAGGAGGCTTGAATAAAACACAAAGTGCTGGTGGAACTCAGTTGGGTCAGGTAGTATTTATGGAAGGAATGGACAGACAACCTTTTGGATCGGGATGTGACCCAAAATATCGCCTGTCTATTCCCTCCACAGATGCTACCTGACCCGTGGAGTTCCACAAACCTTTTGGGTTTTGGATCAACATGGTAAATGGGTGATGATGCTGGGTGTGGACGGTGGGGTGAAAGGTCTGCTTCCCTGTTGTGTCTCCCAATTGCATCTGTCTTCTCTTCTTAAGTCTATACATATTTTCTTCTCATCCAGTTGTATAATCCAGCACCTTAATGTAATAAATTGACCACCAATCCGTCTAATGACATGCCTTGAATGGGGGGAAAAAGGGCAGTAGTCCTATGATCATACATGGGCAGCAATTATTTTCAAGGCTCAGCTCGAAGGGAAAATTACAGAGAGATCTTTAATAAGATGAGATATGGGACAGATCATCATGGAGTCATTATCTCATTATTGCTCTGGGCAAGCTAACTGGCCCAGTTACTATTTCCTATTTCATAACAATGACTGCACAAAAGTAATTCAATACTATGCGTAGAGTCCTCTTAAGATAATAACTGCTTATAAATGCATGATTTTATTCTTGAAATAGAGAACAAATGAAGCACTCAATATTGTGTGAATGGTGAGCAATGTGTAAACTGCACTCGCTAGATTCAGACATAGATGGTCATAGGTACAAATCAATAGGGATATTATACACATAGTTAAAGTCCTGACAGAATGAGCATTCTGGGCAATTAATAACAGGCTAGGGAAAGTTATTGGTACATAGCTTGATGTCACTCGTTAGTTCAGTAAAGTTGGATAACATGCAAATGAGCCATTGATCCCGAAAACTGAATCACATTCATAGCAAATAGATACACCATTAAAGATAAACAAAAACATAATTCTAATATTCCTGAAAACCATGGTCAACTGAAAAAGAAATATGATTGTCAGCCTTCTCCTGGGTGCAGAAGGGGTAGCAACATAAATTGAAGTCAAATTTGATTCAACACGTCAGTACGCGTTACTTTCTGGCCTCAGGACATGAACTCAAGAAAGAAGTCTGCATTTTTGATGTACCTCCCACACATGTCTTGTAGAAGAATTTTAATTGGGAGAAGGATTGCATCATGTGAAAGAAATAAGATTTAACAGATAATGAATGCATGGCCAATGTGATCTCCAGTGCTGCTTTGAAAGCCTCAGGAGAAATTTACTGGTTTTACTACTTAATAGTGTCTCCTGCATAAGGAACCATAAACCTAACCAAACAACTTTTATTATGACCATAAATTGGTTCTCATTAGAGAGCATGGTGGTGTACCATGGGGGCAACCACTAATTAGAAGATCATTGAAGACTCTTTCTTCTTTTATCTATCCTCCTTGGAAGGAGAAGAACATAACACTGCAAATTCTTACATGATTTGTCTTGTTTATTAACTTCTAATGGCACTTAATAAAGAGATAGAATCATAATTTGTTCCTGAGGATGTATATCTTAATTTTTATTTGCTGAGAGAGTTTCCTAATTAGGAACAGGAAAACGATATTTCTCATTTTTATGGGGTTGGCCTCTGAGGTACGTTTTAAGGATACAGAAATTTGTAGCAAAATTCAAAATTCTTGGTTTTAGCCTCCCTGGTGTATCCTACTGATACTACAAGAGAAAATGATGACTGAAAAAGCATAGTCACAGCAACCATCCGGGTGAACAAATTGATTACTGTTCTCAGCTACTCTCACTTTTAGGGGGATTTTAACCTTTAACAATGTTTAACACTAACACACTCGCTCACACACACACGCACGCACGCGCACACACACACGCACACATGCACACACACACGCACACACCACGAGCACGCACACACCACGAGCACACACACGCACATGCATACACACGCACACACACACGCACACACACACTCACACACACACACTCACACACACACACTCACATACTCACATACTCACACACATACTCACACATATACACAAAGGAGAATGAGAAATCAGGTTAACATACAAGTTAGGTCTGGCATGTAAATCAGTTCAGACAATAAGCTAACATGAAACATACCCAATTTCTGTGTTGCTACTTGTAATGTAGTGGGAATAATTTGTTCTCATGGTTGAGACTATCGGCTAGTTATTATAGCACTGCATCATTAATTTTTACTGTATAGTTATGAACAGGAGCTGCTAATGTAGAGACTATTCATAGGCCTGGATATGGTGATATTTAATATTTATTTATAGAAAAAAACTGTTCCTAAAAGTGAAATGAAATAATAGTTCAGCATGTCCCTTGGGTACTTCTGAAAACAAGCTGTGCTTAAAATCGCTGTATGCCTTGTAAAGAATTTTAGCAGTTGCTATCTGGCAGTGCAGCAGAAAAGATCAAATAAAATTATATTATCAGAAATATTAAACTGAATAAAACTTTTTATGTATTGTTCAGGGCCATGAGCTGTGATGTTCTCGTCAGTTCAAAGAACTCATTATTGGTAGTTACAATTGAGGGTGGGTAGATTCTGTGGTCAGATTGAAATTGAGAACTCACGACATTCGTGTCCAAAGCAGGAACGGCAGATGCTGCAATCTTGAGTAAAACATAAAGTGCTGGAATAACAGGCAGCATTTTTGCAGGTCATTGATGGATAATGTTTTGGTTCGGTACCTTCTTCAGGTTTCAGGGGCGGCAGAGTGGCGCGGTGGTAGAGTCGGGTTTGATCCCGAATACAGTTGCTGTCTGTACAGAGTTTGTATTTTTTTCCTGTGCTGCAAGGGTTTCTCCGAGATCTTCGATTTCCACCCACCCACCCACACACCAAAGATGCACAGGTTAATTGGCTTGGCATAAACGTAAAATTGTCCCTAGTGTGTGGAGGGTCATGTCAATGTGTGGGTATCGCTTGTTGGTGCGGAATTGGCCAATTTCCATGCTGTATCTCTAAACTGGAGGGGGGGACACACACAATGCCTGGCAAGTGATAGGTGGATACTGGTGAGGGGGGAGTTGATTGGCAAAGGTGTGAACAAAGGCTAAATATGAAAAGGAGACAAATGGGTGTTAGATGAGGAGAAAAGAGTGAAAGAGGAGTGAAATATAAACCCAGATAAGACCACCAGGGGCGCAGGGGAGATGGCAGCCCTGCCGGCAGTCGGTTAGTTTTTTCATCTTTGTGTTATTTTTAGAGTTTGTTAATAATTTGTTTTAATGTACTTCGGTTTGTTTTATGTGGGGGGAGGGGATTGGGGGAAACTTTATTTCAAGCTCTTACCTTCCCGGAAATGTGATCAATTTTCAGGATTGCATTCTCCGGGCTCTGCGGCCTACCATCACTGGAGCTGGAGGCCTCCTCGGACAGTCGTGAGCTCCACCGCGGGGCACGGACTTAACATCGGAGCAGATCCCTTGCCTGGGATCGCTCCCAACTTGGCTTGCGGAATTTACCATCAAGAGCTCGCAGTCTCGGGAGAGGCTAGTCGGGAGCTCCAACGCTGCAGATGGTTCAACCAGCCCCGATGCGAGGTTCGATCGCCAGGCGCGGGGGAGCTGACATCCTCCCAAAGCAGGAGCTGATCGCCTCGACGCGGAGGGCCCGAACGCCACTGGCTATGGGAGTCAAGACCGTCCCGTCAACGGAGGGATCGAGGCCCCTGACCGAGGAAGAACAAAAGGAAGGACTTGAACTTTATTTCGCCTTCCATCACAGTGAGACAATAGACAATAGACAATAGGTGCAGGAGTAGGCCATTCGGCCCTTCGAGCCAGAACCGCCATTCAATGCAATCATGGTTGATTATCCCCAAACAGTACTCCGATCCTGCCTTCTCCCCATATCCCCCGACTCCGCTATATTTAAGAGCCCTATCTAGCTCTCTCTTGAAAGCATCCAGAGAACCTGCCTCCACTGCCCTCTGAGGCAGAGAATTCCACAGACTCACCACTCTCTGTGAGAAAAAGTGTTTCCTCGTCTCCGTTCTAAATGGCTTACTCCTTATTCTTAAATTGTGGCCCCTGGTTCTGGACTCCCCCAACATCGGGAACATGTTTCCTGCCTCTAGCGTGTTCAAGCCCTTAACTATCTTATATGTTTCAATGAGATACCCTCTCATCCTTCTAAACTCCAGAGTGTACAAGCCCAGCTGCTCCATTCTCTCAGCATATGACAGTCCCGCCATTCCGGGAATTAACCTTGTAAACGTACGCTGCCCTCCCTCAATAGCAAGAATGTCCTTCCTCAAATTAGGGGACCAAAACTGCACACAATACTCCAGGTGTGGTCTAACTAGGGCTCTGTACAACTGTAGAAGGACCTCTTTGCTCCTATATTTGATTCCTCTTGTTATAAAGGCCAACATGCCATTCGCTTTCTTCACTGCCTGCTGTACCTGCATGCTTACATTCATAGACTGATGTACAAGGACCCCCAGATCCCGTTGTACTTCCCCTTTTCCCAACTTGACGCCATTTAGATAGTAATCTGCCTTCCTGTTTTTGCTACCAAAGTGGATAACCTCACATTTATCCGCGTTAAACTTCATCTGCCATGCATCTGCCTGCTCCCCCAACCTGTCCAAGTCACCCTGCATTCTCATAGCATCCTCCTCACAGTTCACATTGCCACCCAGCTTTGTGTCATCTGCAAATTTGCTAATGTTACTTTGATCTAAATCATTGATGTATATTGTAAATAGCTGCGGTCCCAGCACCGAGCCTTGCGGTACCCCACTAGTCACTGCCTGCCATTCTGAAAGGGACCCGTTAATCCTTACTCTTTGTCTGCCAACCCCTTCTCTATCCATGTCAGCACTCTACCCCCAATACCATGTGCCCTAATTTTGCCCACTAAGGCATTTATCAGCCTTCAGTCCCATCACAGTGAGACAATAGAGAATAGGTGCAGGAGTAGGCCATTCCTACACACAAGGAATGTGTAGGAGTCACTGTGGTGGATGTTCATGTTAAAATGTGTTTTTGAGTGATCTGTTGCTTTTAATTGTATGACTGACCTGGCCAGTGAAATCCCTCGTATGTTGCAAAACAAACCTGGTGAATAAAATCTGATTCTGATTCTGATAAACCCAGATCAAGAGATATAGTGGAAGGGGACAGAGACAACAGCTAAATGAATTAATGGGTATTCTGTATTGTGTGCAATTTTTAAGGCTAGAAATATCAGGAAATGGTCTGCTCTGTTTTTATATAATACCAAAGATATTACCCAGATCACTGGATGTGCAGTTTGAGCCTGTCTCATGGCAATATTTACTCAAAATCACATAGAAATGTAGTTCATGAATGTAATTTCTGGATTTGGGGTTTAACCCATAACCTTCTGATTCCGGGATAGGTGTGCAACCAGTGAGCAAAGAAGATGTTTTAAAATAGGTGGATGGTGTAGATATTTGTATAAAATTGCATCAAACAAACAATTTAATGCCCCTCGCAAGTAATTATTCATCTTGCTTTAAATTGATTCAGCTCAACTATGCCAAGCAGCAGCACGTTTCACTGGGAAAGGAAAAGCTGAAGGTTGCATTTCAATGAGTGGCATCCAAATGCAGAGCATTCTGTGGCAAATTACCACCTCATTTAACCTGCAAATTCTGATGTAAATGTTTTCACGTTTATGTGAGAAAGGCCATATCAATCTTTCTCCAATTTCCTTGTATCTTTCAAAAAATATGCGCACTACCAATGGTGTAATATCATAGAGTGTTTAATCATACAACACAGAAACAAGTCTAATATGTTGACCATGTCACTGATTTTTATAACTGTCCCAGTCACATTTTGCTGTGTTTGGGTCCATATCCCTCTAATCTTTCCGATCCATGACCCTTTCCAAATATCTTTTAAACATCATCAATGTACCCACCTCTACAACTTCCTCTGGCAATTCATTCCATGTGCATGTCACCTTCTGTGAAGAGAAATTATCCCTTTTGATTCTTTTAAATCTTTCCCCTTTCACCAGTGCCCTCCAGTTCTCGACTCCTCTACCCTGGAAAAAGACAGTGACCATGCACCTTATCTATGCCTCTCAGGATTTTGTATACCTACATAAAGTCAGCCCTCAGTCTGCTATGCTTCCAGAAAATAATTCTCAGCTGTACAGTTGTCTTGTACAACATGATGTCCCATCTCCCCTACTCAATTCCCTGACTGACAAACACAAGCGTGTCAAATGGCTTGTTCACTATCCTGACTAACTATGTCACCAATTTCATGAATTTGTGTACCTGTACCCCAAGGGCTTCCTGCTCTACAATGCTCTTCAGGCCTCTATCATTTACTGTCATACGTCACAACCTGGGTTGACTAAACAAATACACAAAAGTGCTGGAGAAACTCAGCGGGTGCAGCAGCAACTATGGAGCGAAGGAAACAGGCAACGTTTCGGGCCGAAACCCTTCTTCAGAACAAATACATCACCTAGGAGGATTGAATGCACCCTAGTGCAGGATTGTAAGATCATTATTTAATATTTAGTATTTAGAATATTTGGTAAGTTTTGTATTTGGTGGTGGGTGTGTTGGTATTGTTGTGTAAATAATTGAATTAATTTATTTTTAGTTAAAAAAACAAATGCATCCCCTCACGTTTGTTTAAGTTAAATTCCATCTGTCTTTCTTTCATCATAATCATACTTTATTAGCCAAGTATGTTTTGCAACATACGAGAAATTTGATTTGTCATATAGTCATGCTAATAAAAAGCAACAGAACACACATAATACATTTTAACATTAACCACCACCACAGTGAATCCTCCACATTCCTCACTGTGATGGAAGGCAAAAAGAAAGTTCAAACTCTCCCTCCATTGTTCTCTCGCGATCGGGGGCTTCGAGCCTTCTGTTGACGGGATGATCTTGAATCCCATAACCAGTGGCAGGCCTCCTCGTTGGGGTGATCAAGCTCCTGCATCAGAGGGATCCCAGCTCCCAGCGCCGGGCGATCGGACCCCGGGTCAGGGCTGGTCGAAACCTTCTGCGGTTTTGGGGCTCCCGACTCAGTCTCTCCCGAGTCCGAGAGCTCCTTGATGTTAAAGTCCACAGTCCGCAGTTGGAGCGTCGATCCCAGGCAAGGAATCGGCTCCGATGGTAAGTCCACGCCCCATGGTGGGGCTCAAAGTCAGTCCCGAGCAAGGCCACCAGCACCATGATGTTAGGCCGTAGAGCGACCGGAGATACAATCCGGAAAACAATCGCATCTCCGGCAAGGTAAGTGATTGGAAAAAAAAGTTTCCCCCCACCTCCTCTCCCACCCCTGACATAAAACAAACCAGAGAACACAAACTTTTAAAACACACTAAAAAGAACAAAAAAAAGGGCAGACAGACTGTTGGTGAGGCTGCCATCGCGGAGCCACCCTCTTCCCTAATTGATCTAGATCCTCTTGCAAATTTGGATGCATGCTGGTATTTTCTCTCTACACTACTGTTGTTCTTGTGCATAGCTTGTTTGTATTCATGATTAGTATTAACTTATTTAATTGGATAACTGGCCTTTCACTGTATCTCTGTACACATGACAATAATAAACCAATATCAGTAGCCATAGGAAACCTCATTGTCCACTATACCATCCATTTTAGTGTTATCCACAAATTTGCTATCCACATATATTGTCATCCAAATCATAAATAATGATGACAACTATAGTACACCCAGTACAGATCCCTGTGGTGTACCACTGGTCACATGGTTAAATCTGAAAACATAGAAACATAGAATATAGGTGCAGGAGGAGGCCATTTGGCCCTTTGAGCCAGCACCGCCATTCATTGTGATCATGGCTGATCATCCCCTATCTATAACCCATGCCTGCCTTCTCCACATATCCCTTGACTCCACTAGTCCCTAGAGCTCTATCTAACTCTCCCTTAAATCCATCCAGTGACTTGGCCTCCACTGCCCTCTGTGGCAGGGAATTCCATAAATTCACAACTCTCTGGGTGAAAAAGTTTTTTCTCACCTCAGACTTAAATGACCTCACCTTTATTCTAAGACTGTGGCCCTTGGTTCTGGACTCACCCAACATTGGGAACATTTTTCCTGCATCCAGCTTGTCCAGTCCTTTTATAATTTTATATGTTTCTATAAGATACCCCCTCATCCTTCTAAACTCCAGTGAATACAAGCCTAGTCTTTTCAATCTTTCCTCATATGACAGTCCCGCCATCCCAGGGATCAATCTTGTGAACCTACGCTGCACTGCTTCAATCACAAGGATGTCCTTCCTCAAATTAGGAGACCAAAACTGTACACAATACTCCAGATGTGGTCTCACCAGAGCCCTATACAACTGCAGAAGAACCTCTTTACTCCTATACTGAAATCCTCTTGTTATGAAGGCCAACATTCCATTAGCTTTCTCACTGCCTGCTGTACCTGCACGCCATCTTTCAGTGACCGGTGTACAAGGACACCCAGGTCTCACTGTACCTCCCCCATACCTAACCTAATTGAGATAATAATCTGCCTCCTTGTTTTTGCCGCCAAAGTGGATAAAGTGAAGTGGATACAATGAAGTGAAAACAACTCTAATTTACTCTGACTTTTTCCACCAAGCCAGTTTTGAATTGTCTTGCTAGCTCATTCTGTGATTGAACCTTCTAGCCTACCAAGCGGGATCCTCTCAAAGGTCTTGCTAAAGTTCTTGTTGACAACATCCACCATCTTGCCCTCATCAATCTCCTTGGTGACCTCTTCAAAACAACTCTTATTATACTTGTGAGGCATGATTTCCCACACACAAAGATGTGTTGACTATCTGTTTAAGAAAGAACTGCAGATGCTGGAAAAATCGAAGGTCGACAAAAATGCGGGTGAGGGAGCATCTATGGAGAGAAGGAATAGGCGACGTTTTGAGTCGAGACCCTTCTTCAGACTGACCATCTGTAATCAGTGTTTGATTATTTCTAATCAGGCTTTGTGTAATATCTACGACGCACACCTGTTTTGATTGTTATTGAATTAAAATAAGTTATCAATGTACCTGGAGAGGGAGGAGAAGGCATGAAGAGAATACCAGCCGGTCTCTCATGGTCAATTTTACACAGGCCCGAAAAGCCACTGCTCAGTATTTTCCACTCAGGATGAGGATCAACATTAATGAGTTTCAGGTGTTAAAATTGTTCCAAATCACCTTGCCATGACCCACTCAAAATCTTGTTCAGTTCAGCTGCAATTTTTTTTAGTCTCAAAATGCTGCAGAGTGACAATAAAGTGTATTGATCTGTTTGTAATATCACCCTATTCTTTTCAATATCATTTAATTTGTCGGTGTGATAAAATCAAATCCCCGACTGTGTACAATGGTGTCTTTTAACATTTGTGTGGAATTCAATTTAAAGGCTGGTTCAAATCACTTTATTCCCAGTTGAAATAGTAGACTGGTGGTCTGTCTTCCAGGCAAACAATCCTTCACTAAGAAAATTAATCAGCATAATGCTTTTCTTTGGAATACAGTGGGCAACAGGCAATATGGGATAAATTCAATATGCTAATATTTAATTAGTGTTTTAAATCATCGGGGGGGAAAATCCCAGTGAGATCCATTAATGGTTAGCTTGATGCTAAATTCTATCTTCAAAGCAACTTGTGTCACTTTAAATTGAAAAGCTTTACAATATAAAACAACTTTTAAGAGGTTTAAAGTCTTGCAATGATGAAAATGCATCTGGAGGTAAGGGCCTAAAGATTTATTTGCACATCTATTAAAAAAGAGGTTTGTAGTTTAAAAAAATGTTGCCCAGGGTAATACATCTTTTCACATACAGTATTGAGACATTTTACTCATAATGGTTGGGTGGGAATGTTGTTTTCACAGTGAAATGCGCCCTCGAGGTTGGACATACCTTTCTCAAGTGTCTGGGGAAATCTGATGGATAGACCCAAAATGCTGGAATAACTCAGCGGGACAGGCAGCATCTCTGGATAGAAGGAATGGGTGACGTTTCAGGTCGAGACCCTTCTTCAGACCAGTCGAAGGGTCTCGATCCGAAACGTCACCCATTCCTCCTGTCCTGCTGAGTTACTCCAGCATTTTGTGTCTATCTTCGATTTAAACCAGCATCTGCAGTTCCTGCCTATGGCGTTCTGATAGAAATATATAACATCTTGAGAGGCATCGATAGAGAAGATTTTTTTTCCCAGGGTGGAACTGTCAAATACTAGAAGGGATGGCTTTAAAGTGAGAGGGGGAAAGCTTGAAGGAGACTTACGAGGCAAGATGTTTACGGAGGGAATGGAACATGTTGCTGTGAATGGTGGTGGAAGCAGATATGATAGCACAGTTTAAGAGAATGGAGAGATTGTGAACATTTGCAGCCACCCATGCAGCTTAAACCGGCTTCATGGTTGACTCAGATGTCATGGGCTGAAAGGCTTGTTCCTCTTGTTCTGTGTTGTCTGTGCTGTTTTCTTTTAAATTATAGGGGAAAGAAGTGGGGGAATGGGAGTGGTGGGACTGTTCTCAGAGCTGCCTTAGACATTAAAGGGTGAAAGTTATCATCTAAATTGATGATATGAGACTCCTTCTTGCAGGCAAATCAGACCACTTCCAAAAGACGTGGTCTGCATTTATCGACTTACTACAAGTATAAGGTGCAACAGTACTTTAAAAAGAAATGGTGTCAGGATCTGGTAAGGGAGGATGAAAAATACGAAGTTGGTATATCCCTTTTTGCGCGGTCTTCATAATAGAGCTTTTGTTTCTTTTTCTTTTTTTCTTTTCTATGGCCTATTTCTTAACTTTTTTCCCTCTCTTTGCTTAATGGGTCTTTCTTTTTGATCACTTTCACAATATCATGACTTTCTCTCACTTTCTTTACTTTCTTTATTACTCTCTCTTTTTAAAGCTTAAAAAATGAAGTGGTACAATAAATGTAATAAGATATATTTGGCTTGTACTATTGTAATGTACTGTACTTCTAATAAATAAAATTATTTTAAAAAATAAACACATAAATAAATAAATAAATAAATAAATGCATTGCAGGGAAAATCTGACGGTAAATTGCAAGGAAATATCATATGCTGATTTGGGAGCATTATTCAAACGCAGCATCGTTTCACACCCACAGTTAGTACTCACCAGTAAATTATGAGCAGGGTTCCCTAGTTTTGTATCCATTCTTTTTATTTCTGGAAAAGTGTGCCTTATTAACCTACAATTTACTAATCTCCATTCCCATTAGATGGGTTCATGATTAGAGGCACATGTTTGGGAAGATTAGTACTTTATTTGCACTTTGCATGCTATTTTGTTTAGAATTTAAAAAAAAAGTATGTTTGTTAAAATATCCATGTAACATATTTCCAAAATTACTGGAGATGATGTGTAATGAAAGTATATCTAGTCGTTGTACAATAACATTCTCAACATTCTCCCAAATTTCATTTATGCTTTGATAATTAATTTAATAACAATTAACTTAGATTGGTAGTTAGCCAAGAGAGCAGTACTAGCAAATATTTACTAGTTTTACTTTTCTTTATCATAGACAGGTGCTGGTTTAATGTCTGTGTTTCATCAATTCTGATCACAAGATAGGGATCTACTGTGAATTGCAATAATGTTGAATAAGCAGGAACAGCTAGAAGTCAGTGATGTTTGTGGTACAAGCGAGAATTGCAAATCACATTGAACAGAAAGATTAGAATATATAAAATACAGACACTAAAACTTTCAATTGCCACTAATTCTCAATTATGGTAAGTCAGCTGATATAAAGTGGAAACACAATATTCCTGGAGATTAATTCCCATTAAGGCTCCTGCTTTATTGCTGTAAACCAGTGAATCAAGTTAGTGACCCCATTTATTAGTTATTTATGCAATAGCCAAATGTGTACTGTCATATTTACAAGTTATTGAAGAGAATAATTTGATGTTGGGGAATCCTGAGAGGTATGATCTCATTCATTAATGCACATTGTTCAACATTTAAAGAGTTTTTGAAGGCAGATTGGAGCCAGAGATGCTAAAATGGAAACATTTTTGTCATGAGAACAAAATACTTAAAGCAGTAAACATTGGAGTCTGGAAGAAATATATTCTGCTGAAATAAAATGGTAAATAATGATATGCCAGGGATGAATAACAAGAAAAAACTCCTTCTCCTTCTTCGTCTCCTTCTTCTTGCATATAGCGTGCATGGCCTAAAGTTGTGGGACAACTTGTTCGATTTGATCTTATTTGATTGTGCATGTCAGGTTGATTGCATTTGTTGAAACAGGGCGGACCACGTGAAGGTTGCAATCTCCCACCCCAAGAAAAAACTCATTCCAAGGAAAGAGGTACAAGAACAGAATGACACAAGGGAAAAGAGGTTTAATTCAGTTTAGTTTAGAGATACAGCGCGGAAACAAGTCCTTCGGCCCAAGTCCTTCCACACCGACCAGCGATCCCCACACATTAACACTATCCTACACACACTAGGGACAATTTTTACATTTACCCAACCAATTAACCTACATACCTGTACATCTTTGGAGTGTGGGAGGAAACCGAAGATCTCAGAGAAAAGCCACGCAGATCACGGGGAGAACGTACAAACTCCGTTTTGACAGCACCCGTAGTCGGGATCGAACCCGGGTCTGCGGTGTTGCAAGCACTGTAGGGCAGCAACTCTAACACTGAGACAGCGTGCTGCAGGTTAAGGAAGCAATAAAAATAATTTTGAAAATAAATGAAATTACAACTGAAATGATAATGAAAGGTAAAAAGAAATAGTATGAAATTGTGTACATGGAATAGAAAGCAAAGGAATATCAGGACAGGATGACCAAGAAAGTATGTAAAAGTATATATGTGTAGGAAAGAACTGTAGATGCTGGTTTAAATTGAAGGTAGACACAAAATGCTGGAGTAACTCAGCGGGACAGGCAGCATCGCTGGAGAGAAGGAATGGGCGACGTTTCGGGTCGAGACTCTTCTTAAAACTGAAGAAGGGTCTCGACCCAAAACATCACCCATTCCTTCTCTCCAGAGATGCTGCTTGTCCTGCTGAAAAAGTATATAGTCCCCTGAAAGCACCACTGTTTAAAAGAGCAAGGCACAAGATAGGAAATTATAGCCTGACTTCAGTAGTTGGTAATTGACTAAAGACAATAGACAATAGGTGCAGGAGTAGGCCATTTGGCCCTTTGAGCCAGCACCGCCATTCAATGTGATCATGGCTGATCATCCCCAATCAGTACCCCGTTCCTGCCTTCTCCCCATATCCCCTGACTCCGCAATTTTTAAGAGTCCTACCTAGCTCTCTCTTGAAAGCATCCAGCGAACCTGCTTCCACCGCCCTCAATGGCTGAGAATTCCACAGTCTCACCACACTCTGTGAGAAAAGGTGTTTCCTCATCTCCATTCTAAATGGCTTACTCCTTATTCTTAAACTGTGGCCCCTGGTTCTGGACTCCCCCAACCTCGGGAACATGTTTCCTGCCTCTAGCGTGTCCAAACCCTTAACAATCTAATATGTTTCAATGAGATTTCCTCTCATCCTTCTAAACTCCAGAGTGTGCAAGCCCAGCTGCTCCATTCTCTCACCATATGACAGCCCCGCCATCCCGGGAATTAACCTTGTAAACCTACGCTGCACTCCCTCAAAACGGGAGAGACATGGAGAACAGGGGAGAGAAAAGACTTTGCCTTCCATCACAGTGGGTCCACTGTGATGGATGTGTGTGTGAACTAAATTGTGTGTATGTCTAGGAATTATCTTTGTTTGTATGGCTGTGGAAACAGAATTTCGTTTGAGCCTCACTGAGGCTCAAATGACAATAAATTGTATTGTATTGTATTGTAATAGCAAGAATATCCTTCCTCAAATTAGGGGACCAAAACTGCACACAATACTACAGGTGTGGTCTCACTAGGGCTCTGTACAACTGCAGAAGGACCTCTTTGCTCCTATATTCGATTCCTCTTGTTGTAAAGGCCAACATGCCATTCTCTTTCTTCACTGCCTACTGTACCCTCATGCTTACTTTCATAGACTGATGAACAAGGACCCACAGATCCCGTTGTACTTCCCCTTTTCCCAACTTGATGCCATTTAGATAGTGATCTGCCTTTCTGTTTTTGCTCCCAAAGTGGATAACCTCACATTTATCCGCATTAAACTTAATCTGCCATGCATCTGCCCGCTCCCCCAACCTGTCCAAGTCACCCTGCATTCTCATAGCATCCTCATCCATTAATTCCTATTCTTTGTTTCCTGTCTGCCAACCACTTCTCCATCCATGTCAGCACTCTACCCCCAATACCATGTGCCGTAATTTTGCCCACTAATCTCCTATGTGGGACCTTATCAAATGCTTTCTGAAAGTCCAGATACACTACATCCACTGGCTCTCCCTTGTCCATTTTCATAGATACATAAATACATAGAAAATAGGTGCAGGAGCAGGCCATTCGGCCCTTCGAGCCTGAACCGCCATTCAATATGATCATGGCTGATCACCCAACTCAGTATCCCGTACCTGCCTTCTCTCCATACCCCCTGATCCCTTTAGACACAAGGGCCACATCTAACACATCTAATTCTCGCTAGAATTTAGAAGATTGAGGGGTGATCTTATAGAAACTTACAAAATTCTTAAGGGGTTGGACAGGCTAGATGCAGGAAGATTGTTCCAGATGTTGGGGAAGTCCAGAACAAGGGGTCACAGTTTAAGGATAAGGGGGAAATCTTTTAGGACCGAGATGAGGAAAACTTTTTTCACACAGAGAGTGGTGAATCTCTGGAATTCTCTGCTGCAGAAGGTAGTTGAGGCCAGTTCATTGGCTATATTTAAGAGGGAGTTAGATGTGGCCCTTGTGGCTAAAGGGATCAGGGGGTATGGAGAGAAAGCAGGTACAGGATACTGAGTTGGATGATCAGCCATGATCATATTGAATGGCGGTGCAGGCTCGAAGGGCCGAATGGCCTACTCCTGCACCTATTTTCTATGTTTCTATGTTTCTCCGGTTTGTCTTATGTGGGGGGAGGGAGAGGGGATCGGGGAATATATTTTTTCAGGTTCTTACTTTTCCGGAGATGCGATTGATTTTCGCATCGCATTCTCCAGGCGCTCTGCGGCCTTCCATCGATGAAACTGGAGGCCTCCTCGGATTGTCGTGAGCCCCACCGTGGGGCGCGGACTTAACATCGGAGCTGATCCCTTGCTTGGGATCGCTCCAACCGTGGCCTGCGGACTTACCATCAAGAGCTCGCCGTCTTGGGAGATGCTAGTCGGGAGCTCCAGCGTTGAGGAAAGTTCGACCAGCCCCGACGCGAGGTTCGATCGTCCAGCGCAGGGAGCTGACATCCTCCCAATGCAGGAGCTGATCGGTTAGACGCAGAGGACACAATCGCCGCCGGCAACGGGAGTCAAGATTGTCCCGTCAATGGAGGGCTCGAGGCCGCCGACCGCAGGAGAAAAAGGGAAGAGACTTGAACTTTATTTCGCCTTAAATCACAGTGAGGAATGTGTAGGAGTCACTGTGGTGGATGTTTATGTTAAAATGTGTTTTGGCTGATCTGTTGCTTTTTATTTGTATGACTGACTTGGCAAATGAAATTCCTCATATGTTGCAAAACCTACCATTAAAGATGTTATAGCAGTGCATTTGGAAAGCCGTGACAAGATCGTTCAAAGTCAGCATTGATTCATGAAGGGGAAACCATGCTTGACAAATCCTCTGGAATTTTTTGTAGATGTAACAAATAGAAGGATAAGGGAGTGCCAGTGGATGTGGTGTATCTGAACTTTCAAAATGCCTTTGACAAGGTCCAGGGTATTGACATGGATAGGGAACTGGTTGGCAGACAGGAAGCAAAGAGTAGGAATTAACGGGTCCTTTTCAGAATTGCAGGCAATGACTAGTGGGGTGCCACAAGACTCAGTGCTGGGACCCCAGTTATTTACAATATATATTAACGATTTAGACAAAGGAATTAAATGTAACCTCCAAATTTGCAGATGACACAAAGCTGGGTGACAGTGTAATCTGCAAGGAGGATGCCATGGGGCTGCAGGATGACTTGGATATGTTGGGTGAATGGGCAGATGCATGGCAGATGTAGTATAATATGGATAAATGTGAGGTTATCCACTTTGGTGGCAAGAACAGGAAGACAGATTATTATTGGAATGGTGTTAGATTAGGAAAAGGGGAGGTGCAATAAGAACTGGGTGTGCTTGTACATCAGTCACTGAAAGTAAGCATGCAGGTACAGCAGGCAGTGAAGAAAGCTAATGGCATGTTGGCCTTTATTGCAAGAGGATTTGAGTTTAGGAGAAAGGAGGTCCTACTGCAGTTGTACAGGTCCCTGGTACAGGACTATTTCTCTGTTTCTATAAAGTAACAAGCAGGAAAGACAAAGGCGAGTTAGTGGATGCTGTTTACTTGGATTTTCCAGAAGGCATTCAATAAGGTGCCGCATGTGAGGCTGTTAAACAAGATAGCAGGCCATGGTATTTGAGGCATGGAGCTAGCAATGAGAGATGATTGACTGACTGGCAAAAGGAGAAGAGTGGGAATAAAGGGGGCCTTTTCTGGTTGGCGGCTAGTGACCAGTGGTGTTCTGCAGTGGTTAGTACTGGGTCTGCTACTTTTCATTTTATTTTCTAATGATCAAGATCATGTGATAGGAGAAGAATCAGGCCATTCGGCCTATTAAGTCTACTCCACCATTCATTCATTGCTGGTCTATCTCTCCCTCCTAACCCCAATGATCTGGGTGATCGAATCGATGTCTCTGTGGCCAGGTTTGCAGATGATACAAAGATAGGTGGAGGGGTGGGCAGTGTTGAGGAAGCATGAGGTCTGCACAAGGACTTAGACAGGTTGGGAGAGTGGCCAAAGAAATCATCATGTTACACATGGAAATCTAGCAATGTTGTTCAGTGAACCTTTCAATTTTGCCCAAAGTGTCAATTGGAATACAGCATAGCAAATTGTACGATTGTGCAAGGTATTTGGTAGAAGGAATGAAGGCATAGACTATTTTCTAAATGGGTAGAGGATTCATAAATTGGAAGTGCAGAAGGACTTGGAAGTGCTCAGGGACTTGGGAATGCTAGTGCAGGATTTTCCAACAGGGAGGGAGGGAGGGAGGGAGGGAGGGAAGGAAGGAGGGAAGGAAGGAGGGAAGGAGGGAGCGAGGGAGGGAGGGAGGGAGGGAGGGAAGGAAGGAAGGAAGGAGGGAAGGAGGGAAGGAAGGGAGGAAGGGAGGGAGGGAGCGAGGGAGTGAGGGAGCGAGGGAGGGAGGGAGGGAGGGAGGGAGGGAGTGAAGGGGGGAAGGAGGGCAGGAGGGAAAGAGGGAAGGAAGGGAGGAAGGGAGAAAGGGAGGAAGGGAGGAAGGGAGCGA
Organism: Amblyraja radiata; assembly: GCF_010909765.2. Lineage (NCBI taxonomy): Eukaryota > Metazoa > Chordata > Chondrichthyes > Rajiformes > Rajidae > Amblyraja > Amblyraja radiata. The sequence goes on from NC_045961.1 coordinate 22,486,806, forward strand.
GGGAGGGAGGGAGGGAGGGAAGGAGGGAGCAATGTCTGCATGCATTTCAGGAGGACTAGAATATAAAATATTCTTGCCATAGAGGGAGTACAGAGAAGGTTCACCAGACTGATTCCTGGGATGGCAGGACTTTCATATGAAGAAAGACTGGATAGACTCAGCTTGTACTCGCTAGAATTTAGAAGATTGAGGGGGGATCTTATTGAAACTTACAAAATTCTAAAAGGGTTGGACAGGCTAGATGCAGGAAGATTGTTCCCAATGTTGGGGAAGTCCAGAACAAGGGGTCACAGTTTAAGGATAAGGGGAAAGTCTTTTAGGACCGAGATGAGAAAAACATTTTTCACACAGAGAGTGGTGAATCTGTGGATTTCTCTGCCACAGAAGGTAGTTGAGGCCAGTTCATTGGCTATATTTAAGAGGGAGTTAGATGTGGCCCTTGTGGCTAAAGGGATCAGGGGGTATGGAGAGAAGGCAGGTACAGGATGCTGAGTTGGATGATCAGCCATGATCATATTGAAGGGCGGTGCAGGCTCGAAGGGCCGAATGGCCTACTCCTGCACCTATTTTATATGTTTTCTATGTTTTTAAAAGCAAAGATCCAATGTTGAGGTTTTATAAGGTGCTGGTCAGACCACGCTTGGAATATTGTGAGCAGCTTTGGGCCCCTTATCAGAGGAAGGATGTGCTGGTGTCAGGAAGGGGCCAGAGGAGGTTTTACAAGAATGATCCTGGGGATGATTGTGTTAGTTAAGGAGCGCTCCATGGTTCTGGGCCTGTACTCACTGGAGTATAAAAGGATGAAGTGGGCGGTGTCTCATTGAAACCTACCAAATAATGAAAGGCCTAAGACGAGTGAATGTGGAGAGGATGTTTCCAGTCATGGGAGAGTCTAGGACCAGAGGCCACAGCTTCAGAATAAAACATGTAACTTTAGAATGGAGATGAGGAGGAATTTGTTTGCTAGGGGTGAATCTGTGGAATTAATTGCCGCAGAAAGCTAAGTTATATGGAGGCTAAGTTATATTTATTTTTAAGGTGGAAATTGATACGTTCTTGATTAGTAAGCGTGTCAAAGGTAACATGGAAAAGGACGGAGAATGGGGTTGAGAGGGAAAAATCGATGAGCTATGACCAAATGGTGGAGCAGACTCAATGGGCCGAGTGACGTGATTCTGCTCCTATCTTATGATCTTTTAAAGTGACATCAAGGTGGCAAATGTGGTAGGGCTGGTGAAGGAGGCTTTCAGTACATTGGCCTTCAACAGTCAGGCAAATGGGGGTAGAGATTGAGACGTTATGTTACAATTGAACAAGACATGAGTGAGGCCGTACTTGGAATATTGTGTTCAGTTTGGGTTAACCTGCCATAGCAAAGCTGCCATTATGTTGGAAAGGGTGCAGAGAAAATCTACAAGGATGTTGCCAGACCCAAGGGCCTGTGCTTGAGGGAGTGGTTGGGCAGACTAGGGATTTAATCCTTGGAGTGCAGGAGGGTGGAGAGTGATTTTATAGGGGTATATAAAATCATGAGGAGAAGAGATATCCTGACATATGGCATCTTTGTGTGGTAAGGCAACAGTTCTGCGGCTGACAAGAAGGCTCTGCAGAGAGTTATCAACACAGCCCAGAAGATCACCAACACACATCTGCCTGCCCTGGAAGAGATCTATAGCTCTCGTTGCCTGCAAAAGGCATCACGCATCCTAAAGGACTCATCTCATCCCGCACATCACTTGTTTGCCCTTCTGCCCTCAGGAAAGCATTCCAGGTCCATCAAATCACAAACCACAAGATTAACAAACAGTTTCTACCCCAAGGCCATCACCACTCTGAACTCTGCACTGAATACACAAACCCCATAGCCAATATTTTGTACTGCTATAACACAATACTGTGAAATATTACACATTCTTGACTTGACGACGTTTTTCTTGCCGTTTTTGCTGTTTTCATTGTTATTATTTATTTATCTGATATGTTGGAGCTCTGCTCGGGCAGTGCACCTGAAATTTTGTTGTGTGTTTTTACAATGACAATAAAGTGTATTATTATTAATATTATCTATATAATTAAAAGTCTCATCTTGACCACTTCCTGTCTGCGCTGTATATTGATTTTAGAAAAAACGCTACCCTCTATAGCTGTGATTTTTGGCCATCTTACTCACAGCCCTCCTCAGCTGAGCCATCCCCGAGGATTTTTCCCATCGATGAAAAATAAAAAAGCTATGAGTGTTTATAAAACCTTGAGAGCAGCAGATTGGTCCTCTCGCCTGTCAATCACCGTGATGAAGTTAACACCCCTTCGGGGGGGGGGGGGCAGGACTATGAAACCCCGGATGCCTGGACGTGAGTCAGTCACTCTGCAATATCGCGAGGGAGAGGCCACGACTGCCATTCTAAGCAGTGAATCAATTGAACTGTGAGTCTGCAATGTACTTGCAATAAATGATTTGTTTGTCCTTAATGACAATGCCCTGAGTTGTTTGGCCTGCTGCCTGTGCTTGAAAGTGCAATGCTTAATTGGAAATGAAGTGAAGTGAAATGAGAATGCCATGAGTTCTTTGGCCTGCTGCCGTGCCTGTGCTTGAACGTGCAATGCTTAATTGGAAATGAAATGAAATGAAATGACAATGCCATGAGTTGTTTGGTCTGCTGCCCTGCCTGTGCTTGAAACTGCAATACTTTATTAGGTCCAACTGTGTTTGGAAGGAATAAATGCTTTATTAGGTCAGACTGTCTTTGGAAGGAATAAATGCTTTATTAGGTCCGACTGTGTTTGGAAGGAATAAATGCTTTATTAGGTCCAACTGTGTTTGGAAGGAATAAATGCTTTATTAGGCCCGACTGTGTTTAGAAGGAATACATGTTTTATTAGGTCCGACTGTGTTTAGTCCAAATGTCCCACTCATTTTGTGACTTCTGCTTAGTGGACAGATCGCACTGATTGCGTAATTTCCTGTGAGTGCAGAGGTCACACTGATTATGTAATTTCCGGTAAGTGCAGAGGTCACGCTGATTACGGAAGTGATGCTGACTGCGGAAGCCCCACAGTGGAGAGGCCACGCTCAGCCGTGTGAGTAGATTCAAAAAAGTTTAATGTCATATAGTGTGTGTGTGTGTGTGTGTGTGTGTGTGTGTGTGTGTGTGTGTGTGTGTGTGTGTGTGTGTGTGTGTGTGTGTGTGTGTGTGTGTGTGTGTGTGTGTGTGTGTGTGTGTGTGTGTGTGTGTGTGTGTGTGTGTGTGCGTGCGTGCGTGCGTGTGTGTGTGTGTGTGTGTGTCCGTCCGTCCGTCCACTGGCCAGTAATGTTGGAATTGGTGGAGAGGCGGAATATTGTGTTAGGGGACCAGCCCTCCTGTGTGAAGCTGGGACCTAGTTATTATTATTTGTCAGGGCAAACAAATCAAAAACTAGAAGGCATAGGTTTAAGGTGAATGGGGAAAGAATTAACAGAAACCCAAGAGACATATTTTTTACACAGATGATGGATGAATGGAGTGATCTGCCAAAGGAAGTAGTTGAGCCAGGTATAGGAGCAACATTTAAAAGACATTTGGACAGATACATAGATACTCAGCCTATCCAACCACTCTCTATAACTCAAGCCACAAGGCCAGATAACATCCTAGTGAATCTCTACTGCAACTTTTCCAACTTAAGAACATCCTTCCTATCGCTGGGTGACCAGAACTGTTTACAGTACTCCAAGTGTGGTCTCACCATTAATGTGCAGCTACCTCATGATATCCCAGCTTTTATATGAGAAAAGCATTCCCAATGAAGGCAAGCATGCCAAAGGCCGTCCTCACCACATTGTCCTCTTGACTCACGACTTTTAGAGAATCATGCACCTGTACTCCCAGATCTCTCTATTCTGCAACACTCAACGCGGCTCTATATTTTGATGTCTGAATTCTCTGTTGGTTTGACATTTACCAAATGTCACAGTTTAAATCCATTTGCCATTCCTTGGTCCAACTGATCTAGATTTTGTAGTAAACTTATATATTGTCTACTAATACCGCCAACTTTGATGGCAACTCCAAATTTACTCGTAATGTTATCTCCATTGTCATCCAAATCGCTAAAGTATATAACAAACAGCACTAGGCCCAGAACCAATCCTGCCAAACACCACTGGTCACAGGCCTCAAATCAGTACAGCAACCATCCACAACTACCCTCTGACTCCTCACTGCAAGCCAATTTATGAATCCAATTAGCTAGCACACCTTGCATCTTAGCGATCTAACTTACCAGACAAACCTACAGTACCTTGTCAAAGGCCGTGTTAGAGATCGTAAAGACAACTTCCACTGTCTGGCCTTCATCAATCCATGGTGACCTGATGCCTTTGTTGCAGGCACCCTCTGGAATATCCTTTCTCATTGGATCCTTTACAGTACTGAAGACCCACAAATTGTACAGAACATCGTCATCAAGGTTTCAAAGTAATTTTTGGAAGTTATTGGATTGTGTGAGGTAAATTCAGTTGTAATTATATTGTCAGCAATAAAAATAGGAGGTTCGATGTCGCCCATTCAAAGAGTATGTAAGATTAAAATAGGAAAATGATGATCAGGTCAAATTTCAAAAGGATTCAGTTAAATCAGGGGGCATTGCATCAATCCATCTTAAAGGAATTTGTGTAAAAAAAGCTGTAGTAACCTTACTGCATATAAAGAAAAAGGAAATAGTTTCAGAGGATTGGTGATTAACTCGTGCAATTTGTTCATTTCAATATTTAGATAAAACAAGTGGCATGAACTAAAGGCCAATTAACTCAACATCAGTATTAGGAAATAAATTTACATTTTTACCTAAAGATACAATGGAGAAATATCAAGAAACCACAAATATAACAAAGTGATACACAAAGATTTTGAAAGAAAACACCATGCTTGACTGAGCTTATAGAATTATTTGGAAAACTAAAAGTACATTCTCTAATTGTCTTAATTTTTCTCAAGCAGTACAACTTCTTTAATTCTACCCACTACATCCAATTAAAAAATGTTGCTATGGGAACCCACGGATCCAAAATGTTCCTCTCCTTATGAGATAAGAATAATATACCTCATTTCAATTTGCTTGCTATGCCCCCTTTCACCTCTTTTGCAAGTCTGCTACCAATTTCTACTCTTCTCTCAACTTCATAGTAGCACACTTAATTGGCCGGTATAGGCAAGTTGGGCCAAAGGGCTTGTTTCACACTGTATCTCCCTATGATTCTATGACTCTGCACAACACCCTTACAATTTTAGGGCATAACTTAGTGACTAGTATCTACCCCAAAACTATGAATTTATGCTGATACCTTGAAGATCCTTCCTCCCACTCAGTTTCATGGAAATAGTCCATTCCATTCACCCAAATTATTTGCTGCCTTGCCCAAGGTGGGAAAGAAATAAATGAAATTGTGGGCCAGCAGCACCAGTAGTGGGAAAATACTCAAATCTCTTATGAAAGATTCAATAACAGAACATGTGGAAAACATGAAAGGGATGAGATAAATTCAGCGAGTTTATGAAGGAGAAATCATGCTTAACAAATCTACTGGGATTTTTTTTGAGTCCCTAACTAGTGGAATAGATGAGGAAGAACCAATGCTTGTGATATATTTGGACTTTCATAACGCTTTTGAGAAGGTGTCATAGAAGAGGTCAGTGCGCCAAATTAAAGCATCTGGTGTAAGGTATAAAATACAGGCATTGAATTGAGAATTGATTGACAGACAGAAAACAGAGTAAAGAAAATGTTTTTCTGTGCGCTGTGGAAATCAGTGTTTGTGCCACACCAGTTGTGTATATATATATATATTTGGATAAAGGAACCTTAAATACAATATTTGCAAGTTTGCAGATGACACAAAATGGAGGGAGTAGTGGTGTTGTAAGGTGTAAATGGGATACAAAGTGACTTCATTGTTAGTTATACACATTGGTGAGTGGGCAAATATATCTCAGGGACATGTTTTCACTCATAGGATTGTCGATAAATGGAATGAGCTGCGTGTGGAAGCTGCAGATGGGGATGCAATTACGACTTCTAAAAGTTATGTGGACTGATATATGGATAGGAAGGGCTTAGATGGCTATAGGCCCAGTGCAGGCAAATGGATCTAGCCCAGTCTGCTGACATTGTCTCCTGATTTGCACAGATTCTATGGCAAGTACAGGTTCACATCGATAAATGTGAAGTTATCCATTTTGAAACGTAAACAGAACTAAAATAAATTATTTCAACAGTGATAGATTGATTAAAAAGGACAGGTAAAATGAATTTGGATGTCCTTGAATACTAGTCATTGAAAACAGGAGATAGCTACAACATGCTGGAGTAACTCAGGGGGACAGGCAGCATCTCTGGAGAGAAGGAATGGGTGATGTTTTGGGTCAAGACCTTTCTTCTGATGAAGGAACTCAACCCGAAACATCATCTATCCTTTCTCTCCAGAGATCCAGCCTGTCCCACTGAGCTGCCCCGGCATTTTGTGTCTATCTTCAGTGTAAACCAGCATCTGCAATTCATTTCGATACATTGAGCTGAATAAGCGAGTTCAGTATCTCGATAAATGCAAGGAATTATGGGATTTGTCAAAGGTCATTTGGGATTAAGAAAAAAGAGAACGCAGCGCTGTATAAACTTTGAGTACATTTTCGGTTTGAGTTTTCGTCTTCTTTGAATCTCATATTGGTTATGGTGTTAGTCCTGGCTAAATTGGAGCAGCCATGGTACTAAAATTGAGTAAACGCTTTTGTACCGCTAGGCCATTTTGTACCGCTTGCCTGTAGCAGAACGCAGACAAGCTGCTGAATGGTTCCAGTCTGTCTGTGTGACTGATAAGTGTGCCTGATAAGAGATGCAGAGAAAAAATGGGACGTCTGCAGAAGTCTTACAATGAGATGTTAAATGCATGGAGATAATTGGATCGATGCAAACCAGACATACATAGTGTAAATAATGTTGCAAAGGCTTACTTTATTAGATGTTGATTGGGTTAATGTTGAGCCTTGTCTGGGTTTCCTGAATCTCAGGGCACATGTTGCATTATTCATCTCTGTTATCTTCCTTTTTGAAGCCTTACCAGATACAATGTATTATAGTATAATTAGGTTGGGGAACTGTCAGTTATGTACTGTGTTAATCGATGTGTGTGATTGGGTTGTGGAGAGACCATCCCCATGTGGTTCAGCCCCTCAAGGTTAGGGGACCGATAAAAGATTACCCCCACGAAGTCCTTTGTCGATCTTCTGGGAGAGCGCTTGCAACAGCGTGACCTTTTGGAGTGTAAAAACGTTTTTATAGATACCTGAAGAGAAAAAGATTAGTTAAAACAAATGTAGGTCCCTTGCAGTCAGAAACAGGTGAGTTGATCACGGGGCTCAAAGACATGGCAGACCAATTGAATAACTACTTTGGTTCTATCTTCACTAAGGAAGACATAAATAATCTGCCGGAAATAGCAGGGGACCGGGGGTCAAATGAGATGGAGGAACTGAGTGAAATCCAGGTAAGCCGGGAAGTGGTGTTAGGTAAATTGAATGGATTAAAGGCTGATAAATCCCCAGGGCCAGATAGGCTGCATCCCAGAGTACTTAAGGAAGTAGCCGCAGAAATAGTGGATGCATTGGTGATTATTTTTCAAAACTCTACAGATTCTGGAGTAGTTCCTGAGGATTGGAGTAGCTAATGTAACCCCACTTTTTAAAAAGGGAGGGAGAGAGAAAACGGGGAATTACAGACCAGTTAGTCTAACATCGGTAGTGGGGAAACTGCTAGAGTCAGTTATTAAAGATGGGATAGCAGCACATTTGGAAAGTGGTGAAATCATTGGGCAAAGTCAGCATGGATTTATGAAAGGTAAATCATGTCTGACAAATCTTATAGAATTTTTCGAGGATGTAACTAGTATAGTGGATAAGGGAGAACCAGTGGATGTGTTATATCTGGACTTTCAGAAGGTATTCGACAAGGTCCCACATAAGAGATTAGTATACAAACTTAAAGCACACGGTATTGGGTGTTCAGTATTGATGTGGATAGAGAACTGGCTGGCAGACAGGAAGCAAAGAGTAGGAGTAAACGGGTCCTTTTCACAAAAGGCAGGCAGTGACTGGTGGGGTACTGCAAGGCTCAGTGCTGGGACCCCAGCTATTTACAATATATATTAATGATTTGGACGAGGGAATTGAATGCAACATCTCCAATTTTGCAGATGACACGAAGCTGGGGGGCAATGTTAGCTGTGAGGAGGAAGCTAGGAGGCTGCAATGTGACTTGGATAGGCTGGGTGAGTGGGCAAATGCATGGCAGATGCAGTATAATGTGGATAAATGTGAGGTTATCCACTTTGGTGGCAAAAACACGAAAGTGAACTATTATCTGAATGGTGGCCGATTAGGAAAAGGGGAGATGCAACGAGACCTGGGTGTCATGGTACACCAGTCATTGAAAGTAGGCATGCAGGTGCAGCAGGCAGTGAAGAAAGTGAATGGTATGTTAGCATTCATAGCAAAAGGATTTGTGTATAGGAGCAGGGAGGTTCTACTACAGTTGTACAGGATCTTAGTGAGACCACACCTGGAGTATTGCTTACAGTTTTGGTCTCCTAATCTGAGAAAAGACATTCTTGCCATAGAGGGAGTACAGAGAAGGTTCACCAGATTGATTCCTGGGATGTCAGGACTTTCATATGAAGAAAGACTGGATAGACTCGGCTTGTACGCGCTAGAATTTAGAAGATTGAGGGTGGATCTTATAGAAACTTACAAAATTCTTAACGGGTTGGACAGGCTAGATGCAGGAAGATTGTTCCCGATGTTGGGGAAGTCCAGAACAAGGGGTCACAGTTTAAGGTTAAGGTGGAAATCTTTTAGGACCGAGATGAGAAAAACATTTTTCACACAGAGAGTGGTGAATCTCTGGAATTCTCTGCCAAAGAAGGTAGTTAAGGCCAGTTCATTGGCTATATTTAAGAGAGAGTTAGATGTGGCCCTTGTGGCTAAAGGGATCAGAGGGTATGGAGAGAAGACAGGTACGGGATACTGAGTTGGATGATCAGCCATGTTCATATTGAATGGCGGTGCAGGCTCAAAGGGCCGAATGGCCTACTCCTGCACCTAATTTCTATGTTTCTATGTCTCTGCTTGCATGAGGCTAGAAGGGGTTGGCCAAGCAGATACAAGGATCAAACCCGCGGTGGTTAGGTATTGTATTGGGGAACTGTTGTGTATTTTCCAAAGTAAAGTTTAGTTGCTCAGGTGCTTGATCCAGTATTTTATTGACTGAAACTAGACTGGGGGGAGCATAGAATGAGCTATTTACAATGACTGACCCAAATTACGACGATATGACACCAAATGATTTCTGTGATGGAAAGTCAAAGCTTTGAAGCATTTTTTAGCGGACAGGGGGTTAAAAAAGACGGGACGAAAAGACGAACTCGCTGCTCTTGCTTACGCTGCATTGTACATGAAGAGGCCCATGTTACCGACTGTCGGTGAAGAAAAACGTTGTCATGCTGATCATACAAGGAACTCTTGAAATGTGGATAAAAAATTCTTCCCGATCCCATTAGCGAACTGAAAGATGGGTGGCTTGGTGAATCGAAAGGACTAAACTGCTGGCGTCCCACATCCAGCGTCGAGCTGTCAAATCATCTCGCCAGTTATGATGAGGTTAACCAGCCAGCTACTTCACTGAAGTCATGTACACGCAGAACTCATTCAGAAGTCAACACACATGCATACAGCTTGTGGCCATAGACTAGTATAGTAAGAGGTGAAAACTCCATAAATACTTTTCATATTATCTATTGATAGTTTTAGAAATCATACATTTCATTTCATTCTCCCCCCCCCTCCCCCCTCCAAAATAAAAACAATAAAAAATGGTTTGTTCATCATCACAATCTTGCTCACTTACCGAAGCATAAAGCAATAAAACCACCAAAATCATCGTAGTTTTGTACAAATGAATCATAAATAAACCTAGTTAATAGTTTTGAAAGCAGTATTTTCTTACCTCGAAGAAGCCAAACATTAAAATACGTTTTAAACACAGGTCCGTACACACACACAGTAGCTCAGCTGGCAAGAGTGTTTATCCCGAATGACCCATGACCCACGTACTAATCAAGAATCTTTCTATCTCCGCCTTAATTATATCCATTAATAGATAGGTACAGCAAAGTGTTAGAGTAGCAAATTGGTTTAGGTCTTTACTGCAGGGGTATTTGAATACAGGAGCAATGATGTCTTGCCACATCTCTACGGGATCTTAATGAGATGCATCTGGAGTTCTTTGTGCAGCTATGGTCTCTTTATCCAAAGAAGGATGGAGAGTATAATTAAGGTTTATTAGACTCATTTTTGGGATGGCTGGACAGATGTATGAGGAGAGATTTGGTCATTTAGACCTATATTCATTGGAGGTCAGCGTAATGAGAAGTAAATCTCACAGGAACATATATTCTTTTACAGAACTAGACCAATTAGCTGCAGGGAATATGTTGCTAGTGACTGGAGTGTTCAGAGCAGGGTGTCACAGCCACAGGAAACTGCTTATGCCATTTAGAAATAAGAACACAAGAAGCTGCAACACTATATTCTACTCTGTTTCTTTTCTCTTTAGTTCTCATGTATGGTATGGGGCCAAGGAAAGAGCGTTCACGTCGCGGTCCTGTTTCAACCAATCTTTCCACCACCACGCACAAGAAGCACAAGAAGCGCAAGACAGACACCATTGTGCAGATGCCGAGAAGTGTGTTCAGCTCTGGCTGAACAACTTCTAATCTTGTGTGTGGACTCGATAAGATGAAGATGTATGGTATGATTTGCTTGCATAACATGCAAAATAAAGTGTTTTGTTGTATCTTAACAATAACAAACCAATCTAAAGCAATGGGTGGTGAACTTACGAATTGTCCACCACAGAAGGCAATGCAGGCTGTCGTTGTTTTTGAAGGCAATGGAGGCTGTCATTAAATATATTTAAGTGGGGGGGTGGGGGGGTGGTTAAAGATGCTTCTGAAAGATCAAGGGATCAAGGGAAATAGATAAAAGGCAGCAATACAGTACTAATGCCGATGATCAAAAGTAATCATAGTGAATGGTGGAGCAGGCTAAAAGGGCTGTGAGGCAACTCCCGTTCACAAATTCAGTTCGGCTGTGTTTCCAGCAATCCCATTTCAGATTTCCATCATCCATCATATTTTCTTTCTGCAATTTCAAATTATGGCACTGCTCCTCACATTTATGTTTCTTCTCATATCCTTTTCTTATACTTATGTTAATACAGAAAACCATCAGGCTCATGTTGACTAGTCCAGCTAGTTTCAGTTCAGTTCAATTTAATGTCACGTGTACTGAGGTACAGTAAAAAGCTTTTGTTGCGTGCTAACTAATCGGCTGAAAGACAATCCATGATTACAATTAACGTTTCATGCAAGATAAAGCCAGTAACGTCCGATCAACGATAGTCCGAGGGTCACCAATGAGGTAGATAGTAGTTCAGGAATGCTCTCTAGTTGTGGTGGGATGGTTCAGTTGCCTGATAACAGGTGGGAAGTTTTATTCCCCTGCTACTGTACTTATTTCCCTGTACTCCTGCAACTCATCCTCTCTCACAGTTGCTTATCAGCACACCTTGGATTATCTTTACTAAGTAGGCAATGCCTACTTAGTGCGAGTTTACAGTGGCCACTTAAGTTTCCAGCATATCTTTGCAATGTGGAAGGAAACACTCGCAAGGTCATTTAGAAAATGCTCAAGCTCTGCACAACAGCAGCCAAGATCAGAATCCAACCCAGAACACTGGAGGTGTGAGGCAGTAGAACGACTTGCTGTCTTACCATGGAAGAAACATAGAAACATAGAAAATAGGTGCAGGAGTAGGCCATTTGGCTCTTCGAGCCAGTACGGCCATTCAATATGATCATGGCTGATCGTCCAAAATCAGTAACCCATTCCTGCCTTCTCCCGACATCCCTTAATTCCTTTAGTCCTAAGAGCTAAATCTAACTCTATTGAAAACATCCAGTGAATAGGCCTCCACTGCCTTCTGTGGCAGAGAATTCCACAGATTCACAACTCACTGATAAAATAGTTTCTAAGTAATGGTTCTCCCCGTGTGCAATTCTTGGGCGTAGGGATCTCCAGTGTAGGAGTTAATGTTGCCTTAGCCCAGGAAAGTAATGAGAATGCAGTTGTAGATGATGCACAGTTCAGTCATAGCACACTGATGTTTAAGGGGATGAATAGGAAACTAGGCCAGATCAAACATCTTTCGTTTATGAGCCACACTCAGTCAGCCAAGTGGAATATTCCATCTTATTTTTTTTACTTTTGGGAAGTTAGGAAGTGACTCACTCACCACAAAACATTCATCACCTAACCGGCAGTTTGCATTGAATATTGCACAATCATTTATGAACACCTAGTGATGAAACTGAGATTAGGACACAATCATGGGCAACTCATGGGCAACTCATGCAGTGATGCTCTAAGGCTGACCTGACCGTTCACCAACAATTGCAACCAGCTCCCTGGGCATGAGATGTGTGTTGGGACAGTGGAAGAGCTTTATCCTCGATCTACATTAGCTTCAGTCAAGTCAAGAGAGAGAGTCAGGAATGTTTTATTGTCATATGTCTCAGATAAAACAATGAAATGCTTACTTGCTGCAGCACAACAGTCTAATGGGAAGTTAGAACCTGCTCATTTGTTTGAGACTATAAAAGAAACAAAAATGGGAGACATTTACACCAGGAATTTAATCAAAACTATTCATGTATGCAAAATAATTTACACAGAAAAATGCTGATAAAGATTTACGAGATCATAACTGAAAGGTTCAATTAAACATTAAATGGGCTGGGAATTGTGTTTGCTTTTTGAGGAATACTATTAATTTTGGGTATTTATTGGTAATGTTTTCTTCCAAAGAGGATGCCAGGTAGCAAGAGCTTAATTAAAAGCAGGATGAAAAGAGCATTCCTTTTCGACACTGGAGTGGATCATGGGCCTGCAACATGGTGCAGCAAGAACAGAGAGCTACCAATAGGCAAATTGAACCCTTGGTATGAGTTTGGTGATTTCGATCTTTCTGATTTCAAACTCTGAACCCCATTAGCAATTGATGGAGAATAGCATACAAATCCTGTCTGCCCTTATGGTCTGCAAAAATATATTTATAATGTATAATAAATACATCACGATCCTTTATCAAAGCAGTTTATGGGTCATTTCTCTCTTGGGTCATATGTTATGCTACGTTGCCCCAGGGTAAACAATTACATTGTAAGTTGTGCTATCTATAATTTATAAGGTTTGGGCAGAATAAATCATTTATGATTTCAACAGCCAAGCCTGATTAAATTTGCCAATACAGTGCTGCAGTCAACTGATATAACCCACTGTACTATTGAAATTATTTGCTCTTTGTGAAGCGAATATTTAGTTTTGCTTGCGTGGTGACATTTTGTGTCACAAAATATTTATTGTTTTTCTAATGATCCAAATACGAAGGAGCGACTGCAGCTGGGCCGAGGGATTAAGAGCACATGAATGTTGGTGATATTTAATTAAAAGTTAATTACCAGCAAACATGTTTAATTTTAGTTCCCTTGAGGGAACAAGAAATTAATGCTGCTCTGTTTGTCAAGTCTGCCAGAAGTCCTTCTATATTGGTCCGACATGATTAAAATGCAGACATTACTACGCACCACAAATACTGTATATCAGTCCCTGTCATTATCATGCTTCCTTCACAAAATAAATTATTATCAGACTACAGCTTTTTAGTGTTGAGTTTTCATTTGACCTATTAGGTGAAACCGTTGCTTTCTCTCTTTTTAAGACGATAAATTCAATAGCACAATTTGAGATGGGATGTAAGGGATGATGGATAAGGATCTATCTGCAACAGAAGGTTCTTTACAACATTATAACTTGTTCGGTGTCTTGAAATTGTCTAGGTAAATGATAATCATGAAGGAGATTTGATGGGATTCAAAAAGGAATTCAACTAATTTTGCAGGTACATTAAAAATAACGAATGGATCCAAAGTTAGATAGAGACATCAAAATGTTCATAAAATTAAGAAACATGACAGTTCTTACATGCTGATCAAGTATTCATCCAGAAAATTGGAAAATGATCTGTGCGTGTTTAGGTTCATTGAAATTGCTACACTTTATTAGGATATATATAATTTGGGCACAAGTTACTTCACAAATCACAATCACAAATGACAGTGATTGAAATATGATCCACACCTTGAAAATACAATGTGCTCCACATACTGCAATTATAAGATGCTCTTTTACACAGTGTGTAGGAATTTTAGGATAAGACACAGGTTCAGCACACAAATGACTTGGGTTTGACAAGAGGTTAGTGCCAGGAATTATTGTGTGGGAGGGGGAAGGTGGGTCCTCCGGTTTGGCAGCTCAACAGAATCTCAGGATATATGGTCCATCAATGATTTACCATTTAAATTTGATGGTTAATTAGAATAATCCCATTCACAAAAATCTTGGTGTTGATTTGTGGTGGCCTTCTTCAGATTATTGTGGAACTGTGAATCTGCTTTCCACTAATGCTGAAGAAGTGGCGCAGGAAGGACCTTCAAGGAAGGTTTATCCAAAGGGTCTCATTGAGAGTGGGATTGAGTGGATTCAGTATAACATTAAAGTAACATTAATGATTTTGTTTGTGAAGTTCAGGTAATCATGGTTGAATAATGGAGATAGAAGGGTGCACAGATATTCAATGACTTTGTTTATTTCAGAGGATTCCAGAACAGAAGATATACTTTTTGTGTTTATCTTTCTTTACTTTGCTGAAGGCTGATTGATTTTTTTTCATTTGTGCTTGTCCATGTTATCATGCTGAGACCAATTGCTTTCCTATATTCTGATTTATTTTTTTTCCAAGAAGAAAATAATTTCATGCTTTTTTATAGCTCCGCATTGAGAGATTAGAATGAAAGTTCATTGAAAACGCATAAAATTATAACTGTGTCGCATTTCATGATAAAAATAGTTTGGCAGGCAGGATAAAGGCATTATTCAATGAATCTAGCTTCCCTATACATAATGTAGCACTACATATTGGGAATGAAGTAAAAAGTCGACTGGAATATAAATAATTAGTCAATTAATTCAATGCAAGGTGAGCAAACAAGGCAATTATGTAATTATTGTTTTCCCAATACACTTTGATATATTTAAGTTAATTTTATTCTGATGAAATCTGTTTTAGCCATTCATATATGACTGACAGTTTGCTATGAGTCATACTTCAAATGGTTGTTCCCCAATTAACTGCTAAATTCATGATCAGGAAGCAGCACTCTGCTCATCAGTATCTGGATAAGCAGCTTAAATGCTGAGTTTATGGTGAGAACGATGGGATAAGGAGGTAAAGAACAACCTAGATGTATCAGGGAGCCAAATATATGCGATAAAAATAATAAATGAACAAGAAGACATTTCTGTTTAAGAAGGAACTGCAGATGCTGGAAAATCGAAGGTACACAAAAATGCTGGAGAAACTCAGCAGGTGCAGCAGCATCTATGGAGCGAAGGAAATAGGTAACGTTTCAGGCCAAAACGTTGCCTATTTCCTTCGCTCTATAGATGCTGCTGCACCCACTGAGTTTTTCCAGCATTTTTGTGTACCTAAGAAGACATTTCTAATTGATTAGAAACAGTGGAGTTTTAGTTTAGAGATTAGAGATCCAGCGAGGAAACAGGCCGTTCGGTCCACTGAGACCATGCCAACCAGCGATCACCGTACACTAGCACTACACTAGGGACAATTTACAATCTTTTACCAAAGCCAATTAACATGCAAACCTGTATGTCTTTGGAGTATGGAAGGAAACCGGAGCACCTGGGGAAACCCATGCAGTCATGCGGAGAATTTGCAGACTCTGTACATACAGTATATCACCTGTAGTCAGGATCGAGCCGGCTCTCTGGCATTGTAAGGAAGCAACTCTACCGCTGCACCACTATGCCACCCATGGAATGAGCAACATAATGTGTCCACCAAGCTTACAGTGAAGTGTAAAGATTAGCCCACATGTCGATCTGTACAATGTAATTTAACATATTCCTTGACATCTCATGCATTTGTATTCTCATCAACTTTCCTGTATTGGACTCCAACTCATAGTCTTCACAGGTTGAGGTCAGCCACCTTGAGCCCGGTAACTTGCCATGGTCAGAATTCTCCTCTAAAGTACACCTTACAGTATGTGAAATGCCCAGGATCTAGGCCGAGAGGCACATGTGACTGATATACAAAGTAATACAGTGAGGTCTTCTTCGTCTGACTCCAAAGATTATACAGCTGGGCTAGTGGCATTACCCATGCATGTAAAATGAACATTGCACAAGGATGCACTCATGGCGAGGGGCAGGCAAGTAAGAGTGGACTGTAGGATGATGTGAGAATAAGCTGTGAGATGGGGATTGGAGAGGAACCCTCAATAATCTCTGATACATCACTGACCACTGAAACCGTGGGTGCCAACATTGTGATTAATTTACTTTAGTTTAGAGATACATCGTGGCAACAGGCCCTTTGGCCCACCGTGTCTGTGCTGACCAGCAATCCCCGTATACTAACACTACCCAACACACACTAGGGACAATTTTACATTTATAACCAAGCCAATTAACCTACAAAACTATACGTCTTTGGAGTGTGGGAGGAAACCGGAGCACCCGGTGAAAACCCACGTAGTCACTGGGAGAACATCCAAACTCCATATAGTCAGCACCCATAGTCAGGATCGAACCCGGCTCTCTTGTGCTATAAGATAACAACTCCACCGCTGTGCCACCGCATTGTCCAAAACTGGCAGCAACACAGCCCCCTTTCTTTGAGAATCAAATATTAACGTTAGGATAGGTGGTAAAAATACCAGAAAATTCAATTGAAAAAGATGAGTGATTTTGTGATGAAAGTGGTGCCAAAAAGGATTGCAGTGACAACTGTTTGACAACGCAACCAGCTAAAGAAAATTCAAACAGAGAGCCAATTGAGAAACAAAAGATTAAATATCAAGTGTTGAAAATCTGGGATATCTTAAGATGTCCTTCGAATACAGTGAAACGGACAAAGGTAACAAAGGTAACAAAGGCACAAAATTAATTTCCGAAGTACTCCTGGGCCTTGTTGACATGAGCTGTGCTACAGATCTTGGTCAACATTTTTTATTGCAATTTAAGCTTGTTAAATAATCTATATTTGATAAGAAAGAGCAGGGAGAGCAGACACATTTCACTTATGAAGATATAATTGAGTTGAAGTTTGTTTATTGGGCTACTACAGTGGAAGGTACATTATCTAATTTGTCAGCTTTTCCATTAAGCAAAACCAATTAGATTGTATTTAAATACATTGCAAACTAATCAATACCTGGAATATAATAGAAATGAACGTCCCTTCTAACAACATCTAGATTAACTGAGTTAGCCTTTGTAGCTAGTTCAAGTGCAACACATTAAACATAAATAACTTTTCAGGGCTTACTCATGAGACAGACAACTGAAATGCACAGAGTTATCTTTCAGCATACATCACTACTGAGAGAGAGCCTAAACGAAATTCTGACTGAATCCCGATACAAATATAATTCACAGATAAAATAACCCATTTGAAACAGTTAATCATGATTCAGTGTGAATTATCTAAGGCTATAAATGTATCAAGTTATTATAGAATTTAATGTAGCTGCTACAATGAAAATGTTTGGTGTTACGTTTACACACACTAGGGACAATTTTCTTTAGGCTTTAAATAATATTTCCAAAACAAAATATCACTGTCTGTGTCTTTCAATCTTTTTGGAGCATGGATTTCTTTTGAATTTCACATGTAAGATCACGCTCTTTTTAAATAAAGAACTCTCGGCATTCTCCAATGCAGCACGTTCAGTACTAGTTTTGTGGCCAGTTCTGTGCATCGAGACTCTAATAGATCATTAACCCACAATCATTGAACTGAACAATGGCACTGAAGAAAATTTGTGTTACCAATTAATTGTCATGATTTCAGCAACCCACCAGCATTAACTGTATCACGTGCTATTTTGCCCCAATGGTAGGGTCACATTTTTGATTTGTCAACCAACCTGCACTGAATGAATTAAACTTGCACCTCAAAGGGAGTATTCAATACTTTTTATACTACTTCAGATTGTACCACAATTATGCACCATTCTGCTTTTTTAGCATGTGTCGTTGTATTTATCATTAAACAAGTGCACGGACATTGTATGGTGTATAAGTCAGCTTTAATCATCAGTCATAGTGTCACAGTACAATACATGTTAGTTCCACTCTACCACTAGTGCGACTACGTAATATAGGAAGTGAGTGTTAATATGAAGTGTTCAATAGGCTGGAGTTAGTGGTAGTACATTACTCTCATTGGTTCACATGCAATAACCAATCTGCATCCTTTCCCGTAGAGGAAAGAGTTGTTAGTCGGTTGTTAGAATACGTGCGGTTAAACATACTCGCCGTATCTGTCCGGCGGTCTACTAACCCGACCCGAACATGCGCGGACAAACCCCTCCCCCTCCGTTCCAGAAGAGTGAGTAGGGCTGGGAGGTGGAGAACTCGAGGATGAGAACGCAGCCGGGGAACCTGGAGATGAACGGCAGGGCGAGCATGCAGGACCAGGGGTACTGGGGAGTGAGGGAACCGAATGTCGCGGGGAATGCATGCTGGGGTCAGGTGGTCGGGGACGGACAACAGCAGCAGGCATCTTGAAAATCAACGGCGGGGCATGAGAACCGGAAGGAGCTGGTCGCGGCTCAGTCACGAGCAGAAGATGTTGGCGGCTGCGTCGGCACAGAGCACCATCGACGTTGACAAGGTATGAATGAGGTTCCTTGGATGGTTGCTCAATGAAACCCAGTCTGGTATGTCCAACTGCCGTCTGCAGGCGAACCACTTGACCTTGCAACAACGGTTTAAGTGGTTTGCTGGACTTGTCATAGGAGCGTTTCTGAACATCATGTTTTTCCTGAATATGCTTCTGGACCGCAGCTGGTTTGAGCACCCGTGGCTTCAGCTGTTGCTGGGCAACAGTGAGCTGTGGCCTTGTCGTGCGAGACATCAGGCGCTGGGCAGGAGAGTCCTGGACGCTATCCCTAGAGATGATTCTAAAGTTTAACAGATCTAGGTAGACATTGGATTTGGATTGCATTAAACTCCATTAATCATTCCTCAGCCCACTTGCCCAACTTATCAAGATCCTTTTTGATAACAATATTTACTATTTATGATTCCACCCACTTTAGTGTCATCTGCAACCTTATTAATCATTCCTTGTACATTCTCATCCAATTCGTTGAGATAAACTACAGACAGCAATGAGTCCAGTATGATTCATAACGTATACCGTTAATCACAGGCCTCCAGTCCAAAAAAACAGCCTTCCATCATCACCCTCTGCTCCCTTCCATGAAGCTATTTCTCTACCAATTTGGTTAGTTCTCTCTGAATCCGATGTTGCAGAGCAGCCTACTGTGTGAAATGTTATGAAATGCCTTGCTGATGTCCATATAGACAATGTCCATGGCTTTGCCCTAATTAACCTTTTTGGTATTAAAAAACTTCAATCATCCCCAACTTTTTGTACTATTACTGGGCAACGAATATTAAAAACAAAATCTACTGGATGGACAACACATGCCAACAGGTAAAATGGTTAATAATGGTGAGAGAAGATCGTTTGCCTTTTAATATAGGAGCGATTCTTCTCTCTCCAATAAATTTGAAGCAAACACTATTCAAGAAAAATCTGATTATCCACAATACCCTACGAATCTGGAAACAAGTGAAGTCAACCCTTAAACTGAAAAACTTATCTCTTCTCTCACCAATTGCCAACAACTCTTCCTTCGTTCAAGCCGTCTATTTTAGACTAGACGTTCACACACTGGGAAAGGTTAGAAATTAAAAAACTGGGAGATCTTTATGAGATGGGAACTTCTCTCATTTCAAGAATTACAGTCGAAATATCATCTGAAAGGTAGCCAATACCTTAGATACCTTCAAATACGAGACTATCTGAAATCATATATCCAAGACTATCAATATATGTTTCCAGACACAGTAGACGAATGTATGAATAGAAACTCAGACTCAAACAAGTTAATATCATACCTATATAATACCCTTTTAAATATACAAACCCCATCGACAGAATTAATTAGAAGAGCTTGGGAAGATGAACTTGGCCTAACAATTTTAAAAGATAGATGGGAAAGCCTTCTATACATACACAAGTGTTCTCTTAACGTTGGGCATTCACTAACACAATTTAAAATACTGCACAGACTCTATTATTCAAAGTCTAAACTGAATAAGATCTTCCCAAATGTTTCTCCTATCCTAAATGCCTCCTTCAGGAAGCAACTATCCTTTCCTTTCCCTCTTGTATAAAGTTACATAATTTCTGGAGAGGAATTTTTGATTTTTTTTCTAAAACACTAAAAATAAAATTGGAGCCCGACATGGAACTGATCACTCTAGGTACTTCAGAAGCTTGTTCTGAGCTATCACTATTTCAAAGACGTTTCCTTAATTATGGCCTGATAACGGCGAAAAAACTAATACTTAAATTTTGGAAACATACATCAGTCCCTACTCTTAAGATGTGGATTACAAACATGTCCGACGCAGTACATCTTAAAAATATTAGACTTGTCTTGGCAGAAAAACCAGATCATTTTTCCAAGACATGGACACCCTTTACCGATCTCTTACAAGGATATTATGGCGCAACACAACTATGAATTTAAATCCAACTATTGGTTGGGTGAGGTGGATGGGGAGGGATGAGAGCAGGTATATCACCACTTTTATCTCTATTTTTCTTTTTGTTCTTTTTTTTTCTATTTCTCGCTTCTCTCTTTTTTTTGCCCACTCTTTGGCTACACTGGTAGTCTACGGGTCCTATCTTTGCACATCTCACTTTTTCTCTTTCTTGTTCTTTCTCTTTTCTTTTCTTCTAATTCTAAGCTAAAAAAAATCAAAATTGAAGCTGTACAACTACTGTATAATTTTATATGCCGTTTGTTCTACTCTTGTACATTTGCTTTTAATAAATAAAAATATTTAAAAAATAAATAAAATAAAAACCTCTATCAGATTTGTGAAACACAGTCTCCCATGTTTAAAGTCATGCTATCCCTAATCAGCCCTCGCTATCCAGTACAAATCTTATCCCCTAGAATACTTTCCAATACTTGCCAATCACATATTTTTAGGCTCATTGATCTACAGTTCCCAGACTTTTCCTCGCAGCCCTTCTTAAATTAACAATTATCTACCTTAATATGCCTTAGGATATTGAGCACCTCCTCAACTGTAATATGGACTGTTTCTCAAGTTGCTGCAAGTTCCCCAGTCATAACGACCTTGCCCACCTCCTGCCACTCCACACAGAGATGACTACTTTGATTTCTGGGGGGTTCTATTCCTTCTCTAGTCACCCTCTTTCCCTTAATGTATTAATATCATCTCTTTGTATTTCTCCTGCCCCTCTCCTGATTATCTCCTGTCCCCTTTTTTTGCCCACCTGATTTCCTTCTTAAGTATGTTCCTCATTTCCTGAAACTACTCCAGGGATACACTTGCAGCTCCTCTACCCTCATCTACTGCATGCATTGTTCCAGTAGTGGATTCTTATACACTTGATCTCAGCTTCCTTAACCTGCCCCATTCCTCCTTCTTTTAACTGACCAGTTTCTCTCATCATGCAAGCTTCCTTCTGCGACCTGCCCTTCACTCAAACAGGAACAAGCTTATCCTGAACTCTTGTCATCACACTTCTAATTGCATTCCACTTTCCAGACGTCCTTTCCCTGCAAACAACCTCCTCCATTAAACTTGAGGAAGTTCCTATCTAATACTATCAAAGTTGCTCTTGCCCCTTTGTAATTTTAACTGGTGGGCCCACGCTGACTCTATCTATAAGCTAATAGAACGGTGGTCGCTGATCCCAGAAGACTCGCTCAAGAATCTGCCTGAAAATGGTAGGAAAGTGACAAGGGGGTGAAGATGAAGACATGTCGTCAGTCATTGCATTCACAGCCACCAAGCTAGTTATGCACTGCAGATGTTGGTTTAGGTTTAGGGTTTTTGTATACAAACTCTGTCAGCTCCTGACACACCACTCCCTGGAGAATTTAACGGTTCTAAAGAACTCTAGAGGCACCAGGCACTAGTTGACAGCAGGCAAGACTTACTGCAACAGAAGTCAATCATCAACCAACCTGTGAGGAAATGATGAACACTTTCAATAGTGCAATTTAGATCTTCCTACAGCCAAATGTTTGATTCTCTGTGCATGTTAACAGATTTAAGGCAATTGCAAATTAGCTGGAGATGACAAAAAGAACTTTGCTTTGCACGAGGTGTAGTTAGGGAATGCTATGCCTGACAGCACAGTGGAGGGAGATTCATTCGTGACATCCAAACGAGACCCAGATAAATGATTGAAGTAAATCAATTGCAAACCTATGGGGAATGAGCAGGGAAAGTGAACTAATTGGATATCTGTACCAAAGGGTCAGCACAGGGACAATAAGCCAAATTACCTTCTGTTTTGGTTTTTATTTGTTATTTTATGACTATTTAAACTGTGACATCAAACCATCTATAATTAGCTGAAAATGTCTCCACTGATATAGCAAAGAGTCTCTGATCTCGTTGCAGAAAGTATTGTTACATATTCTTTTCTCCGTATTTTTCAAATAATACAGGCAAAACTTCACATCAGGCAGGGCTAAACCTACCCAGCATTTTCAGTTCAACACTAGGGAAGAGGCAGATGCTCATCTCTCTGCAATAATTCAGTTTAAAACAAGTAAATTTCACTCCATCCATGAAAGTTTGTCTTCCAGTAAAATTAGCTGTAAAACAAATGTTATCGACATGATGATTTGCCAAACTTCCATGTCAATTCATGCCCCATTTGAATTGAAATGAGTGGAGTTAATTTTATCCGAGTTGGATGTTAAAATTTGCTGCTGCATCATTTGAACTCCCCCAATCAAGACCTCAGCCATTTCCAGTGGAAAGATACAGATGCTTCATGAAGGGATATTTAGATTTGACAGCCTCTAATGAAGCACAATCTAGAGGTTGTGCAGGACTGTTCTGAGGTATGGTGCCCAAAAGGTAGACGGGGTTTGTTATCTGTTTTCAAATACATTTCTTACAACAGGGTAATTTGTTTCTTGCTACTGGACTGAAATGTAAGTTATACTTCAAACTCTAACCTATACCCTTCATGGTATCACATAGGGCATTCAGCATGGATGCCTACCTGGGTCGCCGTTTGGAACTCCGGAGCGTTGGGCCGCTGCTCCAACATTGTGGAGCTCTGGTGCGGAGAGCTTCCAACGCGGGCGGCGCTGACCGTCATCGTGGAGTCTGGGGCGCCTTGCAGAGGGTCTACAGCAGCGGGTCTCCACCCGGCGCGGCCTGCGGACTTTGGAAGCCGCGGACTCCGGTAGGAGGGGGCCGACTCTGGTGTCCACGCCGCTGAGGACGTCCCGCAGCCCCGACGTCGGACTTGTATCACCCCGGCGAGCGGTCCTGGACATCGGGCCGCCCGTAGCTGCAACTGCGGAGGGCTTGGGGAGGCCCTGACCACGGGGAACAGTGGAGGAAGAGACTGACTTTGGTGCCTTCCCACACAGTGGGAAACTTTGATTCTGCTGTGTGGGGATGTTTTATGTCAAATTCTATAGTGTGTTGTGTTCTTTATTTTTATTGTATGGCTGTATGGGAATTTCATTTCAATGTGCCATCTATCACATGTGACGATTAAATGTATCTTGTATCTTGTATCTTGTACCATTCAGCCCAACCGGCCCATATCAGCATTCACTGTCCCACTCGCACTTCCTCCTGTCTATCTTCATTTACAGTATATCTCTCTATTCCATCTCTCGTACGCTTGTCCTGCCTCTTGTATCCATTTCAAGCGACGACAGTGGCAACAAGTTCCAAATGCTCACCACATTTTAGTCTTCATCTTCATGTCCTTAATTACCCACTTTATTTTCACTCTGCCTCCACTCTATCAAAACCATTCCTAATTTTAAGCACCTCGTTTAGGTCTTCTTGACTTCAAGGGAGGAGAGTATGCTCATCTTTTCCTAGTTCTTTCACCTTCAAACGTCTGGTTTTAGCATTATAAATCTTCTCAACATACTAATTGCTTCTTTCTCCTTTTCACAAATAGAACCATTAGCGGAAGTGGTGTCCAACCATGGTTCATGGCAAGATTCATTTGATTGCCTACATTTCAATTCCATCCCTTCAGAAATAAACCGCAGTAACACCTACAGTGAAACTTTTAGTGATTGGCATTCGTCTACCTGAACTGGATTCATATGTTCCATGGAATAAATACCCACTCTTTCCTTCCCACCAGGACGTACTCCTGTTACAGAGTCATAGAGTGATACAGCACAAAAACAAGCCCTTAGCCCAACTCGATCATGATGCCCCATCTATACCAGTCCCACCCGTCCACATTTGGCCCATGTACCTCTAAACCTTTCCGATACATGCACCTGTCCAAATGAACTTCATTACCAATCATCTTCCCATTTTGACCCCTGTGATTTGTTAGAATCTTATTCAGTATCAGCTATGCTTCTCAATTTGGTTCTTACCATGAATTTAGAAATGATGGTTTTGATGGCTGTGAACAGAGGAGAGCCCAGCACCATCATTGTAGAATAAAATGACCTACTTTCCACCACTTCAAACCTACTGTTTGTCCCACTCTTTGCTTTCTTCCTAGAAGCTACCAAGCAATCCATTCTGCTTTTGTCGCTAGAGTCTAAATTCCTTAACATTTGATTCAAATATTGAAGAATATCTTATTTGAGACCATTCACAAATCCTGATAAATTACAGCCACTAAAGGGCCTGTCCCACTTGGGCATTATTTGCGCGTCATTTACGCGACATCTTTATGCGTCACAACGCACGACGCAACATCATTTACGCGTCACGCATGGCGTGTATTACCTGCGCATGGTGCGTGGTGAAACGTGGTGGCGTAGGCAGTGACTCGCGGTAGCGCATGACGCCCCAGCATTTTATGATTCACAAAATCTTTGCGCGCCACCTGCGTGAAGCGCAAATGACTGCCAAGTGGGACAGGCCCTTAAATTACCATTCTTTTTTTGTTTCTTCCTCAAAAAAATCACACTTTACTTCTTGTAATCCTTATTTATTATTATACTTTTCATCACTAGATTTTCTCCCATTCACTCTTTTAATGGGGATTATATTATATTCTTTCACCAGTTTTCATAACTGGTCTATAAATCCCCAGACAACTTCGATCCCACTTCACAAATCTTCAAATTTACAAATATATTGTTTTGCTTATTTAAATACTAAGTATGTGCAAAAAAGCTTCTGTTGTTCAGATCTTTAAAAAAAAATGTAGATGCAGTCTATCAGGAACTTTATCCTCGGTCAGGTTGATATTTAATATACCTAATCTCTCTATTTGAAATATATTCATTTCTTCACTTATCTGATATAATGCCTAACTATTCTATCTCCTTGGTAAGAACCAAAGTGAAACAGTGATTGCTATCTCTCCATTATATTGTCCTCACTATCTTTTAATGCACACATTTATTTACAAATATTCTATTTTTTTACTTACAAGTCTGCAAATTATTTTTGTCAGTATTCCACGTTATTTTCAGAATTTAACTCCAAAATTCCACTTTGTCTTGCAAGCTTTGTAAACTTATTTTCTAAACTTTTCATATTCTCCTATTGTACGCTCTCCTGCATATGTTGTTAATGTTCACCATATTCTTTATGGTCAGTCTTTCCCTGATATCTTTATTTATCCATGGTCTCATTATTTGGTTTATTCTTCCCTTCTAGTGGAATGCATTTGTCTGTGATCTGCTGAACACCATTTTAAATGTTTCCCATTGTTTCCATGTTATTGTCTGTTAATATTGGTCACCATTCTATCTTCCAAGTTCCATTCTCAGCCGCTTAAAATCAGACTGTATCCAGTCTTTTAACCCGTTTACATCATATTTATGTAATTCTCTGTTATTCATATTTTCCAGATGTCCTCCTACCTTTACTTTTTCCTCTGGCAAGATTCACATGTTATTCATAAATCTAATTGCGAACCATTGTAACCAGACATTACAAGGCCTTCTACGCCCGAATCTCCAGACTCAGGAACAGCTTCATTCCCAGAGCTATAGCGGCTCTGAACCGGCCCTGCTGAGTGCCCCCCATCCCCCCTGGACTGTCTCCCTCGGATGGTCACGTCGCACAGACACATATGCACTTTAGTCTGTTGAACTGTTTTGACTGTTTCATTGTTCTATTACAATCCATGTTCTCGGGATATCGATATCAATATCTAAATCCAAATTTTATTAGTTACTAGTTTAAGTGGGACCCGTTGGGTCCCAGCATCACACGGGAGGGCTGGTCACCAACGTAATATTCCACCTCTCCACCAATTCCAATACTGCTCGCCAGTGGGGGGGGGGGGGGGGTGGTGTCTGTTGCGCTAGTATGGGTGTTGCGGGCTGAAGGTACTGGTTTCCAGAGGGCTAGTATAGACATTGTGGGCCGTATGGATGCTTGGGCAGGCATCCAACTGTTGCAACGATTTTAAAAGCCAAGCCAAGGCAAACAATTGGGCTGCAGACACCCGACAACCAAAATTCATTTTGTGAACACACACTTGTTAAAAGAGGCGAGGCAAACAATTGGGCTGCAGATACCCGGCAACCAAAATTCATTTTGTGAACACAAACTTGTTAAAAAAGGTGAGGCAAACAATTGGGCTGCAGACACCCAACAACCAAAATTCATTTTGTGAACACAAACCTGTCAAAAAGGTGAGGCAAACTATTGGGCTGCAGCCAACCGACAACCAAAATTCATTTTGTGAACACAAACTTTTTTAAAAGGGCTGCAGCCACTTTACAGCCGCATCGAGGGGACTCACCGTGGAGTAGACGTGCGTTCAGTGTTATTCACAGCTCATAGAGCCATGACCCTCTCGCTTCCTGGTCTGGCAGAGACTGAGTGAGGCACGACACTTCCTGGTTTTATAGTCCCTCCCCCTGCTGCTAGCAGAGAGAATGGGGAATTTTGTAAAAACATTAATATCTCTCTTAGTTTTCATCGACGGAAAAAATCCTCCGCACTCATACGGCGGAGGGGGGCTCTGAGCGAGGTGGCCAAAAATGATGGCCGTAGGTGGCGGCGCTCTCTCGGAAATCGCAGCACAGTCGGCCAAAAGCGGTCAAGATCAGAGATTTAGTAATATAGATAGATTTATGTTATGACATCGGTTGGAAGCTGCATACCAAATCTCGCTGCGCTTTTGTGCAATGACAATAAAATATATTATTATTATATTATTATCCTTCGTTGAGCTTTGAAGATGCTGGTTTTCAAAGAACCCTTTGTACATTGCAGAAATCCATTGTCTTCCCCATCACATATTTCTTCAGTTCAGTTAATATCAGGGTAGTTGAAATCTTCCATGATTATTTCATTATCATTTTTTATCTCATGAACTTGTCTACATGTTTCTTACTCCAGTGATCTTTACCCTATGTCTAATTATAATAGAATCTTTATTATATTTTATCCTTTCTAAATTTATTCTTAAAGTTATTAAGCAGCAGATTTTTACATCGTTCAAGAGATTACTCCCTCTAGCCATTTAAGAGACTACATGTCTTTAGGAGAATGTCATAATACGCATGTGAGCTCTCCGTGAGACCTTCAGAGCTTCTCAACAGATAAATCTTCATAACACAGTCTTTTGATTAATAGTTTCTTTATTGTTGAAGAAAAACAATAAGACATTCATCCGACCTTCTTCTCTGACTCGTACACTTTAATCTTCGTCAAACTCCAGCATATCGTTTTTAAACGTTAGAAAAAGCATCGTGTCTCGGCAAAGCTCTACATGGTCGAAGGGTGTTCCTTCTGCCATGTAGCTCCGAGCTAAACTAAAACTAACCTTCTGCGCAAGAAACCTAGCACCAAACTTGCCATTGACTATGTAATAAATTCCACCCACATAATTACGGGTAGACTAAAATTTAAAGACAAATGCCATAATTAATGACACACAAAATAACGTAAAATGCCCACTACATCAGGATAGTTGAAATCTTCCATAATTATTACACTATCATTTTTATAATTTCATGAACTTGTTTGTATGTTTCTTACTCCAGTGATCTTTAGCCTATGCCTAATTATAATAGAATCTTTATTATATTTTATCCTTTCTAAAGTTATTCTACGTTTGTCTGTATTATAGATGTGCCCCTTATTATTTTCCCTAACATCCACCACTGCTCAACCTCCATTTCTTTTTCTCTCAATCTAATCCTCATCTTTCTGTAATCATAATGATGCAAGGATATAATCCAGAGATATTTAACTTCCCAGGTCCTGGTTTTTAATTTAGAAACAGATTCCTGCCAGAACCCTCCATTTCTTATTCATGTCACTTATTTCAACCTGAAAACTTACACTATCCAATTCCCCCCCAGTTGCCACGAAATATTCCAAATCCTGGAACCCATTCATCAACACACTTTTTGGGATTCTTGCACTTGGATACGGAAAACATTATCTATCTCCTTAACTATGGAATGCCCTTTCCAGCTATATTCATATCCCACTCTTTCCACTCTGGTCATGTTTACAAGCCGTGATACTTGTGTCTGCATTATAGTTCTACTGGTAGTTAGTTTCCTTCTTCTGGTAGATGGCAGGTACATTGCATGTGATTTGAAGTTTTGAGAACTACCTCCAAACTTTCAGGTTAGGCAGAAGTTCACTTGAACCTCCTCCAACCTCATCCACTGTATGCATTGTTCCAGGTGTGGACTCTTATACATCGGCGAGACCAAACAAACTGGGCGATCATTTCGCTGAACACCTTCGCTCAGTCCACCTGGGCCTACCTGATATCCAGGTTACCATACACTTTAACCCCCCTTCCCATTTCCACACTGACCTATCTGTCCTCCATTGTCAGAGTAAGGCCAAACGCAAATTGGAGGAACAGCACCTCATATTTTTCTTGGGCAGCTTGCAACCCAGCGGTAGGAATATTGATTTCTCTAACTTCAAGTAAACTTTGCATCCCCTCTCTCTCCATCCCTCCCCACCCAAGTCGTTGTACTAGTTTCACTGTAGTCCTGGTGAGTTTCATTGTCTGTAACTCATTTGCACATAGCCCACAGCTAACGGTGGCCTTTTTTGCACATATATCATTTAATTGTTCTATATCTCTCTATATCACCATCTATATCTCTCGTTTCCCTTTCCCCTGACTCAGTCAAAAGAAGAGTCTTGACCTGAAACGTCACCTATTTCTTTTTTCCAGAGGTGCTCTCTGACCCGCTGAGTTACTCCAGCTTTTTGTGTTTATCTTTGGTTTAAACCAACATCTACAGTTCCTTCTTGCACATATCTCTAAACTGTGACTTGGTAGAAAACTTGTTTTAGCCGGGTATATCATCAGTGATGATGTTCAGTGGGAACTAATACTGACAAGTTAATCACTTGACTGCTAAAATTACCAAACAAGATGTGACACTTATTCTCTTTCACCCAGATTTCAAACTTTTACAGAAACATTATCTAACGATTCTAATCTGGAAGAAGACTATGAATTCTGCAGATGCAATATGTTTTTTCATAGTGAAAAAATTTGAAAATATATTTCTGGAAATTAAAAAAGTACGTTAACAACTGCAAAACCTCAGTTCTTGTGATCAATGGCATTTTGCTCACTGAAGGCCAACCCTGCAAGATCAGCAACCCATTACACCCTTGCCATCTTCATTATTCTTCAGACTTCTAAAATATTGTAATATACCTTTCATCTTCCAATTCCTTCTTAACCTCTTTTCCATCATTATTTTTCTTCTCAGAACTCTTTCGTTTGTTTGGCACATTGTAAATTCCATACATTGCCCATTAGCTCTAATGGTGGTGTAAATGTTTATCCTTCATTATTTCTGATGAACCCCACCTTTGTAAAAGGACTGGACAGTGGCTCACAATGTTTTTATTCACAATTCAATGCAAACCTCAAGATATAAAGTATTTTCAAAAAACCTTTGAACATCAAATATTTAGCCTTTGATTCTGACTTCTGCACTCCAGCTTTGAGGAATCATATTCACATCTAGCAATAAGAATGACTGGGATGGGGGAAAGAAGATGGTCTCTCAGGTGGTTTAATGAAGAGAGTGCATTGTATTGCAGGGGTATGTTCTGAAATAAATCAGTCAAATTTCTTTGTTCACTCACCAAATTATTGTAGGAGGTTTGGGCTAATTGTTTTTTATCAGAGTGAAATAACTTCATAGATATTAGGAATAAAGGAATAAAGGTGTCTATCAGGGTATTTTAATAAGTTGCACCATTCATCAACCCTGTGACTAATCTACCATTTTCTATTTTCTTGTACTATCCCCCACACCTCCTGTCGTAGAGAATCCTGTAGGTTCACCAGCCTCTGATGAAGACATTTCTTTGCATCTCAGTCCAAAATGGTCTTCCACTTTCTAAGATTCTTCCAATTTTGTCAGGCATAGAAAACATCCAATTGAGCCCAGTAAGAATTTTATTTCAATAAGCTCACCTTTCATTCTTCTAAACTGACCAAACCTGTACATAAGTATAGTCTGCTCAAATCCTCTCATATTATCAATAACATGCCATTTTCTTTTGCAACTGCTAGCTTCACCTGCATTTGGGTTTTAAGGCGCATGTGTAAAAAAAACATCTTCCCTTGGACATCATTGTTTCTCAATATCTTTTCTTTTAAATCCCCCTGCTACCTTGTTTTTGCACTGGTGTAGTTGACTTCATATTTTTCCATGATGTATTCCATCTGCCATTTTGGGCGGTACGGTGGCGCAGTGGTAGAGTTGCTGCCTTACAGTGCTTGTAGTACGGAGACTCGGGTTCGATCCCGACTACGGGTGCTGTCTGTACGGAGTTTGAACGTTCTTCCCGTGACCTGCTTGAGTTTGCTTCGGGGTCTTCGGTTTCCTCCCACACTCCAAAGACGTATAGGTTTGTAGGTAAATTGGCTTGGTATAATTGTAAATTGTCCCTGGGACATGGAGGATCGCTGGTCGGTGCAGACTTGGTGGGTCGAAGGGCCTGTTTGTGCGCTGTACCTCTAAACTAAACTAAACTAAATCTGCCATTTTTTCGCCAACTCACTTAGGTTCTCCATATCCTGTTTAAGCCTCTTTACATCCTCCTCTTTATTCACAATGCCATCTCACTTTGTATTATCAGCAAACTTGGAAATATGAATGTGGCCCCTTTGGCCAAGTTGCATATACTAATTGTGAATAGCTGGGGCACTAACCCTAGTGATACTCCACCAGTCTCAGGCTACCAATCTGCTAACTTAAAAATTGTAGCTCCAGAATTTTGGGTAGCAAGGCTGCGGCCTTGGGCCCTATGGACTGTAACATCGGGAGCTGACGTGGTTGGTGACCGACTCCTAACTCCAGCAACAGCAGCTTCGTCCGCCCCGAATCATGGGGCTTCAATCGGCTCGTTCACGGGGGCTTCAACATCGGGAGCCTCGATCGCCTTAACATGGCAATTTGACCACGGGGCAATGGAATATCCTGTAGCCGGCTGCGCCGGTCCGGGAGATGAAAAGACCCGCGAACGGGCCACTATGATTTTTGCTCCCTCCTCCAATCACCGCACTCTATCCTCAGTCCCACCACCCCACTTCCTCCTTTGACCGACACCTCCCTCCTCCAATGATTGCGCTGAAAGCCGAGATTATTTATAGTTTTTTTTACCGAGTTTTAAAACACGGATTACAAAACATGGTGGGGGGGATCGTTCCCCACCTCTCAAAACATGGGGGGGACATGCCCCCCTGGCCCCCCTTCGATTTCCGCCCCTGGCTCTTAGGGCTAATGGAATCAAGGGATGTGGGGAGAAAGCAGGAACGGGGTTCTGATTTTGGATGGTCAGCATTAATCATATTGAATGGCAGTGCTGGTTCGAAGGGCCGAATGGCCTACTCCTGCACCTGTTTTCTATGTTTCTATGTT
Source organism: Amblyraja radiata (assembly GCF_010909765.2). Classification (NCBI taxonomy): domain Eukaryota; kingdom Metazoa; phylum Chordata; class Chondrichthyes; order Rajiformes; family Rajidae; genus Amblyraja; species Amblyraja radiata. The sequence continues at coordinate 22,519,000 of NC_045961.1, forward strand.
TCTATGTGTAGATCCTGGAGAAACAAAACTCCCACTGAAGTCTCTGCGCAAACTCTATGTGAGAAATGCCCACACTGTGTAGGAAGGAACCGCAGATGCTGGTTTACATTGAAGATAGACACAAAATGCTGGAGGAAATCAGCAGGACAGGCTGCATCTCCGGTGAGAAGGAATGGGTGACGTTGATCAGTCTGAGGAAGGGTCTTGACCCGAAACGTCACCCAAACTGTGGAAATACTTTCTTAATCCAAGCTAAGATGGCCATTCATTTGATAAAAGGATTAAAATGTCATTGTTGAAAGGTTGTTTGCTTGCAGGGCCTTGCTGCTACCTTCACCAAACGTGAGGCAAATTTAGAAGGTAAAGAATGTTGTGAAGATTTGAATGAACAGAGTAGCCTTGCTGGAGTGAAGATTTATGTTAGCAATGCTTTTGATGTTTTAGATTTTCTGCAGTGCCAGTACAAGTGGACTTCATTTTACACTAATAAACATTTTTAAAGTGTTAGATGAGAATTTTAAGTGTTTTGTATCAAATTATGAATGATTTGAGTACATTTGTGGCCTTAGACTAAGGGTTGTTGGACCCATGATGGTTAATTCTAACATGGACACAAGAAACAGCTAATGCTGGCATCTTGAGCAAAACATAATCTCTTCTGAGCACTCTTTAGGGCAATCACTTCCACTTCATACTGTGGGGACCAGAACTGCAGATAATATTCCAGCTGTGGCCTGTACAATCACTTACAATGACTCACTGAGTTACTGCAGCAAAACAAATAGTGCTGGGGTAACTCAGTTGGTCAGAGAGCAGATCTGGTTGGATTGGTGGGCAATGTTTTGTGTTGGGACCTTTCTTCAGACAAATCGGTAATGTTGGAAGTGGTTTAATTTGTAAAGCTGTGACAGAAGTTGCCGTTTAAGGTTATAGCTAATGTTAAGTTTATATAAGATACAAGATACATTTATTTGTCACATGTGCCAGATGGCACAGTGAAATGTGATTACCATACAGGCATACAATAAAAATAAAGAACACAACACACGATAGAGTTCAACATAAAAACATCCCCACCAGCAGAATCAAAGTTTCCCACTGTGAGGGAAGGCACCAAAGTCAGTCATCTTCCTCTAATGTTCCACAATGTTCACCCGTGATTGGGGTCTCCCCGAGCCCTCCGCAGTCACCGCTACGGGCGGCCCAATGTTCAGGCCCATTCGCCGGGGTGATGTAGGTCCGATGTCGGGGCTGGGGGACATCCTCAGTGGCCTGGACATCAGAGTCAGCTACCTCCTACTGGAGTCCGCGGCTCCCAATGTCCGCAGGCGGAGATGCAACACTGGCGGCCCTCGGCAAAGGCCCCAGGACTCCGCGATGACGGTCAGCGCCGCCCGAGTAGGAAGCTCTCCCAAACCGCAGCTCCACGATGTTGGAGCAGCGGCCCAACGCTCCGGAGCTCCAAACGGAGGTAGGCATCGCCCACTCTGCGGTAAATTCAGCGCTGCGCCGCCGTTGTTGCAGCTCTGGTCCGGTTCCCGGTACCCGGCAGGAAAGGTCGCTCCAATCCAGGTGGTAGGCCGCGAGGAGGGGGGCGAGGACGCGACTCGGAGAAATAGTCGCGTCCTCGCCAGGAAGTGACTGGGAGACAGTTTCCCCCTTACCCTGCCCCCCTCCCCCACATAGAAAAGTTAAAGTTTTCCCCCAAAACAGACTTTAAACTAACTAAAAAAAAAAGATTGACGAATTATGTGCTCCTTTTATTGGTTATCCGATGAAGCACCTGTGATAGTGTGGCTGATAACACTTAGTCTTATGATGCAGAATTATATTAGTCAACAGATAAACTGGGCAGAGAAATTGAAGACTACTTTTACCTTGAAATGATGGATTTTGGTAAGTCAAATAAGGGAAGGAGATGCACAGTGGGCCTCAGAGAATATTGAGAAGCAAAGACATCTTGGTGTACCAGTCCAAAGATCCCTGAAGGTGGAAGGTGATGAAGAAGGTATATGGGAGGTAGACAAAAGTGCTGGAGAAATTCAGCGGGTGCGGCAGCATCTATGGAGCGAAGGAAATACTCAACGTTTTGGGCTGAAACCCTTCTTCAGACCGGGATGCTTGTCTTTATCAGCCAGGAAACAGAATGTAAGAACAGGATGGCGTTCAAAAAAACTTTATAAATCATTGTGTACGCCACAGCTAGAATATTGTCTGCACTTCTGGTCAGGAAAGGAAGTGATTACACTGGAGAGTATTTACCAGGATGTTGCCTGGGATTTAATGTTTCAGTTATGAAGAGAGGCTGCATAGGCTGAGTTTTCTTGAATCAGGGGAGGCTGAGTAGAGTCCTGATAGAGGTATATAAAATTATGGGAGGCATAAATAAGGTAGAGAGTATAGGGCCTGTTCCACTTAAGCTATTTTTAGGCGACTGCCAGCGACTGTCATAGTCGTGGTAGGTCGCCGAAAAACCGACGACTGGACCCCCCTACGACATAAAATTTGAAATAGAATCATTACTTTAACAACAACAAAAAAAACAAAGTCAGCACCACGTCAACCTACATCACCTGGCAACAACCTACGTTAACCTGGCGACGACTATGACAGCACCTACGTCAGGAGAAGTCAAGCTACGCTCATTGGCGTCAAACCCACTGTCGCCGACTGTCCCAGAAAATGTTTCAACATGTTTAAAATCCAGCAGCGACCAGAAAGACGCTGCTACTTTTTGGGCGACTGAGGAAACTACTCACGACCATACAGGCAGCCTGTAATCGCCTAAAAAATAGCCTAATGGGCCTGTCCCACTTAGGCGACTCTTTATGCGGCTACCAGGGACTAGTTTTAATGGAATTCACCTACGACACCTGGCGACAACCTACGATAGCACCTACGACAACCTACAACAATTTACGACAGCAAAAGTTGTCGCTACTCACGCCGAAAATGTTCCAACATGTTTAAAATTTTGCGACAGTCGCCTCTAGTTGCCCAAAAAATCAGCTAAATGGGACAGGCCCATAAGTGGGACAGGCCCTTAAGAAACGTTTCCCTATAGCAGAGGTGTTGATGACCAGAAGACGCAGATTTAAGGTGAGTAGTAAAAAGTTTACAGGGAACCTCTAGAGGAAGAAATGTTTCACCCAGAGGGTGGTTGAAGTCTGGAACGCACTGCCTGAGGAGATGGAGGCAAGTACCATCACAAAATGTAAGAAGCATCTGAATGAACATTTGAAGCACCAATGCATATCAGACTATGAACCATGCTGGTAAATCTTGCCATTGAGGGTGTGCAGCGTAGGTTCACAAGGTTAATTCCTGGGATGGCGGGACTGTCATATGCTGAGAGAATGGAGTGGCTGGGCTTGTACACTCTGGAGTTTAGAAGGAGGAGAGGGTATCTTATTGAAACATATAAGATTGTTATGGGTTTGGACACGCTAGAGGCAGGAAACATATTCCCGATCTTGGGGGAGTCCAGAACCAGTGGCCACAGTTTAAGAATAAGGGGTAAGCCATTTAGAACGGAGATGAGAAAACACTTTTTCTCACAGAGAGTTGTGAGTCTGTGGAATTCTCTGCCTCAGAGGGTGGTGGAGGCCGGTTCTCTGGATACTTTCAAGAGAGAGCTAGATAGGGCTCTTAAAGATAGCGGAGCCAGGGGATATGGGGAGAAGGCAGGAACGGGATACTGATTGGGGATGATCAGCCATGATCACATTGAATGGCGGTGCTGGCTTGAAGGGCCAAATGGCCTACTCCTGCGCCCATTGTCTATTATCTATTGTCTATTGTCTATTGTCTATTGCCTAAATAGGATTAGTATAATAATAATAATAATGGATGGGATTTATATAGCGCCTTTCTAATACTCAAGGTGCTTTACATCGCATTATTCATTCACTCCTCAGTCACACTCGGTGGTGGTAAGCTACTTCTGTAGCCACAGCTGCCCTGGGGCAGACTGACGGAAGCGTGGCTGCCAATCTGCGCCTACAGCCCCTCCGACCACCACCAATCACTCACACACATTCACACACAGGCAAAGGTGGGTGAAGTGTCTTGCCCAAGGACACAACGACAGTATGCACTCCAAGCGGGATTCGAACCGGCTACCTTCCGATCGCCAGCCGAACACTTAGCCCATTGTGCCATCTGTCGTCCCAAAATGTAGTATAGATAACTACTTGATGGTTGGCATAGACATTGTGGATGGAAGGGTCTGTTTCTGAGCTGCATGCTCTATGATCTACACAATGAAGGGTTTCAAGTTTCTAATACTTTTAGAACAATTTGAGGGAATGATTCTGATAAGTTAATTATCATCCAATATTCAAGATGTAATGAATATCAGTAAATGTCATGTGATTGCAGGTAATATGACCAAATATAGGGTTTTGGTCAGGTAAGGTGCGTCTACTGTTGAACAGGAAGGGACAGGGTAATATAATTGTGCCCACTGTGGTAAGACTGTGGTAGATTGGGTTGGGATAACATATTGATAATAAGGATAGATCTGATCCTCTGCCGATTGGTCTGAGGATGAGACTATGATGTTCTTGGAACTTGAGAGTAAAGGGCCTGTCCCACTTGGGCATCAGATGGCGCGCAAAGATTTTGTACATCCCAAAATCCTGGGGCGCCGCACGTGACCGCACGTCACTGCCTATGTCACCAGACAGCATGCGCGCGTAATGCGCACCATGCGCGGATCATGTGCACGTAAATGATGTCGCGTAAATGTCGCCCAAATGGGACAGGCCCTTAAGTGTACAGGATATAGCAATATTAAAATGTTGATATCTAGAGTGCTTACTTGGAAAACTGCTACAAAGATTTCAGAAAAGCGGCATGCCATTGATTTTAAGAAGAGGCACATGGAAATGGATGCCCATGATTGAATGGTGGAGTAGGCTCGATGGGCCAAATGGCCTAATTCTACTCCTATAACTTGTGAACTTGTGGAAATGCTGCAATGGCTTGCTCAGCCAGGAAGAGAATATGGAGGTAAATAATGAGATAGAGAATTAATACTAGGGAGAGAGGAATGAATACTCAAAGTTGTGCTGCAGTTTCTAGTGAGAGAATAATATATTGTAATCACGAAGAATGGTAAAAAGACTATTTCTCAGCTTCTCAATGGGATTGGAGATCTGGTGGAGATGAAAGATCCATGTTGTGGGTTGCAATGTGCTGAAGGTTGGATGAGGGAGAGTGTAATTCGTATTTAAACATAGGATGTACAAGCTGTAATGGTCTTTCCTAGATAATGCATTTGTCAGAGATTCTGACAAAGGAATGGATAAAAATTTAAAGGTTTCCAGGATCTTGTTTAAAAACTGCTCCAGAAATCAATGTTGTCATAGATTTGTAGAATCATAGAATTATACAACTCAGACCCTTCAGCCCAACTCATCAATGCTGATCCAGATCATTTACTGAGCTTGTCCCATCTGCCTGCCTTTGGATGATATCCCTTTCTTATCCATATACCAAATGTCCAGGAAGGAACTGCAGATGTTGGCTTAAACCAAAGATAGACATAAAATGCTGGAGTAACTCAGCAGGACAGGCAGCAATGGATGTCGTTTCAGGTCGTGATTGAAGAAGTCTTGACCCGAAACGTCACCCATTCCTTCTCTCCAGAGATGCTGCCTGTCCCGCTAAGTTACTCCGGTATTTTGTGTCTACCAATTGTCCAAATGTCTTTTAAACATTGGGATTGTACCTGCCCTTACAGATTCCTAGCAACTTGTTCCATGTTCCCACTCCCACTTCTCCTCCACCACCTTCCTCCCTCAGGCTTCACAATTTGCAACTCCTCAATCCTTTTGTCACACTCCTTCTGTCTTTTCATCTCAGGCATTTGCCCAACCATCTGCCAATTAATTAACCCTCCCCACGTGTGCTGGGCTATTAGCTGCCAGGCTTTGCCCTGCACCTCCTCTCTTCCAGCTTTCTCTCGCCCCCTCCCACAATCAGTCTGAAGAAGTGTCCTGACCCGAAACATCGACCTGTCCATTTTCTCCTGAGATGCTGCCTGGCCCATTGAATTACTCCAACGCTTTATGTCTTCTGAAGTACGTTTTGGTGCTGGGGAGCCAAGGTTTGTCAGTGTTTAGGGAAAAGTCTGGATTCTTGATGTCATCTTTAAAAAGGAAGATACTGCAATGGTGGATATGAAGACAGTGGTGTAAGTGATTCCCATGCATGCTGCATGGATAGAAGATATGTCATGCAGTATGCTCATCTCCAGTATTGCTGGCCATCTCAGAGATTTTCAAATCATGGATGTTGTATTTTTTTTACTTTGTCTTTGGCACTGGGGGAAATGGTTTCCAGTTAATGATTTCCTTCTGAATGTAGTGACAATTAAGGATTTTAAGGGATGTGGTGTTCAAAATTGCTCCTATTGTACAATTGAGGTTTTACGGTTTTAATATTTTATACTTAACGATGTTAATAAAGTTTAGTTCTTTTTTTATTTTTATTTCAGCACATCAAATGATGTACCGTTATAGTAAGAATAACCAATCACCTGTTCCCATGGAAATGGTACACCTATTAAGATGATTCATGCCACAAATTCTGGCGTGATTGGTCTGCCAAATTAGTCTGCAGATAAATGAGATTATAACTCCAAAAAAAAAATGGTAATTTGCAACATTTATACAAAAAAAATTACAAAGCTAACTGCTTAACAAGAACACTGCCAATTGTTTGAGGTAACTCTCGGCTGGCTCCCGATATAGTCTGGTTGCTCAAAGTTTAAGCTCTCTTATGAGTCCCCTAACACAGAGGAGTTATTTCTCGGCATTCATTCCACGAGGCAACAATGTTTAACGCTGGCCAAATTGAACAGCGAGGGAATATGTGTGTGAGCACTGGTCTTAAGGTATTAGCTATAAAGAGAGGTTGGAGAAACTTGGATAGTGTTTTCTGGAGCATCAAAGGCTGAGGGAAGACCGGACTGGTGTATACAATTCTGAGATTCTGGCAAAAACAGGAAAGCAGACTATTATCTAAATGGTGGCTGACTAGGAAAAGGGGAGATGCAGCGAGACCTGGGTGTCATGGTACACCAGTCATTGAAAGTAGGCATGCAGGTGCAGCAGGCAGTGAAGAAAGCGAATGGTATGTTTTTATTTATTTATTTATTTATTTATTTATTCCGAACAAGTAAAGACATTAACGACATTAATATTAACAAAATCGAAATTATCAAACAATTGGACATTACAATCAATATTTACAAAGCAATGAGAAGAACAAAATCAAAGTTCCAATGTCCAACTCTGTGTCTGTACAAGCTCGAAAAGGAGTGAGAAGAAGAATAACTTATTAAATCTCACCCCTTTTCCCCAACACTTCTACCATATTTAAAAATCAATTCATTACTAATAATAATACTACCCTAGGCAATTTCCCATAATACCTACAGACATATATATACATACAACTATTATGTACATACAAACTTCATAACTGAAGTACCCAAACATAAGTAAACAATAGTAAAGCAATAGATAAACTCTAACCCCCACTTGTCAACCATCCCCTCCATCCCTGTACCCCTTGAGAATTATTTTTTTATATATCATTTTAAAATGATTCATGTTTGTGCATTGCTTCAATTCCCCGTTCAATTTATTCCACACTCCTACTCCACAAACCGAAATACAAAAGGTTTTTCTAGTCGTACGGACTTTTTGTTTCTTAAAGTTGAATATTCCTCTTAAATTGTAACCCCCCACACGCTCGTTAAATAATTTTTGAATGTTTCCAGGTAAATTTCTATTTTTGGCCCTAAACATTATCTGAGCTGTTTTGAATGTAACCAAATCTTCTAATTTTAATAATTTTGACTTTAAAAATAATGGATTCGTATGACCCAGATACTTAGCATTATGGATAATACGAATTGCTCTTTTTTGCATGTTAGCTTTCATAGCAAAAGGATTTGAGTATAGGAGCAGGGAGGTTCTACTGCAGTTGTACAGGGTCTTGGTGAGACCACACCTGGAGTATTGCGTACAGTTTTGGTCTCCAAATCTGAGGAAGGACATTATTGCCATAGAGGGAGTGCAGAGAAGGTTCACCCGACTGATTCCTGGGATGTCAGGACTTTCATATGAAGAAAGACTGGATAGACTCGGTTTGTACTCGCTAGAATTTAGAAGATTGAGGGGGGATCTTTTAGAAACTTATAAAATTCTTAAGGGGTTGGACAGGCTAGATGCAGGAAGATTGCTCCCGATGTTGGGGAAGTCCAGGACAAGGGGTCACAGCTTAAGGATAAGGGGGAAATCCTTTAAAACTGAGATGAGAAGAACTTTTTTCACACAGAGAGTGGTGAATCTCTGGAACTCTCTGCCACAGAGGGTAGTGGAGGCCAGTTCATTGGCTATATTTAGGAGGGAGTTAGATGTGGCCCTTGTGGCTAAGGGGATCAGAGGGTATGGAGAGAAGGCAGGTATGGGATACTGAGTTGGATGATCAGCCATGATCATATTGAATGGCGGTGCAGGCTCGAAGGGCCGAATGGCCTACTCCTGCACCTAATTTCTATGTTTCTATGTTTCTATGAGAGGCGTAGATAGGGTAGACAGTCAGAATGTTTTTCCCAGGGTGGAAATGTAAAGACCAGAGAGCATAGCTTTGAAGTGAGAGAATTTAAACTTTAGAGGAGATGTATGAGCAAGTTTTTAACACTGAGGGTGGTGGGTGCCTGAAACATTCTGCCAAGAGTGGTGGTGGAGGCAGACGTGATAGTGGTAGCTAAAAGAGGCTTTTAGATAAGCACAAGGTTATGAAGGGGACAGAAGGATATGGATCACGTGCAGGCAGGGAAGATTAGGTTAACCTGGCATCATGTTCAGCATGGACGTTCTGGTCCAAGGGCCTTTTCCTGTGCTGTATTATTCCATGTTCCATGTTGAGTCAAGATTTCAATAAAATTAAACAGGTATGTAGGTTAATTGGCTTGGTATAAGTGTAAATTGTCCCTAGTGTGTGTGGGATAGTGCTAATATGGGGGATCGCTGCTCGGTGTGGACTCGGTGGGCTGAAGGGCCTGTTTCTGCAATGTATCTCTAGACTAAACTAAACTAAACTAAGTGTTTCTGGAAGTATCAATTTATTCTTAAATTATACTTTAGTTCAGTTCAGTTTAGTTTATTGTCATGTGTACTGAGGTACAGTGAAAAGGTTTTAAACACTTCTGCTCAACTATATCGCCACTGTGACTTATTTTCAAGACCACGAGATTGATCACAGCAAGATGTCCAGCAGAGTGAAATGAAAGATTCCTCACAAGTGTTCAATAAAGACTGGCTTGAAGACGGAAAACAGACCACACCCACCAAAACCTGCTGGAGGGAACTCCATGGATAGAAATGGACAGCTGATGTTTTTGATCGGACTCTTCTTCAGACTGATAGAGTGGAAGGAAGATGGCTGTTAGAAAGTGGTGAGGACAAGGGGTGTTGTGAGAGTCGCACCCTGGTCACTCCCTCTTCAGCCCTTTTCCATCAGCAAAAGCTATAGAAGTGTGTAAACGCACACCACCAGATTCAGGGGCAGTTCCTTCCCAGCTGTTATCAGGCAACTGAATCATCCATACCACAACCAGAGAGCAGCTAAACTACTATCTACCTCATTGGTGACCCTCGGACTATCCTTGATCGAACTTTGCGGGCTTTACCATGCACTAAACGTTATTGCTTTATCATGTATCTGTACACTGTAAGTGGCTGGATTGTAATCATGTATTGTCTATCTGCTGACTGGAGCTTTTCACTGTACCCCGGTACACGTGACAATAAACTAAACTGAAACTGATTAAAGAAAAGGTTGTCGAGTGATAGGTGGATCAAGGAAAATAGGGATTGTTTGGCAGATGAGTCAGGAGGGGGAGAGTAGGGTGGAGATAATAACCAAGGATGTAGATGGTAAGTGAAGAAGTCAAAGCAGGCAAACGGTGGAATCTGATAGGAAAAGAAGGTGGGGAGTGGAACCCATCTGTAACTGGATCCAGCATATCATTTGCTAGAAGATAGACACAAAATGCTGAAGTAACTCAGCAGGACAGGGAGCGTCTCTGGAGAGAAGGAATGGGTGACGTTTTGGATCGAGACCCTTCTTCGGACCATTCTAGCTTTTATCACATCCCGTCCCCTCACCTCTTTCTGCTATCTATCATGTATCTACTCCCTCAGGCAGAAGAAGGGTCCCAACTTGAAATGGCGTACGTCCATTTCCCTTCACAAATGCAGCCTGAGCCGCTGAGTTCCTCCAGCCGTTGGTTCTTTGATCAAGATTACAGCTAGCGCTGGAGTTAGTGCCAGCACTACTCGGGATAGTTGAAACTAGAGAGACAAGGGGGCCAGGATCCAATGCAGGAGTGAAACAGGTGAGAGACTGGAAGTCGATGAAAGCAAGTTCAGTAGACAGAAAAGGCAGGAGCAAGACAGGGAGTGTGAGGGGCTGCTGTTTTAAATTGTTGCATTTATTTCAATGCAAGAGGCTGACAGGTAAGGCAGATGAATTCAGGGCGTGGATAGGTACATGTAAATGGGAGGTTACAGCCATTATGAAACCTGGTTAAGGGAAGGACAGAACTAGCAGCTTAACATTCCAGGATACAGGTCTTACAGGTGAAATGGAAGTGGGGGGGGGGGGGGGGGGGGGGGGGGTTAAAGGGGAGGCGGAATTATTTTACTTATTATGGTGAACTAAACAGCAATAGTGTAGGATAGCACTGCAGATGCTGGTTTACACCGAAGATAGACACAAAATGCTGGAGTAACTCAATGGGACAGGCAGGAATGGGTGATGTTTCAGGTCACAACCCTTTTTCAGACTGAGAGTCAGGGGAGAGAGGGAGACAAGAGATAAGGATGTGTAAGGTGTGAAAACGAGATATCAAAGGGGATGCAGTTCAAGGGTGAATGAAAAATAGATCATTGTTAACTAGGACAACGTGACAACGAAGCATACAGAGATAAAGACAATCGTCTAAGGTGACATTACTGATAGTTCATCCAATGAAGGTATATCCATGGAGCTGAGAATTAAAAAGTGGAAGATTACCATGTTCAGGTGTACTATAGGCCCCCAAATAGTCAATGGGAATTAGAATAATAAATATGCCAGGAAACTGCAAGCAGCTGAAAGCCTAACAGGCTTGCCATTGCCGAGGATATTAACTTTCCCAATATTGATTGGGACTGCCATAGTTCCAAGGACTTAGACATTGTAGTTTTTGTCAAATTTATTCATGAAAGTTTCCTTAGCCAACATGTAGAGGGCCCCAAGAGGGAGATGACGAAGCTTGACGTACTCTTGATCCACTCTTAGGAAATTGGTAAGGCCAAGTAACTGAAGTTTCTGTGGACGAGCCTTTTTGGACAAGCGATCGCAGGTCTCTTAGCTTTGAAATAGTTACGGTTTATGACAGGTCTGATCCACAAGTTAAAGTTCTGAATTAAGTGCAAGGACAACGTTGATGGTATTAGACAGGAACTTGCAAAAGTTGATTGGAGTAGGTTGTTTGTGGCAAAGGGATGTCCAGAAATGGGCTGTAGACAAAATGAATATAGAATAGTGAAGCACAGGAACGGGCTCTTCAACCAATAATGTTTGCACCGAACAAGGTGTCTAGCTGAACTGATCTCATCTGACTGCACATGTTCCATATCCCTCCAGTCCCTGTACTTCCATGTGCATATCTAAAGGCCTCTTAAACACCACTATCTTATCTGCCTCCACCACTATCCCTGGCAATGAGGTCCATGCCTCCACAACCTTCTGTGTAAAAACTTGCCCTCCACATCTCCATTAAACTTACCCCCTTTATCTTATAGCTGTGCCCTCTAGTATTGGATATTTCCACCCTGGGATAAAGGTTCACCTGTCTACCCTATCAATGCCTCTCATCATTGTATATACTTCTATCAAGTCTCCCCTCAACCTCTGGCGTTCCAGAGTAAACATTGCTTTTAAAAGTGTAATGGTGAGAGTTCAAATCATGCATGTTACTGTTAGAGTGAAGGGCAAGGCCGGTTGGAAGCCTGGATGATGAGAAAAATTGAGGCTCTGGTCGGGAAAAAGAAGGAGGCATAGGCCAGGTATTGGCAGCTTGGCTCAGGTGTATCCATGGAAGAGTTTATGGGACTGGGGAGCTTGTTTAAAAAAGAAATCAAGAGGACAAAAAGGGGGCATGAGATTGCTCTGGTAGATAAGATTCTACCACAGATACTACTCTGATAGGTAAGGAGAATCCAAAGATATTTTATGTATTTTAAGGAAAACTGGGCAACTAGTGAGTATAGGGCACCTCAGAAGCCAAAGCAGTCATCTATATTGGGAACTGCAGAAGATGAGCAAGGTCTTTACGGAGTATTTCACCTCTATTTTTACTGTGAAGAAAGACGCAAAAACTAGGGAACCTGAGACAGATAATGGAGATGCCTTGAGGACAGTTCTTATTACTCTTGAGGAGGTGCTGGACATCCTAAAGGAAATAAAGCTAGATAAATCTCTCAGACCTGATCAGATATATCTGAGGACACTGTGGGAAGCTAAATCGTTGTTGTGGAACAGAGGGATCAAGGAGTACAGGTACCCTTGAAAGTATTTAGAATATCGTGTTCAGTTTTATCATCCTACTATAGGCAAGATGTCATTATGCTGGAAAATGTGATGAGAAGATTTACAAGGATGTTGCCAGGACTTGAGCGGAGCTATAGGGAGAGAAGGGAAAAGCTAGGGCTATATTTCTAAAAGTGGAGGAGTCTAAGGTTTGATATTGTGTATAAAATCATGAGGGGATTTGATTGGGCGAATGCTTTTACTCAGTAGTCTTTTACTCAGAATGAGGGAATGAGGAACCAGAGGACATGGGTTTAAGTTGAGAAGGGAAAGATTTAATAGGAACTGAGGGGCACTTTTTCATTCAGAGGGTGGTGGGTATATGGACTGAGCTGGCAGTGGAGTAGTTGACGTGTACAATACCAATATTTAAAAGACACTTGGACAGGTAAATGGATAGGGAAGGTTTAGAGGGAAATGGACTACATACGGGCAAATGGAACTAGCTTATATGGGGCATCTTAGCCCACATGGATGCATTGGGCTGAAGTATTTGTTTCCGTGCTGTATGACTCTATGACTATTGGCAGTCTCTTGTGCCCCCAAGACCTATTGCAACTAGTTCTGGAAGAACCAGAAAGTTTGTAGCAAACTTGTTCAAATTGGAGCAAGTAATTACTGAGATTGTGATGCTCCTCTGCAGATGGTACTCTGAGGGACTTGGCTCTGAATGATTGTTTAACGTTTACCAATCTGGGTACTAACTTTGCATTGAGAATTGAAACAGTGATATAACATCTTCAGATGCCAAATAAAATTGTTCAAAGGATTGACTAACGTTATATAATTCTCATTATTCTGATGTTATGTTAGTTTTCTATTGTATTCACCTCATATTTTGCTCACATGCCAGTGGTATGAATATTGTCTTCACTAACTTCTAGTAACCCTTGCTTTCCCTCGTTCTCCATTCCTCCCCATCCCAGTTCTCTAACCAGTCCCCCTGAGTATATTGTATCTCTGTTTGCTTTGGTGTCACCTTCTCCTAGCTAACAATGGTACCGCAAGGCTCAGTGCTGGGACCCCAGCTATTTACAATATATATTAATGATCTGGATGAGGGAATTGAAGGCAATATCTCCAAGTTTGCGGATGACACTAAGCTGGGGGGCAGTGTTAGCTGTGAGGAGGATGCTAGGAGACTGCAAGGTGACTTGGATAGGCGGGGTGAGTGGGCAAATGTTTGGCAGATGCAGTATAATGTGGATAAATGTGAGGTTATCCATTTTGGTGGCAAAAACAGGAAAGCAGACTATTATCTAAATGGTGGCCGACTAGGAAAAGGGGAGATGCAGCGAGACCTGGGTGTCATGGTACACCAGTCATTGAAAGTAGGCATGCAGGTGCAGCAGGCAGTGAAGAAAGCGAATGGTATGTTAGCTTTCATAGCAAAAGGATTTGAGTATAGGAGCAGGGACGTTCTACTGCAGTTGTACAGGGTCTTGGTGAGACCACACCTGGAGTATTGCGTACAGGTTTGGTCTCCAAATCTGAGGAAGGACATTATTGCCATAGAGGGAGTGCAGAGAAGGATCACCAGACTGATTCCTGGGATGTCAGGACTGTCTTATGAAGAAAGACTGGATAGACTTGGTTTATACTCTCTAGAATTTAGGAGATTGAGAGGGGATCTTATAGAAACTTATAAAATTCTTAAGGGGTTGGACAGGCTAGATGCAGGAAGATTGCTCCCGATGTTGGGGAAGTCCAGGACAAGGGGTCACAGCTTAAGGATAAGGGGGAAATCCTTTAAAACCGTGATGAGAAGAACTTTTTTCACGCAGAGAGTGGTGAATCTCTGGAACTCTCTGCCACAGGGTAGTCAAGGCCAGTTCATTGGCTATATTTAAGAGGGAGTTAGATGTGGCCCTTGTGGCTAAGGGGATAAGAGGGTATGGAGAGAAGGCAGGTACGGGATACTGAGTTGGATGATCAGCCATGATCATATTGAATGGCGGTGCAGGCTCGAAGGGCCGAATGGCCTACTCCTGCACCTAATTTCTATGTTTCTATGTTTCTATTCTACATTTTCCTTGAGCTTCACCTCTTTTGATCTCTTACACTTCCTTTTCTCTATAGCTCCCTCTCCCTTGATACTCGTCTGAAGAAGGGTCTTGACCCGAAACAACACACGTTCCTTCTAACCAGAGATGCTGCCTGTCCCGCTCAGTTACTCCAGCATTTTGTGTCTATCTTCTATTGTTACTGTTAGATTAGCAAAGTACAATAGACCAAGTGATTTACAGGTAAGTCCAAACAAACCAAACAGGAACAGTGATAATGTACCACATCAATCTGGAGGAACGGGTGCCAAGCTTGGCCGAGACTGGGTGCCAAGCTGGGTGTCAGGAAAGATAATCTGTTGTTAGGGCCAAAGATCCTATGAATTGAGTGCGGTCTCTACAACAGTTTGATTTATCAATTCAGAGTTGATGCAGCAATTAAATCCTGGAAACTCCATTTTTTTTCAAAAGGTGTTTTCTTGCAGAACACCCTACCTGAGACAAGGACTTCTCTCTTTCCTTCCTACATTCTTTTTTTTGCACTTACAGTAAATGGCTTTTTATGAGGAATGCTTCCTGTGAGTTTTTGTAGAATTTCCTCCAGCCACCACTTTGGTCTTAGGATGCTCATGAGGAGAGATGCTTCTGGTTTCTACACACCATGTCCCATACAGTGCTGGTGACATTGGTCTCAGCGAGGATAGATAGATAGATAGATAGATAGATAGATAGATAGATAGATAGATAGATAGATAGATAGATAGATAGATAGATAGATAGATAGATAGATAGATAGATAGATAGATAGATAGATAGATAGATAGATAGATAGATAGATAGATAGATATGCCTTTATTGTCATTCAGACCGAAGTCTGAACGAAATTGCAGCAGTCATACATATAATACAATAAAAACAACAATAAACACATCCACCACAGTGAGTCCACCCAGCATCTCCTCACTGTGATGGAGGCAAAAGTCTTAGGTCTGCAGTCTCTTCCCTCCTCTTCTCCCTCTGCGCTGAGGCGATACCCCCCGGGCGATGTTACAATCAGTCCTGCGGCTCAAACACCGCGGCCCGGGGTGGTCGAAGCTGCCGCCCACCAGTCCTGCAGACGCAGCCGCTGGCCCGTGGCCGAACCCCGGACTCAGGCCACCACCGCCAGAACACCGTCCCAGCCACCCTCACGTGAGTACCGTGCCGTCTTCAGCCTCGGGCTGGGCCACCCCCGACATGGGCGCCGAACCTCCCCCGGGCCGGGCCACCCCGACATGGGCGTCGCTTCTCCCTCCTGCCGGGCTGCCCCGAGTTGGGCGTCGCTTCTCCCCCCGGCCGGGCCGCCCCGACTTGGGCGTTGCTTCTCCCTCCTGCCGGGCCGCCCTGACTTGGGCGTCGCTTCTCCCTCGGGCCGGGCTGCCCCGACTTGGGCGTCGCTTCTCCCTCGGGCCGGGCTGCCCCGACATGGGCGCCGAACCTCCCTCGGGCTGCAAGCGCCGCACCTCCCCGAACTCGGCCGCTCCGATGGGAGCCTCGTTCCACCCTCGGGCTGGCCGCCCTCACGAGAGCGCCACAGCCTCTCACGGGAGCACTGTTCCAGCCCTGAGCCAGACCACCCTCACGGGAGCGAGCTCAGGGCGAGTCCTGACGGGCTCTGCCTCCGGAGCCTCGAGGCCATCAGCTCCATTAGGCCTCAGCGCAGACGGATGGATGCTGCCATTGGTACAAAAATCTTCTTACCTGATGTGACGGATTTCCAGAGGCATTGTTGCTGCTACCTCTCCAAACATTGCAGCATAAGGACGCCTCCCGTAAGGCCGCGGGAAACCGCGGGTTGGAGCAGGGGCCTCGTGGGTCGGAGTCGGAACTCGTGAGTCGGTAGTGCCCGCGGCCGGCCCCTGGATCGACGGAGCCCAGGCCTGGGTTGGCACCACGGAGGCGTCAGGAGGGGACCTGGTGGCGTTAGTGGAGAGATCGGTGTGGCGGTCGATCGACGAGGGCGCCGACGGAAGGATGTGAACGGACCATGTGGGAGTGAGACGCTGCTGACGGGAGAAGGAACAAAAGAGGACCCGCCGTGAGGGGAAAGCCATGAGGTAGGGGGAGGAGGGAGGTGGCAGGGGGGGGGGGGAGAACAAAGGAGGACCCGGCATGGTGTAAATGGCCATGAAGGAGGGCGAGGAAGGGAGAACAAAGGTGGACATGGCACAGGATACTTTGTAACTTTGTTAGTGCCCTTTATGTGGTGACTCTTGCATACCTTGGATGTGCAAGCAAAGATTTTCATTGTGACTTGTCACATGAGAGAATAAAGTATTCACTCATTCATGTCACCTTGGTTTCATATCTCTCCTCCACGTTAACAACTGTATTACAAACATGGTTCCTGATTTCCTGCTGTAAATCTTGATCAACGAAAATGAAATTGGGGTGCTTTCCCAAAGCACTTCACACTAGCTGTTATACTGAATCTCACAGTTGATGTTAGCACATTTTTTAGAAGGGTGAATATCAAGCACATAATATGTCTTCTATGTCCGAGGTGACTGAGGTGTAGATGTAGTTGGTAAATGGAGAGTCATACCCATGGTCAAACCACATAAAGATTCAAGAAATGAACTCATTTAGTGGGTATGTACAAGGGTTCAAGCAAAAGCCTAGATTCCCTATAGTTTCTGCCCTATACTTAGCAATGTTACAAAATTTTGAGATTTAAAAAATCAAGTCTGTAATTTATCCATCAGATAAAGCATAAAAAGAAGTTTAATTTGACACCTAATTCACTTTCATATCTCAAGTATTTAAAAAGTTATGGCCATTTTCATACTGGGAAATTAGCATCTTGTTCCCTATTGATTTTCTATGGGCATAACAAAAAAGCTGTGATCGTGGACAGTCAAAAGCCCATAACCTTCTTAAAAATTAAGAGAACTGAATGAAATTTTCAGTTATCGTAGATTGAACCATTCTGAAACAAATATAAAATAATCTTTCTTGGATGACCTGAAATTAAAGCATATAATTAGTTAGTTACCCAAGTGTAGCTAATTTCAAACTTCAATTACTAGATCTAAACATCTATCCATTTCTTAATAAATGATTAACATTTTTAAATAGCCTAAGTGTCCAAATAATATTCATAAATAATTCACAATAAAACATGATTTTTAAATCTCATTTACATTAATTTATAGGCCAAATGGAAGGAATTTAGTGTTTAATTGCTGTAAATTAAAGTCCATTTTAAATCAGCTTTCTAGTGGGATCCTGTGGAACGCGCTGGTTTAGAACATTCACATTGCGCTAGATTTGTGCCCTCAAATGCCCAGAAAAATACTGCGGGATATAATGGGCCCAAAATGAGCTACTCGCAATATTAAACTTTGTATAAAGGGATCTTAAGAAGCCCTTTTTAATGTAAAAATAAGCAGCATACCTTCTATTATTTGCTCTATGTGACCCTGACAGCTGCCGGTGGTCGCGGGTTTAGAGATTGATTTTTAAACTACTACAACTATTATACGAGGCCTTTAAAACTAATAATAGCTTTTGCGACGGGGTCTTCCAGCGATTTTTCGTTAATAATTAACTAGGCTGAACATCTTCGATTTGAACAGCCTAGAGAAAATCGCGTTTTAAACCCGCCCCCCTCTAAACAGCGCCAAAATCGCGCACACCCGCAGCGGCAGATTTTCAGCGACGCTTCAGGTAGGCTTTGCAACATACCTACTATACTCAGTCATGGTTTCATGCACAGTAGCCTAATTGCACATATGTGAAGCAGTTTCACAAGAAATTGGCAATAACAATTGACACCAATCCCAATTCCTCACTTGCATTGTGTGATGCATGTGTAAAATGCCTCGCAAGTCAAAATTACAGATGGATTCAGACATACTGTTATACAAAAGTTGCCTAATAAGATATCACTTTCCACACTCAAATAAACCTTCTCTCTATTTAATTCCTGCAGTGCACAAAAAGCACGCTAAGTCATTTGAGTTTCTAGAGGCTGGAATTCGACAGAAACGTACCTGCACTTTGGCCAATACAGGCAGCATGTAATAGCACCATTATCAGCAAGAGGCAGATTCATTCACAATCATGACTCAGTGAATTCCAGCATCAGCCCTGCCACCGTTAAAAGAGGTCACACATACCATTTTAGTTGTATTGCAAGAAAATTGCCTAGATCTGTAAATCTATTATTTGGACCACTTTTTTCACATTCCATTTATTTTTATACATTTCTGTGCTATCTGCGAACAATAAATACGTGCAATAAACTGGAATTCCTGAAGTGCTCGACATCCATGATGGTTACACAAAGAGCTTGCAGATGCGGGACTCAACACCCAATCTACTGGAGGAGCTCAGTGGGTCAAGCAGCGTCTGTGAAGGGAAATGGACCGTCGACATTCCGGGTCAGAGCCATTCACCTGAACTGATAACTCGCTAGACACAAAATGCTGGAGTAACTCAGCGGACAGGCAGCATCGCTGGAGAGAAGGAATGGATGACTTTATTCTGGTCGAGACCCTTCTTCAGACTGAAGAAGATCTGTCTGAAGAAGGGTCAACTGAATCTCTGATATCCTGATGTTACTTCATGCGGCTACTTCTTGAGGTGCTCCTGGGAGAATAAATCCTAGAGAATTGCTTTGACAACTGGTTAAATCTCATCTGCAAGCTGAATGAGGTGAAAAGGTTGTCAAACAACCTTTTTGTTTGCATATATATACAACACCCACTTTCATTCAAAACCATGACAATTGAACATGCTGTTTAAAAATAATTTTTTGAGGCACTAAGAAATAACTGAATTAACTGAAATAGATAAAATAAATCTAAATTAACTACAAATCCTTCCCTTGCCACCCCTTGCTCAGGATGCAATGAACTACACCCCCGAACTGCTCCAGGTCTATTTAGGGGGGGGGGATTCAGCGAGCAGCACTTTGAACAGACCTTTGTGCTCTGGTTCCGTGTCCACCTCTTTCAGGATGACAACGATGATCGAGTGCATAATCAGTTGCAGTACTTTTTCAGATGACTACCAATATCGTAATTGGGTGAAGCATCACATCCCAAAATGTCAACTTTCCGTTTTCCTCTGCAGATGCTACCTAACCTGCTGAGGTCCTCTAGGAGATTGTTTATTGCTTCAGACCCCAGCATCTCAAGTCAAGTTGAGTTTATTGTCATATGCACAGCAAGACCATGTAGTTAAAATGACAACGTTGCTTGCAGCAGCAGCATGGGATTTTTGTTGTACCTGTATCTCATCTGCAGTCGAAGGTAGACACAAAATGCTGGAGTAACTCAGCGGGATAACCAGTATCTCTGAAGAGAAGGGTGACATTTTTGGGTTAAGACCCTTCTTCTCATCTGCAGTCTCTTGTTTCTCTAGTTATTGATATCATAATTTCTTTTACAATTAAGACAGCGGCCCTTTTACATGGGTCATTGTAATTTTATATTGTTTTATCCATTATACATGTAGCATGTGTATAAATAATGTTTGCCTCACTTGTAACTCCCTTAATGTGTTCTTTGCAGCCTCATTTTATTTTTAATGCAGAACATCAAACACATCCAGAATTACATTTACTTTGCCACACTTATTTCTGCAGCAACCCCATGGTTTTCTTCATCATGTGGCATGGATGACATTATAAATGTTGACCCCTCCATATGAAGAAGAACAAGAACAAGCAGATGCAGGAATCTTGAGCAAAAAGACAAACAGCTGGAGGAACTTTGTGTCTCAGGCAGCATCTGTGCAGGGAAATGGAGAGAGGGCATTTTGCATTTTGGTTCGGCACCCTTATTCAAGACTCCGTGAGAAGAAGAATTTCTTGGCCTCAGTCCATTGAACAAATTTAACAGCTCCATTAAATTACAGAGCCAACAGGAGGTAAAATTTCATTAGCAGCACAAAACAGGTTGCAGCAGGGCAAACCATCTGTTACGCACAGGATCCCTCCACATTCCTCCCACCTCCCCAGTTTGGTATTGGAGAGATCAGTGAAAAGGAAAATCTGACTGTATTTAACAAACTCCAATTTATTACCAATTCCTGCACTTTTCCTGGCATTGCAAATTATCCTCAAAAATGTCACATAGTTAAAAAATGAAGGAATAACTTGGATTTACTTAGCACCCATTACAACCTTACTGTAGAATACCCATTGTGTTTCTGATTCATTGTGTATGTGTACATAGGTTAATGGGACCTTAGTTTAACAACTTATTTAAAGGAAATGTCAATTCACTGGTTGAGTAGATACTGAATAATCTAAACCTGTAAAATCAAATTACTACATGGATGATGCCATTTGTAAATATTTTGTTCAATTTCTCGTTAAAAGTTTCTTTTTTTTTGTACCTTAAGTGGCCGTCCCACTTGGGCGACCTAATCCGTGAGTTCTGGCGAGTTTGCCCCCGACTCATACTCGCAGCAGGGTCGACACGAGATCGTAGTCTTTATAACTCTCCTTCATGCTCGAGAGTGATCCCCGCGTACTCAAGACCTCAGCTAGGTCGCGGTGTATTTTTCAACACGTTGAAAAATGCCAGCGAGTAAAAAAAGGTCGCCGTGAAAAAAGTTGATACTTTTTTTACTCGTAGGTTTAGTCGTAGTTGGTCGTAGTAGGTCGTAGTAGGTCGGCATGTTAGTCATAGGTAATCGAGGGTAGTCGAAGGTACTCAAAGGTAGTCGTAGATAATCTTCATCATAGTCGAAGGGAGGTCGAAGGAGGTCGTCTTCACTATCCACTATTCGGTGTCCAATGTTCCTGAAGTTAGTCGTAGCTAGTTGTAGCTAGTCAAAGCTAGTCTTCAATATAGTCGAAGGAGCACGAAGGAGGTCTTCAACATGGCATTTTTTCAAACTCTCCTAAACACTTCTAAACTCGCCAATTAGGTCACCCAAGTGGGACAGCCCCTTTATGTGGACAAAATGTATTAAAAGCACAGGCTACTTTGGCAGGGATCTCCTCTAATAACGGCAAGGAAATAAAAATCAAGTCAATCCTAATTTTTGGTACAGCATAAACTGTTCATGTGTGGGCACTTTTCTATTGAAAACCATTTCATTGTATTAGTTCTTCTAAAGGACACGATACAATGAAAATTCCCTGCATAAGGCGTTTAGTTGTGAGGCAGTGAATGATCTGCATGACAGGAGGCTTTCTTTTTAAACCATTTTCCAATTCAATTTGGCCAATGCTTTTTGTACTGTAATTTTTGGCTCTCTATATTCTGTTTCTCCTTAGGATTCACCTTCCAGTAGCCATTTCTGGCATGAATTAACTCTCAGAGGAAGAACTACTTGGGAAAATTACAGGCTGCTTGTTGCTAATTATCCAACCATATCTTTAAATACTTGGAAGATTCAGGGCAGCAAATCTTGCAATTTCCCAGCCAGAGATCACTATGAGAGCCATTTTTTTAACCAGTATGATACCATTAAAGCATTTAGTCATGGGAGTAATAGGTCAGGGATCAATGCGTATAATCTGGCCATTGTGCTGATATTTTTATGCATACAGCTCTATTTATAGAAACTTCATTATATATTGTAATATGTGATATATATTCATGATATATTGTAACGTGTATAGATATACATTGAAAACTTTGTCATGCATACTATCCAAGAAAATCATACCAAACATGTATGCACAGAATCAATAATAATTCTCAATACCAGTGCCCCATGAAAATATCTGCACGTTCCCCAACTATACTCCCTATACACTCACAACCATGCGAACAAAATGCTGCGCTATCTTCATTTACGAGTTTGCAGGTGGCATCATTGTGGTGGGCCGGATTGAATTGAATTGAATTGAATTGAATTGAATCCTTTATTTGTCATTCAGACCTTTCGGTCTGAACGAAATGCTGTTGCCTGCAGCCATACATGTAATAATAACAAAACACAATAAACACAAATTAACATCCACCACAGTGAGTTCACCAAACACCTCCTCACTGTGATGGAGGCAAAAGTCTTAGAGTTACTGTCTCTTCCCTCCTCTTCTCCCTCTGCGCCGAGGCGATACCCCACCGGGCGATGGCATCAGTCCCACGGTTCAAGCTCCGCGGCCCGGGGGGTGGTCGAAGCTGCCCGCAGCTGTTGCCTGTGACCTGCGAGCTCCCGACATTGTCCTCCACTGGCCCACGGCCGAGCCCCGGAGCCAGGTCGCCGCCGCCAGAACGCCGCCTCAGCCGCCGTAGCACCGTCTCCGCTCCGCACCGGGCCGCCCACAAGGCAGCGTCTCAGCCCCGCACCGGGCTGCTCACACGGGAGCGCCTTCCAGCCAGTAGCCGTGCCGGCCGCACAGGAGTGTCTCAGCTCCGCACCGGGCTGCCCCCACGGAAGCACCTTCCAGCCGGGAGCCGGTCCGCCCACACGGCAGCGTCTCAGCCCCGCACCGGGCTGCTCACACGGGAGCGCCTTCCAGCCGGTAGCCGTGCCGGCCGCACAGGAGTGTCTCAGCTCCGCACCGTTCGCCCTCACCGGAGCGCCGAGTCGTGCCGCTACCCGGACGTCGCCACAGCTCGAAGACGGCCAGCCTCGCGTTGGTGAGTCCTGGCTGGCTCTACCTCCGGACCCTCGAGGTCGGTCGCAGGTTGGAAGCCGCCAGCTCCGCCATTAGGCCTCAGCGCAGACGGGGGAAGAGAAGGGGGATACGCCAAAAAGTCGCATTCCCCCGAAGGGAGAGACAGAAAGCTCTGTTTCACCCTCCCCCCACACACATAACACCACCTAATAACCAAAAAAATTACTAAACTAGACAAAAAAAAACGACATAAAAAGTAAAAACAGACAGACTGCAGACGAGCCGCAGCTGTATCACAGCGCCGCCACTTCCGGAGCATAAGCAATGGTGAGATGGAGTACAAGATGGAGATGAAGAGCTTACTAACATGGTGTCAGGACGACAACCTCTTCCTCAAGGTAGACAAAAATGCTGGAGAAACTCAGCGGGTGCAGCAGCATCTATGGAGTGAAGGAAATGGGCAACGTTTCGGGCCAAAACCCTTCTTCAGATTGATGTGAGGGTGGGGGGGGGGGGGGGCTCTGGCTCCTCCTCATCCTTTCTTCTTCCCCACCCCCCCCCCCCCCCCCCCCCCCCCCCCCCACCCTCCATCTCAGCATTTTTGTCTACCTTTGATTTTCCAGCATCTGCAGTTCCTTCTTAAACCTCTTCCTCAATGTCAGCAAGATGAAGGAGGTAGTTATCGATTTTAGGAAGCATGATGGAGTACATGCCACAATCAGTGTCAATGGTGCTAAAGTAGAAATGGTAGCGAGCATCAAGTTCCTTGGCATAAAGATTACCAACAATTTATCATGCAACCACCACACTGATGGGACACCCAGAAAAGCAACCAGTGCCTCTACTCCCTCAGGATTCTGAGGAATTTTGGCAAATCTCAAATGATGGGGCGGCATTTAGGGGCAGCACAGCACGGCAGAGGTAGAGTTTCAGCCTTACAGTGCCAGGGACCAGTTCGAACCTGATTACAGGTGTAGTCTGTACGGAATTTGTACATTCTCTCTGTGGCCACGTAGATTTTCTCTGGGTGCCCTGGTTTCCTCCAGAAATGTACAGGTTTGTAGGTTAATCGGCTTTGGTAAAATCGTAAATTGTCACTAATGTGTGTAAGAAGGTGCCAGTGTTCAGGGTGATCACAGGTCGGCTCGGTGGGCCAAAGGACCTGTTTCCATGCTCTATCTCTGAAGTGTAAAGCCTAAAGACTATTACAGTTTTTGCAGATGCTCTGTAAAAAGAATAATGTTCTGTTATATCACAGCTTGATTTTGAACAACTTTATCACGACCACAATAATTAGCTGAGATGTGGATGTAGCCCAGTCCATCACACAGCCCAGATTCCCCCATTACTAATCTAGGCTTCAGGCTGCCTGAGAAAGCAGCCAGCATAATCAAGAAACTTTCTCACCACAGTAATATCTCCTCCCATCTTCCATCGACCAGAAGCTTGAAAGTGCGCACCACCAGATTCAGGAACAGCTTCTTCCCCTCTGTTCTCAGATTTCTGAATGGTCATTCCATGAGCTAAGTTACAGTTGCAATTCTACAATCTCCCTCATCATGGACATTGGACTTTGTTTTTGTGGAAATGTTACACTACAATGCTGGGAACTATATTCTACACTCAGGTAACTTTCTCTCCACTACCTTTCGAACGTGTTTGTTTTGATTGTATTTATGCATAGTATTATCTGACATGATCGGATAGCACACAAACTAAAGGTTTTCACTCTACCTTTGGACACGTGACAATAATAAACCAAAGCATGAAGACATGAATAATGCAAAGAAGAAACAAATGCAGAATATAGTATTACAGCTACCAAGAAAGTGCAGATAAAAAAATGCAAGGGCTGCAAAAAGGTAGATTGGAAGATAGGAATTCATCCTTAACGTAGGAAAGATCCGTTAAGGAATTTGATAACAGTGGGGAAGAAGCTATTCTTGGCTGTAATTGACATTTCTAATGTAAGATTATGGAGAGTGGGTATGTCAAGGAGGACTCTCTCGAACTACTACAGGTGCACAGTAGAGAGCATGCTGACTGACAGCATCGTGGCCTGGTTCAGCAACTTGAACATCCAGGAACATGCAGAAAGTTTTGACCCCTGCCTAGTCCATCATCGGCACTGACCTCCCCACCATCGAAGGGATTTATCGCAGTCGCTGCCTCAAAAAGGCTGCCAACATCATCAAAGACCCACACCATCCTGATCACTCACTCATCTCTCCGTTGCCATCGGGAAGAAGGTAAAGGAGCCTGAAATCTGTAACATCCATGTTCAGGAACAGCTGCTTCCCCACAGCCATCAAACACAACATCAAATAAGCTCTGAATAATCACAGTCTATTATTACTATTGCACTTTATCTGTTATTTATTGTGTATAGATGGTCTATGGTCTGTAGACACACTGAACTTTTACCGTTCTGTATTATGTTTACATATTCTGTTGCAGCAAGTAAGAATTTTATTGTCCTATCTTTGACACATGACAATAAAACTCTCTTGACCACAGAAGCCGTAAGTCAATGAGTAGTGAGTCCAGAAGCCGTGAGTAGTGAGTCCAGAAGCCGTGAGTCAGTGAGTCGTCAGTGCAGAAGCCGTGAGTCAGTGAGTGCGTCCAGAAGCCATCTGCTCCGAAGCCGACCCGGTGTGCGGAGGAAGCCCGGTGTGCGGAGCCTGGCCGACTGCGACGCCGACTGCTGCAACCTCGAGATCCTGGGGAAGTGAGGAGTGAGAGGAATGAGGGGACCGGGCTCTGTCGGGGCTTGGCTCTGGCAGGACCAGGCACCACCACCGCCCACATACCTCCATCCCCCTCCCCTCGCTCACCTCCCCCAGGGGCAGATCACAGCAGCGGTAGGCCACGGCAGCGGTCCCCTCCCCCCACCCCCCCCCCCCCTCTACTGGCCCCTGCCTGAAGTCGTACCCCTCCCCCGGCTACAGAATGCTCCCTTCAACCCCCACCAGAAGCAGCCCATCCCCAGCTGCAGGACTAGCCCAAGAAAAGTCCATTTGGCCCACAATTTGTGTACTAGCCCTCTGGAAACCAGTCCCTTTGGCCCATAACACCCATGCTAAACCTCCAGAAAGTCCCCCACTGGCCCCCGCCTGAAGCCCTCCCCCTCCCGCGGCTGAAGGAAGATCCCCCCCCCGCAGACCCCTGCCTGAAGCCGTACCCATCCCCAGCTGCAGGATGCTCCCCACCGGCCCCCTCCTGAAGCCGGTGGGGAGCGGCAGTGGCAGGCTAAGGCATCAGAACTCTACTACTACGTAAGTCAATACTCTACTACACTAATGTTCACCGATTTTACATATGGAACAATAAGAGATGGCAAAGAAGGCTGGGAAGAGAGTGGAAGATCTTCCAGGTCTTTTTGAAGCCAATGTTCTGGGACAAGTGTATACCGTGTCTCCAAGTTGTGGTGGCCTCTACTACTTGAGACTGCTTCTCCAACACATTAAGAGGCCAGTATCCTTTGATTCATAGAAGACACATGATGGAGAAACTCATCCTTCCTTCAAAGACGTCTGCAGACAAAGAGGTTTGTTGCAGAATGTCAACCATTAGCAACAAACAATGGAAGATGCTGAGAAGACAAAACTCCCCAGTGCAATGATTTGTTGTTTCGCTGACAAATACTATCAACAATCCTAAACAATTACGGGATCACTTCAAGAATTCAATGTCTGAAGATTACCTTGAAAAAGAATGTAGAGCAATGAGTGATCCTAATATCATGATTGAAGAGAAGCATCATGATCAGGCTCTGTTGTATATTCAAGACAAGCTTGAGAATTACACCAAAACAATGGAATGCTTTCATTTGCCATGACCCAGAAATGGAAAGATCCACCTTGATGATAACAATCCAGAATTGCTGCAGGAACTGCAATACGATAGAACTGAACAACAGCAATTTGTTGAGGAGAATGAGTCTCTCCTGAATGCCTAGCAGAGAGTGTATGACCAGGTGTGCAACTGCTTGAAAAGGAAGCTTCCTTCAATGTTTTTCATTGATTCACCAGGAGGAACGGGAAAAACATTTATCACCAATTGAATCCTCTCAAGTCAGAGGTCAAGGTGATGTGGCTATTTCTGGAGCATCCTCTGGGATAACAGCTACATTAATGCCTAGTGGAAGAACTGCACATTCTTGATTCAAGATACCTATCCAAGTGACTTAGAATACATTCTGAAACATTGACAAGAAATGCTCGTTTGATGAGGCAAGTGAAACTCTTTGTTTGGGATGAATGCCCAATGATTAGGAGAGAGAGCTTTGAAGTGGTGGACAGAACTCTTCAAGATGTACGCAGCAACACTAAGCCTTTTGGCGGCATTCTTACCATTTGTAGTGACAATTTTAGATAACTCCTTCCTGTAGTGAAATGATGTTGAAAATTGCTGCATCAAGAAATCCTACTTGTTGACACTTTTCACCAAGTTTCAATTGCACACAAATATGCAATTGAGAGAGGGAGAAGGCGACTATTCTCAATTTTTGTTGAAAGTTGGAGAAGACGACATTTTAAAGAATGAAGATGATGATATTTAAATGCCACAAGACATGGTTCTATCAGCAAAAACACTGGAGGATTGTATTCATTTCATCTATCCCGCATTTGAAAATCCTGATGAATTAATCTCCGACAATTGTATCTTGGTTCCGCACAATGATACGATGAGAAGGATCAATTCTACATGTATCACACACTTCCCTGGAATCATTAGAGAGTACTTTTCTTTCAATGCTATCACTGAGGGAACTAACGCTACTTGCTTCCGAACAGAATTCCTCGATTCACTCGCGATCTCTGGATTACCGCCACACAAATTGGAGTTGAAAAAAGGATCTCCAATGTTAATGAGAAACTTGGAACGCCCAAAGCAATGCAATGGAATGAGGATGATTGTGGAAGAGTCACACAATCATCTGATCGTTGCAAGAATCAACATAGGAGCCTTCAAAGATGACATTGTTCTCATTCCTGGGATAATGCTCAATTTGACAGAAGGCAAAGACATTCCCCTTCAACAGACCCAATTCCCCATTCAGTCAAGTTTCGCTATGACGATCCATAAAGCGCAAGGACAAACCATGGAGAAAGTGTTGATCTACATCGACAAACCAATATTTCAGCATGGACAACTATATGTGGCTCTTAGCCGAGGAAAGACAAGGAAAATGGCAAAGTTTTCCTGAAGGATGGAACATCGACTGAGAATGTTGTCATTAAACATGTGCTTGGTCGAACGATGACTTCTGAGGTAAATTCTCTGATTTTATTCAAGTTAAAATTTGACCACTCAATAATGTCTCTATATTAAAATTTGGTGTTTTTTTTTCAGCCACAGCAAAGAGCCATCAAGGGGCAGTGAGCAGCAGAACGCAACAAGAGACACAAGAAAGAACTGAACAAATCTCATCTTTAACATTTAAATTGTTGTTATATTTTAAGAGTTATTCACATTTTAAGCTTTAATAAATCCCTTTTCCACTTGCCATGCCCACCAGCTGCGCCTGCGCAGTAATGCCTGCGTGTTCTACGTCACAGTGGGAGCCCAATGGGCAGGAATGGCAGTGCCGCATGAGAGCCGCTAAAAGTGGATGGGGGGGTTGAGGGGAGATGCATGGGGGACAGAGGGGGGAATGGCATGGGGCGGAGTGGGGGGGTGGGTGAGGGGAGATCAGGAGCGTCACAACGGGAACCCATCAGTCGGGCCTGTGCAGTGGGGGGCTATGGGTGAGAGGTGGAATATTGTGTTTGGGGACCAGGCTTCCCGTGGGAGATTGGGACCCAACAGGTCCCACTTAGTCTAGTAATACATTAAAAACCCCTTCAGCTGGCCAATTCATTTGGTAGCAAGAAGAGTATGGTGGGGAGTAGGGGGGGTGAGATCTTGGTTGGGGTGTGTGGAGGAAGGGAATTATAAGTAGACTGCCGAACATCTACTCCTGTTCAGAGGATCTCATCATCTTTAGCCTGATATATGAGGGAATTGTATTTCGCTTGGGCAGCTTACAACCCAACGGTATGAATATTGACTTCTCTAACTTCAAGGAATCCTTGTTATCCCTATCTCTCCTTCCTTCCCCCATCCTAGTTCTGGGACAGTTTCACTGTCCCCCTGATTAAGTTTTACTGATGTATCCCTTTGTCACCTTCCCCTCATCTAACAATTTTCCATTCTACATTTTCCTTGTGCTTCGTCCTCTTTGATCTCTCATTTTCACACCTTACCCCTCCATATCTCTATGCCTCCCTCTTCCCTGACTCTCAGCCTGAAGAACGGTCTCAACCTGAAACATCAACCATTCCTTCTCTCCAGGGATGCTTCCTGGCCCGCTGAGTAACTCCATCGTTGTGTGTCTATCTTCAGTGTAAACCAGCATCTGCAGTTTGTTCCTACACATGTGGGAGCTTTTGATGCATTACAGAATCCTGTGGTTTTTACATGCTAAAAGTTACTAATCTTTAAAACTTCTTCCGGAGCTGATGAAAGATGCTACTGTATGTGAGTGACAGTACTTGCTTTGCTTTTTATAACGATTGTGCAGAACAATTTTGTGCAGAACGAGCTGGAATTGGCCCTGGTGGGGACAGGCTACCTGTGGTCCACACCGATGCCCTCTCGCCTGGTCTGGCTGACCCTTTGCCCCTTGGCAGGGGCTCTGCTGATGATGAGCCCCAGGTTGGGATTTACCCCAAGCCTTGCTCCGAGAAGGCCTGGACATCCTCATGTGGCCAAAGCTTTATCTTCTATCAAACCTGTCAAGGCCTTGCAGCAGTATTTAAATTATTTGACATTAACAAAACATTTAAAAACTATTCAAATTGGCGTAAAAGTCAAAGAAATTAAAATATTTAAAAATACATCAAAATATTAAAATCAATTTAGAAAAAAAAAAAAGAAGCTCACTGCTCCTAATGCCTAAAATGGATAGGCTCCAGTCTCATGCCAGTCAGGCCCGGCATTAGACTGGAGCCCATCCATAGAGAACCCTAGCACAGACAGAGCTGCTGACAGATACCCGAGCATCTGTACACACAGCTTTGTTGCAGGAATTATTGCCCAGTCCTTTGCAGTAATAATTGCATCAGCCACAGGTGAAGATCCAGTGGGCTAGAGGTTGCTTATGTTGTATTGTCATTTAACCTGTTCACTGCCAAGATTTTTTTTTGCACTATTGGCCATGTCCCGAGTACACTCGGGGGAGGCACTGAACAGGTTAAGAAGGGCAGCAAGGTCAGGCTAGGGAACTAGAGACTGCAAAGCCTGATATCAGTGGTGGGAAAGTTTATGGAAAAATTACCAGAAAATGGCGAGGGCTCAATGGTAGGAGTTAAAGGTGGAGATTGGGCAAGCTAGGACCTTATTCCCTGGAGCGCAGGGGGATGAGAGATGACCTTATAAAGATGTACAAAATCATGAGGGGCATAGGTAAGGTGAATGCATGTGATATCTTTCCTCGGGAAAATCAATCCAGAACCAGAAGGTATAGGTTTAAGGTGACAGGAATTTGTTTTCTAAGGACCTGAGGGCAACTTCTTCACATAGATAGTGGTGCATATATGAAATGAGGTGCCAGAGAAAGTGGTTGAGGCAGGTACAATCTATATAACTAATAGTCTCATCTTGACCACTTCCTGTCTGCGCTCTATATTGATTTTAGAAAAAACGCTACCATATATCACTATGATTTTTGACCACCTTACTCACAGTCCTCCTCCGCTGAGGCAGCCTCGAGGATTTTTCCAATAAATAAAAAATAAAAAACTTATGAATGTTTAAAAATCTTGAGTTCAGCTGATCGGTCATCTCGCCTGTCAATCACTATGATGAAGGTAACGCCCCTTCTGGGGGTGGGGCAGGACTATGAAACTCTGGGTGCCTGGACGCGAGTCAGTCACTCTGGAAGATTGCAAGTGAAAGGCCACAACTCTGATTCTGCTTTGAGTCTTCTGAACTGTGAGTCTACTGAACTGTGAGTCTACTGAACTGTGATTCTACCCTTTATGTTCTTTATGTGGTTGTGTGCTTTATGTGGTTATGTGCTTTATGTGGTTAACCTTTCATGTGTTTGCAATAAATGATTTGGTTGCCAGCAATGTGCTTGCAATGAATGATGATTTGTTAAACCTAATATTCTTGCAATAAATGATTTGTTAGCCAGCAATGTGCTTGCAATGAATGATCATTTGTTAACTCTTAATGTGCTTGACCTCACCTGAAATGAAAGCAAATGGATTGTATTGTTGGCTGGCATCACCTGTCCTGTGCTTGACTTGACTTGAAATGGATTGACTTGCATGAAATGGATTGAAATGGATTGTTGGCCCTGCACTCACTGTGCTTGACTTGACTTGACTTGACCCATAACACCCATGCTAGCAATCCAGAACCCCCCCCCCCCCCCCCCCCCCACTAGCCACCAATATTGGAATTGGTGGAGAGGTGGAATATTGCGTTAGGGGACCTTGTGACCTTGTGAACCTGCCCACTTAGTCTAGTAACATTTAAAAGGTATTTGGACAGGTACATAGATAGGAAAGATTTCGAGGGATATGGTCCAAATGCAGACTAGCTAAGATGGACTCTTGGTGGCCACGGATGTGTTGGGCTGAAGAACCTGTTAGCTGAAGCTGTATCACTCCATGGCTCTGTGAGCCTGTAAGTCTGGGACTTAGTTAGGTAGGAGTGGCTGAAAATCAGCGGTCCAATTCAGCCCAGCATCCCTCAGATTAATTTCAATTTTGTCGATAATTTATCATGGTAATATTTAATTACAGAAATGCTTAGGAAATTCAAGTGGAACCTTACAGCGATGTCTTCATCGCTTTCCCCATCATCACTGATGAGCATGGGCCTGTCTGGGCTTGCAGTTATCTTCGAATGTGATGAGTTGCTGGTTACAGTATAATTCTTTCATTGAACAGTAATCATGGAGGTTTAGATTCTGCGAGGTTTGGGATTCATTAGTCTGGCTGATTACCTTCCTTTGATGAACTAGTTTCACATTATTCTGTCTGATCATCAGCGTCTGAGTCCTGAATTTGTGAACTGCTCCCTTTTCTTGTCTCTTAACCATTGAGCGGCCAAATATTCTGTTACGTATTCAAAGGTGGATTTAGTTATTTTTATTTATTAATCGGAAACTACTGAAGGGAAATTGATGATATACTGTTAATTTTGCTCGCAGGAATTTGTCATTTTTATCGTTATGATTTATTTTCTGCATTACTACTTTATTAATAATAATAATGTCGACAATTTATAGGAAATGTTGTTTATTGGCATTGGCTCTTGGCCAAAATTTCTAACATATTCTCTTTGTGGCATTCATTGGTTCTGAAGTGCTTTGTGGCACTTTGAAAATGCTTTATGTAAATGCACAGTTGTTCGACCTTACGAAACCAAGGTGACGGGCAAGGTGGTTAAATTTACAGTTTCTGAAAGGTGACCCGTTGCTCATTAATTATTACTTCTTGAGTTACATTCAGATGAAGGTAGCATTTTCAGAAGCAGCAAGCTGATTTAATCCCTGTTAATATTTCTTGGAGCAAGCATGAATTGTAAAGACACAGAACAAAGCCCCTACAACCTGGTACAAGTCAGACTAGCTTTTCATTATTACCCTACAAACAGCTTACAATTGCCTGTTTCCTTTGTCATCATTACTTTTTAGCGTATCTTTCATTCATTGTTCTTTATCTCCCCACATCACTGTCTATATCTCTCGTTTCCCTTATCCCTAACCAGTCTGAAGAAGGGTCTCGACCCGAAACATCACCCATTCCTTCTCTCCAGAGATGCTGCCTGTCCCGCCGAGTTACTCCAGCTTTTTGTGTCCAGCCCCAACAACAAAGCTCTATCAAAGCACAGCGGGAGCAGAAAAATGTAGAAACAGTATAGAAAATTGGCTACATGGAAGCCATGGTAAAAGGTTGTCTCTCTAACTGGAAGACTGTGACTAGTGGTGTGCTGGGCCCATTATTGTTTATCATCTATATCAATGATTTGGATGAGAATGTACAAGGCATGATTAGTAGATTTCCAGATGACACTAAATTGGGTGGTATTGCAGATAGTGAAAATGGATGTCAAAATTTGCAGCAGAATTTTGATCGGTTGGCCACGTGGGCTAAGGAATGGTTGATGGAATTTAATACAGAGATATGTGAGGTGTTGCAGTTTAGAAAATCTAACATGGGCTGGACCTTCACAGTGAATGGTAGGGCGCTGGGGAGTGTTGTATAGCAGAGGGGTCTAGGAGTGCAGGTGCATGGTTACTTGAAGGTGGCATCACAGGCAAATAGGGTGGTGAAAAAGGCTTTTGGCACATTGGCCTTCATTGGTCAAAGTATTGAGTATAGAAGTTGGGAGGTCATGTTGCAGTTACAAAAGATGTTGGTGAGGCCGCATTTAGGGGATTGTGTTCAGTTCTGGGCACCATGTTACAGGAAATATATTGTCAGTTTGGAAAGGGTGCTGAGAAGATTTACCAGTATATTGCCAGGACTCAGGGGCCTGAGTCATAGGGAGAGGTTGAGCAAGCTGTGACTATTTCTTGGAGTGCAGGAGAATGAGGGGTGATCTTATAGTGTACAAGAATATGAGAGGAATAGATCGGGTAGATGCACCACGGAGTCTCTTGCCCAGAGTAGGGGAATTAAGGACCAGGGGACACAGGTTTAAGATGAAGGGGGAAATATTTAATAGGAAGCCGAGGGGTAACTTTTTCACACATACGGTGTTGGGCATATGGAACGAGCTGGTAGAGGAGGTAGTTGAGGCAGGGACTATTGCAACATTTAATGGTGTCTGCATAGATTTTAATACATTTTTTGATAATTACCCCATGGTAGGATGATCCCGAAGATTAAGGCATGGGATTAACAGTGACTTGGTCGTATGGATTTAAAACTGGCTCACTTATAGAAGACAGAAGGTTGTGATGGAAGGACAATCATCAGGCTGGAAGTCTGTGATCAGTGGGGTTCTACAAGGATCTGTGCTGCGACCCCTGCTGTCTGTGGTGTATATAAATGAATTGGACAAAAAACGTAAATGGGTTAATTAGTATGTTTTCAGATGACACCAAGTTTGCTGGGATCATGGACCGTGAGGAAGGTTGTCAAGGTATAGCTCAGCTACAGAAATGGGCGGAGAAATGGCAGATGATATGAGTTGTTGCACTTTGAGAGGTCAAATGTAAGGCCCTTAACAGCATTGACGAATAGAGGGATCCTGGAGTCCAAGTCTATAACACCCTGAAAGTGACAACATAAGTAGACAAGTATACTTGGTATACATGGTACGCTTGTTTTCATCGGTTGAGGCATTGAGTAGAAGAGTCAGAATGTCATGATGCAGCTTACTTGGAGTTACGTTGGGTTGGATTCGGATTACTGTGTCCAGTTCTAGTTGCCCCATTACAGGGAGGATTTGAAGGCTTTGGAAAGAGTGCAGAAGAGGTTTACCTGAACGATACCTGGATTATGGGATATTAGCTACAGGGAGATGTTGGACAGACTTGGATTGTTTTCTCTGAAATGTTGGAAGCTGCAGGGTGACCTGAAATAAATGTATACAATTATGAGATGCACAGATATGATTGAGAGTCATAACCTTTTTCCCCAGGATGGAAAAATTAAAATACTGGAGGGCATAGCTTTAAGGTAATTGGGGCAAAGTTTAAAGGAGATGTGCAGGGCAATATTTTTACACAGAGGATAGCAAGTGCCTGGAACACATTGCTGAGTTACCCAGCCACTGACACTCTCCTCCGCCTAGCGGAGCTGGTCCTTACCCTCAATAACTTCATGTTTGACTCCTCCCATTTCCTCCAAATACAAGGCGTAGCTATGGGCACACGCATGGGCCCCAGCTACGCCTGCCACTTTGTCGTGTACGTCGAACAATCCTTGTTCAATACGTACCAGGGCCCCATCCCCGACCTCTACCTCCGTTACATCGACGACTGCTTTGGGGCCACTTCCTGCACCCACACACAACTGACTGACTTCATCCACTTCACCACCAACTTCCATCTGGCACTCAAATACACCTGGACTATTTCCGACACTTCCCTACCATTTCTTGACCTCACTATCTCCATCGCAGGTGATAGACTTCTGACCGACATCCACTATAAACCCACTGACTCCCATGGCTATCTGGACTACACTTCTTCCCACCCTGCTTCCTGTAAGGACTCCATCCCCTACTACCAATTCCTCCGCCTACGCCGCATCTGCTCCCAGGATGAGGCGTTCCACACCAGGGCATCTGAAATGTCCTCATTCTTCAGGGAACGGGGGTTCCCCTCCTCCACCAGGGTCTCCTCCATACCCCGCAACACTGCTCTCTCTTCCCATCCCCGCACTCGCAACAAGGGCAGAGTCCCCCTAGTCATCACCTTTCACCCACCAGCCGTCACATACAACAAATAATCCTCCGCCATTTTCGCCACCTCCAATGTGACCCCCACCACTCGCCACATCTTCCCATCTCCCCCCCATGTCTGCCTTCCGCAAAGACCGCTCCCTCCGCAACTCCCTTGTCAATTCTTCCCTTGCCTCCCGTACCACCCCATCCCCGGGCACTTTCCGTTGCAACCGCTAGAAATGCAACACCTGTCCCTTTACCTCCCCCATCGACTCCATTCAAGGACCCAAGCAGTCCTTCCAGGTGCGACAGAGGTTCACCTGTATCTCCTCCAACCTCATCTACTGCATCCGCTGCTCTAGATGTCAGCTGATCTACATCGGTGAGACTAAGCGGAGGTTGGGCGATCATTTCGCCGAACATCTCTGCTCGGTCCGCAAGAACCTACCTGACCTCCCGGTTGCTCAGCACTTCAACTCCCCCTCCCATTCCCAATCTGACCTCTCTGTCCTGGATCTCCTCCATTGCCAGAGTGAGCAACACCGGAAATTGGAGGAACAGCACCTCATATTTCGCTTGGGGAGTCTGCATCTTGCGGGCATGAACATTGAATTCTCCCAATTTTGTTAGCCCTTGCTGTCTCCTCCCCTTCCTCAGCCCTCGGGCTGTCTCCTCCCATCTCCCAGCCCTCGGCCCCTCCTTTTTCCTTCCTTCGCCCTGCCACCCCCTATCAGTCTGAAGAAGAGTTTCGGCCCGAAACGTTACCTATTTCCTTCGCTCCATAGATGCTGCTGCACCCGCTGAGTTTCTCCAGCATTTTTGTGTACATTGCTGAGGCTGGTGGTTGAGATAAATACAATAGTGACATTTAAGAGACTTTTGAATATATATTATTATGGAGGGATATTTACTGTGTGTAGGTGGATAAGACATGGTCTTGGCATCATGTTTGGAAAAGACAGTGTGGGTCGAATGGCCTGTTCTTGTGCCATACTGTTCTATGTTTTTATGTTCTACACCATCCTAAATGTATGGCTGATTCTGTTATGAAATGCAGTTCGTCATTGGAAGGCATGTGAGAGGGGGAAAAAAGTAGCAGAGCTACAGGGAAATGGGCAGAGTATAAATTTGGACTGAATGTATTTCTCTATAGGGTGTCGGCTTGGACCCAGTGGGCAAATGGCTTCTTGCTGTGTGGTAATAAGTTAGTAATTGCTCGTGCCAAATGAAGCAAGAGTTAATGCCACCTTCCAACATTAAGCCTGCGCCCCTGCGGGTCACTGTTCTTCAACTACACATCCGACTGTAGCTTAAATGTGATCAACGTTTCAGTCTTCCGAGCATTGAGTTCCAGCTCCAGACCACCCTCAGGGTGAAAACAGCTCCCTCATCTCCCCTCTGGTCCTTCAACCAATTACTTTAATTCCATGCCCTCTGATTTTTGGGAAACAAATCTGTGCCCCCTGCTAAGATGAAATAGGACTTTGTTTTACTCTATGCATGATCATAAATGCATTCACCTCTCAGCCGCCTCTTTTCCAAAGACAACCTATCTTTTGCTAATTTCCAGTACTGGCAACTTCACGTGTGCCTTTTTAACCACCTTATTGTGCTGTCCCACCACCTTTCCAAATTTGTGGATATGCTCTCCAAAGTCTCCATGTATTTCCGAACTGCACAATGTTTACCTCTACTGATGTGCGTTACAGATTTTACACATAAAACACTAAGTCTCACCAATGGACCAGAGTTACCACAGTGCTTGCTCATACTCAGAATTCTGGGGTCCATGTACTTCCCTGGGATGGCGGGACTGTCATATGTGGAAAGATTGAAAAGACTAAGCTTGTATTCACTGGAGTTTAGAAGGATGAGGGGGATCTTATAGAAACATATAAAATTATAAAAGGACTGGACAAGCTTGATGCAGGAAAAATGTTCCCAATGTTGGGCGAGTCCAGAACCAGGGGCCACAATCTTAGAATAAAGGGGAGGCCATTTAAGACTGATGTGAGAAAAAACTCTTTCACCCAGAGAGTTGTGAATTTGTGGAATTCTCTGCCACCGAGGGCAGTGGAGGCCAAATCACTGGATGGATTTAGGAGAGAGTTAGATGGTTCTCTGGGGGCTAGTGGTATCAAGGGATATGAGTAGAAGGCAGGCATGGGTTATTGATTCGGGATGATCAGCCATGATCACAATGAATGGCGGTGCTGGCTTGAAGGGCCGAATGGCCTCCTCCTGCACCTATTTTCTATGTTTCTATGTTTCTAGTTGATGACGTTTCTTGCACATATCTTTGTCAAGTGAAAGGAAGAGTCCTAGTCTTCCTTCATGCTACAGAATGTACATTCCCTGGGTCTGGGGTTTACATGTCAGTAGTCATTGAACCTTTATTTATTTTCACGATGTGAACAAAGTTGTAGCAATCCTTTCTTTTTCCCCAGGAAGTTTGAGTTAAACATTTTCCTGCCAGTAGTGATTATCCTTACACTAGGCATGCACTTCAGAGATAAGAAGGGATGAATAATATAAAACAACAACAACATCTGTCCATTGGGTGAAGTGTGATTTGCAGAGGAATGTGAAGGAAATTCCCAAAATAGAAATGATGGTCTTGTTCCTGACGATGTAAGCCACAGGGAGAGAGAGGTAGTTGAGAGAACTTTGGCATTTGCATTGTTAGTGTCAAATGGAATTAGCAATCATCATGTTATTGCCATTTTGTTTATTCTACATCTACAATCTGAATGTCTGACACCTAAGTCTCCTGAATAATTTCGAATCGGTATACCGTACTAGTGATCATACCATCATAGCATTTGCTACCATCATAGCAATTAGAGTTTTGACATACAATATGGAAATAGTCCCTTTTGTCCCACCAAGTCGATGCCACAGTAGTTCTGTCATCTCACTTTCACACCCACTCCCAACACACGAGGTGCAATTTACAGAGGTCAATTAACCTACAAACGCGCACGTCTTTGGCATGTTGGGAGGAAATCGGAACAACTGGAGGAAACACTCGTGCATCACAGTGAGATCATGCAAACTCCACACAGAAAGCAGCCAAGGTCAGCATCGAACCCGGGTCTCTGGCACTGGGAAGCCGCAGCTCTACCAGTTGTGCTACTGTGCCACCCGTTACGGGATTTAGATTACTGAACTAATTCCACATAGCCAGACAATAGATTAAAAAAAATTGTTTTTAACTAATTGTGTTCCTATCGATATTTCAAGCATTTCTCAATGGCCCCTATGTTTTACATATTATATTCATAATTTGAATATTTTACAATTATTTTGTTAACCTCTCTCCAGTTTTTTGAGTGTACAGTTTATGAACAGTTTCTGATTATCAAAGATATTAAGAATCATTCATGTGTTTAGGAGTTTTGCCAAGTGGCTACACTAGCGAGGTCCTCATCCTCCACTGAAGGTTGTGGGATGCACAGAGGCAAAAACTGGGGTAGTCTTCTTATCGAGTCCACATACAAGATTAGAAGTTGTTCAGCCAGACCTGAACACACTTCTCGGCATCTGCACAATGGTGTCTGTCACTGGGGTAGTGACACCGGCTTGTAACTTGTGGATGAATGCTATTCATTACCAAAAGAGGTGCAAGCAATTAGAGTCATAGAGTCATACAGTGTGGAAACAGGCCCTTCGGCCCAAATTGCCCACACTGGCCAACATGTCCCACCAACACTAGTCCCACCTGCCAGCATTTGGTCCGTATCCCACCAAACCTGTCATATCCATATACCTAACTGCTTCTTAAATGTTGGGATAGTCCCTGCCTCAACTACCTCCTCTGGCAGCTTGTTCCACACATTATTTTACTTTGTTAATATTTTTTACTTTCTCCATTTTTAAGTAATTATTTGTTTTTTTTTAAATTGGTTACATTTATTTGAAATGTTTTTGACCGTCAGAGAGATTTAAAGAGATCTCCAATGCCGTTGGTAGCTTGCAACCAGGTGGGTGATTGCAAAGGAGCAGCAGCATACACAGTTTTATATCTCTTGTTTCCCTATCCCTTGACTCACTTGTCTGAAGAAGGGTCTCGACCCAAAACGTCACCTATTCCTTTTCTCCAGAGATGCTGTCTGACCCACTGAGTTGCTTCAGCTTTCTGTTTCTACCTTCGGTTTAAACCACCATCTGCAGTTCCTTCCTACACAGTTTAAAACTTATTTGGTGGTCAGCCTCTCAACACAGATGCTGCCTGACCTGCTAAGTGTTTCTGGCATTTTGTATTTCCAGTATCTGTGTGATTTAGGAAAAATTGAGGAATGGAGCTTTGGGGCCATTGTAGCTCGAAGAGGTTACAGCCAATATTTCAAAAGACATTTTAACACTGAACATTAAACCGAATCTGAGGCAGACTAAACTATTTCTAAACAAATTGATCTGTTAACAAAGTACAAAGGTGAATTTGAACAGTTACTTCTGTGATTTGCTTCATTCTAGATGTTTCTTAAAACGCAAAATAAGCTATTTGCAGGAAGCACATCCTGACGCATTTGTTTTTTAAGTTATGAAGACATCTTACCAGCTGTGATGTGCCTTGCATATGTATGTCACAGCTCGCTCATAGATATAATTAACTGTCATATTTAAAATGTTTGATTTGTGTAACCATGAAACACTTTTTGGAGTGCAAGGAAAGGAACTTCGTTTGAATAGGCGCCACAATATATATAAATTATACTCAGAGCTGCTTCTGTTATATGACAAGTACATTAAGCTGTTCTCATTTGATTATATCAGAATGAATACTGGTCGAATGGATCCCCTTAAACAATGGACAACATTATTCAATGATGATTCAATGATTCAAATATACTTTATTGTCACATGTACCTAGGTACAGTGAAATATTTAGCCGGTAAAATCATACAGCAGACCTCACCTCGGCAGCACACGAGTTGCCAGGTTTCTGGCGCCAACAAAGTTACAAAAAGTTCACCAAATATTTTATCTTTTGCTCGCAGCGGCAAACCTGGCCTCCCATCGCATGTGGCAGCAGGCGGTCCCCGCTGGGTCCCCCCCCTTCATTCTCGGCACCCTCCCACCCCTCTGCCGGGGCTCTCCATCGTTCTAGGCACCCCCTTCCCCCTTTGTTCTCGTCGTCCAACCTGCTGGGTCCCCGTTCATTCTTGACCCCCTCCACCCCCACTGGGTCCCACCCATCATTCTTGGCACCCCCTGCTGGGTCCCTCCTTTGATCTCAGCGCCCCCCCCCCCCCCCCCCCCCCCACTAAATCCCCTCATCATTCCCAGCGGCCCTCCATCGAGTCCCTCCTTCAGCTTTGGCGACCCCCCCC
Source organism: Amblyraja radiata (assembly GCF_010909765.2). Taxonomy (NCBI): domain Eukaryota; kingdom Metazoa; phylum Chordata; class Chondrichthyes; order Rajiformes; family Rajidae; genus Amblyraja; species Amblyraja radiata. The sequence continues at coordinate 22,559,958 of NC_045961.1, forward strand.
CCGCCACCGGGTCCCACTACGCCCTCACGCCAGGTCACTCTCAACGGCGGGGGGCCCTCCTCGCTCTCGGCAGAGCGGGTCCACCCAATGTTTCTCAGTTTTTTTCACTATGCGGAATGCGGAGCTCAAAGCAGCAAAAAATCTCCCACACTTGGAGCCGCTTTTGCTTCATCATTGAATGTGGGTCAGCAGCTGAGGGCATGATGGCATTCAGCACAATGCAATTCTGATTGGTTTATCATTTGGAAAAGCAGTGGTGGTTTTCTTTCAATTAAAGGAACCTAGCAACAGACTTTCAGGCATTCAAGCTTATTTTCCCCACTCATGGTAGAGTACCTGCTCTCCATCTGAACAGCATTTATCTGCTTTGATATAGAAACCCTTAATACTATCTATCAATATCAGCTTTGATATTTTCAGTTGATACAAACTCAGTGTTTTTTTTAGGGACATGATTTCATTTTTCCACTAGCTTTCCCATTTAATTCTTGCAGTTATTTAGTTTCTTCATTATTTCCCAGTCAGGTGTGTAACAATGGTCCAGTATTCAGCAGCATTGTCACCAAAGGGCACCATGCACATATTTGTTTAAAACTGTTGCAAACATACTGTGCACGGTTGTCAATTTTCCACCTTCCTCTGCTTTGTTTCTTTAACTGTACATGTTGCAAACATACGTTACAAAATGCACTTGTGCGTTTGATTTTTCCACATGAAGCTTTCCACACGCCGAACTATTTTTAAAGAAAAAAAATCTTTGAAACCGAGTAAAATTCTCCTTTAATTGACTGAAAAAAATGTTCCAAACACCCAAAGGTAAATAACCAAAAGAAACACAGTCACGGTACAATCCCTCATTTCTTGATAACCTGGTGTCAATGTGAATTCAAGCATTAAACCTTCTACCTGTCAGCTTCAGTCAGATACAAGCTATTCATCCGACCAGCTGAACTAATTTTTCAGATGAGGGCTGAAGCGCAGTGTGAATGTAATAGCACTTTCTGACTCACCGAAGCGACCTTATTTGTTTACTGTCTGAAACAGGGTATTCAACAGAGAAGGGAACAAGCGAAGCAGGAACAATCTTTTACGACTGTGGATTGCTTTGACCTGAATTAGCAGCCAAGAAAGAATTTCAAGCAACACATTGATCTTGTGTTGTGGAAAAAATAAGATTCACTGACAACCGACCAAATTAACTGTGGCCAATAATTCAATTGCTTCATTAATATCAAAAATGTAATAAGGAAACACAGGATTGTGATGAAGAAGCATGTTTTAGCAGTATTCCTGAGGTAAAGAAAATCAATTTTGCATTATAAAACCAGGTTATTGGTGAAGAGAGCAAGTGTTTTATTTATTTTGTATGATATTACGATCAAATCCTCTCAGGATATGCTCTTCAAGTGCACGCTAATAATTTCAGCCACGACTCCGGAGCTCAGGGTAATCCAGATAGCTGAGACATCTCAGTCAAGCCTGTGTCACTGGAGGCTGCAGCAACAGAGATACTTGCAGCAAAGACTCCACTGCCATCCCAAATACCATAAAAGATTATTAGAGACCATTTGAAGAAAGCTCGGAGAGTTTCAATGAGCAAAATTCAGAGAGCTGGAGTAACCCAGTGGGTCAAGCAGCATCGATGAAGGGAATGGCTAGATGACTTTTCATGGGCAAGACCATTTTTCACACTGTGCTGGCCCACCAAGTTACTCCAGCCCGTTGAGTTATGCTCAAGGTTCCAGCACCGATAGTTCTTTGTGTCTCAGAGAGTTACTATATCCTGAACAATATTGTTCCTGCAAACAATATCGGCAAAAGGTAAATTTGGTCATTGCCTCATTCCTGTTTGTGGCATTATGAATTTGCATGCGCATTGCCACATTTCGAATCATGTTCAAAGGTACATCAGTGACTAGTAAATGCTGTGGGAACCCTGGAGGTCAAATGCCATTATAACTAAAGAGATGATTTCCATTTATTCCAAAATGTGCAATGTAGCCATTTGCAACACATGTCCAGATTCAAATAAAGTTACATTAGCTCTGCATGACCCACAGCGTGTGTGTGGATAAACCGAGGGGCATTTGGCAGTGATCTTGTTCCGAATGATGCATTTTCATAACGTTGTTTTGTGAAATGTTAGTCTCGGAAGGTCCTTGGTCGGATTTAATTGATTTATATGTGGCTCTGTTGAGTTTTTAGCACTGTTTTTTTAATGCCTCTTCACATGACACAAAATGAGACAAGAGCCACTCCAAAATAATGGAGAGTCCACTCCTGGAAAATGGATGTGTGTGAATTTGTAATGAAGCCAACAGGACTGGTCTCAACTGCATGGCCAGAAGCCTGATCATACAGCTCAGGAGAGGTGGGTTAGTGTACCTGTGTCTAGTTGTAGCTTGGTATAGTTTAGAGATATAGCGCGGAAACAGGCCCTTCGGCCCACCGAGTCCGCACCGACCAGAGATCCCCGCACGTTAACACCATCCTACACACACTAGGGGGGCAATTTTACATTTATAACCAAGCCAATTAACCTACAAACCTGAATGTCTTTGGAGTGTGGGAGGAAAACAAAATATTTCGGAGAAAACGGTCACGGGGAGAACAAATTGTATACAGTGAAGCACCCATAGTCAGGATCGTACCCAGGTCTCTGACGCTGTAAGGCAGCAACTCTACTGCTGCTCAACCATGCTGCCCTAGAGGCAATGCCTCTGCATGAGCCCACATCACTGGGAAGTAGACTGGGCTTTTGATCCTAGACTCAGTTCTTCCTGAACACATGGATGTCTAAGGCTTGAGGATTATATGGAGATGCTTCAATCATATTCAGAAAGAGCTGTTGCGCTTCCCATGGTGAAGATTCAGTGTTGAGCTTGCAGACTTGCAGATAGCTGTTCTCAGGTAAGTTGCAGAAGGTAAGAATGAGATGGGAATGGAGCCAAATCAGGAAGACTGCACATTTAGGAGAATGCTTCTGCTCCACACCTTCAAAGCATCTATCTGAAACGGGATTGGCAGCTACAGACACTGCTGAAAAAGCCTGCTGCTTTGGCGAATGGTGCTGAGAATGGTTACAAGATGGGCCAACACATTTAACAGTGGATCTAACACCAACACAGACTGCTCCATTGTTAAATCCACATGTGCCAGGCTGCCTTATGGTAGAAATTGGATGCAACACATTGCTATTTCCCACCATATCACCTCCGAGAATGCAGATGGAGAAAATCCAAGGCAATCATCAATAATGTTGAAGCACCAGCTGCATGCATGTATGCAAAATAAATTCTCAACCTACCTCTACATAATCACAGCCTGCAACAGTCGATACTTGGGCCCTCAGAACACATACACTAGAATGCAAATTCCAATTGCATCCTGCATCATTTTGTCAATTACTGGAGCAAGAAATCCAGGGTAATAGATCATATCCACCAGCAATCAAACTGCCTTCGAAAGTTTGTGCAGTCAATACAAGAACTATTTTTTTCAAAGAATCTGATCCCACGACCCTGCACACAGCAAGCTTGCAAAGATTTATTCCTCAGCACTAGACTGACATTGCTGCTGCAAAATTGGCTCTTTTCTGATCCTGTTGTTCCAAATTCAAGTTGCAGAATAGTAAAGTACTTAACTCATAATTAGATCACTGCGGCAAGCTGGGATGTGCTAATCTTTTGCTTTAAGCGTCAGTGTCCAAATATGCGACTAACATTTTCTGGATTCATTACATTTCTATTTTCCTCTCTCCCAGTGCCATGCTATCTGAGTGACAAAGCTCACTAGTGGTGACATGTTATTTTTTTCATTTCAGCATGTCTGAATACCCAGGGAATAACAAAATATGCCACCTAGTTCCGCTCTAAGGGTTGCCCTGTGTCAAGATGGACACAAAAATGCTGGAGTAATTCAGCGGGTCAGGCAGCATCTCTGGAGAAAAGGAATAGGTTACTTTACGGGTCAGAACTCTTCTTCACACATGTGCCCTAAGCCAAGTTTGTTTCAGGACTACATTACCAAATCCACGAATAATCTTGGAACAGATTCAAGAACATAGTCAAGAAGACTGACACAAAATGCAGACGTAACTCAACAGGACAGGCAGCATCTCTAGAGGGAAGGAATGGATGACGTTTCAGGTCAAGACCCTTCTTCAGACTTCGTCAAGATGATTATATTTGCTAACGTTACAAACAGCTTAAGACACAATGTTAACTCACCAGTTCTATCTGCATCCCCAATTTTCTTACAGTAATGCCTTTCAAAGTGTCAGGCATGGGAGAATATTTCATTAACATAGTCGGGAAATGATCGGGAAAAGAAATGGCGGCGGAGGGAGATTCAAATTAACAACGGTCCTTTACAGTGAATCGGCTTCAACTGCTTCAATTGCCGACTGCGGTTTATTTCCATCCCGGACGAGGTCTTGACCTACCACCTGACGTGGGACCACTGGAGGGTCGTTCCGGTTGCGGTGGTCTGTGGTGTTTTTTGGCCGTTTTCGGCCGTTGAACGATCGTCCCCCTGCGGCCTATACAGCTAGCCGCCAGAACCGCTAGAATCCCTGCACGCTGCCCGGAGAGGACGCTGGCGTTGACTGTTCGCCGCTTCTCCACCCGCTGTTCCCCCCCCCCTGTCTGTTACCTACCTGTTACCTGTTACCTACCTGCCTGAGGGAGCAGAGAGGTTCCCTGCCTGTACCTGTGCACCATCGACGCTGGACACCTCCTGTGCCTGTGCACCATCGACGCTGGACACCTCCCAGCACCAGTGAGGGAGCTGGATCCTCTCTGCACCCGCAACGCTGGACAACCTCTCTACACCTGCACTGCTGGACAACCTCTCTGCACCTGCACTGCTGGATACTCTCTGCACCCTCTCTGCACCCTCATTGCTGGACTACCTCTACACCTGCTCTGCTGGACAACCTATCTGCTCCCTCAATGCTGGACACCTCGCTGCATCTGCACTGCTGGTCAACCTCTTTGCTCCCTCACTGCTCGACACCTCGCTTCACCCGCTCTGCTGGACAACTCCCCTCCCTCACCGCTGGATACACTTTCCACCTGCACCTGCACCGCTGGACACCTCTCTGCACCCTCACCATCATGCTCAAATATTCAACTCTACAAATGACTGGTTTCTTCAACAACCACATCCCACCCTGCATCCAAGTCATTAAACAGCTTAGACTTCTACGTCGACCCCGTTTCATCCACAGAGGCTCTCGGTGCAAGCTTGTTTACTTCAACCACGGACATTCCATTCCATCCATCTGCTCACTACCACGCTCAACTGCGTCACCCCCCATCCCAGTTGACCGCACGCACTGTCAACCGGGACAACCTCAGATCTCTCCAGCCTGCCCCCATCCCTCCACCCTCTCATAATGCCAACTTTGCCCTCCTCAACACCAGGTCGCTCAACAACAAAGCCCTTGCCCTCCATGAACTAATCCTTGACAACACTCTGGACTTCCTTCTGCTCACTGAGACCTGGCAACAACCCAATGTCTTCTTCTCCCTCAATCAAACGTCCCCACCTGCATTTAATTACATTTCCAAACCCCGCCCCTCCCGCCATGGAGGTGGCCTCGCTGTTATTTTCAACCAGAATTTTCGTATCACTGAACTCAGCCTCCCCTAAGTAGCATCATTTGAATTCCTCGCCTTCAAAACCCTTTCCTCCATGACAGTCATCCTCATTTACCGGCCACCTAAACCAAACTCCTCCTTCCTATTTGACTTCACTGAACTCCTCACACTTGCCTCATCCCTCTCCCCACGTCTGCTGCTACTTGGTGACTTAAATATTCACATGGACACCCTCACCTGCAAGCTCGCATCTGAATTCGCCTTTTAACTTGACAACTTATCTCTCACTCAGCACGTCACCTTTCCCACCCATCACAAAGGTCACATCCTTGACCTGGTCTGCTCCACAAATCAACCGGTACTCGACCTCCATCCATGCCTCTTCCCCCTCTCTGATCATAAGTTATACGGTTCACCATCCCTTCTCCGACACCTCGCCCCCGCTTCATCCGAGAAATCACCTTCCGTAATCTAAAATCCATTAATCCCCTCCATCTCTCTGACCTCCTCTCCACCACTCTCCCCCTGGACTAAGCCCCCATCTCACCTGATGATCTCACAAACCATCTCAACTCAACCTTGTCTACCTCCCTCAACACTCTGGCCCCCCTCAAAACAAGAACCGTAACTTTCAACACATCTTGACCCTGGTACACACCTGCACTTCGTAAACTGAAACAGACTGGTCGCCGACTTGAACGACTCACAAAGAAATCATTTCTCACAGTCCACCTTGAAGCTTACAAACTCCACCTCACTGATTGCAAAGATGCCCTCATTGCTGCAAAATCTGCCTACCTCTCCTCCATATTCACTGATCCTTGCCTAAACCACAGAATCCTCTTCTCCACAGTGGGCAACCTCCTCAAGCCTCGAGCCAACACTCTCCCTACCACTACTCCGGCTCTCTGCAACTAATTCCTCCACTTTTTCGCTGATAAAATCAGCACCATCTATCAATCTTTATCCCCTGTACCCGACTCCCCAGCATCTACTCCACCATCTACCAAGGCCCCTCCTTTCAACATCTCCACTGACCTCCTTACCCCTCCTCCACACTGCTTCCTCTCCCGGTTTGACCTGGTCACCCCTATTGAAATCTCCAAACTCATCAGCTCTTCCAAACCCACTACCTGCTCCCTCGACCCTCTCCCCACTGCCCTGCTGAAGTCTTGCCTCCCCGTTCTCTGCCCCTACCTCACTAATCTCTTCAACTCCTCATTGTCCCAAGGAATTGTCCCCTCCGCTTTCAAAACTGCTGCTGTCACACCAATCTTAAAGAAACCTGGTCTTGATCCCTCCTCTCTCATTAACTACCGCCCAATCTCAAACCTCCCCTTTCTTTCAAAAACCCTGGAGCATATCGTTGCGTCGCAACTTCATTCCCACCTCCTTGCGTATAACCTACTTGAACCCCTCCAATCTGGCTTTCGCCCCCTCCATAGCACAGAAACTGCTCTCCTCAAAGTCCTCAACGACCTCCTCACCTCTGCTGACACTGGTTCCCTCAACATCCTCATCCTCCTCGACCTGAGTGCAGCCTTCGATACAGTGAACCATAACATCCTGCTCACCAGACTCAAGGACCTCGGCATTGAAGGCTCTGCACTCAGCTGGCTCCGTTCGTTCCTACCTTTCCAACAGATCCCACTTCATCTCTCTCCACAACCACACCTCTGCTACAGCCACAGTCACTCAAGGCGTTACCCAAGGCTCCGTACTCGGCCCCCTCCTCTTCATCATCTACATCCTCCCCCTTGGTCAGATACTCGGCCACTTCAACCTGGACTTCCACTGTTACGCCGATGACACCCAGGTCTACCTCGGCACCAAATCCCCCCACAAACCTCCCCTCTCCCATATCAACTCCTGTTTGTCAGCTATAAAAACCTGGATGCAACATAACTTCCTCAAATTCAACAGCGATAAGACAGAATTCCTCCTCATAGGCTCCAAAGCCACACTCAGCAAAATCAATAACCCCACTCTCACCATCGACGGCACCACTGTCTCCCCATCTCCCCAGGCCCGCAACCTTGGCGTTATCTTTGATTCCACCCTCTCCCTTGAGCCTCACATCCGCCATGTCATTAAAACCTCCTTCTTTCATCTCCGCAACATCGCCAAACTCAGACCCTCTCTCACACCTCCCGCTGCTGAAAGACTCATCCATGCCTTCATCTCCTCCCGACTGGACTATTGCAACTCACTTCTCCTTGGCATCAGCTCCACCTACATCAACCGACTCCAACTGGTCCAGAACGCAGCCGCCCGACTCATCACCCACACCAAATCCTGGCATCACATCACTCCAGTCCTCAAACAACTTCACTGGCTTCCATCTCCCACCGGATCACCTACAAAATCCTGATCCTCACCTACAAAGCCCTCCACCATCTGGCTCCCCCATATCTCACTGACCTCCTCTCCCCGTACCAACCCTCACGGTCCCTCAGATCCACATCAGCCGGTCTCCTCTCCATCCACAAGTCCAACCTCCGCAGTTTTGGGGACAGAGCCTTCTCCAGGACAGCTCCCAGGCTCTGGAACTCCCTCCCCCAACTGATCCACAATTCCGTGTCCCTCACCATCTTCCAGTCCCGCCTCAAGACCCATCTCTTCACCTCTGCCTATCCTTAGCCCCACGTCCCCCTCCCTTTTCATCTGTGCATTAATTGCCTCATATTGTGTTTTGAATGGTATTCTGTCTTTACTTGGTGTACTAGTCATGTCTCTACTATTTATTTCATTCCCCTTACATGTTTTTCCTCTACCTGCTAAATTTTTGTAAGGTGTCCTTGAGACTCTTAAAAGGCGCCCATAAATAAAATTTATTATTATTATTATTATTATTAACATAGAGTTCAATAAAAGTGCAAAATGGAGCCTGATTTAATTTAATTTTCAAGATGGACCAGAATAGGTGCATATCCATGCCATCAATTGAAACATTTGTTATCATCTTTGTGGCTGCCCAGCCCAATCCCTGGCTCAGATCATTCATGCATTTGTGGCCTCTATCCTCAAACACTCAAATCCAGTCTTGACCGGTCTGCTATCTACATTTCACCACAACACCAAAGGTTTCCAGATCATATTTTAACTCAGGTCAAGTCCTTTCACTTCTGCGCTTGTCGAATTAGTTAAGGAAAAGATCAATGTGAAAATCTCTCATTCTTGTTTTAAAATCCCTCCATTCCCATGTCGTTTCCTGCCTCTGAGTAGTAATCTTCTCAGTCGAGCAACTCTGAGAAATGTGCACTCTGTGCTCCTGCACTTTGTCAGTTTTGATTCCACCTCCTTCAGTGGCAATCCATCTGCTCCCAAAGATGAGGCTTTCAACTCCAGAACAAATCAAATGCCTTCTTTCTTTAGTAAACGTGGTTTACTCCAATTGTTGTGGATGGACCCCTCACCTGTGTCTCCTCTTTGTCCTGCAGTTCTGCTCTAGTTCATAGACAGAACAAGAATAAAGTTCCCTAGTCCTTACCTTTTAGCCCACCAGCATCCGCACCCAATACTTCTTTCTCCAACATTTTTGCAGCCGCCAATGTGATCCCACCATTAGCCACGTCTTCCCATCCCCACCCCTTTCCTCTTCCTGTAGATACTGCTCCCACTGCAACTCCTTGACTCACTTATTCCTTCCCATCCAAACAATCCCCTCCCCAGGTACTTTCCACTGCAACTGCAGGAGATGCCAAGTCAAGTCAAGAGAGTTTTATTGTCATGTGTCCCAGATAGGACAATGAAATTCTTACTTGCTGCAGTACAACAGAATATGTAAACATAATACAAAACGGAAGATAAAAGTTTAGTGTGTCCATAGACCATGGACCATATATACACAATAAATAAACAGATGTAGTGCAATAATAAATAATAGACTGTTATTGTTCTGAGCTTATTTGATTTAGTGTTTAATAGCCTGATGGCTGTGGGGAAGCAGCTGTTCTTGAACCTGGATGTTACAGATTTCAAGCTCATGTACCTTCTTCCCGATGGCAACGGTGAGATGAGTGTGTGACCAGGATGGTGTGGGTCTTTGATGATTTTGGCAGCCTTTTTGAGGCAGCGACTGCGATAGATCCCTTCGATGGTGGGGAGGTCAGAGCCGGTGATGGACTGGGCAGGGTTTACAACTTTTTGCAGTCTTTTACGCTCCTGGACGTTTAAGTTGCCGTACCAAGCCACGATGCAACCAGTCAGCATGCTCTCTACTGTGCACCTGTAGAAGTTCGAGAGAGTCCTCCTTGGCATACCGACTCTCCGTAATCTTCTCAGGAAGTAGAGGTGCTGATGTGCCTTCTTTATAATTGCATCAGTGCGCTGGGATCGGGAAAGATCTTCGGAAATATACACGCCCAGGAATGAGTACAGCAGGGGGCTGAGCAGGCAACCTTGAGATGCTCCCATGCTGATTGTTATTGAGGATGGCACATTTCCACCAATACGGACAGATTGTGGTCTGTAGATGAGGAAGTCGAGGATCCAATGGCAGAGGGATGCGCAGAGACCCAGCCACTATCCCTACATCTCCTCCCTCGCCTCCATCCCAGGGACCCCAGCAGTCCTTCCATGTGAGACAGATCTTCACATGTACCTCTTCTAACTTCATCCACCGCATTTGGTGCTCTCCATGTGGCCTCCATTACATCGGTCAGACTAAACATAGACTAGGCAACTGTTACGCTGAACGTTTGCGGTCGGCCCGCCAAGGACCTACAGGTTGCTAACCATTTTAACTCTCAATCTCATTTCCATACTGACTTTTCTGTCCTGGGACTCCTCAATTGTCTATCTATGTCCTGCTGAGATGTTGCCTGATGCACTGTATTACTGCAGCATTTTGTGTTCTTATAAGATTCAAGCATCTGCAGTTCCTTATGTCTCTGGCTATCTACACCTCTTTCGTACCATATGAATAATAAAATCTTATATTTTGGGCTGAGCTGATCTGCCTTCATGGAGCACAAATACCTGCTGATGCTGAAATCTTCAGCAAAGCTAGAGGAATTATGTTGGGGGAATTCAGCAGGCCAAACAGCATCTGGGGAGGGAATGGACAGGTGGCATTTCAGGCCGGGTCTCTTCTACAATCTGAAGAATGGCCCTGACCCAAAACATAATCTGTCCATTAATGGCATGAAATATTATTAATTTGCGGAGACCAAATTGGCTGGGCATTTGTTTGTGAAGATCAGAGTGCCAAAGAACCAAAACGAGGGAATTCTTACGTGAAATAGAGGACCATTGGTGGTGACATTTAGCTCTCTTGAAAAGCCCATATTAAGTGGCCACATGATGACTTGAGCCCCTAATTTAAATTAAAGATGCATTTGCGTACAGTTTTCTTGCAATCTTTTCATGATGAAACACTTCCATTTTATGCCATGGTCTTATCCATGTCATGGAGTCATAGAGTGATACAGTTTGAAAACAGGCCCTTCGGCCCAACTTTTCCACATTGGCCAACGTCCCAGCTACACGAGTCCCATATCCATTCAAATCTGTCCTATCCATGTACCTGTCCAACTGCTTCTTAAATTTTGGGATAGTCCCTGCCTCAACTACCTCCTCTGGCAGCTTGTTCCATACATCCACCACCCTTTGTGTGAGAATGTTACCCCTCAGATTCCTATTAAATCCTTTCCCGTTCACCTTAAACGTATAAGTCTTGGTATGACACAGCAGTGCAGCTAGTAGAGATGCTATCTTACAACACCAGTTGCTCATATTGAATCCAGACCTCACATGTTGTTTGGTTTGCACATTCTCCCTGTGACCACATGGGGGTCCTGTTGGTGATCTGGCTACTTCCCACAAGAATGTTGGTTGTCTACTAGACAACTATAAATCGATCCTGACTTGTGGGTGAGTGGTGGAATCTGGGAGATATGAGAAGAAAGATATGAGAAGTTGGAATGAAATGGGAAAGGGTAAGGTTATTTTTTTTTAAGTTGACATTTTACGTGGAGCTCCTTTTGAAACTGTGGTAACAGCCTCTTATGATTACTTCTCCGTTCTAATGATCCGTTCCAATGCTGAGAAAGTTCTGAGTTCCAGCGCTGAAGGTCTCCTGGCAATCTTCGCTATTTCAAAAGAGCTCCTGGTGCTATCAATCTTTATTAGACTCAGTATTACCAGCACAGCTGTAAGAACAAAACATGCAAGTGTGACTGTCACAAGGGTTGGAGGAAGGGGGCTCCAGTTGTGGCTGAAGTAACAGGGATTCCATCACCCCATTGACCAGCATTCTTCCAGCTGACATTCAGTCGCTCGAGAACAACCTTGAAGCGTTTCGAGCAAGACTGCTCTTTCAAACAGACTGCTGTGTTCTTTGATTCACAGAAACATGGCTTATCCCTGACTCACCCGACCCTGCTAAACAACACGAGCGTGTCTTCATTTATTGCACGGTCTGCACAGAATCCTCAGGCAAGGGAAAAGGCGTCAGTGTCTGCTCTTTGATCGATGCTTCGTGGTGCACTGATGTGATGGTCTTAACTCAATTCTGCTCACCTGACCTGAAATCCCTGTGTATAAAATGCCGTCCCTTTTATCTAATGAGTGAATTTCCCTTTTCCGTCTCAGTCAGTGGCCTACATACCACCCCAGGCCAAGATGGTGCGATAAATTATTGTTTAGTTTAGTTTAGTTTAGTTTAGTTTAGTTTAGTTTAGTTTAGTTTAGTTTAGTTTAGTTTAGTTTAGTTTAGTTTAGTTTAGTTTAGTTTAGTTTAGTTTAGTTTAGTTTAGTTTAGTTTAGTTTAGTTTAGAGATACAGCATGGAAACAGGTCCTATGGCCCACTGAGTCTACACCGACCAGAGATCTCAGCACCTTAACACTATCCTACACACCCTAGGGACAATTTAGGGAGATACCACGAGAGACTTCCAAAATAAGCTAGAGGCGTAATTAAATAAAGTCAATGAGACTTCTGGAGAGCCTGAATAGCATCATGGGCTATAAGCCAAGGTCAAGGGCCATCTCTGGCAGCAATGCATCTCTACTGGATGCATTTAAGAATCTCCCTTTTCACCCATTAGACAGACAAAGCTCCACCTTGGTGGACCTCCACATTCCCCACTGGCTCTGTCGCATCGATCTCAGTGGCAGGAGTCAGAACTGTCTTTGTGAGGGTAAACCCTCGCAGAGTGGCCGGCCTGAATTGAATTCCTGGACGGGTTCACAAATCCATTCAGTTTCAGTTTCAGTTTAGTTTATTATCACGTATAGCGAGGTACAGTGAAAAGCTTTTTGTTGCGTGCTAACCAGTCAGCAGAAAGACAATACATGATTACAATCAATCAATTTCCAGTATATAGATACATGATAAGGGAATAACGTTTAGTGCAAGGTAAAGCCCGGTAATGTATGGTCCAAAGGACATCAAAGATGTAAATTAAGTCACTGCTCTCTGGTTGTGGGAGGATGATTCATTTGTCTGATAACAGCTGGAAAGAGACTGTCCCTGAATCTGGAGGTGTGCATTTTCACACTTTTTATACCTTTTGCCTGACTGGAGATGGGAGAAGAGGGAGTGGCCAAAGTGCGACTCGTTATTTGATTATGCTGCTGGCCTTGCCAAGGGAGCGTGAGGTGTAAATGGAGGTTGGTTTGTGTGATGGTCTGGGCAGCGTCCACAATTCACTGCACTAACAGCTGCCCAAAGTCTTCACTGACCCCTCGAACCTTTCATTTTAACTGTTTTCTGTCTCCATCTACTTTAAGGAAATTTCCATCATTCCATTCCCCGGGAAAAATAAAGTCTTGTCTTGTCTTGGTTTCTTGGTCCTCCAAAATATTCCAAATGGAATTTAAACTGGAGGTGGTCGAGGGAGGACTTAAGCCAGAAAGGGTTATTGGGAAGAAAGAGCTACCTTAAATTTAGTTGCATCTGGTTGGGTAACTATAGTAGGGTGAAGACTATTCCATGCTTTAATTGTGCGGGGGAATAAGTAATTGCTGTATACATCTGTCTTGGTAGCTGGAATCACAAATTGGATCGAATGCCCTCGTCTGCCCTCGTCTGCTCCTAATTGGTTTGCGTTTGGTGTAGGTCTTGTAATCTCAAAACATCGACCGTAATGAAGTGCTTTGAAAGATTGATAATTTCCCACATTATACCGGTCTTCCATGCAATCCTGACCCCTTGAAATTTGCATACAGAAAAAATAGGTCTATGGTAGATATCCTATATTGCACTATATTCAGCTCTGGATCAACTTAAAAATAAGAACATCTGTGTCAGCAGGCTATACTTTGACTGCAGCTCAGCCTTCACCACCATAATATCGAACAAGTTCATCCCTAAATCTTGACCTTGGCATGGGGTCTTCATCTGCAACTGGCTTCTGGAGATTCTGACTAGCAGAACTCAGTCATTTTGAATTGGTCATAATATTTACTCTACCCTCACCCTCAACATTGGTGCCCCACAGGGTTGTGTGCTCAGTCGCTTGCTCATTTCCCTGTGCAATCATAACTTTGTAGCCAAATACAAAGCCTCCTCAATTTTCAATATGTTGAACATTTTTGCCGACCTGCAACGACCTATGACGGGTGCCGGAAGTCGCTGAAAGGTCGCGTAAGTGGGACAGGCCCATAACACAAAATGATTGGTTGTTAACCTAAGGAAGGGAGAGGATGAATGCAACAAATGAAACCAGTTCTTATAAGTCTGCTGGGCATCCATATCACCAGCAACCAAACCTGTTCCATTCACAGTGACACGATGATCAAGAAATTGCAACAATGCATTGACTTTCTTACATGTCTGAGAAGCTTTGGCACGTCCATTAGGATTCTCCCAAACTTCTGCAGATACGCTACACAATGCATCTCTACTCTCTGCCTGAACCTGCAGTGAGGAGTGAACACAGTCCAGTCCATCGGAAACTTGTCACTTTCTTCCATACAGAGTATCTTCATGGTGCATTGTATCAGGAAGGCTGGAAATATCGTCATAACTTTAAAGAGGATATATCTTTACAGGGCAGTCATGGTGGTGCAACAGTAGAGTTGCTGCCTTACAGCGAATGCAGCGCCGGAGTTCGATCCCGATTACGGGTGCTTTCTGTACGGAGTTTGTATGTTCTCCTCGTGACCTGCGCGGGCTTTCTCCGAGATACAATGATACAATGATACAATGATACAATTTATTAAGTTGTCATTTGAACCTCATTGAGATTCAAACGAAATTTGGTTTCTGCAGTCATACAAACAAGTAGAAGAACCAAAACACAACACAATTTACACAAACATCCATCACAGCGAATCTCCTCTTCGCTGTGATGGAAGGGAAAGTCTTATCTCTCCCCTGCACTCCCCATTTTCCTCCCGATGTCAGCGTCAAAGCCCCCGGCGGGCGATGGTAAATAAGTCCCGCGACCATTAAAGCTGCGCCGGGCGATGCAAGGCCACGCTCCGGATCTTGATGTCGGAGCCCCCCCGGCGGGCGCTAGCAAGTCCCACGGCCATTTAAAGCCGCGCCGGGTGATGTAAGGCCCCGCTCCAGGTCATCCTCAACCCCGCAACTCAGGCGGGAGAAGTCGCCATTGCAGAAGCCCTGAAAAGCGGTCTCCCACCAGGGAGCCGCGGGCTCCTGGTGTTACCGTCACCAGACCTGCAGCTGGAGCTTCTGAATCTCCGGGGTCGGGCCGCAGCAGCGCGCCTCCACAGCTCCTCCCGATCCGAACTCGGCCATGGTGAGTAGTCCGCAGGCTCCGCGACTGGAGCCCGCAGGTCGTTTCGGTTGGAGGCCGCTCCACGGTGCTAGCTGGAATCACAAATTGGATCGAATGCGGAGATCTTCGGTTTCCTCCCACATTCCAAAGAAGTACACGTTTGTAGGTTAATTGGCTTAATTGGTTAATTGTAGGTAAATGTTAAAATTGTTCCTAGTGGGTGTAGGACGGTGTTAATGTGCGGGGCTCGCTGGTTGGCGTGGACCCGGTGGGCCGAAGGGCCTGTTTCCGTGCTGTATCTCTAAACTAAACTATACTAAAAATTTGAAACTAAACTGCACCTCTGGGAAAAGATATAGGAAATCCTATTCTAGACTTAGAAACAGCTTCTTCCCAACTGCAGTCAGACTACTAATTCACCTATTCCGCATGCATTTACTCTTATCTCTATCTCATTTGATTATTTTGTTTTTTATATGTTAATATTTATTTTTGCTATTTGGATTATGCCCTACAATCCTGAACTATTCTGCAGCTTTGCTCTCATTGTTGTATTTATTCTTGTATTTATCGTTTCTGTATGTTAAGTCAAGGCAAGTTGAGTTTATCATCAAAGGCACAAGGATGGTGAAGTGAGTTAAAATGACCTGAACCCACTTTCAATGTGTATACTGTTTTCTCTGTGAGCTTCATATGAACAAAGAATTACCTTGCACGCTGATGTAAATTACTAGAACTTAATCTGAATCTGATCTGAAGATTAGTGAAGATAGCTGCTTTACGATGGCTTAGTTAGCTGGAGATACTGTTTTTTTGCTGTATGACTCTCTGACCTTATATCTGACTATGACGTGTGCACAACCAAAGCACTGCAGTCATTTGTGTCCCAATAGTTACACTTTCAACTCTATCTGCAGCTTCACTTTGAAGAACCGCTTTATTGAAGATAGATTGGTGCAGCAAATTAGTCCAGCATTCTTTCACCCCTGGCGCCTGAGTTTCAATTTTGTCAAGACTGATGGGATCAAAGCCTCCACTGTATATTATATGAAATTATTCTGGACAGATACGACCTACTCTGCCTACTGTAGTTAGTCAGTAAATTGACCACATCAGCCTGGCACACCATACAGATATCTCGCAAATTAAATCAGTTCAATCAAGCAAATGATTTTACCGAGTTTGAAGTTAGGGTGCATCAAGCCATTAGCGTATAGTTAAGGAATGAATGATATATCCTCTTTAAGGCCTCCATAAGCTAGGTATGTTGCAAAGCCTACCTGAAGCGTCGTTGAAGATCTGCTGCTGAGGGTGTGCGCGATTTTGGCGCCGTTTAGAGGGGGCGGGTTTAAAACGCGATTTTCTCTAAGCTGTTCCAATCGAAAATGTTCAGCCTAGTTAATTATTAACGAAAAATCACTGGAAGACCCCGTCGCAAAAGCTATTATTAGTTTTAAAGGCCTTGAATAATAGTTATAGTAGTTTAAAAATCAATCTTTAAACCCGCGACAGCCAGCAACCGCAGGGTCCCATAAAGCAAACCACAGAAGTTAGGTTGTATATTTTTACATTAAAAAGGGCTTTTAAAGAACCCTTTATACAAAGTTTAATATTGCGAGTAGCTCAATTTGGCCCCATTATATCCCGCAGTATTTTTCTCGGCATTTGGGGCACAAATCTACCGCAATGTGAACGTTCTAAACCAGCGCGTTCCACAGGGACCCACTGGAAAGCTGATTTAAAATGGACTTTAATTTGCAGCAATTGAACACTAAATTCCTTCCATTTGGCCTATAAATTAATGTAAATGAGATTTAAAAATCATGTTTTATTGTGAATTATTTGTGAATATTATTTGGACATTTAGGCTATTTAAAAATGTTAATCATTTATTAAGAAATGGATAGATGTTTAGATCTAGTAATTGAAGTCTGAAATTAGCTACAATTAGGTAACTAACTAATTATATGCTTTAATTTCAGGTCATCCAAGTAAGATTATTTTATATTTGTTTCAGAATGCTTCAATCTATGATAACTGAAAATTTCATTCAGTTCTCTTAATTTTTAAGAAAGTTATGGGCTTTTGACTGTTCACGATCACAGCTTTTTTGTTATGTCCATAGAAAATCAATAGGGAACAAGATGCTCATTTCCCAGTATGAAAATGGCCATAACTTTTTAAATACTTGAGATATGAAAGTGAATTAGGTGTCAAATTAAACTTATTTTTATGCTTTATCTGATGGGATAAATTACAGACTTGATTTTTAAAATCTCAAAATTTTGTAACATTGCTACATAAGCTAGCCCGAGTAAGCACACAGCACATTTAAACCAGGAAAGTATTTCCTGCAACATCTGCCACAAGCTTGTTGAAGCTCTTTGTGGTTCCACCTCCAGGGCTTGAACACATACAGTAAATTAGGCTGACAGTTCTGTGCAGTCATGAGGAAGTGACAGAGATACCATCTCTTGGGTGAGATATTAAATCGAGGGATAAGTTGTTCTCTCAGGTGAATATAATAAGACCCCAAGGCATAAATTCAAGTTCTCCTCAATGTGTTGCTCAACACTTAACCCTCAACCAAATTCGTCAAGTTGATGATAGACACAAATTGCTGGAGTAAATCAGTGGGACAGACAGCATATCCAGGGAGAAGGAATGGGTGATGTTTTGGGTCAAGACCGTTCTACACCCCCATCCCCCACCAGAAAGGCCTTAAAATCCTCCATTTCTTACTCGGCCACAGAACCATCCAATTTTCCTCTACTAACACTCTCCTCCACTTAGCGGACCTAATCCACACCCTTAATATGTTTTTAAAACCTCAAGGTAGATCAAGTTGATGTTGGCATGTTACTTTTAGTGAGTCTTTAGCTGTCATATCTCCTTCTTAATATTGTGATTTTTATTCCATTTAATATTCTAGGAAACACTTTGAGACATTCTAAGGTGTTTCTGTCGCTCATCATAGATGTGTGAAATGCTCATCTTGGCGATGCCGAGTTTCAATGCATAGCAAGAGGTCTGGCCCTGATGTACAGTAATCAAAGATTGTTAGCTTGAAAGTTATTGAGCAATCAGAGGCTTTCAAACAAAAGAAGGCTTGGTGCAGATTAGAAGCAAGGAGAGAATGGCGGGGATACAAAGATCATCCTCCTCAACTAATAAAGAAACAGAGATTAAAATGAAATGAACTAGATAAATGTTGGGGACATAATACATCAGAAAATCATATGAATATAAATAGAAAGGAAATGAAAGAAGAAATTAGGCAGCAAAGTCTGGGAAAAATTTCCCCTCAGATTTGTATTATTGAATAGAATAGAAATAGACAAAGAGGAGTTACACAGTAGATTTGCAATGATCAAAGAAGAAAAGGCAATGGTAGGTTAAAATTATTTTAGATATCACAGATCAAATGTATATTTTTATAAATGTATGGTATCAACTGTTTCTAGCACTGCAAATCCAAAATTAGATATATTGAAGTTTATGGAGTAAATTTTTAAAGTGAGGGGCAGCATGCAGTTGCTAATATATATGTACTTTTAGTATATGCTGCAGAGGAGGAATTTCTACCTTGCAGCTCTGAATATGATGCGCCAACTGCAATTGAATAGAAACAGCATTGGCTTTCCTCACAATACGTCTATGAATCCATCTTAGAAACGAGAATTTTCCAGACCAGGAAAAAGAGAGGGAATCAAGGTTTAATGTTGATGATTTTTCATTAGAACAGGAATTGCAACAATACAAGCATCCTTTAATTGCAGAGAGAACAAGAGATGGGGAGATCAAAGGGAAGGTCAGCAAAAGGAATTTGACTTTAGCTTTTTTGGCATTTATGAGTTTTGCTTTCAGATTACTGTTTAATTCACTGCACTTTCTGTTCGAGAAACACACTCTTTGAAAAAGCTATGCTCTCTGTTGCTCTATCGAATTGCGTTTTCAACAGTCTCTTTTAGCTTGTTCACCCACAATGTGTTTTTTTTTTGTCCCCCGCCTTATTTCAATAAGTTGCTGGTTAAAACTAATTTCCATAGCCACATCGCAGGTTCAAAACTAAAATTCATCACTTTATCCAAGTTGCCTTTTGCTTCCGCCACTGCACTTCCCATCTGAAATTTAACAGATTAATTGTCCAATCCTAATGAAAAATTCTGATGACCTGAAATGTTAACATTGTTTCTCCCTGCTCTGATGCTCCTGACTTGCTAAGTATCTCAGGTTTATTTTTCTGTTTTCACTTTGCAGACGTTACACTTGTGTGTCTGAAATAATTTTATCTTCAGATGTGCAACAAAGTCCATCATGGCCCATTCACTGCCCACTATGAGGTATTGTTGGGGACTAATCCACATTAGTTTGGGTGCATGTACTCCGAGGACACAGTCCCCGAACTGATTGCCCATCACCCTCCTACTCTATTGGGTCTTTGACTTGGACCTTCTCTCGCCAACCTCCTAGAGCTGGTGTTGGTTCAAAGTGACACAAAACCCTTTGAGAAAACATGGAATGCCTGTTAGCAGTGCCTGGGGCTTTGTGCATACTGCATTGCAACAATATAGTGTGCCCATAACATCACACTACTATTTCAGCTCCACTAGCTTTGTTAATATTACTGAGTCTTAGAACAGGTTACAGATTGTAGGAAGGAACTGCAGATGCTGGAGTAACTCAGCAGGACAGGCAGTATCTCTGAAGGGAAGGAATGGGTGACGTTTCAGGCCGAGACCCTTCTTCCGACAGGAATGGAATGAAAATGTTTATTGTCACATATGAGGAGATTGAAGGGCCTGTCCCACTTGGACGACCTAATCCACGAGTTTAGAAGACCCTAGACGAGTTGAAAAAAATGTCAAGGTCATGTTGACTCGCTGAAGTAAAAGACCTCCTACGACCTCCTATGACTATGTCTACGACCTCCTACGACTATGTATACGACCCCCTACGACTATGTCTACGACCTCCTATGACCCCCCTCGACCTCAGTCTTCCACACCTAAGACCAACCACGACTAGCTACGAGTGGAAAATGATCACATGATAAAATTATGTCATGTTTGATTTTTTTTCTCGGGCCAGTTACCGACCTACGACTACCTACAACTATCTACGACTATCTACGATTACCTACGACTACCATCACGACCTATTACGACCTACCCATGACCTACCTACGAGTAAAAAGCATCAATTTTTTCCAGGCCGACCTTTTTTTTAACCTGTGGACATTTTTTATCAGTCTGGAAAAAACGACAATGACCTACTTGAGGCCACGAGTAGGCGAAGTCCACTCACGAGCATGAGGAAGAGTTATGAAGACCTCCTATGACCTCCTACGATCTCGTGGTGACCATGATGTGAGTATGAGTCAAGGGCAAACTCAGTTGAGGTTGCCAATTAGATCGTGAAAGTGGAACAGGGGCTTGAGGAGATGCAATAAAAATCAAATGGTACATTTGAAAAGAGCTTGTGGGAATAACGACACTTGGGGCATTTACTTACAAACCCTTGAAGGTGGCACAAGATGGGAAACACTGATAAAGGATCCTTGTCTTTGTAAACAGAGGTGTGGATAAGCCAAAACTGTATTAATCACTGGTTAGGCCCCAAATGTAATATTGTATTCAATCCTGGCCTCCACACTTAAGAGAGAATGACAAGGTCTTATAGCGAGTCTGGAGGACGTTTATTAAAATGGTATCAGGGGACACAGATGTAACGTAATTGGCAAAAGAACTGAAGGGAAAATAAAAAATATTTTATGTACTGAGTTGTTATGATTTTTAATGAACAGCCTAAACTGGTGAAGAAAATAGATGCAAGAATAATTCTCAAAAGGCAATTGGACGTGTACTTGAAGCAAATAATTTGTAGGGCTATTGGGAGAAAGCAGGGGAGTAGAGTAAATTGATAGCTATTGAAAGGATCTGTCATAAACACAATAGCCGCTGTCTGCGCTGTATCATTCTACAATTCTATTCTATACTCCTTCCTGCAATCAACATTATTATCAGTGCCAGGGATTGAATCAAAGTTTGAGTGAAAGAAAATTGAAACTGAGATCTATAATCTATGTCTTTTTGCCTTCTAGCATCTTCCCATCAGTCTTTTAATCACACCTGTCCTCAAACCTATCATCAAATCTCTTTTATGCAGGAAGGAACTGCAGGTGTTGGTTTAATCCGAAAAAAGACACAACATGCTGGAGTAACTCAGCGGGACAGGCAGCATCCCTGGAGAGAAGGAATGGGTGATGTGACAAATGTTACACAGATATTTTGATTTGTGATAAGCTGTGTTCTGATTATTGCTTCATTCACTCCATTCATGAGAAATCCTAAACATATCCACTTTAGTCAATATGTTTTAGCCCCAGGTAGTCAAGATGGGAGGAAATACATCGAAGTCCCTCACCCTGAGCACAGGATCCCTGCAGGGTTGCGTCCTCAGCCCCCTTCTGTACTCCCTGTACACACATGACTGTGTGGCTAGGTTCAGCTCCAACTCCATCATCAAGTTTGCTGATGACACTGTGGTGCTGGGCCTGATCTCCGATAAGGATGAGAAGGCCTACCGGGAGGAGGTGGCTGATCTGGCACTCTGGTGTCAGGACAACAGCCTCCTCTTGAATGTCAAAAAAACTAAGGAGCTGATCGTGGACTTTAGGAGGACACAACATCCGAGGATGTACACATCACTGAAGATGTGGGGATACTGTGGATAGGGTGAGCTGCTTTAAATAACTGGGAGTCCACATCTCAGAGGATCTGACATGGACATCACACGCTGCAGCACTCGTGAGTAAGGCAAGGCAGCGCCTTTACCATCTCAGGCAATTGAGGAAATTCAGAGTGCCTCTGAGGATCCTCCAGTGCTTCTACTCAGCGGCTGTCGAAAGCATCTAGTCTGGAAACATCACAATCTGGTTTGGGAACTGCTCGGCCCAGGACTAGAAGGCTCTGCCGAGAGTAGTGCATTCGGCTAAACGCACTATGGGAACAACACTCGCCCTCCTGCAGGAACTATACAGTACATCAGAAGGTGCAGATCCAGAGCCAACAAGATCATGGGGGACCCCTTCCACCCCAGCAACAGACTGTTCCAGCTGCTACGGTCACGCAAATGCCTCCGTTGCCATGCTGTGAATACAGAGAGAATGAGAAGATGTTTCTTCCCAGAGGCCATTAGGACTGTAAACTCCTATCTCACCAGGGACTAACTTACTGTACAAATTTTCTGTTGTGTGGTGTCTTTTTAAAATTGCTGTTATTTCTTTTTTTTTTCTCACACAAATATGCAATTACTGATTCTGTTCGATTCTGTTTTGGAGGGTTTTTTTTCACAATCCGCTAGCATTGCCACTTTTCATTTCACTGCACATCTCGTATGCATATGTGATGAATAGACTTGACTTGACTTGACTTGACTTTTGTAATTGAGTATTTTGCCTAAGTAGAACATTATTATTTAAATAATTTGGAATATTGGGACCCACGAGACTATAATTGCTTTTCTTGTTTAGAAACTGCTCATTATAAGGTGAGCATTATTATAACAGAATCCATGACAGCAGAGATCTGCTGTGATTAAACCACTCAGTCAGAATCCTTTGCCAAATGTTTTGACTACCTGTTACCTTGCACTTTCGCCTCCCATCAACTCTCAATCCCTGCTGTTCCTCCTGGGAAAAATGCCAGATGGCACAAGCCAAATATTGCCTGACGACCACCTCCACCATCAACAACTTGTATTCATCAATAAACAAATTCCCATTTAACCCATCTCCCCCGCCCTTACCCCAACAGCCACGGGCAGCGATCAAACAAGTATTGTCTTGAAATACAGCAATATCATTAAGGTCCCAACCTGAGATGTTGCCTAACCATGTTCCCCAGGGTTGTTGACTGGCCTGTTGAGTTACACCAGCACTTTGAAAGCAGCCGATTCGGAATTCCAAGCCGCTGAGAATGTTCTTCCGAAGCCAGAGCTCCAATATCCGGGCGAGAGGGCCTGAAATATCGGGCCTCAGCTGCGGTGACTTCTCAATAGGCCCCAACCACAGGTGAACATAGAGGAAGAGGACTGAACTTTTGTTGCCTTCCCTCACAGTAGAAACGTTGATGCCGCTGTGGGGGGACATTCATGTTCAATTCTATAGTGTGTTGTGCTTTTCTTTTCATTTGTATGGCTGTATGGCGACCCAAATTCTTCTATGTACAGCACTTTGGTCAACATGAGTTGTTTGTAAATGTGCTATATAAATAAAATTGGTTGATTGATTGATTGATTTGTGTCTTTTTTGTAAACCAGCATCTGCAGTTCCTTGTGTTTACATCATGGCTTGCGTTTTTTTGAAAGGAACTCCTTTAAACATTCTATTCCAAGGCCTAAGATGAGGTAAATAAGTATAGGAAAGATATTTGAAAGCAGTTTGCCATTGCTTGGTTAAGTCTGCAGGAGAAAGTAAAACCTGCGTTTATGCATTTTTTTCAGACCTTTTGGGCATCCCTATGTACGAAACAGCCAATTAAGTACTTCTGAAAGGTTTTTTACACAGCAATATTATTGTCACTGAGAAAACTGTTTTCAACTGCTGAGGGATAATGTTCGGCCAGGACAGGAAGGAACATTCCCATTTCACCTCAGAATAGTGTTGTCAAATCTTCAGCATGCTTTCAGGAGCAATGGTGCCTTGATTTAACACCTCACCTGAAACACTGCACTAAAGCATCAGCTCAGATTATGTGCTCAGGCTGCTGATACTGACTTTCCAACGAGTTCCAGAAATACATTTCTTTGCACTTTATGACTGCAATTTCTTCCCTCCGAGCCTTTAAGCCGAGGCATGTGTAGCAATTTAAATTTGACTGCTTTTGAAGGGGCATATTTATCACATATATTATGCAAATGTGCTTATATACACGTCTCCTACGTGTGTTTAATGATCACTGGGAAAGGAGTTGGGAGATCTATTTGCGATGGTAGCCTCCAGTGCATCTCCTGTGTTTCCAACGTCAACTTTAATTCAAAAGACAATTTCCCTCCCACCAAGGAAATATGTTTAATGCTTTTATCATGGGAGCATTGGGATTAGACGGTTGTGTAATTAAGCAAGCCAATAGCTTCAGTAAAGTCAGGGAGCATACAACAAAGTGAAATGAAACGACTGACTTCTGGACATCACTATAAGGCAGATACCGTGGTTGTATTTATTTACACAATGCTCAAAAATCTGCAGGAGACAGAATCACTAATTATATTAGCATTTAGGAAACAAAATGTGGTTTGCAATGGAAATACTGCTGAAATACATCCGTGATGCAGGGTTAGTGCAAGATTATCTTTAAAACAGTTTTGTGAGTCATAATGCACCATTAAACTACCCCTATTACTGACAATGCAGGCAGCATGGCATTGTCTGATATGTTGACTAATTCATATGATTGCCGTGTGCAGCCAGCCAGTGTCATTCTGTTCAGTGTTAATTCCTTAGAAGGTGAGTTTGCACCCCACATGTTAGTAAGCTATTCAGACTGGCATTCAGATGAATGCAGCGGTAGAGGCTCAGATTTCCATAGTGCAGCAACTAATAGTGTCATTCAAGATTGGACTGTTATTAATAAAGCTGCAGATATCAGTTCTCAGTGGAGGGTTGCAGTAAGCTAGCAACAGAATACTAAAAATTGTGAGCCTCGGCCCAGAGAGCGGTGGTGACTCTAAAGAATATGAATGCTTTCCTCTCTCATGGTCACAGCAGTAACGTCCTTGCACCCTGACCTGGTTAAAGTCTCCAATCCTTCTATAAAGAGCCAAACCAATTTGAAGCTTCCCAGAACCTCCGTCATCTATCTCCGATATCGTAAGTGACCAGTTGATAAGGTTATCTATTTCATCAAGCTGAATGAAGCTATCTGAAGTGATGGCTTGCTGGTTGAATTGTATTTGTCACCAGTGAGATCTTTCTGCTTTACCTACCTTGGCCATCCGCAGTTCCCAGTTGCCAGCCATTTCAATTCCCCTCATCATTCCCGGACCGACTTGTCTGTCCTTGGCCTCCTCCACTGCCATACTGAGGTCAAACTCAAACTAGAGAAACAGCACCTCATATTGTAGTGTATAAATCGATGCCATGAAAAATGAATTCTCTAATTTCAGGTAACCTGCTCGCCCCTCGGTTCCTCTCTCCCTCTTTTTCTACTCAAACCCACTGGCGCATACCATTCTATTCCACAAACACCCTCCTCCCTTTCACCCAACATCTTCCCCAAACACTCCATCACCCACAGACACCTTGCATGGGCCCCTCTGCGCATTGTTCCCCTTTGCTTACCCCATCTCCCTATAAGGCCTAATGCTCTGCCTTCCATTCTCATCAAATTCCATCATCTGAGGGCACATTATTTCCACAAATCACTTACAAGCCTCTGTTGCTATCGGGCCTGTCCCACTTAGGTGGCTTTTTCGGTGACAGCCGGAAAATAGGTTGTCGCCACATGGTCGCGGGGTGACGCCTGTATTGTCGTGGGTAGTCTCTTCAATTGACGTAACTATTTTCTTGTCGCCGCTGGATATTGAAATGTTCAAAACCTTTCGGCGACAGTGGGCTTGACATTGCCTGTCTTCTTTTGTCATAGGTGCAGTCGTAGGTTGTTGTAGATTGTCGCCAGGATGAAGCCAGGTGGAATTGGTTATCGCCGGGTGATGACCTCGTTGATTTCCATTGGCGACTACCTATGTCAACCGGCAACGTACTAGCATCAAAAGAAGTCTTCAATTGTCTTAATTTGTCACCGACAGGGTCGTAGCTTGTCACAGCTTGTTGCGGGTGGAGGTAGGTTGACTGGTTATCGTAGGTTGTCACCTGTGTGGTCGAAGGTTGTCGTAAGTGTCGTCGTGGTTGCCGTAGGTGTGGTCGTAGGTGAACTTCCCAAGTCGTGAGGAATTGTGTGGCCGTTTGACGTAGCTTGTTGTAGCTTGACGTCGACTAGGTGGTAGCTTGTCTTAGACGTTGTCGTAGGGTTGTACCATTTTGGCATCCTGCTATGACTGTGACTGTCGCCGGCAGTTGCCTAAAAAATTGCCTAAGTGGGACAGGGCCTTATCTCTGTGCTCTCTCAATGGAACTACCTAAATCTGATGCATGCCGCCTTTTTCGTGACCAGAATCTCAACATCTCTCGTCAATTAGGGTTGGTTCCTCTTCACCTGTAAAATGAACATGCCGCCCCTGTACTCTTGCTATCTTACCTTTCAAAGCCTACCACTTGCAAACCATCCCTTTATCTTCATATAGACTCGCCCACTCGACCTCTGCAACTTCCCACCGAATAACCGGAGAGCGGTCCTGAACTACTATCTATCTCATCGGGGACCCTCAGACTATCATTGACCGCTCTTTACTGGCTTTACCTTGCACTAAACGTTATTCCCTTATCCTGTATCTGTACACTATGAATGGCTCGATTGTAATCATGTATTGTCTTTCCGCTGGCTGGTTAGCATGCAACAAAAGCTTTTCATTGTATCTCGGTACACGTGACAATAAACTAAACTGAACTGAACTGAACTAATGCCTCCAAAATTGTTCCTGCCCCAATTTAAGAACTTAAATGAGGGCTTGGCCTATCCTTGTCCATAACTACGTTAAACACAATAGAATTATGGTCACTAGTCCCAAAGTGCAGCCGCACAGACACTTTAGTTATTTGCCCTACCTTATTCCCTACAAGAAGGCCCAGTGTTGTGGTGTATCTAGGAGGGCCCGCTATATATTGATTAAGTAAGCATTCTTGGACACATTTAACAAATTCCACCACACCCAAGCCCTTTACAGTATGGGAGTTAGGAACAAACATGCTATTGCAATGTGAATATGCGTGCCGCTTACATCTAAGTGATTCTGGAATGAGGCAGCTTGTTCTGTCTTTTGACGTTTAGATTTGCAGCCACAATGGAAATAATTCCAAGACATTTCCTGCTGATATTCCAACCAAAGTTGCAATATTAGTTCAGGCTGTTCAAGCATTATAAGCATTACAATATAAACTGGATCTGTTGAACATAAAACCACACAAGAATGTATCTTGCAAATTATTGTTTAAAACTCACCAAAATTTGCAATGAAACATTATAATATCAAATATAAAATAGGAAACAATATAATGAATGAAACAATATAATCACTCAGTGTGTCGCCCCATATTCCATTTGTACCGGATGAATTTATAATGCTCCACTATTTCAAATGGCTCTTTGAATAAAGTATTGTCCAACTTCATAGAACTTCTGTGAAAGTCTTTCAATACATTTGAACCAATGGAGGTAACCTGAGATTTACTGAAACGAGAAATGATAAAAAAAAATTAATGGCATAACTGCACACGGGCAGGATTCAGGTATGTTCCAGGCTTGTATACTTACTGTGTCCAGGGTAGACACAAAAAGCTGGAGTTACACAGTGGGACAGGCAGCATTTCTGGAGAGAAGGAATTGGTAACGTTTTGGGTCGAGATCCTTCTTCAGACTGATCTTCAGAAGAAGGGTCTCGAACCAAAACGTCACCCCTTCCTTCTTTCCAGAAATGCTGCCTGTCCCGCTGAGTTACTCCAGCATTTTGTGGCTACCTTCGATTTCAAACAGCATCTGCAGTTTTTTCCTACACATACAGCGTCCAGGGCTTCATTCAAGAACTGTATAAAACAATGAAAATATCAAACGTAATCATGTGATGTCATGGCGCACTATCGCAGAAAATATTCTGGGATGGCATATACCTGGTTACATCTTTCTCCAAAAATAGTAAACTTTTACAGTTTAATCCAAACACATAATCACATGGGGCATTTTGAAGACATAGTCCTTCCATCATGCTGACAGATGTTGCTGCCTGCCAGATCTTTGATCAACGACTGGCATTGCACTCATAAGATCTGCAGCTGTTCTTTTACTTATTGTATCTTCCTTTAGAGTTATGAACATTTGATTGAACCACTGGAGCCTGTGTCTCGGAACAGTTTGCAATCGCAAACGTTTGCAAGAAGTTCATCAACTCATAAATCACACAAACATATCTTTGTCCTTCAAGCCTGCTTTATCATTTCACAAGATCAAGGCTGATCTAACTGCAACCTTAAGTCCACATTCCTGTCTAACCATGATAACCATTCAGCCGCTGACTTAAGTAATACCTAGTGATCATCATTTGAAGTTCCTTCAAAACATTTCATAGTTTGTAAAGTAATCTTTTCCAATGCAATGAGATTTTTCTCATCGTTATCCTCATAGATCACCATGGCTCGAAGGACCGAATGGCCTCCTCCTGCACCTATTTTCTATGTTTCTATTTTCTATGTTTTTCTAGATCACCATTAACCTTCTTCCAAGACTCACCCACTACGTCTTGCAGATAGAAGATTCGTTACCTGGTGAACTTTGATGTTCAAGTGTCAACCAAGGTCAAGACATCATAGAGTTATACAGCACTGAGGTCCAACTCCTCCATGACAACCAAGGTGCCTTCCTGAGCTGGTTCTGTTTGCCTGCACTTGGGCCACATCCTTCTAAATCTTTTGTAATTTTAGTTTTTTAGTTTAGTTTAGAGATTTTGCGTGGAAGCAGGCCCTTTGGCCCACCGAGCCAGCACCGACCAGTGATCCCCGGCCATTAACACAATCCCACACACACTACGAACAATTTACACTTACACCAAGCCAATTTACCTACAAACCTGTATGTCTTTGGAGTGTGGGAGGAAACTGAAGATCTCAGAGAAAACCCACGCAGGTCACAGGGAGAACGTACAAACTCCGTACAGACAGCAGCCGTAGTCGGTGCTGTGCTGTAAGGCTGCGACACCATGGCTGCCACGCGAATTACCACGTAATTGTACTGCCTCTACCACTTCCTCAGGCATCTTGTTTCATATACCCACTGAATTTGCCTCTTGGGTCCCATTTAAATCATTCCCTTCTCACATTAAATGTTTGCCCTTTAGCTTTAGCCTCCCCTACTTTGGGAAAAAAGACCATGAGCATCCACTTCATATACACCTCTTATGATTTTATATAGCTCATGCCTTCATAAGATCACTCCTTAACCTCATTCATTTCCAGGAAAACATCATCAGCCTGACCAATCTCTCCTGGAAACTGAAGCCTTCCAGTCCTGCCAACATCTTGTGAGTCTTTTCTGCCCCCTCTCTAACCTAGTCACATCCTTCCTATAGTATGGCAATCAGTACGACATACAACATTCAATGTGTGGTCTCACTAATGTGATAAGGTCATAAGTTCATAAATGAGAGGAGCAGAATGAGGCCATTCGGCCCATCATATCAACTCCGCCATTCAATCATGGCTGATCTACCTCTACCTCCTAAGCCCATTCTCCTGCCTTCTCTCTATAACCCCTGACACCTGCCTGTATTAATCAAGAATCTATCAATCTCTGCCTTAAAAATTTCCACTGACTTGCCCTCCACAGCTTTCTGTGGCAAATAAATCCACAATTTCACCACCCTCTGACTAAAGAAATTCCTCATCATTTCCTTCTTCAAGGAATGTCCTTTAATTCTGAGGCTATGACCTCTAGTCCTAGACTCTCCCACTAGTGGAAAAGTCCTCTTCACATCAACTCTATCCAAGCATTTCACTATTTGGTAAGTTTCAATGAGGTCCTTCTTAACTCCAGCGAGTACAGGTCCAATGCCGTCAAACGCTCATCATATGTTAACCCACTCATTTCCAAATTCAAAACAATTGACAAGTTGTACAAATTGGTCTCCTTATTACAAAAATAAACAAGAATTGAATAAGACACAAAAAGCAGGAGTAACTCAGCGGGACAGGCAGTATCTCTGCAGAGAAGGAATGGGTGACATTTCGGGTTGAGACCCTTCTTCAGACTGGTTAGGGATAACGGAAGGTTCAAAGGTTCATTTATTGTCACGTACACCAATTGTAGTGAAATTCGAGTTGCCATTGCAGCACATTAATAAGAATACAACATAACATTATAAAGGAATTTAACGAGAGATATAGACGATGATGTAGTGAGATAAAGAACAATTAGTGAAAGATATGCAAAAAAGTAACAATGATAAAGGAAAGTCCATTGTTAGCTGTTTGTTGGGTGAAAATGAGAAAAAGCTAGTGCGACTTGGGTGGGGGAGAGATAGAGAGAGAGGGAATGCCGATGCTACCTGAAGTTAGAGAAATCAACAGTCAGACCACTGGGCTGTAAGATGCCCAAGCGAAATATGAGATGCTGTTCATACCACTGGGATGTAAGTGAAATATGAATAATGTTCATTGAGAATTATTCAATGAGAATTGAAAACAATGACCAAGGCTCACCACCTGTCTCTCCAAAAACACCATCTCACAATCTTGAATAAGTGTCCCGACCTGAAACGTCACCTTTCCATGTTCTCCAGGGATGCTACCTGACCATTCCAGTCAGTGTGCTGATATTACAATGCGTATGTTCACCATTACAAGGCAATTGGATGACAAACTGTGGAGAAGCTACTCTGAATTGAAGGAGAATCAATAACAAATTTAAAGCAAATGGCAGAAAAGCCAGGGAAGAAACAAGGGGTTATTTTTTTCCATCTTGATTTATATACCATTTGAAAAAAATAATGTAATTGGAATCAATGGTAATTTTCAAAAGGGAATTGAATATATACTTGAAAATGTATAATTTTTAAAAAGTTTGTAGATTATGGGGCCTTGATATTTGAAAATTGCCTACTATTTTCTTATGGTGATCATATTTTGAAAGTATTTCCTCGGATCTAGAGTGCTTTAGGCATATGTGAAAAGTGCCTAACAAATGAGTCTTTCCTTTTATATTCAAACGATGCTCAAGCAAGTTATTACTCCATTATTGCTTCCAGCCAATTGCTGCTCTCCTATTCCTTCAGAACCTCCTGCTCTTCTCTGGAGATTGTGTATTTCAAGAAACAATTATCCATTTGATATTATTTCCCCTTTATTGGCATTTATTGTGAAGAGACTCATGTTTTCATAAGAAAGCCCACTTTTAGCAATGCATGTTTTGTGTACCCACTCTATTAACCTCTGCTGGTCTCCTGGGAAATGTCGGGCTTGTGATTGGTAGCAAAGAGCAAAGTGTGTGCAAACTATGAATTTCTAAATCTGACCTTTATAGAAGAAACTATGAATATCTTTATAGTAGATAGTCAAACCATTGCATACACATTCCAAGCACTAGCTTTGTGAAAGTTTATAGTGAGAAAATTAATTTGTGACAGGAATGAGACAGTGTAACTTAATCAAACCCAGTTAATTAGGAGCAGCCAGGGTAATTATAAATCGCACTAGAATATTCTGGAAATTAAAAGAGCAATGCCTGCATGAATATGTGCTTTCAGGTCATTTTTATCTTGCATGCAAACATAAAGAAAATAATAGCTTTCTTTACAGTGCTGGGAAGAGCAGATGAACTTGGATCAATTTTTGACAAATCCCTTTGTCATTGGGGATTACCTCACCTATTGTCTGGACCACTTGTGGACTAATTAATCATGATCTGTTGCTATGATTTGTCAGCTGCCACATTATTGTTGTGTGGCAATCAATGCGACAAAAGCTGAATTAGATGGACTTAGGGATCGGCCAGCTAGAGAAAGACCAATGTTCCCACAATCCCTATCAATTATCCTGAGGCACCTTTCTGTTATTGATATAAAACTAACAAACCTGTAAACGCTGGAAATCTGAAATATAAGCAGAAAATGATTGAAATATTTAGTAGGCCAGGGATCATCTGAGGAAAGAGAAAAAACAAAGTCAATGTTTTAGGTCGATAACCTTTTATTAATTTGAATAACCTCAGTCATAAAGAAAAATCATTCCATTCAATATGATCATGGCTGATCATCCAACTCAGTATCCTGTACCTGCCTTCTCTCCATACCCCCTGATCCCTTTAGCCACAAGGGCCATGTCTAACTCCCATCGTAAATATAGCCAATGAACTGGCCTCAACTACATTCTGTGGCAGAGAATTCCACAGATTCACCACTCTCTGTGTGAAAAATGTTTTTCTCATCTCGGTACTAAAAGACTTCCCCCTTATCCTTAAACTGTGACCCCGTATTCTGGACTTCCCCAACATCGGGAACAATCTTCCTGCATCTAGCCTGTAGTTTCTATAAGATTCCCCCTTGACTTCCTAAACAAAACATATTTTCTCTCAAAGGTAATGGCCCTTTCATTTTCATGCCTCTAAGCAGGAATGGCTATACCATGGAGGCCCCTTTAGTCATGTTGAAAGTTAACAACATTGAAAGGACGACAAGGAAGGCAAACATCTATCTATATTACTAAAAGTCTGATCTTGATCACTTCCTGTTGTTCTGTATATTGATTTTAGAAGAAACGCTGCCACTTACAGCTGTGATTTTTGGCCATCTTACTCACAACCCCCCCCCCCCCCCCCCCCCCCCCCCCCAGATAAGTGGATTTTTCCCATCGATGAAAAATAAAAGAGTTACTAGTGTTTAAAAAATATTGAGGTTCTCTCTCCTGAAGGCCACGCCCCTTCCGGAGGGACTATAAAACCCGGAAGTGTTGAGTCATTTGCATTTGCAGTCAGTCTCTGCAAATTGGGAGAAGCGAGAGGGTCACGTCTCTCAGTCTGAGCTGTGAATAACACTTAACACATATCTACTAAACTGTGAATGGTTTTACTGACCGGTCAGTGCCCTTAATGTGGTTTGAAAATATAGTTTGGAACTGCTAAAGCTGTGTTGCCTTTGATTTGAAAATGCTAAAGCTGTGTTGCCTTTGGTTTGGAAATGCTAAAGCTGTGTTGCCTTTGGTTTGGAAATGCTAAAGCTGTGTTGCCTTTGGTTTGGAAATGCTAAAGCTGTGTAGCCTTTAGTTTGGAAATGCTAAAGCTGTGTTGCCTTTGGTTTGGAAATGCTAAAGCTGTGTTGCCTAATTAAAATTGCCTTGCCTAATTAAAATTGCCTTGCCTAATTAAAGTTGCCTTGCCTAATTAAAGTTGTCTTGCCTTCTATATAATTAAAAGTCTAATCTTGACCCTGTTTGCGTTTTATATTGATTATAGAAAGAACGCTACCATGTACGGCTGTGAATTTTGGCCATCTTACTCAGAGTCCCCCTCCGCTCATCAGGTGCCGAGGATTTTTCCCATCGATGGAAAATAAAAGAGTTATTAGTGTTTTAAAAATGTTGAGATTCTCTCTCCTGTAAATCTTGCCATGAAGGCCACGTCCCTACTGGTGGGAGGGGGAGGGACTATAAAACCCAGAAGTGTGGGCGTGGCTCAGTCTCTGCAAGATGGAGGAGGGAGACGTCATGACTCGCTGTCTTTAGTGGCCTTGCACCCTGCTTGAAATGGTATGAAATTGCACTTGAATTTGGTGGCCTTGCACCCTACTTGAAGTGGTAAGAAACTGCACTTGAATTTGGTGGCCTTGCACCATGCTTGAGATGGATTTCAAGGAATGGCCATGAGTCAACTGCCAGCCCACCAGCCGTGAGTGAGTGAGCTGCCAGCACAACAGGCTTGAGTGACTGAGCGCCAGTCCAAGAATCCATTCGGCCCTCAATGTCCATACCAGCCCTCTAGAAACCAGTCCCTTCAGCCCACAACACCCATACTAGCACTCCAGAAAGCTCCCCCACTGGCCACCAATATTGGAATTGGTGGAGAGGTGGAATATTACATTGGGGGACCAGCCCTCCCGTATGATGCTGGGACCCAACGACTCCCACTTAGTCTAGAAATATATTAAATTAACGTGGCACTCTTGAAGATTGCAAGAACGCCAATAAAACCCAATGCGTCTACCAAAGGGAACTCTCAGGAGAGAAAAGGAGAAGTATTTAACTGATTGTTGTTCATTGGTGTGTGAAGAATTGTAATACCTATAGATCATGCTTGCATTTAAATTGACAATGGAACCATGTGCAGATATTTTTATTGGCCTAATTTAATTTTAGTGAAGTCAAGACTGTTTTAAAGTCATATGTCCCAGATAGAACAATGGCATCCTTAATTATTTTTTAATATTCACGTTACCCAGCTGATCTGGTATTTCTGGGTATATCTTCTTTATGTTAACTTTCTGATGTTAGTTCATATTCAACTGACTACATTTTTTAATGTTCTTACTTGGTTTAGTTTAGTTTAGTTTAGCTTATTGTCATGTGTACCAAGGTACAGTGAAAAGCTTTTGTTTTGTGATAACCTGTCAGCGGAAAGACAATACATGATTTATTTTTTTCTTGACCAAATCTCTGATATTCAATATCATCAAAAGTATCTTTCTTTCTCTGTGATCCAGCAACTGGACTGCCAATGAGTGATTCTATTCCCATTTATCCAACATTGTCAAGGTACCTGATACAATGGTTTACCCTCCCCCCTTCGCTATATTATTTCCAGAGTCACCTGATGAGATGTCATCTATTTTCTTCATTTACATTTAACTGTTCTTTGATAATATCACCCACAAGCATTGCACTAGTTTGTACTTGATATTGACAATGTCCAGTTCAAACCTCACCTTCTCTACCTAACATTATCATCATTTTTGCATTCTCATTCATAGCAGGATGCTAAAAGAAGAATCTCTCAAATCGAATATCAAAATCAGAACCAATGTTTTTTCCTCAAAGGTACATTATGAAGAGCCAAAAAGTCCGTCAAGCAAATAGACTAGTTTCCAACCCAACCAGTTTGCTTTCCAATGCTTTCCAATGCCAACATCTGTAGATCCAGGCTTGGTAAAATGTTAGGATCCTATCTATTCTTTGAAACCCACCACCTGGATTATTTCCTTCTTTAATAAAAAAAAGAACTGCAGATATTGGTTTATTTCAAAGATGGACACCAAATGCTGAAGTAACTCAGCGGATCAGGCAGCATTTGTAGAGAAAATTGATAGGTGACATTTCGAGTCAGGACCCTTCTTCAGGCTATAAATCCCAACCTGTAACGCACTTCTCAGAGATATTGCCTGACCTGCTAAATTACTCCAGCATATTGTGCCCATCTTTATATCCTTCTGTCTCTGCAACAGCCAGCATTTATATATTCACGTCACAGCCAATGCTTCTGAATACCTGCTAATTTCAACCATCTTCACAATTGGTTTCCTGATTTACTCTCTCCAGGCGCGTGGGATTTCCAAATTTTCACTATTCATATTTTATCCAACACTTCACTTCACTCATCTCGCAATGGCACGCCGGCCGGTGACGTAATCGTGCAACGCCACGTGCTAGGTGTATGCCATTAAGACGCTGTGTACGACGTCAAGATGCTGCGTACGCCCGTCGAGACGCTGCGTACGGCCTCAATGCGGCTGCGGGCCGACAGGCCTCTGTCACGCGGGATTTTCGGACAGTGCAAGACTTTTGGAGCCCCGCGTGATGTCGGGACCAGCCCGCACAACTCCATATGCCTCCGCCGATCAAAGTGGGACCGGCCCCGAGAGGCCGTACGCCTCAAGCGACCACGTTTGGTCGCGCTAGACGCATGCTATCGCATGCTGGTGGGACAGGCCCTTAAAGCTGCTTTCCTTTGTATCCTCATAGTCATAAAGAAGTGTGTTGGTAGCCTTATCAAGCAGTAACATGATGGAGGCACCTTGTAGCCATAATATGGAGCAGACCAGTGCACCAGTTCAGAGACTTGAAACACAATTGACTTTATCTTCTCCTCAACAGAGGCATTGTATAAATCTTTTAACACCCACTAAGCCTTGGCAGCCATTCCTATAGTTCTGAGGAAGTGACATGTGACATTTCTTTTATTAAAGGCACAATATAAATGCAAATCATCATTGCTGTGTACTATTTCTTCATATGCGACATAACCATTTCAATTATTTTCAAATGTTGAGCTGTACTTTGTGTAAATGAAGCACACAGTGCTGTACACAAAAGCAAATTAATTAAGAATAAAGAGCAAGGTCTTCCATTTCTAAGTCAAGTTTGTTTCCATTCTCTGGCAAAGTAACTGCTTATGCAGAATATTCAACTACTATTATTCTACATTTCTTTTCTTATTCCAAAATGGCTGAAATGGCAGAGGCAACGTCAGCAGGGAGAGTCAGGCTTAAAGGCATTTACAAGCATTCCATTAGTTTTATTGATCCAACACTCCACTGGTTCTGAAGATTTGCTTTTAATAAGCAATTAACGTATGACCTGTGTGACAAATTAAAGGGCAATTTCCAGTGTCAACCTGGTACTCATCTATAGAACTATTGCTGCTGCTTTTGGACGACTGCTGGAAGATCAAAGGACATTGAGCAGCAGTGTTAAGTGAATTCCCCTCATGTTTCTGTGTGATTAAAAAGTCAACAAAATGTATTTGCTACAACAGATTCCCACACCAGCACCAGAGATTTGTTTTAAAATGTTTCTCCCTTCGCTAAAGTCTTTGCCTCCTTGGAAAATATGAATTAACCCTGTCACATATTTGCTGAGCTGTGCAGTACTTTTGGACATCTGCGCTCTGCGATTGCCGTCGTATAATTTAAGGTACTTTGTTGACGTGCAGCATCAGAGCAATTTTCCATCTCGATCCATATTCATCCTTGAACCCATGTTGCAGCTTCTCATTGTATATGGTCATAAGTGATAGGAGCAGAATTAGGCCATTTGGCCCATCAAGTCTATGCAGAATATTCAACTACTATTATTCTACATTTCTTTTCTTATTCCAAAATGGCTGAAACGTACTATCTGATCTATCTCTCCCTCCTAATCCCATTCTCCTGCCTTCTCCCCATAACCCCTGATACCCGCACTAATCAAGAATCTATCAATCTCTGCCTTAAAAAAATAATCGTATTAAATCGACATGACCTTTTTCTGAGTTATCTGGGAGTAGTGATAGGGAGAGATTAGTTAGGAAGGAGCCAATTGCAGAATCAATGACTGTGTAATAATGTTAAGGAATTAGGAGGAAACTTTCAGGTCTGACTAAAATAAATGGGAAAATATGGGGGACTATTGTGAAGGCAGCAAGCAGCAATCATAGTCATAAACACCTAGAGTTGTACAGCAAGGTAACAGGCCCTTTGGCCCATTTTGGCCATGCTGATCACATTGGCATATGGAAATGGTTCCATTTGCCTACGTCTGACCAATATCTTGCTAAACCTTTCCCATCCCTATATCTGTCCAAATGTATTTTAAATGCGTATTTGTATCTCCCCTCTGTAGCTTCTTCTGGCAACTCAATCCAGATCCCAACTACCCTCTGCTCTGAGTGAAAAGGTCACCTCTGAGTTCTGAGATCTTTCCATTCCCACTTTCGGTCTATGCCCCTCTTGTTTTTGAATCTGAGAAGCTTTGGGAAAAAGACTGTTAGCATTCACCTTACCCATACTCTTCATGATCTTGTGCACCTCTCCAAAATCACACCTCATCCTCCTATGCTCCGAAGAAAAAATGTCCCAACCTCTCCTTGTAATTCAAGCCTGCAGCCCAGGTAATATCCTGGTGAATCTCTTCAGCATCCTTTTTGACCCCTTAGTCCAAGCCCATTTTGATTCAAATTGACTAGCTCAACTTTTATTCCATGCAATCTGACCTTCCAGATCAGCCTACCCTGCGGGATCTTGTCACATCTAACACCTTGCCTTCATCGATCCTCTAGGTGACCTCTTCAAAAAAACTCTCAGCTTTTTTGGGGCACAATTTCCTATTGACTTTACAGTGCAAGGGATTCTTAGCGACAGGATCTACCAACCATCGCAGTTATACAATGGGACACTGTGGCATGGTCACTGGTGATACATTGTCCTTATCAAAGATCTAGGGCTTGACATGGGTAGCACTGTTATTTCCATTGTTCCACAATCTATTGCCAGTGTTAAGACGCCCATTTTGAACAAGTAACAGATGAACAAGGATCTTCCCTCATTTGCTCAATATTCTGCCAGTCGCCTTATTTTCACCTAAGAAATACTCACATTGTTTCAAATTATGTATGAGACAAAGTGGTTTATGGTAGGTAGTTAACCAGAAGATCAGATATCATCCTCTATTCATTACATTCTGGTAATTCTGGTCTGCACTGCCACTGGAGTAATGAATCACACTCATTTGGAAACTTGTTCTAAAATGGTACTGGACAGGGGAGGTGTTCCAGTTTACTACCATGTCAGTGCAGAATGATTTTCATTGAGGCATGTGGGGCATGATCCAAGATTTTCTACACAATTTTACACTTGTCACTGCACTTCTATATATCGAATATATCGATCAGCACTACTTGCCATTAAGTTAAAAAAAACTTGCAAAAAAGCTGAATGTTTTTTTAAAACGTGGAGCATAACTGCAAGTTTGTGGAGTGAACTGTTTGGATCACGCTGACGTTGTCATGAAGGAAGATATACAATTTTCCTCAGGTATCATGGTGACTGAGGCAAAAACCTGAAGACAACTCAAACATTTTTGACAGAAGACAGTGCCTGAATAATGACCAGATATCAGTTCCAGTGCTAGGTTAAAATCTGTTGTAATGCACTCCCTAATTACGATGAATGCAACAACGAATCTTGCATGTGTTGAATGAATAATACAACTTAGACATAGTTGTTTACACACAAATAAACATAGATAAATAGTACAACCCCTGGTCGGCCGTACGGCGGTCGATGAGGAACCACCATGAAGGGGGAGGGGGGGAAGGTGAAGAGCAATGAAGGATCTGGCGTGAGGAGACCGCCATGAGGAGGGGGAAGGAGATGAGTGAAGGGGGGAGGGGAGGGGAGGAGAGGAGAAATAAAGGAGGAGCAGAGGGGATACTTTGTAACTGTGTCAACGCCCTTTATGTGGCGACTATTTGCATACCTTGGGTACGCAAGCAAGGAATTTCACTGTGCCTTGTCAGATGTGACAATAACGTAGTCCAATAAAGTATTTTGATTCCAACTTCCTTCTGTCGCCCTGACGTGAGTCCTCCACGTTGCACTGTGTGGCAGACTGTGTTTCCTCAGTGCTTGCGCATTCCAGCACATTGTGTGATAATTGATGTCACTTTAACAAGCACACATCATGATTTTCCCTCAGTCAAGGAGGAAGAAATGTCCATCTTGTAGATTGACACCTTGTATGTGCACAGGCATCTCACTCACGCGCACGCGGCTGGCTGTGATAGAATAGAGATAATCTTGTTTCAGGTCGCCCCTCTTCCAGTCCCATCAGCTACAGTGCACACGCACTTGCACCCATGCACACCACACATTCATACATGCATAAACACGCATGTGAATCTGCATTTGCATATTCAACCTCATGCATACAGGCATGCATACCACATATACATACATGCATAAACTCAGACGTGAATTTGCATTCGCACATTCACACTCATAGAGCACCCATAGGGGGCGCTCCTCTGGTAGCAGCCATGTCAGCAGCGCGTCAGTTTTTTCAACTTTTTTTTATTTTTTAGTATGTTTTAAAGTATGTGCTTAATGTTCCTTTGTGTGTTTTGTGTGGGGGGTGGTGTGGGGAAGTGAGGGGGAAACCACTTTGGTCGCCTCCTAAATGGAGAGGCGACTTTTTCCAGGTCGCCTCCCCCGTGGCCTAACATCAAGGATTGGCGTGGCCTTTCCTGGAAACGCGCCCGGGGCTTCAGCGGCGGGCGCAGCGTGGACTCTCGTTGTGGAGCGGGTGAGCCCTCGCTGGGGCTCGCTGGAGGGGAGCGCTCCGTTTCGCTGGCCCGGGGCAGCCGGCAGCCTGAAGTCGCAGCCTGAAGCCGCGGTCTGCAGAGATCCAGCTGGTGCGGCGTCTACAGCTGTGGGGGACCCGGGGGAAGAAGAAGCCATCACTGCCGGCCCGCGGCCAACTTCTACTGCGGGGCCGGCATGGACTTACCATCACCCCTGGAGGGGAGCTTCGACCGCTGGCCCTGCAGCCTACGGTGCTTCTGGCTGCGGCGGGGACTTTAAATCTCGACCGCCGGCCTGCGGCCTACAACAACTTTAAGCCGTGGTCTCCGGTGAGGAAGAGCCGATCCTGGACTGACTCTGGACTCTGGTCCTGTCCACGGGGGGGAAATGGAGGAGGACTGGCCAAATTGTGTGCCTTCCACCACAGTGATGAATGCTGTGGTGGATGTTTGTGTTACATTTTTATTGTTGTTGTGTGTTCTTTATTATTGTATCGCTGCTGACAACCCAAATTCCACCGACCCTGGTTGTGTGGCAAATAAATTCTATCATCATCATCATCATGCATACATGCATGCACACCACATATACATACATGCATAAACACAGACGTGAATCTGCATTCGCATATTCATGCTCATGCATAGATGCCTGCACTGCACACGTTCATGCATGCATAAACTTGAAGATGCAAATACTCACACATACACACACAAATGCATCACACACATACACAGAATTGCACACATACACATGCATGCATACACATAGGTGTACACACACAGATGTGCGTGTTTAGTTCTCATGAAACACTGTTAACCAGAAACATGAAATCTGTCTGAAGAAGTGTCTCGACCCAAAACGTCACCTATTCCTTTTCTCCAGAAATGCTGCCTAACCCGTTGAGTTATTCAATCCAGCTTTTTGTGTCTATCTTCTGTTTAAACCAGCGTCTGCAGTTCCTTCCTGCATGTCGATTCTGTTCCTCCTTCCAGAGATGTGTTCTAACCTGATACATTTTTCAAGCAACTGCGGCTTTTATTTCCATCTTACAGCAGTGTTTGGCGTTCTGTAGCTTTAACAGTTGTAAAGGGTTTTGACGAAGAAGGACTGTGTTAAGACAAGACAGTCAATAACTAGAATAGCTCAGGTTTAAGATAACAGCTATGTACCTTAAGAGGAATATGAAGGGACATTCTGTCTGCAGTATGTTTCTATGATCTGAATTGTGCCGCCCATGATCATGGAGAAGGACATACAAGAATACAAGACAATAAGAGCAGGAGTGGATCACTGGCACCTCCTGCCTGCCTGCTACTTGATCAACACACATCTGCCTGTCCCCACAGTCCTCAACTCCCTGATCCTTCAAAAATGTATCTCCCTCCACTTAAAATAACTGTGTCTACACACCTCCCTTGGGCAGAGAATTCCAGTACCTCAGTACACGCGACTGACATTGAAACTTAAACTGAACTGAATCAGATTCACTAGCAGCTTCACTAGGTGCTTGCGAAGCTGTAGGGTCTGAAGATGGATAAGTCATCTGCACTCCAGACTTCTGAAAGAGGTGGCTTTAGAGATTGTGGAGGCATTAGTAGTGATCTTTCAAGAATCACTAGGATCAGGAGTGGTGCCAGATGATCGGGAAATTGCAAATATTACTCCACAGTTCGAGAGGGAAGTGAAGCAGTAGAATGGAAACTATGGGCCTCTTAGCTGGTTGGTAAGATTTTAGTCCATTATAAAGGTTGAGTATTCTGAGTATTTAGCACATGATAGAATAGGCCAAAGTCAGCATGGTTTTGTGAAAGGGAGATCTTGCCCAACAACCCTATTGGAATTCTTTGAGGAAGCAAATAGCAGGGTAGGCAAAGAAAAGTCCATGGATGCCTGGGTTTATAGGGAGTAGACTGAAGAGGTACAGGTGGGCCAGTCCAATATCAGCTAATTGGAGACAGACACAAAATGCTAGAGTAACTCAGCAGGACAGGCAACATCTCTGGAGAGAAGGAATGGGTTACATTTTGGGTTGAGACACTTCTTCAGACTTCAGCTAATTGGACCCAGTTGTTACTCATTTTGCTGTGGCCTCACCTCAATGGTGTTAAGGTTTGGCCTCTCTTGGCCTATCTGTTGGGGACAGGGGTCAGAGCAGCATCTGAGGATGGGGGCATTGTCACAATGAGCAAAAGGTTGGCATGATTGCAATCGGCCAAAGGCACTCTTCTGTGCTGTGTGACACTATGACTTTGGAAGTGGTCATGAATTACTTTGGGATTTCCTGAAAATGTTGGCTTACGTATCAACACAAAGTACTTTTATTTTTTGTTCCTCCTATTTTAAAATAGGTACAACTGTGGCCCTCGACCCTCTTCTCTGCTTCCAGTTTCACTCAAATCCTCTCCCCGCCGCAGGGGTTGTCCAGAGATCTGGAATGTCCATCTGTCCATGCACAGGAGGTGATCGCTTCAGTGTAGGGTGGATGGTGGCAAAAAGGTAGAAGGAGAAGAGATTTCCAAGTTTAATCAAGGAGTAGAGGGAAATTTGCCGACATCAACTGGGAGAAATAGACTGAGTGTCATGGTGAACTAAGAGAGTCAGAGAAAGCTAACATTCACTGAGTACATTTCCATTGCAGTCAGAAATGTCCCAAGTGCTTTATATACAGTGAATTACTTGTAGGCAGGGGCTCTGTGGTTTCACCATCATTTTTCGAACAGGTAGTACCAAGGCACAAACTGAGGGTTATTATCGTAGTTGCCTCCTTGGTCTTCTTGGTAGGTATGTTATGGACCATTTGGCATTCATCAGCTAAGTTATAGAAAACCAACCTCAATGTTCAGGTTAGTTTATTTTAGAGATACAACATGGAAACTGGTCTTTTGGCCCACTGAATTCACACTGACCATTGAGCACAAATTCACACTAGTTGTATGTTATCCCGACACACTAGGGGGAACTTACAGAAGCCGATGAACCTACAAGTCCTCACTTCTTTGAGATGTAGGAGAAAACCGGAGCACCCATAAGGTCACACGGGAAAACGTGCAAACTCTGCGCAGACAACACCTGACGTAAGGATTAAACTCGGATCTCAGGTACTGTAAGGCTGCCACCGTGCACCACCTATGTTTGTTTCATTTTGAGTAGTCAAGCCTTTGGATAGTACCTTTGTTTGATCTTTGAGAGTTTATAGTTTTTTACTTGCAATACAAGAAGAAGTAGGTATCCAGAGAAAGAGCAAAGGCAAAGGCATTATTGATTTTATTTTAGTTTAGTTTATTAGTTTAGAGATACAGTGCGGAAACAGGCACTGTAATGCCCCTGTCCCACTTAGGAAACCTGAACGGAAACCTCTGGTGACTTTGCGCCCCACCCAAGGTTTCCGTGCGGTTCCCGGAGGTTGCAGGTGGTTGCCGGAGGTTGCAGGTAGTGGAAGCAGGTAGGGAGACTGACAAAAACCTCCGGGAACCGCACGGAAAACTTGGGTGGGGCGCAAAGTCTCCAGAGGTTTCCGTTCAGGTTTCCTAAGTGGGACAGGGGCATAAGGCAGCAACTTCGTGCTGCTCCTTCAGAAAGGAGCTATCAACTAGTTCAATAACATCGCTGCTGGGAATCATCACATGTTCATAATATAATTCCATTCTTTAAAAACCCAAAATAACTCACGCACTTTTACATTAACAAATCAATTACAGTATTTTTTAAATTAAATGATACCCTTTTTTTTAGTCTTTCAAGTATTTGATGATTAGTAAAATAGCCTGAGCTGAAGTGTGCTAACCCAGCAGTTATTGGACAGGTGTAACTATAAAGTTACAAAATCTAATAATGCATATATGTTTACTATGTCACGTTTGCACGGATATAAAGCAAAAGTGTAAAAAAGGTTGCACCCTCTTCTAGCTTACTCTTTCTCCAACTAATCTTCCTTTAAGAAATAAATGTCCTCGCTCATTGTTACCTACTATTTGCTAAGACCTTGACAGTATCCCAAAGGAGATGATTCATGTTCTGGTGAACACAAACTCATGAATGAAACAGATGGAGTGGTCCACAGCCGGTCCCTTTTAGTTTTACAGAGTAATCCTTTTGTTTGTTCTCAGTTCTTTAATTGGGTAAAGAAAACTGCTCAAAAATCTTATTAACTACCTTAAACAATGCCAATTTTTTGCCCTGTCTTTGCAGATAAATGAACACTTGATTAAAGGCCCAGGCACACTGTAATTAAAATGAAATGCTGTATTATTCAAAAATGCTTTTTGTAATTGAACGTCGCTGATGCAATTTATTTTTCTCTTTAAAAGAACAAGCTTTACTTTAGCAGCGGCCTTCAAAGCAAAACTTATTCTCTTTGATCATGGAATTGTACAGCATAGATTGTGGCCATTTTGCATATGCTGGTCCTTTGGAAGTTCTATGCAAATTATTCTACTCCCCATTTCCCTCCCCAGAGCGCTCACAACTTTCTCTCTTATTGCAAGCAGAAATGCTATTTTGTTTTAATTTAAAGTTATAATTGAATCTGCGTCCAACATTTTTTTTTAGTTGGGTCCCTAATGTTGCTGACCCGAAGGTCATTCTGTCTGCCACTCTTGCTATTCCTGTTCACCGTGTGCCTCTGTGCCTTTCAAAAGAAGGAGCTGTGCCCCTGGTCAATGTTCATAAGTTGAAGGGGAGTCTCTCTGGCAGTGCATTCCAGATCACAGCAACCTGCTGCATTCAAAGAACCTTCTCAGCTCAGCTCTGCTTTCTTTTCTGGCAACTACCTTAAATCTTTCATCTGTCGTTTCATTGCACTATACCTGGCTTCCTTTCCCATTGCATCTACTGTAGCTTCAGAAGAGAAAAGGCATATCCAAAAGTGTATGCTGTCACTGATTCTCCTTCAAAGTGAAGCAGCATATCCTTCATTTTATTTCTCATTTACATACTTACCTTGTTTCTCTTTAAATA
The DNA here is from genome assembly GCF_010909765.2 of Amblyraja radiata. Classification (NCBI taxonomy): domain Eukaryota; kingdom Metazoa; phylum Chordata; class Chondrichthyes; order Rajiformes; family Rajidae; genus Amblyraja; species Amblyraja radiata. The sequence continues at coordinate 22,604,915 of NC_045961.1, forward strand.
CAACTCTAATGGCTAGTATTTCCCTGATGTCTGTCTCATATTGTGGACGCTGGGCGCATGTCAGCACGTGGCAGGCTTCTACTCGTATGCACTGCAGTGCACAAGTAGACAATGTGTTAGAGGTCAGATGTGACCTTGTGTGCCTATTTGAATGCCTCCATGGACTCACCACTAAGTCTAAGGCATTTCATAACTTACTGAATTGCTCTCACTTTTCATCTGACCCTGCAGTTTTATGTCACTAATGGCTAATGTATCTTGTATGAATTTGTTCATCGAGATTTCTTCAGTCCTTGGTCTCCAAAGTGACTGTGGTTTTCAATGGATCATTCTTACCAAAAGAAGTTTAAATTATAAGCTACAAAGTATTATGCCTGCTATCATATTTTTTCCATTACTCAAAACTTATGAAGTGGATATTCTCAGAGCCGCACTCTGCTGCACAGGTTTGTTGCATTAGTGTATTAGTGCATAGACTACTTATGCTGAGGTCTGACATCCATTCCAAACTTCAGCATCAACGTTACACACTTTCAGTTCTAAAACTGCCAATAAGGGTAGAGTGACTTATCCCTACTGAAATCAAATCTCTTTATTTGAAGTTGCGGCACGATGGCACAGTGGTAGACTTGCTGCTCAATCGTGACAATGGGTGTTTGTCTGTATGGAGTTTGCATGTTCTCCCCGTGACCTGCGTGGGTTTTCTCCGAGATCTCAGGTTTCATCCCAAACTCCAAAGACGCGCAGGTTTGTAGGTTAATTGGCTTGTTATAAATGTAAATTGTCCCTAGTGAGTGTAGGATATTAATGTGTGGGGATCGCTGGTGGGCGAAGGGCCTGTTTCTGTGCAGTATCTCAAAATATTTTTATTTTTTTTAACTACAAACTAAAGTAATCTCTGTCTTTGAAAGGTTTCATGGGATAATGTTCACTGTCCTTCCTTGAACAACAGCTATCCTTTAGGAATCATCACCTGACCAGGTTTCATATTGATCTGGATGAGGGAATTGATGGCTTTGCGGCCGTTTGGGGATGATATGAAAATAGGTGGAGGGCAGGTAGTGTTGAGGAAGCTGCGATACTGCAGAAGGATTTGGTTCGTTGGGAGAGCGGGCAAAGTAGTGGCAAATGGAATACAGTGTAGGAAATTGTCTGGTAGAAGGAATACAGGTGTAGACTACTTTCTAAATGGGGAGTGGATTCAGAAATCAGAGGTGCAAAGGGACTCAGGAGTGTTGGTGCGGGATAGTTCAAAAGATTAATTTGCAGATCGAGTTGGCAGCAAAGAAGGCAAATGTAATGCTAGTCTTCATTTCAAAGGGTCTAGAATGTAAAAGCAAGGATTTAATGTTGAGGCTTTATCATGAGCTGGTAAGGCTATATTTGGAATATTGTGCATAATTTTAGGCCCCATATCAGAGAAAGGATGTGCTAGTTTTGGAGAGGATCCAGAGAAGGTAAACGGGAATGATACTAGGAATAATTTGGTCATTGCATGAGGAGCGCTTGAAGGCTCATTAGAAGGATGAGGTAGAATCTCATTGAAACCTACCGAATAATGAAGTTAGAGTGAACATTGAAAGGATATTTCCAGTAAGGGGAGAGTCTAGAACCAGAGGACACAGCATCTGAATAAAAGGATGTACATTTAGAATGGAGACATGGAGAAATGTCTTTAGCCAGAGGGTGGAGATTCTGTGAAATTATTTGCCACTGAGGAGGCCAGGTCATTTTGAAGTAGTGATTGATATTTTCTTGTTTAAGCATGTCAAAGGTTATGGGGAGAAGGTAGGAGACTGTAGGTTGAGAGAGACAAATATATTAGCCTTGATTGAGTGGCGATGTGGACTCAATGGGCTGAATGGCCTAATTCTACTCCTTTGTCTTAATGGTCTTATGATCTTATTCCTATTCTGTGTCCATTTCCTGTTCTCACCAGATTCTCAATGTCTTAACATTAAGAAAAGAAACTAACCTGATAAGATTTGGCAAGAACAGTTTTTCATTTGCATTGCAGATTTACACCTATTGCAACGCAATCAAGCTGCAATTCCAACAGCATTTCAGATCAAAGGATATTATTCCCTGCTTTGTTTAATGGGGTGTGGACACTATAGACAAAATATTACATGCAATTTATTCCCCATCCCTAGTTCCTTTGAGAAAGTGATGGTCAGCTACTTTCCTGAACTGCGGAAGTCTGTACGTAGCAGTTTTCGAAGTGTCGAAATTAGTCTTAAGGTTAAGAGACCTTTATAAATTGGTTGCAATTGGCCTTTACAAATAGATGCCTCATTCTTCAAGTTGAGTCATTATTGTTTGTGATCCAATTCCTTTTTGTCAGTGAAAACGTAATATGTAACAAGTTGCGACCACTATGGAACAATTATACCCGCTAGATTGAATTTGAGATGTAATGCTTGTTAAACAGGAAATATTTGTAAGGAATGTAAGTAAAATAAGCAAGTCCATTAAAGCAAATGTACGTGGAAACAACCAAAGAGCAATGTTTTCGAAGAAATTTGGGGTAATGACCTGCGATTTTCTGATATGTTCTGAATGACGAAAAGCAGAGTATGCATCACTACATATCAACATGTAGATCCAGAGAGACAAGAGACTGTAGAAGCAATACCATTGACCCTTGAGAGAGCATTAGATATAGCTCTTGGGGCTAACAAAATCAAGGGATATGGGGAGAAAGCAGGAACGGGGTACGGATTTTGGATGATCAGCCATGATCATGTTGAATTTGGCTCGAAGGGCCGAATGGCCCACTCCTGCATCTAGTTTCTATGTTTCTATGACCCAAAACAAACAGTCACGGTGGCGCAGCGGTAGAGTTGCTGCCTTACAGCAAAATGCAGCGGCAGAGACCCGAGTTCGATCCCGACTACGGGTGCTGTCTGTATGGAGTTTGCACGTTCTCCCCTGCGTGGGTTTTCTCCGAGAACTTCGGTTTCCTCCCACACTCCAAAGACGTACAGGTTTATAGGTTAATTGGCTTGTTTTAATTGGCTTGATCAAATGTTAAATTGTCTGCGATATGCAGAGAACTGCTCTGCCGACCACAAATTTCAGAAGGTTCAGAAGGTTCAAACTACTGGTGGAACTCAGCAGATCAGGCAACATCTCTAGAAGGAAATAAACAGATGTGTTTCAGGTAAGGGCCCTTCGTCTTTAGACTGAAGAAGGATCTTGACCCAAACCTTTAACCTCTCCATTTCCTTCTCATAATTCTGCTTAACCCAGTGAGTACCTCCAGCAGTTTGTCTTTTGCTCTGCATGCTGTAATAATAATAATAATAATATCTTTTATTGTCATTGCACGTCAGTGCAACGAGATTTAGTATGCAGCTCCAACCGATGAAAAAGAAAAGTAAAATAAATAAATAAGCTGTGTGTTGTGACCATCCGAGGGAGACAGTCCAGGGGGGGTGGGGGGCACTCAGCAGGGCCGGTTCAGAGCCGCTATAGCTCTGGGAATAAAGCTGTTTCTGAGTCTGGAGGTACGGGCGTAGAAGGCCTTGTAACGTCTGCTGGAGGGAAGTAGTTCAAACAGTCCGTTACAGGGGTGTGATGAGTCTTTATGGATGCTGACGGCCTTCCTGAGGCACCGTGTGTGGTAGATGCCGTCCAAGGCTGGTAGCTCTGTCCCAATGATCCTCTGCGCTCTGTGGACGACGCGCTGAAGAGCTCTCCTCTCCGCCTCCGTGCAGCTGAGATACCACACAGAGAACAATATATTCACATTGTTTCCTGTTGCTCCTTTAACTGTTATTTCTTTCTATAGTCACAGAAACTATTCCAATAAAAATGCAGCTCATTATGAATTGCATGTTTTTCAATAACAAGATTATCCTTCCCAATGAATTTTGATGTTATGTATTTTAATCTCAGTAAAGCTTACACTTGGAGGCCAACTTTCATTGTTGTGATAATTAGGAGTTGCATTTATTCCAGACCCCTGGAACATGCTGCAAAAAGGATATTAAAAATCAATTGGAAAATGTAATTAGTACATTGTAAGTACTATCAGCATGGTGGCATCTAATATTATTTTAACGTTATGAAAACTCCGTTCTTATCAACCACCTATCTATCTCAAATAGCTTGGAGCAGATGATTTTGCTTGGGGCTCTGACTCTGAACAGTTTGAAATGGGCACTATGCCTACATCTCCAGAAAGAATCAGGACCGGTTTCATCAGCTGTATCAAGTAACCATCTTTCATCAGCCTCTCGTTTTCCATTTAAGCAGGTACAGCAGGCAGTTGGGAAGGCGAATGGCATGTTGCCATTATTTGCAAGAGCTTTGGACTTCAAGAGTAACGATAACTTACTATAGTTGTATAAGGCCGTGCGAATCATTACCTGTAGTATTATGCACAATTTTGGGCTCCAATCCAAATGTCATCCGAAGGAGATTGTTTACTTATCATTTCCAGGTGAAATCATATCTATTGCAAAATAGGTTGGGGCAACTCCATACATTAATCATGACGATGTACCTATCTTTTTCCCAGCATCAGAAATGCACAAAATGACATTACTATTCACATGATGTCTATTTCTGGAGTTCTGACATAACTTGGTACTCAAAGGTTTATCCTCCACCCATGATGGAACAGTCTCAGTAAAACTTGAAATGTCTTGTATTAATCTGCCAATATCTCTGTGTTTACTCATTCCATCTCTCTGTCAGTAGGGACCCATTAACAAGAGGGGTCATCCACTCAAGGTAAGTTTTGGAATTATGGGGCTGGAGTATAATGTAATATATGCAGGGTTCAAAGATTTGGATCAATGAATGGAGAAAGCACATCCTGAAGACCACAGATGTATATTTATTAAAGCAAAATAGAAGTAAAATACAGAAAAACATTCAATAAAGTAACAATACAAAATAACAGGTCTCCTGTTTGCACTGGCTGGCATTAATTATTTTACGTTAAGGGCCTGTCCCACGAGCATGCGACTGCATGCGGCAAGCGCGATCAAACCGGAAGCGGGGGCCGCGCGGAGGTCGAGTGAGTGACGTGAAGTTCGAGCGAAGTCCGCGGGAAGTTCGCACGTGACGTACGGCGTCAAGACGCTGCGTCTGGTGTCGAGACGCTGCGTATGCTAGTTGAGGCAGTGCGTATTGCGCTGAGGCGGCTGCGGGCTGGCAGGCCGTTGCCGCGCGGAGGTTGAGTGATCCCTGTACAGTGCCGGTCCCACCAGCATGCGACTGCATGCGGCGAGCGCGACCAAACCGGAAGCGGGGGCCGCGCGGAGGTCGAGTGAGTGACGTGAAGTTCGAGCGAAGTCCGCGGGAAGTTCGCACGTGACGTACGGCGTCAAGACGCTGCGTCTGGTGTCGAGACGCTGCGTATGCTAGTTGAGGCAGTGCGTATTGCGCTGAGGCGGCTGCGGGCTGGCAGGCCGTTGCCGCGCGGAATTTTTGAACACTGTAAGTTTTTCGGAGCCCCGTGCGATGTCGGGAGCAGCTCCACACAACTCCATACGGCTCCGGCGATCGAAGTGGGACCGGCCCCGCGAGGCCATGCGGCTCAAACTACCACGTTTGGTCACGCTTGCCGCATGCAGTTGCATGCTCGTGGGACAGGCCCTTAAGTTTAGAGATACAGCACGGAAACAGGGCCTTCGACCTACCGAGTACGCACCGACAAGCGATCCCCACACTTTAACACAAGGCTACACACGCTAGAGACAATTTACACTTATACCAGGTATACAACCCCAAGCCAATTAACCTACAAACCTGTACATCTTTGGAGTGTGGGAGGAAACCAAAGATCTCAGAGAAAACCCATACGGTCACGGGGAGAACGTACAAACTCTGTACAGACAGCACCCATAGTCGAGATCAAACTCAGGTCTCTGGCACTGCAAACACTGTAAGGCAGAAACTCTACCGCTGTGCCACTGTGCACACACCATGGCCCCTCTCTCTCCCTCCCCCTCCCCTCCCTCTCTGGGTCAGATTTTCTTTCTCCCCAAAGGTGAAGCTTTTCTCTCTCTCTCCTCCACATCAACCCCCCCCCTCCCCCCTCCCCCTCCACAGCCCCCACCTCGAGGTGAAAATCTCCACTAACGGTGGAAGCAAGCACCAACATATTAACTTTATCTCCAAATTCAACTGGTGACTATGTATCAAAACTAGCTTTCCTCCGTATCCTGGTCTCGGCTGTCTCCAGGAAGGGAAAAGCTTATCTTGGTTCCCTTGCAAGTGGCCTCATGGTTTACTGGTCCCTTTGAATTAGTTTGAGCATTATCTGAAAAACCTCTACTTGTTTCCCTAAGCAGGTTTGAGATGTGATGCTGTTAATTTAGCTGACAACTCCATTTTAGCTGACATAGTCTGTTTGACGCTCACGTTACAAGGAGGCAAAGATAAATCCGTCAACCAAGAGTATACTCCCTGAGACTCTGCAGAAGTACTACATCTACGCTGATGGACAATGTGTTTACAGGCTCAAGCGTTCCAATGCTGTCACACCAAAGAAGTGTGGAAGCTTCCACATCATTTGCTGCCTGCTGCTCAAACATGCCATTGAGTTCAGGAGCTGGAAAATGAGGAGCAATAAACCTCAGAGCCTGAGGGGCAGGAGCCAGAGGCTAGAGAATAAAATTGACGGATGACCTAGTGAGTTTCTCCCAACCACAATCTTTAACATCAAAGTATGCATCAATGGACGGTCAGTAGGATCCAGATAATAATAATAATACTGGATGGGATTTATATAGCGCCTTTCTAATACTCAAGGCGCTTTACATCGCATTATTCATTCACTCCTCAGTCACACTCGGTGGTGGTAAGCTACTTCTGTAGCCACAGCTGCCCTGGGGCAGACTGACGGAAGCGTGGCTGCCAATCTGCGCCTACGGCCCCTCCGACCACCACCAATCACTCACACACATTCACACACATTCACACACAGGCAAAGGTGGGTGAAGTGTCTTGCCCAAGGACACAACGACAGTATGCACTCCAAGCGGGATTCGAACCGGCTACCTTCCGGTTGCCAGCCGAACACTTAGCCCATTGTGCCATCTGTCGTCCCGACAGATGAAGCGTAAAGTCCCCACAACCTGCTGTGCATATCTGCTTGCTTTGAACATGACATTTCAATGCTTGAGATCCTGATCCTATACCCGTCAATGGCTTGCTAGAAATTCTCCCCGTATTCCGACAGATCACCCCACATTCAAAGAACTGTGACCTCCGCACAAAGCACACCTTCCGTGGATTGGCTGCTATCTTTGGTCAAGATCGTGTACCCATTGGACTGCTGCTCAACACCAATGGTGGCCGGTCAGCAATGATCTTACAGCAGGGCAGAATAATAGAGCAACGATATATTGGGGAAATGGCATTCAACGGGTTCTGATGAATGGTCACTAAACTGAAATGTTAGCCCTTGTTTTTCCCAGCGCAAATTTCAGCTTATCTTGCAAGCATTGTCATAATTTTGTTTTGTTTCATGAGGAGGTGTTGGGATTGTTGGCAAGGTAGAAAACATCATAAAAATTGGTTCCTATTTTATTATTATTTTTAAAAAAAAATTCTTTAGTTTAGGGGTGTTTTGTTTTTTCCTTTTTTCCTTTTCTTTTTGTCTTTTTATCTATGTGTTTTTTTTCTACATATATAAGTTATCTTTTAAAGATTTACTAGTAAGATTAAACGAGAACTTACCAGTTTGAAGTTTGATCTTTGTTTTATGAGGAGTAACGTTGAGGGTTTACGTGAAGACCCCGTCCAGTACGCATGCGTGTCAATTTTCAAAGCAGCGGTGTGAAATCACAGAAAACAATTGTTGAAATGAACATAGTAAGATAAGAGAACCATAATACCTGTTGAACTTTATGATAGAGGGTTGGGAGCGGAGGGCACGTAATCCCTCAACGTTACTCCTCATAAAACAAAGATCAAACTTCAAACTGGTAAGTTCTCGTTTAATCTTACTATTTTACTTCGGAGTCACGTGAGTGACTACGTGAAGATTTTAAAGCTCTGTGATTTCATGCCGTGGAACCAAGTCCAGGCGTCATACACTGCATCAGTAGGCCAATGATGAGTGAGCATTAAGAATGCATTCAGACATGACATAGGTATAGACATGTTGATGCTATTAATGAATAATAGTGGCAATAGTAACCTCCCTCAAACTGGAGGAAGTATGAACCATACCTAACATAGAGTTGGCAAATACCCCAATTCTGGCAATAGGTTTATTCTGAATTTTTGGATAGATCAATAGTTTGACCATCCTGCAACCGCTAGGATGTGGTCCATCCCTGCTACTGAGGTATAGCGGTCCTGGTGGAGTGAGACTGAATGTCAATGTACACTCCTGTATATGCCAGACCCATATAACCATCTGGAGAAGGTTCGTAGTGATACCTTCTAACAAGATTTTATGTAACTTATAATATTGCTGTCAGTTTATAAAGCTCTTAGGAACCTTGACATACTGGTGTAAATGCGTGATCACAAGGGCCATGGGGTATGCAACTCTAGTTTGGTCTTATGTCCCTGTCTAATCTGCTTGATTAATCATAAACAAAACATGTTATAATAGCCCGCAGATATGATCATCCTATCCAGTGTTGCAATGACTGGACCCATAGCCCTGTACTCAGTGGCATGGCGTAATTACTAGTACGTGAGTATGACCATGGGCAGGGAGGTTGCTGATGCCCATCAGTGAAGTGATGTAGTACAATGTTAACAACCCATATCTCTGCATCCCTAAACCTGGGAGGTTTTAAGCTGACGGTACCTTCATTCTCTGGCTATCAGAGGGTGAGAAACAGACAGAGTGGTGTATGTACTCATCAGCCAAATGATTAGGAGATACTTAAGGCACAGTAATGGAATAGTAACTTAATGTTATAATCCCATAAAACTGAATTTTAATGTGTCAGTCATCCGTGCCGTGTTAAACGTAAGGAAGCATAAACAATGCTTCTCATCTCCTTTGCAGATAGCTGCTATATGGTGCTATCCCTGCAAAGGAGATGAGAAGCGCCGCAACCGGAAGTGGCGGCGCTGGTGAACGGCTGCGGCTCGCCTGCAGTCCGTTTGTTTTTACTTTTTTGTGTTGTTTTTTTTTCGTTTTGTCTAGTTAAGTTTTTGGTTTTTAGGTTGTGTTTATGTGGGGGGGGGGGGTTGAAATGGGGCTTGCTGTCTCTCCCTTCAGGGGAATGCGACTTTTTTTGTCGTATCCCCCTTCTCTGCCTCCGGCTGCGCTGAGGCCTAATGGCGACCTCGAGGCTCCGGAGGCAGCCTGTCAGGACTCGCTCTGGGCTCGCTCCCGTGAGGGCGGTCCGGCTCGGGGCTGGAACGGCGCTCCCGTGAGGGGCTGTGACGCTCCCGTGAGGGCGGCCTGGCGCGGGGCTGAGACTCTCCCGTGAGGGGCTGTGGCGGTCCCGTCGGAGCGACCCAGCTCGAGGGTGGAATGGTGCTCCCGTCGGAGCGGCCCAGCCCGAGGGTGGAATGGCGCTCCCGTCGGAGCGGCCCAGCTCGAGGGTGGAATGGCGTTCCCGTCGGGGCTGGCCCAGCTCGAGGGTGGAATGGCGCTCCCGTCGGAACAGCCCAGCCCGAGGGTGGAATGGCGCTCCCGTCGGAGTGGCCCAGCTCGAAGATGGAATGGCGCTCCCGTCGGAGCGGCCCAGCTCGAGGGAGGAACGGCACTCACGTGAGGGCGATCCGGATAGGGGCTGGAACGGTGCTCTGGTGGCTGGGACGGCGTTCTGGCGGCGGTGACCTGAGTCTGGGGTTCAGCGCGGGCCAGCGGCTGCGTCCGCTGGACTGGAGGGCGGCAGCTTCGACCACCCCGGGCCGCGATGTTTGAGCCGGCCCGTTTGCGGGGTTCGGTGAGCCGCGGGACTGTTTGTACCATCGCCCGGTGGGGTATCGCCTCAGCGCAGAGGGAGAAGAGGAGGGAAGAGACTGCAGCCCTAAGATTTTTGCCTCCACCACAGTGAGGAGGTGCTTGGAGGACTCACTGTGGTGGATGTTAATTTGTGTTTATTGTTGTTTATTATTGTATTATTGTATGTATGACTGCAGGCACGAAATTGTGTTCAGACCGTAAGGTCTGAATGACAATAAAGGTAATTCAATTCAATTCAATTCAATTCAATCTGTAGTGAGCACTCTAACGCTCATGGTTTGACAACCCAAGCCGCAGAAACGATCTCTCAGAGTCTGTGAGTCTATGATTGAATAGATGGTTGGTTGCAGAGGATGGTTTCAACATCACAACTGAACCAGCATTATTTTTTATTTTATTTTTTATTTTATTTTTTTTATTAGAAGTAGACATATTATAAAGTATAGTTACATATTATAGTAAAAAAACTTTTCATATACATCAGTCATACATTATTAAAATTTTCAATTATCAATTACTTCTGCTTCTAGTGTTTTTAGTTTTTATAGAAAGAGAGAGAAAAAGAGGGTAGAAAGTTACAAATTAAAAAAAAACAGAAAAACAAGGGAGGTGGAATGGGTTACCTGTAATACGTCAATGGAGATAGGTTCGTAGATTATAAAGTATAGCTTTTCATCTGATCCTGAGTTCAAGTTGGATTATCATTGGATAAGATGGCGGCGCGTCCAGACGCAGCGGCTTTGCGCTCCCAAGCCCGAGTTTACTCGGAGCAGCCCGGTACCGAACGCGGCTGGAAAAACAAGGTAACTAAAATCCCCAGAACCCCTAGAACCCATAGGAACCCTAGTAACCCCGGAAACCCCAGGAAGCATAAGAAGAAACTCACCTCCAGGACGAGGGAATCCAAGACCCGCATCGCAATCCCGACTGGTCGCACATGGAGCCGCTCGGAACTACTCAGCATCGGACGTGGCTGCGAGAAACTGGCGTGTGAGTACTACAGTACCCTTACCGTCCCGTCGGAGCTGGGCAGGAAAGCCCCTTGGATCACCACTCCGGAGGGCAGGAGACGGAGCAAGCGCCGGGAAAGGAAGCAGAAACGTGGAAAGCGAGCGGGGGTGCAGGACAGGCTACGGAGGGCTCCACAAAGACCATCGCTCCCAAGCGTCTTTCTGGCGAATGTCCGGTCACTCACCAACAAGATGGATGAGGTAAGGCTCTGGATCAACACCCAGCGATCCCTGGAAGACTGCTGTGTGCTGATCTTCACAGAGACCTGGCTCAGCGCGCTGGTTCCCGATGGGGCTGTGGACCTGACCAACCGGTCACTGCATCGTGCTGATAGAACAAAGGACTCCGGTAAGAGCAAGGGTGGTGGGCTCTGCATCTACATCAACAATGACTGGTGCACCAACCACACTGCAATAGAGAGCTACTGTTCCCCAGACCTGGAATACCTACTGCTTAAATGTAGGCCGTTTTACCTGCCTCGGGAGTTTACTGTGGTTATCATCATGGCCATATACATCCCACCACAGGCTAATGCTAACCTAGCACTAGCACAGCTGCACTCGGCCATCAGTAAGCAGCAGGATGCTCACCCCGACGGTGCCTTCATTGTTGCAGGGGACTTTAACCAGGTCGACCTACGTGCCACACTCCGCAAATTCCACCAGCATGTGCAGTGCCCTACCAGGGGCTCAAACACGTTGGATAAAGTGTACACCAACATCAAGGACGCCTACAGAGCTCTCCCCTGCCCATCCCTGGGACAATCCGATCACCTCTCACTGTTTCTACTGCCTGCATACAGACCCCTCATCCGCAAGACCAAACCTGCAATAAGAACGGTCAAAATATGGCCCGAGGACGCAACCCTACAACTCCAGGACTGCTTTGATCGCACCGACTGGGACCTGTTTGCACAACAGGCTACCAGTGGCACAGAGGTAGACTTGGAGGAGTACACATCCACTGTGCTCTCCTACATCAACTGCTGTGTGGAGACTGTCACAGTGGACAAGCAAATAAAGATGTTCCCAAACCGGAAACCCTGGATGAACAAGGAGGTTCAGGATCTACTAAGGGCACGCAACAACGCCTTTAAATCCAGGGACACTTCTGCTTACAGTGCGGCCAGGGCGAACCTGAACAGAGGCATAAAAAAGGCCAAAGTCATCCACAGGCAAAGGGTGGAAGACCACTTCAATACCGCGGACACCAGAAGCAAACTGGCAGGGTGTCAGGGACATCACTGACTACAAGAGCAGCCCCGCCTGCCCCCACGGTGATATCACACTGGCCAACGAACTAAACACCTTCTTTGCCCGGTTCGATACTGGCAACACCACCAGGTGTGAAATAACCCCGGCCATAGCGGAGGGACAGGCCTTAACACTGAGCACTCAGGAGGTACAGTGCGCTCTGCGTAGGATCAATCCACGCAAGGCTGCAGGCCCGGATGGTGTACAGTGAAGGGTACTAAAGGACTGTGCTGGACAGCTGGCGGAGGTATTCACGAGAATCTTCAATCTCTCTCTATCTCTGGCAACGGTCCCCAAGTGCCTGAAAACAGCCACCATAGTGCCGGTGCCGAAAAAGTCCAAAATCACCAACCTCAACGACTACCGGCCGGTTGCCCTGACTCCAATCCCCATGAAGTGCTTCGAAAGGCTGGTCCTCTCCCATATTAAATCCAGCATCCCTGCCTCACTGGACTCCCATCAATTTGCATACAGGGCAAATAGATCGACAGAGGATGCCATCTCTCTGGCCCTTCACACTGTCCTGACTCACCTGGACAGACAGGGCACGTATGTGAGGATGCTCTTCATTGACTATAGCTCTGCATTCAATACGGTCATCCCCACCAAGCTCACCACCAAACTCCACCAGCTAGGCTCAGCTCACCGATATGCGCTTGGATCCTGAACTTTCTCACGGAGCGACCGCAGGCAGTGAGACTGGGCCCGCACCTGTCCTCCACCATCACCCTGAGCACCGGCACACCACAGGGTTGTGTACTAAGCCCCATGCTCTACTCCCTCTTCACTCACGACTGTGTCCCTGCATTCGACACCAACACCATCGTGAAGTTTGCAGACGACACAACAGTGATTGGGCTGATCACCAACGGTGATGAAACAAAATACAGAGCGGAGGTGCAGAACCTGGCGGACTGGTGCGCCAATAACAACTTGGCACTAAACACCTCCAAGACCAAGGAGCTGATCATTGACTTCAGGAGGTCCCATTCTGGAAAATACGACCCAATCTCCATTTATGGGGAAAGTGTGGAGAGAGTGTCCAGCTTTAAGTTTCTGGGCACTCACATTTCAGAAGACCTCACATGGTCCACAAACACCGCCGTGCTGGTCAAGAAGGCACAGCAACGACTGTTCTTCCTGAGGACATTAAAAAAGACTGGTCTGCCCCAACAGCTGCTGACAACGTTCTACCGCTGCACCACAGAGAGCATACTAACGTATCGCATCTCTGTGTGGTATCTCAGCTGCACGGAGGCGGAGAGGAGAGCTCTTCAGCGCGTCGTCAACAGAGCGCAGAGGATCATCGGGACAGAGCTACCAGCCTTGGAGGGCATCTACCACACGCGGTGCCTCAGGAAGGCCCTCAGCATCCATAAGGACTCATCACACCCCTGCCATGGTCTGTTTCAACTACTTCCCTCCGGCAGACGTTACAAGGCCTTCTACGCCCGAACCTCCAGACTCAGGAACAGTTTCATCCCAAGAGCTATAGCGGCTCTGAACCGGCCCTAATGAGTGCCCCCCCACCCACCCCCTTTGGACAGTCTCCCTCAGATGGTCACGTCAATCAATTCAGCTTGTTTATTTATGTATTGTATTTATTTACCTTTTCTGGACATCAGTGGAGCTGCACACTAAATCTCGTTGCACTGACGTGCAATGACAATAAAAGATATATTATTATTATTATTATTATTATTATAAGTTTCAGTTGGGTCCTCGTGCTGTGCCAATCTATCCCTTCAGATAATTAATGAATGGAGCCCAGATTTTATCGAAAATATCTTGTTTGTCCATTATGACAAGTCTAATTATTTCTAAGTATAGGGTCTCCGACATTTCCGTAATCCACATATTAATTGTGGGGGTTGTAGGGCCTTTCCAAAATTTTAATATTAATTTTTTCCCGATTATTATACTGTAGTCGAGGAAATTTCTTTGGTTTGTTGTGAGTGTTAAACTTTGTTCTGATATTCCAAGTATTATTAATTTTGTGTTTGGGTCCAGTTTTGTATTAATAACTTCTGAAGTTATTTCAAAAATATCAGTCCAGAAATGTTTAAGTTTTATACAGTTTGCAAACATATGTGTTAAATTAGCCTCTAGATGTAGACATTTATCACAAATAGGAGAGATTAGTGGGAAGTTTCTATTTAGTTTTATTTTAGAGTAGTGTAGTCTATGTAAGACCTTGAATTGTATTAAAGTATGTCTGGCATTTAATGAACATTGATGTATTTGTTGTAAACTTTCGTCCCATATATCTTTCGTTATAGGGTGACCTATTTCATTTTCCCATTTGTATCTATATGGTTCGGTCGGTGGTACCTCGTTGTTTAGTAGGGTGTTATAAATATAAGCTATTAGTTTTTCAGTATTACGATGCTTGTTCAAACATTCATCAAGAATTTCTGATTCCCTACTCCTGTAGACTTGTGTATTAGATTTAACATAATCTCTAATTTGTAGATATCTGAAGAAATTATTTGAGTGCAGTCCATAATTCTGTTGTAACTCTTGAAATGAAAGAAAAGTGCCTTTCCCATAAAGATGTCCAATATTTTTGATTCCATAATTTTTCCATTGTGTGAAACCTTTGTCCATAAAGGATGATTTGAATGAAGGATTATTTACAATGGGAAGGCATAGTGGTATATTATTCAATTTTAAATCTTTTTTTATTTGTTTCCAAATTCGTATTCCACTATGTTTTATGGGGTTTTCTTTATAGGTTTTTTTGTGCAGTTTTGTGGGGGCAAATATGATCGGACCTATTTCAAAAGGTAGACAGTCTTCCTTTTCCATCATTAACCAATCTGGTTGTCGATCCATTTCTTCCAGTCAGAAATTCATGTTTTTAATATGGACTGCCCAAAAATAAAATAAGAAATTTGGCAAAGCCAAACCTCCATTTATCTTTGACTTACATAAATGTTTTTTACTTATTCTATGATTCTTATAATCCCAGACAAAACTTGTAACAATGGAGTCGACTTTTTTGAAAAAAGTTTTTGGAATATATATCGGAATTAATTGAAATAGGTACAGCAGTTGCGGTAAAAAAATCATTTTTATAGCATTAATTCTCCCAAGCATAGAAATGGGGAGTGTTTTCCAGTATTGAATATTCTTATGTAGTTTATTCAGTAAGGGTGGGAAATTTAGTTTAAATAAAGAGGTATATGTCTTAGTTACATAGATTCCTAAGTATTTAAATTTATCTTTAACTATTTTAAAAGGGGATTGTTGTATTGTATGTAAATTGAATTTTGTTATTGGCATGATTTCACTTTTATTCCAATTAATTCTATATCCCGAAAACTGACCAAATTGAGTTATTAGATTTAATAAGTTTGGAATACTAGTTTCTAACTTTGTAATATATATTAGTACATCATCTGCATATAAGGAAATTTTATTCCTTGTGTCTCCAGTATTGTATGCATATATTCCTGGATGGTTTCTAACGCTTTCTGCTAGGGGTTCGATTGCAAGAGCAAATAATAGTGGGGATAGTGAACATCCTTGTCTACAGCCTCTAGAGAGATTAAATTTAGTTGATAACATTTTGTTTGTTAATATTCTAGCTGTTGGATTAGAATATAACAATTTAACCCATGTACAGTGCTTCTCTCCTAGTTGAAATTTTTCCATCACCGAAAATAAATATGGCCATTCTACCTGGTCAAATGCTTTTTCAGCATCTAACGAAATAATTGCTAGATCTGCATTAAGAATTCTATTGGAGTATATAATATTAAATAATCTTCTCAGATTATAAAATGAATAACGTTTTGGGATAAACCCTGTTTGGTCGGGATGTATTAATTTACTGATCACTAAGCTCAATCTATTAGATAAAATTTTAGTTAATATTTTCTGATCAGTATTTAAGAGAGCTATAGCTCTGTATGAACCTGGGTCTTCAAGATCCTTGTCCGTTTTTGGTATGAGTATGATTGTAGATTCATTTAGAGTTTCTGGGAGTTTCTGTTGAGTGTAGGCATATTTGTACATTGTCTGTAGGCGTGGGGAAAGCAAATCATAATTTTTTTTATAAAATTCAGAATTTAGACCATCTGCAGCCTTTCCGTTTTTTAAAGATTTGATTGACTCTTCGATGTCTTTTATCGTAATTTCAGCCCCTAGTAATTCTCTCTCTTTCTGATCTAGACCCGCAAACTTACATTTCTTTAAAAATGTTTCCATTCCCGTTGGTTGTTCTGTTATTTTAGATGAATACAATTTTTGGTAGTATTGTAGAAATCTATCATTAATATCTTTAGGCAGTGTTAATGTTTCTCCCTTGTCTGTTCTAATTTTGTATATTGTTTTTTCCCCATCCAATTTACGAAGTTGACGCGCTAGTAGTTTTTGTGGTTTATCACCAAATTCAAAATTTAATTGTTTTGTATGTTGATAAAGTTTTATAACTTGGTCTGAATATATCTTGTTTAATTTATATTTCAGTACTGCAATTTTATTGTGTTTTATCGTGGATGGTGCTACTGCATTTTCTGTGTCTAATTGCTTTATTTCCATTTCCAGTTTCTGTTGTTTGGCCCTATTCTCTTTATTAAAAAATGATTGTGAAGAAATTAATGCTCCTCGTACAAATGCTTTAAATGTTTCCCAAAGAAGGGAAGCAGAGATTTCAGGGCTATCGTTAGCCTCAAAAAACATTTTAATCTGTTTTATTAGGTGTTCATTACATAACTTATCTTTTAAGATTTGGGGATTAAATCTCCATTGTGACTGTGTCTCTACCATTCCGTTTAGTTTGATCATAAATGTTAGTGGAGCGTGGTCTGAGATTATGATGTTATGATATTGCGAGTTATAGGTAAATGGGATAAGTTTTGAATCTACTAAAAAATAGTCTATCCTTGAGTAAGTTTTATGTACTGGTGAGTAAAATGAATATTCTCGGCCCGATGGATTTTCAATTCTCCAAACGTCCTTAATATTAGTAGTATTAATGTATGAGTTTAAAAATTCACTTGATCGAGATTTTAGTTTTCTTTGAGTTGATGATCTATCCAAACAAGCATCCAATGTACAATTTAAATCTCCACCGATTATTAAGTTTTGTTGTGTACATTCCGGGATATTGTTAAGAATTCTCTTAAAAAACAGAGGGCTATCAAAATTTGGTCCATACACATTGAGGAGAGTCACCTTTTTTAAGTATAACTCCCCTATTATTACAATATATCTGCCTTCAGTGTCTTCTATCGTTGATATATGTTTAAAGGGTATACCTTTACGAATTAATATTGCAACACCTCTAGATTTATGTGAGAATGAAGAGTGGTATGCTTTAGCAATCCATTTTGCTTTCAATCTGTGTTGTGCTTTCTTTTTAAGATGTGTCTCCTGGAGAAATATTATATCTGTTTTCAATGATTTTAAATGAGCTAACACTTTGCCTCTCTTGATAGGTTCATTAATTCCCTTAACATTCCAACTACAGAATTTAATTCCCTCACCCCCAATTTTTATATTCATGTCTTGCATCTTGTGATTAAGTGGTAGAGCAGATGATTCAGCACACTCAACCCTACCTTATACTCGAACATCAGGTAGATGAATTTTAGGTCACGTCTGTTTTCCATCCGAACATATCTCCTTAAGTAAAATATGCAATTCCATTCCAAATACAAAATATAATATGATATAAAATAAAAAAAGTGATAGCAAATTGGATTAGTAAAGTGTGGAAAGTAAAAAGAAAAAGCAACTACAACTACAATTAGTGCAGTTAGTGATAGCCACCCTAATGTGGCTAAGCATCTATGGACTTCCATAGCTTTTGGTTAATAAAAATACTAGCTCCGTACTTTCCTTGAAAGGAAAGTTTCCAATTCGATGCAAACAATTTGTGGGGGGAAAGAAATAATGATTATATTCCATTAATGATATAATTAGTAGTCTCAAATTGAAATGTTAGTTTTGTATAATATAAACATTTATAAAAGAATAATCAAAAACAAAAACATCAGAGAGTGAGCCACCATACATTTTTCATTGTAAAATATCTGAATCATACTTTACTTATGTTTCATACTTTTAGTTAATTCTTAAATAATCTAAATAATCTAATTATCAATAATTAGTGTTAGTTAGTATTCATGATTATTAATAGTTGTTAGAAGTTAGTACTAAAATGTAAGTATTATATATCCGTTGCAGGATATTTACCCAAATCTTATTGCGAATTTTAGGCAACTCTTAAATATAATAGTTTAAAGTTTAGAGTTTAGAGTTCCATATCTTCTCTGCTAGATAGCAGTATCCAGGTAGGTGTTGAGTGTTGAATATTTTTCAATCTTCGATCTTGTCCTCGATGTTCTTGGCAAATTCAAATGCTTCTGTGTGCTTGATGAAGAAGTGTTCCTTATTTTCGTAACTAACTCTTAGTGTTGCGGGGTATAACAGTCCATATCTCAAATTCTTTATGTTCTTCAGTATTCTTCTTGTTTCTGTGAACAATGCTCTTTTCTTAGCAACTTCCACAGGATAATCTCTGAATACGCTAATCTTGTCTCCTTCATATACAAGATTTCTGCTTTTGACAATTTTCCTCATCATGTCATCCAATACATGGTCATATCGGACCTTTACTATTATTATTCTTGGAGGGTCGCCCACCTTTGGGGGACGTCTCGGCACTCTGTGCGCTCGGGCAAGTAATGGTGCCTGGTCCAGGTTCAAAATTGTTTTCAGTACATCTGCAGCAATTTCACGGGGGTCACGAGTCCCCTCTCTGCCTTCCTGGATGCCCATGATTCTTAAGTTCTGACGCCTCTGTCGTCCCTCCAAGTCTGTACATTTTTCGGTTATTTGACGCAATAACTTTGATAGGCGTTGGTTCTCAGTGATGAGTTGTTTTGTAGTTGCGGTGCTTGTCTCAGCAAATTCCTCAAGTTCTTTTACAATCTTGTGGTGTTGGTTTAATGTCTGGAAGATAGGTTCAAGTTTAGAATCAAATCTGGATTCCATCATATTCAGTTTTTCATTTACTTCTTCAACATTTTGAGTCAAATTTCTTTCCATATCTAATTTCCAGTCTTCAAGGACTTTGTGTACAATCTCTGTAACATCTTCTTTAATTTGTTCTTTAATTTTTTTAAAAAAAGATGTCAGCTCTTCTTTAAAGTTCTGTCTAAGATTTTTAAGTTCCTCCGTAAGAAACATTTTTAATTCTTCCATCTCGGTCTTTTTCTTCTTCTTTGAGATGTCTTCTCGGGATGCTGTTTTACCTGAGGCCGAGGCTTCAGTTGGGCCTACCTCTTTAGTCTTGCCGTTTTTTGTCTTGTGGTGGGGAGTATGCTGAGTTGACATACTGCCGGTGTCGCTCGCCTGATGATGTCACAGGCCTATTGCAAAACAATCGGTGCCGTTTTCTGCAGGTAGGATCTGTCTTTTCCCCCCGTTTTTTGTTTTTTTCACCGAGCTAGTTGGCGCGAGTCTCTCCCACTCCATAGCGCCACCGGAAGTCTGAACCAGCATTTTTTTATCCGGAATTAACCATGTAAGGTTTTATGTTCATTCTTCGCCTCAGCAGGAGCCATAGGTGTATAACCTAGGCAGGCACTATGAAAACCCGGAAGCGGGAATCTTGCTGAATTTTGCAAAACCCGTCTATTGAGGCCAAATGGAGGAAGACATAAAAGAACATTCCTTCCTAGTGTAGCGAGAATGCACCCTTCGCCACTGTATGCCTCGTTCTCTGTTGATTGAAACTGGATGCAAGAAACTCAATAGTTAGTGTTCTATCAATCCACATTGTCATTAAATACTTTGTGATCACACATTCATTCTGTGTTGTCATTGATTTTGCATAATAATACACCAGTGCTAAATGTGGTTTGGTAAAACTATCACCAAGGGTTTCGGCCCGAAACGTCGCCTATTTCCTTCGCTCCATAGATGCTGCTGCACCCGCTGAGTTCCTCCAGCAATTTTGTGTACCACCGGATACTTTGATTTGATTGTACCTTTGTGATTAACATATACCACCTCCAAAGTGTATCACCTTGGACTTGTGCATGCCTTATATGCATATCTACACTCTTTAATGCCCAGAATGCACCTGGTGTCCATTGGCAGTTGATACCATGACTGAACACTTGATAATTCATGCTAATCCCATCTGCCTCCATAACTAGAGATGGTATTAGTAAATTACCCATCTTTGGGCAATAGCATCAGTTTGGAAATTACTGAAGATTTACGGATAAGAGGTTTTAGTGGAGCAAAGCTGTCCATCATAGTGACTTTGATTGTTTCAGCTAAAAATAGCAGAGGTCTAATTTTTATCTCAGAGCTGATCCCAGACCAATAAATGGATGATTGTATCTCAAGAATCAATAGTTTCAGTTGGTATCAACTTAATTCAAATTTAACTGGACGGGTGTGAACCAATTCCTCAAATATAGCTATGTGGCTGATAAGGCTAATTTAGTAAAATACAGTATGTTCAATATCATCCAGATTGGCCATGCTACTTATTTGTTAGCTCTGTGCAGTCGAAGCACTGATAGTAGTGATTTGGTAAATAATCTGGAAACTGGAGTTAGCCCATTGTAACGCCACTGAGTGAATCGTTGCCTCATCCAGTTAAATTTCAAATATCTTCAACCGTGTGAGCGGAAATGATCACATGGAAGTTATTCAGAAAAGTCTATACTGTACATGCGGTTTGAGGCTGTTGACAATGATCAGTCCACATCCCATTCTTGTGAGCCTTGTTTTGAAAGGCAACTCCAACCATACCTGTGTGCAGTATAAACTAACCTAGTGTTATCCCAAACCAGTGTAAATATTCAAACCAGTTTAATATTACCAATTTTTATCCGTGACTGGAGACATCATCGATGAGGTTCCATACCTTTATCCGAATGGGAGGACTTATGCAACCTTGCCTCAAACAGGTGTGCATGATTACATCTGCTCCTGGAGGTAGAGGAGCTCGTGTACGAGGGTGGCGCATCTTCCAACGAAGGCCGTTCTGGGCTGTGGCCTAAAAAAGACCTTTGTCCTGGTTGTACGGCCTTCAAGCTTTCACCAGCTTCAGTTCATCTTGGTTTGCTGGTGGGTGCGTAGGGGTGCTGCCGTCGAAGATGTGAGGTGGCCTTCCTGAACCCGACGCCACTCGTCGAGCTCCTGCTGCTGATAGTGTTGTTCCTGCACCCCCTGCACACTTGTGGTTTCTTCAGCCAAACCCCTGTCTTCAGAGTCAGCCCAGAAGTGACTCCTAATACACCCCTCTGTCGAGGGAGTTGCATTATGCAGCCCTCAATAAGGTGCTGCTATGGGCGCCAAGGACCCCCTGGTGACTAGGCTCCATATACCGGAGCATGTCACATTGGAGCTTCTGATCCATCAACCGCTCCATGTGGGATATGCGATCATAGTTGCTCCCGCCGGCGTCCATTCCTGTAACATATTCTCACAAAACAGCACACAACGACCTTCGAGTAAGGAATTTACCTGCATGTCCTTTTAAAACCTTCAGCTGCGGGGCAACACTCCTCCCGAGCTTGGTCTCGTGGTCGTGGTTTGTTACAGGTGGGGTTCCTCTGTGGTCCTTGTAGAAACACTCCATTGTGGGTTATTTCTCCCCCCCCCCCAGGTTTTTCTCCGCGGTCCCTTATAACAGGGCTTCTCCACGGTGTTCTCCAGCTGGGGCTTTATTTCCCCCCCATCTGGGTATCCCCGCAGTAACTGCAGCCGGGATATCCCCGCGGTCCCTATCAAAGGGATAGTCGCAATTTACAAAGTCGGGGGGGTTATCCTGCTTCGGGGGGGGGGGGGGGGGGGGGTATACTTACTGCCGTCTGCTCCTCGCATCCCACAGTCTACAGAGTGGGTTCTCGGTCGCTCCCCGTATTCTACGGTCTCCGGAGCGGCTGTCCCGGTGTCCCCGGCACCAATATGAAGCCGCTGGCAGAGGTGAATCCACCGTCGTCCGCTCCCCGTTTCCCGCGGTCTCCGATGCGGCTATGCAGGTGCTCCCTGCACCAATATGAAGCAACTGGCTCCGCAGTCAGCGGCTCGAAGGCGAATCCCCGCCGGCCACTCCCCGCGATCTCTGGGGCGGCTATGCAGGTGCCCCCTGCACCAATATGAAGCCGCTTGCTCCGCAGCCAGCAGCTTGAAGGCGAATCCGTCGCCATCCGCTCCCCGCGGTCTCTGGAGCGGCTATGCAGGTGCCCTCCCTGGCACCAATATGAAGGCACGAAGGCGAATCCCCGCCATCCGCTCCCCGCGTCCAGCGGTCTCCCGAGCGGGTTCTCCACCATATGAAGCCGTTGGTTTGCTGCCAGCGGCTCAATGGTGAATTTACCGCCGCTCACTACCCGCATTCCGCGGTTACGAGCGTCTAGGTCTGTGGGCGGGGTTCCCTGAAGTTCGAGACTGGGGTTTCCCCTCCGTCCCGACTTAGCCCTGGACTTTAAGCAGGACCTCTAAGTAGTATTTTAAAAACTTACCTCAGGTCTGTTGCTGGCAGGAGAATTACTTCACCCTGCCAGTCGTCACGCAATGCGATAGACGATATGACACGCATGCGTACTGGACGGGGTCTTCACGTAGTCACTCATGTGACTCCGAAGTAAAACTATATTTACATAGAGACTGGGAGGTCTATATTCAATGTGTATTTTGACACTGGTCTCATATTAGGTTATACCTGTTATTAATGTAATCCTGATCCCTATGCAGTTGTACAGGGTCTTGGTGAGACCACACCTGGAGTATTGCGTACAGTTTTGGTCTCCAAATCTGAGGAAGGACATTATTGCCATAGAGGGAGTGCAGAGAAGGTTCACCAGACTGATTCCTGGGATGTCAGGACTGTCTTATGAAGAAAGACTGGATAGACTTGGTTTATACTCTCTAGAATTTAGGAGATTGAGAGGGGATCTTATAGAAACTTACAAAATTCTTAAGGGGTTGGACAGGCTAGATGCAGGAAGATTGCTCCCGATGTTGGGGAAGTCCAGGACAAATGGTCACAGCTTAAGGATAAGGGGGAAATCCTTTAAAACCGAGATGAGAAGAACTTTTTTTCATGCAGAGAGAGAAAGAAAGAGAGAAAGAGAGAAAGAGAGAAAGAGAGAAAGAGAGAGAGAGAGAGAGAGAGAGAGAGAGAGAGAGAGAGAAAGAACTAGAGCAAGATAACAGATAGAACGTATCCGCGTATCTAGCGGATATCGCATCTGCCTCTCTCTCTCTCTCTCTCCCATCTTCTCCCTCTCTCCCTTCTCCTCCCCCTACTCCCTCTCTCCTCCCTCTCTCCCTCCCTCTCTCTCCCCCTCTCTCTCTCTATCCCTCTCTCTCTGTCCCTCTCTCTGTCCCCCCTCTCTCTCCCTCTCTCTCTATCTCTCTTTCTCTCTCCCCCCTCTCACTCCCTCTCCCTCTCCCTCTCTCTCTCCCTCTCTCCCTCTCTCTCCCGCTCTCTCTCTCTATACACATATATCCCTCTCTCTCTCCCTCTCTCTCAACCTCTCTCTCCCCCTCCCTCCCCCCTCCCCCTCCCTCTCCTCACCCCCTCCCCATTGGTGCAGGTGGTGGAGCAAGAGGCTGGAATAGTGAGGAGGTAGCGAAGAGATAATAAGGAGCCTTTGGGAGGGTAGCAGCGATCAATGAGGACCCATCAGTAGAGCAGGGTGAACAATGGCATTGTATATTTAAATATGACTGAAAATATCAGTACCAGACGATGTACTGTTGAAATAAAATGTGTTTCTTGTGAGTGGACTT
Source organism: Amblyraja radiata (assembly GCF_010909765.2). Classification (NCBI taxonomy): domain Eukaryota; kingdom Metazoa; phylum Chordata; class Chondrichthyes; order Rajiformes; family Rajidae; genus Amblyraja; species Amblyraja radiata. The sequence continues at coordinate 22,628,852 of NC_045961.1, forward strand.
TGCAAATGGTTGAGATTGTAAATCTGGTCTTCTGTGCAGAATGTTGTGCACCACTGATCTAGAAAATATTATTTCACTTTACTTAAAAAGTTAAAGATAATTTAATGGTCCATTTCATTTATATAAACACTCTTTAGTCGTTTACTTGTTGGAAAATATCATTAAATTGAAAATCTTTTATGTATACTTTAGATCAGATGTCCTATTTCAATGATATAAGCTCATATTAGCAGTGCATTTGTTTGAAACAATGCAATTATTGTCTCTTGTTTTATGTATCACACAGACCACTACAAATCAATGTGTTTGTCTCCATCTGGTTATTCAGATGTTGAAATAGGGTCACACACACATTGTTGTTCTTAACATATTCCGCATTTGACTGAATTTGAAAGTTGTGCCTCTTCTTGACTCTATCAAACCTGCTCTGATGTCTTCCTCATTTCACAACCTGTTGTGGCTACAGTGTGGTTTAGAAACATAGAAACATAGAAATTAGGTGCAGGAGTAGGCCATTCGGCCCTTCGAGCCTGCACCGCCATTCAATATGATCATGGCTGATCATCCAACTCAGTATCCCGTACCTGCCTTCTCTCCATACCCTCTGATCCCCTTAGCCACTAGGGCCACATCTAACTCCCTCTTAAATATAGCCAATGAACTGGCCTCGACTACCCTCTGTGGCAGGGAGTTCCAGAGATTCACCACTCTCTGTGTGAAAAAAAGTTCTTCTCATCTCGGTTTTAAAGGATCTCCCCCTTATCCTTAAGCTGTGACCCCTTGTCCTGGACTTCCCCAACATCGGGAGCAATCTTCCTGCATCTAGCCTGTCCAACCCCTTAAGAATTTTGTACGTTTCTATAAGATCCCCTCTCAATCTCCTAAATTCTAGAGAGTATAAACCAAGTCTATCCAGTCTTTCTTCATAAGACAGTCCTGACATCCCAGGAATCAGTCTGGTGAACCTTCTCTGCACAATAATGTCCTTTCTCAGATTTGGAGACCAAAACTGTACGCAATACTCCAGGTGTAGTCTCACCAAGACCCTGTACAACTGCAGTAGAACCTCCCTGCTCCTATACTCAAATCCTTTTGCTATGAAAGCTAACATACCATTCGCTTTCTTCACTGCCTGCTGCACCTGCATGCCCACTTTCAATGACTGGTGTACCATGACACCCAGGTCTCGCTGCATCTCCCCTTTTCCTAGTCGGCCACCATTTAGATAATAGTCTGCTTTCCTGTTTTTGCCACCAAAATGGATAACCTCACATTTATCCACATTATACTGCATCTGCCAAACATTTGCCCACTCACCCAGCCTATCCATGTCACCTCGCAGTCTCCTAGCATCCTCCTCACAGCTAACACTGCCCCCCAGCTTAGTGTCAACCGCAAACTTGGAGATATTGCCTTCAATTCCCTCATCCAGATCATTAATATATATTGTAAATAGCTGGGGTCCCAGCACTGAGCCTTGCGGTACCCGGGTTTGTAGCAGTCCGCCTGGACCTACCTGATCTCCCGGTTGCCAAACACTTTATTTCCCCTTTCCATTCCCACACTGACCTTTCTGTCCTGGGCCTCCTCCATTGCCAGAGTGAGGCCAAACACAAATTGGAGGAACAGCACCTCATATTTTGCCTGGGCAGCTTATACCCCAACAGTAAGAATATTGATTTCTCTAAATTAAAGTAAACTTTGCATCCCTCCCCCCTCTCCATCCCTTTCCCATCCAAGTCGTACAAGCTTCAAAGTCGTCTTGTTGAGCCTCATTGTCTGTAACTCATTTTCACCTAGCACACAACTAACAATAGCCTGTTTTGCTTTACCACCTTTACTTTTTTGCATATCTTTCATTCGTTTGTTCTATTTCGCTCTATATCACCATCAAAATATCTTGTTTGCCTTTCCCCTGACTCTCAAACAGAAGAAGGGCCTCGACCCGAGATGTCACCTATACCTTCTCTCCAGAGATGCTGTCTGAACCGCTGTTCTAGACTCTCTTGTGTCTACCCTCTCCCATTGACCCGGTTGATGCAAGAGAAGCTCTTTTCTAAGATGGGCTGGCTTCAGACTGCTGCCCAGAAGGAGCTGAATTGTTTTGTGAGGCCTGGTGAAGCCCCATTCCCTTGTGAATAGCCTCTACCTAGTCTACCTTATGTTAGCCAGTGGAGGTGAAGCACGTGACATAATCTTTACATTATCGTACCTTTGAAAGAGGGGAAGGGGATAATAAATGATAATGGTGAGATGTCAGTGAGGGTGATGCACAATTGACAGGGATGTGTGGGGAGCAATGGCTTAAATGATAAATTCTTTGTGTGAGTGTATGAATGTGTGCATGCGTCCCATTATGAATGCCTGCTACCTCATGTTAGCCTGTGGAGGTGAAGCAGTCTGAAACCAGCCCATCAAAGAAAAGTGCTTCTCTTGCCTGGTCAAAGGGAGAGGACAGACACAAAAAGCTGGTGTAACTCAGTGGGTCAGACAGCATCTCTGGAGAAAAGAAATAGGTGACATTTACGGTCGAGACTGAGAATCAGGGGAAAAGGAAACAGGAGATATAGACGGTGATGTGGAGAGATATGCAAATAAGTAACGATGATAAAGCAAAACAGACCATTGTTAGCTGTGAACTAGGTGAAAACGAGTTACATACAATGAGCCTCAACAAGACTTCTTTGAAGTTAGTACGACTTGGATGGGGGGGAGGGAGATGCCTGGATCTCTCGTGGTATTTCTGGTCCTGTGCAACTTGCCTTGAGACAGCTGGTGTATTGAGCAATTTCGAAAATTTGTAACATGTTATAACATTTATAATATTGCCCCATAGTGAAGGAATTCTCACTCCTGGAGGAGTTCTGTGCAGTTCAGCTCGTCTCCTGCAGGTGCCACTAACCACATACCAATAGTTCCCCAGCCTCCTCGTACTCACGACTGCCCCCCCCCCCCTACCCCCCCACCCTTCTATCCCCCAATTAATATTTTATGTGCCAGGACTGTGAAGGCCCTTCCAGTAAATCTTGGAGCACCCTCCCTTTCCCCTGCAACTTCTCACACCTGCAGGACAGCCATCACTGTGTGTAGCTGCTGCCTGACTGCCTTTAATGTGTCCATTTATTGGCTGATAGCCATCACTGTCTGGCATAGGGATTGTGCCTTTAAAAGCTAATGCCCTGCTCTGATCGCTACACAACACATTACTGGCTGATTCATCGAACTTCAGTTGTCTGTTTGGGAACTGTGCAGGTCGAATATAAACACTTTGTATAAACCACCCCAAACTCCATTAAACATTTTTGTTTGACCATTGCTGTATTATTTCATGGGAGCTTGATTTGGTGCCTGCACTAAATGCAACAGTCTTTCAGTGCAGCAAAGCAACTGGGATAATGGACGAATGATCTATTATAAGCTTTGGTTGAGGGAGAAATGTTGAGCAGGGATGGCATTGCAGCATCATTTAGAACTTGATCATCCTTGAAACAGCTTTCCGTTCATACAGGTATCTACAGAATTATGATCTGGGACTCTCTCTATTCAGGAGACAGCAGAATTTGACCATCTCAGACAACATCGTGCAACACTATACACATCTTCCATGTTCAATTCTCTCTACTATCTATATTATATTAAACTGCAGCGGTGTATTGAGAAAGTGAAAATTAAAATACAGAAACATTTTGAAACTTATCTGTAAAGACGTTAGCTTTATCTGCATAGGCTCTTTGGTTGGGGTTGTACAATATGTCACAGGATCAATAAATAATAAATATTTAGAATTCCATTCTGATCCAGTGCTTTGTCACATGATTTGGCCATATTAATGCTTGGATCTATTTCTGACACCTCTCACACAGTCATTCAATTTACAAGACACAAAATGCTGGATTAACTCAGCATCTCTGGAGATAAGGAATGGGTGACATTTCCGGGTCGCGACCCTTCTTCAGTCTGAAGAAGAGTCTCGACCCAAAATGTCAGCCATTCCTTCTCTCCGGAGATGCTGCCTGTCCTGCTGAGATACTCCAGCATTTTGTGTCTAAATTCAGTTTAAACCAGCATCTGCAGTAGGAGAGTGAAGTGGGACTGGGATTGTGTTCAGGCGCTGAACTTTAATATTTTACCAGTGCGTATCCCATGAGCATTTGAAAACTTTAAAGTCTAGGAATTGCACCACATGGCACATCTTAGAGGGCTCATCCAGTGAAGCCATATGGGTAGAACTCAGAAATAGGACAGGTGGTAGAAGCAGATATGATAGCAATGTTTAAGTGGCATTTAGACAGGGAATAGAGGGATATGAACCATATGCAAGCAAATTAGATTAGTTGGATTGGCATCAGTCAGCACATGGTCAGTCGAAGGGTCTGTGGTCGAGCTTCAGAACATAGATTGATCATGCCTGTCCCACATAGCTTGAGCCTCTTTTCAAGATCAACACTCACCATATCACCACTATTATTTCCTAACCCTTGACACAAACTTCCCACCGTAAGCCAAACCCTCATACAACCATTGTCATAGAGAGATACAGGCAGAAACAGGTACATTGGTCCATCAAGCCACGCCGACTTGATCCACCCGATTCAAATGAATCCCATACTAATCCCTTTCATTATTATTATTTATAGATTCTCAACTCCCTGAGATTCTACCCCTCATCTACACACTAGGAACATTTTAGAGTGGATAATTAATCTCTCAACCTATATTTGGATATGTGGGAAGAAACCGAAGCCCTCAGGCAAGCAACATGTGATCACAAGGGGTATGTGCAAACTCCACACAGACAGCATCCGAGTTCAGGATTGTACCCGGCTCTGTGGCATTGTGAAGGAGTGGCTCTATTAGCTCACCTGACATTTAAAATAATCTTCCTTCTGGACATAAGCCTGACCACCACACCTCCAATTTTGTGGCTGAACCTATCTCCACCAATCCTTGTCCCTGGCCATTAAATCATGGCATTCTTCCAGCCGTACTGACTCTACCCAATGGTTATTTCACTCGAAGACACCAGCCATGAAACAAGTCCTGGTACTGAATTTACTCTGTGCTTTGTCTCATGTAAGGTCTGTGCGGCTGCGTACATGCAAATAGCACCCTGCACTTGTGAATTTTTGCTGGAGACAGCTGGTAGCTCATTAATCCATTTAAGCATCTTTAATGGGGCCATTCTATTTTGAGCCAGATATGGCATTCTTTACTGTTGATATTTTATTATATTCTACAATTAAATTTATTCTCCTCATTGCCACTGACTTGTTGGCATTACTTTTGTAGATCCTTACAAAATTAAAATGATAACTTGCTTCATGAATAAATACTTATATTAAACACAGGAATAAATGAAAATTTGATTAATTTCTAATACAATGAGAAAACATCATCTGCACATTTTAAAAATGAGACCTTCACAGTCTAATAATAATGAAACCCTGAACAATGCTGGTTCATTTAAAATGAAATCTGTCGAACAATAAATAAAATGTTATTTGAAAGAAAATCCCACAAAGGTTAGGAGAGAGCTGGCGTTCATTTCAAAAGTAATTATAAAGATTATCAACAAGAAAATGTAAATAAATTCATTCACTGATCATTGACTGCATGAATATCAAAGCACAATGATAAACAAATGAATAATTATTTTGTGTAGGAAGGAGCTACCGATGCTCGTTTATACCGAAGATAGACACAAAACGCTGGAGTAACTCATCCCGCATCCCTGGAGAAAAGGAATAGGTGACGTTTGGGGTCGGAACTGTTCTTTTGAAGGATTCCAATCCAAAACGTTACCTACTGTATACCTTTTCTCCAGAGATACTGCCTGACCCACTGATTTACCAGCATTTTGTAAATAATTTGGACTTTTTTTTTGGAAATCTGGACATTTCTTTTGCAACAGATTTGTTGTTCATCCATGGGCAGTGAACGCAAATGGAATTGCTGCCATTTATTGTCCATCTCTGCCTGCCACTGAACTAAGGAAAAGTTCCTCATCAATCACAGATAGACACAAAATGCTGGAGTAACTCAGCGGGACAGGCAGCATCTCTGGAGAGAAGGAATGGGTGACGTTTCGGATCCTTACAAAATTACAATTTCAGACTGAAGAAGGGTCTCGACTCTAGTTAAATAGATTGTTGTACAGATGAATTGTTTAACATTTGTCGCCCTAATAATCCATGATTCCCAATGGGATCATGCCTGATTTAAATTCTTCCTCGGATGGATTAATCCATATTAGATTCAGCTCTCCCATTAGATTAATCTACACCTAAAATAACTTTCCAGATAGATTATTCTATAACCAAACACTTCTCAAAATAGATTACTTCATACTGAGTCAACTCTTCCATTTGATGACTCCAGTGTCAGGCATTTTTCTAAATTGGAATATTCCACAGTTAGGTGATTCTCCCACTAGATCTTTCCATAATTATACTCCTTCTGGTTAAAATATTTTGAGCAATCAAACAGCTAATTGCTATTTGTGATATAAAATATTGTCTTTAGCTTATTACAAAACAGTCCTGCTGGAGTTAATAAAGTAAGAATTAACTTGAAGAGCAAATATTCTGGTTGGTTTTAATTCGGACCTGGAACAACTAAATGGCACCATCCCAAGAGATGATGAGGTCATATCCTCCCCCAACTCTGGACTCCCTACTTCAGGGTAATTAGACAAGAGAGGGTTATGGTTGGGATGGGGTGGGTTGGAGTGCATGGTTTTGTTTGTATGTGTGTGCACACATTTTAAACTTTATGCAATCAGTAATCATAGTCCCAACTCCGCTCTTTACTTGTAAGTTATGATGAACTCGAGAATTTTTTGTCTAATTTTGAAGAATTAAGGAAACTAATATATTTCACGATATTATAATTTACTATCTAGACCCAAGAAAATTAGATACAATTCAGAATGATTAATACAAAAGCTCATTAGATGTGTCCGTTTTGCTTTTGGAAATGACCTATTATGCAAAAAATAAATCCCAAATCTAATTGGCCTCGTTATGTGTGAAATTCCATCTTAAATGAGCATATTATCACTTCAAGATGCTGCATTTGTAGTTAATGAAGTAATTCTTTCTGGAATATGGTCACTTTTATTATTCCAGCAGCGAGTCTGCACATGTGCTCCATCACTGATTTTTCCCCTTCAGATCTCTCCACCATTTTAGGGGAGGGTTTAGCCACTAACACCCATTTTAAGCCCATAGGCTCCAACACCTATTTTGATTACACTTCCGACACTCTGCTTCCTGTCAGCAATTCATTCAATCCTTTCAGTTCCTCTGTCGCTGTTGCATTCGCTCCCAAGTTGGGACATTCTACTTGTGCCTCTGAATTGTCTACCTTCTTCATGGAACCATGGCTGCTCGTCTACCATATGGACAGTTACCTTGAATATATTTCATCTATTTCCTTGATCTCTTCTCTCACCTCCTTTCCTCCTGAATAGAGCAAAAACAGACCTGTCCTAGTCCCACCTTTCCACCACACCAACATAAACATTCAACATCCTTTGCAATTTCAGCTATCTCCAATAAAATCTCATCACATGAGGCATTTCTCCACTTTCCACCCTATTCAGCTTTACAGAGGAATCACTCTCTTCATGATTCCCAGGCACAGTCTTCCATTCCCACCTACCACTCCGCATCACATTCTCCCATACAGTTATGGGAAATGCATCACTTATGTTTTCACATCTTCCCATCCCACTATCATGGACCCAAACAGGCTTTGAGCTTCTTGCCATCTAGTGTAGTCATTCAGTGTTCACTTAATTTAATTAACTTCACCACTAACTTTCACCCTGCCCTCAAATTCACCTGGACAATCTCTGACATCTTTCTCTGCTTACTTAATCTCTGTGTCTACATCACAGGGGGCAAACTAGTGACCAATGTTTACAAGTTCACAAGTTATAGCAGTAGAATTAGGCAATTCAATCAAGGCTGATCTCTGCCTTCTAATCCCATTTTCCTGCCATCTCCCCATAACCCTTGACACCCGTTCAAATCAAGAATGTGTCTATCTCTGCCTTAAAAATATCAACTGACGTGGCCTCCACAGCCCTCTGTGGCAATGAGTTCCACAAATTAAATATCATCTGACTAAAGAAATTCCTCCTCACCACCTTTCTAAAAGAGCACCCTTTAATTCTGAGACTATGTCCTCTGGTCCTAGGCTCTCCCATCAGTGGAAACATCCTTTCCACATCCACTCTATATATGCCTTTCATTATTCTGTAAGTTTCAATGAGGACCACACCTGGAGTATTGTGCGCAGTTTTGGTCTCCAAATTTGAGGAAGGACATTCTTGCTATTGAGGGAGTGCAGCGTCGGTTCACAAGGTTAATTCCCGGGATGGCGGGACTGTCATATCCTGAGAGAATGGAGAGGCTGGGGATCTTATTGAAACATATATGATTATTAAAGGTTTGGACACGCTAGAGGAAACATGTTGCCGATCTTGGGTGAGTCGAGAACCAGGGGCCACAGTTTAAGAATGTGCGGTAAGCCATTTAGAACAGAGATGAGGAAACACTTTTTCACACAGGGAGTTGTGAGTCTGTGGAATTCTCTGCCTTACAATTCTCTGGATACATTCAAGAGAGAGCTAGATAGGGCTCTTAAAGGTAGCGGAGTCAGTGGATATGGGGAGAAGGCAGGAATGAGGTACTGATTGTGGATGATCAGCCATGATCGCATTGAATGGCAGTGCTGGCTTGAAGGGCTGAATGGCCTACTCCTGCAATTGTCTATTGTCTATTGTCTACTGACACACTTCAAACTTCTAAACTCTAGCGAGTAAAGGCCCAATGCTGTCAAACGCTAATCATATGCGAACCCACTCACCCCAGGAATCATTCTTGTAAACCTCCTCTGGACCCTCTCCAGAGCCACCACATCCTTCCTCAGATATGGGGCTCAAATTTGCTCACAGTAAATGTCTAGTACAAGCTTACCAACTTGCATTTATCTGGAGTGCACATTCTCCCACTTTCCCTCTTGCAATGATGCAATGCCTGACTCTTAATTCCTCTCTCCCTGCTGCATTTGCACCTGAGATGAGGCTTTCCCTTCTGGGACATCCAAGATGTAAACCTGGCTCCCCCCCCCCCGCTATCATAGATTGATTCCTCATCCATATCTCTTCTATGTCCTGTAAATCTGTTCTTGTTCCCCTTCCCTCCGCACGGAACAAGGATAGAGATCCCTTGGTCCTCGCCTTGCACCCCATCAGTCTTCGCATCCAAAACATTACCTTCCAACATTTCCATCACATCCAACATGATCCCACAACCAGTCACATCTTCCTATTCCTATACCTTTTCAGCTTCTGCAGAGACCACTTCCTCCACCTCCTCCACAGGTCCACTCGTCCCTTCTCATCCATAAACCCCTTTCCCAGGCACTTTTCCCTGTAAATGCAGGGGAAGTGACACCTGTCCCTATTACCTCCTCTCTCACCTCCATCGAGAGACCCCAGCAGTCCTTCCACGTGCACCTCTTCCAACTGCATCTACAGTATCTATGTACCCTCTGTGGTCTCCTGTACTTCGTCGAGACCAAGCATAGACTCGACGACAGTTTCGCCGAACACTTGTGTTCAGTCCGCCGAAGCCTTCCGGATCTCCCGGTTGCTAACCGTTTAATTCCCCTTCCCATTCCCATCTGACCTTTCTGTCCTGGGCCTCCTCCATTTCCAGAATGAGGCCACATGCAAAATGGAGGAACAGCACCTTATATTCCGCTTGAGTAGCTTACAAACCAATGGTCTGAACATTGAACATTTAAGTAACTTTTAAAATCCCGGCCCCTCACTTTACCTTTTCCCTGCCACACTCCCTTTTGGCCCACCCCCCCCACTCCATCATACACCAAGAAGCACCTATTGCTCCCCCTCCCCTACATTCCTTCCTCCAGCTTCACAATCTGCGCATTTTCAATCCTGGTCATTGACCCCTTTTTTTCATCTCTGGCCTTTGACCAAACATCTGCCTATCAAAGCCCCTCTATCCTGTGCTCACCCACTATCCCCCAGTATTTATCATGCTTTTTCTCCCTTCAAGCTTCCCCCCCCCCCCTCCACCCGCACCTACAATCAGACTGCAGAATGCCTGGATAGAGTGGATGTATAGAGAATGTTTACACGAGTGGGAGAGTCTAGAACAAAAGGGCACAGCCACAGAATAAAAGAGAGTCACTTTTGAAAGGAGATGAATGTTACATTCCGGACTGCAGAATGAAGAACACGACTTACACACTGGTTGCCTGGATCACGAGAGAGATTTATTACCCAGCATTCCGTGCTGATATTGAACACTAACTCATTAACATACACATGAATATGTATGAATACATTACACTGCTCTCCTTTTTGTAAGTATTAAATCTATGTACTCGGTTACAATTTTGTTGTTGTGATACTTGACTTAAACCAGTATTTATTTTACATTTCTACACATTTTTGTTTTATTTGTGCAGTGAGTTATTTAATTTACAAACCTAATCTGACAACTGGTTTATAGATCCTGACTGATTGTCTAACAGTAACAGATGTAACAGGTTTAGGTGTTGACTCAACTGTAGGCTTGTTTGGCTCTGTTTTAATACCCTGATTTTGACCAGAGGAATCTGTTCCTTTGTCTGTACTGACTGAACTTTGTGTTTCAATCACAGTGGTCTCTTCCAACTCACGTTCAGATAAAAACTCAGGGATTAGGACTTCATGCTCAGTTTTTGGTTCATCTTTGGCTGGAATAATTTGATCAACAAGAACATTTTTGATCCTATCTCCAACTTCAACTAAGTATCTTTTTGTTCCACACACTTCCGCTATTTTCCCAACATCTAATTTCTCTCAACTGGACTTATTGGGAGGACTGAGAACACAAACTTGCTCATCTGGCTTGAAGTTCCTCTCCTTTTTGTGGGAGTCAAAATGGCGTTTTTGACTTAACTGGTTTTACTTAACTCTCAAGGCCAAATTGGATTGAACTAGACTTAGGCGTGTTCTTAGCCTTCTCTGCATCAACAGTTCTGCAGGTGAGTAACCTGTTGTTGTGTGTTCTGTGGTTCTGTACTTCAGCAAGAAACTAGCCAAACAATGTTTCATGTTGAGCTTTGAACTACCCTGCAAAACCTGTTTCTCAAGAGCATCTTTGACAACTCTAACAGACCTTTCTTGTGCCACGTTGGAGGCTGGGGAAACACTAAACTTGTTTTTAGTCTCTTCCTTTGGGGGGAATGCGACCTTTTCTTGTCGTATCCCCCATCTCCGTCTCCGTCTGCACTGAGGCCTAATCGCGGAGCTAGCGGCCTCCAACTGGGACCGTCCTCGGGGCTCCGGAGGCAGAGCCAGGACTTACCATCGCGAAGCTGGTCGACTTCGGGGCTGTGGTGGCGCTGCGGCGGTGGCAGCCCGACTTCGGAGACTCGGAGGCTCGGCCGCGGGCCCAGTGGACGACAACGTCGGGAGCTCGCAGGTCCCAGGTTGGTGACCAGTTCTCCGGAGCTCCCACAACAACAGCTTCGCCCGTTGGACTGGAGGGTGGCAGCTTCGTCCGCCCCGGGGCGCGGAGTTTGAACCGGCCCATTCACGAAGCTTGGATTCGGCCGCGGGACTTACCATCACCCGACGGGGTCCCGACATCGAAAGCCTGGATCGCCTCAATGCAGAGGGAGAAGAAGGAGGGAAAAGCCAAGGACTTTAAGACTTTTACCTTCTTTCATAGTGAGGAGGTGCCTGGTAGACTCACTGTGCTGGATGTTAATCTGTGTTCATCATGTGTGTTGTTATTTTATTCTATGTTATGACTGCAAGGTTCACAATTTCGTTCAGATTGAAAAGTCTGAATGACAATAAAGGATACTTTGACTGACTTGACTTTGACCCCATACGTTTAACCTCAATCCATTTGGAATGACTATCTACTAGCACCAGAAAGTGATCATTACCCTTTTCACAAAAATCTACATGAACTTTCTGAAAAGGTCTACTTGGCCATGACCAGGGTTGCAGTGGAGTTTTTGGTGGTTTACTCCGGCAATTTTAGCAGACGCTGCGTTTGCTCACCAGTGACTCAATGTCACTGTCAATACCAGCCCAAAATACAAAACTTCTGGCAATTGACTTCATGCTTACTATGCTAGGATGTTCGGCATAAAGTTCATTCAAAATTTTGTTTCTCAAAGACTCTGGCACAACCACTCTGTAACCCCACTTAATGCATCCCTGCTCACATGATAATTCATGGCGTCGATTATGAGTTCAGAATTATGATTATGAATCAGGATTATGAATTAATGGCTTCAGCTCTGAGTTCAGAACTGAGTTCAATCCACTATCGATTTCAGTCCAACCGTTCAAGGTCTGTTCATAGACCCACTTCAGCACAGTGTCTTTCTTTGTTTCTGCTGCAATTTCTGTTGCAGTACTGGAAAGTCTTCATCTACAACTTGCAGTGTGTTGATTCAGTTCCCACATCAGAGTTCTCATGGAGCAACCGGGACAACACATCTGCAACTGCGTTGCACTTGGAGCTTCTGTACCCAACCTTGTAGTCATACTGGGACAGCAGAATTGCCCAGCGCAACATCCCTAGTGTGTGTAGGCTTGTGTTAATGTGCAGGGGTCGCTGGTCGGCGCGGACTTAGTGGGCCAAAGGGCCTATATCTGCAATGTATCTCTAAACTAAACTAAACTAAAATAGTGGACTGAGAACAAAAAGTAGGAATAAGTGGTTCTTTATTTACAAGTGGCAGGCAGGTAGAGATAGGATAGAGAGTCAGAACCATATTTCCAATGTGGAAAAGTCAAATAAATAAATATAATATCTCAAGTCTGCAGATGACACAAAGCTGGCTTGGGGTGCAAGGTATGTGTCAAAGATCCTATGCCTCTCCCCCCCACTATAGGGTCTTTGGATTGTGTAACTGCTCCAGAGTCACTTGCACAAGTTGCGAGTGTTCAAATGCATTGTAGATGCAGTAGGGTGTGAATAAATGTTAAGTTATGCACTTTAGTGGCAAAAAACATTAATTTAGATTATTATCTGAATGGCAATAGATTAGAAAGGCAGAAATGCAATGTGGTCCCTGTGCACCACTCAATGAATAGTGCAGCAGATGGTTGGCAAGACAAATGATGACCTTCAGAGCCTGCGGAATTGAGTACGGGAGCAGCAGTGTCCTGATGAGAGTCTTGGTGAGACAATACCTTGGGTAGAATATAGAATATAGAATATAGAATGATACAGCAGAGAATTAGGCTTTTCAGTTCACAATCTCTGTGCCACACCCGACACCAGGTTAAACTGATCATATCTTCCTGAATGTGATCCATATTCTTCCATACCCTCCATGCGCCTAGCTAAAAGCATGTTAAATTCACCTAACATATCTGCGTCCACCACAAACCTTGGCATCTCTTTCTAGGCAACCACACGCTCTGTGTAGACATTTGCCCTGCATATCTCCTTTAAATGTTGCACCTCTCACCTTAAAGCTCTGGCCTCTAGTCTTTGACATTTCCTCCTTTGAAATCTATACATGACTGAGGTTCTGATCTTGTTATCTTCTGGTTTGCGCGGTCATTCTATTTGTGCAATAAACGCTACGCGATAGTGCTATGATTTTTCGCCAGGTTACTCACCCTTCTCCTATGCTGTGATTGTACCAAGTTTTGTTCCGATCGGTGGTCTAATCTAAAAGTTAGCAAGGTTTAAAAAATCGTTAAAACCGCGCATGTGCAGATCGATCTCCTCTCCTGCCATTCCGCGGGACGGTCCGCCCCTTCTGGCGCCATCGTGTCTTTACTGGAGCTGAGGGTGGCCGGCAGAGGTTTCCATCACGTCTTTAATGGAGCTGAGGATGGCCGGCAGAGGTTTCCAACCGGGCACAATTTTTGGAGGGAACGGAAGCTCGGTGCGACAGGTGAGATGTTGCCAAACGGAAAGTGGGGACTTTGATCCAGGTGGAGGAGAACGTCCAGTGACCAGCGCCCACTGAGAGTCACCATCGCACCGTCAGCTCCAGCCCCTTCCCCTCTTGTCACTCTCGCCCCCACACACATCTCTCGCCCACACACGCATCTCCTGCCCACCCCCTCCCCGCCCACACACCCATCCCTCCCCCACACACTCCTGTGCAGTAATACCTACGTGTTCTACGCAACAATGGGAACCCAATGGGCGGGAATGGCTGTGCCGCCGGAGAGCCACGAAGAGTGGATGGGGGGGGGGGTTGAGGGGGGATGGAGTGAGTGCAGGATGCTCCCCCCCACCCCCACCAGCCCCCACCTGAAGCCATCCCCCCTCCCCCGGCTGCAGAACGCTCTCCCACCCCTCCCCCCCACCGTCCATCGACAACCCCCACCTGAAGCCATCCCCCTCCCCAGGCTGCAGGACGCTCTCCACCCCCCCTCCCCCCCCCGGCCCCCGACAGGACCCTCCTGAAGCCGTCCCCCTCCCCCGCTGCAGGACACTACTCCCCCCCCGGCCCCCGCCTGAAGCTGTCCCGTCCCCAGCTGCAGGGACCCTAACCCTCCCTCACCGGACCCCAATAGCCCCCGCCTGAATCCGTGCTTCTACCCCGGCTGCAGATGCTCCCCCCACCGGCCCCCGACAGCCCCCACCCGAAGCCGTACCCCCCCCACCCCCCGGCTGAAGAACGCAACAAAAGATGCAACAAGAAAAATTGACTGAATAAATCTCATCTTTAACGTTTAAATTGTTGTTATATTTTAAGAATTATTAAATCCCTTTTCCACTTGCCGTGCCCGTTAACTGCGCCTGCACAGTAATACATGCATACGTCACAATGGGAACACAATGGTCGGCAATGGCTGCGCCGCCGGAGAGCTGCTAAGGTGCTAAGAGTGGATGGGGGGGGAGGGGGGAGTTCGTTGAGGGGGGAGTTCGTTGAGGGGGGATGGAGTGAGTGCGTGGGGGGGGGGGGGGAAGGGCAAGGGGCAGAGTAGGTGGGGTGAGGGGAGTGGGGGGTTAAGCGAAGGAGGGAGGATCATGGGCGTCACAACGGGAACCCGTCAGCCCTGCCTGCGCAGTTAGAGGCTATGGGTGTGTGTTGGATTACTGCATTGGAGGAACGGGTTACATTGGGGGAACAGAACAGTGGTGGCATATTGCGTTGCGGAATGGGTTGCATTGGGGGACCAGGCCTCCCGTGTGACTGGGACCCAACGGGTCACACTTAGTCTAGTATGGTTCTAACTCCCTACCCCATCTATACTTATATCCCTATATAATTTTCTATATTCGATGTTCTACTCAACAAAATTTTCTAGACTTCTATCAGGTCTCCCCTCAGCCTCAGACCCTGCAGAAAAAACAATCTAAATATTTCCAACCTTTCCGTATAGCTAACACGCTCTAATGCAGACAGCAATCCAGTGAACCTGTGTAAGAAAGAACTGCAGATGCTGGTTTAAATCGAAGGTAGACACAAAATGCTGGAGAAACTCAGCGGGTGAGGCAGCATCTCTGGAGAAGGAATGGGCAACATTTCGGGTTGAGACCCTTCTTCAGACTGATCAATGGGCGACATTTCGGGTCGAGACCCTTCTTCAGACTGATTTCAGACTTCAGACTGATTTCAGACTTCAGTCTGAAGAAGGGTCTCGACCCGAAACGTCGCCCATTCCTTCAATCCAGTAAACCTCTTCTGTACCATCTCCAAAGCCTCCACATCCTTTCTGTATGGCAACCAGACCTGCACACAAAACACCAAATGTGGCCTAGGTAAATTCCTATAAAGCTGCAACATGACCTCCAGATTCTTATTCACTATGCTCCAACCGATGTAGGCAAAGTATGAAATTCTGAAGGTTTCGGCCTGAAACGTTGCCTATTTCCTTCGCTCCACAGATGCTGCTGCACCCGCTGAGTTTCTCCAGCACTTTTGTCTACCTAGGCAAAGTATTACGTACATATTCAATATTCAGGAGGGATAGAGAGAAAGGAAAAGGAGGTGGGGTAGCGTTGCTGATTAGAGAGGAGATTAACGCAATGGAAAGGAAGGACATTAGTTTGCAGGATGTGGAATCGGTATGGGTAGAGCTGCGAAACACTAAGGGGCAGAAAACGCTGGTGGGTGTTGTGTACAGGCCACCTAACAGTAGTAGTGAAGTTGGAGATGGTATCAAACAGGAAATTAGAAATGCGTGCGACAAAGGCAAAACCGTTATAATGGGTGACTTCAATCTACATATAGATTGGGTGAATCAAATTGGCAGGGGTGCTGAGGAAGAAGATTTTTTGGAATGTATGCGGGATAGTTATCTAAATCAACATGTAGAGGAACCAACGAGAGAGCAGGCTATTTTAGACTGGGTATTGAGTAATGAGGAAGGGTTAGTTAGCAGTCTTGTTGTACGTG
Source organism: Amblyraja radiata (assembly GCF_010909765.2). Classification (NCBI taxonomy): domain Eukaryota; kingdom Metazoa; phylum Chordata; class Chondrichthyes; order Rajiformes; family Rajidae; genus Amblyraja; species Amblyraja radiata. The sequence goes on from NC_045961.1 coordinate 22,645,268, forward strand.
CCCCCTTGGGCAAGAGTGCCACTGTACGACCGTGACCATAATATGGTTGAGTTCTTCATTAGGATGGAGAGTGACATTGTTAATTCAGAAACAATGGTTCTGAACTTAAAGAAAGGTAACTTTGAGGGTATGAGACGTGAATTGGCCAAGATTGACTGGCAATTAATTCTAAAAGGGTTGACGGTGGATATGCAATGGAAGACATTTAAAGACTGCATGGATGAACTACAAAAATTGTTCATCCCAGTTTGGCAAAAGAATAAATCAGGGAAGGTAGTGAATCCGTGGATAACAAGGGAAATCAGGGATAGTATCAAAGCGAAGGATGATGCGTACAAATTAGCCAGAAAAAGCAGCATACCAGAGGACTGGGAGAAATTCAGAGACCAGCAGAGGAGGACAAAGGGCTTAATTAGGAAAGGAAAAATAGATTATGAAAGAAAACTGGCAGGGAACATAAAAACTGACTGCAAATGTTTTTATAGATATGTGAAAAGAAAGAGATTAGTTAAAACAAACGTAGGTCCCTTGCAGTCAGAAACAGGTGAGTTGATCATGGGGAACAAGGATATGGTGGACCAATTGAATAACTACTTTGGTTCCGTCTTCACTAAGGAAGACATAAATAATCTGCCGGAAATAGCAGGGGACCGCGGGTCAAAGGAGTTGGAGGAATTGAGTGAAATCCAGGTTAGCCGGGAAGTGGTGTTGGGTAAATTAAATGGATTAAAGGCCGATAAATCCCCAGGGCCAGATAGGCTGCATCCCAGAGTACTTAAGGAAGTAGCTCCAGAAATAGTGGATGCATTAGTAATAATCTTTCAAAACTCTTTAGATTCTGGAGTAGTTCCTGAGGATTGGCGGGTAGCAAACGTAACCCCACTTTTTAAGAAGGGAGGGAGAGAGAAAACGGGGAATTACAGACCAGTTAGTCTAACATCGGTAGTGGGGAAACTGCTAGAGTCAGTTATTAAAGATGGGATAGCAGCACATTTGGAAAGTGGTGAAATCATTGGACAAAGTCAGCATGGATTTACAAAAGGTAAATCATGTCTGACGAATCTTATAGAATTTTTCGAGGATGTAATTAGTAGCGTGGATAGGGGAGAACCAGTGGATGTGGTGTATCTGGACTTCCAGAAGGCTTTCGACAAGGTCCCACATAAGAGATTAGTTTACAAACTTAAAGCACACGGCATTGGGGGTTCAGTATTGATGTGGATAGAGAACTGGCTAGCAAACAGGAAGCAAAGAGTAGGAGTAAACGGATCCTTTTCACAATGGCAGGCAGTGACTAGTGGGGTACCGCAAGGCTCAGTGCTGGGACCCCAGCTATTTACAATATATATTAATGATCTGGATGAGGGAATTGAAGGCAATATCTCCAAGTTTGCGGATGACACTAAGCTCGGGGGCAGTGTTAGCTGTGAGGAGGATGCTAGGAGACTGCAAGGTGACTTGGATAGGCTGGGTGAGTGGGCAAATGTTTGTCAGATGCAGTATAATGTGGATAAATGTGAGGTTCTCCATTTTGGTGGCAAAAACAGGAAAGCAGACTATTATCTAAATGGTGGCCGACTAGGAAAAGGGGAGATGCAGCGAGACTTGGGTGTCATGGTACACCAGTCATTGAAAGTGGGCATGCAGGTGCAGCAGGCAGTGAAGAAAGCGAATGGTATGTTAGCTTTCATAGCAAAAGGATTTGAGTATAGGAGCAGGGAGGTTCTACTGCAGTTGTACAGGGTCTTGGTGAGACCACACCTGGAGTATTGCGTACAGTTTTGGTCTCCAAATCTGAGGAAGGACATTATTGCCATAGAGGGAGTGCAGAGAAGGTTCACCAGACTGATTCCTGGGATGTCAGGACTGTCTTATGAAGAAAGACTGGATAGACTTGGTTTATACTCTCTAGAATTTAGGAGATTGAGAGGGGATCTTATAGAAACTTACAAAATTCTTAAGGGGTTGGACAGGCTAGATGCAGGAAGATTGCTCCCGATGTTGGGGAAGTCCAGGACAAGGGGTCACAGCTTAAGAATAAGGGGGAAATCCTTTAAAACCGAGATGAGAAGAACTTTTTTCACACAGAGAGTGGTGAATCTCTGGAACTCTCTGCCACAGAGGGTAGTCGAGGCCAGTTCATTGGCTATATTTAAGAGGGAGTTAGATGTGGCCCTTGTGGCTAAGGGGATCAGAGGGTATGGAGAGAAGGCAGGTACGGGATACTGAGTTGGATGATCAGCCATGATCATATTGAATGGCGGTGCAGGCTCGAAGGGCCGAATGGCCTACTCCTGCACCTAATTTCTATGTTTCTATGTTTCTATGTTTGGTCTCCTTATGTGCAAAAGAGTGTTCTTGCTCTGATTCAGAGTGCAGTTAACCTTTAGCAAGATAATTTATGTGATGGCAGGACTGATGTATGAAGAAAGACTGGGATAATTCACATGAGTTCAGAGGAATGACAGGGTAGCTCATTGAAATTTATAAAATCCTCACAGAACTGGATAGATTAGATACCAGAAGAATGTTTCCAGTGGTGGAAAAGTTGAGAACTAGAGGCCTTAGCCCAAACAAATAGAGTACATAAAACTCTTATAATCCAACATACAGGGACATTGAATATGCCACATATGGCATTTTATTCTGAACCAATGTGATCAATACCCCAACATATTTTTTTTAGTTCACATTTTTTTGGGATGTCACCACTTTATAATAAATTTCCCCGTAAACTAGATAGGTTTAAAGGACCCAGGACCTGGTGGATTTCTTCACCAAAGGGTGGTAAATCTTTGGAATTCTCTGCCGTAGAAGGCAGTTCAAACCATTAAAGATCTTCAAGAAGTATAACTGTTAAGGTTAAAGAGGTCAAGAGATGTTGGAGAAAGCGAGAACACAATGATGAATTTAGATAGTGAGCACAAGCACATTGAATGGCAGAGCAGATTTGAAGAATCAAATGAATTACTCCCACTCCTAATTACGATGTTTGCATAATAACAATTTCTAGAAACTGGATCCAATAGCAACAGGATTTTGTAGTACATGATTCAATTTGAATATACAATTTGACTGAATGTTCCCCTTCCTCCACGTATTCAATTCTCTTAAGCATGTAGGATCTGGGATTCACACCATGACAACTGTTGGCTTGCTACTCATGCTTGTGTGCATTTCTAGGTTTTTCACCATCCAAACATGCCTCCGACACCACTCACACAGAAGCAGAACTTCATGGAGTCATTGAAGAATCCTTCAACATTCATTTTGGGGTACATGTCTATGCAGGGCCCAATCTGTCAAGTCCAGCAATGGACGAAGTAATCTCTAGCTTCCTTTGAATAAGTTAATTGGTCCCCGTGGGACTCCCAATACATTCATTCACCACAGCAATCCTCACTACTCCCAGTTCACCACCTTTGCCTCACAGTACTGCACACCCCCAACCATTGATCAGTTTCCCAATACCATAACAGAATAATAATTCTTCAATCAAAAACTTCTCCAAACCCAATTTATTCCACAATAATCTCCACCAACTAACCCCTCGCCCCATGACCTTTACCAAACCGCGAGGCTGTCCCTATTTCTAATCCCTGGCTTGTCTCCTCGACCATACTACCCTCCTGAATCCCCAATCTGCACAAGGTCATAAGGTCATAAGGAATAGGAGTAGAATTAGGCCATTTGGCCCATCACGCCTACTGTGCAATTCAATCATGACTGATCTATCTCTCTCTCCTAACCCCATTTTCCTGCCTTCTCCCTATAACCTCTGACACCTGTACCAATCAAGAATATCTATCTCTGCCTTAAACATATCCACTGACTTGGCATCCACAGCCTTTTAGGGCAAAGAATCCCACAGATTCATCACCCTCTGAATAAAGAAATGTCTCCTCACCTCCTTCCTAAAAGAATGTCCTTTAATTCTGAGGCTATGACCTCTAGCCCTAGACTCTCCCACTAGTGGCAACATCCTTTCCACATCCACTCTATCCAAGCCTTTCACTATTCTGTATGTTTCAATGAGGTCCCCCCCCTCATTCTTCTAAACTCCAGCGAGTACAGGCCCAGTGCCGACAAATGCTCATCATCGGTTAACCTCCTCATTCCTGGGATCATTCTTGTTTCATACATGAAACCCCCTACCTGAATGCTGGGCCGATCTTTCTGCAAGTCTGAGCACAAGAGCCCCACCTTCAATTCCAACTCCCTGCCCAGTCTCACCACTTCTCCCATTCCCAGCCTCGCCCCTTCCCAATGCATGGTCCAATTACAAATTTATCTGACCTCCTTTGTGTTCTCTGCATTGGCCATACTCATGAAAGAAAGATTTGATTGTCCAAGTAGCTTTTTTACGCTACTTAATTTTGCATCAACAGGCACCAAAAAGTCTGTAGATTGAACTAGTTCCTGTGTGTGTGTAAAAGACAAAAATTGGATGGTGTGGCCATTAAGACAAAAACCTGGTTTTGGATTTAGTTTTTAGTGCGACAACGCTGAAACAGGCCCTTCGGCCCACCGAGTCCGCCCCACCAACCAGTGATCCCCACACATTAACACTGTCTTACCTAGGGATATTTTACACTTTTACCCAAACAATTAACCTAAAATCCTGTACATCTTTGGAGTGTGGAAGGAAACCAAAGATATTGGAGAAAAGTCAGGCAGTCACGGGGAGAACGTAAAAACTCCAAACAGACAGCACCCATAGTAAGGATTAAACCCGGGTCTCCGACGTAGCAAGGCAGCAACTCTACCTCTGCGCCACCGTGTCGCCCTTATTACGCACATTTGTTTGAGGGGTGCACAGGCTTATCTGCTCCAAGGTCAGGAGTGTCTGTCAGTTTCCAGGTTAGGGCACCTTTAAGTGATGCTTGTATTATCTACACTCAATCTGTACCTCCATCACTAGTGATTTCAAGAGGCCTTTGATTGCCTTGGTGCCTAACTCCACCCTGATTGTTGTGTTCCACCATCCTCAAACTCAATTGTTACTCAGGCTGACTTCGGCTTGACCCCTCTCTTCATTTCACCACCCTGTCAGCCACTTCCCCTCACGTCACTTATGCAAAGGATGGAAGGTTCAGACAAAACAATGAGTGCCTAAGTGCATTGACACATTGTGCCACATAATAGAATTTCTAGTCCTTTATCCATTGATAGTGAGGCTGAGAAATATCATCTCCCACTTCCTCGTTGCCACACGTCCATTTCAGACGCTCTATTGTTGCTTTTCATTTTCATGATGAGGGTGGACAGGAATCTCTAAATGAAGTTGACATTGAAGATTCCATTAAGTCCAGCACTTTCAATTTTCAAACAACAGCAATACAGCACCGCAAATGATGCAGAGAGGTCTTTATCACTGGGCAAATTGATTATTTGTGATGCGCTGCTAGAATAAACATGGAGCTGTGTGGTGACGGGATGCCAAGTGGAATTACAAATTGTTTGTTCAGAACTAGACTTTATTAAAGCTCAAAAAAAGAATTCATTGCAAGAAATATTGCAAACATCTGGATGTTCAGGACAATAGGTCAACATGCAAGGTTAACATTTTCTTCACTGTCATATGGCCTGGGCAAAGCTAGCCCACTAGCCCATTTGCTCTCACTCTTCCAGGGTACCTTGATATTGTCTTCTCATTGGAGCTCCTATCTGACCCTAATACATGGTCACAGCACTCTCCAATTCTAAATGGAAGACGGGTGGGAAAATATAATTTCCAAGTTCAACTCCAGATTCCCCAATTGTATACTCGGAGGATCCCGTTGGATGAGGGGAGCCTGCCGAGCCACCGCTGCTCATCTTCCGAAGACCAGAGACCGAACGAGCGGATGGAGCCGGCAATGACAGACACAACGCGAGTAGGAGAGGAAAGGGAAATGGGATATAGCCTACCATGCCTTCAAGGTCGTCTGTGGGAGGTTCCTCTGGCGTACAAAGGTAGATGGGTGAGGAGAGGACATTGGTTGCTGGTGGACCAAGGGAAGGCGATGGTTGGAGGCCCCACATCAGCCTGGGGCTTGCCTAAATCGGGCACCGCTATTAAGAACTGGTGCGTGGACAGAACTTGGAAAATTACGTAAAACACGGTGCCTTTGGCATGCGGGCTCAGTAGACTATTTCTGTACAATCGGGGGTGGTGTGGCAATACTCTATTGGACTTTCACTGTGCATTGGCCATTTGTACATGTGGCAATAAAGCACCATTGTATCTCACCAAAAATAAAGCAAATATCATACATCAATTGCCCCACCACAATTTATCTCATTTTAATAGCTCCGAAAGCTTTTGAATGTCAACATTTTCAGAAGGGTGGAATTGGTTCTGGTGTATCCATGTTTTTGTTGCATGGTGTGTGATACATGCCCCATTCCTCAACTCACAGGGTGTCTTGGCCTGCAAGATATCCCCTCCAGGTCTAGATAGGGCAGTGCAGAATAGCAACATTGTTTAGTGGTGATTGCATATGGTGGGCCCCACTAAACAAAACCCAGGCCCATTTATATCTAATTCAAGATGGAATGTCCAGGAGAATGTATGAGAGGTGTTCATTTCCATGAACTTGCTGAGGGTAGACGCAAAATGTTGGAGTAACTCTGCGGGACAGGCAGTATCTCTGGAGGGAAGGGAATGGGTGTTGTTTCGGGCCGACACCCTTCTTCAGAATTACTCCAGCATTTTGTCTCTATCTTCGGTTTAAACCAGCAGCTGCAGTTCCTTCCAATAGACAATAGACAATAGACAATAGGTGCAGGAGTAGGCCAATCGGCCCTTTGAGCCAGCACCGCCATTCAATGTGATCACGGCTGATCATCCCCAATCAGTACTCCGTTCCTGCCTTCTCCCCATATACCCTGACTCTGCTATTTTTAAGAGCTCTATCTAGCTCTCTCTTGAAAGCATCCAGAGAACCGGCCCCCACCACCCTCTGAGGCAGAGAATTCCACAGACTCACCACTCTCTGTGGGAAAAAGTGTTTCCTTGTCTCCGTTTTAAATGGCTTACTCCTTATTCTTAAACAGTGGCCCATGGTTCTGGACCAGGTTCCCATCCCTGGTTCCCATCGATGAACTTGCTGCTCTTCTTCTAAATAGTCGAGGTTCCAGTTTTAGAAGGTGCTGTAGAAAGTCATTTTAATAAGTATTTAGAGTTCGCCATATATTTTTATACTCTGTTGGAATGATGAGCCGATGATTGGGTGAGAGAATATTCAGGCAATGAAGTGGCTTTCTGTGCTTTCAGCTTCTTTATCTTGGATTTTGTCAAGTTTCTTGAGTTTTGTTGGAGCTGCGTCTATCTAATTAATCCTGCTCCTACAAGCATGTTGTGATAGCCACTCCTAAATGGCTGACTGGCAGTGGGTGGTAGCATTGAGAAGCATGGACCATTTCCATGTTAGGTTACAGCAGGAAATGTTCTGGAAAAAATCCATCAAGCCTTTCACCTCTTCCTGCTTTCAACGTGAGCAGGTCCTTTCATCTTATTCTGTTTGAAGTTCAACTTCTTAATATATGGGCACTGCACCCTCTAAATCTCAATTGAAGAGGAGTAGAATAATATAACTACTAAGATCAACTCCTACAAGCCCAATTGTATACAGCGATGAAAATATAATAAATATATACAATAGCTCTTTACAATTGAAAATCACCGATGAACCTTTGAAACAGCATAGCTAGCGATGAATGAAGTAGGGGAATGGTCCTCCCTACAACCATTTTCTGTTCATGCTCTCCATGATAAGCACATGTGATCAGATTGCCACAGTCCACTGGGACAGAGTTAGCACCAAACAAGAGCTGCAACAACATCGATAATAACAGAGGCCAAGTCAGTGGACATTTTTAAGACAGAGATAGATAGATTCCTGATTTGTACAGGTGTCAATGATATCTTAAAGGTGTAGATTAACAGATTTTTGATTTGTATGGGTGTCAGGGGTTATGGGGAGAGTAGACTCGACGGTGGAGTAGACTTGATGGGCCAAACGGCCTAAATCTGCTCCTTACACTTATGAACATGAACTTATAAACTTTCTATTCCATATACTTCAGGTATGGGCATGGAAATAGCCAAGACGTTCCATTGGCATTAAGTAATGAGCTTGATTCATTCCAATCAAAATTTAGATGGAAGTCATCACCTATGATGGCAAATAAAAATTGCATTTTGAGGCCAAATTTCATGGCTGCATCTTTCATCTGTTACATTTATTTTGTAATACAACTCATCTATATCCTAATAAAAGATGCACTGATTAAAATTCTAGGTATAATGTTGCTAAAAGCAAACTACAAATTATCAATACGTTGCTTCACACTAGTCAAAAATCTTCAGTCTTACATCTTAAATCTTTAAGTAAGAGGGGAACAAATTAATTGAAACCTGAGGGGCAACATTTTTATACAGAGGGTGGTGGGTAAATGGAATTAGTTGCCAGAGGAAGTGGCTGACGCGGATAAAATAACATTTAAAATACACGACGCACTGTAAAGATAGAAAAGTATTAGAGGGATATGGGTAAAAGGAATTAGCTTATATGAGGCACCTTGGTCAGCATAAACAACTTGGGCTGAAGGGCCTGTTTCCATGCTGTATGCTGTGACTCTCTGTCACAGAAACATGGCATGTAGTTTACAGCCATCACCTTTCTTCAGATCTCATTGACTTTAGTATATTCGTCTTAGTTTGAAGCTGCTTGATTTGAATGTTCTAATAATTGAATTTTCAGCACCAAAGTCCCACTAAACCTTGTTAATTGAAATTGTTTTTGTGGTGATATCTTGCAGTTACCATTAAATCTATCATTATCACTCTTTCAGGAAATACATTCCAGATCACAACAATTTTCTGCATAAAATCAATTCTTTCTCCACCCTCTTTTTCTTTGTTGATTACTTTAAATTTATATCTTGTGCTAACTGACTCAACTGTTACAGAAAATATTGACTCATTTGTTCGAATCCCTCCCAGTTTTTAACATCTCTAACCAACCTTCCCATAATCTTCCAATAAACAGTCTTGGACCTAAAATGTTAACTGTTTCCCTTTCCAAAGACTTCATGTCCTATTGAGAATTCCCAGCATTTTCTGTTTTATTTCAGATTTCCATTGTCAGCAGTATTGTTTTCTCTTCCCTTAACCTTCTCTTCCCTGTGGGGATTCCCAGCTGCTCCAGCAGGGCTAGGGATAGACCATAGACCAGATTGTGGTACATGGTGCTGTCTCGGACATTCGCATGGAATAGTCATACAATCTGTTGCTGCCTAACATTGATCAATGTTAATCATCAACAGATTATTATTATTCCATAACATCCCAATGTATTGGAGGAATATAAAGATAGGAGGAAAGAACTGAGGAATAAAAGGAAATGAGGAAAGGTCTCAAGCAGGCAACTTGCATGGCCAAAGGTACACAAAAAAGCTGGAGAAACTCAGCGGGTGCAGCAGCATCTATGGAGCGAAGGAAATAGGCAACGTTTCGGGCCGAAACCCTATTTCCTTCGCTCCATAGATGCTGCTGAGTTTCTCCAGCTTTTTTGTGTACCTTTGATTTTCCAACATCTGCAGTTTTTTTTGTTTTTTTTAATGCCAAAGCTTTTTATTGCTATGTTAAAAACAAGAGGGTAAATCGGGGAGAAGTTCGGAGCTCTCAAGAATTAAAAAGAGAATCTGTGCTTGGGGTCTGGGAATGTAGGTGAGGTACCAAAGGAGTACTTTGCATCTGATTCCACTAAGGTGAAGAACGGGGGGGGGGGGGGGGGGGACGACGACAGTGAGATCAGTATTGAGAATACTAAATATGCAAGGCAGTTTGAGGTTAAGCAAGAGATGTAATTTTATTCCTGTGCTGTCCTGTTCTATGTTCTACGCCTATTTCAGCATTAAAAAGTGACGATTTGTTAGTGTTAAGGGTCTGATTTTTTCGGTGACTGTCGGCATCATTGACTGACGTATCGGGTCACCAAAAAAGTTGTGGCATGATGTGGCGTGACACGGAGTGACAACGTATTGACGCGTGGTGTCTCCTCAAGTGTCGCAACATTTTTTGTCGCTGCTGGATTTTGAAATGTTCAAAATCCTTCGGTGACCCTGATACGTCAGTCAATGATGCCGGCAGCTGCCGAAAAAAATCGCCAAGTGGGACAAGCCCTTTATCCTGACCAAAACAGTGCAATATCATTTCCATGTGGACAATATATCTTCTATTACTACTTGTAGTGAAAGTTTGTGGAATACTAGAGGAATTGAGTAATGGGCCAGAGATACCTCATCCAATTGGAAACAAAATGTTGGAAAAGTCCTCAGGTGATGGGGGTGAATAGAGGGTCAGATTATGGGGCATATGGGCAACCTTAACTCTTGTAGAGTGGGGATATACTCCAGCTCCACTTGTCTACACAAGAGTTAGATCTTTAAAAGATGAAACAGCTCAAATAGTTTGTTTGGCATCCTGGTAGGATGCTGAAGAACAGTGAGCAGAGTTGTGCTGTTTGTCATGATGGCACCACTGCTATCTCCCTCTCCCCTGACATCAGTCTGAAGAAGGGTCCTGACCCAAAACTTCACCCATTCCATCTCTCCAGTGATGTCCCAGCTTATTGTGTCTATCTTCAGTTTAAACCAACATTTGCAGTTCCTTCCTACACACTTATAGTTCAATCTATTTAGCATCAATTTTAGGCACAAGAAGTGGATGAGGTCCATAGCAATTACTACCCCCTGAAACGTCCAAATGGCCTATCAGTGGAGTGTCATGACAGATGCCTCTGCCTATAGCCAAGAGGCTTTTTGCCATTTTGGATACTGGACATTATTTACAAAGAACTGTCGGGATTCCTAATCCTGACTGATGAAATGCAACTCAATAGATTTTGTTCAATTATGAGACATATCAGCGGTTCCTGGCAACAAGATCGTAAGTCCTGGCAGAGGGAGGAGATGGCTGTGTGCACAAAACTACAATCATGGTGTGTAGAGAAGGGTTTAAGATACTATGAAAGCAGATTATTTTTCATTCTTCAGTCTTCATCAATATCATTTGAAACTTTTCTTTGCTTGGTCCGCTACACAATTTCCAAAGTGATAGGAGCAGAATTAGGCCATTCGGCCCATCAAGTCTACTCCGCCATTCAATCATGGCTGATATATCTCTCCCTCCTAACCCCATTCACCTGCCTTCTCCCCATAATCCCTGACACGCTTCAGTGACACCACCTTTAAAACAGGCCAGAGTGTGAACATATGCTGCTCTTAGCCCTGCCCTGGAGTGGAATTACAGTCAGAGTATAGATCTATTCCAATCTGGGCATTGAACACATTCACTTATCCAATGTCAGGCCCATTTAAGAATGATGATAATCTGAATATTTCTCCTAACACTAGAGCACCTTTACCAACATGCAAGTCTACACCGATTTCGTCAATTGAATATCAAGCATATTAATTCCAAAATTCTCTTGTAATTTGACTTCTCTTACCTGCTGTACTTTCTTTCCACTTCCTTTTCTTTACATCAGATTTATTCTCGTACTGTCACTTCTTGTCTCTTTACCCACTGTTATTTCTATTCTCTGTAATATAACTTTTACTCTTTCATTTTCAGGATCATTTTTTCCCCCCTTTTTTTTTATTTGACTTTTATTTTGAGGATAACCACAGTTGTACACTTGGGAAGGTAGAAATTGAACAAGAAACAAAGAGGACAAGTGAAAACTGCAAGGCACTAGTTATGTGTTTCGTGTTATTAACTGTGCTTTTGCAAGCATGACAACAAATTCTGACTGGAGCATTTCTACAACACTGATCTCAGCCTTTGCATGTGATAACAAACCACATAACCAGCCACTCACAGTGAATTGAAAATGACAGAGGGCAGTAATCTCGCAAAAATAATAAAGTTACATTAATTAAAATATTAGAATGTAGTGGATCTGGCTTCCGTAAACCACCATCACACCTCAAATGATAACAGATTCACCCTATGAAAATTACTGATGATAATCTTTGCACTTCAAGAGTCCTTCAGGTTGATAAACACCTTTGTACTTTGTTGAAATGCTGGTCTGACAGGCAAATTTGTGTAGATATTGAGAACATTGAGGCTGCCACTCTTTAAAGCTGGAAGAACAACAAGATAAGTTCAGATTCCCTGTCAAATATATGATGTAATACAATTATAATTAATTCCTAGAGTACTAAGGATGTAATTATGACATTGTTTCCATGGTAACACCTAAACCCGATGAGCAGTGAAAAATGTTCTCTTTATTGCAGCTGAAGATTTGAACGTTTGTGCAAAGTCACAGAAACACCCCCTGGTGCAGTTACTCCGTGCTTTAGAACATAGAAACATAGAAACATAGAAAATAGGTGCAGGAGGAGGCCATTCGGCCCTTCGAGCCAGCACCGCCATTCATTGTGATCATGGCTGATCGTCGCCTATCAATAACCCATGCCTACCTTCTCCCCATATCCCTTGACTCCACGAGCCCCTAGAGCTCTATCTAACTCTCTCTTAAATCCATCCAGTGACTTGGCCTCCACTTCCCTCTTTGGCAGGGAATTCCATAAATTCACAACTCTCTGGGTGAACAAGTTTTTTCTCACCTCAGTCTTAAATGACCTCCCCTTTATTCTAAGACTGTAGCCCTTGATTCTGGACTCGCCCAACATTGGGAACATTTTTCCTGCATCTAGCTTGTACAGTCCTTTTAGAATTGTATATGTTTCTATAAGATCCCCCCTTATCCTTCTAAACTCCAGTGAATACAAGCCTAGTCTTTTCAATCTTTCCTCATATGACAGTCCCGCCATCCCAGGAATCAATCTCGTGAACCTACGCTGCACTGCCTCAATCACAAGGATGTCCTTCCTCAAATCAGGAGACCAAAACTGTACACAATACTCTAGATGCGGTCTTACCAGAACCCTATACAGCTGCTTTCTGCTGGGATCCTCATTCCCTCCCTGTATTTGCACCCCACAATCTGGCTGGCTTTTCCTAATGCTGCCACCCTGCATTAGTTTCTCACTAAACTCCCCATAATTTTAAAATTAGTGGCTTGCTAAAATCCCCATAATTTTTCATTTGTTTCCATATCGGTTTTTTGTTCCCATATCGTTTCATTTTGTTGCTGCAGCCTGACACTATTTGGCTAATGGGTTTAAGTTTTAGTTAAATATTACACTTTTTTTTGGTGTAAACAGGACAGCAACAAGTTAGCATACTGCAGGCATCTGCCAATTTCAATATTTGGAATATATATTTACTTTATATACTTACCACGCATTTCTACTTTTCACTTTTCCCCTCACCCTTCCTTAAAGCTATGGCCTCCAGTATTTGATTTTTCCATCCTGGGAAAAAGGTTCTGACTATCTCTCCTACCAATGCCTTTCATAATTTTATGTACTTTTATCAGATCTCCCCACAACCTCCAGTGTTCCAGAGAAAACAATCGAAGTCTGTCCAATCTCTCCCTGCACCTATCACCCCCTTATCCAGGCCTCATTCTGGTAACCCCCCTCTGTACCCTTTCCAAAGCCCCCACATCCTTCCTGTAAAGGGATGAATAGACAAGAGACAGTAGACAATAGACAATAGAAAAGAGGTGCAGGAATAGGCCTTTCGGCCCTTCGAGCCAGCACCACCATTCACTGTGATCATGGATGATCATCCACAATCAGTTCCTGCCTTCTCCCCATATCCCTTGACTTTGCTATCTTAAAGAGCTCTATCTAACACTGTCTGAAAAACATCCAGAGAATTGGCCTCCATTGCCTTCTGAGGCAGAGAATTCCACAGAATCACAACTCTCTGGGTGAAAAAGTTTTTCCGCATCTCCATTCTAAATGGCCTACCCCTTATTCTTAAACTGTGGCCCCTGGTTCTGGACTCCCCCAACATCGGGAACATGTTTCCTGCCTCTAGCGTGTCCAATCCCTTAATAATCTTATACATTTCAATATGATCCGCTCTCATCCTTATAAGTTCCAGAGTAGACAAACCCAGTTGCTCCATTCTTTCAACATATGACAGTCCCGCTACCTGGGAATTAACCTCGTGAACCTACGCTGCACTCCCTCAATAGCAAGAATGTCCTTCCTCAAATTTGGAGACCAAAACTGCACACAATACTCCAGGTGTGGTCTCACTAGGGCCCTGTCCAACTGTGGTCTCACCAGGTGTCGTACTAGTGTGATCTCACTGGGGAACAGTACAACTGTAGAAGGACCTCTTTGCTCCTATACTCAACTCCTCTTGTTATGAAGGCCAATATGCCATTAGGATGAATAGAACTGCACGCAATACTCCAAATGCAATCTCAGAGTTATTTAGTATAAAGCTGCTTGAAGGCTTCCTAACTCTTATACTCGATGCACAGACCTAAAAGTGCAAGCATATCATATGCCCTCTTTACCAATCTATCATCTTATATTGCCACTTTCAAGGAGTAATGAACTTGGTAGTTAATATTCCCCTGTACATCAATGCTGTTAATGGTTATGCCATTAATTGCATTTTTTCCACTTACATTTGACTTCCAAAAATGCAACGCCTCACACTGACTCAGTTTAAGCTCCATCTACCATTTCTCCAGCCATTCCTGAAGCTCATCTATATCCCACTGTATGCTTTGACAGCATTCGTCACTGTCCACAACACCAGCAACCTTTGTGTCATCTACAAAATTATCAACCAACCCCTCTATGTTTACGTCCATGTCATTTATATATACAGTATATAACAGACAGCAGAGGTCCCAGCACTGATCCCCGAGGAACGCCACTCATGACAGACCTCCAGCCTAAATATTGTCTTTCCACCTCAACCCTGTCAGTTAGCTAGTTCTGAATCCATACGACCAAGTCACTATTAAAGTCTCAAATTCCACCAACATGTCTCCTTCGCCACTAGAGAAGATAAGATACTGGACAAAGTTTACACAAACATGGCTGAAGCTTACAAAGCCGTTCCCCTCCCCTGCCTTGGACAGTCTGATCACCTCTCATTATTCCTGCTCCCAAAGTACTCCCCACTCATCAGACGGGTTAAACCCACAGTGAGGACAGTTAAAGTCTGGTCAGAAGAGGTGGACTCCACATTTCAGCAGTGTTTTGGAAACACTGACTGGAAGGCGTTTGCAGCCCAGGCCACCCTTGAATCCCACATGGACATTGACTCTTATACATCCTCTGTTTTGGACTTTATCAACTCTATCATCAACAGTGTCACCTCCCTCAAACGGATTACCGTATTCCTGAATCAGAAGCCATGGATGAACAGCGAGGTCAGGCTACTGCTGAAAGCACGGGACACCGCTTTCAGGTCAGGCGATGCTCGAGCCTACAGTTCATCCAAGGCTAACCTGAAGAGGGGCATCAAGAAGGCCAAGCACTGCTACAAGCTAAGGATTGAGGAGCACTTCAATAACAACTCTGACCCCCGACGCATGTGGCAAGGCATCCAGGCCATCACGGACTATAGATCCACCAACACCACCCCCACATCCAGCGACGCCTCCTTCCTTGAGGAGCTTAAACACCTGGCCGCTTTGACAGGGACAATCTAGAGACAGCCATCAAGGCTGTGCTCCCTGCCGATCACCAACCCCTCACACTCACCCCCTATGACGTGTACGTGGCACTGAGCAGGATTAATGTACGTAAGGCTGCTGGCCCTGACAGCATCCCCGGACGCGTGCTCAGGGCCTGTGCTGCGCAGCTGACAGATGTCTGGACTGACATCTTCAACCTGTCACTTGCCCAAGCAGTTGTCCCCATGTGCCTTAAAACCACCTCCATCGTGCCAGTGCCAAAACACTCCACTGCGGCAAGCCTCAACGACTTCCGCCCAGTTGCACTTACTCCCATCATCACTAAGTGCTTCGAGAGGCTGGTCCTGGCACACCTCAAAGGCTGCCTACCTCCCACACTGGATCCCTATCAGTTTGCCTACCGCAAGAACAGGAGTACGGAGGATGCCATCTCAACGGCACTCCACTCCACCCTCTCCCACCTCGACAACAGAGACACTTACGTAAGAATGCTATTCATCGATAATAGCTCAGCATTTAACACCATTATACCATCAAAACTGATCACCAAACTCAGCGACCTGGGCATCGACCCCTCCCTCTGCAACTGGATACTGGACTTTCTAACCAACAGATCCCAGTCTGTTAGGTTAGACAAGCACACCTCTTCAACCCTCACCCTGAACACCGGCATTCCACAGGGCTGTGTGCTGAGCCCCCTCCTCTACTCCCTCTTCACCTACGACTGCACACCTGAATATTGTACTAACACAATCGTCAAATATGCAGATGATACAACGGTGATTGGCCTCATCAGCAACAATGATGAATCAGCCTATAGGGAGGAGGTCCAGCTCCTAGCAGCATGGTGCGCTGACAACAACCTGGCCCTTAACTCCAAGAAGACCAAGGAGCTCATTGTGGACTTCAGAAGGTCTTGGGGCAGCATGCACACCCCCATCCATATTAATGGGATGGAGGTGGAACGTGTCTCCAGCTTCAGGTTTCTGGGGGTCAACATCTCCGATGACCTCTTTTGGACCCACTATACCTCAACACTGGTCAAGAAAGCTCAACAGCATCTCTTCTTCCTGAGGAGACTAAAGAAGGTCCATCTGTCTCCTCAGATTTTGGTGAACATCTATCGCTGCACCATCGAGAGCATCCTTACCAACTGTATCACAGTATGGTATGGCAACTGCTCTGTCTCCGACCGGAAAGCACTGCAGAGGGTGGTGAAAACTGCCCAACACATCACTGGTTCCTCACTCCCCTCCATTGAGTCTGTCCAAAGCAAGCGATGTCTGTGCAGGGCGCGCAGCATCGTCAAGGACTGCTCTCACCCCAGCCACAGTCTGTTTACTCTCCTCACATCCGGGAGGCGCTACAGGTCTCTCCGTTACCGGACCAGCAGGTTCAGGAACAGTTTCTTCCCTGCGGCTGTTACACTACATAACTCTGCACCTTGGTGATTGCCAGTAACCCCCCCCCCCCCCCCCGGACACTCCTTCCCCCAGAAATAATTGCACTACTACTACTGTATGTACGTATATATATATATTTATTGCTCATTATTCTATGTTCGCTCTTCTGGGGAGATGCTAACTGCATTTCGTTGTCTCTGTACTGTACAGTGCACAATGACAATAAAGATTGAATCTGAATCTAATCCCAAGCATTTTAATATTCTGCACCAGCTAGCATGGAAATCTTTATCAAATGCCTAACTAAAATCTATGTAGACCACACCCATTGCCCTTCCCTTATTGATCATCTTATTGATCACCTCCTCAAAATACACGATCAAGTTAATAAGACACGACCTGCTATATGTACAAAGCCATGGTGATTGTACCTATTTAACCCATCCTCTTCCAAATGGGAGCAAACCCTATCCAAAAGAATCATATTCAATAACTTCCCTACCACTGACATGAGGCTCACTGGCCTATAATTCCCTGGAAATAAAGGAATAACAGTTGTTACTCTTTGAGTGTGGGAAGGAACTGCAGATTTCCATCCAAGGTAGACACAGAGACTGCCGCATTGCATGAGAAAACCTGACCACCACCCCCTCATGGACAATTGGGGATGGGCAACAACAACTGGTCAAGAAGCTACTCCCACATCCTGAGACCAAGAAATTGCAAACAGCAAATAAATGAATGGCCAAAAAAATGTATTAACTAGTTCAGTTCAGTTTATTGTCACATGTACTGAGGTACAGTGAAAAGATTTTGTTGCATGCTATCCAGTCAGCAGAAAGACAAAACATGTTTACAATCAAGACATTTACAGTGCAGTGTCTAGATACATTATAAGAGCATAAGGAAAAAGACGTGTGTGTGTGTGTGTGTGTGTGGGTGTGTGGGTGTGTGGGTGTGTGTGTGTGTGTGTGTGTGTGTGTGCGTGTGTGTGTGTGTGTGCGTGTGTGTGTGTGTGTGTGTGTGTGTGTGTGCGTGTGTGTGTGTGTGTGTGTGTGTGTGTGTGTACACACACACGTCTTTTCCAATATATACATACATGTCTTTTACGGGAGTTAATTGTGGTGGCAGAGTTACTGGGTTAAGATAAGGAAGTGATTTTTAGGTTTGTCACAGATGCAGGGCAGAACATACCCCGAGGAAGCTAATGTTCCTGTTGGCTTAGAGTTATCTTATTGTCCTTAAGCACTCGCCGAGTAGAACTTTCCATGAAGGTTCTTCCAGTGTTTCAACACTGACGTTCCTCTGGTGGGGTTTCTAATGCAGTGAGGTCATGGTCAAGTGTCAAGGTCATCCAAGGCCATTGATAACTTGCTCTGAAGCTTGGCCTCAGCACATAGTGGGAAAAATGGTCATGGACACTCGATCCACATGTGCATTGCCAGATGCAGAATTTTCAAACGTTTACTCAAAGCTAAATCTCACATTTTCTCTATATATATGGTACCAGATGAGAACATACAAACACACAAGAACAAACAATAGTTTAAAAATACAAACCAATGCCCCCAAGTCTCCCTAGAGTTCAGAACTTATTGAGAGCTTGTTGTAGTGTTTAATAGCCTGATGGCTCTATGGAAGATGCTGTTCCTGAATCTGGACATTACATTTTTCAGGCTCCCATATTTTCTTTCCGATGGCAGGAGTGAAATGAGTGTGTGGACAGGGTGGTTTAGTCCCTGATGATGCTGGCTGCCTTTTTTGAGGCAGCGACTCCAGTCTCCTGTAAATCCTATACATATATATATATATATACTTATACACACACACTGAACACACACACGTTGGAATAAACAATAAAAAGGCGCATTTTACAACTTTCAATTATCCTTTGATCGCTAACTTCATATATATTTTTGAGTAAATATCCCAATAGTCTTGACATTTCCTGAGTAAATTATTTATTTAAACTAGGGATCACTCTTGTACCAGTTATTGTCCAAGGTCCATAGATTGAATTACTAAAAGTGGACAAAGTACTTCAGATCCAATCTAACCAGACATTTATATCAAATACGCTTAATAGACACTAAAATACACTCGATGGACATCCATGGGTTGCTGAAAGAGGACTACCAATTATTTCTACCAAATAATGGGAATAATACCAATGGTGAAAAAAATACACTTTCTAACCTAGTCTTTGTCTTTATGTTGAACCTGAAGTCAGGACAAAACCCATGAGGCCAGACTGAAAAGGAATGAAAAGATGATAGTGGTGATCGTGATGATTCAGTTTGTGGACTGTGTTGCCAATATTTGCAGATTTCCCCAACCTCACATATTATTCTCTATTGGAAATGTATTTCTGCTCCTTTAAATTTGATGGGTCAAAGTACTAAAAGTGAGACTGAAACTGAAATTGAAGGAATGTCTTCCACAGACTGCAGCACTTAAAGTAGATCATCACCACGTTTTATAAGACGACTGGGAATGGATGTTAAATGCTATCTCTCCCCACAATAGTGTCTGTGGGTGAACCTTTGACAACTAGACATATTGGTGGTTGCTGTGACTACTTTGCGTTCTGTTATTTTTACTGTGCCCATTTTTCCTGCAATGTTTGTTTCCCTGTGACAGCAATTCTCTCTAAGTTTAGCAACTTTATCTAATGTGGAGCACACAATTCAAAACATGAATACCAATGTCATGATTTGTAAAGGAGTACATTTCAGGTTCAACAAGATGGCACCAACGAGGGCTGCCATAGTGTACTGCTCCTTGCTGTTTTGTCTGTGTTTGTTCATTTGTGTTGTCCATGGAAATCCCACAAAGATTACGTTCATGAGAGAGGAACTCATTAACATCAGGCATTCGGTTCCTCCAAACATTGTTCCGGATTTTTCACTCTCGCTGGATTATTGGATATAATTGTTGGCGGGGCTGTGGTTATGTCCAAGGCTGTGAGATGTAGAAGGACCCGGGGGGAGCCCTCTGGAGCACTCGTCCGAATCCGCACACCGCTCCCGAGTATATTCCTTGCAAATCTACGTTCTCTCAACAACAAAGTGGTGGAAGTGCAACTCCTGTGCCAAACAAACAAGGACTTCTGCGAGCAAAGCACCAAGTCAGATCCCTTGTATGTATACGTACTTGGCCAATAAATGTATTCTGATTCTGATTCAACGATGCATTTGAAATATTGGTTGGTGATATGTTAGGTAGTCTTCCCGTTGGATTGCAACCTTGTCGTGGTCGGGGAGCTTGTGTATTTCAGTGACCCTAGAGAGGGAGATTCATCTCCTGTTAGGGTCTCTCATGCTGGATAGGTCGAAGGATAGTATTGTATTGTAATTGTATTGTATAGAGGCCAGAAGAAGAGCGATCCACTGATCCTCCAGGTTGGAGGTTGAGCACAGGGCTAACAACCCTGTCTCATAAAACACATATGGTACAGAAACAGCAACTGAAGGAATCAACAAGGAGTGGAGGACCTTCATTGCTGCCCTACATGCCAGGAGGTATAATAGGCAGTAAGTAAGTAAGTAAGTAAGTAAGTATATGTTAGGTAGTAGCATGGCCAGATGTACAGTCGACTCCATGATCCTGTTATTTATCAAGGATTAGATCTGAAGGAGAGAGCTCTTGTTAATTAATAACCCACTTTTGACCAGATGTTGGGCAAGAGACTGCATAGGGGAGAGGTAGAGTCAAAATAAAATATGACTCCTGCCAGGAAATCTGCATAGACCTGCACTACATTATGCCTGCTGATGAAAAGAGCAAGGGTCTCAAAACTCACCTTCCATACCTTCAAGATCTCCAAAGCTATTTATTTTGAAGATAGAAACCAAATGCCTGGAGTAACTCAACAAGACAGGCAACATCCCTCGGGAGAAGGAATGGGCGATGTTTGGGTCGAGACCCTTGTTCAGACTGAGAGTTGGAGAGGGAGACATGAATGGAAGGGTAGAAACAACATGTAATAGCCCTGTCACACGGTACGAGTTCATTCCAAGAGCTCTCCCGAGTTTGCCCTGATTCGAACTCGGAGATTTACGGTAATGGCCACTCGTCGGTACATGGGGCTCTCGTGGACATTTTTCAACATGTTGAAAAAACTTCACGAGTCTTCCCGTGCTTACCTGCCATTAGCGAGTCTTCCCGAGTACCTGCCGTTAGCGTTACGAGCCGCTAAGAGACGTCCCGGAGCTCCGACGTACCCGCTACGTTCATTCTCCGTTCTTACCACGAGTTTGATTTTTTTTTAAACTCGGGAGAGCTCTTGGAATGAACTTGTACCAGCTTTTGTAACAGCTTTTAGGTGTAAAAAAAACATATCAAAGCAGACGATGATCAAGGAAATGTACAATGGTTCATTGTTAGCTAAGGGGAAGGTGACAATGAGGCATACAAACAATAAAATTAATCAGGAGCTTCAATGAGGTCCACCCTCATCCTTCAGCGAGTACAGGCTCTTCAACGAGTAAAGGTAATCTAACACTTTGAGATGTGTGAAATGCATCAGCCTATTTGCATGCAGCAAAAGTCCTCAGGCAATGAGGATTTCTGAAATGATGTTGACTGATGAATATATATTGGCCAGCATGCAAGGTAGAATACTTTTGTGTCAAATTATGCCTGGGATGCTGCCTGTTGTTTGGGTTCAATATCTCCTTTGAAAATCACCACCAATCTTGCAATAGTTTCTCAGTGCAATGTGTAGCATCTATCTCTGAAGAGAGAATAATGTGAGAGAGGAACAACTTAAAATACAATATGGTTTCTCTTACTTTAGAGGCATTTAATTCTAATGGGTCAAATAAACTTGCTACGTAAAGTTCCTGTGGTGTGCTTGTGGTGTTTCGATCACTTGATCCAAAGCCCAAATGCAGTATTTCAGGTTAAAGTCTTGGCTCATTCATGAGCATCAAAATCGATATCCATCAGTCCATGAAATGCTCGTGACAATGGGCTGCCAACACATAAAATTGCTTAGATTGGACATCTATAGTAATTGTTATTTTAATTAACTTCGTGGAAGTGTTATATCAAAAGTTGTTGTTTTGTGGACCAATAACAATTAGCGATGTCATCTTTTGAGGTGGAGGCCTTTAACTATCTTCCAATGTAATTTGATAACGTATCATCCCTAACAACATGAATTTATATTATACCCTTAAAATGATTCATCGTTGAACAATCGTCCACCAAAGCTTTTTCAAGCAAAATGTGTTTTTTCATGAAAACATCGTACAGATAATGAAAGTTGCTCCCAGAAGGAGGTTGTGAGAAGTATCAGTAAAGAAGCAAGAGAAGTAGTAATGGTTTAGGAAGGTATTTTTCAGAAATTTTGTCCATGGAAGCCAAAGACAGTTTCACTGAAGGTAGAGAAATGACATACGCCTTAACAACCGCTCATGGTACAATCTTTATTATTTTTGGTACTTTCGTTAGCTAGGTTTATTTTAATATCCATCTTGCACACTTCTCCCCCTCAGTGCACTTTAAGTGGTTCAATGTTCAGAAGAAACACTTGATGCAGGCTGATTGGTTGATATCCAGCCCAATCCCACAGTCCCAAAGATTATCTAAAAGTAGAACCTTTCATGTTATTCACACGTTTACTGTTTCCTGTTACTAAATACATGAACTTAACATTTATCCAAATTAAAATCCATCTGCCATTTCTCAGCCTGTCGAGTTAATTGGTCTAAATTCCTGAGTATAATCAATCTCTTTTCTGCTCACTTCCTACTCACATATCATTGTGTCCTCAGCATATTTTATAATATCTTGCTGCATGCCATTCATAAATAATGTGAATAACAGAAAAAT
Organism: Amblyraja radiata; assembly: GCF_010909765.2. NCBI lineage: Eukaryota > Metazoa > Chordata > Chondrichthyes > Rajiformes > Rajidae > Amblyraja > Amblyraja radiata. The sequence goes on from NC_045961.1 coordinate 22,668,087, forward strand.
CTCCACTTAACTGCATTCATTTTAGGTTCAACTAAGAACATAAAACTCACATTTTGGACATTTTATCCAAGAAAAGCTCGGCATGCATCCCATTAATTTTGAGGTGATTTACTATTTTCTAGCTCCTTGTAATAAATTGCTTTTAAGCAGTATAATGGGAATTGTGCCAGTTTTCTGTGCACTTCCAACAAAAGGGAGAAGAATAAATGGTTGGAAAGTTCAGAATCAATTTTATAAACGGTTCAATTGTGAACTGCCACTCCAATTGGTGCTCTTGCTTATAAAGCACACCGATGCCTATATTTTTTTGGAAGACTTGAAGTCTCGAATGACTTTCACCAATATTTACAGGTGCTCTGGAGAAAGCATCCGATCAGGAAGCAGAACAACTTCAGCTCATCATAGGGCAGCCGCGGTGGCGCAGCGGTAGAGTTGCTGCCTTACAGCACCTGCAGCGCCAGAGACCTGGGTTCTCTGAACTAAACTAAATTAAACTAAGCTTGGATCTGCTCATTTTCTGCCCAAGACCGCAATAAATTGCAGAGAGTTGTGGACAAAGCCCAAACCAGGCGCCCTTCCATCGATTTAATCTACATTTCACGTTGCCAACTTAATCAAGGACTATTCACACCCCAGCCTTCTTCCCTCTTCTCACCTTTCCCCTCAGGCTGGGAGACAGACATGAAAGCATGTCATACAAAGGAATTGCGGTTGCTAGTTTGCACCAAAGATAGACACAAAATGCTGGAGCAGCTCAGCGGGTCAGGCAGCATCTCTGGAGAAAATGGATAGCAAACATTTCGAGTCGGGTACCTTCTTCAGACTGATTGTAGTGGGGAGAGTGGGGGAAAACTAGGAAGCAAAAAAAAAGGACAATTGGAGCCCGTAACAGTTCCCTGATAGGAGGACTGTTCACTGGAGGCAGGTGGGAGCCCACTAGGGATACATAGTTACAAACTGTGGAACTAGTTCACTGACCTCTAGTGGCGGAAGGTGGGGGTGAAGAGGAAGAGAAGGGGGGAGGGTGGTGTTTGTAAGAGTTAATTAAAATTGGAGAATTCAACATTCATATCATTGAGTTGTAGCTACCCAAGTGGAACATGAAGTGTCGTTCCTCCAATTTGTGTGGAATCTCACTCTGGCAAAGGAGGAGGCCCAAGACAGAAAGGTCAGAGTGGGATTGGGAAGAGGTGTTTAAGTGGTTCACAACTGGGAGATCCAGTAGGCCTCGGTGGACCAAGCATGTTTTCAACGAAACGGTCGCCGAGTCTACGCTTGGTCTCGCCGATGCACAGGAGGCCACATTAGGCACACAAGATACAGTAGATGAGTTTAGAGGAGGTGCACGTGAACCTCTATCTTACCTGGAACGACAGCTGGGGTCCCTGGATGGAGGTGAGGGTGTAGGTATAAAGGTAGGTATTGCATACCTGCAGTTGTAGGGGAAGGTACCTGGAGAGTGGGATTTGAGTGGGAAGGGTTAAGTGAACTGAGTTGTGGAGCGAGTGGTCTCTGCAGAAAGCAGAAAGGGTTGGAGATGGGAAGCTGTGATTAATGGTAGAATAACACTTGTAGCCCCAGATTCAAAACAGCTTCTTCCCTGCTGTTGTCGGGCTGTTGAAGAAGCATCTTGTAAACTAAAGGATGTATTCAAGATCTCATAATCCACCTCATTGTAGCCCTGGTACATTTTTTCTGCACCCTATTTTCTTTATATTTTTGCTCTACCTGTTATCCTCATGTCTACATTGAGCATACCTTTGTGTGGTATGATCTGGCTGGATAAGTCGTTGGAGCAGAATTTGGCCATTCAGCCCATCAAGTCTACTCCGCCATTCAATCATGGCCGATCTATCTCTCCCAACTAACCTCATTCTCCTGCCTTCTCCCCATAACCCTTGACACCACAGGATACCACATATAAGAAAGGTTTATACCGTAGCAGAACCCGTGACAATAATAACCCAATCCCAGCAGTATGTTTGCTACTCCTTCCCTTCCTTGAAATTCTGGTCCAAATGATCAATTGGTAGGATGCTGTAATATTATAATTCATAAGGTCACAAGAAATACGAGTAAAATTAGGCCATTTGACCCATCAAGTCTACTCTGTCATTCAATCACTGCTGATCTACCTCTCCCTCTGAACCCCATTCTGCAATTCTCCCCATAATCTCTGACACATGTGATGTTCAATCAGTATTTGCTGTGTGATAGCCTAATTAGAGGTTAAAGGAAGTTAATGGTAACCATTTTATTCTAAGTCCTACCAAGTTTCTTCCTTCATTACTCATTGATCACAATTGATCAGCAGTAACCAGGTAGTTCTGAAATTTCCTTCTCTGATCTTCAACCAGCTTAGATGTTTTACTTAAAAATTCAGTTCTTCTTCCTTTGGGTTATCAAAAATAACAAAAGGGATTTATATTTATAGAATGGCTTGAATAATCTTCGGAGTTCCTATAGATTTTATACGGAATTCATCACCACTTTGAAGTGTAAGCATGGGAACAATGCAGAAAAAAAAAACTCAGCAGGTAGTTGTTAACAGCAAGATGTCACAGACCGCTTTGAAGTAATGCTAAATGTAGACAAATGGGAATAGCCTAGTATATCACTTATGGATAAGGTGTGTTGAAAGGCCTGTTTGTGTTCCACACACTTTGTGCCACTATTATTCTATGCACAGGCCAAGTTTTTATACAGAGAGTGGTGGTCCCCATTGTATTCCTCCCCTAGAGGAGGAATTTCTTTAGCCAGAGGGTGGTGAATCTGTGGAATTAATTGCCACAGGCGGATGTGGTGATCAAGTTTTGTTTTAAGTGGAAATTGGCAGATTCTTGAATAGTAAAGTGTAAAAAGTTACTTGAAGAAGGTAGGAGAATGGGGTTGAGAGGGAAAGATTGATCAGCCGTGATTGAATTTTTCGTTCAGTTTAGTTTAGAGATATAGCGTAGAAACAGGCCTTTCGGCCCACCGAGCCCGCGCCAACCAGCGATCCCCGCACACTAACACTATCCTGCACACATCAGGGACAATTTACAATTATACCAAACCAATTAGCCTACAAACCTGTACGTCTTTGGAGTATGGGAGGAAACTGCAAATCCCGGAGAAAACTCACGCAGATCAGGGGGAGAACGTCCAAACTCTGTACAGACACCCGTAGTCAGAATTGAACCCGGGTGTCTGGCGCTGTAAGGCAGCAACTCTCCCACTGCACCGTCTTGCCACTAGCCCAACCCCTGGCAGCACGTTCCGGGTGACCATAGTTCATTAGTTCATAAGTCATGAGAGCAGAATTAGGCCTTTCGACCTATCAAGTCTACTCTGCCATGGCACCTCAGGTAGATATTTCAGTAAACACCTAGGAAGAATCAATGGTGAAAAGTGTCCCATTAAATTCCTGGATTGGTGAAATGTGATAGTGGCTTTAAAGAGAAATTTAGATGGGCTCATGGTTATGAAGGGAATGGAGGTATATGCATCATGTTCAGGCAGAGATTAATTTAACCTGGCATTATGTTCAGCACGGACATTTTGGGCCGAAGAGCCTGTCCTCTGCTGTACTCTTCTTTGTTTCATGGCTGAATAACCTGCTTTAGTGGCATAGGTTGTATGACTAAGAGAATTCATCCCATAATCATTCAAAATAACAGCATCCACAGCATTATGACCACCAAAATGGAAGATCACTAAAATATATTTTAACAGAGCAGCATAACATGCTATTCAATGAGGATATAGTTTCGTTTTAATATTGTTAACACAACGGGCGGCGCGGTGACGCAGTGGTAGAGTTGCTGCCTTACAGCAACTTGCAGCACTGCAGACCCAGGTTCGATCCCAACTACGGGTGCTGTCTGTACAGAGTTTGTACATTTTCCCCGTAACCTGCACGTGTTTTCTCCGAGATCCTCGGTTTCCTCCCACACTCCAAAGACATACAGATTTGTAGGTTAATTGGCTTGGTAAATGTAAAAATTGTCCCTAGTGTGTATAGGATAATGTTATATGTGGGAATCGGAGCGGACTCGGTGGGCCGAAGAGGCTGTTTCCGTACTGTATCTCTAAACTAAACTGCACTAAATGAGATTAGGTTTGAATTGTGTTCTTGCGAATCACAACTTTTCATTTCTTTGAGATTGTGTTTAAACACTTCATGGTTCATAATATTCAAAGAAAATAAGTAGTCCGGAACAGGGAGACTGATATTGAATCTCAGCAAGGATTAGGTATATACTGTTAACAATGTCATCTAGAAATATAATTGACTGGTGCTTTTTGTTTAGTGACACATCTGAAAATTGTTTCATTGTAGCCTAGTTCATGATTGCGACCATTTCCAAGTTGAGTTGGATTATACAGCTCCTGGATTTGACGAGGCACTTTCCACCACTGATTCTTCCTGGGTCTTTTCTGAACTATTTACACGAGGTTCCATGGGATTATGTTATTTCCAGTGTAATGTTCCGTGCTCTCTTTAGAGAATTTCCTAAATCAGGACCATGTCCAGCCTTGGGACAGTAACTCAGGTTGGTCCCCTTTAACCTTGGTTTTAATTTAGAATGCACTGTTTAGGTTCCATATCACAACCCCCATCTCACTGGTCCTAATCCCACACTCGCTACAACTCCCTCACCTGGACGAAGTCTATGAGCACCCCTTTTGTCCCATGATCATGTCCATAAAGTGAGACATGTCCCAGTGCAAAGACTTTTGCAGTTATCCATGATATTTTCGGCCTTTAATTTTCTTTTAGCAGACCCTTGAACAACATGTTCATTGGCGCAAAGCAAACTGTTTGTTTAATGTATCTAACATGTTCCTATCAGTTTCTCGGCAATAGGTCTTTCAAAAGGAAAGTGCAGTGCATAAAAACATTCTAAGTGATGAATGTGATACAGGACTTTACATATATATAAGGACAATGTAATAAAAGTCCAATCGAATTTTACAAAACATTGGTTACGGACTTTTGAAGTATTCCAAGCAGTTTTATGGGGACATCACATGGGAGGGATAATGAAGCATGGAAAAGATGTAGCAAATGATCCCTGGAATGACTCCATTGTCAAACACCTATTATTATAAAGGAAGGGCTCAAGCTACAAACGAGAATTTTTGAGGAGGAATTAATAACATTAACAAAATTCTATGAGATGAAAAATCACCAATGAAGTGGCATAAATTTAGGATTATTTCTGGAAGAGCAATGGCGATTCTTGGAAGATATTTTTCTGTGCAGCACGTTATTAGGACATTTATTTCTTTAAGGGCAATATATTTTAAACAGAACAAATGGATCATTTTTTGGATGGATCCCTACGAAGGAAAGAATTGGGAAATAGGATAGCTTGATATCATTTAAAGTGCTAGATGCCAATGTAGACATGAACAGCCAGAGCATAATTTATGTGCTGCAATGGATGGACCAGGTCACATCGGTTAATTGGGTAGTTAGATGGTGATTATTTGAGTTTGGCTGGGTTATGCATAACATTCAGATGGGCTGGGAGATATACCGAGTATGTCAAGCTGCAATAATGGGGGGAAAAAACTGAGCCATAAGATGGATGACTTACAACTGATCAGTTCAGATATAGACAGGTAAAATGAGTGATCTAAAGTTGTAGAATTAAATATTGAGATTTGCATTCCCAAGCAAAAGATATGGTGTTGATCCTCAAGCTTGCTTTCAGTACATTGCAGCTTGGCTTGCAAGCCATGTCCCATCTTTTGTAACATACAACATTGATAAAGAAGCAAAACACCTTCTCCATGCCCCACTAACCCATTGCAATTAGTCTCTCCCTGTCACAGATACGTCCTTGAAGCTCGGACCTAACAGGTTGATTCCATCTCACTTTCCAAAGATGTTGTCCGATCTTCTGAATGCTTTCAGCATTTTCTGTATTTATTTCAGATTTCTAGCATCGAGAGGTTTTTTTTCTGATTGTGATTAGATTTTGGTGCTGATTGGACACTGCCACACAGAGATGCGTATTGCATTGATGCAAATGTTTAATTAGCTGGGAGCTGTAATTGTAATCAAAGTCATCCTTGCACACTGTAAAGGGAGATGTCATTGCTTTCAGTCAATAGAATCCATTGCAGAAGTTTGGAAACATTGCAGCAAGCTGAGTTTGATCATGGAAGAAAACAAATATTTTTCAGTTTAGTTTCAGGTTAGAGATACAGCGTGGAAACAGACCCTTCGACCCACTCAGACTGCGCAGACCAGCGATCCCTACACATTAACATTATCCTACACGCACTACGGACAATTTTTACATTTTACCAAGCCAATTTACCTACATACCTGTATGTCTTTGGAGTGTGGGAGGAAACCGAAGATACATACATAGATACATAGAAAGTAGGTGCAGGAGTAGGCCATTCGGCCCTTCAAGCCAGCAACACCAATCAATGTGATCCTGGCTGATCATCCATAATCAGTACCTCATTCCTGCCTTCACCCAATATCCCTTGATTCTGCTAGCCCTAAGAGGTCTATCTAACTCTCTTTTAAATGCATCCAGTGAGTCGGCCTCCGCTGCCTTCTGAGGCAGAGAATTCCACAAATTCACAACTCTCTGGGTGAAAAATGTTTTCCTCATCTCCGTTCTAAATGGCTTACCCCTTATTCTTAAACTGTGGCCCCTGGTTCTGGACCCCCCCAACATCGGGAACACGTTTCCAGCATCTAGCGTGTCCAACCCCTTAATAATCTTAAATGTTTCTATAAGATCCCCTCTCAGCCTTCTAAATTCCAGTGCATACAGGTCCAGTCATTCCATTCTTTCATCATATGACAGTCCCGCCATCCCGGGAATTAACCTTGTGAACATACACTGCAATCCCTAAATTGCAAGAATATCCTTCCTAAAATTAGACCAACATGCCATTAGCTTTCTTCACTACCTGCATGCTTACTTTCAGTGACTGATGTACAAGGACATCGAGGTTTTGTTGCAAAGGGCTTCCCCTTTTCCTAATCTGACCATTCAGATAATAATCTGCCTTCTTGTTCTTGCCTCCAAAATAGATAACCTCACATTTATCCACATTATACTGCATCTGCAATGCATATGCCCACTTACCCAACCTATCCAAGTCAACCTGCATCCTCATAGCATCCTCTTCACAGTTCACACTGCCACCCAGCATTGTGTCATCTGCAAATTTGTTAATGTTACTTTTAATTCCTTCTTCTAAATCGTTAATATATATTGTAAATGTATATTGTAAATAGCTGCGGTTCCAGCACCGAGCCTTGCGGTACCCCACTAATCATTGCCTGCCATCTGAAAGGGACCCGTTAATCCCTACTCTTTGTTTCCTGTCTGCCAACCAATTTTCTATCCATGTCAATATCCTACCCCCAATACCATGTGCTCTAATTTTGCCCACTAATCTCCTATGTGGGACCTTTTCAAAGGCTTTCTGAAGTCCAGGTACATTACATCCACCGGCTCTCCCTTATCCATTTCACTTGTTACATCCTCAAAAAATTCCAGAAGATTAGTCAAGCAAGATTTCCCCTTCATAAATCCATGTTGACTTGGACCAATCCTGTTACTGCTATCCAAATGCGCCGCTATTACTTCTTTAATAATTTACTCCAGCATCTTCCCCACCACCAATGTCAGGCTAACTGGTCTATAATTCCATGTTTTCTCTCTCCCTTCTTTTTTTAAAGTGGGATAACATTCGCTATCCTCCAATCCATAGGAACTGATCCAGAATCTATAGAACATTGGAAAATGATCACCGATGCGTCCACGGTTTCTAGAACCACCTCCTTAAGTACCCTGGTATGCAGACCATCAGGCCCTGGGGATTTATCAGCCTTCAGTCACATCAGACTTCCCAACACCATTTCCTGACTAATATGAATTTCCTTCAATTCCTCCATCACCCTAGGTCCTCTGTCCACTAGTACATCTAGAAGATTGTTTGTGTCTTCCTTAGTGAAATCAGAACCAAAGTGCCTGTTCAACTCGCCTGCCATTTGCTTGTTCCCCATAATAAATTCACCTGTTTCTGTCTTCAAGGGACTCACATTTGTCTTAACTAATCTTTTCCTCTTCACATATCTAAAGAAGCTTTTACTATCCTCCTTTATATTCTTGGCTAGCTTACATTCGTACTTCATCTTTTCTCCCCATATTGCCTTTTTAGTTACCTTCTGTTGCTATTTAAAAGTTGCCCAATCCTCTGGCTTCATGCTCATCTTTGCTATGTTATATGTCTTCTCTATTACTTTTATACTGTCCTTGACTTCCCTTGTCAACCATGGCCCCTCTTACTCCCCTTAGAATCGATCCTCATCTTTGGAACTAAATGATCCTGGATTATTCCCAGAAATGCCTGCCATTACTGTTCCACCGTCATCCCTGCTAGGGACCCTTTCCAGTCAACTTTGGCCAGCTCCTCCCCCATGCCTCCATAGTACCCTTTGTTCAACTGCAATACTGACACTTCTGATTTTACCTTCCCCCTCTCAAATTGCAGGTTAAAACTTATCATATTATAGTCAAAGCCCTGTCCCACAGTACGAGTTAATTCCAAGAGCTCTCCCGAGTTTAAAAAAATCAAACTCTTGGTAAGCATGGAAAATGAACGTAGCGAGTACGTCGGAGCTCGGGGACGTCTCTTAGCCGCTCGTAACACTGACGGCAGGTACTCGGGAAGACTCGCTAACGGCAGGTAAGCACGGGAAGACGTGAAGATTTTTCAACATGTTGAAAAATCGCCACGAGAGCCCCGAGTACTGACGAGTGGCCATTACCGTAAATCTCCGAGTTTAAATCAGGGCAAACTCAGGAGAGCTCTTGGAATGAACTCATACTGTGGGGTGCAGGGCTTTTACTACCTCCTAATGGTTCCTTTACCTTGAGTTCCCTTATCAAATCCGGTTAATCACACAACACTAAATCCAGAATTTCCTTCTCCCTGGTAGGCTCCAGTACAAGCTGCTCTAAGAATACGGAGGCCCTCCACAAACTCCTTTTCTTGGGGTCCAGTACCAACCTGATTTTCCCAGTCTACCTGCATGTTGAAATCTCCAATAAACACCGTTGTTACATGCTCACTTTAACTCCTGATGCAACTTGCACCCTATCTCCAGGCTACTGTTTGGGGGCCCGTAGAAACTCCCATTAGGGTATTTTTACCCTTACAATTTCTCAATTCTATCCACAATGACTCTACATCTTCTGATTTTACTTTGGAGTCACGTGAGTGACTATGTGAAGAACCCGCCAGGACGCATGCGTGCCATATCGCTTCACGCATTGCGAAACGACAGACGGGTGGAGCGTTCCCCCGCAGCGGTAATTTTGAAACCGAGACCGCAGGTAAGTGAATTACTCTGCGGTCGTTTTTTGTTTCCTGCGCTGTTTTTTACAGGGGGAAACTGGACAAAAATAGAGTCCACAAGGGCTGCGTCTAAAGCTGGCTGGGGAGGACCGCGGAGTTGCGGGCACCCAGCAGCAGCTGAAGGCACCAGCATCACCATGAGTGGGATCAGCTGTGCCCGATTTAGCACCCGCGCCGGCCAGATCAACACCACGGCCGGGCGGGAAGACTACCCAGAACAGAGCTGTTGACTCTGACAAGTCAAAACGGCAAGCAGAGGGAGCGTACCCCTGCAGCGGCAAGTTTTTAAAAACCAAGACCGACAGGTAAAGGAAATACTCTGCGGTCGTTTTTTGTTTCCCGTGCTGTTTTTCACAGGGGAAACTATGGACAAGAGTGCACAAGGGCTGCACTGGCTGGAAAGAACCGCGGAGTTACGGGCAGCTAGCAGTGGCTGACGGCACCAGATCACCGTGAGTGGGATCAGCTGTGCCCAACTTGGCACCCGCGCCGGCCAGATCAACACCACGGCCGGGCGGGAAGGCTAAACGGAACAGAGCCGTTGACTCTGACAAGTCGGACTGCAAGAAATACCGTGGGGACCAGCGTTGCTGGGGCCAAATGGAGCGGCTTATGGAGCAGATGCTCCAATGTGACAGACTCCGGGAGTTGGAGTCTAGTCACCATGGGTTATACAAAACACCCACAGCAGCACCTTACGTAGGGCTGCACAGTGCATCTCCCTCAACAGAGGGGAGTACTGGGGGTCAATTCTGGGCTGACACTGAAGAGGGGTTTGCTGAACAAACAACAAGTGTGCAGGGGGTGCAGGAAGGAGAAAGAAGGAGCTCGATGAGGAGGCAAAAACCCTGGGGCTCATAACGGCGACAACAGGAAGGACCTCCTACACTCAAAGACAGCACCCTTATGCACCCACCAGCAGAGCAAGACAATCAGAATCTGGTGAAAGCTCAAAGGCCGGACATACAGGACAGCGGTCTTTTTTAGGCCATGGCCCAGACCGGCCTTAGTGGAAAATGCGCAAACCCCAAACCCAAACACCGGCGCCTCAACCTCCTCGAAGACTACACAGGAAGGAGTAAACTTTCCACTAGTAACCATGGAGGTAGGTGGGTCTGGTCCCTTACAAATTATAGGAAGTGCGGATAATACACATATCGGTGGGAGATTACACCTCTTTTGGGAGACATGGAGTGCATTAACAACAGCCACATATCCGAAACAGTATCCAGGGATATACCATTGAATTTGTGCACAAAATAGCCCCAGTTCAGCATGTACCGAACCGAACGTTCGTACTTTCACGAAAAGAAAAATTGGAAGCACATGCTGAACTGGTGAGACTCCACGCTAAGGGGGTTATTGAAAAAACCCAACACAATTCTCTGGAATTTGTATCTAATATCTTTACCAAAAACAAAAAAGATGGTGGTTGTCGCATCATCATAAATTTGACCAACTTGAATACATTTGTGCAGTATATTCATTTCAAAATGGAAACCTTTGTTACTGCCAAACAATTGATTTCCACAGACTACTTCATGGCCAGCATCAACCTAAAAGATGCTTACTATTCAGTGCCTATAGGGACTGATCACAGACGTTATTTAAAATTTAAATGGATGGGGCAGCGCTGGCAGTATAGAGCTCTACCAAATGGTTTAACATCAGCCCCAGGCTGTTTACAAACATTTTGAAACCAGCCCTAGCATTTCTTCGGAAACAAAAACATATGATCATGGCCTATCTAGATGACATATTGATTGTGGGCTAAACTTTGGAATTAGCCAAACTAGCTCTATCAGCCACCAAACAATTGTTTGAGAAACTGGGGTTTATCATCCATCCAGTTAAATCTAAACTAACGCCTTCCACCATAATGGATTATTTGTGGTTCACTATTGACTCAGTTCACATGTCGGTGACTTTACCAAAGGACAAGGCTACAGTCTTAACTGAGGCTTGCAACAAGCTCATTGACATCAGTGAGCCATCTATCAGATTGGTAGCAAGGGTGATTGGCAAAAAGTGGCTGCTTTTCCAGCCACACAATTTGGACCTTTGTATTATTAAAATTTACAAAGGGCAAAAATACAAGCACTCAAAATTAATGCTGGTCATTTCGACAGACCAATGAAGCTACCAATCAAAGCAATTATGGAATAAAAATGGTGGAGGGATAACATTCAGCATTGTTCCAGCCCTATCATTATCAGCAACCCCTCAGTGGTGCTACAAACTGATGCCAGTGCACTTGGTTGGGGTGCTACCAATTCCATCTCCAGCTGTGGAGGTAGATGGAATGCACAGGAGGCATCATTACTACAGACACTTGGCATAAACTACCTGGAAATGTTGGGTGCGTTCTATGGCCTAAAGTCATACTGTTCTGGAATATATCACCGCTAGACTACAGATTGACAATACCACCGTGGTGGCATATATTAACCATATGGGTGGAATCAAATCAACATCATGTGACAATCCGGCTAATACAATTTGGCAATGGTGCATCCAGAGAAATATTTGGATATCAGCTACTTACCTACCAGGTAACCTAAATTCAGTGGCAGACACCAGGTCACGCAAATTCAATGAAAACATCGAATGGATGTTGGATATAAAAGTATTTGCTGATATTGTAGCACGGTATGGAACACCAGATATCGATCTATTTGCATCTAGACTCAATCACCAGTTACCAAACTATGTTTCTTGGGAACCAGACCCTGGGGCATCAGCAATAGATGCTTTTTCGCTGCATTGGGGGGAAATTGTTTTTCTATGCATTCCCTCCTTTCTGCCTCATCAGTCGGGTGTTACGCAAAATACAACAAGACTCGGCGTCTGGTATTTTGGTAGTGCCCGTTGGCCTACTCAACCATGGTTCCCTGTGACACTCGACATGGTCTTAGAACCATGTATCACCATCCTGAAACGACCAGATTTGTTGGTTCATCCCGTAACTGGGGATAGCCATCCATGTCATAATACGACAAACTTATTAATTTGTAGAGTTTAAAGAAACCTCTACTGGAACTGGGACTGACAGACCGAACATTGAACATTATCTCAGCGGCTCACAGGCAGTCCACCAAAAAACAATATCTGGTATACATCAGGAAATGGGAGATATATTGTCACAGAAACAACATCACTTACAGCTCGATGAACATAACGTCTGTTCTGGAATTCCTGGCAGGCCTCCATTATAATGAGGGGCTCAGTTACAGTGCCATTAACTGCGCCAGAAGTGCCCTTTCAGCATATCTATGGCGAGGATCAGAGCGTCATTCTGTTGGGACTCACCCCCTGGTAACCAAACTTATGAGGGGAATTTTTAATATCAATCCCCCAAGAACCAGGTACTCTCAAATATGGGATGTGAGTATTGTCCTATGTTGCTAAGGAACTGGTCTCCAGCAACAGCTCTGTCTCTGCAAAAACTGACGCATAAAACAGTCATGCTGATGGCTTTGGTCACAGCACAAAGGGTACAGCCTTTATATAAGTTAAGGCTGGACAATATGACTTCTTCAACAAGAAATATACCTTTTCATATTCACAAATTAGTCAACAGAACAGACCGGGACCATCAGGCCTCAAAATAGAATTTAGGGCTTACCCTATAGATGATCGTCTCTGTATAATAAGGCATTTATTGTTATATATGGAGAACACCAAAAACATCAGAGGCTATGAGATGGCACTACTGATCAGCCACAAGCAACCCCACAAAAAAGTGTCGGATCAAACCATTTCCAGATGGCTGAAACAGGTTTTAACAACAGCTGGAGTGGATACTAATATATTCAAATCTCATTCCACCAGGGCTGCAGCTACATCGGTAGCTATGGAGTTGGACATACCGATGGACCAAATCCTGGAGACAGCAGGATGGTCAAGGGAAAAAACGTTCCAACAATTCTACCATAAACCAGTGGTTAAACCTGGAACTTTTGCAGAATCAATTTTAAGTTCTGTAATATGATTTCACCCCATGAAACAGGGGCTATAATTTGTTGTTAATAACTTTATCATGGATTTCAATGTCGGATTCATGTTTAAACATGTTAACACAAATTCCTCCCTTAGTCAATTAAGGCAGATGTGATGCATGGACTCGTTTCCACGGCATGAAATCAGAGCTTTGAAATCTTCACGTAGTCACTCACGTGACTCCGAAGTAAAATAGTAAGATTAAACGAGAACTTACCAGTTCGAAGTTTGATCGTTATTTTATGAGGAGTAACGTTGAGGGATTACGTGCCCTCCGCTCCCACCATTGATCATAAAGTTCAACTGGTACCCTCTTCTCTAATCTTACTATGTTCAATCATTACTGTTATCTGTGATTTCACACCGCTGCTTTGAAGAATGACACGCATGCGTCCTGGCGGGTTCTTCACGTAATCCCTCAACGTTACTCCTCATAAAATAACGATCAAACTTCGAACTGGTAAGTTCTCATTTAATCTTACTATTCTATGTCACCCCTCACAAAGGATTGAATTTCATTCCTCACCAACAGAGCTACCCCACCTCCTCTGCCTACCTGTCTGTCTTTTCGATGGGACATATAACCCTGAATGTTCAATTCCCAGCTCTGATCCTCTTGCAGCCATGTCTCTGTAATTCCCACAACATCATGCCTTTAAATCTCTAACTGACCCTCAAGCTCATCCAATTTATTTCTTATACTTCGCGCATTCATATATAACACTTTTAATTCGGTATTCACCTCCCCTCTCGCACCGGTTCCTATTTCACCTGACCTTACTCTCTTATCCCTTCTTGAACTTTCCGTCCCATTAATTTGGGTGTCTTTCGTAACTTTTCCTGTACTCTCTTTCCCTTTAACTCCATCCTTATACTTCCAATTTGTTGACCCCCTCCTCCATCCCGCTATTTAGTTTAAACCCACTAGCACTAGCAAACCTGCCTGCCAGAATGTTGATCCCCCTCCAGTTAAGGTACCTTTTGTACAGGTCACCCCTACCCCAGAAGAGATCCCAGTGGTCTATAAATCTAAATCCCTGCCCCATGCACCAACTCCTCAGCCACACATTCAGATCCCCTATCTCCCTGTTCCTGCCCTCACCAGAACAAGGTACAGGAAGCAATCCAGAGATAACCACCCTAGAGGTCCTGCTTTTCAGTCTTCTTCCTAACTCTCTACACTCACGTTGTAGAACCTCCTTCCTCTTCTTCCCAACGTCGTTTGTGCCGACATGCACAACCACTTCCGGCTGCTCCCATTCCTCCTTGAGGATACTCCGTACAGGCAGCACCCATAGTCGGGATCATCCCGGATCTCTGGCGCTGCGAGCGCTGTAAGGCTGCAACTCTACCGCTGCATCACTGTGCCACCCGTTATTTCCCTCTATCTCTATGGGAAAGGTAGAGAGGAGTGTGGAGAGAGTTGCACTATCAGTAGACACCCAGGAAACTAATTAGTTTTATGCATGAAGGATAAGTTCACCCAGGAGGTTAATCTCAGTGGTAAACCAGCAGTGACAGGAATACAGTTTTGCAAAATAACTGATGAGCTCAAGGGTTAAGACAAAGCCAGTGAAGATATCATCAACTTTTAGCCATTGCTGTTCTAGTGTGACACATTGCTCTATGAGATGTTCACTGCTCTATTACACTGATCAATCACCTCTTATCTTGCATTCATATATGCCTTTGCATCCTCACATACTTATTACTGCATCCTCACACACTTGTGATTATACCGTCACCTTACACAGCATGAACCCACTCCATTGCATTTGCTAAAATGTTGCCCTCTCATGCTGGAGAAGGTGTCACACACTCAGTACTAAGACTGAACCACTGATCCCTAGGTTTATGGACCTGAAGAAGAAAGTGCCAATTAATAACAGCAGAGCACCATCGTCCAAAGCCAGCAGTGGTAACAAGAATACTAACAATGACAATTTGTTGCTCTCTATTTATCCCGCATTTGCCTTAGAATACGTAAGTGGTGTAGGCTTTTTCCTGAGTCCTCCCCTCACCATGACCTTATCTTCATAACCTCTCCTTTCAGTTAGTCGGGACATTTCACCAGACCAGATCTCAACTGTTGAGCAACAGCATAAAATAAAAATACACCTCATCACTTGATCTAATGCCTGCAGGCATCAGTTTGGGCACCAGCTCTTGGTGCACTGCGAGCAATAGCTAAAGCATGGGATCTTTAGGTAATTGGCTATGAGTTGCATGAAACCAGATCATGTAGCAACAGTAACCCAGGTTCTAGTTATCTAGGGGAGGTCACAGTCTTGTCACGATCTACAAGACAGTGAGGAGGGCTTTGCATGGACATCCTACAGAAAAAGGCTTGGACCTCAGCCATCAACTTGCTTGGAAACCTGCGAGACCTCCTTTATTTGTAAGAGCGTCCAGCTCCAAACCTGAACAGATCATTGAGTGAAGCTTGACGTTCATCTTTGTAAGTCATGGTCATAACCATGGAATCACCATGCTGGTAGAGATCTCAGATACCATGGCAAAGATCATCGCTGTCTAAGCGCTGCTAAAACAGCTCCAACTTCCAGCATTCAATGCCAGCTTTTACTGTGCGAGCTGACTGTTGCCAGCATGCTGCCAATGTTCAAACGAGCAGCACCCCAGTAATCTGTTCACCAACAGATTCATGGGGATATCAAACTCCCATCCAGAGGAGTTGCTGTGATTTAATTCATGATTCTGCTGCTGCCACTCTGCTGGTACCAATGTTGTTACCTGTCAGGCGACCAGTATGGGCTGCTGTCACTACTGAAGTGACAATGCAGACCAAAGCTGGGCCCTGCAGGTGGTACTTCTTGTGATCATCCTGAAATCTCCTCCATTGCAAGGTAGGTGCCTTCCACTAGCTTAGTTGCAGCCATTGAGAGACTTCTGTGCAGGAGCCAATGCCTGGGAAAATGGCACTGACGATACATACAAGAATGAAACATTGATACTTTATTTTATGATCTGGATTGGATTTATGATAATGGTCAGCAATGTTGATTTGATAATATTTTGTGGTCAACAGACTAGTAATTAATGGCCTTAAGGAAATAAAGGGGAACAGAGGAACTGCCTTCATGGTCTGCTGCTGTGTTAATGCAAATGTGCTATCCTTTGGTTCAGATAGGAAGATTTAAGGGCCTGTCCCACTTACGCGATTTTTTCGACAACTGCCGGCACCTGTCATAGTCGCAGCAGGTCGCCAATAATTTTCAACATGTTGAAAATCCAGTGGCCACCAGAAAAAGGTACGACTGTTTGGGCGACTACTCACGACCATACAGGCGACATGTCGTGGGGTGACACCTGTTTGTTCGTGAGTATTCGCCCAAAGAGTCGTACCATTCTGGTCACCGCTGGATTTTCAACATGTTGAAAAGTTTTGGCGACCTGCTGAGACTATGACGGGTGCCGGCAGTCGCCGAAAAAATTGCGTAAGTGGGACAAGTCCTTTAGGATTGTAACCCAGCGTTCACAGAGGAAGATTTAAGATTGTAACCCAGTAACCAGGAGGAACCAGAAAATGTATTCAAGTCAGGTTGGTGTATCATTTGTTTTTAGAGATACAGGCCCTTTGGCCAACCGAGTTCACGCCGACCAGCGATCCCCGCAAGTTAACACTATCCTGCACACACTAGGGACAATTTACACTTATACCAAGTCAATTAATTTACAAACCTGTATGTCTTTGGAGTGTGGGAAGAAACCGAAGATCTTGGAGAAAACCCATGCGGTCACGAGGAGAACTCTGTGCAGACAACATCCGTCGTCAGGATTGATCCCAGGTCTCTGGCGCTGTAAGCGCTGTAAGGCAGCAATTCTACCGCTGTGCCTCCTAAGTCTGGAGGGGAAATTACTTGCACTCTACCAATGCTGTTTTCACCCTTATCCTTCTTACTCTGGAACCAGGTATAGACCGATTATTTTACACAGCTAGTTTTACTTAACTTTATTTGCTGTCACTTGCAAGTTTGTGGCCACTCGGGTTGTCTTGTTGTTGAATAATTCTCGCCCCCATCTTCAGCTCTTCAGAGCCAGTGTATCATTTTTGATTTGCTATCTTGTCAGTGCCATCTAATCCCACAAATGAACGAAACGACAGATGATCACTGTTAGGTATGTGATAATTAGCATATGTAATTAGCATATGTAATTAGTGTCCTGTCATATGTTGTGCAAGTACGCATGTGTGGAGAGACTCAAGGTGGCGTCCTGTAGTAAAGAAGCTTGTAAGATTACTCCCATGTCCGAGCCTTTATTCAAGTGTGCTAAGCATTCCGAATACATAACAATTGGCGACGAGGATAAAAGAACGAAGATAAGAACAAGGCCAGCAAGAAGAATCAAAAACAAAGTAAAAAAAAAAAAAGTGTATTTGGAAACAAAGTGGAACAGCACGAAGCCTAAAGATTTGGCGCCAAATGGTTTTGAATTGGCGTCAAAAGGCTAAAAGAAAAGAAAATAAAAAGGTAGGAACGGGAAGCAATAGCTCAGGGAAGAGCGAAGGAAAACAAGCAGGGCAGTTAAACGTCCGTTGTTTGAACCTAAAACGTCGCGTGAGGGCTCGTGCCGTGAAGCCAACGGCCAGCCGCAGGAGCAACCACAGACGTCGAGTGGGGGCCTCGTACCGTGAAGGCCACGGACAGGTCCAGAGAGCCACCGACGAAAGAGGACCGTGTAGCCCACGGCCAGCCCCAGATGTCAGGTGAGGGCCTAGTACCGTGAAGGCCATGGACAGGTCCAGAGAAGCACCGACGGAAGAGGACCGTGTAGCCCACGGCCAGCCCCAGTAGCAGCCACAGACGTCGGGTGAGGGCCTCGTACCGTGTAGGCCACGGACAGGTCTAGAGAGCCACCGACAGAGGCTGAGTCTTCAGCCCAACCGGGATCAGTCAGCCCGGTGGGGAAGAAAGTAAAGAAGGCCCGGTCGGGATCAGAGTCCGCCCGACCGTGAGCAGAAAAGCGGACAGGCCTGCGAGAGAAGCGGAGAGAAACCAAGAGCCGTGAAAGCCCGGTCGCAAGGGATGGCCGAGAGCGGGGAAAGCCGTGCAGCAGGTCCAGTAGCAGCCGCGAAGGCTGTGGAGACAGCAGGCAGGCAAGTCGGCGGAGCAGTGGTGGAGAGGAAGGTCAGCAAGCAAAGCAGCAACAGCCAGCCTAAAAGGCCAGCCGGTGGAGTCAGCGAGAGCCAGCCAAGGCAACAGCAATGGCTGAGCCAGCAGCAGCATCGGAGGTCCGGAGTGGCCAGCGGTGTAGAAGTGACAGTGAAGCCCCGGGGGGGAAGCCAGCAAAAGCAGCAGTGGAAGTCAAGAATGCACCAGAGTCCACAGGCCGCAAGCTGGAGCAGTGAAAGCCTTCATAATAAAAGTCCTCTATGAATGTAATGCATTGTCACAGTTAAAGCATGGCTGTTTGGATTTAATGTATGGGTCACTGTTATCAATAATTTAAGTAAATCTGTGTGCATAGAAGGAATAGGAATAGAAAAGGGCCTCACCAAGGGAACTATAAGATTATACTATATTTTATATGAGATTTTATGTGAGATTTATACTATTATTGTAAGATTAAGTAATAGTCATTGAGCTGGATAATCTCTTAGAATGTAAAATAAATAAGTCCAGTGCAGAGAACACTGTGTGAGAGAACAGAACGTAGTGCACCTGAATAGCAACAGTGTAGCATGGCTACTTCAATTGTAGGAAAGTGACCCCAGTTAGAATCTGGGTGCAATTTTGAGAAATGGACTGAGGTCTTGGAGGCTTCGTTCATTTCTAATGATATCACTACAGAGGAGAAGAAGAGAACATGGTTCATATTAGGCATAGGAAGAGAGGGTTATCATACCTTACATACGTTACTGCTGCCAGCAAAGCCCACAGAGAAAACGTACGAGGAGTGTAAGGAGGTATTAATGGCTCATTTCTCGCCAAAACCTCCAAGGGCATCCAGAGGCAAGGAGCCTGAACTAAAGAGGGCAGGGAGTCCCTCAGTGGACAAAGGTCAAGTGCAAAACGACAAAAGTCAAGTGCAAAAGGACAAAGGTCAAGTGCAAAAGGACAAAGGTCAAGTGCAAAAGGACCAAGGTCAAGTGCAAAGGGACCAAGGTCAAGTGCAAAGGGACCAAGGTCAAGTGCAAAAGTACCAAGGTCAAGTGCAAAACGCCCAAGGTCAAGTGCAAAAGGACCAAGGTCAAGTGCAAAAGGACCAAGGTCAAGTGCAAAAGGACCAAGGTCAAGTGCAAAAGGACAAAGGTCAAGTGCAAAAGGACAAAGGTCAAGTGCAAAAGGACAAAGGTCAAGTGTAAAAGGACAACGGTCAAGTGCAAAAGGACAAGGGGCAAGTGCAAAGGGACCAAGGTCAAGTGCAAAGGGACCAAGGTCAAGTGCAAAGGGACCAAGGTCAAGTGCAAAGGGACACAGGTCAAGTGCAGAATGACAAAAGTCAAGTGCAAAGGGAAAAGGCCAAAGGTAAAAGGCAAAGGAAAAGGAGTCAAAGGCAAAGGAAAATTGCCATTCAAAGGGCAACTCTAGTTATTCAAGCTGCATTTAGGGGTATGAAGGTACGGAGAGAGACCCGGAACAAACAGAAGGCAGCAACGATAATACAAGCAGGATTTAGAATGCATAGAGTATACCGTCAATACAAGGCAATGAGATTAGCAGCTATAATAGTGCAAACCCATTATAGGGCACACCTTCAAATGGTAAATGATCGCAAAACTTACATGAAGGTACGCAGCAGTGTTGTACTGCTTCAGGCAGCCTACCGAGGAATGCTTGTTCGAAAGCAACTGCGGTGCATGCATAAATCTGCCAAGGTCATACAGACTTATTATCAGATGCATAAACAGCGTCAGTATTTTAAAAAACTACGCTGGTCTGCCATTGCGGTACAGCAACGATACCGTGCATGCCAGATAAGAGATGTCCAAGTGAGACAGTATGATAGTTTGAGAAAAGCAGTGATTTGTATTCAGGCCTTATACCGCGGGATCAAAGCCAGAGTATTGGTAGAGAAAATCAAGGCAGCACGCCGTATTAAGTAATTCATAAGAATGTGCATTACAAGAAAGCATTTCTTGATGCTAAAGGTGGTTGTAGTCACTCTGCAAGCAGCATACCATGGTTACCGATTAAGGGCACGCTACAAAGCTGTGCGTCAAGCAGTCATTTCGATCCAGAGATGGTACAAAGCATGCAAAATAGGGCATTCCCAGTTTGTGCAATATCAATCAATGAGGGATGCAACTATTACCATTCAGACTGCCTACAAGAGTATGATGGTTAGGCAGGGGGTTAAGCAAAAGAGAGCTACTGTAAAAGTGCAGTCAGTACTCCATATGAGTTGGTATCGGAAAGAGTTAAGTGTACAAATAGATAAACAACAGAAAAGGCTTAAACGATACAAAAGGCTTAAACAATATAGGAAAGCCAGTGTAGTATTGCAAAGACAATATAGATCCTACTTCTTGATAAAGAACCAGAAAGGTCTTAAGAAGACGAGTAGATGAACAACAGAAAAGGCTTGAACGATGCAAGAAAAGTTGAATAAATGTGTGACAATGAGTAGAAGCTGCTAATGGAAAAGTCTAAAGAAGGGAGGCTGGTCGGTCAAGACAAAAGTAGGTAGGACCGATTGCAATTAGGACACTTCAGTATAATCCAGCATGGAGCCTCCTTCACTGAGCATGAAGCCTTCTTCACTGAGCAATGGACAATGGGTTAGGCATTGCAGAATCTCATGAAACACCAAGAGCAGATAAATAAGCAGAGAAGGGAAACTGAACAGCAGAGGAAGCTGCTAGAAAATGGAAACTTGCAGCCATGGGTCAGATCCCATTTACCATTAGGAAAACAAAACAAATACATGAACCAGAAAATGAGAACTCATAAAGCAAGGGGTAATGTATTTGGTTTAAGTATAATACCATAGTGTAACAGTGTATTATTCAATGATGGGTAGGAAAAGAGCATATACCGTACAGGTGAAATGGACTTAAAAGGGGAGGAATGCGGTGTATGTAATAGAAGTGGTGTTATCTGCCTCCAAGTAAAAGGGGGAGGAGTATTATGTATGTAATATAAATGGTGTTACGGGCCTCCAAGTTAAAGGGGGAGGAGTGTTAAGTATGTAATAGAAGTGGTGTTACCTGCCTCCAAGTTAAAGGGGGAGGAGTGTTAGGTATGTAATAGAAATGGTATTACCTGCCTCCAAGTTAAAGGGGGAGGAGTGTTAGGTATGTGATAATTAGCATATGTAATTAGCATATGTAATTAGTGTCTTGTCATATGTTGTGCAAGTACGCACGTGCGGGGAGACTCTAGGTGGCGTCCTGTAGTAAAGAAGCTTGTAAGATTACGCCCGTGTCCGAGCCTTTATTCAAGTGTGCTAAGCATTCCGAATACATAACAATCACCATTCCACTAATGTTTCCATCTTTTCTTCCTCCCATTTGCTGATTATCTAAACAATTGTTTGACGACAATTGACAATCATGAAACCCATCAGAATGAACATTCCAAAACATTTTTTAAATCGAATCCAGATTCTACAAAAGAACAATACAAAGAAATGGAGAAGTAGGGCAACATGGCTCTAGAGACCCAGGTTCAATCCTTCCCTTGGGTGAAGTCTGTGTGAAGTTTGTACATTCAACCTTTTACTGCATGCATTTCCTCCAGCAGCTCAGTTTACCTCCCATTCGCAAAGATATGTTGCCAGATTTGCTTATATTATAAAATCACCTTTTAGTGTAGGTAGTTAGCAAATGAACAGATATTGGGACATTCGCATTAACACATACACACAACGTTTTCCATCACTACATCAGGTTGCAAACCAGAAAGCAATTCACAAATGCATTCTTCCCAACGTATATACCCATATGAGCACACCCTTTCATAACCACTGACACACATATTCACAATAACACTCACACAATAAAACATGCACGTCAACAAGTTCCAAAAGCTAAAGTGCTGGATCATTGGATGTTATACTGTACCTGCACTCCATTTTTACCCATTAGTTGTGGCCGGTATCCAATGTAAGGTCTACTGATTAACCAATTAAGATTACCAGGCTAACTCTGTGACCTTTATTGCCATGATAATGTCAACATTAAAGCTACATACCCATTTACTTGCTGTCTGGCTTTTTTCTTATGCAGATTTACATCTTAGAAGTATATAAAATGATGAGGGGGCATAGATAGTGCAGTCAGAATTTATTCACAGCATGGAATTGGCAAAGACTAGAGGGGATAGCTTTAAGGTTAGAGGGTCAAATTTTGAAGGAGATTTTTAAAGTTTAAAGGCATGTTCTTCACACAGAAAGTACTGAGTGGTCGGAACATGCTGCCAGGGATGAAGGTCTGAAGAAGGGTTTTGGCCCGAAACGTTGCCTATTTCCTTTGCTCCATAGATGCTGCTGCACCCGCTGAGTTTCTCCAGCATTTTTGTGTACCTGTGGTTTAGTTTAGTTTAGTTTAGAGATACAGTGCAGAAACAGGCCCTTTGGCTCAGCAAGTCCGCGCCGACCAGCGATCACCCCACAGACTAGCACTACACACTAGAGACAATTTACAATTTTACCAAGTCAATTCACCTACAAACTTGCACGTCTTTGGAGTGTGGGAGGAAACCCGAGATCCTGGAGAAAACCTACGCGGTCACGGGGAGAATGTACAAATTCCTTATAGAGGGCATTTGACAGATCAGGTCAGGGAGAGTTCCCCCCGCCACAGGTACCATGTAATCCCGCGCTACCTGCTCCATGGTTGGATAGTCGGCGACTAATCCATCTCCCCCACCTGGTTTGCCAGGTGAGGAGGGAGTTGTGGACCACCAGCAGGACCAAAAACAAGACCTGTCAAAGGGCGGATGAGCTTCTAGCGAGCCATCTGCACTTCGATCACTGTGCTATCACTTTTGTACATAGCATTGTAAGGAACGATGATAAAGCACACACACACCAAAATCCTATACTTCCAGCAGCGGAAGTCCGCAAGAACTGGAGGACAGAGATGTGTGGTGCGTTCGTCACTGTTCCCGTCGGAAACCAGCACCATTGTGTCGCTAATGGTTTCAACGATGATGAATGAATGAATGAATGTATAGAGGGCACCCATGGTCAGGATCAAACCCGGATCTCTGGTGCTGTAAGGCAGCAACTCCACCGCTGCGCCACCGTTGGTAGTGAAGGCAGATATGATAGTGGCATCTAAGAGGCTTTTAGATTGACACATAGATATGCAGGGAATGGAATGATATGGATCATCTGCAAGCAGAGGAAATTTGTTTAACTTGACATCATGTTCGGCACAGACATTGTGGGCCAAAGGGGCTGTTCCTCTGCTATGCAGTTCTATGTTCTATGCTCTATATCAACTATTTTCAAAATCACAAATTTGCTTCAGCCTCCATGCTACTTCAACAGGAGTGTATGATTTCTGCCCCCATATATTGGTACACATTGAAATGAATGTGTTTATTATTTTGATCCAAAAATGATCAACATAAGGGCTACAGATCACCGGATTAAGATTAGCAGGTTAACCCCCCAAACTATATTGCCATGATAATATCAGCATTAAAGCTACATACATTAAAGCTTTACTCGCTGTCTGGCTTTTTTCTCATGCAGATTTACCTGACAGAAATGCGTGAAATTATTTGGGAGGCATGGTGACACGGCGGTTGAGGTACGGTGACACACTGCCGTACAGCGCCAGAAACCCGGGTACGATCCTGGCTACAGGTGCTGTCTGTCCGGAGTTTGTACATTTTTTCCCGTGAGCTGCGTGGGTTTTCTCCGAGATCTTCGATTTCCTCCCACACTCCAAAGAAGTACGGGTTTGTAGGTTGATTGGCTTGGTATAAATGTATACATGTAAAATTGTCCATAGGCTAGTGTTAGCGTGCAGGGATTACTGGTCAGTGCGGACTCGGTGGGTCGAAGGGCCTGTTTCGGCTCGGTATCTCCAAACTAAACTAAATTAAATAAAAGAGATTGTGGCTCGCCATATCGCTTTCGTAATTTCAATTATCTTTTACATATAACGGGGGCACTTTTGACTTATTTATTACAAATTTTACCAATGAGCCAGCTGCCTACTTTCAATTACATTTGGATAGTATTTGTGTTTCCATTGAGAACAACCCGTGAATTCAAGTAATCTTTCTATTAACTCTCTGAGTTCTACCATGTGTGAAACAAACCACTGCCTGGTTACACTTAATCTTGGTTTTGACAGTAGGTTTTGTTAAGCTGAGCGCTACTTTGCAAACTGCTTCATCAAAGTACATTGTCATACCCACTATGCTCAAAATCAGTAACAAATCATACATCAATGCTTTCCCACCCATGTAAAACTTTAATGAGCAGGCACGGACAGCATTGTATTTCTTAACTGTAGATCCTAGTTGTAGATATGGCTCATCGAGCACATTGGCTTAAATATGTAGATATGGCTCAATTTTACATTTGTTTGCAATCTCTTGGTAACCATCCCTGTATAAAAGAATCCTTCAAGTAAATCAGAACTGTAGTTATAAACTCCCAGCTTCCTGACCTTTGTTCCTCCTTTGCTGAGCCACTGCCGCCCATACACTGCCGATGTCCTTGTGTGCAGAGAAGCATTTATTCTCTCCAATTATTTCATCTGCTGAATCCCTTACTAAGACAGGATCCTGCTTCTGGGGTTTCACTCCGTTCAGCAGTCAAGATACACTGAAAATCCCCGGTGCTGTCAAGATCGCTAAATAGGACAGGCTGAATAGCATGAGGGCCAGCAGACCCATCCCCCATAATAGGGCAAAGAAGCAGCTATGGCAACAAGATGGTCAGGAGGTCAGCAGTTCAACCATCCCCAAAGGACTTCTGCCAATCTGTGTCTGGCCTGAAACAGTGGTGGGCAAAAGTATTTATCCCTGCAACTTGATGCATGGGAGCAGACAAAATGACCCAAACACATTTCAAATGGAAGCGACTTAGACTGGATAGCAAAGGGTTATTAACATCCGTAGGACTAGACCGCAGTAACATGTTGATTCCTTCAGGGCAGGTGATGCCAAGGAGACCTTTAAAATCAAGTGCCTCTTGTTTACTCTGAGACTTTTTTGCTAGAAGCTTGTGCTTTAAGCCATTCCAGCAAGTTCAAATGATCTTAAACCACTTCGTCTCATTGTGATTTGACCAAAAATAGTACATCTTGGTGGGAGTGAATTATGAGTGTCCTTCTCCAGAGATAGGTTGGAAATTATTTCCTTGTCTTGAGGCTTAAAACCTGTCGTAAATTTAGGGCTGAAAATACATCATGTTCACAAATCTGTCTCAACTACTATCTAAAACAAAATTAGATATCTCATGCACCATTGAAACTCTCTTGAAAATTGTGCCCATGTATATCCCTTCATCACATTTTATCTAAATCTAACTGGAACAGATTTGCTTAGATATTTTTGATTTTGTCTTATCCAATCTACTCTGGCTCAAGTTTCACACATACCCCAAGGCCAGCTGAGGTAAAATGCAGCTTTGCTTGATTTGTTTTCTTTTTCTTCTGCACAAGCTTAATGGTTCGAGAGCCAGGAGATTGTATTGAGGCCATTTGGCAAAGTATTTTAAGTACAATGCCGCGGAACAATAAACAGGAATAGAAAGTTCGGAATCTATTTTCTAATTAAGATTCTGCTGCAGTGCTTATGTCTTCTCATTGGTTATCCAATTACTTCTGGCTGTAACTGAGTCAATAATTGCCCAAATTCTGAACCTACAGTACTTCTAATTAAAAGGCTTGTCAAAGATCAACAAGCTTGTAATTCTACCTGGTTTCACAATGTAAGTAATCGTTCCAGCTTTTGGATGATGTCACTTACAAGGTGTCCAAAAACAAATTTGATACATCTGGAATACATTTCACTTCTTATATATTACACATTCAGCTGAAGTCCGACTTGTAAGCATTTCCAATGGTAATTCCAATATCTGAAGAAGGGTCTTGACCAGAAAAAAGTCACCCATTCCTTCTATCCAGAGATGCTGCCTATTTCCTTCGCTCCATAGATGCTGCTGCACCCGCTGAGTTTCTCCAGCTTTTTTGTGTACCTTCGATTTTCCAGCATCTGCAGTTGCTTCTTGAACAACATGCTGCCAGTCCCGCTGAGTTACTCCAGCGTTTTGTGTCCATCTTCAGTGTAAACCAGCGTCTGCAGTTCCTTCCGACTGTCCAATTTTATATGTTGAGCTTTGCTGTGACGTTTTTCTTTGAACACCTACAAAGTAGTATTATCATGGGATTTCCATTTACAACCTGGCTGGCATGTTTACCTCCAGTAGCCTGATCATTACCATTATCTTTACAAAAATCACTCAAAATGCCATCTGAAACCAAAATCTTCAGTAATTTCCCCCTCAGTAGTTTGGATAAAGGAAGCTTAGAAACTAAAAACAAAGTTTAACAATAACACTCTTAGTTTGGTCTTTTGTTTCATTTAAAGTCTTTGGATTGAAAATTTTCCTTGAAAACTTTTGCTTTGGGAAACAAACAGCATGCAACATGAAAAAGTCCATTTGGCCCAGCCAATCCATGTTGGTATTTATACTCTACTCAAAGCTTCTCCATCGCTCCTCTGCTAAATCTGTCAGCATAACCCTCCTTTTCTCTTCCTCTCATATCCTGACCAGCTTCCAAATAAGTGTTTATATCCTATACATACCAACCACTCCATATTGTAGTGGTTTCCACACTCTCACCACTCTCTTTGGTCAAGAATACTTTTCTGAACTCCCTCTGGATTTCTCATGGACTATCATATAATGATGGTCTTCAGTTATAGTCACTTAGTCATAGAATTGCGCAAAGCAGAAGCAGGCTCTTCAGCCCACCACATACTTGCCGACATTCTTGTTCATCTCTATAATCTTGTTTGCCAGGATTAGAACTGTATCCTCTATGCCTTGCCTGTTGAGGTGTATGTTTAAATACTTATTTATCCCAGTGATGGTATTCAATTCTACCATCTCCTCTGGTGAGAGGAATGGTTGATATTTCAGATATCAACCATTCTCCGTGTAAAAGATGTATTCCTCAGATCTCCTTTAAAACTCGTCCCTCTCACCTTAAAACAATGGCAGCTTGTTTCTATGTTGTATGCTGTATGTACAGGCGAATATTCTCTTGCGTAAAGTTGGTGCGTGTGCAGATGTGGTGAAGATGTCGCTATTTAGAGCATACTGCACACCACTCTACACTGCGCACCTGTGCTCGAACTATGGAAAGACAAGTTTGCAGAGACTAATGTGGCATATAACGATGCCATGAGAACACAGCTAAGGAAACCTAGATGGTGCAGTGCCTGTAGTATGTTTGTGGCTGCAGGAGTCAGTACTTTAGAAGCTATCCTAAGAAATCACATGTATAAATTCATTTGCAGAATAAATGACTCTAAAAATGTAATTATTGTGGCCTTGTCAAACATAAGGGTTAGCACTACACGCTACGAATCCCAGCTGTGGAGACACTGGTATCGTTGTCTCGTTGTAGGACATTGATCATTCTTTTAATCTGGATTTTAAACTCATGTGTTGTGTTTTAAAAAATATATAATTTATAATGCTTTTATAAGTGATATACTAAGATTTTATATGTACTTTATGATATATTTTTGAATATGGAATGCATTTAAAAAATTTTTTTTTAATGTAATGTTGTCCCTTGTCTGGACTTCGAGTCCGTAATAAAGTATATTATTATTATTATTATTATTATTATTATTATTATTATTATTATTATTATTATTATTATTATTATTATTATTATTATTATTATTATTATTATTATTATGTTGTTCAGATTCAAACTGCATCCCACACTCCTTTTCTGGAGTGCATTTGCAATTTTACTACTTTAAAACACCTGATTTCAATACATTGTTTATCTTTTAAATTTGACTGCAAATTTCAGATATTCTCCATTCATTTTATTTCCAGAGTATCTATCTCTCACGGAATGCGGGGGGGGGGGGGGGATAACATTGTAATACTATGTCAGCACTTGACAGTCAGCACAGACATGACGGGCTGAATGGTCAGTTCTTGGCTGGATACTCCATGACCCCTGTGACTTTGGGATGACTCTATGACTCCTGTGTGATGCCAGGTCCCAGTCAGACTCCCGAGCTCAGGTATTCTCTGATGAAATAAATCAGTTACCTCGTTTCTCTGTGAAGCATGGGAGCTTCGATCAGCAACTTCTTGCAGCAGAGAACAGGGAGCGGGAACTAAGCAATCAGTGGCCTGGATCTACATCCCACAGCTCCAGAGCACTGCATATCAGTGCTTCAATATGCATTGCCACCCAACCATTCTTTCCAAAAAAAAACTCAGCACCACCAGGGACACAAGTATTATTTTATGTTTTGTTAAAAAAAGAGAGCTTAAAATTTGCTTTGCGCAGAGACAGTTCTCTTCAATAACAGTCAACGCCAGTCCACTGCAGGTGCAGGCACACGTTTCAATCTGAGAGCAAGGAGCAGCACTGTGCAGAATAACAATTCCAGAACAATATGTTTTCACAGTGTACATTATCCACAAAGAATAACAAGGCACCGGACAGAACTTATTGATTTATTATTTAGGAAAAATAGCCCCACAAATGGAACAGTTTCATCTTTCCTTTCAGCCTCTGTAATTTGTTTGACAACATTTTGAAAGTGGGAGCAGGCACACGTTTAGAACGACCCTGGAATGTTGTGATGCCACATAAATGATAAACAGCAATCGAACGTCTCTTGGCAAGATATCGGTCAGATTAGATATACCTGCATTTAGATGGACAAGGGCTGATTAGGGATAGTCAGCATGGTTTTGTACCTGGGAGATCGTGTCTCACGAATCTGTTTGAGTTTTTTTTAGATGTGACCAAAAAGGGCGATGAGGGCAGAGCTGTAGACTTTGTATGTATGGAGTTCAGCAAGGCATTCAACAAGGTTCCACATGTTAGGAAGCTCTGGAAGGTTAGATCGCATGGGATCCATGCAGAGCTAGCTGACAGGATAGAAAATTGGCTTCATGGAAGGAAGCAGAGGGTGATGGTGGAAAGTAGTTTTTCAGACTGGAGGCCTGTGATGTGGTGTGCCCCAGGGTTTGGTGCTGGGCCCATTGCTTTCTGTCATCTATATCAATGATTTGAATGAGAACATACAAGGCATTATTAGTAAGTTTCCAGATGACACTAAATTAGGTGGTATTGTAGATAGTGAAGATGGCTGTCATAAATTACAGCGGGGTCTTGATCAGTTGGCCAGGTGGGCTGAGAAATGGTTAATGGAGTTTAATGCAGAGAGGTGTTAGATGTTGCTTTTTGGGAAGTCAAACCAGGGCAGGACCTACACAGTGAATGGCAGGGCTCTTGGGAGTGTTGTAGAGCAGAGGGATCTAGGAGTGCAGGTGCATAGTTCCTTGAAAGTGGCATCGCAGGTAAAGTAAGTAAATAAGTAAGTTTATTGGTCAAGTATTCACATACAAGGAATTTGCCTTGGTGCTCCGCCCACAAGTAACAACATGACATACAGTAACAGTTACGAATGACTCAGAAAACACTAAACATTAATAATAATAAAACATTAATGGGGGTATTAATATACTAGAAAGGAAGGTAAGTATATGGAATGAGTGGCCGGAGGAGGTAGTTGAGGCAGGTACTATCACAACTGTTAAGAAACATTTGGACAGGTACATGGACATGATAGGTTTGGATAGACATGGGCCAAACACGGGCAGGTGGGACTAGTGTAGATAGGGCATGTTGGTCGGCATGGGTAAGTTGAACTGAAGGGCCTGTTTCCACACTGTATGACTCTATGACACAGAAGGTGACCATTAAGTCTGTCGTATCTCTGCGAACTCCGAAACAGTCACACAAAAAATCCACTCCCCCCCCCCTATGATCATGTGAGCCCAGCTATACAAAATATACTTTATTTTAAATAAAGCAAAGTCAGCGTGTGTTTTTTTATAATTATTAATATCTGTTAACCTGTATTTTGTTTCCAGAATCTTTCAGAAAAGAATGGATCAACAGGGCTTATATTCACTGGAATTTAAAAGGATGAAAGGCTCTCTTATAGAAACATATAACATTCTTAAG
Source organism: Amblyraja radiata (assembly GCF_010909765.2). Lineage (NCBI taxonomy): Eukaryota > Metazoa > Chordata > Chondrichthyes > Rajiformes > Rajidae > Amblyraja > Amblyraja radiata. Next base: position 22,698,640 of record NC_045961.1, read on the forward strand.
GGATTGGACAGGCTAGATGCAGGAAAAATGTTCCTGATGTTGGGGGAGTCCAGAACCAAGGGTCACAGTTTAAGAATAAGCGGTAGGCAATTTGGGACTGAGATGAAGAAAATTCTTTTTCACCCCTAGAGTTGTGAATCTGTGGAATTCTCTGCCACAGAAGGCAGTGGAGGCCAATTCACTGGATGTTTTCAAGTGAGAGTTAGATTCAGTTCTTAAGGCTAACGGAATCAAGGGATATGGGGAAAAAGCAGGAACAGGGTACTGATTCTGGATGATCAGCCATGATCATATTGAATGGTGGTGCTGGCTCGAAGGGCCGATTGGCCTACTCCTGCACCTACAGTATTTTCTATGTTTCTATGTTTCTATGTAATCAAGGCAATCTTTGTCACTTGGGACTAAACATAAACAACAAAGATATGGATGAGGTTCCAACCAAAAATCCAAAGAGAACCACCTCATCGGTCCTGACAAGGAATACCTGCTCAGGAAATGTAGGTAAACTGTAAGTGAGTGCAGAAACTGCCTGTGAAACAGGCCGCCTTTTCGTCATATGCTGAAGACAATATGAATGTGCAATATGAATCCTGCGTGTTGTTTTTCCTGGAATTTTTTAGTGTCAGAATTTTGATTTCTACCATCCCACTGGTAAATTTGGTTGAGAATCTCATATCATTTTTTTCCCCCCAAGTAGCCTTTCCCAAGAGAAAATACAGATGCAAAGTGAATCGAAAAATATTACACTTTCCTTTTGCTTTCTCTCAATTTGGAGCCAGGGTGTGATGGATTTGCAAAATCAGAATCATGCAGGAAAGAGAGGAAACCATTTGGGAAATAGCTACTGAATGCAGTGTGATAACAGATGCTAATACATGCCAAACGTGAAAAAACAGATGCTAATGCATGCTAATGACCCCAGCCGCCATTTTTAAAAGCCAGAGTTGCTGAATTACATGCAAACTAGTAAATAAATGCCCCCTGGAGAATGAGCATAAGAAGATCGCATTTAAATTTCAAAGTACCCCAAAAAAAAGCCCGGTGGTCCCCAAGAGCATAAAATAAAAAACTGTTGAATAAAGAACGAGAAATCTCCCAATGAAATATAGGAATTTAAAAGATATTCTAAGTCACATAATTTAGCTGCAGTGTTCTCCTATTCTAAGATAATTCATATTAAAGCATAAAGCGAAGATAAATTATCAATCAATACCTTTTCAGTGAATTGTGTTTCAGTGGTAAAGTCATTGTGCTTCTGCACAAGAGACACCATATTACTGAAGGTATATCTGAGCCTCAGAGGGGACAGGGATGATAACCCTGCATGTTCCCAATCTTGAAACAGTTACACAGACATCAGTCTTGGGAGACAGTATGGAAATTTGGCTGCCTGTCACTGTACAACAAAAATGTTGTAAATTATATTCCAATTGCATTTTGCCAGAATGATTAAACGAGGATGGAATCGGAACCTAAGGATTATTATGAACATATGAAGCGCAACACTTTGCTTAAACTTCCTGCAATTTTTGAAAATGCAATCTTTTTTATGTCTATGTGATTTATTTAGCAGTAGTGCCATACTTATACAACTGCACCATCTGAGGTTCGAGGATGCACTTGTTTGTCATATAGCTTGTAAAATCAGACAGTTTCAGAAATCAGTTCACTCTGCCCTAATCTGGGGCATCTTCAACATGGACCAGATATGTTTGATACAAATATATATATTTTTAAAATCACGCTCTCAGATCTTCTGTGACTGGGATCTACGTGGATGATTTAATATCACCACAATTTGTCTAGTTTGTATTTTATACCATCAATACACACATACTCCTGCTTGTAATCATTGTGAAATGAATGGGCTTAAGTGCACACCATATATAACAAATATTTGCATTACTGTAACAGAATAAAGGATTCTGAAGAAGAAAAAGAAAGGAGACAAAAGGCTGAAAAGAACAAAGGAACAGGTGTAGGCCGCCTAGCCCCACAATCCAGTTTGCCATTCAATTTGCTCATGGCTAAGTTAATGCTCAGCTACGTTTTATTCCAAAAACCTTTACTAACCTCAACTAGAATTGTCCGATCTCTATCTTAAAATGTTCGATTGATCTTGCCTGCTCTGCTTTTCAGGAAAGAGTTCCACATCTTTTATTAATCCATTCAAGGGTGTGTGGGCTTTACAGGCTGATCCAGCATTTAATTGACCATCTTTAATTGTCATTGAGGATGTGGTTCTGAGCTGCCTTCTTGAACGACACCTGTGCTTGTTGTGTGGATATTCAAAAAAATGCTGTTAGGGAGAGAGTTACAGGATATTCACCTAGCGACGGTGAAGGAACGGCGACATGTTTCCAAGTCAAGACGGTGTGTGTATTGGAGGACAACTTCAAGGTGGTGGAGTCCCCATTATTTTGTTACCCTTTTCCTAGCTGCTAGAGGTCATGGGTTTGGAATGTGTCGCCCAAGGAGTCTTGGTGAGTTGCAGCTGCTATGTCCTGTATGGTGTAGGAAGGAATTGCAGATGCTGGTTTAAACCAAAGATAGACACAAAAAGCTGGAGTAACTCAGTGGGTCAGACAGCATCTCTGGAGAAAAGGAATAGGTGAAGTTTCTGGTCGAGTCTCTTTTTCAGAAGAAGGGTCTCGACCCGAAACGTCACCTATTGCTTTTCTCCAGAGATACTGTCAGACCCGCTGAGTTACACCAGCTTTTTGCACCTATATCCCGTATGGTGTTGGGTATCTTGAGAGTTGTTGTATCTGCGTTCACCCTGCATACATTAAACCAAACTTACTATGCGATCCAATTTACTGTCATCAGCAAATCCAAATATGTGCCTCTCATCTAAACCACTTATAGACGTTGTGAAAGAGCCTTCAGTAGCGATAGTCACAAATGGCAATTGGCAGCAAAATATGCATCATACTCTCCAGGCTCCTGCATCGTAACTCAGGCACTTCTCATGCCAAATGATTGTCCCCTTTATGTTTCCAATGCTTCGGACTGTGGCCGTGGAACTATATTTTTTCTTACTTAAACATAAAATAAATAATTAGCACTCCCTGCTTAAATTGCAGGGAGCTGAGACTTTCACATAAGCCAGTGAGCTCAGCACAATATTTGAAATTGAATTGAATTGAAATAATTTAATTGCCACACAACCAAGGTCGGTGGTATTTGGGTTGCCAGCAGCGGTACAATAATAAAGAACACAACCACAATAAAATTTTTACACAAACATCCACCACAGCATTCATCACTGTGGTGGAAGGCAGAGCTTGGCCAGTCCTCCTCCATTTTCCCCCGTGGTCGGGACCACCACCCTCCACAGCCGTTGCTGCGGGCGTCCAGATGGTAAGGGACAAAGTCAAAGTCAAGGTGAGTCCAGGATCGGCTCTTCCCAACCAGAGACCGCGGCTTCAGGCTGGTGAAGGCCGCAGGCCGGCGGTCAAAGTTTTAAAGTACCTGCCGTGCCGCAGCCGGAAGCACCGCAGTCTGCAGGGCCGGCGGTCGTAGCTCCCCTCCAGGGGAGATGATAAGTCCATACCGCGCCCGCGGTAGAAGACGGCCGCGGGCCGGCAGTGAAAGCTTCTTCTTCCCCCCGGGTCCCCAACGTGAGATCCCGGGCTGTAGACGCCGCACCAGCTGGAGTTCTGCAGACCGCGGCTTCAGGCTGCCGGCTGCCGCGGGCCAGCGTAACGGAGCGCTCCCCTCTAGCGAGGTCTCACCCGCTCCGCGCCGAGAGTCCACGCTGTGCCCGCCGCTGAAGCTCCGGGCGCGTCTCCGGGAAAGTCGGCGCCGATCCATGCTGTTAGGCCACGGGGGAGGCGACCTGAAAAAGTCGCCTCTCCATGGAAGAGGCGGCCGAAACGGTTTCCCCCTTACCCCCCCCCCCCACACCACCCCCCACACTTAACACACAAAGAAACATTAAAAACAGACTTTTAAACATACTAAAAAAAAAAAAAAAGTTGAAAAAAGACAGACACGCTGCCGACAGGCTGCTGCCAGTGCAGCGCCCCCTAACACGTTTACGTATGGCATCTCTGTGTGGTATCTCAGCTGCACGGAGGCGGAAAGGAGAGCTCTTCAGCGCATCGTCCACAGAGCGCAGAGGATTATTGGGACACAGCTATCAGCCTTGGAGGGCATCTACCACACACGGTGCCTCTGGAAGGCAGTCAGCATCCATAAAGACTCCTCACACCCTTGTAATGGACTGTTCGAACTACTTCCCTCCGGCAGATGTTACAAGGCCTTCTACGCCCGAACCTCCAGATTCAGTAACAGCTTCATTCCCAGAGCTATAGCGGCTCTGAACCGGCCCTGCTGAGTGCCCCCCACCCCCCCCCCCCCCCCTGGACTGTCCCCCTCGGATGGTCACGTCGCACAGACACATCTGCACTTTAGTCTGTTGAACAGTTTTGACTATTTTACTGTTCTTTTTACAATCCATGTTCTCGGGATATCAATATCTAAATCCAAATGTTATTAGTTATTTATGTTATGACATCGGTTGGAAGCTGCATATCAAATCTCGTTGCGCTTATGTGCAATGACAATAAAATATATTATTATTATTATTATTACGTTGTAGGCCGCAGGGTGGATGGAGATGCGACATGGAGAAAAATCGCATTCCATCGAGGTAAGTGACTGAAAACATTTTGCCCGACCCCCCCCCCCCCACCAACACCCCCCACATAAAACATACCAAGAAACATTAAAACATACATTTAAGACATATTTTAAATAATAAAAACAGAGAAGGGACGAGACAGACTGTTGGAGATGCGACCATTACGGGCACCACCTGTGGTTAAAATACCTCCACATCCTTCCTGTAATGGCCAAAACTGAATGCAATATTCCAAATGTGGCTTAATCGGTATCCTACAAAGACTCTTCATGATTTTCTTACTCTTATACTCAATTTTCCGATCCATGAAGGCAAGCATATCATATGCCTTCTTTACTACTCTCATTCTATGGTTTGCCGCTTTCAGGGATCAAACGAACGTGGACCCCAAGATTCCTCTGTAACATCAATGCTGTTGAAGTTCATGCCATTAATTGTATATTTTCCCCTTGCATTTAAACTCCCAAAGTGCAACAACTCGCATTTGCTTGGATTAAACTCCATCGCCCATTTCACCGCCCATTTCTGTGGCGGATCCATATTACGCTGTGTACCATGACAGCCTTCCTCATAGTACATGACCCCAGCAATCTTGATGTCATCTGCAAATTTACTAACCAACCCGTCTATGTTTACGTCCAAGTCATTTATATATAATCACAAGCAGCAGAGGTCCTATCACAGATCCGTGTGAAACTCCACTCGCCATAGATCTCCAGCCTGAATATTTATCACAACCCTCTGTGTTCTATCCGTATGGCAGTTCAGAATCCATATAACCAAGTCGTTGTTAATCCTGTTAATTCCAGATCAGCCAACCATGGAGGACATTATCAAATGCGTACTAAAATCTATGTGGACAACATCCTATATTACTAAAATCTTATGAAATGTCTAAAATCTTATAAAATCTAAATCCTAAAATCTATGTAAACAACATCCTATATTTAACCTATTCTCACAGTTCACCTTTGTCATCTCCTCAAAAAACTTGTTCAATTAATAAGACATGACCCGCGTGTACAAAGTCATGCTGACTGTCCTTAATTAACCCATTCTCCTCCAACTGGAAGTAAATTTTATCCCAAAATATCCTCTCCATTCACTTCCCTGCCACTGACCTGTGGCTCACCAGCCAGCCTGTAATTCCTAGGATTATCTCTAATTCCCTTGTTAAATAATGGAACAACTTTAACCTCACTCCTCTTGGCTGGGACTTTGGCCTGTGGCTAGTGAAGGAGCAAAGATCTTTGTTAAGGCTCCTGCAATCTCCGCTCTTGGTTCACATAATAACCTGGGATAAATCCCTTCAGGTCCTGGGGATTTATCCACCTTAATGTTATTCACAAGCCCAAACTCCTCCTCTTTCTTAATCTAAAACTGCCTTTGCATGTTAGTGTTCCCCACACTTAAGGGACTGTCCCATTTGGTGATTTTTTTCGGCGACTGCTGGCATCATTGACTGACATATCAGGTCACAAAAAAAATTGCGGCATGACGCAGCGGTACCGAGGCATGATGACGGATTGACGCGTGTGTTTTTTCAAGTGTTGCAACATTTTTTTGTCACCTCTAGATTTTGAAATGTTCAAAATCTTTTGGCGTCCCTGATATGACACCAGCAGTCGCTGAAAAAAAATCGCCTAGTGGGACAGGCCCTTTACAGTATCTCACTGTCCTCCATTTCCTTCTCCTTGGTGAAACCTGATGCAAAGTATTTGCATAGTATCTTTCCTACATCTCCAGATTATTGAAAAATAATAGATATTGTGTTTATTTAAGTGCGATACTGGTGGCCAGTGGGGGGGGGGGGGGGGGGGGGGGGGGGAGGGGGGGCGCTGGTATGGGTGTTGTGGGCTGAAGGGATTAGTCTCCAGAGGCCAAGTATGAACATTGTGGGCCAAATGAATTCTTGGGATGGCAGCTCAGTCCCTCAAGCCAGATGTGCTGGCAGCTCACTCATGGCTGGTGGGCTGGCAGTTGACTCATGGCTATTCCTTGAAATTCCATTTCAAGCAGGGTGCAAGGCCACCAAATTCAGGTGCAGTTTCCTACCACTTCAAGCAGGATGCAAGGCCACCAAATTCAAGTGCAGTTTCATACCACTTCAAGCAGGGTGTATGGCCACCGAATTCAAGTGCAGTTTCCGACCACTCCAAGCAGGATGCAAGACCACCGAATTCAAGTGCAGTTTCATACCACTTCAAGCAGGGTGCAAGGCCACCAAATTCAAGTGCAGTTTCCGACCACTCCAAGCAGGATGCAAGGCCACCAAATTCAAGTGCAGTTTCCTAACACTTCAAGCAGGATCCAAGTCCACCAAACTCAAGTGCAGTTTCATACCATTTCAAGCAGGGTGCAAGGCCACCAAATTCAAGTGCAGTTTCATACCACTTTAAGCAGGGTGCAAGGCCACCAAATTCAAGTGTAGTTTCATACCACTTCAAGCAGGGTGCAAGGCCACCAAATTCAAGTGCAGTTTCCTAAGACTTCAAGCAGGATCCAAGTCCACCAAACTCAAGTGCAGTTTCATACCATTTCAAGCAGGGTGCAAGGCCACCAAATTCAAGTGCAGTTTCATACCATTTCAAGCAGGGTGCAAGGCCACCAAATTCAAATGCAGTTTCATACCATTTCATGCAGGGTGAAATCAACATAAAATCACCATAAAACCACACAAAACACCACACTCACAGTTCAATAGACATTCAGTGTGTTCAGTTGATTCACAGCTCAGACAGAGTCATGACCTATCCCTTCCCCATCATGCAGAGACTAAGCCACACCCACACTTCCGGGTTTTATAATCCCTCCCACCGGAGAAGGTGTGGCCTGCATGGCGTGATTGACAGGAGAGAGATTCTCAACATTTTTTAAACACTAATAACACTTTTATTTTTCATTGATGGGAAGAATCTTCTGCACCTGATGAGCAGAGTGGGACTGAGTAAGATGGCCAAAAATCACAGCTGTAAGTGGTAGCATTTTATCTAATATCAATATACAGTGAAAGTTGTCAAGTTTAGACCACCAACCATTTGCAGTGCTTTTACTTCAACCCAAACCGCCACCAGCCATTTGCTGTGCTTTTACTTCAACCCAAAATGCCACCAGCCATTTGCAGTGCTTTTACTTCACTCCAAAACGCCACCAGCTATTTGGAGTGCTTTTACTTCAACCTAACCCCCCACCAGCCATTTGCAGTGCTTTTACTTCAACCCAAACCCCCACCAGCCATTTGCAGTGCTTTTACTTCAACCCAACCACATTTGCATTTCAAACCACATTAAGGGCATTGAATGTCAGTAAAACCACACTCACTGTTTAATAGACATGTGTTCAGTGTTATTCACAGCTCAGACTGAGAGACATGACCCTCTGACTTCCCCCATCTTGCAGAGACTGACTAAGGCACAACACATCTGGGTTTTATAGTCCCTCCCCCTCCCACCAGCAGGGGCAGCGGAGGGAATGTCAACATTTTAAAAACATTCATAACTCTTTTATGTTTCATCGATGGTAAAAATCCACTTGCCCTGCACAGCGGAGGGGGACTCAGAGTAAGCTGGCCAAAAATCACAGCCATAAGTGGCAACGTTTTTTCTAAAATCATGAAACAGGAAAACAGGAAGTGGTCAAGATCTTACTTTTAGTAATATAGATGTTTGAATGTAAATATATACAATCATGTGTGCATGTAATATATTTACATCATTATACATGTGATGCAATCACACATTTTAATATTATTTTAATATTACTAATTGTATACCACATTGTCACCTTCCCCTCAGCTAACCAGGAACCATTCTACATTTTCATATCACCATCTGCGTTCATCTGTTATTTTCAGACCTTACCCTTCCATATCTCTGGACTCCTTTTCCCCTGACTCTCAGTCTGAGGAAGGGTCTTGACCCAAAGCGTCACCCATTCCTTCTATCCAGAGATGCTGCCTGTCCTGTTGAATTACTCTCGCATTTTGTGTCCATCTTCGGTGTAAAACAGCATCTGCAGTTCTTTTCCACACTTGTTAGTTATTGTCAGGCTCATGGGCAACTTCCAAATGTACTGCCCCAGTTTTCCTTTTCACCACACAACCCAGGCATACAAACCAACATCAACCAACCCCTCTCTCTCAAGTTATCATCCTTATGTGACAACCTGTGCACCCACATGTTTTCCTCCACCTGCTACATAATAGCAGAGGCTCATGAAACTTGCTCCTTGCACAAGAGGGAAATTTGAGGCTTTGAAAAGTATAATTATTGGAATGCCACGCACCATTGATTTAACAAGTCAAGAGAGTTGAGTCAAGAGTGTCTACTTATCATACGCACCAGGAACGGAATATGGTACAGTGAAATTTGAGTGACCATACAGCCATACTAAGTGGAAAGCAACAATACACACAGTCACATAAAATAAAATTTAACATAAACTTCCACCACAGTGGAATCAACATTCCTCTCTGTGATTGAAGGAAATAAAGTCCAGTCAACTTCCGCGTTTGGTCACCCGTGGTTGGGGGCTGAACCCTTCGCAATTGCCGCTGCCGACGTTCCGATGTTGAAGCCCTTTAGTCGGGATGATCAAAACTCCGCCGTCTGGACGGATCGGAACACTCCGCGGCATGGAGCTCCCGAGTCGGCCTCTTCTTGGGACTGTGGCCATGGAGCAACGACTTCACGGTGTTAATGTCCACAGGCCACGCGGTCATAGCACTTTCGCTGGCGTTCCTCGTCAAGGGTCGCCCGCTCCGCGATGGTAAGTCCACGCCACATCCACGGCTTGAAGCTCCAGGCTGGTCTCCAGGAAAGGCTGCGTCTCTCTTCACTCACGACTGTGTTCCTGCATTCGACACCAACACCTTTGTGAAGTTTGCAGACGACACAACAGTGATTGGGCTGATCACCAACGGTGATGAAACAAAATACAGAGCGGAGGTGCAGAACCTGGCAGACTGGTGCGCATGTAACAACTTGTCACTAAACACCTCCAAGACCAAGGAGCTGATTATTGACTTCAGGAGGTCCAATAATGGAGAATAAGCCCAATCTTCATCTACGGGGAAAGTGTGGAGAGAGTGTCCAGCTTTAAGTTTCTGGGCACTCACATTTCAGAGGACCTCACATGGTCCACCAACACCGCTGCGCTGGTCAAGAAGGCACTGCAACGACTGCTCTTCCTGAGGACATTAAAAAAGACTGGTCTGCCCCAACAGCTGCTGACAACCTTCGACCGCTGCACCATAGAGAGCATATTAACGTATGGCATCTCTGTGTGGTATCTCAGCTGCACGGAGGCGGAGAGGAGAGCTCTTCAGCGCATCGTCCACAGAGCGCAGAGGATTATTGGGACACAGCTACCAGCCTTGGAGGGCATCTACCACACACGGTGCCTCTGGAAGGCCGTCAGCATCCATAAGGACTCATCACACCCTTGTAATGGACTGTTCGAACTACTTCCCTCCGGCAGATGTTACAAGGCCTTCTACGCCCGAACCTCCAGATTCAGTAACAGCTTCATTCCCAGAGTTATAGCGGCTCTGAACCGGCCCTGCTGAGTGCCCCCCACCCCCCCTGGACTGTCCCCCTCGGATGGTCACGTCGCACAGACACATCTGCACTTTAGTCTGTTGAACAGTTTTGACTATTTTACTGTTCTTTTTACAATCCATGTTCTCGGGATATCAATATCTAAATCCAAATGTTATTAGTTATTTATGTTATGACATCGGTTGGAAGCTGCATATCAAATCTCGTTGCGCTTATGTGCAATGACAATAAAATATATTATTATTATTATTACGTTGTAGGCCGCAGGGTGGATGGAGATGCGACATGGAGAAAAATCGCATTCCATCGAGGTAAGTGACTGAAAATGTTTTGCCCGACCCCCCCCCCCCCACCAACACCCCCCACATAAAACATACCAAGAAACATTAAAACATACATTTAAGACATATTTAAAATAATAAAAACAGAGAAGGGACGAGACAGACTGTTGGAGATGTGGCCATTACGGGCACCACCTGTGGTTAAAATACCTCCACATCCTTCCTGTAATGGCCAAAACTAAATGCAATATTCCAAATGTGGCTTAATCGGTATCCTACAAAGACTCTTCATGATTTTCTTACTCTTATACTCAATTTTCCGATCCATGAAGGCAAGCATATCATATGCCTTCTTTACTACTCTCATTCTATGGTTTGCCGCTTTCAGGGATCAAACGAACGTGGACCCCAAGATTCCTCTGTAACATCAATGCTGTTGAAGTTCATGCCATTAATTGTATATTTTCCCCTTGCATTTAAACTCCCAAAGTGCAACAACTCGCATTTGCTTGGATTAAACTCCATCGCCCATTTCACCGCCCATTTCTGTGGCGGATCCATATTACGCTGTGTACCATGACAGCCTTCCACATAGTACATGACCCCAGCAATCTTGATGTCATCTGCAAATTTACTAACCAACCCGTCTATGTTTACGTCCAAGTCATTTATATATAATCACAAGCAGCAGAGGTCCTATCATAGATCCTTGTGAAACTCCACTCGCCATAGATCTCCAGCCTGAATATTTATCACAACCCTCTGTGTTCTATCCATATGGCAGTTCAGAATCCATATAACCAAGTCGTTGTTAATCCTGTTAATTCCAGATCAGGCAACCATGGAGGACATTATCAAATGCTTACTAAAATCTATGTGAACAACATCCTATATTACTAAAATCTTATGAAATGTCTAAAATCTTATAAAATCTAAATCCTAAAATCTATGTAAACAACATCCTATATTTAACCTACTCTCACAGTTCACCTTTGTCATCTCCTCAAAAAACTTGTTCAATTAATAAGACATGACCCGCGTGTACAAAGTCATGCTGACTGTCCTTAATTAACCCATTCTCCTCCAACTGGAAGTAAATTTTATCCCAAAATATCCTCTCCATTCACTTCCCTGCCATTGACCTGTGGCTCACCAGCCAGCCTGTAATTCCTAGGATTATCTCTAATTCCCTTGTTAAATAATGGAACAACTTTAACCTCACTCCTCTTGGCTGGGACTTTGGCCTGTGGCTAGTGAAGGAGCAAAGATCTTTGTTAAGGCTCCTGCAATCTCCGCTCTTGGCTCACTTAATAACCTGGGATAAATCCCTTCAGGTCCTGGGGATTTATCCACCTTAATGTTATTCACAAGCCCAAACTCCTCCTCTTTCTTAATCTAAAACTGCCTTTGCATGTTAGTGTTCCCCACACTTAAGGGACTGTCCCACTTGGTGATTTTTTTCGGCGACTGCTGGCATCATTGGCTGACATATCAGGTCACAAAAAAAATTGCGGCATGACGCAGCGGTACCGAGGCATGATGACGGATTGACGCGCGTGTTTTTTCAAGTGTTGCAACATTTTTTTGTCACCTCTAGATTTTGAAATGTTCAAAATCTTTTGGCGTCCCTGATATGACACCAGCAGTCGCTGAAAAAAAATCGCCTAGTGGGACAGGCCCTTTACAGTATCTCACTGTCCTCCATTTCCTTCTCCTTGGCGAAACCTGATGCAAAGTATTTGCATAGTATCTTTCCCACATCTCCAGATTATTGAAAAATAATAGATATTGTGTTTATTTAAGTGCGATACTGGTGGCCGGGGGGGGGGGGGGGGGGCTTTCTGGAGCGCTGGTATGGGTGTACTTGCCCTCTGAAGGGATTAGTCTCCAGAGGCCAAGTATGAACATTGTGGGCCAAATGAATTCTTGGGTTGGCAGCTCAGTCCCTCAAGCCAGATGTGCTGTCAGCTCACTCATGGCTGGTGGGCTGGCAGTTGACTCATGGCTATTCCTTGAAATTCCATTTCAAGCAGGGTGCAAGGCCGCTAAATTCAGGTGCAGTTTCCTACCACTTCAAGCAGGATGCAAGGCCACCAAATTCAAGTGCAGTTTCCTACCACTTCAAGCAGGGTGTATGGCCACCGAATTCAAGTGCAGTTTCCGACCAAGCAGGATGCAAGACCACCAAATTCAAGTGCAGTTTCATACCACTTCAAGCAGGGTGCAAGGCCACCAAATTCAAGTGCAGTTTCCGACCACTCCAAGCAGGATCCAAGTCCACCAAACTCAAGTGCAGTTTCATACCATTTCAAGCAGGGTGCAAGGCCACCAAATTCAAGTGCAGTTTCATACCACTTTAAGCAGGGTGCAAGGCCACCAAATTCAAGTGTAGTTTCATACCACTTCAAGCAGGGTGCAAGGCCACCAAATTCAAGTGCAGTTTCCTAAGACTTCAAGCAGGATCCAAGTCCACCAAACTCAAGTGCAGTTTCATACCATTTCAAGCAGGGTGCAAGGCCACCAAATTCAAGTGCAGTTTCATACCATTTCAAGCAGGGTGCAAGGCCACCAAATTCAAATGCAGTTTCATACCATTTCATGCAGGGTGAAATCACCATAAAATCACCATAAAACCACACAAAACACCACACTCACAGTTCAATAGACATTCAGTGTGTTCAGTTGATTCACAGCTCAGACAGAGTCATGACCTATCCCTTCCCCATCATGCAGAGACTAAGCCACACCCACACTTCCGGGTTTTATAATCCCTCCCACCGGAGAAGGTGTGGCCTGCATGGCGTGATTGACAGGAGAGAGATTCTCAACATTTTTTAAACACTAATAACACTTTTATTTTTCATTGATGGGAAGAATCTTCTGCACCTGATGAGCAGAGTGGGACTGAGTAAGATGGCCAAAAATCACAGCTGTAAGTGGTAGCATTTTATCTAATATCAATATACAGTGAAAGTTGTCAAGTTTAGACCACCAACCATTTGCAGTGCTTTTACTTCAACCCAAACCGCCACCAGCCATTTGCAGTGCTTTTACTTCACTCCAAAACGCCACCAGCTATTTGGAGTGCTTTTACTTCAACCTAACCCCCCACCAGCCATTTGCAGTGCTTTTACTTCAACCCAAACCCCCACCAGCCATTTGCAGTGCTTTTACTTCAACCCAACCACATTTGCATTTTCAAACCACATTAAAGGCATTGAATGTCAGTAAAACCACACTCACAGTTTAATAGACATGTGTTCAGTGTTATTCACAGCTCAGACTGAGAGACATGACCCTCTCACTTCCCCCATCTTGCAGAGACTGACTAAGGCACAACACGTCTGGGTTTTATAGTCCCTCCCCCTCCCACCAGCAGGGGCAGCAGAGGGAATGTCAACATTTTTAAAACATTAATAACTCTTTTATGTTTCATCGATGGGAAAAATCCTCTTGTCCTGCACAGCGGAGGGGGACTCTGAGTAAGCTGGCCAAAAATCACAGCCGTAAGTGGCAGTGTTTTTTCTAAAATCATGAAACAGGAAAACAGGAAGTGGTCAAGATCTTACTTTTAGTAATATAGATGTTTGAATGTAAATATATACAATCATGTGTGCAAGTAATATATTGACATCATTATACATGTGATGCAATCACACATTTTAATATTATTTTAATATTACTAATTGTATACCACATTGTCACCTTCCCCTCAGCTAACCAGGAACCATTCTACATTTTCATATCACCATCTGCGTTCATCTGTTATTTTCAGACCTTACCCTTCCATATCTCTGGACTCCTTTTCCCCTGACTCTCAGTCTGAGGAAGGGTCTTGACCCAAAGCGTCACCCATTCCTTCTATCCAGAGATGCTGCCTGTCCTGTTGAATTACTCTGGCATTTTGTGTCTATCTTCGGTGTAAAACAGCATCTGCAGTTCTTTTCCACACTTGTTAGTTATTGTCAGGCTCATGGGCAACTTCCAAATGTACTGCCCCAGTTTTCCTTTTCACCACACAACCCAGGCATACAAACCAACATCAACCAACCCCTCTCTCTCAAGTTATCATCCTTATGTGACAACCTGAGCACCCACATGTTTTCCTCCACCTGTTACATAATAGAAGAGGCTCATGAAACTTGCTCCTTGCACAAGAGGGAAATTTGCGACTTTGAAAGGTATAATTATTGGAATGCCACGCACCATTGATTTAACAAGTCAAGAGAGTTGAGTCAAGAGTGTCTACTTATCATGCGCACCAGGAACGGAATAATTAAATTCTTACCTGTTGCAGTTTTACAGGAACATTAACGCAATAACACATCAAACAAATAACATTCAGGTATCAGAAAATGTAAAGGCTTGTGCGTTTTTAAATTTGATCTGACATGTTAACCAACATTTATGTACATCTGGGCTCTGAATGTTTAAAACCCCAAGATCAGGCAAGCTTTACCATTTTTAACACAAATTACATTGCAGCATAAATGCTGTTAAGGGAACAGAAAAGTAAGTAGTAGTCTTAGATAAAACACAAAAAAAATGCATTAAATGATCAAAAACATGTTCATTTTTACTTGAATGCCTGAACATGTGCTTCCAACACTGATGTCACTAAAGGTCACTCATGCTTGTAAGTCAATTCCTGCTGGAGGTTTGCTTGCTTGAATTATTTGGTGGAAGAATGTTACATTTCTGTGTATTTGCAAATCATGCAATTATTTTTCTTTCAGACAAAATTGCATATGCTTTTAAAACTGCTTGTGTTTTCCCCTAGCCTATAGCTATATCAGGGTATAAAACCAAATTATATTCCATTCACATGTATTCTGGCATGATTGCATGCTAAATCAATGGACCAGTTACAGGAAACTACCAGACTTACCTGCAAACCTGAAGCTGTTAAGCAGTTAGTGCATACTCACTCCTTTAAACACTCAGCCATACCACAAGTGACTGGTTCTCTATATGTTTAAATGGTTCCCAATGCAAGGATTTATTTCTAACTTTTATAATTTTATCATGAACTGTTAGATCATCAAATTTAGCTTCTTTGGTTGGCTTATCATTCTAGGACAAGAGGACTGCATCAGTTAACTTATGGCTCATGGGTGATCAAACTTTGTCAGTTAGTTTGTGGCACATAGGTATTCAAGTCTAACATCTGAGTTCATGAGAGGAATAAATCAGGTAGATGCACAGAATCTCTTGCCCAGAGTAGGGGAATTGAGGACCAGAGGACATAGGTTTAAGGTGAAGTGAAAAGATTTAATAGGAATCTGAGGGGTAACTTTTTCACACAAAGGTGGGTGGGTGGGTGCATGGAACAAGCTGCCAGAGGAGGTCGTTGAGGCTAGGACTCTCCCAATGTTTAAGAAACAGTTAGACAGGTACATGGATAGGACTTTTGGAGGGATTTGGACCAAAGGCAGGCAGGTGGGACTGTGTAGCTGGGACATGTTGGCCGGTGTGGGCAAGTTGAGCCGAAGGGCCTGGTTCCACATTGTATCACTCTATGTTTTGCTTCAAAGACATTAGCCTGAGGATGAGGTTTCTAAAGGTCATGTGCAGAACTGCACGTCCCTTTCTCAGGCCAACTATTTTTACCTATAATTCCTAAATGTCTCCTTCCAAAACACTCACATTGGTTGCTGTTATTACAGAAACTGTAAAAGCTTACAGCTCCTTACTTACTTCCTAACAATATCACATTTTTGAAATTGCAGGATTTGTAACCACAACAATAAATCTTCTTTACCATTTATTTCCCTTGTGATTCTTGTGCTTGAAGTTCATTGAGTTTGTTTTATTCTCGGAATCATCTAATTTGCATAATAACACCACAAAATGATGTCAATGTCACGTATATTTAATGTTGATGGATTTGTGTCTTTCTATGCCAGGATTGTCTATGCCATATTATTTAATGATGATGAACATCAATCCTGTCAATTTCCTAAATGAATAATTCAACTTTGGGTTCACATTTACCTTCCAATTGCATTTCCCCACTTAAATAATCTGATACTGTTTTTGTAACCCAGCAGAAGAAAAGTATGTTTTATTGTACCCATTACATTGACATAATTCTCTACCCTATTAAATGCGTGTGTATCCGGATACCGAATGCTAATGTTGTAATGTGAAAAGCAACTCCGGGTTTTCCACACCAGTAAATGTCTAACGGCAGACTTCTGTGGTTTCTTCAATCTTTGGTGATTTTATGAAGCAATGGTTTCCCACCCTTTTTATTGTCTGAAGCTGTCAGGTTTTCTGAGGTATGTTAAACGTCCTTTACCTGCAGGCATATTTTTCAATACATATAATGTATCTTTAGTTCACACTGTCTGTTATCAAAAGTGTGTCTTTAGAAGCAGAGAATTTCTCTTCGTTAACTGATGCGGAAGGTGACTCAGCTAAAATGCTAAGGAAATTTGTGCTTCAGGAATATTCACCCACATCACAAAACCCAGACCATCACACAAATCAACCTTCTTTCCATTGACTTTATTTGTACCTCGCGCAGCCACGGCAAGGCCACCAACATAATCAAGGACCAGTCGCACCCTGGCCACTCCCTCCTCTCCCCTCTTGTATCAGGCAAGAGGTATAGATGTGTGAAAATGCACAACTCCAGATTCAGGGACAGTTTCTTCTCAGTTGTTATCAGGCAACTGAATCATCCTACCAATAACTGGAGAGAAGTTCTGAACTGCTATCTACCTCATTGAAGACCTTAGGACTATCTTTAATCGTACATACTTGGACATTATCTTGTACTAAACGTTATTCACATTATTCCTTATATCATGTTTCTGTACACTGTGAATGGCTTGTTTGTAATCACGGTTAGCATGTAACTGGTTAGCATGTAACAAAAGCTTCTCACTGTACCTCAGTACACGCAACAATTTAAAAAAAACTAAACTGAACTACACTAAACTAAACATGCATACCTCTCATATGTTAATCTCTGGTATAGCTCTTATGTTTGACCAATGCATTTTGCATCATTCACCTAATAAAATTATTGATAATACTTTAAATCCTGTACAACAAGGGAGGAGAAGAATCAAAATAACGTTTCTAATCTGTATTTTCCAACAATGGTACCTTGGGCATAAATGTCATCTGATTATCATCTGTTTGTATGATTGGTTTGTGATGAGGGATGAAAACTGCTGAAATGTGTCTCACATTAAAGCAATTTCAATTTAAAGCAATTTGTCTCCATTATTTTGCTCCCCTTCCTGAAAAGAGCCCGTATCTTGATTCAACAACCTATATTATTAGAAATATATTAAAATAGGTTGATGATTAAAGTCTGAAAGAAGCCAATGGACACACCTGCAACATCAATCTACAGTAAGTCTACCAAGCAAGCTATAATTGACAGCTCAATAACTTGAAAGAACAGTGCAATAGATGCCAACTCATGACGGTGTTCCTCAATAACAGATTGTATTAGATGAACCTGTTGATCTCTTGGACCCCAATATTTTTTCTGCACATAAATGCTTTTAACGGTCGTGGCATCAACCTTATACATTCCGTTAAAGGGCCTGTCCCACTGTACGAGGTAATTCAAGAGTTCTCCCGAGTTTTCCCCTGATTCGAACTCGGAGAATGTCCGTAGCGAGTCTGTAGGAGTTCGTGGATGTCTCGTAGTGGCTCGTACGAGTAAAAAGTAACAATACTTTTCATCACGAGTATTTTTTTACTCGTGGACATTTTTCACAGTGTTGTAAAAACGTCACGAGTTTACCGGATTTCCCGAGTACCTAACGATAGCATTATGAGCCGCTAGGGGACATCCACGAACTCCTACGGACCCGCTACGGATGTTCTCCAAGTTCGAATCAGGGGAAAACTTGGGAGAACGCTTGGATTACCTCATACAGTAGGACAGGCCCTTTACATTTGACAGGATGGTGGGGCAAGATGGATTATTCTTGAATGGCAAAATGGCTTCCATTCTCAAAACATCCTGCAATTCTGATATCTGGGGAAGGTAAAAAAATAATCTTTACAAATGAACAAGGTTAGCTAATCATTTTGCTGCATTAATACGAATTATTTAACATCTGAATGTTTTTACATTTGAGAAAATATGTTTGCTCTTGGCTCAAGGAGTTAAATGCTGAGACCTAAACAGAATGGTGCCTACTGCTCAACAGCATCTTTCTATGGGGGCAACTTTAACCCTCCCTACTGGCATGAGCTGAAAAGCTGAGGAGCTGAATTCCAATGACAAAGTTTAGTTTAGTTTAGTTTATTGTCACGTGTACCGAGGTACAGTGAAATGTTTTGTTGGGCTTACCAGTCAGCGGAAAGACAAGACATGATTACAATCGAGCCATTCACAGTGTACAAATAAATAATGAGGGAATAACGTTTAGTGCAAGATAATGTGTTAAGGTGAAGGAGTAGTGAGGAAGTGTTCAGGGGTTGGAGGAGCGAGAAGTGTTCACTGAAACCAGTGATAGGATACATTCCAAAAAGAACGAGCTGTTATTCTGTACTGTTCAGAATTTAACCTGTTCTGCTGTCAAGCCTCAGGGAACAAAGTCTGCAGTTGTCACCTGTGAATGGTGCTGCACTACAACAAAATCCATCATGAATTCCATGAGGAGATCTGAACGCCAGCAGCCCAGAAGCTCCACTGCACTTGGGAAAGTTGCAAAACTGGTGCCAGACAGGGAGGCACGGCCAATTTCACCCACTGGCACAAAGAATGAATATAAATCCATGCAACACATGCGTATTTAAGTATCATAAATCCTATGTTTCTGCACAAAAGTAACATAAAATAAGTATTTAATCAGACTTTACTGGCTTTATGTAGTTGGAAAGTAATGAGAGGGTATTCTGAGGGATAGTATATACAGGCATTTAGATGGACAAAGGCTGATTATGAATAGTCAGCATGGTTTTGTACATGGGAGATGGTGTCTCAAAAATCTGATTGAGTATTTTGAAGACGTGACCAAAAAGGTCGATGAGGGCAGAGCTGTAGATGTTGTATATACAGACTTCAGTAAAACATTCAACAAGGTTCCTCATGGTGGGTGGCTCTGGAAGGTGAGATCACATGGGATCCAAGGAGAGATAGCTGAATGGATAGAAAATTGGCTTCATGGAAGGAAGCAGAGGGTGATGGTGGAAGGTAGAGTGGGTCAAAAAGCTTTTGGCACATTTACATTTTATTAGCCAGAATATTGAGTATAGAAGTTGGAAGGTCATGTTGCAGTTGTATAAGATGGTGGTGAGGCCCCATTTAGAGTGTTGTGTTCAGTTCGGGGCACCGTATTATAGGAAAGACTAGACTAAGTGGGACCCATTGGGTCCCATGTACACACGGGAGGGCTGTTCCCCCAACGCAATATTCCACCTCTCCAATTCCAATATTGGTGGCCAGTGGGGGGGAGCTTTCTGGGGCACTAGCATGGGTATTGTGGGCTGAAGGGACTGGTTTCCAGAGGGCTAGTATGGACATTGTGGGCCAAATGGATTCTTGGGGTGACAGCTCAGTCACTCAAGCCTGATGTGCTGGCAGCTCACTCGTGGCTGGTGGGCGAGCAGTTGACTCATGGCTATTCTTTGAAATTCCATTTCAAGCAGGGTGCAAGGCCACCAAATTCAAATGCAGCGTCCTGACATTTCAAGCAGGGTGCAAGGCCACAAAATTCAAGTGCAGTTTCTTACCACTTCAAGCAGGGTGCAAGGCCATCAAATTCAATTGCAGTTTCATACCACTTCAAGCAGGGTGCAGGGCCACCAAACTCAAGTGCAGTTTCCTCCCACTTCAAGCAGGGTGCAGGGCCACCAAACTCAAGTGCAGTTTCATGCCACTTGAAGCAGGGTGAAAGGCCACCAAATGCTAGTGCTGTTTAATGCCATTTCAAGCAGGGTGCAAGGCCACTAAATTCAAGTGCAGTTTCATGCAACTTCAAGCAGGATGCAAGACAACTAAATTGAAATGCAGTTTCATATCATTTCAAGCAGGGTGCAAGGCCACCAAATTCAAGTGCTGTTTCATACCATTCCATGCAGGGTGCAAGGTCACCACATTCAATTGCAGTTTCATACTATTTCAAGCAGGGTGAAACCACAATAAAATCACCATAAAACCACACAACACCACATAAACACCACACTCACAGTTCAGTAGACATTCAGTGTGTTCAATTGATTCACAGCTCAGACAGTCGTGACCTCTCCCTCCCTCCTCTTGCAGAGACTGAGCCACACCCACACTTCCGGGTTTTATAAACCCCCCCTCCCCCCCACCGGAAGGGGTGTGGCCTTCATAGCGTGATTGACAGGAGAGCGATTTTCAACACTTTTTAAACACTAATAACACTTTTATTTTTCATTGATGGGAAGAATCCTCTGCACCTGATGAGCGGAGGGGGACTGAGTAAGATGGCCAAAAATCACAGCCGTAAGCGTTTTATCTAAAATCAAGATACAGTGCAAACAGGAAGTTGACAAGTCACCACAAACAGCCATTTGCAGTGCAACATTTCAAAGCAGTTACCACCACCAATAGCCATTTGCAGTGTAGCATTTCTAAGCAGTTACCACCACCAACAGCCGTTTCCAATGCAGCATTTCAAAGCAGTTACCACTACCAACAGCCATTTGCAGTGCAGCATTTCAAAGCAGTTATCACCACCAATAGCCATTTGCAGTGCAGCATTTCAAAGCAGTTACCACCACCAACCTCCATCTTGCAGAGACTGAGTGAGGTGCAACACTTCCGGGTTTTATAGTCCCTCCCCACTCCCACCAGCAGGGGTAGCAGAGAGAATGCCAACAATTTTATACATTAATAACTCTTTTATTTTTCATCTATAGGAAAAATTATCTTGTCCTGCACAGCGGAGGGGGACTGAGTAAGATGGCCAAAAATCACAGCCATAAGTGGCAGCATTTTTTTTAAAATCATGAAACAGGAAAACAGGAAGTGGTCAAGATCTTACTTTTAGTAATATAGATGTTGTCAAGCTGGAAATGGTACAGAGAAGATTTACAAGTATGTTGCCAGGACTAGAGGGCCTGAGAAATAGGGAAAGGTTGTGTAAGCTGGGACTCTGTTCCTTGGAGCACAGGAGGATGAGGGGTGACCTTAAAGAGCTGTATAGGATCATGAGAGGAATAGATCGGGTAGAGTTTCTTGCCAGAGTAGGTGAATTGAAGACCAGAGGACATAGGTTTAATGTGAAGGGAATCTGAAGGGTAACTTTTCACACAAAGGGTGGTGGGTGTATGGAACAAGCTGCCAGAGGAGGTAATTGAGGTAGAGACTATCCCAACATTTAAGAAGCAGCTAGATGGGTACATGGATGGGTCAGATTTGGAGGGATGTGGACCAAGCATAGGCAAGTGGGACAAGTGTAGCTGGGACATGTTGGCCGGTGAGGGCAAGTTGGGCCAAAGTGCCTGTTTCCACGATGCATCACCCTATGATTCTATGACTCTATGACTATCTTGCACGAAATGTTATTCCCTTTATCTTGTGCCTTTATGCTGTGAATGGGTCGATTGTAATCATGTATTGTCTTTCCACTGACTGGTCAGCACACAACAAAAGCTTTTCACTGTACCTCAGTAGGCGTGATGATAAATAAACTAAGCTAAACAAAACTAGCATGAACTTTCAAGCACAGTCCTCCCACTCAGGATTTGGGTCAGCTTCATCTTTGAATGGCAGGCTGGTCTGGGATCTACGCAATACTATGAAATCAGGAACTATGGGATAATCTGTGAAATTTTCTGTTGGAAGGCTCCCCAACGCGAGGTCTGAAGAAGGGTCTCGACCCGAAACATCACCCATTCCTTCTCTCAAGAGATGCTGCCTGTCCCGCTGAGTTACTCCAGCTTTTTGTGTCTATCGTCAGTAGCAGTTCCTTCCTACACTAGTTCATCCTGACAAATTCCACCATTTACCCTGCAGACTGTCTAACCCTCCCAATAAGGCAACTTCACTCAAAACCCATGCAGCTACAGTCTAATTGTTCGACAATATTACAGCAGTCAGATCATCCCCATGCTTAATCTTTATTGACATAATTTTACACATCCAGCATCCGCCACATGAAATCACCACATAAGTTGGAAGGACCATGAGATAGAAACATAGAAAGCAGGGTCAGGATTAGGCCGTACGACCCTTCAAGCCTGCTCAGCCTTTCCATAGGTTCCTGGCTCATCATCCAAATTCAGCAGAAGATATACACAAAATTCTGGAGTAACTCAGCAGGACAGGCAGCATCTCTAGAGAGAAGGAATGGGTGATGTTTCAGGTCGAGACCCTTCTTCAGACTTCAAACCAAATTCAGCACCCTGTTCTAGTTGTGGAAACATAAGAGATATAATTCATAACATATAATTTACTTTTATTTGCAGTATGCACACCACATGCTGATCTCTTCTGGCAATCCAATTTAGGTTTGAAAACAATCTGATAACAGAATTTCTAGTTAACTTTTTTTTTCTGAATCAAAAGCTTAGAATCTGGATTCCTCTCATTAAACAAGTTTCATCCATCTCTGTTTGTCCTGATTGATTACATGGTTCCCATAGGAACCGTGATTATATCAGAAACTCAGGCTAATCCGCCACGAGGGTTGAATGAAGCTTTGTTTTGTGACAAGCTAACTGTACAAGGTGAGAATTGTGTCTCAACAGGAGTTATATTTAAAATATAACTTGTTGTGCACGCACGTAAATGGAACTGAAGTGCGCGCTCACATGTCTCTCTGCTCCTGATACAAAATAAATTAAAAGGAAACTAACTTACACATTACACTGGCCACAAGTTGTAGCAGGCACTTAAATCCTTGGCCTGCAGTCAATCTATTAGCAGGCTAATGGTGTAGAAGCAGCATTGTGAACCTCAATTATACAGGCAGTGCAGCCAATGTTCTCTGGGGACTTCCGACGATCTGCCTTCATCAATCCTCAGTATGCGACTTGAACACCTAAATTTAGCTATGCCTTTTTTTTTAAGTGACTTACGCGTACTTGCTGTCAAGTATAGGTTTTATAGCGAATATTGAGGAAAAACATATGTATTGTCTTGTTTGAAACCTGTACCGTGACATTGAAAAATGGTCTGCTTTCCACTAACTTCAGTTGAACAGGAAAAGATAGAGAGGAGTATAATAGCTGCTCATCTCCACAATGGCTGCCCTTCTTTTTGGTACTCTTCAATGGCAAGCAATTGTTACTGTCTCTTCTGGTAATTGCACTTAATAATACGAGGATAAAAGGTACTGTTTCCTATGTGTCATCAATATAATTGTATCAGTTTGGCGGCTGTAATCTTCAACAATTTGGGATTTACATCTGGTGTAATAGGAATAGAATGGCGCTGTTGAAACTGCTCTAATCAGAACATTACTGGATTGTCTTCAGATTCCTACTGAATATGAGAAATCCTCAAGATCTGTCCTAACCTCACTATTAAAAAGCAGGTGCTGCCAGTAATTCAGTTCAGTTCAGTTTAGTTTATTGTCACATGCTACAGTGAAAAGCTTTTGTTGCATGCTATCCAGTCAGCAGAAAGACAATACATGATTACAATCGAGCCGTGTAAGAGTGTGATTGTAATATGTGATTGCAGATCTGCTTCTGTAGCTACCACGCAAATAGTCGCCTGTGTTGGGCGCCATCTTGGAAGCTTCATCCCCCACATCATATCACACATTCCCACATTTCCCACATTCTTCATTCAGTTCTTTACACAAATCGTTGCTGATTGGTAGCTACTTGTTCATGAGGACAGCACCTGAAAATAGACACTCCTCAAATGGCAGAGTTAACTCATGATACCCAAAAAAAATGAAAGGACTTACATTCATATTAGTACCTTTCATAAACTCAGGATGTAGCAACATGTTCTCGAATCAATAAAATACTTTTCAATTTTGATGCAACATGTCAAATTTCACTGGGTTCATGTTGGAACTGTGAATTGCCAATTTATTGACAATAGATATGAAGAAAACCAACTAATCCAGTTTTGAAGTGTCAATTAATGGAGAACTATTAGCCAATCAATGCATTCTACTAATCATAATCATAATCATAATAATACTTTATTAGCCGTGTGTTTTGCAACATACGAGGAATTTCATTTGCCATACAGTCATACCAATAAAAAGCAACATAATACACAAAATACATTTTAACATAAACATTCTCCACATTCCTCACTGTATATTAAGACACAATGTACTGGAGTAACTCAATAGATTAAGATAGACACAAAAAGCTGGAGTAACTCAGCAGAACAGGCAGCATCTCTGGTAGGGAAGGAATGGGTGACGTTTTGGGTCGAGACCCTTCTTCAGACTAAATAGATTAGGCAGCATCTGAGGAGAACATGGAAAGGTGACGATTCGGGTTGAGACCTTTCTTCAGACTGAAACATCACCTATCCATGTTCTCCTGAGATCCGCTGAGTTATTCCAGTACTTTGTGTCTTCTTTTGGAAACCAGCATCTGCAGACCCCAGTTTCTGCTATGAATAATGGTGTGGAATCTTATGGCCATCTGATGTTATAGGTTATTTTATTTTAATTTAGAGATACAGTGTAGAAGCAGATCCTTCAACCCACTGAGTCCAAACCTTATCAGCGATCCCCGCACACTAGCACTATCCTATACACATGAGGGACAATTTTACATTTATATATTTATAACAAGCCAATTAATCTACAAACCTGTGCATCTTTGGAGTGTGGGAGGAAACCGAAAATCTCAGAGAGAACCAACGCAGGTCACAGGGAGAATGTACAAATTCTGTACGGACATGCGCCCGTAGTCAGGATCGAACCTGGGTCTCTGGAGCTGTAAGGCAGTAGCTCTACTGCTGCGCCACCTTGCCGACCAATGGAGAGCAATGATGAAGAAGCAACATTATTATTACCCCGAAGAATCGACCTCTAATTTGAGAGGGAGGTTAAAATGTTGTTTCATATGCACACTAACTGCCTTTCCTTGTCCTGTGTTCGCTATGGAATAGAGAATCAGAATTTTGGATCCAATGTTCCATTGTCCTTGAGGAAATAGAAAAGCTTAGAAACACAGGGGCCTGCAGAGAAATATCTAAATGAGAACAGTTCAGAACTGGAGTGGCAGTTTGCACAGGATTTGGACTTAGACTAACCTGTGATGTATTGCACTGCTAAATTAATAATGATGCATTTGATTTGTATTAAATTACATCAAAAATAAATTTGAACTTAAAAGAAGAATGTTTATTTATCAGGCAAGCAACTTCAGCTACTGCATCAGTGACATTCCTCATACGACCCTGACCACTGCAGTCTGTACACTGTTTAATTACATGCTTCAGGCATAGATATCTTTCTTGCTTCCCACCTAATTTACACCAATATTTTCCTTTTCTTCCAACACTTAAACTGAAGCTAATCCCTTGTCTCCATCTTCAATCTTCTGCCCCCAAAGTCATGCATATGTTTAGTCCATCCTGTACCTTCTGTTAATGCTTAGATAACTCTTCTGCCTTTCAAAATGTCTAAACTGCATTCCCTTACTCCACGTTAGAGCTCCTACTGTTTCTTCTCATTGACTCTTTAATTAACACAACATTTCTCCTTCCTCCAATACCCATAGTCTCTGTATCAAGCTTACGTCTGCCCCTCATTGGCTCCGTTGACAGTGGGGGGGAGTTGTATGACATTACCTCCAGTGTTGTGCTGCTCCAATCTTCTACTTAACTCAATTTCTTTCTTTTTTCATTTTCCAGTTCAGGGCAACACCTGTATTTATTGTCCATTCTTATTTGGCCTTAAGGCTGCTCAGTGGGAAGAGCTGTTGCCTCGCAGCACCAGAGACCTGGATTCGATCCTGACTATGGGTGCTGTCTTTGCAGAATTTGTACATTCTCCCTGTGAACGCTTGGGTTCTGCGATCTGCCTTACTGAAATATAAGGCAACTTTACTCAGCTGCCTTATATATCAAGTCTAGAGGACATCAATAGGAATTATCCCAGCTGATGAGAGAAATTCAAAACCTCTACACTTCCTAAAATGAAAAGGGGTTATGATATGTCATATGCATTTCATTTCTGAGTGCTATATTACTTGGGATGTTAGTTGCCCATTGTAAACAAAGATTGTTATAGGGATATCACTAATGCCCTAGCCAATGTGCACAGGACTACAGAATTGAAAGATGCACCTAGAAAACAGATAACTTTATTTCAGTATTTATTTATATGTAGCTACTGACATTCTGGTCACGATAAAACAAGGTGACTAGACTGAGGCACGTGGTGTATTTAAAAATATTTTGACAGAGGTTGGATCTTCTATCCACAGTTTGGTCAAGTCTGATTGATCCAAAGATGGATTAAGTCCTACATTCTGCACCAATAATCAATTACAAACACCTCGAAAGGTTGGGTGTCAAAGAGCACTGGTTTCTTCTCTCTACTAGATATGACACGAAGGTATTAATCCCTCCACAAGAAATTGTCAGGTACTTCACACCATAATGCTGCATCAACAAATAAAACTGAGATACAAATATGCAAAAGATGGTCATTCATACAAATCCACTTTTGCAATGATTGTCCATTCAGTCTCAATGTAATTGAGCTACGTAACTCATCTATGTGGGGCTCCTGGCGTGTGGGGGTCTGCCGTGAGGGAGGGGGAAGCACATGGGGTTCTGGCAGGGGGGAACCGCAGTGAGGGAGGGGGAGTGGGAGAACAAAGGAGGAGACGGCGTACTTTGTAACTTTGTCAGCGCCATAGTTGGCCGCTATTTGTATACCTCGGGTATGCATGCAAAGAATTTCACTGTGCCTTTGTCATATGTGACAATAAACTATTCCATTCCATTCCATATTTCTTCCCAGGATCAACAGCCTGGGAGAAAAAAGGAGAGCGAACCCGAGGCCCACGAATTCAAGAAAGAAATATTCCTGTTGTGGAATTCCCAAAGGTGAAATGCATCTGTTCTGCTCTTTTCATGTCCAGTAGCTTGTGCAAATCCTATTTGCTTCCATCCAGCTTCCCCCTCGTTCCCCTGCTACTGCTGCTTCTTAGTCATTAACATAGAGTTGGTCGGAAGGACTGAGCCCATCTGATGGTGAGTCTGTGCTGCAAACAACAAGTTGCCATTAGCCTCGACACTCACTCTGCCAAGTACTGCCAGTCTCCTCTGGAGCTGTCGAGGCAATGGGAGCACTATTGCAGTACATCACTGCTCTGCCCTGCCACATTAGTCTGGCAGAGGTGCTTTGAATTGTAAACCAGACTCACGAGTCATGTCATCGACGGGTAGACCAGTGGATCTGATCGTCCTTATGGTCGTGCCAATTTACATATCCAATTTGTCCCGCTCTCTGCATTATTACTTACCAACTTCAACATGGCCACAATTAATTAGATCAGCCCACACAGTGAAGGCCTTAATTGCCAGTTTCAATTCACCAGCAGAAAATCATTATCGTTGTTTTAAACCTGTTTGGGAAAATGTCAAGCCTCAACACCTTGCACATTCAACTTGATGTCAAGCATTAAATATTTTCCGTATGGTTTATTGACATTAAAATGACTGATAAGCAGAATATTGCCCCTTTTGTCATACGGAGATTGTGAAGGTTATTTCATAAATTAAACATTGATTATATTCAACAGACACTTCGGAATAATGCTATTGATATTATAAATCCGAGGATGTTTTTTTTTCCTTGTTTGTAAAATGTATTTTAAATTAAGGAATTTATTTGCCGTTCGTGAAGCAGTTTTTGGCTAATTACTGTGATGGAACTTTGGTCAGTACAGATTCTGGCAAGTGAATCACGTTATTTTTCATTGTGCCAAAGCCACGCACAGTGATCAAGGAGCAGTGAACAGTTACTCATGAGATTCTCAGAGCCACAGCTGCTATGAGGATTGAAGACTAAGAAAAAAGTAATGCTAAATTAGCGTTGGACCAAATCAAACCTCTTGTCTGAGAAGTTTTTTGGCATAAGCATTGGACCATTGTTCACCATTTGCAGCTCCATGTTTAGTTTAGAGATACAGAGCGGAAACAGGCCCTTCAGCCCACCGAGCACGCACCGACCAGCGATCTCCGCACATTAACACTATCCTACACACACTAAGGACAATTTACACATACCCCAAGCCAATTAACCTATAAACCTGTACGATTTTGGAGTGTGGGAAGAAACCGAAGATCTCAGAGACAACCCACATAGTCACAAGAGAAACGTACAAACTCCATAAAGATGTGGTTGGGATCAAACCCGGGCCTCCAGCGCTGTAAGGCAGCAAACTCTACCGCTGCGCCACCATGGCTGCCCTTGCATATGTATTCGAAAATAACTTCAATGCAGAGAAGAACATCATTGTGAGCACTTCCTGGTCACATTGTGCACCATTTGTTGGGACTCATGCTTCTTCAGGCATTAATTCTCCATCAGGAAATGCGCACGCTAACATTTTGTCTTTTAATTCCTTTTTCTCTGGGATTTCGACATGGCTGCAAGGGCAGCATTTATTGCCCATCCCTAATTATCTTGAGAAAGTGGAAGAGAGACATATTTTTTGAACTGCTGCTATGCATCTGTTGAAGTACTTCCATGGTATTGATAGGGGGAAAGCTCCAGGATTTCAACCCACTGACACTGAAGGGGAAATTATATATTTCTATGTAAGTATGATGACAGAGCCGTCAACAGAGCGCAGCGGATCATCGGGACAGCTACCAGCCTTGGAGGGCATCTACCACACGCGGTGCCTCAGGAAGGCCCTCAGCATCCATAAGGACTCATCACACCCCTGCCACGGTCTGTTTCAACTACTTCCCTCCGGCAGACGTTACAATCTACGCCCGAACCTCCAGACTCAGGAACAGTTTTATCCCAAGAGCTATAGCGACTCTGAATGAGTGCCCCCCCCCCACCCACCCCCTTTGGACAGTCTCCCTCAGATGGTCACGTCAATCAATTCAGCTTGCTTATTTATGTATTGTATTTATTTACCTTTCTTGTACATCAGTGGAGATGCAACTGACGTGCAATGACAATAAAATATATTATTATTATTATTATTATTATTATTATTATTATTATTATTATTATTATTATTATTATTATTATTATTATTATTATTATGATGTGGATCATAAGAGGGGTACATGAGGGGGGACCTCATTGAAACATACAGAATAGTGAAAGGCTTCAATAGAGTGGATGTGGAGAGCATGTTTCCACTAGTGGGAGAGTCTAGGATTAGAATGTCCTAGCCTCAGAGTTAAAGGACGTTCTTTTAGGAAGGAGATGAGGAGAATTTGTTTTAGTCAGAGGGTGATGAATCTGTGGAATTCTTTGCCACATAAGGCTGTGGAGGCCAAGTCAGTGGATATTGCTAAGGCAGAGATAGATAGATTCTTGATTGGTATGGGTGTCAGAGGTTATTGGGAGAAGGACATAGAATGGGGTTAGGAGGGAGAGATAGATCAGCCATTATTGAATGACAGAGTAAACTTGATGGGCTGAATGGCCTAATTCTACACCTTATGACCTTATGTATTTGGTGTTGTTCCCTTGAGCCATCTTCCCTTTCCTTCCAGTTGGTAGAAGTCATGGTGGAAGGAGCTTTGGGGGGTAAGGGCAGTGCATTTGGTAAATTGCACCCACTACAACTACTGCGTATTGATAGCAGAGGGAATTAATGTTTAGAGCAGTTGCTATTGAAGTTGATTGCTTTTCTATGGATAGTGATTACCTTTTTTAAGAGTTTTTAGTCTTGCAATCATCTTGGCAAGTGGAGCGTATACCATCATAATTTAGATTTATGCCTTGTGGATGGTGGAGAGGTCCTGGGATGGTACAATGTGAGTCATTCACCTTAAGCTACCTAGACATGGTCATATCTCTGGTCTGGCTGTATTTCAAGTCAACAATGGCAATCAGGATGTTGAAGGTGATGTCATTGACATTAGATGTAGATGGTTGTCAGAGAGAATCATCGCCTGTCACTTTTGTAGCGTGCTTATCATCCCTGAATGTAGTCCAGGTAACTGACAAGTTGTGAAGGACATTGAACATTGTACTATCAACAACAAACCTTCATACAGTTGATTTACTGATGGAAGGAAGGTCATTGTTGAAGCAACTGGGCCCTGGACATCAGACCTCAACTAATCTGACGAATAGAAGATGTCATCGCCCATACTAGACCTTATGCCATGAAACCTCAAGGTTGCTAATCTACATTTCTGCACTAGCAGTCTGTTAATTTAACCAATGCACCACCCCTATAGCAAATGGCCCATTGATAGGGCAGTGTCACTCTCCAACATTGCAGTGTGGTCCAAAGTACACTGTACAATGAGAATTGGTCATTGGCAGTCCAACCAATTCTTCATAACACTGCTTTTAGAGTAAGCAGTGCTTCAAGGATTTAGAGAGAAGGTGACACACAGACATAATTGTCTGGCAGTCTGCTCTTCCACACACATGGTGGACTGCTCAATCTAAAACTTGCTCACACTCAACTCAACACTTTTGACAAATGCCTTTTGAGCAGCTGGAAAATACTTGTGATTGCTGTTTGCCTGATGATACAACTGCTGTTGCTGAAAGGCCTGGAAACAGTTCACAGCTCAGGGAGATCTCAGGAATAAAGTAAGACATGTGAGAAGAGTTACAAAAAAAGCTTATCACCAAAGGCTTATTCTCCCAGAATCTACAGGGTGCCATTATCCTATTGAGAGTTCACTAAGGAGCAATCTGAACAGAGGTTAATGAGATATTTGTCACTGAGATCTATTTCATGCTCCGTCCACAAACAGCATTACACCTGTGTCTGGAATGATCTGATAAGTCAAGTCACTGCCACTCCAGGATGTTGCTCTATATCTCACCGTTTGTTGCTCCCTGCAACCTTATCAAGGTCAGTGAAACTGTATTCCAGAAAGTCTGGCGCGTCGATCTCTACAAAGCTGAGGCCACGCGCCAACTCTCGGACACCTCCTCCTACTTACCCTTGGACCATGACCCCACTGACGAGCACCAGGCCACCATTTCTAGCACCATCACCGACTTTATCAATTCCCACACCCTACCTGACCAAGCCTCCAAACTCATCGTTCCCCAGCCCCGCACGGCCCGTTTTTACCTTCTCCCCAAAATCCCCAAAATCCACAAACCCGGCTCTCCCGGCAGACCCATTGTCTCTGCGTGTTCGTGCCCCACCGAACTCATCTCCACATACCTTGACTCCATCCTATCCCCCTTGGTCAAATCCCTCCCCACCTATGTTCTAGACACCTCAGACACTCTCCGCCGCCTCCACGCATTCCACTCTCTGGGCCCTCACCCCCTCATCTTCACCATGGATGTCCGGTCACTCTACACCTCCATCCCCCACCAGGATGGCCTCAGAGCCCTCCGGTTCTTCCTCGACCAGAGGAGCAACCTATACCCAGCCACTGACACTCTCCTCCGCTTAGCGGAGTTGGTCCTCACCCTCAATAACTTTACATTTGACTCCTCCCATTTCCTCCAAACACAAGGCGTAGCTATGGGCACACGCATGGGCCCCAGCTACGCCTGCCTCTTTGTCGGGTGCATTGAACAATCCTTGTTCGATGCGTACCAGGGCCCCATCCCCGACCTCTACCTCCGCTACATTGACGACTGCTTTGGTGCCACCTCCTGCACCCACACACAACTGACTGACTTCATCCACTTCACCACCAACTTCCATCCGGCACTCCAATACACCTGGACGATTTCCGACACTTCCCTACCATTCCTTGACCTCACCATCTCCATCGCAGGGGACAGACTCCTGACCGACATACATTACAAACCCACTGACTCACATGGCTATCTGGACTACACGTCTTCCCACCCTGCCCCCTGTAAAGACTCCATCCCCTACTCCCAATTCCTCCGCCTACGCCGCATCTGTTCCCAGGATGAGACATTTCATACCAGGGCATCGGAAATGTCCTCGTTCTTCAGGGAACGGGGATTCCCCTCCGCCACCATAGATGAGGCTCACACCAGGGTCTCATCCATACCCCGTAACACTGCTCTCTCTCCCCATCCCCGCACACGCAACAAGGGCAGAGTCCCTCTGGTCCTCACCTTTCACCCCACCAGCCGGCTAATACAACACATAATCCTCCGCCATTTCCGCCACCTCCAACGTGACCCCACCACTCGCCACATCTTCCCATCTCCCCCCATGTCTGCCTTCCGCAAAGACCGCTCCCTCCGCAACTCCCTCGTCAATTCTTCCCTTCCCTCCCGCACCACCCCCTCCCCGGGCACTTTCCGTTGCAACCGCAAGAAATGCAACACCTGTCCCTTCACCTCCCCCCTCGACTCCATTCAAGGTCCCAAGCAGTCGTTCCAGGTGCGACAAAGGTTCACCTGTATCTCCTCCAACCTCATCTACTGCATCCGCTGCTCTAGATGTCAGCTGATTTACATCGGTGAGACCAAGCGTAGGTTGGGCGACCGTTTCGCCGAACACCTCCGCTCAGTCCGCAATAACCTACCTGACCTCCCGGTGGCTCAGCACTTCAACTCCCCCTCCCATTCCCAATCCGACCTCTCTGTCCTGGGTCTCCTCCATTGCCAGAGTGAGCAACAGCGGAAATTGGAGGAACAGCACCTCATATTCCGTCTGGGGTCCTTGCGTCCTTATGGCATCAACATTGAATTCCCCCAATTTGGCTAGCTTGTGCTGTCTCCTCCCCTTCCTTCACCCTCTAGCTGTCTCCTCCCACCCTCCCATCCGCCCGCCCTCGGGCTCCTCCTCCTCCTCCCTTTTTCCTTCTTTCTTTCCCCACCCCCCATCAGTCTGAAGAAGGGTTTCGGCCCGAAACGTCGCCTATTTCCTTCGCTCCATAGATGCTGCTGCACCCGCTGAGTTTCCCCAGCAATTTTGTGTACCTACAAACCTATACATCTTTGGCGTGTTGGAGAAAACCAGAGATCCCAGAGAAAACCCACGCAGCTCACAGGAAGAAGGTACAATCTCTGTACAGACAAGCACCCGTGGTCAGGATCGAACCCAGGTCTCTGTCTCTGCAAGCAAGCAAGCAAGTTTTTTTATACAGCACATTTCATCAACAAAGCAATTCAAAGTGCTTTACACAAAGCATTAAAGAGAAATCAAAAGCAATTAAAAACTCATTAAAAGGAATAGAAAATAAAAACAAGCTAAAATAAAATGAGACAACTATAAAATACAAGAATAAAAGTTACAGTGCAGTGTAAGAAATTAATAATTATTTAATTTAATTAAAGGCAGCGTCAAACAGAAAAGTCCAGCCCCGATTTAAAAGAACAAAATGTTAGAGCGGACCCACATTTTTCTGGAAGTTTGTTCCATATATGTGGTGCATAAAAACTAAACGTTGCTTCTCCATGTTTAGTTCTGACTTTGGGGACAGAAAGCAGACCTGTCCCAGACGACCTCAGAGGACTGGATGGTTCATAATGTAGCAGAAGGTCAGAAATATATTTTTGCCCCAGATATAAACCACCCCTTTATAAACCATTATAAACCATACATTTATAAACCAACAGTAATATTTTGAAATCAATTCTTGGACAGACTGGAAGCCAGTGTAAAGATCTCAAAACTGGAGTGATGTGATCCACTTTCTTGGTCTGAGAGAGGACTCAAGCAGCAGCGTTCTGAATCAGCTGCAGCTGTCTAATCGATTTGTTAGGGAGACCTGTGAAGACAGCATTTCAGTAGTCAAGTCTAATGAAGTTAAATGCATGGACACGTTTATCCAAATCCTGCTGACCCATAAGTCCTTTAACCCTTGATATATTCTTAAGGTGATAGTAGGCTGACTTTGTAATTGTCTTAAAGTGGCTGTTGAAGTTCAGGTCTGAGTCCATGACTACACTGTTCTGGCTTTGTCCGTAGTTTTTAACATTACCGATTGAAGCCGAGCACTGACTTTTAATCGTCCGTCTTTGGCTCCAAGAAACAACTACCTCAGTTTTGTCTTCGTTTAATTGAAGAAGGTTTTGTCACATCCAATCGTTGATTTGTTCAATGCAGCAACTCTACCACTGCGCCACCATGCACAAAGATCTGGGCACAAAGATTTAACAGCATTACAAGTTTCCCAAAGCTCAGCTCTCACAACACTGCAAGCCAGGTCTCAATACAAGATTCTCTGCGGAACTTGGAGTTTTTCATGAATCACAAGAGATTCCATCCACTTAATGTTCATGTTGCAGTTGGCCTGGAGGAATGGTTTCTGGGGTAAATGTTAGGTGCCCTCGGATTTTTCATGGTGCCTTTATTCATGACATATTGTACACAATAAATGGTAGTTCTTCAGGAATTATTAATGATCTTGAGGTACAAGTTCAAAGAATCCCTGAAATTGGCAGCACAGGTTGATAAGGCCGTAAAAAAGTCATAGAGAATACTTGCCTTCATTAGTTAGAGCATAGAATGTAAGATCAAGGAGGTTATGGCACATGTGAGTAACACATTGGTTATGCCACAGGAATGGTCCCCTCAAAATGAGATTTCATTATCTGCATGACTCCAGTGTTCACCAGACATATTTCATATGATCTGCTAATTAGAGTGTAAGAAATAAGAATAAGAGGTCAACATTTGGCCAACCATACAGCTAATCATTTACCTCAGAATTTCTTTCTGGTGTGAACCATAATCCATTGATTTCATTAATATCCAAAAATTAATAGAAATCTATTTTCAGTAAACTCAATAATTTATCCTCCACAACCCTCCCAAGTAAAGAATTGCAAAGATTAACCACCACCGCCAGAGAAAACATCTGTGTATTACTCCGTCACACAAGAATGTTGTATGTTTTACTGAGATCATCTCTCATTCCTAAGAGCATATGCCCAATCTGCTTAATCTTTCCTCACTGGACCACACCCTCTCTCATGAATCTATCTGATGAATCTTTGTTGCTGTACATAATATTCCAGGTGCCTTGCCTGCAAAGGCCGACACTTTTGCGATAAGAAATTCACCTCCATGCACGCTCTCAGAGGCAGTCAAAGTCCTTGCCTGAGCTGCTGCCAAAGGGAAAACGAAGAGGGAAGAGAGGAGATGTCTGAATGAGTGCAGTGCCAACAAATCTCAAGATACTTGAGTCTTCACCCCAGCTATCGGGAAGACGTTTCAGGAGCCTGAAAACTGTAGCGTCCAGGTTCAGGAACAGCTTCTCCTATTAGTGGCCCTTTTTGATTTTTGCCCTGGATTTTCCGGCCTGCCACTTTTACTTTTCACCTTGCTACCTATTGCTTCTACCCTCATTTTACACCCCTCTGTCTCTACGCTCACACATTTAAGAAACCCTTTCCCTTTAACTCCATCCTCCACTAGCCCATTCGACACCCCACCCCCCCTTATTCGGGTGGTTTTAAACTGAATAAGGGGGGTGGGGTGTCGAATGGGCTAGTGGAGGATGGAGTTAAAGGGAAAGGGTTTCTTAAATGTGTGAGCGTAGAGACAGAGGGGTGTAAAATGAGGGTAGAAGCAATAGGTAGCAAGGTGAAAAGTAAAAGTGGCAGGCTGGAAAATCCAGGGCAAAAATCAAAAAGGGCCACTTTTCAACAAAATTGTATAAGGGGTAAGAGTGTTGTAAAAACAAGCCTGAAGGCTTTGTGTCTCAATGCAAGGAGCATTCGCAATAAGGTGGATGAGTTGCATGTGCAGATAGCTGTTAATGACTATGATATAGTTGAGATCACGGAGACATGGCTCCAGGGTGACCAAGGCTGGGAGCTGAACATCCAGGGATATTCAATATTCAGGAGGGATAGAGAGAAAGGAAAAGGAGGTGGGATAGCGTTGCTGATTAGAGAGGAGATTAACGCAATGGAAAGGAAGGACATTAGTTTGCAGGATGTGGAATCGGTATGGGTAGAGCTGCGAAACACTAAGGGGCAGAAAACGCTGGTGGGTGTTGTGTACAGGCCACCTAACAGTAGTAGTGAAGTTGGAGATGGTATCAAACAGGAAATTAGAAATGCGTGCGACAAAGGCAAAACCGTTATAATGGGTGACTTCAATCTACATATAGATTGTGGTGTATCTGGACTTCCAGAAGGCTTTCGACAAGGTCCCACATAAGAGATTAGTTTACAAACTTAAAGCACACGGCATTGGGGGTTCAGTATTGATGTGGATAGAGAACTGGCTGGCAAACAGGAAGCAAAGAGTAGGAGTAAACGGGTCATTTTCACAATGGCAGGCAGTGACTAGTGGGGTACCGCAAGGCTCAGTGCTGGGACCCCAGCTATTTACAATATATATTAATGATCTGGATGAGGGAATTGAAGGCAATATCTCCAAGTTTGCGGATGACACTAAGCTGGGGGGCAGTGTTAGCTGTGAGGAGGATGCTAGGAAACTGCAAGGTGACTTGGATAGGCTGGGTGAGTGGGCAAATGTTTGGCAGATGCAGTATAATGTGGATAAATGTGAGGTTATCCATTTTGGTGGCAAAAACAGGAAAGCAGACTATTATCTAAATGGTGGCCGACTAGGAAAAGGGGAGATGCAGCGAGACCTGGGTGTCATGGTACACCAGTCATTGAAAGTGGGCATGCAGGTGCAGCAGGCAGTGAAGAAAGCGAATGGTATGTTAGCTTTCATAGCAAAAGGATTTGAGTATAGGAGCAGGGAGGTTCTACTGCAGTTGTACAGGGTCTTGGTGAGACCACACCTGGAGTATTGCGTACAGTTTTGGTCTCCAAATCTGAGGAAGGACATTATTGCCATAGAGGGAGTGCAGAGAAGGTTCACCAGACTGATTCCTGGGATGTCAGGACTGTCTTATGAAGAAAGACTGGATAGACTTGGTTTATACTCTCTAGAATTTAGGAGATTGAGAGGGGATCTTATAGAAACTTACAAAATTCTTAAGGGGTTGGACAGGCTAGATGCAGGAAGATTGCTCCCGAAGTTGGAGAAGTCCAGGACAAGGGGTCACAGCTTAAGGATAAGGGGGAAATCCTTTAAAACCGAGATGAGAAGAACTTTTTTCACACAGAGAGTGGTGAATCTCTGGAACTCCCTGCCACAGAGGGTAGTCGAGGCCAGTTCATTGGCTATATTTAAGAGGGAGTTAGATGTGGCCCTTGTGGCTAAGGGGATCAGAGGGTATGGAGAGAAGGCAGGTACGGGATACTGAGTTGGATGATCAGCCATGATCATATTGAATGGCGGTGCAGGCTCGAAGGGCCGAATGGCCTACTCCTGCACCTAATTTCTATGTTCTATGTTTCTATGTTTCTATTAGGCTATTATACACTACAACCTCAAATAAGGTCTG
Organism: Amblyraja radiata; assembly: GCF_010909765.2. Classification (NCBI taxonomy): domain Eukaryota; kingdom Metazoa; phylum Chordata; class Chondrichthyes; order Rajiformes; family Rajidae; genus Amblyraja; species Amblyraja radiata. Next base: position 22,736,491 of record NC_045961.1, read on the forward strand.
CACTACATGGACTATTATTTTTATTATGGCACTCTTAATGTTTGTTTGTTTTTTATTTGTATGTATGCGTGTGTGTGTATATGCACACGCATACATACAAATAAAAAACAAACAAACATTAAGAGTGCCATAATAAAAATAATATACACACACTGACTGTTTTTTTCTTATTTATTATATTGTTTACAGTGCACTATGTTTACATATTCTGTTGAATGAATGAATTAATTAATTAATTAATCAATTGATCAATTAATACGTTTATTGGCCAAATATTCACATACAAGGAATTTGCTTTGGTGCTCTGCCCACAAGTGACAACATGACATATAATTACAGTTAGGAATGACACATAAAACATTAAACATTAATAATAAAACATTATCGATTAAACATGTGAATTAAATAAAATACCAGAGCAAACTTGTGCTGCTACAAGTAAGAATTTCATTGTTCTATCTCAGACATATGACTATAAAACACTCTTGACGCTTGAGTCTTGTGATTCTTGACACTGACCTGGACAAAGTAGCCTAGCAAAGACACTAAACATTGACTCCCTCCACCACTAGCACACAGTGTTTGCAGTGTATACCAGTGTACTGCAGTTACTCACTCCGTCTACTCTGACAGGATCTCCCAAACCCACGACTTCAACTATCAGGAAAGATAATGGTAGCAAGCACATGGGAACACCACTACCTGCAGGTACTCCTTCAAGTTGCACAGCACCCTGACTTGGAAATATTTCCTCAGTCATTCATCGCCATTGCTTCAAAGTCCTAGAACCCTCCATTCCAACAACACCTTGGTAGCACTGACTAGTCGCTCAGCAACAACCATCATCAGGTAACACAATGAAGGTTTGAATCATGATTCAACCCTACACTTCGCCTATGTTTCAGCATTTAATCAGTCAGCCACAAGCTTTGTGAATGGTCAAATGACATTTCAGAGCGTGCCTTCAGCTGAACACATTTTATTTTCTTAACAGAGGTCCTTCCAGCAACTGGCGATAGATCTTTACGTCTAGTGTATAGAGAAGGAAGATAAACCATAAAAACTGTTACCGAATGTTTGAACACTGATCTTAAAACATTACGTCTCCTCTACCATGAATACTTGAAATGCTAGATGGCATTTGTGCCAGTCAGAACGGATATCATTGGTTTATTATGTAATTAATCTAAGGACCAGGGACATACCCTCATGATGAATAGTTCCTTTAATTAACATTTCAGGCAGTAATAAGAAACCTACCATCCAACAGCCAGCCACATTAATATATCCAAGTCTGTTTTGAAATCCAACACTGAAAGGTCAGTCAGAGAGATGTTAGAGAATGGTATTTTCACTTCTTACACAGATGTAATGGTTATGCTGACAAATAATCAGCAAATTCTGATTGCTATAATAGGCCAAATACCTAAAGTTATTGACAGCATGAAATCATTTAAAGTGGGTGGCAAAGAATCTAAGATGGAAGGCTGCATTCATCTTCATGTTTTTTGCTGTAACAGAAGGTTTGCACCTTACACCAGTCATGTGCTCCAGATCAGCTATGAGACAGGAAAGAAAGTTGATGCTCATTAAAGACGTGCTTAAAGGAGATTTTCAATGGGTACGGTGAAGTGAAAAGTCTGCCACAAATTACATCAGGGTGCCTGAACCTTTTTTTCAAGAAGACATTAAAAAACATACCTTTGTGAATTAATCCACAGAGGTGTCTCACAGATCACTGGAGATAATAGTTACATCTCAATGGCCATCTTCTCACAATGGAGAGGGTTTGCTATTGAAACATGTAAGAGAAACACAGTCTTAATTACTGTATCTCACTGTGGATGCAATGGCCAAATTGTGCTTTGATAGTAATGATGCAAATGGCCCAATTCTGCTCCTATCACTTATGACCTTATGACCTTTACGAATAGGAAGGAGGTGAACCTATGTGGTCGTTGCAACAAGTGGCAAGAGTGTCTTTCTGCAATAATTGCTGCTGTTCTGAAACTAGCTACTGTGCTATAGTTCAGGTTCATTTCCTGCCTTTTGTTATGATGGAGTCAAATTTACTTAGCACCAGTGCTTCTATCATCTGTCATCGCTCTCTATGTTGCTACACATTAACCTTCTGTTTTAGATTAGCATCAGTCCAAGCACCACTCGAATTGCTATCAACTCCCTGCTGTAAATCCAATGATGTCCAAACATATATCAATCTTTCACAGTGAAACCTAAGGTCAAATCTTGCATCACATATGAAATCACCATGATTAAACAAGGAGGATAAAAGACCTGGCAATCTAGTCCAAAAAAAGGAAACTTAAATCTCTGTTGCACATCTATTTAACCATCACTGGCATTTACTAATGAGCTGGCTTACTAAATGGGCGTGATGCTCTTCCCACTATATTGGGTGCTACTTCTATGTTGGAAGACTTGGCTTCTCTCCCAGCAAACGGAATATGATTTCTGTGTTGTACTGCCACTGCACTGGATATTTGGTCCTCAACTGTAGTGTTCCTTTCAGAATGCTAGCAATCTGGTGTAACAGTTTAAGGGGCATGAACCAGGTTGCTAACTAAGGGCAAGTGGCTCCAGGGGATATTATGCTTGTTGGGAGTGAACAGGGCTTTCTATTGCCACGATGCCACTAATCATGGCAAATCCTTCCTGGAGAACAGGAGTCTTGTCCTTGATAGTTTCCATGAGATGAGGCAGTGAGGCATCTCTTAGATTCCTCAGAACTGTTATCCATTCCTTTATCCGCCATCTTGCCGACACATTGCTGGATGTTGTTACAGAACTGGTATCATTCCCAGTGTGGACGTATTGCTCTCCTGGTTCTGTGTAGTCTCTCAGAGAGCAGTCCTCCATCTCCAGGTCATCTCAAAAACCGCCCTGACAGTTCAGATGCGGTCCAAAGATGCTGATGGGTGGCACGGTGGCGCAGCGGTAGAGTTGCTGCCTTACAGCAAATGCAGCGCCGGAGACCCGGGTTCGATCCCAACTACGGGTGCTGTCTGTACGGGGTTTTTTACGTTCTCCCTGTGACGTGCGTGGGTTTTCTCCGAGATCTTTGGTTTCCTCCCACACTCCAAAGGCGTAGAGGTTTGTAGGTTAATTGGCTTGGTAAATGTAAAAATTGTCCCTAGTGGGTATAGGATAGTGTTAATATGCGGGGATTGCTGGTCGGCGTGAACCCGGTGGGCCGAAAGGGCCTGTTTCCATGCTGGATCTCTCAACTAAACTGTATCTCTAAACCAAACAAAGCATTTGTAGTCACATGTGATTTATCTAAATATTATCTTTTAGGGATTTAGTGTTTAATTACCGTAAATTAACGGCCATTTAAATCATTTTGCGAGTGGGATTTTGTGGATCGTGATCGTTTGGAACGTTGCGTTTGCGGTGAATTTAGACCCCATATCGGCAGGAAAAACACTGCCGGTTCGTATGCGGCCTAAATCACATTTTCACAGCATAAAATTTGGATTAAGGTAATCCTAAAAGGCACATTTATATGTAAAATAAACGGCTTACCTTTAGCTGTCCCGTATGGGAGATCCGTCCCGTTGTCGGCGTTGACGGCATTAGAAGTGGATTTTTATTTTACTCCCGCGGTTTAAAAAAAAAATTCACAGAACAGCAGTCGGAACAATTCTTCAGCATTAGCTAGCAGCCCGAGAAAATATATCTCGGACATGCTGGAGAAAAACGCATTTTAACCCTCGCCCCCCCCCCCCCCCCCCCAGTGGCAGAACTGCAGCGCCGCTGAAGATAAGTTTTGTAACATACCTACCTTTAGTTCTGTTCTTGCTTCCTCTCCCCCCATAGGCAACAAGGTCAGAATTTCCCTGGTCCTCACCTCTTACCCCACCAGTCTTCGCATCCAACGCATCATTCTCCGAAATTACCGTCACCTCCAACATGATCCCATCACTAAACACATCTCCCCATCTCCACCCCTTTCCACCTCCCACGGAGACTGTTCCCTCCACAACTCCTTGAATCACTTATCCATTTCCACTCAAGCCACCCCCTCTCCGGGTACATTCCCCTGCAACTGCTGGAGATGTAACACCTGCCTTTATACCTCCTCCATCACCTCAATCCAGGGACCCCAGCAGTCCTTCCAGGTGAGACAGAGGTTCACATGCACCTCCTCTAACCTCATCTACTGCAACCAGTGTTCCCAATGTGGCCCCCTATACAAGGTCAGTTGACTAGTTCCACAATTAGCAACTATGTATACCTAATAGGCTCATTCCCATCTCTAGCCAGCAGGCATCCTATCAGAGAACCTCCTTGCATAAGATCATCTGTTGCTGGCCCAGATTTGTCCTGTTTTTCCTTTGCTTCAGGTTTTTTCTCCCACTCTCCCATGTGTTTCATGACTGTTGGCAGATCAATTTCCCTCCTGGGATAAATAACGTTCAATCATATAGTATCATACCATAGCGTATCGTACAAATCTGAAGTCTGAAGAAGGGTCCCAACCTATCCATTTTCTCCAGAGATGCTGTCTGACCAACAGAGTCACTCCATCATTTGGTGTCTATCTTGGATATTACCAGCATATGCAGTTCCTTTTTGTTAAATTATGCTTTATCTACACTCATCCTTCCTTTGGTCCTAATTTGATAAATGAGGGATACACTCCCTGTATGAATTCAACCACTGCCCAGCTGAAATAGTAAATTTCCTTTCCCAAAACGGTAATATCGCATGTTTACCAGTTGCGATCCACAGTACTACCTCCATCCATACCCTCACCTCCTGATGGGCCATCTTCTCCATGGATTGTCACCTTGTCGTGGTGGAGAAGCTTGTGTGGTCCTGAGATCCTGAGAGCGATGTCATCTGGAGCTATGCTCCTGGTAGGGCCACCCATGGAAGTAAGGTCGAAGGGGAGGTCCCTGACAAATAGCAATCCAACCAAGACCTCAACAGTGGAACAGGCGGAGGACGATGGCTGACTTTAGTGGAGTGTCACAACGGCTGGGAAGGCGGATGAAGGCCACAGCAGGAAAGGGTCTCCGGTCGTCTTGGACTCCATGCCACTGGATCCTGACCCAGATCTGTCAAGAACCATGGGGTGGCTGTCTGTGCACAAGTCTCCCACATTAAACAAAGTCACGCACAGGCGTCCTCCCAAAAGAGGACAGTCATACTCGTTTTGAGTGAACGCCGATGATGATGGTGATGGTGATGGTGATGGTGATGGTGATGGTGATGGTGATGGTGATGGTGATGATCATGATGATGATGTTTGTGATGGTTGTGGATGATGGTGATGATGATGAGCATTGCCCCTGCCAGAGGTGAAAGAAGCCTCATGTCCAAACTGACCTTTGAAGTTGTTCTGGGTCCTGTCGTCTGCCAAGCTGAAGCCACCGCATCACGGGATAATCTGGTGCCTGTGGATACACCAACTAAGCCACTGAGCACTCAATGTCCTCTCCTAGCCCCTAGATTAGCTGTTGTAGCTAATAACTCTCCTTCCTCAGCTACTGCTGTCTCCATTGTCAACCTCCACAATCCCACTCTGAACTACGCTACCTTTGCATATGCCTTTTCCAATGTCTTTGAGGGTGTTATTATACCCAAACACCATCAATATGACTGAATCTTTAAGATGACAAGTTATGTGACTGACTATTATCCTACTCACAAAAAACATTCAATGTGATAACGCTGTGGTAATCATTTGCTCATCATCTTCCTGACTTATCTATAGCTTCTGAATTCAAGGACACAGCATGCTAATCCATCACCTTTTCTTGCTGCTCAGGCCAGCACACGTTTGTTTTTGTACTTACATATCTGTCTGTAAGCGGAGAGTCACTTCCAATGGCTTCTGCACACACTTTACCCATGACTTTCCTCAAAGATCCATGCCCATGTTCTCCTCCCAGCTATAAGACAATGTGATGCAATCTGCAATTGGCCACCAAATATTTGCTGATAATACCCAGCACAACTTAACCATCACCTCTGGAGAGAAGGAATGGGTGACCCATTCCTTTTACTCCAGAGATGCTGCTGAGTTACTCCAGCATTTTGTGTCTATCTTCAGATTAAACCAGCATCTGCAGTTCCTTGCTCCACTTAACCATCACCTCTCCTGACCTATTGACTAATATTAGATTTTCAAATTATTTGCACAGGATCCAACATCGGATGTCAAGAAATTGAAATTATTGTCACACTGTATCCTAAACCTGAACTTCACCCTGTGCCTCCACCGTTGTTTAAGGCATAAGTAGTCAGTTGATGTAGTGACATCACTTGCTGCACTAATAGAGTTCAGCTCTCCCTCAGTTGAGATGCTGCTAAAATCCATCATCTAGGCACGTATCCTAGACGTGACTTTTCCACTGCACTCCTGGCACAATCCCAGCTTTCACCATTTATAAATGTAATGTCGTCCAAATATCTGCTGTCCTTCTCCTAATTCACACCAAATTCCATTAATCCACTGCCCCTGTGCTGAACACTACAGGTATGTGTCCCATGGTTAAACAAGGCATGCTTTAAAAATCCGCATTCTTGTTTTTAAATTCCTCCATGCATTATTTTTGCCCAAATTATAATCACCTCCAGCTGAACACCTCAGGAGATCTACACACGTTTATTCTGATCTATTGGTGGATGCGGCTCCACCACTGCAGGCCTTGACCTGCCAAGGTCCTATGTTCCGAATTCCCTCCCTCCTCCCCTCTTTGCCTCTTAATCTCTCTCCCCTCTTTTAAGACACTTCCCTATCTGACCACTCTTTTGGTTATTTGCCTAGAAACATCCTCAGGTAGTGTGTGAGTTGTGATGGTATTATGGATATGAATGCCATAATGGCATAGAATTTTGAGTTGTTTTTGATGAGATACAGAGTCCACATAGGGAGTCCGACCATGATATTTCTCAAGCTGAAGTGTTGACGAGTGAAGAACAATTGTGCCTCAACAGACAAACAATGTGTGAAAGGAATAAAACACAAGAGCTGTTAGGATTAGTACTGTAGACTGTATTAATATATGCTAATATTCACTCTATTAATCTCTATTAATTCTATCTATTTTCCTCCTCTGATTTTACTTTGTACTCCATAGCCATATTTGCTTTCCTTTTATTTCTTTAGCATACTACATTTCACATTGAATGTGGGAACATCTTCTATATTATGCTGAATCTCGTATCCCTATTTGCTCACATTTGACTTTCAAATCTGATCATTTATTTCAGATTTACTGAATAATTTTGCTTTGAATTTGTTTTCCTTTTTTTTCCAATAACCTTTGATTTATAATACTGAAATGACATTCCCTTCTATTTTTTTCCCACTTATCAGTTGCAGATTGCTGACACACCAAATTTTCTAAACTGTCGTTCAGGAACTTGGTTGATAATGTTCTCAGAAACTGGTTGAAGAGACAGCAGTGTCTCTGTCTGTTCTTTGATTCTGCAATGTGACTGGCTGAATGGGCACAACAGCAAATCACTACATCTGCAACCTATTAATAATACAGAAAACTAAGTAAAACTATTGCTGAGTAAAGAGCAATGGCAAAAAAAAGTTATTCTGCTTTAGTTTTAAAGCATTAAAACAATCTTGTCTCACATGCACACTCTTCTTACAAGTAGGGTATGGATTGCAATCTATATTACTAGTATTCCAATAACAGCCATTAAACGTCTTAAATGGCTTAATTGTAATCATGTAATCATGCCAGTTAGCACAACTAAAGAAATGCAAGATAATATCGGAGCGTGATTGGCACTCAGCTGAACATCTACAACCTCAGAAGCCAGCCCTTGAATCAACCCGTACATCACACTGACACAACTAATCAAAACCCCTGTTGGATGGAGATAGTCCAAAGATGAGTGAGACAACATGCAACTGGGTTCACTGGCAAGAACCTGGAAATAGAGGTGTAGCAGAATGTATGTCATATATCTTGGGTGGCACTGTAGCTCAGCAGCTAGAGCTACTGTCTAACAGTGTAGAAAGGAACTACAGATGCTGCTTTAAATCAAAGATAGACACAAAATCTGCAGTAACTCAGCGGGACAAACAGCATCTCTGGAGAGAAGGAATGGGTGACGTCTCGGGTCGAGACCCTTCTTTAGACCTTAATATTACAGAAAGTAGACCTTACTTAAGTTGATCTTTCTGTCTAACAGTGCCAGGTTTAGTTTAGTTTAGTTTATTGTCACGGGTACTGAGCTACAGTGAAAAGCTTTTGTTGCGTGCTATCCAGTCAACAGAAAGACAAAACATGATTACCATTAGGCCATTTACCATTAGGCCAGGTGGTTCAATCCTGTATAGATCAGTGGATGACACAGTCAACCTATACCTGCATTTCATCCTCCAGCACCAGGGGACCTATGCAAGGATTTTGTTTGTGGATCTTAGCTCCATTGTGCCAGAGCCTACACTCCAAACTCTCCTAGATTGTGCCGGAACCCCTCTGTCAGTGGATCATCAACTTCCTGACTGACAGGAAGCAGCATTTGAGGCTGGAAAAGCACATCCCGGACTCACAGACCCTCAGCATTGCAAGGCTGCGTACTTTCCCCTCTCCTTTACTCTCTCTGCACCGACGACTGCACATCCACAGACTCCTTCTCTGTCACGTTCTCACGTTTACGGCCGACACAACCCTGATTGGACTGATCCAGGATGGGGAGGAATATGCCTACAGACAGGAAGTGACACAGCTTGCGTCCTGGTGCCATCGCAACAACCTGGAGCTCAATGCTCTTAAGACAGTGGAATTGATAGTAGACTTGAGGAGAGCTCCCCCTCCCCTCCTCCCGCCCCCCAGTCACATCTGTGGAGTTATTTAAGTTTCTTGGAACCATCATCTCCAGGGACCTTAAGTGGGGGGCTACCATCGACTCCACAGTCAAAAAGGCCCAACAGAGGATGTACTTCATGCGGCAGATGAGAAAACACAATCTGCCACAGGCAATGAGTGTCCAGTTTTATACTGCCATCATAGTCTGTCCTCACCTTCTCCATCATGGTCTGGTTCGGCTCAGCCACCAAGCACAACATCCGGAGAATGCAGCGCATCGTTCGATCAGCCAAGAAGGTTGTTGGCTGCAACCTTCCTCCCATTGATGAACTGTACATGGCAAGGGCCAGGAAGAGAGTGGGTAAGATCATCTCTGACCCCTCTCACCCTGTCCACAAACTCTTTGAAGCACTTCCCTCTGGAAGCCGACTCCGGACTGTCAAAGCCGCCACAGCCAGACATAAAAACAGCTTTTTGCCACGAGCAGTAGCTCTACTCAACAGCCAAAAGTCTGTAGCCTCCGTTTGCTCTGGTATTTGATTTCATCTGTTTTATTGTTAATTATCTACTGCATATCGTGTTGTTACTTGCGAGCAAAGCACCATGGCAAATTCCTTGTATATATACATATTTGGCTGTTAAAATGTATTCAATGTATTCAATTCAACAGCCATCTGTATGGTGTTCAAACTCTCCGGGTTTGTGAGTTTCATCCAGGTGTCTTGGTTTTTTCCCACATCCCAAACCTGTGCTCTTTTCAGGTTAACTGGCCTCTGTAAATTGTCCCTTGTGTATCGGGAGTAGAAGCAAAAGTGGGATGTCATTGAAAATAATGTCACCAGGTGACCAGGTGACCGCATGGACTCTGTGGGCTGAAGGACCTGTTTTCACACTGTACCATTCAATCAATCAAGCCATGTCAAGCACACATAGAGACCATAATGGAATAACAGGCAGGCATATCTGGCAGCAACTGAATGGGTGCGTTTCGAAATAAGAAGTAAGGGAGAAATGTGCCTGATAGTGGCATTATGCAGCAGGCGTTAGGAATTAGGTAGAAAGATCTGTTGAATGATTTTTGATTAGTACCGGTGTCAGAGGTTATGGGGAGAAGGCAGGAGAATGGGGTTAGGAGGGAGAGATGGATCAGCCATGATTGAATGGCGGAGTAGACTTGATTGGCCGTATGGCCTAATTCTACTCCTATCACTTATGATCTTATGACTTTATGAATGTGCAAGCTGGCAATACCACTGTATCAGCTGTGAAAATCAGCTCTACAGCACAGTGGCGTAGCTGTAGAGCTGTTGTCTCACAGCACCAGAGAGCCGGTTTTCATCTTGACCTTGGGTGCAGTCTGTGTGGAGTTTGCACGTTCTCACTGTGAATCACGTGGGTTTCCACCAAGATGTTCCGGTTTTCTCCCACATATTCCAACGGTCTGTCTCGTCCTTTTCTTTTTTGTTGTTTTTAGTCTGTTGTTAAATGTATGATTTAGTGTATCTTTAGTTTTGTATTATGTGGGGGGACGGAAATGCAACTTTTTTTCTTATCGTATATCCGTCCGCACTATAGCCTAACATCGTGCAGCTGGCGGCCTTTTGCTGGGGATCGACTTTGGGAGCTCCAACCGCGGGAACCTGTGGACTTAACATCGTGGAGCTCGCGGTCCCTGGTTAGGGACCGACTTCGGGTGCTCCAAGCCGTTGGAGCTTCGACCGCCCTGACACAGGAGCTTCGTTCGCCGCTGTGGGAACTTCGATCGCCCCAATACGGATGGTTCGACTGCTCTGACCGCGGGAGAAAGGAGGAAAGAAGATAAGACTTTATTGCCTTCCATCACAGTGGGGAATGTGGTGGAGCCACCGTGGTGGATGTTTATGTCGATTTTTACGTAGTTGTGTGCCTTGTTACATTTTTTATGGTATGACTGTATGGCAAAATCAAATTATTTATATGTTGCAAAACATACTTAGCTAATAAATTAATTGCGATACGATCCCAAAGACGGGTAGATTTGTAAATTAATTGGCTTCTGTAAATTGCTCCAAATATGTTGGGAGTGGATCAGAAAGTAGAATAACATAGAACTAGTGTGAACAGGTGATCAATGGTCGAGAAGGACTCGGTGGGCCAAGTATTTCTAAATAACTTATTTTGGAATTGATAAGATAAATGCACAAAGTGTTTTACCCAGAGGAGAGGAATCATGAACCAGAGATCATAGGTTTAAGGTAAGATGGGAAAGATTTGCAAGAAATCTGAGGGGCAGGTTTTTCACATAGAGGTTTGTGAATATATGGAAAGAGCTGCCAGAGCAGGTAGTTGAGGCAGGTACTATAATAACATTTGAAAGACATTTGGACAGGTGCATGGATAGTAAAGGTTTAGAGGGATATGGGCCAAATGCGACCCGGTTCAAACCTGACTACGGGTGCTATCTGTACAGAGTTTGTACATTCTCCTTGTGACCTTCATGGGTTTGCTCCGGGGGCTCCAGTTTTCTTTCACACTCCAGTGACATACAGGTTTGTAGGTTAATTGGCATTGGTAACATTTTAAATTGTCCCTAAAGTGTGCAGGATAGTGTTATTGTATAGGGTGACCGCTGGTGGGCGTGGAACTGGTGGGCTGAAGGGTCTGTTTCAGCACCGTATCTCTAAACGAAACTAAAAATATGCATCAGGACCAAGAGATCAGTTGGCCTGCAGCTTTAATAATTTTCTATTTTAATTTTCCTGATTTCCTCCATCCCAATGAGATGCCGCAATTCCCCAAAAGATGGGAAACAGTTGACCATGAAGGCCACAGCAATGTTCCACCAGATAATGTAGGTCTCCAGAAATAGAATGAGGCTGCAGGCACAGACAGCAGGAACACGTCACACCAGAACCAAGTTACGCAGGTGAAACAGATACATCTGCACCAGATTAACTTAGCCATGATCCTGCAATATGGAGTAACACTGATAACATTTTGAGGACTGTTTTGCATTGTAGCCAGAATTCTATAACGTGGATCATTATTGATGACATAATTAGGACTTCTGAATTCAGCTGCTTATGAAAATAGAATTCTCTGCTTCAGTGTCGGATTTCAGAAGAACTCTTTTATTGTCAGTTGTACTGTGGTGACCCTGGTACATCAGAGTTGCTTATTTGCTTACTGTTTATTGGAAAAGCCTTCGCTGCAAATGTGTTTCTGGCAAAGTGTGTGCAGTTATTAAAGGATTTGATAATTGGAAGTGCCCTGAACCCTCTGTAGAACATGGGTGATATCATGAATAGTAGGTCTGGATGCTGGCCTGGGTTTAATACACAAAGGCAACAGTAAATGTAGATGTAAGATGACACTTTCTATTTTACTTCGGAGTCACGTGAGTGACTACGTGAAGAACCCCGCCAGGACGCATGCGTGTCATATCGCTACACGCATTGCAACGAGTCACAGCAGAGGGAATGACATTCCCCTTAGCGGCAGAATTTGAAAGCCGGGAACAGCAGGTAAGGAGACTCTGCGTTCCTTCCACTTACCTTACAGGTGGAGGCATGGACCAGATCCACGAAGGCTGCGAAAAAGCTGGCGGGGGAGAACCGCGGAGTTGCGGGCAGCCAGCAGCAGTAGCCAACGGCACGCCAATCGCCCGTAATGGGAACAGCTGTGCCCGACTTCGCTCCCGCACCGGCCACGGCCGGGCGGTAGAGCAAAGCAAAAAACTCACAGAGTCGTTGACTCCGATGAGTCCGACTCTGAATAGCCGCGAGCGGCCAGTGCCCATGAGCATTGGGGCCGGTTGGAGCGGCTTCAGGAGCAGCCGCGAGCGGCCAGTGCCCATGAGCATTGGAGCCGGTTGGAGCGGCTGGGAGCGGGGAACTAGAGCAGCCGCGAGCGGCCAGTGCCCGTGAGCATTGGAGCCGGTTGGAGCGGCTGCAGGAGCAGCCACGAGCGGCCAGTGCCCGTGAGCATTGGGGCCGGTTGGAGCGGCTTCAGGAGCAGTCACAAGCGGCCAGTGCCCGAGAGCATTGGAGCCGGTTGGAGCGGCTTGAGGACAGGAGCAGCCGCGAGTGGCCAGAGCCCGAGAGCATTGGAGCCGGTTGGAGCGGCTGTTGGAGCAAATACTCCAAAGTGACAGGCTCCGGGAGATGGAGACTTGTCACAGTGGGCAGCTAGTAAGTCCTACAGCAGTACCTCTTGTAGGGCTGCACAGTGTTTCTCCCTCATCAGAGGGGAGTACAGGGGGTCAATTCTGGGCTGACCCTGAAGAGGGGTGTGCAGAACATACCCCTAGTGCGCATGGGGTGCAAGAAAACCTATTGGATATCATGTCCCTGTTTATTCAACCCGACCAAACTGGCCAAAACCTGGAACCTAAAATAGCTGCAAGTATCGACTACTTGTCATTCAACCAGCTATAAGGACAGGCATTATTGGACACCATAGCAAGGCACTTACCACCAGGGAACTGCAAATCACTGAATGTTCCCAGTGTCAACCAGTGTATTTGAAAACATGTCGGAGCCTCAATCAGAGCCAGGGACTTGAAACTACAGGAAGTTCTGAAAGTCCTAACGTGGGAATTACGGTTTTCGCCCGCACAATAAAAGAAAAAGACATGACACAAGATCACCAGGATGCACTGGTTTTATTTTGCAACTACCAATATGAGTAAACAGCATTAGGAAGAGTGCCATCCAACCGGCTTTAGACCCTAATTTGCAGGCCTATGCAAACCTGGAACCTCCAAACCACCAATATTACTATTTGGAGGCAACTTATCAAAACAGGCAAAAGAACTTGACGAAGAGGGTAAAACCCTGGGGCTCATTAAAGCAACATCTAAAAACTACTTCAGCCAGAAACAGCACCCCTACGCACCACCAGTCAGCCAAGACAAACTGGTGAAAGCTCGAAGGCCAGGAACACTCAACATCCGTCTTTTTTTAGGCCATGGCCCAGACCGGCCTTCCTGGGGAATGCGCTAACCCTCAAAACCGACCCAACTACAGATCCAGACACCGGCGCCTCAACGTCCACTGAGGATGCCGAAAAAGTAACAAACCTACCAATAGTAACCATGGAGGTAGGTGGGTCTGGTTTCTTACGAGGTTGGTGGGAGATTACAATTCTATCTGGATGCATGGAATAAATTAACTACCGATACTTATATTTTCAGAAGTATAAGGTTATACCATAGAATTTATACAAAAACATAACCCTCCAGTTCAGCATGTACCGAACCAAAAGTTCGTGCTTACAGGCAAAGAAAAATCAAAAGCGCATGCTGAACTACAGTGGCCTTATAAATAGGAGTAATAGAGGAAACCCAACACGAATCACAGGAATTCGTGTCCAAAATCTTTATCATAAACAAGATGGTGGTTGCCGCATCATCATAGATTTTACTAATTTGAATACTTTCGTACTATATATTCATTACTAGATGGAAACCTTTGTTACTGCTATGCAATTGATTTCCTAAGGTTACTACATGGCAAGCATCGATTTAAAGATGCTTACTATACAGTACCCATTAGAGGTGACCACAGATGTTATTTAACACAATGGATCATCTGGGGTTCACCCTTAACTCAGTTCACATGTCAGTGACTTTGCCGAAAGAAAAGGTTACAGCCTTAATGGAGGCTTACAGCAAAATCATTGACATCACAAAACCATCCATCAGACTGGTAGCAAGAATAATTGGTAATAGTGGCTGCGTTTCCAGCCACACAAATCGGACCTTTACATTATCAAAAATTACAGAGGGCAAAATACGAACACTCAAAAATTATGGTGGTCATTTTGACAGACTAATGAAGCTACCAACAGAGGCCATAATGGAACTAAAATGGTGGAAAGATAACATTAGGCATTGTTCCAATCCAAACATTGTCAGCAACCCGTCTATGGTACTACATACTGATGCCAGTGCACTTGGTTGGGGTGCTACCAATTCCATCTCCAGCTGTGGGGGAGATGGAATGCACAGGAGGCATAAACTACCTGGAAATGTTAAGTGCATTCCATGGCCTTAAGTCATATTGTTCTGGGTTATATCACCAGCATGTTAGACTACATATTGACAACACCACCGTGGTAGCATATATCAACCATATGGGTGGAAACAAATCGACATCATGTGACAATCTGGCCAACACAATTTGGCAGTGGTGTATCCAGAGAGATTTTGGATATCAGCTACCTACTTACCAGGTAAACTAAATTTAGTGGCAGACACCAGGTCACGCAAATTCAATGAAAACACTGAATGGATGTTGGATAAAAATGCATTTGTTGAAATTACAGCACGGTATGGAACACCAGATATCGACCTATTCGCATCCAGGCTCACACTAGTTATCGAATTATGTTCATAGGAACCAGAACCTGGGGCAGCGGCAACAGATACATTTTTGCTGCATTGGGGGATATTGTTTATTTATGCATTCCCTCCTTTCTGCCTCATCAGTCGGGTATTAAGGAAAATACAGCAAGACTCCGAGTCTGGTATTTTGATAGTACCCGATTGGCTTGCTCAACCATGGGTCCCGGTGATACTCGACATGGTATTAGAACCATGCATCACCATCCATCATAGACCTAATTTACTGGTTCATCCCGCAACAAGGGGTAGTTACCCATGTCATAATTATATAAACCTATTAATTTGTAGAGTTTGAAAGCACCTCTACTACACCTGGGACTGACGGACCGAACAGTGGATATTATTTCAGCAGCCCACAGACAGTCCACCAAAAAACAGTACTTGGTGTAATCAAGAAATGGGAAAAGTACTGTCACAACAACAACATCACCCACAGATCTATGAACATCCCGTCTGTTCTGGAATTCCTGGCTAGCTTCCATTACAATGAGAGGCTCAGTCATAGTGCCATCAACTGCGCCAGAAGTGCTCTGTCAACATACCTGTGGCAAGGAACAGAGCGGTATTCTGTTGGGACACACCCTGGTAACCAAACTCATGAGGGGCATTTTTAATGTTAATCCCCCAAGAACCAGGTACTCCCAAATATGGGATGAGAGCATTGTACTGACCATGTTAAGAAACTGGTCTCCCGCTACAGCTCTGTCCCTACAGTAACTGACTATGAAAACAGTCATGCTGATGGCCTTGGTCATGGCACAAAGGGTCCAGTCGCTACAGAAACTAAGGCTGGACAACATGACTATTTCACCTGGAAATTTAACTTTTCACATCAATGAATTAGTCAAACAGAACAGACAGGGGTCAGCAGGCCTAAAAACAGAATTCAGGGCCTACCCGACAGATGATCGTCTCTGTATTGTAACACACTTACTATTATATATGGAGTATACTAAGATCATCAGAGGCAAAGAAATGTCACTTTTAATCAGCTACAAACAGCCACTCAAAAAAGTGACAGTCCAGACCATCTCTAGATGGCTACAACAGGTCCTAATAAAGGCTGGAGTAGACACTAGCATTTTTAAATCTCACTCCACCAGGGATGCAGCTACATCGGCAGCTATGAAGTTGGATGTTTCTATGGACCAAATCCTCAAGACAGCAGGATGGTCAACGGAGAAAACTTTCCAACGATTTTATAACAAACCAGTCATTGAACCTGGAACATTTGCAGAAACAATTTTAAGTTCTGTAATATAATTTTACCCCATAAATAGGGGCTATAATTTGGTGTTAATATATTTATCGTTGGGTTTTCAATATCGTCTTGATGTCTAATGATGTTAACACTGTTCTCCCCATAATCAAGGCAGATGTGATGCATGTACTCGTTTCCACGGCATGAAATCACAGAGCTTTAAAATCTTCACGTAGTCACTCACGTGACTCCGAAGTAAAATAGTAAGATTAAACGAGAATTTACCAGTTTGAAGTTTGATCGTTATTTTATGAGGAGTAACGTTGAGGGATTACGTGCCCTCCGCTCCCACCCTTGATCATATACTCAACTGGTATCTCTTCTCTAATCTTACTATATTTAGTCATTACAGTTATCTGTGATTTCACACCGCTGCTTTGAAGAATGACACGCATGCGTCCTGGCGGGGTTCTTCACGTAATCCCTCAACGTTACTCTTCATAAAATAATGATCAAACTTCAAACTGGTAAATTCTCGTTTAATCTTACTATTAGAATGCCACCACTGGAGAAATGCACGTTGTCATATTATCGACAGTCAACTAAGTTTGAGATGCACATGGTCTTACATCCTGTGGGCATTATGAGCAGTTACGATGATTGTACAACAGAAACTAATCGGGGAGTTTAGAGTTGTTCATGATCCATTCTTGAGAGATCACATAGAATCATAGAAAATAGGTGCAGGAGTCGGCCCTTCGAGCCTGCACCGCCATTCAATATGATCATGGCTGATCATCCAACTCAGTATCCTGTACCTGCCTTCTCTCCATACCCCCTGATCCCTTTAGCCACAAGGGCCACATCTAACTCCCTCTTAAATATAGCCAATGAACTGGCCTCAACTACCTTCTGTGGCAGAGAGTTCCAGAGACTCACCACTCTCTGTGTGAAAAATGTTTTTCTCATCTCGGTCCGAAAGGATTTCCCCTTTATCTCGGTCCTAAAGGATTTCCCCTTAATCATTAAACTGAGACCCCCTTGTCCTGGACTTCCCCAACATCAGGAACAATCTTTCTGTATCTAGCCTGTCCAACCCCCTAAGAATTTTGTAAGTTTCTATAAGATCCCCCCTCAATCTCCTAAATGTTAGCGAGTACAAGCCGAGTCTACCCGGTTTTTCTTCATATGAAAGTCCTGACACCCCAGGAATCAGTCTGGTGAACGTTCTCTGTACTCCCTCTAAGGCAAGAATGTCTTTCCTCAGATTTGGAAACCAAAACTGTACGCAATACTCCAGGTGTGGTCTCACCAAGACCCTGTACAACTGCAGTAGAACCTCCCTGCTCCTATATTCAAATCCTTTTGTTATGAATGCTAACATACCATTCACTTTTTTCACTGCCTGCTGCACCTGCATGCCTACTTTCAATGACAGGTGTACCATGACACCAGGTCTCGTTGCATATCCCCTTTTCCTAATCGGCCACCATTTAGATAATAGTCTACTTTCCTGTTTTTGCCACCAAAGTGGATAACCTCACATTTATCCACATTATACTGCATCTGCCATGCATTTGCCCACTCACCCAGCCTATCCAAGTCACCTTGCAGCCTTCTAGCATCCTCCTCACAGCTAACACTGCCCCCCAGCTTCGTGTCATCCGCAAACTTGGAGATGTTGCATTCAATTCCCTCGTCCAAATCATTAATATATATTGTAAATAGCTGAGGTCCCAGCACTGAGCCTTGCGGTACCCCACTAGTCACTCCCTAGTCACATGGCTTAGTTCTGAGAGAAAGCCACACACCTGAGTTGTTTTATAAGTATTGCTTTATTCAGTACTGTGTGGTAAATTTAGACTTAGTTGCATTGTACCTCATTTATTAATACTTCCTGAAAAACATTAATCGGCTCTACCTATTAATAGTAAGATTAAACGAGAACTTACCAGTTTGAAGTTTGATCTTTATTTTATGAGGAGTTACGATGAGGGATTACGTGAAAACCCCGCCAGCACGCATGCGCGACATTCTTCAAAGCAGCGGTGTGAAATCACAGACAACAATAGATGAAATAAACATAGTAAGATAAGAAGAACTAGAATACCAGTTGACCTTTATGATAGAGGGCGGGAGCGGAGGACACGTAATCCCTCATCGTAACTCCTCATAAAATAAAGATCAAACTTCAAACTGGTAAGTTCTTGTTTAATCTTACTATTTTACTTCGGAGTCACGTGAGTGACTACGTGAAGATTTTAAAGATCTGTGATTTCATGCCGTGGAACGAGTCCATGCTTCACTCACTGCCTTAGTTGACCAGGGGAGGAAGTATGTTATCGTATTCAGACATGAATAATGACAATAGTAACCTCCCTCATCCGGGAGGAACTACAAACAGAACTTAACATAGAGTTCGTAAATACCCCCCCATCTGGCAATGGGTTAGTACTAAATGTGTGGGAAATTGCTAGATTGACCATCCTGCAACCGCTAGGATGTGGTCCCGCTAACTTCCATAACCCTGCTGCTGAGGTTGTTACAGCCTTGGTGGAGTGATTTGAAATGTTAGTATTTACTCCTGTATAAGCCAGACCCATAACCACCTGAAGATGGTCTGAAGTGATACCTTCTTTTGATGCTAGATTTAACAAACAATATTGCTAGTTCAGAGTCTCTAGGCTCTAGTGATCTAACACTCTGGTGTAGATGTGTGACCATACACAATCGAAGGTTCATGGGATATGTGAACATCTAGTTTGAGATCTGGTGCCCCTGGTCTATACTGCTTGACTAAGTCATAACATAAGTGTTATTTAGTCTGCAGATATAATCATCCTATCCAGTCAACGTTTATGTAATGACTGGACCCGTAGTGCTGCATGCAGGGCTATGAGCATAACCACTTATAAGTGAGTTAGCCCAAGGTCAGGGATGTAGCTGGAGCCCTTCAGCGAAGTGACGTAGCACAACGTTAACACCCCATATCTCTGCATCCCTAGGCCTGGGAGTTTTCGAGTTGCAGATTTCATTCATAATCTAGAGCTCAGAGGGTGACCCCCCAGAGTGGATTCTACTCCCCTCAGCCAGTATGATGAAGCACTTAGGTACGGTATAACTAAGTTTCAATATAATTATGGAGAAGGTCAGAACTGGACCTAGGGTTGAGATTTTTGATTGGAGAAAGGCTAACTTTGATGAGATGCGAGATGATTTAAAAGGAGTGGACTGGGACATTTTGTTTTATGGGAAAGATGTAGAAGAGAAATGGTGGACATTTAAAGGGGAAATTTTAAGAGTACAGAATCTTTATGTTCCTGTTAGGTTGAAAGGAAACAGTAAAAATTGGAAAGAGCCCTGGTTTTCAAGGGAAATGGACATCTTGTTCGGAAAAAGAGGGAGATCTACAATAATTATAGGCAGCATGAAGTAAATGAGGTGCTTGTGGAGTATAAGGAATGTAAAAAGAATCTTAAGAAAGAAATTAGAAAAGCTAAAAGAAGATATGAGGTTGCTTTGGCAAGTAAGGTGAAAGTAAATCCAAAGGGTTTCTACAGCTATATTAATAGCTAAAGGATAACGAGGGATAAAATTGGTCCATTGGAGAAACAGAGTGGGCAGCTATCTGCAGAGCCAAAAGAGATGGGGGAGATATTGAACAATTTATTTTCTTCGGTATTCACCAAGGAGAAGGATATTGAATTATGTGAGGTAAGGGAAACGAGTAGAGTAGTTATGGATACTATGAGTTTCAAAGTAAAAGAAGTACTGACACTTTTGAAAAATATAAAAGTGGATAAGTCTCCAGGTCCTGATAGGATATTCCCTAGGACATTGAGGGAATTTAGTGTAGAAATAGCCGGGGCTATGACAGAAATATTTCAAATGTCATTAGAAACGGGAATAGTCCCCGAGGATTGGCGTACTGCGCATGTTGTTCCATTGTTTAAAAAGGGTTCTAAGAGTAAACCTAGCAATTATAGACCTGTTAGTTTGACTTCAGTGGTGGGAAAATTAATGGAAAAGATACTTAGAGATAATATATATAAGCATCTGGATAAACAGGGTCTGATTAGGAACAGTCAACATGAATTTGTGCCTGGAAGGTCATGTTTGACTAATCTTCTTGAATTTTTTGAAGAGGTTACTAGGGAAATTGACGAGGGTAAAACAGTGGATGTTGTCTATATGGACTTTAGTAAGGCCTTTGACAATGTTCCTCATGGAAGGTTGGTTAAGAAGGTTAAACTGTTGGGTATAAATGCAGGAATAGCAAGATGGATTCAGCAGTGGCTGAATGGGAGAAGCCAGAGGGTAATGGTGGATGGCTGTTTGTCAGGTTGGAGGCAGGTGACTAGTGGGGTGCCTCAGGGATCTGTGTTGGGTCCTTTGTTGTTTGCCATGTACATCAATGATCTGGATGAAGGGGTGGTAAATTGGATTAGTAAGTATGCAGATGATACCAAGATAGGGGGTGTTGTGGATAATGAAGAGGATTTCCAAAGTCTACAGAGTGATTTAGGCCATTTGGAAAAATGGGCTGAAAGATGGCAGATGGAGTTTAATGCTGATAAATGTGAGGTGTTACACCTTGGCAGGACAAATCAAAATAGGACGTACATGATAAATGGTAGGGAATTGAAGAAAACAGTTGAACAGAGGGATCTGGGAATAACCGTGCATAGTTCCTTGAAGGTGGAATCTCATATAGATAGGGTGGTAAAGAAAGCTTTTGGTATGCTAGCCTTTATAAATCAGAGCATTGAGTACAGAAGCTGGGATGTAATGTTAAAATTGTACAAGGCATTGGTGAGACCAAATCTGGAGTATGGTGTACAATTTTGGTCGCCCAATTATAGGAAGGATGTCAACAAAATAGAGCGAGTACAGAGGAGATTTACTAGAATGTTGCCTGGGTTTCAACAACTAAGTTACAGAGATAGGTTGAATAAGTTAGGTCTTTATTCTCTGGAGCACAGAAGGTTAAGGGGGGACTTGATAGAGGTCTTTAAAATGATGAGAGGGATAGACAGAGTTGATGTGATCAAGCTTTTCCCTTTGAGAATAGGGAAGATTCAAACAAGAGGACATGACTTCAGAATTAAGGGACAGAAGTTTAGGGGTAACATGAGGGGGAACTTCTTTACTCAGAGAGTGGTAGCGGTGTGGAATGAGCTTCTAGTGGAAGTGGTGGCGGCAGGTTCGTTGGTATCATTTAAAAATAAATTGGATAGGCATATGGATGAGAAGGGAATGGAGGGTTATGGTATGAGTGCAGGCAGGTGGGACTAAGGGAAAAAAGTTGTTCGGCACGGACTTGTAGGGCCGAGATGGCCTGTTTCCGTGCTGTAATGGTTATATGGTTATATGGTTATATGGTAGATGGCACTTTAGACATCATGATTTGTCAAGCCCTCATATGAGCCTGAACTACAAGACGTCAGTCATCCGTGCCGAATATGTAATATAATTATAAAACAAGCACCTCCCATCTCCTTATGAGGAAATATTGATATTTTTTGATGCTATCCCTGCGATCTGCAATGAGCATGTTCATGGTTGGTTTAACAACCCCAGCCGCAGGAACGGTCTTCTCAGTCTCTGTAAGTCAAAGAATTGATTATATCATGCTGAGGATGGTTTCCCGCGTCACGGCTAGACCAATACTTGTGTCTAGAATAACCATACATGGTTCTATCATTCCCCACATCAGTGGGAACCATGGCTGGCTAAGCACGGCAGGCACTATAAAAATGCCTGAGGCAGGAACTTGCTGAATTTTGCAAACCCGTCTGATGAGGCAGAAATGGAGGAAGACATAAAAGAACATTCCTCCTTAGTGTAGCTAGAATGCAATGAATGCTACCGATATGCCAAATATTTTCCACTGGTGATTGAGCCTGGATACAAGCTTCTTGGTCTTTAATGTTCACAATGTATTTTAATACTTTGTGATCCAACACCCATATTGTGTACCGTAATGAGGTTTGGGTAAACTATCACCGGATATTTTGACTTGTTTGCACCCATGTAAACAGACATTTGCCACCACCGAAGTGTATTAACTTGGACTAGAGCATGCAGATTAGGCATATTCGCATAAACCTTTAATCCACAGAATGCACCCAGTGTCTATAGGTAGTTGATACCATGTAACTGAGGAATTGGTAACTCTCCCATCCACATCTGTAACTAGATGGCATGAGCAATTTCTCATCCTGAACAATAGCATCAGTTTGTAATTTAACTGAAGATTTACTGATTTAGTGGAATAGCATAGAGCTGGTAACAATAACCACATGGTACTTGAGTGCTTACTTCTTTTGCATGCTGTATAGTTCTGATTGTGCAAAGGCCTAAATAGCACAGCTGTAAGCCAATTATATTGATGAACAGAAGGTTGCTTGATCAGTTTTGTTATGGGCTTCAATTAATTCCAATCCCTTACCTCAGGGCGGAGTCCCAGGCGATTAAATAGAGTTAAAGGTAATCCCAATCATCAATAAGTTCAGTTGGTATCAACTTAAATTTATCTGGACAGATGAGAACCCAATTTCTCAAATGGGTTTTGTGGCTGATACAGCTAACTTAGCAAAATACAGCGTTTAATCTCATCCAGATAGTTCTTAACTATTTTTAAACTCTGAGCAGCCGAAGCACTCATTTAGTAAATAACCTGGGAACTGAAGTTAGCATATTTTGCAATGTTTTAACTGTATCATTGCCCCATTCAGTTAAATTTCAGATATTTCCAGTGCCCTGTGAATGAAGCTGACCCCATGGGAATTAATAGTCACGAGTTTCAATGGCTATACTGCACATGCGAGTTGGGCTTGTTGATAATAAACAGACCTCATTTGTCATAATAGCGAGCCTGCCTAAAGAGGCAACTCCAGCCATATTCCGAGACTGTCTCGCTTGTACTGTGCAGTATAAACTATCTCTTCCAACCTTCTTGTAAATGGTCAACAACCCCACGTTTCGAAAAGAACCAGACCCACCTACCGTCATGGTTTATGGTAAGCCCTAAAGGCCCCCGATGCGGGTTCGATTTCCATCCTTGATTGGAGCGTAGGGCTGCTGGTGTATGTGGACCCATGTCTTTCCAGGTGCATGGTAACTCCCAGCCGGCACCTGTTCCTCGGACATGCTTCCGAGTTCAGAGTCAGTTGCCAACTGACTCCTCGCACTCACCTTTGCAGAAGTGAGTTTTGTAGGCAACCCTGAAAAGGGTGTTGCCACAGGCTCTCGAGGAGACCTGTGTTGATATGGCCCTCCCTGGCCAATTAGGATGGGTAAAACGTCCAAGGACGAACCTATATCGGAGGGGACCCTCCTGGCCTGACTTCAGTCTAGGCCTTTCAGTCTCCTGTTTCAGCTCTTACCCTTGGGCAGCCGGAGTCTGAATTCGCCGCTGACTACCCGCTCTTCTGCGGTCCTGGCCGTGGTTTCCACACGGTCCCCGTAGCTGGGGTGTCCCCCAAGCATGGTTCTACCCGCGGTCTTCCACACGGTCCCCGTGGCTGAGGTTTCCCCCAGGCACGGTTCTACCCGTGTTCTTCGCAAGACCCCTGTAGCTTGGTTATCCGCAGTCTTCCCAAGGTCCCTGAAGCTGGGTTATCTGTGGTCTTCCCATGGCCCCCGAGGCTGGGTTATCCCCAGTCTTCCCGCGGTCCCTGAAGCTGGGTTATTTGTGGTCTTCCCTCGGTCCCTGAAGCTGGGTTACCCGTGGATTTCCCGTGGTCTCTGAAGTCGAGTTACCTGTGGTTTTCCCGTGGCCTCCAAAGTCGGGTACCCGCGGTTTTCCCGCGGTTTCGGAGAACGGGTTACCCGCGGTCTTCCCGCGGTCCCGGAAGGCAGGTTACCTGCAGTCTTCTGAGGTTCCGTGGTCCCCGCAGCCAGGCTTCTTCCTGCGGTCGGCATTCCCCACGGCCCTTGTAGTTGGGACCTAAAATGCTGGCGAAACTCAGCGGGTGCAGCAGCATCTATGGAACCTTGTAGCAGGGATCCTTGCGGTGTCGGGAGCCGGGATTTCCCGTTTGAATGCTCCCTCGGTTTTGGGCTTCCCCCAAGCCGGCTTGGCTTAGTAAACGGGGTTTCCCTCGCGGTCTCTGATAAAGGGCTTCCCCGTGATTCTGTGGTCGGCTTCGGATATCCCCGTGATTCGCAGCCGGGATTTCCCCACCCCCACCACCGGCGGTCCCTGTAGAAGGGAGCCGGGTGGCGCTGGGGTTCCGACCTCGGACCTCCAGCAGGAGCCCTGAACGCTTCCTGCAGTAAAAAAGAGACCTGAAAAAGTAAAAAAACTTACCTTCAGGTCCGAGCTGTTGGAAGCAGAGCTCCAACAACCTGTCGTTTGCGCAATGCGAGAGACGATGTGTAGCGCATGCATGCTGGCGGGGTCTTCACGTAGTCACTCACGTGACTCCAAAGTAAAATATATTATGATGCAATGTCAGTGAGATATTTGCCGTGATACAGAAGAGCAGTCGAAAATGAGCAGTTTAAATGAGTGGAAAGAGGACTAGAACAAGATGAGAAGTTCATAAAAGGAGGAGGTGCCATAGATTAGAGCTGTACACCAAATGAAACAGGCCCTTTGACCCAACCAAGAACCTTTGAAATCTTTCCCCTCTCACCTTAAACCTCTGCCCAGTAGATGGAGATATCTCAAGGTACGGTCTGATGTAAAGCACCACCTCCATTACAACAGATTTATTGAGGCAAGCTGGTGACCAGCAACACTTAGGAGGATGTGCAGGAAGGAATTGCAGATGCTGGTTTAAACCATAGAAAGACACAAAAGACTGGAGTAACTCAGCGGGTCAGGCAGCATCTCTGGAGAAAAGGAATAGGTAATGTTTCAGGTCTGGTCTGAAGAAGGGTCTCGACCCATAACATCACCTATTCTTTTTCTCCAGAAATGCTGCGTGACCCGCTGAGTTACCCCAGCTTTTTGTGTCTATCAACATTTAGAAGGAAATGTCATCATTCTTCAACCAAATTATCATCAATGAATCATCCCCATTCATGGACAGCAAGGAACTTTACGACAAGTGATGGCACCTTCTTGCGGGTGGAGCACCATGGAAAATTCCTTGTATGTGAATACTTGGCCAATAAACTTATTCATTCATTCATTCATTTTGGAAGAAGGTGCAGAATGGCAATGAAAGGTGGCGCACTGGCAGTCCACACATGAAGCCCAAAGGGGTTAAAGGAGAGGCATACTGTATCAGGGATTATCAGGGGGAGGGCTGAAAGTTCAAAAGCAGGATGTAGAGAGTGCCCCAGTGACCATTTCAGCTGATTTCATGAGAAACAGCAAGGGTAACTGAAGGCTTTCCAAAAGGAAAGATGGGCCTGGTATAGACACCAGAGGTCAGAGGTTGAAGGAGTAGCAATGGGTTGGACAGGTTCTCAGGAGGTACCCTAAGTGGGAGAAAGAAATTGAGCCAGAATGACGCACAGAATAGTCCAAGGAGGTTAAATGGAAATCCAAGGCACCTCTGACCAGCAAACATCTGAGCAGAAACAAAGGAATGAGCCAGTGACCATTCACCCAAACCACCAAGGAACCCGACAGTCTTTTCAGGTGTGGCAAAGGTTCACTTGCACCTCCTCCAACCTCATCTACTGTATCCACTGTTCCAGGTGTGGACTCCTGTATATAGGTGAGACCAAGCGCAGGCTTGGCGATTGTTTCATTGTACACCTCCGTTCAGTCCACATAAACCTACCTGTTCTCCCGGTTGCTCAACACTTTAACTCCCCCTCCCATTTCCACATTTACGTTTCTGTCCTGGGCCTCCTCCATTGTCAGAGTGAGGCCCAGCGCAAATTGGAGGAATAGCACCTCATATTTCGCTTGGGCAACTTACACCCCAGTGGTATGAACATTGACTTCTCTAACTTAAAGTAGCCCTTACTTTCCCTCTCTCTCCATCCCCTCCCCCTTCCCAGTTCTCCGACCAGTCTTATTGTCTCCGACTACAGTTTATCTCTGTACCGCCCACTCCCATTACATCAATCTGAAGTAGGGTCTCGACCCAAAACCTCACCCATTCCTTATCTCCAGAGATACTACCTGGCCCGGTGAGTTACTCCAGCATTTTGTGTCTGTCCACCAGATGACATAACTGATAAATCGGGTTCTCACTCCTGAAATGAATAATGATGCACCAACAGCAGTTAATTTTGTAGATCACATGAGTATGATCTAAGTCTATCCTCTCAAGTTAATGTGAAGAATCCCACAAAGTATTTGATAAGGAATAGGAAAAGTCTCCTTGGTCTTTTGGACAAAATGTGGCATAATGAATGCAAATATTCCTGGTAATTATTATCTTAATATTTCTGGTATCTTCTTGACAATTATCCAATCTATACAACAGTGACCAACCTTTAAAATACTTCTTTCCCTGTTGAATCCTGTTAGTATATAAGTGCGTTTCTCATTACAGGTTTTTGTTGGTTGGCTTTCCAATGGCCCGTGCCTAACTCCCCATGTGAGGTTACTGTTGTACAGATGTTCTCTTAATGCAGCCTCCAGGAATAGATCATCTGCAAATAGTATCTTCACGGGGTCACCTGTTCAACATTATTCTATGTTATTCCACTTTCACATCCACTCCCTGCACACAACTTACAGAGGCCAATTAATCTGCAAAACGCACATGTCCTTGGAGAGTGGGAGGAAATTAGGGAAACTGGAGGAAACCCCTGCAGTCAAATGGAGAACCTGCAAACTTCACACAGACAGCACCTGAGGATCAGGATGAAAGCCAGGTCATTGGTGCAGTGAGGCAGCAGCTCTACCAGTTGCTCCACTGTCACTTTCATTCTGGGTGCTATTTTCGGTCTGTAGTAATACTGGGTGCAGAGAAATTCCTTAAATGTTTCCCTCACTGGAGCCGAGCAAGTTTCCTGGGGATTTCCTTAGGTATGATCAGACTTCCTTCAACAAAGACAAAGCAGGCCTTAATTCCAATTAAGAATTGCTTCAGTGTGAATTATCTGTTTTGTTCTCAAGCCTTGGTAAGGGAGAATTTGTATCTGCTTGGTGCTTCTTCACAAACCCTACAGCGTTCCTGAGAATGAATAACACGCACTGGAGAAACGTGCATCGAATTTTCATCAGTAGGTTTACAAGCGGACAAAAGACCTGATCATGTTTAACTATTAGACTTTAGCAAAAATTAAAATGCAAAGTTCATAAGAATGTTACACTACAGGAAATAATTTAGAGCCCAATCTGCTTTGGAAATGTTAATTGAGAAATAAATATTGGCCAAGACACTTGCATAATATCTCATGGATATTGCATGAATAATTCATGGTTCTGCTGCCCCTCAGCTTAGCTGTTCCATCAAACAGTCTCATTTTGTCATCTTTCAATCAGTCAACACGTCGCTCAATAGTGCAACTCATTAACAGTGACCTAGTCTCCTGGGAGAGCCAAGGAAAGATATGAAAATACTCAGACTATTCAGACAAAAAGTGAGGTTGAAAAATGTATCTCCTTCCATCTGCCGTAATCAAAACAACGAGATTAGTCACTTCCATTAAACTTTTCTCTTCCTGCAATGGGCAAGCTTGGTGTATACAAATCATTCAGATAGATGCAGGTTTATGCGTGCGTCAGAACATGCAGTGAATGGCCACACTTGAACGTAATTCAGTATTAAATGTATAAAATCATGAGAGGAATAGATCGGGTAGATGCACAGAATCTCTTGCCCAGAGTAGGGGATTCGAGGATCAGAGGACATAGGTTCAAGGTGAAGGGGAAAAAATGTAATTGGAATCTGAGGGGTAACTTTTTT
Organism: Amblyraja radiata; assembly: GCF_010909765.2. NCBI lineage: Eukaryota > Metazoa > Chordata > Chondrichthyes > Rajiformes > Rajidae > Amblyraja > Amblyraja radiata. The sequence goes on from NC_045961.1 coordinate 22,764,709, forward strand.
GCACAAAGGGTGGTGGGTATATGGAACAAGCTGCCAGAGGAGGTAGTTGAGGCTGGGACTATCCCAATGTCTAAGAAACAGTTAGACAGGTACATGGATAGGACAAGTTTGGAGGGATATGGACCAAATGCAGGCAGGTGGGACTAGTACTGTTGGGACATTGTTGGCCGGTGTGGGCAATTTGGACCGAAGGGCCTGTTTTCACACTGTACCACTCTATGACACTATGACTCTATTTGGGAAGCACTTGGAAGCTTTCAGAAAGAAATGTAAAGGCATTATAAAAACGCCAAATACTTTTTCTCAGTCTTTACTTTTTAATTTGTGCTGTCTTTTATTTTAATCTTTCCAACCTTTGAAACGTTATTGAAAGCCAGGTTAGCCCACGAGAACAGATGCGGGGAATCACATTGCATGATTAACCTGCATCTGTGGTTCTGATGCAGGCAGAATGCCAACATGATGCTGCCTATTCATATGCATGATCACTGTGAGCTGCTAATACTGATCCCGCTGGTCTTTGGCTTATTGTTTCAGCAGGGTGCCCAATTTTGTTGGAATCTAGCACCACTTAAAGTCAGCCTGTGCTTCTTAAAAGGGATGTGCATTGTATCTGGCCATGACAGCTGCTCCAGAAACGCTTTAATATATATTTTTGGGGATGCTTGGTGTCAATCTACACGTATCAAGATCCCTGTGTCTAAATGCCTCTAAGGCATAGTGAGCCACCGTTAAGAACCACTGCAGTCCTTGAGGTGAAGGTACTCCTACATGTCTGTTGTTGAGTGGGAAGTTCTCAGATTCAGTCCCAGCGATAGTGAAAGACCAGCGATATATTCAAACCCTCAGTCTGAAGAATGGCCTCAATCCAAAATGTCACCCATTCCTTCTCTCCAGAGATGCTGCCTGTCCCGCTGAGTTACTCCGGCTTTTTGTGTCTATCTTTGATATATTTCCAAGTCTGGATGGTATGTGATTCAGAGGGTAAAGTGCAAGGCAATAGTGTTTTTTCAGATGCCTCAAGCCCTTGTCCTTCTTGACAGCAAAGGTCACTGAATTAGGAGTGCTTGTCACAATTGTCTGAGTGAGTAACTGCAATGCATTCTGGTCAAGTGGCCTCACTGGATATTGGCGAGCAGGTTATTGTGATTCCCACTTCACACACAACCGATGCCACCTTCCATCACTCTGCTGATGATTGAGGAGAGACTGATTGGGCAGTAATTTGCTTGATTGGATTTATATTTTTTATGAATAGAATCAAATTAGCTGGAGCATAGCTTCTATCGTAGTGGGGAACTTAGGGGAAAGCAGAGATGCTCTCCTCTGGTACTCTGGCTGAACATCATGCAACGACTCATTCAATCAGACTTTAACAGCTGCCAATTCAGCCACACTGGTATTGATGCTGAACCAATGCCTTACAAAACAAAGAGTGAAGCTGATTGATAAGTTGGTGCCCTGGAGGTGGAGCACCCTTTCTTTTTTTGTCACTCACTTGCTTTGCACAACTATCATTGCAGATCGGGATGCCCTAACTGGGTGGCACAGTGACGTAGTGGTAGAGGTACTGCCTTACAGTGCCAGAGACCCGAGTTCAATCCTGACTACAGGTGCTGTCTGTACGGGGTTTCTACGTTCTTCCTATCACCTGCGTGGGTTTCTCCAAGATCTTCGGTTACCTCCCACGCACCAAAGACGTACAGGTTTGTAGGTTCATTGGCTTGGTATGAATGTATAATGTAAAATTTCCCTAGTGTGTGTAGGGTAGTGTTAATGTGCAGGGATCGCTGGTCGATGTGGACTCGGTGGGCCAAAGGGCCAGTTTCCACGCTGTATCTCTAAACTAAACTAAACAAAACTGAAAAGTGCCTACCCCTCTGTTAATTGTCCACTGTCACGTAAATATGGTGCAACTGCAGAGAATTAATCTGATGTGCTTGTTATGAGACGAATTAGCTCTGCCACTGTATGTGGCTTGACACACATGTAGTTCTGCATTGCAGATTAACGGGACTGCCACCTCATCAGTTTCTGGTTGGCCAGAAGCTGCTTCCAGCATGCCCTTCTGCAGTCCTCATTGAGCTGGGATTGATTCCCTGCTGAGAATCATGGTAGAGTGAAGGATGTGCCTGGCCATAAGTTTACATTTCCTCTCCTGCTGACTGTCCACAGTGTCTCATTAATGCATAGTTTTAAGTTGAAAATCTGTTACAATTGTAAACTATAATAGCAGAAATTTAGTGTCACATAATGTAACTTGACAAATGGGAATCCTCAATGTGACAACAGCATCTTGTCTCCGTGATATCTATTTTGGGGTTGGTTTTACCAATGCCATTAAGTGCAGATAAATTGCAGAGGATAAGATCAAGTATGGTTGTCACTTATGATGTTTGCCACTTAATCTGATGCAGAGACCCAACTAGCGGCTGTCTCATTCACGAGGGTAATTTGGTCAATGGTGTTACTGACAAGACACTCTTAGTGGAGGATAGACATTAAAATCCTCAACCAAGACTACATTTGATGACCTTCTGTCTTCCAATGTTTTTTCCAAGCATGGCTCAACATGTAAGAATACTGATTCATCAGCAGAGCAGCTGTTATCAGGCAAGTGAACCAACCTACCACAACTAGAGAGCAGTCCTGAACTAATATCTCTCTCATTGACGACCCTCGGACTATCTTTGATTGAACTTAACTGCCTTTATCTTGTACTAAACGTCATTCCCTTATCGTGTGTCTGTACACTGTGAATGACTTGATTGTAATCATGTATTGTCTCTCCACTGACTGGTTAGAAACATAGAAACAAAGAAAATAGGTGCAGGAGTAGGCCATTCGGCCCTTCGAGCCTGCACCGCCATTCAATATGACCATGGCTGATCATCCAACTCAGTATCCTGTACCTGCCTTCTCTCCATCCCCCCTGATCCCTTTAGCCACAAGGGCCACATCTAACTCCCTCTTAAATATAGCTATATGGATAACATGCAACAAATCTGTTCACTGTACCTCAGTACACATGACAATAAACTAAAACTGAAACTGAAAACTGAACTGAAGATGGTAGCTGATGATTAGAAGGTTTCCTTGGCCACATTTTCCTAAAGGTCATTTTGCAGTTTTACACCATTCTCCCATCATCTCTGGTGGATCTGATCCAGGGTTCGTGATGGAATAATCTGGCTTGTTATCTGCAAGGTATAATTCCAGGAATACAGTTATGTCAAGCTGTCCAAGAATACAGTTATGTCAACTGCCCTTTCAAATTAGGCACCAGTACCCAGATGTTCATGAGAAGTTCTTCCAAGGTCAACTGGGCCACAAACAACTTTTCTATGTCAAATGTGGCACCTCAGTGATTGTGTGCTTGCCGTCTATTTTTATTCCTTCTCGGTTTCAACATAGCACAATTGTACAACTGAGTGGCTTGAAAATGTGCCATGTTGGAAGGCATTTTTAAAAGTAAACACCACATTACCAGGACTGGAATCTTGTAAGGGCCACAGCAATTGTGAGGTGATTCCCTTCCCCGAATGGGCATTTGTGAACCAGGTGGATTTTAACATGCATTGGTACCTATTAGTATTATTACAGGATTTTGAAATTCCAGGTTATGAATGAATTAAAATTTGACATGGTAAAATTCAATGGTCCAAGATGCTGTCAATGCCCATTGTCATCCTATAACTCCACATGGATCAACCCCGATGGTGGGATCTTTAAAACCAAATTGCAGCACTGAATATCTGAATATCTTGTTATGTGTTTTTACTAGATTTCCAATCAAAAAGGTTTATAGGTTTAAGGTTAAGGTGAAGGTGAAAAGATTGAATAGGAATCTGAAGGGTAACTTTTTCACACAAGGGGTGGTGGATATATGGAACAAGCTGCCAGAGGATGTAGTTGAGGCAGAGACTATTCCAGTATTTAAGAAACAGTTAGACAGGTACATGGATAGGATAGATTTGGAGGGATATGGACCAGATATGGGCAGATGGGACTAGCCTAGCTGGGACATGTTGGCCAGTGTGGGCAAGTTATGTCGAAGGGCCTGTTTCTACACTGTATCACTCTATGACTATAACTCACACATTGCCCACATTCGTCCTTCAGGATAACACAGCCCATAATGTAGAGGAGAAACATCAGACTTCAGTTCCCCAGTGAGAAGGAAGCCTGCCTATATAATGAAGGGAGTTCAGTGATTGAAAATCTGAAAAGCAGGCAACAGCTGCTGGGTTGTCAAGAATCTTTGCTCATTTTTCCATCACTTGGCGTACAATGGAAAAACACATCTCATCGTCCTGGAAATAGTCCTAATGCTCTGTCACTGCTATGAATTTTTAGGTAAGCCCAACGCCTGCCAAACTCACTGATTTTCCCAGTTCTGCTACATGGAACATGTTGCTGAGAGGCAACACGTTAGAAGGAAGATGACATTGTTGAAACTGATTGAAGCCCTGCTGCAATGGAGAAAGCACAAGTAAATCTACAATTGTCCTTGTAGAAGGTGAAACAAATTCCATGGATCTGAGCGAAGGTAGGACCCCAAAAACATGAAAACAAACAATTGCTCCTGTGGGATCTTGCTGTGCACAGACTTTTGGGCAATCGCGACACATCAAAAGTGATGAATTGTCTGTAAGTGATTTAGGATATCCTCAAAGTCATTAAAAATGCTACATCAATTCTGGGTTGCTTGCGTCCGGATGGCATGAATGTTGAATTCTCCCAGTTTTGCTAGCCCTTGCTGTCTCCTCCCCTTCCTTAACCCTCGAGCTGTCTCCTCCCATCCCCCCGCCCTTGGGCTCCTCCTCCTCCCTTTTTCCTTCCTTCTCCCCCCCACCCCCCATCAGTCTGAAGAAGGGTTTCGGCCCGAAACGTGGCCTATTTCCTACGCTCCATAGATGCTGCTGCACCCGCTGAGTTTCTCCAGCATTTTTGTGTACCTTCGATCTTCCAGCATCTGCAGTTCCTTCTTGAACACATCAATTCAGCAAGCTGCTTCTTCTGATCCTGGGCTAATAAATGCACCAAGACAGATTCCAACTAACCTGAGACTTTGACAGGAAAATTGTAGCGTGTTCCACCATCACGTCACCTTTATTAGGCACCAGTTAAACTACTTCATACAATGAAATGTTTAATACCAAACTATAAATGAACAATTATACTGAAACAAATTCAACGTACAAATTAACATATCAAATCAAATCCCATACAGTAGGGAAGCCCTATTCCAATTTATTCACACTATATTTTCTTTCATTTACACAGTAATTACTTACCTTTAATACTTCTGCTTAATATTGTACGTTTGAAATCTTCTGTCATTCATTAATTTTTAAATGATTAAACAGGTTTCAGTGTGAACCAAGTTCTATTATTGCCCAGTGTTTCTAATCCATTGCAACAGCTTTATCAGATATAAATTTAATAAATGCGAAGAATTTTCCATAAGAATGTATTGATCTGACATTTATCAATCCTAGTGTAATACAATGATTCCAGGACTGAACCTATAACATTTGTAATAATGAAAGCTGACAAGTGGCTGAATAAATGGCAGAGATTTTGACACTTACAGTATAATCTTCAAATGCTAAAGTATTTCTGTCAACCCTTATTTAAAATAAGAGAAAAGATACCCCTCAAAACATTTCTCATAGGAAAGACTGACGATACATATCTTTTCACAAAATCTTATCTTGCCAGTATTTTAAGAACATCCTCACCAAACATTGCCGGTCTGAAGAAAGGTCTCGACCCGAAACGTCATCCATTCCTTCTCTCCAGAGATGCTGCCTGCCCCGCTGAGTTACTCCAGCATTTTGCGTCTATCTTGATTAAACCAGCATCTGCAGTTCCTTCCTACACATTACAATTACCTTAATCTGCAACAGAGAACAAAAGGTTCTAATTGCCAGACAATGTTTTTGACACTTTTCATAAACACATGGCTTTCTTCCAGCTTCAAAATCTGCAGTGTGTCACGGTGATGCTGAAGTGACAATAGACAGTTTTAGAAAACACATTTTTATATATTATGTAAAATCTAAAAAAACAATCATGGTGTCACAAAGAAAAGTTTAAAAAAACAGCTCAAATAATCAGCCTTTTACCCTGTTTTGTCCTCTTTCTCCTGTGGGGAGACTCTGCCCCAAGCAAACTCACCTACACTTTATCCAACATTCTTTCACTTGCACACCCTTCATCTTGTGCTTTCATTCATCGTTTAGTTTACCACCAAAGAAGAGAACATTGTGAGGTGATAAGTATTAATTGGTATGACATATTTCCTGTTCTAAAGTGTACGTGTTGTGATATTACTTGCTCACTCTGTATTGACTGAATAAAGAGCGATCCACTGAATTAAATAGTGGGAGTTTGGTGAACCAATTTTAAGATTAATATTATTAACAAATATATAAAAAAACATTAAATCAATTACCACTAGTTTGAACCATCTTCCAAACAGGTCATTTCAACCACCTGGAAAAATAAAGGCAGCAAAATGTATGGGAAACAAATACTTCTAGACTCTGAGGTAGACAAAAATGCTGGAGAAACTCAGCATCCACTATGCAGTGAAGGAAATAGGCAACGTTACTGGCCGAAACCCTTCTGTAGCTTGTAAACCCTTCTGTAGCTCGAAACTTGTAGACTCTGTACAGTTATACACCATGCCCATGTAACATCTGTGCCTGATATCTCATTGCTACTTGCATTAAATCTTACAATTCCTTACCTAACACAATGGGAGTTCCATCAACTTAACAACTGCAGCAATTCAAATAGATGGCTCATCACCTTCCTAAGGGTAATTAGAGCAGGGCATTAAAGCCAACCATGCCAGCAATGGCCACATCCCAGGAGAAAATTAATTAAAACTAGGAATACACTAAAACATAAATCTTGTAGCATAAGTTCAACACCTGTGTCCAGGACACAAAGGAGATCAATCATCTTCCCAAACAATGGCATCAGCTTCATGAATCAAGATCAAGTTACTTGGGACTAAGCTTCCCTTTATTGTACTTTCTATCTATAGCATGTTTCGCATAATTTTATGTTTTGCATAATTATCCATGTGTCCAGCCATAGTTTTATTTGATGCTGGAGAGAGGATAGTCCTATTTTTTTACTTATTTCACACATATTATTTATGGAGTCTATGGTTATCTTACCCACCAGGACAAAGCATACCAATGACACCATGGTCTTTGCAAGATTTTGTTTCTCTTATTGGATATTCACTTATGATGAACTTACCCAATGGCCTCAACAGGCGTTTTAGAATGTGCTCTCAGTACTTGGCTAAGAAAAGTGGATCTAAATGAATTTTAGCACAACTTGGCTTGTAGTATGTTCACTTGGTTGGTACCTGACTGGCTAAGTATTATGTACACCAGGATCGGAACAACAACATTCTTACTTACTGCAGCTTTATAAGCACATTAAATCCAAGAACACAACAATAAATATACAATAAATTATCTGGTTCACTACATAACCAATCTATAATAGTGTAAGCCAAATTCTGAAGAATAACCTGATTCAAATTCTGTAGTAGTTTGATGCTGAGATAGGGTTGTTTAGACTAAAAGTAAATCTGACAATTTGAAAACAATGTACAATGAACAATATTATTACAGTTCAAGATTATTACAGTCCAAATCAAACTGACTTTCAATCCCAGATGAACTCACATCTCAGGATTTTTGCTGACTTCTCTGCAACTTTAAAATTATCTTTCCTAATCAATGGCTGGCATGCCTTTACTCAGTCCGAGATCTTTTGATCTTCACCTTTCAATTTTAACTATTCCTCCCACGTGGTTTAAAAGCAAAATATTACAGGTGTTTATTAAAGGTTCTAAAGGCGCTACAAGTTCTTAATAAAGCATAAATCACTGAATAAGTAAGCAGAGTTGACAGCATTTTTCAAACTTTCCTTTAGACTTTTAGCGATATAGCATGGAAACAGGCCCCAAGTCAGGCCGCAGAAACCGACTCTGCCCCAACCAGCCATCATATCCAACACACCAGAGACAATTTACAGAAGTCAATTAACCTAAAAACCTGCACGTCTTTGGAGTGAGTTAGAAAGGCGGAGCACCCGGAGGAAACCCACGTGGTCACAGGGGAAACAGAAAAATTCCATATCAACAGTACCTGTGGTCTGGATCGAACCCAGGTCTCTGGTGCTGTCCCACTGCGGTGACCTAATTGGCGAGTTTAAAAGAGTTTCCCCTTGACTCATACTTGCAGCATGGTTGACACGAGGTCCCAGGAGGTCTTTGTAACTCTCCTTCATGCTCGCGAGTAGCCCCCGCGTACTCGAGGCCTCAGCTAGGTCGCGGCGTATTTTTCAAAATGCTGAAAAATACCCGTGTGTAAAAAAAGGTCGCCATGGGAAAAAAAAAATCGATATTTTTTTTACTCGTAGATTTAGTCGAAGTAGGTCGTAGTAGGTCGTCATGTTATTCCTAGGTAATCGAGGGTAGTTGCAGGTAATCGTAGGTAGTCGGAGGTTGTCAAAGATAGTCTTCAACATAGTCGAAGGGAGGTCGAAGGAGATCGAAGGAAGTCGTCTTCACTCTCCACTATTCGGTGTCCAATTTTCCCGAAGCTAGTCGAAGCTAGTCTTCAACATAGACGAAGGAGGTCTTCTACATAGTCGAATGAGGTCTTCAACATGACACTTATTCAAACTCTCCTAATCTCTTCTAAACTCGCCAATTAGGCCACCACAGTGGGACAGCCCCTTAAGGCAGCAGCTCTACCACTGCACCACTGTGCAGAGAGTAATAGTGGGACAGCCCCTTAAAGGGACTGTCCCACTGTAAGAGCTAATTCAAGAGCTCTTCCGAGTTTAAAAAAAAATCTAACTCATGGTAAGTACGTAAAATGTATGTTGCGGGTAGGTCGGAATTCGGGACGTCTCTTAGCAGCTCGTAACGCAGGTACTCGGGAAACGCGGTAAGCTCGGGAAGACTCGTGAAGATTTTTCAACATGTGATAAATGTCCACGAGTGCCCTGAGTACCTACGAGCGGCTATTACCGTAATTCTCCAAGTTCGAATTAGGGGAAACTCGGGAGAACTCTTGAATTAGCTCATACAGTGGGACAGCCCCATAAGGCAGCAGCTCTACCACCGCACCACTGTGCAGAGAGAAACAGTCAACTTTCATTTGAGCTCCAACAAACAATACTTAATGATAATGTTTGATTTTGTCTCTCTGAACCCTCATCCTCATTATTTCACTAAGATAGGGACTTCAGTGACCAGGAAATTATGTTTCATATCTCGACTTTTGGAAACATTTCAATAGCCAATAACAATTATTTCTGATATTGAGTCAGTTCCAGAGATTAGGATGACGTCAAGAGAGTCAAAGGTGTTTAATTATCATATGAACCAACAACAGAACAATGAAATTCTTACTTGCAGCAGCATACACATGCCTGTAAACAATACACAATATATAATAATATATCATAAACAAACATTCAACAAATTAATAACCACAATACCAGTGCAAAACAAGTCCAAAGCCCTTAGTGCAACTAAATACGTTCATATTTGAGGTTAACGTTGTGTAATGTTTAAAAGCCTGATTGTTGGGGAAAAAGCTATTCTTGAACCTAGTGTTTAGTTTAGTTTAGTTTAGCTTAGTTTATTATCATGTGTACCGATGTACAACGAAAAACTTTTTGTAATGTCCGAACCAGTCAGCGGAAAACTGTATATGATTACAAGTGAGCTGTCCACAGTGAACAGATACATGATAAAGAGAATAGATACATGATAAAGGGAAGAATAGTGGTCATTGTTTTCAGACTCATATACTTTTTTCCCAATGGTAGGAGTGAATGTAGATCTTTCCTGATATTGGCAGCCTTTTAGAGGCAGCACCTCCTATAGATCCCTTTATTGGTGGGAGGCCAATACCTGTGATGGACCAGGTCAGTGTCTGTGACCGGTAGATTGAGTAGAAGATACAGTATGGAAGCAGACACTTCGGCCCACCACTCGATCGTCGATCACATGTTCATACTAGATATCCACTTTCACATCCGCTTCGTACAGCATGGGGCAATTTACAGAGGCCAATTAACCTACACATTTGCACATCTTTGGGATCTGGGAGGAAACCAGAGCACCCGCAGGATATCCACACAATCACAGAGAGAACATGCAAACTCAACATGTTCACAACAGCACTCAAATCAAAACCATGTCTCCAGCACTGTGAGATGGCAATTCTACTAGCTGCGCTACTGTGCCGCCCTGTGCATTAATGTGCAGGGCCCAGGGCAGATCTTCAGAGACACGCAAGACTCGAAGTTGGTGACTTTGGTGGAAAACATAAACCAGCAGGTTACATTTTGGAGAGAAAGGTATCAGTAAAATGTAGACACAGGACCTGCAGATGCTGGTTTATTTTTTTTTTAATTCCAGTATGTTGCAAAACTTGGCTAATAAAGTATGATTATGATGATGATTATGAAAAATCTCAGTAAATTCACCAATGAAGACAGATTGTGGATCCTCAGCTTTCCCCTTCTTAAGTCAAAACACTGCTCCAAGGTCTTGCTGACATTAAGAGCAAGATTGTTGTTCTGGATGAAAGAGCTGCATTGCCAATTAATGGATATCGAATTAGATACATGAGGTATGTGCAAGGGGGGTTGCCCCATTGGGACTCCAGGGTAATCCCTCAGGAGGTAATAATTGGTAAAAATGTGGCAGTAGGATAACATTGTATGCACCCAGACAATCTCTACAGAGCTGCAGTCAAATACGTCAGGAAACTGACAAGATAAGACAAGGCAACAGACTGATAAGACAACCCAACAGAATAATTTATCCCATAAATAATCTATTTATGTTTTCTGTGAATCAGTTCCATGTTTACTCCTTATGCCAGGTCGTCAGAACTTTGCTGCTCCTTCTATATTTCGAATGCAAAATCAAATACATATTCAAAGAGCAACGTATCACTTAAAGTCTCGATATGCTCTTCAACAGCATTCACATACAAAACATTGCGACATAACCTGGCTATATAACGCATTGTTACTTGCTAACAGATGTGAGGCATGACCTGGTGGAGGATGGGAGTGCGGCTGGGTTGGGTGGAGGGGGGAGGGTGTGGTTAACCAAGTGAGTATGATCAGGGGAAAACAGAGATGATCACGTGGTCAGAGGAAATCAACATGGAGCATGCAATCACTAGCAATGAAAAGGTGAAAGTGGAAACTTCCTGGAAAAGGTGGATGATTTGCATTCATATAACAGAATAATACAACCCAGAAACAGGTCCATTGACCCACAGTGTCAGTGCTGAACACATTGCCTAGACCCATTCTTACCTGCTTGTCCATAATCCACATCCATCCATTCCCTGGATATCCATGTGCCTATCCAAAGGTCTCTTAAATGCCAATATCATATCTGCCTGCATATGTTTTGGTGTTGAATTTCTTCATGAATACTGTGTTATATTTTTATTAGTGTGCTGCAAGGACATCAGAAATTCCCCTGAATAAGTGGATTAATAAAGTCTATCAATCAATCAATCAATCAATCACTACCACTGGCAGCACATTCCAGGAATTCACCACCCTCTGAGAAAAACACTTGCCCCACACATCTCCTTTCAAGTTTGCCCTTCTTACCTTAAAGCTATGCCCCACAATATTTGACAATTCCATCCTGAGGCATAAATAGGGTAGCCCGTCTACCCTATTTATGCCTCTCATAATTTTATATATGTTCATCAGTCATCCTGCAACTTCCGACGTTCGAGAGAAAACTATCCAACTTTGTCCAACCTCTCCCTGTGGTTAATACTCCTGGCATAATTCTTGTAAAACTCTTCTGCATCCCTTCCAAAGTCTCCAAAGACTCCACATTTTTCCTGTAGCGGGGGTGACCGCAAACTGCATGCAATACTCCAAATAGTGGCATGTCACTCTAGGTACTAAGTTGTTTTTTAAGGAGAGTTTAGTTTAGTTTAGTTTAGAGATACAATGCAGAAACAGGCCCACTGCATCCGCAATGACCAGCAATCCCTGGACATTAACACTACCCCACACATACGAGGGACAATTTTACATTTGCACCAAGCCAATTAACCTACAAGCCTGTACGTCTTTGGAGAAACCGAAGATCTCGGAGAAACCCCACGCAGGTCACGGGGAGAATGCACAAACTCCGTACAGACATCAGATGTAGTCAGGATCGAACCCAGGTCTCTGATGCTGTAAGGCAGTAGCTCTACAGCTGCGCCGCTGTGCCGAGTTGATTAAACCTGTTCAAGTCTCATGTCTTTTAATGACCTTGTTTGTACATTACCATTTAATAATTTTACATCCAAATGACCACATGCTGAGTGCCCTGTTTAAGATGCCCGTGAAAATTTTGCAAGAGGCTTGATGACACATAAAGTATCCAATCACCCTTTAGCATAGAGTTTCTGCTAAAATTTGAGAAAGAATTATAATTTCTCATCCCCTATATATCTGTGTGACAAGGTATCAAGGAGACAGATGTGAAATGGAAGTTTGAGTGATTGCAATCCTACAATTCCCTTGAGGGACTGTAATCACTCAAGGAATGGAAGTCGAGGATATGTGAGATGAATGCTAATCTTGCACAATATTTTAGACATTTTAGGAGATACTTCAAACCTGTATACCCAATGTTAATAGGAAAGGTAGTTAAAATCCACTTGGATGGGCTTAATACTTTATCTCGTGCTGCACGGTGGCGCAGCGGTAGAGTTGCTGCTTTACAGCGCCTACAACGCCGGAGACCCGGGTTCAATCCCGACTCTGGGTGCTGTCTGAATGGAGTCTGTACGTTCTCCCCATGACTGTGTGTGTTTTCTCCGAGATCTTCAGTTTCCTCCCACACTCCAAAGACGTACGGGTATGTAGGTAAATTGGCTTGGTAAATGTAAAAATTGTCCCTAGTGTGTGTATGATAGTGTTAAAATGCGGGGATCGCTGGTCGGCGCGGACCCAGTGGGCCGAAGGGCCTGTTTCCGCAGCATATCTCTAAACTAAACTAAACTAAATCTGAAACAGCAGAAATCTTTTTGCAGATTCTTCCTGTTTATGGTTTAAATTTTACAGGGCAGGTTGGCAAGGTGGGTTATGGCATGCCTTGTGTTTCAGTCCCCTTACTCATAACATCTGCCAAGTCAAAATTAGAGCTCTCGTATCTATGAGATCCTTATATGCAACTAATATTAGTCTGAATCTCAAGCAAGTCTCTGTATTTCTGATACAAAACTTGATGCTGGTAATATAAGTGCATCTCATATTTTCCAGAAGGCCTGTGACGTGATGAGAATGGTTCAAGAATGCAAGTAAAGAAGCATAGCTCTGTCAAATGCAAGGCCACTGCTATCTACAGTAGTTCTCTTCTCAGCGAGGCATATCCATAATTGGATAAACAATGGTTATACCTTGCAATGTTGGTACTGTTTGAAGGTTTATTTAGGAATCATTGTTTGTATACTTTTTCTCTTCCATCAATGTATATAGATGAGGGCATAGCTTTAAAGAGAGAGAGGCAACGTTTAAAAGAGATATAAGGGGCAAGTTTTTACAAAGAGAGTGGTAGGTGTCTGGAACATTGAATATTGAATATTGAATATTGAATATTTATTACATGTCATTTGAACCTCAGTGAGGCTCAAACGAAACTTAGTTTCCACAGCCATACAAGCAGTAACAATTCCTACAAGACATACAAACAATTCAATTTACACAAACATTCATCACAGTGAATCGCCTCCTCACTGTGATGGAAGGCTAAGTCTTTTCTCTCCCCTGCATCATTTTTCTCCCGATGTTGAAGCCCCAGAACATCTGACAGGAGTGGTGGTGGAGGCAGATATGATAATGACATTTTAGAGGCTTTTGCAATGGATATGCAGAGACTGGAGGGATGTAGATCATATGCAGGCAGAGGAGATTAGTTTAACTTAGCATCAAGTTCAATAGAGACAATGTGGGTCAAAGAGTCAGTTCCTGTGCTGTACTGTGCTATGTTCTATGCCCAATGGAATTGTTAGCAGCATTACTCTGCATCCAACTCTCTACCGGAGAAATGCCTTGGGCCTGTTGATCGGCACACATGGACTCTAAAAGAGGTGGCTGCTGAGACAATGGATGCAACAGCGATGATTTGCAAAAATTGTCCAGATTCTGGAATAGTCCCAACAAATTGAAAGTTAAATGTAACTGCTATTATGAAAAGAGGGAGGAAAATAAAAAGAAACCAATTAGCTCAAAACCAATTGTCAGCAAAATCCTGAAATCTATCTTCAAAGCATTGGATAGGAGATTTAATAAAAAAACAAAATTTAAGAATGTAGCCAATGTAACATTTTGATGAAATATCACATCTGATATATATAGTTGCTGATCATAACTGTGCAAAATATTCTGCATGTGATCTTACATAAACCCTGGACTATTTCAGCATGACTCTATTACTTTTGTAATCAGTAAATGTAATAAATCTGGATATTAAAGAGGTATCAGATAATATTTCATACAAAAGGTTGCATCATAAAACAATAATCAACATCACCGATCCATGTTCTCCAGGGATGCTGCATGACCTGCTGAGTTACTCCAGCACTTTGTGTCCTTTTGTGTATAAACCAGCATCTGTAGTTCCTTGTTTCTACTAATAGTTCACAGAGGTTAATGGCAAATATTTACTGACGGGGTTACACCGAGATCAGGACTGGAGCCTCAATCATGTCACTTGTATTTTGTTGGTTTACAAAAAAAAGTTAGTAAATATTATAAAAGTCAGTAAATATGGTATACTGGTAAAGGAATACTTGTTGAGTTTTGATAAGGCTTCCGTGAGACCACAACCCAAAGTACTGAGGTTTAAACTAATGTCACAGTGAGATAGACCCAGGGAAGGATTGGACTCATAGTCATACAGTTTGGATACAGGCCCTTCGACCCAACTTGCCCACACTGGCCAACATGTCCCAGCTACACTAGTCTCACATGTCTGCGTTTGGTCCTTATCCCTCCTACCTGTCTAACTATTTCTTAAACGTTGAGGTAGTCTCGGCCTCAACTACCTCCTCTGGCAGCTTGTTCCATACACCACCACCCTTTGCATGGAAAAAGTCACCGCTCAGATTTATATTAAGTCTTTTCCTCTTCACCTTAAACCTCTGGTCCTCGATTCACCTACTCTGGGCAAGAGACTCTATGCATCGCAAAATTGCATTAAAAAGCTGTGAAAAGGATTGGTGTGATAAATAGAACCAGAACATAAAAACAGGAATTTATTAGACATGACAGGACTAAAATGGAGTGTATGGAGGTCAAATAGAGGTTTACAGTGTATGCATGTAGAAGCATGAAGAGTATTAAGCAGAGCTGCAGATGTATCAACCATTTTGATTATGAATACATGGCAACATTGGAAACTTGGCTGAAGAAGTACAGCGAAAGATTTTAAATACTTCTGGATACCTGGGGTGAAAAGAGAAATAGAGAATTGAAAAGGAGAAAGAATGTGCAAAAAGGATTGGGAAAATAAATATAACCAACAGAAAATATAATGTTTGTATGCAGGATGAGACTAAATGGGAAAACAAGACAGTCAAAAAGAGATTTAGTGCCTTTGTATTTAAGTGTAAGAAATAATATTTAACTGGTTTAGTAAGCAGCAGACAGAATTAGTCTTGTGGGATTATGATGTGGAGGCAATCATGGAAACCTGCCCTGACTAAAAAAGGACAGCAGTGGGTTCTAAACATTCCTAGATATGAGATGTTTAGGGATGGTAGGAGAGGGAAGAAAGGAGGAGGTGTGGCAGTGTGGATTATAAAGGTCATTGCGATGCTGGAGAATGAGGATGTCCCGGAATGATCAAAGGCAGAAACTACCTGTTTAGAATTAATAAACACTGGAGGGTGTTAGACTACTACTTAGGCTATTCTGTGGGCCTTCAGCCTAATGGGAAGAAACTGAGCATCATGCTTGCACGAAAATTCATAGCTGTGCAAATGTAAGGCAACAGTAATAAGGAGACTTCAATAATCCAAACTTACACTGGGATACCAATAACTTAAAAGGCAAGGGGAGAGAACACCTGAAGTGTGTTAAAGAGAATTGTCCTAATTAGTATACATTTGTATTGCTGCCCAAAACGGAAAGCAGCACTGCTGGGTTTAGTTCTTGGAAATGTGCCAGGCCACGTGAATGATCATTTAGATAATGGCTATCATAATATCATATGGTTTAGAATAGCTCTGGAAACAAGATATAAAGGTAAAATAGTTATTTGGAGGAAAGCCAGTTTCAATGGGAGTTAAAACGTTAGGCCCAAGTAAACTAGTCAAAGCTTGGCAGCTGTAAAACTGTAATTGAAAAGCAGGAGGGCTTTAAGATGGAAATGCTACATTCTAGGATATTCCCATGATAGAGTTGGGAAATTAAAGTCAGAAATCCATGGATGACCAAAAACATAGAGGAGAAGAAAAGAGCATCTGGTAGAGAAAAGACTTGAAACAACATTAAAGGAATCTAAAAATATTATATGAGGATATGGACAAGAAACGAGTGAGGGAAGAGATGGGCTGATCAGAGGGTTAGTAAGAGAATAGATGGACCGAGAAGGAAATCTATTCATGGAGGCAAAAGTTATGGCTGAGATACCAAATTAATACTTTACATCAGTCAATAAAAAGTTTGCATTGAGTACCAGGCTAAGGCATAGTTTGAAACCCAAAGAGGGAAAGAGCACAGCCTCGCCCCTCACCAACTTCCCAAGATTTGACGATGCATTTACACAGTGTTCGGTTAACCAAGTCGTGATGATGGAGGTCTGCCAATGATGATGTAGTCGAGGATCCCATTGCAAAGGGAGGAGCAGAGACCCAGTTCCCTGAGCTTCACATGCTGGAGGTGTTGATCGCCAAGCTGTAGTCGATGTGTGTTCCTGCTAGCAATATCACATCTACCTTCAATCTGTTCTTGCAGCACCTATGAAGTGGATTCAGATCATTACTGAGGCAGAAGTTCATTTACTTCGCAAACAAACTCTCAAACACATCATCACATTGGATACGAGTGCCACTAGTCGGTGGTTGTTGAGGCACGTCACCTTGCTACTCTTAGGTACAGGAAGTATGGTTGCTCTTAAAGCAACTGGAAACCTCAGACTGTAGTAGTGAGAGATTGAAGATGTCTGTGAAAACTTTAGCCAGTTGGTCTGAGTGGGTTTTAGTAACGCGGTCAGGTACAGCATCATGACTGGTACTTTACGAGAGTGTTTCTGATATCAGCCTCAGCAACTGGGGTTACAGTGTTATCAGGGAATGTGGGGCCTCATGAAGGTACATCATGAAACATTTACAACCATGAATAATCCCCAGCACCACAGAAAGGGCTGAAGACGTACGGCAGAGAGGCATTGGGGCCAAGGACGGGGTGGGGAGAGGCGGTGGGGTGAGGATGGTGGGGTGAGGATGGTGTGGGGACAGGCGGTGGGGCGAGGGCAGGGTGGAGGGATGCAGTGGGGTGAGGATGAGGTGGGGAGCGGCAGTGGGGTGAGGCGAGAGGCAGTGAGATGAGGGGAGAGGCAGTGGGGTGAGGGGAGAGGCAGTGGGGTGAGGGGAGAGGCAGTGAGATGAGAGGAGAGGCAGTGAGATGAGGGGAGAGGCAGTGGGGTGAGGGGAGAGGCAGTGAGATGAGAGGAGAGGCAGTGGGGTGAGGGGAGAGGCAGTGGGGTGAGGGGAGAGGCAGTGGGGTAAGCACAGGCCATGGTGAGACAGTCAGGCTGTGCCACTGAGACATAGAGGGACCAGGTGGGAGGGGGGGGAAGAGAATGAAGAGGGACCAAAATTAATCTAATTAGTACTTTTGTAACTTTGTCACTGCCAGAAATGTGGCGACTCTTTTGTGTACTTTGTGTATTGTATGCAAAAACAAACAATTTCACTCTACGTAGGGACATGTGACAATAAAGTATCGTTGAATCATTGAATGATTGTATTGACAAGTCTCCATCCAATTTGATTCACTTACATAAGGGCCAAGACCACTGATGTAGTAATGTCTACAGAACCAGACAACATCTCAGCTTCCGTTCAGAAGACCTGCACTCCTGATCTAGTTGTACCTTTAGACAAGGTAGACACAAAATGCTGTAGTAACTCAGCGGGACAGGCAGCATCTCTGGAGAGAAGGAATGGGTGATGTTTCGGGTCGAGACCCTTCTTCAGACTGTGTTCCAGTCTGATAACAATACTGGAATTTGCACAGCCATATGGAAAATTGTCCATGTATGCCCTATTCATGAAAAGCAGGCCAAATCCAAGTGAGCTAATTACTGTCCCATCTTTCTATTCTCAGTCATTAACAAAGTGATGGATTGAGTCATCAACGATGCAGTCAAGCAGCATTTACTCATCAATGATCTATTCACGGATGCCAAGTCTAGGGTTTGCTGGTACCAATCGGCCCCGAACCACATTAGAGCCTTGATCCAAATATGGAGCTGAGAGCTAAATTCCAGAGGTACGTTTCCTGAAAAAATAGTCGATGGGCATTAAAAGGAATTGACTGCAGTGGTTGGAGACATATGTTACACAAGAGAAGATGTTTGCGGTTGTTGGAATCCAACCTCACATCTCCAAAGTATCACTGCAGGAGTTCCTCCTAGACACATCTCCAGCAGTTTCGTCAATAGGCTTCCATCTATTGCAGGTTCAGAAGTGGAGATATTTGTTGCTGTTTGCACAATATCCAATTCTATTTGCAACTCTTTGATAAATAAAGCTGCTCATACCCCTGTGTGTTAGGACTTTATCAACTTTAAGGCACGGACTGAAATGTGGCACAAATGCACCAGTTGATAGTAATCCACAACCAGTGAGAGTCTACCTACCTGCCCTTAACGTTCAATGGCACAACAATCACCAACACCCTGCCATTAACAACCTGGGGTCACCATTGATTAGAAACCCAATTCACCAGCTACGTAAGTAATAAGACGTTGGCTATCCACTGCTGAGTGACTCGCCTCCTCACATCTGAATGTGTTTCCACCATCCACAAGGCAAATCAGAGATATGACAGAATACCCCCAATTGCCTGAAAAAACAGAGCAATTCTTAAGAAGTCTCCACCCAGATTGTGGCAGCTTGTGTAATTGGCACTCTGTCCAGCACCCTAAACATTCATTCCCTATTCCATCTACACATACTAGTTACAGTGTGTATCATTTGCAAAATAGATTATGGTTATTTTTGCAGGCTACTCCTACATTGCCTCCCCAACCTGTGAAAAAGAGCACATGGCAACAACACTGTAAGTCATACACCACCCTGACCCAGAAATATATCATCAGGAATGGACCGCTGTGTCGATTCAACAATCTGAATGGCCCCCTTCCATGCTGTAATCATTCTGTGATTCTGTGCGCAGCTTCAGTGTCTGGACCTGTGGCCTTGTGATGCATGAATTGATGAGATTGATTCATGGGGGGAGGAGGGTGTCCTATGAGGGCGATTGGCTAAAATGGCTGATCACAAGGAATAGGAGTAGAATTAGGCCATATGCCCTCATCAAGTCTACTCTGCCATTCAAACATGGTTGATCTATCTCTTCCTCCTAACCCCATTCTCCTGCCTTCTCCCCATAACATCTGACAGCTGATAGTCAATGGAATTCATGAATAATGAAAAGTGATCTCATTGAGACATATAAGATTCTGAGAGAGATTGCATTGGTAGATATTTATAATATTTCATTTAAGCTGGAGAATCTAGAACAAAGGGGTATAATCTTAGTATGAAGGATCAACCATTAGGACTGAAATCTTCTTTTCGTATCCAGCTTGTTACAAATGGACGCAAACTCCCGGCGACTATCAGTGGAAGCCATCACTTGTCGTAGTAGATGATGGTGGTAGCAGAATTAGCTCAGGATACTTCCAGATTCCAGCCCCGCGATGTGAACGCTTCTGCTATGGGGCCTAGAAATGAAATGAAAAAATAACACGATTCCATGGATGATTATAAATATTTCAAAGGCTCCACCTCAGAGGGCTGTGAAATGTACTTAAGTCCAATATCTATTGATTTGTGCAGCACATGATCTATAATGTTGTATGTGCCTATATTCATAGCCTGTGGTACAAATACTAGGTATGGCAATTCATGAACTTGAGGTGGTAGCATTGACCAAGTTCAACTGCAACATGTGAAAGATGAAATGATAGTAGGAATAGAGTATCAAGAAGCTTACGCCACAATAGGCAACTGATTGTCATGCGTGACACTCTCCTTCATGTGTAGGGAAGACCTGCAGATGCTGGTTGAAATCGAAGAGCGACGCAAAATGCTGGAGTGACTCAGCGGGACAGGTAGAATCTCTGGAGAGGAAGAATTGGTGACGTTTTGGGTCGAGACCCTTCTTCTGACTGCTGTCAGGGGAGTGGGCAGGACAGAGATATAATGTAGTCATATACAGTAAGACTGGTGGGAGAACTGGGGAGGGGGAGAGGATGAAGAGAGAGGGAAAACAAGGGCTATTTGAAGTTAGAGAGGTCAATGTTCATACTGCTACCCAAGCGAAATATGAAGTGCTTTTCCACCAATTGGACAGAAAAGTCTGATTGGGAATTGGAGGGAGAGTTAAAGTGCTGAGCTACCGGGAGATCATGTAGGATAAAGGGGAGGTGTTCAGTTCTATTTCATGTTGCCCCTACTACCCTGTAGATAGGAATGTATGCAATGTGATGACTTTGGGCAACCACGTCGAAAGCCATGGCCATTCCACATTAGTTTAACACATCAGTCGTACATTGCCTGATATTGCCAATTATCTGCCAAACATTTTGTTATAAGGTTGGAGATCGAAATTGACATTGACTGGCACTGGTAATGCTTAAATCAGTTGGAGAAGTATTTGAAACAAATGACACCACTGACCCAAACTGAACCATTGAAGTCATAAGGCCATAAGGTCATAAGGAATCAGAGTAGAATTAGCCGTTCGGCCCATCAAGTCTACTCCCCCTTTCAATCATAGCAGATCTATACCTCTCGCCTAACCCCATTCAAGGTAGGAAACTCAAGAAGGATTGTATAATGTTGGCCAAACCATTACCTGGAACCCTGCAAATACTTGATTTATTCTAATAAATAATAACATAATACCACAAAACAATCACACCAACTTCAGAAAAATGTTTCCAGTTAAGTTTCAAAGCTATATTAATACATCACTTTAATATAAATGGATTGGTTTTCATACAGCAAAGGTATTGAATAATGTTAATACTTTCACTCTATGAAACATGTTTAACAATATTGCTTTTAAAATAAGCTTTTGTTGTGAATGTTCCATTGCACTGAAGGAGTGTAGTGTCCAACATGGTACAGATATGTGGCCTAATGTACTCTGTTGCTATGGCATGTTGCTAAGCCACAGAGACACGTTCAATGTATAATGGGCTGCAAAAGAAGGTGAAGTAGCAAGTGTATTGTACGACCGACCGTAAGGTTGTTAATACAATTCTATTTTTCCATTTTTCGGCAAAATATTTTTATTGTATTGTGGTTTATGCTTAAAAGATCATCATAGGGTTTAGGCAACAGTTTGTAAAAAAAAGTAAGATTAATTCTGCTTGCAATCCTGCTACTGCAATTGTTTTTGCAGCAAGTTCTGAAGAGAATCGCACAGTAGTCTTAAGAGTGTTGGTATACTTACCTTCTCCTACTGCTGTCATCAATGCCATTTAACTATATCATGCACAGCAGCATAATGGCAAATACCACCAGATGAGGCACAACTCATCAGACCAATTGCTAATGCAATGACACTCGAATGACTCAATGCTAAGTCATTCGAGGTTCCTGAGAAGTGCAGACCAAAATGGCGTAATCTTAAAGTTAATACTAAGCTTCTGAACTATTTTCTAAGTTTAAGCACCAACGGCCAGGCATGGCCTTAGTTTGCAAAGCAAAGGAGAATTGGCAATGCAACTGTACATTCCCAAAATATTGCACAAAGTTGTGGGCCTACATAAGGTATTCACAGCCCTGAACAAAGCTTGAATCTGAAAGCCATCCAAATTTAGAAATCTGCACACCCAATGAAGCCAAACTTACATTGTGTACAACCAGAACAGACTAATCAGCAAAATGCAAAGGTATAAATTGAAACCATTGATGACAAATCAGAATACAATCTTTCACACATTATGTCTAAATGTAGGAATCAGAAGGTTCCCAAGAAATGTAATGAGGTACAGCAAATCATTTAGCACAAAAAGTGGCTCTTGGGTTTGTGATGGTTATAGGAAAGACTTTTCCAATTAGACCACTTTGCTGCTCTTTGCCACGATCCTGAGATATGTATATTTCTTCGACTGATATATCTGATCCCCCTTTAAATATTTGCTACCAGCATCCTCTCAGATAATAACAATTCATAGAATTAATGTTTTCCCCATTTCACCCCTGATTCTTTTACCATTTATATTAAATTAATGTTCACTAGTTATTAGCAAATAGCAATTGAAACAACCTCCCCTTATTTTCAAGACTCTTCTTAAATTTGCACAGATCAATTAAGTTGCCCTTTGCTGATTTCTGTTCAAAAGTGAACAATCCCAGTTTCTCCATATAACTTGGGCAGCACCTTCTGTAACATTTTAGTGTTTGTCTTTGTGCAAGGAGGCAATATTATTGCCAAGTAGACACAGAACACATGATCAGCACCAATGTGGAGCATTGTGTCAAACTGCCAGAGCCAGACCTGAGCAAATACCAGAGACCACAACTGGGAGAAGGGAGATTTAATGGAGAGCTGATCCCAGCGGTAGGGCAGTACCTTAGCTCAGATTCTTTGATTTTGACGTTCCTGTGCTCTTTTCAATGGAAAATCCAAGACTTGTACCCAGAAGAAGGAAAATAAAATGGGCAGAAAGGTAACAAAGGTTCTAGAGAAAAGATTTACATCTTCACAAAAAAGGAAAATAAATCAGCAACCTAATTATTTGATCTGGCTCTGTAGGAAAGTAACCCTTGATATCCCTCTCTCCATTCTGAAGCCATAGCCTTTTCTTATTTATTATTATCCTTATCATAAACCTGCAGGTGTTTTGAGGTATTCAATAACAGTATTTATTAATAGGCATGCATAGCAAAAATATTGCAGCAGAATTGCTTGGCTGCTCTTTTCTCATCTAAAATTCATCATGCAATTTGTATAACTCGCCACTTCACTTCGTGCAGCCTTAATTACTGCTCAGAGGGCTCCTAGCATTTCTCACAATGGTTTTATGCAGGTTTTCATTCGATACTTTTTTATTTGATGCATACTGCTGTAGTAATTATTCCTCATCAAATTTTAATTGCTATGGAGGCATTACAAAGCACCATGAAATATTTTAACATTTTCATTATGATTTATACATTTTTATTTTATGTACATAAATGTTCTGTGAAAAGTCCACTGCATTGCTATTTTGGACCAAAATTATTTCTGTGTCTGAGCCTA
The DNA here is from genome assembly GCF_010909765.2 of Amblyraja radiata. NCBI lineage: Eukaryota > Metazoa > Chordata > Chondrichthyes > Rajiformes > Rajidae > Amblyraja > Amblyraja radiata. The sequence goes on from NC_045961.1 coordinate 22,788,289, forward strand.
AAGAAACGCGCAGTCCTAATTTTTTTAAACTGTTGCCGAATAATTCCCCAATTGCTTTGCTTATGGTTCTTTCTACAACAACAGATACATCCTCCGTCCACCTCCGTCCCTAGTCATTATACTAGCTTCAACGTTGTCTTGTTGAGTCTCATTGTCTGTAACATGTTTTCACTTAGACCTCAGCTAACAATGGCCTGTTTCCTTTATCATTGTTGCTTTTTTGCTTTTCTATCATTAATTTGTTCTATATCTCTCCACATCACCGTCCATATCTCTCGTTTCCCTTTCCCCTGACTCACAGTCTGAAGAAGGGTCTCGACCCGAAAAGTCACCTATTCCTTTTCTCCAGAGATGCTGTCTGACCCACTGTGTCTATCTTCGGGTTAAACCAGCATCTGCAGTTCCTTCCCACACAGATCTACCTGTGTGGCTCCACCACAACTTTATCTCCATTACCAGTGCAATCCACCTCTAAACCAATACCTCACCTGGCCCATTTTATTTGGCACGTTCTCATTCTATTCGCTCTGTTCATGATTTGAACATGAATGGCAAATAATTGCTTGAACTAACCCCGATTTGGCTGGCCCCCAAAAAAAATCATAAACAAAAACTATTAATTATTCCAGAATCATCCTGAAATACTAAGACAATCACCTATTCTATATCGCAAACTACCATCTTAAAATTCTATTATTTCTCATCTATCCTCTACACCAACAGCATGTAGAAGGATCTCATAGACTATTGCCACGAAGATTGGGAGCATTCAAGCAGTTCTTCCTATCAGTTGTCTTCCTTACTTTTATCCCTTTGACCAAATTTCCTCTCAGGTTTCCACTAACCCCATCCCAACCTCTTGCTTTTTTGTTTCGCTTTTCCTTTCCTTCTCCCCATTCCATTCCAGCTCATTTGTAGGACTCTCCAATGAGACAAGACTCACTCACTGCTATTCCCTTTGGAGCATCAAATCACTCAACCACATATTGGATCTTATATTGGCTCCATACTGCTATAGCTAACCTATTTCACTCTATAGTTGTATTCTCCTCCCTTTCAAATCTGCCATCAATTATGTGTCCTCAAAAAGCCATCCTTTCCATCCTTGACAATTTTCACAGGATATTTAATCTCCTTACCCTTGAACTTACAATAAGCTTCCAAATCTGGGTTGAGGTTACATTAACTTTCCTCATCCTTTTTGAACAGTCTGCCACCTCTTGCTTGCTGACTGTGGTATTTTCCCTACACCATCTTCCCACTTGGTGGAATCTCATCCCCTGGATTCACCTCTAAACCAGCAAACTACCTGGAATAGCTTCTCTTCCTACTCCTGTGCCATCCACACTGACACCCTCTAACCGCCCAACTACTTCCACATCTACATTTAGAATCTTCAGTTCAACCAGTGCACCCCAGCTCTAAATCTCTCTGCTGTCTCTAAGCTACAAGACAATACACAATAGACAATAGACAATAGACAATAGGTGCAGGAGTAGGCCATTTGGCCCTTCGAGCCAGCACCGCCATTCAATGTGATCACGGCTGATTATCCCCAATCAGTACCCCATTCCTGCCTTCTCCCCATATCCCCTGACACCGCTATTTTTAAGAGCCCTATCTAGCTCTCTCTTGAAAGCATCCAGAGAACCTGCCTCCACCGCCCTCTGAGGCAGAGAATTCCACAGACTCACCACTCTCTGTGAGAAAAAGTGTTTCCTCGTCTCCGTTCTAAATGGCTTACTCCTTATTCTTAAACTGTGGCCCCTGGTTCTGGACTCCCCCAACATCGGGTACATGTTTCCTGCCTCTAGCGTGTCCAAGCCCTTAACAATCTTATATGTTTCAATGAGATTCCCTCTCATCCTTCTAAATTCCAGAGTGTACAAACCCAGCTGCTCCATTCTCTCAGCATATCCGGCCATCCCGGGAATTAACCTTGTAAACCTACGCTGCACTCCCTCAATAGCAAGAATGTCCTTCCTAAAATTAGGGGACCAAAACTGCACACAATACTCCAGGTGTGGTCTCACTAGGGTTCTGTACAACAGCAGAAGGACCTCTTTGCTCCTATATTCGATTCCTCTTGTTATAAAGGCCAACATGCCATTCGCTTTCTTCACTGCCTGCTGTAGGGGACCAAAACTGCACACATGCTTACTTTCATAGACTGATGTACAAGGACCCCCAGATCCCATTGTACTTCCCCTTTTCCCAACTTGACGCCATTTAGATAGTAATCTGCCTTCCTGTTTTTGCTACCAAAGTGGATAACCTCACATTTATCCGCGTTAAACTTCATCTGCCATGCATCTGCCCACTCCCCCAACCTGTCCAAGTCACCCTGCATTCTCATAGCATTCTCATAGCATCCTCCTCACAGTTCACACTGCTACCCAGCTTTGTGTCATCTGCAAATTTGCTAATCTTACTTTGAATCCCTTCATCCAAATCATTGATGTATATTGTAAATAGCTGCGGTCCCAGCACCGAGCCTTGCGGTACCTCACTAGTCACTGCCTGCCATTCTGAAAGGGACTCGTTAATCCCTACTCTTTGTTTCCTGTCTGCCAACCACTTCTCTATCCATGTCAGCACTCTACCCCCAATACCATGTGCCCTAATTTTGCCACTAATCTCCTATGTGGGACCTTATCAAATGCTATCTTATGTGGGACATTAATAAATGCAGAGACTGTTTGTCCAGCATGAGAACTGGATGAAGAATGACATCTTCCAAACACCCATCCAAAAGGTTAAAGCCATTGTCTATGTTTCTATCCACCAGTTTGATCAATTACCTGGCGACAGTTTCAAACAGCAATACAACAAATTTCACCTCCTTGAGATAATCCATGTCTTAACTTCACCAGTTCATTTTTGTTATCTAGGTCACTGTTAAGCAAAGTGTCAGTTTTAAAATTATCATCCTTTATATTAAAATCTCCTTGCAGCCTTCCACTCCACAGTTCTGCTCAGATACAATAGTTACAGTCCTCCGATTCTGGCCCCTTGGTCATTCTCAATTTAATTGCTCTAGTCTTGTTTAGTTTAGTTTAGAGATCCAGTGTGGAAACAGGCCCTTCGGCCCACCGAGTCCATGCCAACCAGTGATTCCTGCACATTAACACTATCCTACACACACAAGAGACAAATTACACGTAAACCAAGCCATGTACTTACATATCTGTACGTCTTTGGAGTGTGGGAGGAAACCGGAGATCTCGGAGAAAACCCACGCAGGTCACGGGAAGAACGTACAAACTCTGTACAGACGGCACCCGTAGTCGGGATTGAACCTGGGTCTCCGGTGCTGCAAGCGCTGCATCGCAGCAACTCTGCCGCTGTGCCACCGTGCCACCCTTGTTGACCATGCCTTTGGCAACGAAGGTTCTTGGCTCCAAACACTTCCTCCATGAACCTTTCATTCTATCCAGATCTTCTCCTGCCATTAAGTGTCGAGAAATATCACCCGTTCTGAACTAGCTTCACAAGCTGCTTGGTCCAATGAATGTTGGCCGAGCCAATTATGCTCACTTCTGTGAATTAATAAATAAAATATATTCAACCTCTTTGATGAAGCATTTGGTCATCTACCCTGTTAACTACCCCAGTAAATGGTGCAAATGTCGCTTTCTGACGATAAAGGTCATTTATAATTACGTTGTTTTATTAATGTGACACTCTGTGATATAACTGTAACTATATCAAATTATGCCCCTAATCACTAAAGTTCTAAAATCAAAGAACACATCTTTAGTCGTAATAATCCACAGGGACTAGTGACATTAATGACTTTCTACAGGAAGAAAGCATTTCATTGAGATTTTTATAGATTTAGCAAGATTTTGTTTATTCCTATTGGAATTGTTGTTTGATGTAAATGTTAAGCTGCCAAAGAGAGAGATGTAGCAGGCATGGGACATTATGCAAACTGAAACGTCTAGTGCATTCACTTCTGATTATTTCATTCCCATCAAAGAGAATGAATAATATTTATGTTGTGCTGAAGATACTGGACAAAATCTCACTAGCTGTTCACAATTTGTGTTATTTTAGCTTTCATTCACTCACTCTTCTCCACCAGATTAATTTTTATCACTTTGTTTTTCTTTACTCCTTAATTGCTTCTAATTTAATCCCCTTCATCATTTTTCCACTCTTAATTCAATTTTCAATCTCATGGTTTAAGGAGGTTCAGTTTAGTTTAGTTTAGTTTAGTTTAGAGATACAGCGCGGGAACAGGCCCTTCAGCCCACCGAGTCCGCGCTGACCAATGATCCCCACACATTAACACTATCCTACACACACTAGGGACAATTTATACATACACCAAGCCAATTAACCTACATACCTGTATGTAGGGTGGGAGGAAAATGAATATCTCGGAGAAAACCCACGCGGTCACGGGGATTACATACAAACTCCGTACAGACATCACCCCTAGTCGCTATCGATCCCAGGACTCCAGCGCTGCAAGCACTGTAAGGCAGCAACTCTACCACTGCGCCACCGTGCTGCCCAGGTATAATGTTGGTCACTAAATTCCCGGATGTCTCACTGCCTCACTGCTGTGCAGTCAGCCTGCACAGCCACCAAATTACAGAGGTTAAAAGTCTGAAGGGAAAACATCTCTCTCACAGGCATGCAGCAAACTCTTGTCCAACATCTTTCAAGCTGCCAGCATGGCCTTACTAATGCTCAACAAATCGACAAAATTCAGTTCAAGTAACCATCCATCAAGAATCTTATCCATGTAACCATGACAAGATGTGGAGTGCTATTGTTCTATTATGAATAGCATTGATTTCATCATCAACTATTAATTCTAATATTCATTATAATTGGGGAGGAGAGATTTTTCCTGAGGAATATGTCGCCATTCAGAATGGATCAAAACCCACAAGTCAGAAACTCACAATGTTTTCAACCAAGTGACTTTGCTCAGAATCAGGTCGTGATACTAGAGCTCTACACTCGTTCTGGGCAGGACAGGGTGAGGTCAAAGACTGTACTATCAGTCTGTACCGGAGGAGGCGCTGTCCTGAACGGCTGCCTGTCCTGCAGCTGTCCGTTTTTTCCCCTTCTTTTTTATTATTTTTAGTTCGTTAAGTGTACAGTCAGGGGGTCTAAATCTTTTATGTGTGGGGGGTGGTGGGGGGGAAGGGGGAAACTGCTTTTCTAAGTCCCTACCTGGTCGGAGGGGTTGCCTTCCTCCGAGCAGTGTCTTCGACCTGTCCTCGCGGCCTACCAGCGGGTCCTGGAGCGACGTTTCCCTGAGGGGACCTGGCCAGAACATCGGCGTTGGCGGCGGCGCAGAACGTCGGCGTTGGCGGCGGCGGCGCAGAACATCGGCTTTGGCGGCAGTGCAGCGCTGTTGCGGAGCGGGCGATGCCTTTCCTGGGTCGCCGCGCTGGGACTCCAGTATGCTTGGTACCGCCGAGGAAAACATCGTGGAGCCGCGGTTCTGCGGAGCGGCCAGCTGCGACGTTTGAACTTACATCTCGCCGAGATCACCAGTGTGCGGAGCTCCGTCTGGCGTGGTTTGTTGGCTTGGGAGCCGCAGGCTCCGGTGGGAAGGCGGCCGTTCCTGGCACCCCAAGCTGCTGGGGTTTCTCCCGACGCCGGAGTACCATCACCCGGCGAGAACATCGGGCGCCGTGGCGGCGACTGTGGAGGCCTCAATAGGCCCGACTATGGGTGGACAAGAGGATGGGGACTGGACTTTGTGCCTTCCCCCACAGTGGGAATCACTGTGGGGGGATGTTTTGGTGTTGAATTTCTTTATGAATACTGTGTTGTATTTTTATTAGTGTGCTGCAAGGACATCAGAATTTCCCCTGAATAAGGGGATTAATAAAGTATTTATCTTATCTATCTATCTATCTATCATAATTAATTGAATAGGACACTCACTGTTAAGTCCGGTTCCTCTACCATTGTATCTGTACATGGTGGACGGCTTGATTGTGACCATGTTTAGTCTCTTTGCTAAAAGGATAGCATGCAACAAAGTATTTCACTGTACCTTGATACATGTAACAATAAGCTAAACTAAACTAAGGAAGGCTTCGGGGGACAGGCAGGAGTCTGCTGATGTGGTGCTTTACATCCTCAACAATGACGCCAAGTAACCATCAGTTTTGCAGCCATTCTTCACTTCCAACTTTTGGCAGTGCAGAGGGGAGTTGTACAATAAGTGGTCATTACCGCTGGATAAAGATTGCTGGAAATTTTTGTTTGCCCCATTTAACGAATTGTAGATTTGCCCAATTCATTTTAAATTCACCTTCCGAGGACCACAGATTTTCAGTCTCCTACTTAGAATAAATTTCCCTATAGTGGCCACTGACAGTTTGTCAACTTAAGGGCATCTCATCAAATGGTCCTGATAGGATGATATCAGGCGGGACAGTGGTGCAGCGGTAGAGTTGCTGCCTTACAGCGCTTGCAGCGCCCAAGACCCGGGTTCGATCCGGACTACTGGAGCTGTCTGTATGGAGATTGTACGTTCTATCCTTGACAGAGTGGATTTTCTCCAAGATCTTTGGTTTCCTCCCACATTCCAAAAACATACAGGTATGTGGGAGGAATGTACCAGGTAAATTGGCTTGGCAAATGAAAAAAATGTCCCGAGTGTGTGCAGGATAGTGTTAATATGCAGGGATCACTGGTTGGCGTGGACCCAGTGGTCCGAAGGGCCTGTTTCTGCGCTGTATATCTAAACTAAGCTAAACTAAACTAAAACACACTTCTGCTCAGCTTGGCAATAGTCTCTGTTTGTGATTTTGCTGATGCACAAGACCTACTTTAATCATGACAGATCTGGATGGAGATCTGGATAACAGAAACAATAAAAATAACCACAGATGCTAAAAATATGAATGAAGTGCTGGAAACTTTGGAAAAGGTCTGTAGGTGATGAAGCACCTGTGGAAATAGAGCGAGAGTTAACATTGCACATCTGAGACACTTTTTCTAACAGCTCTATTGAAATGTCTCGAACTTGAAATTTGAACAGAATTTCAATTTCCACAGATGATGCCTGGCCTGCTGAATATTTCCTCATTTGAATACAGCGGAAAGTTATCCTAAGACTGACGTCAAAGCACCTAAGGTTTACTGGATATATTTGCCTTTATAAATATATATATAGTATAAATATTTATATTATGAGTCTACATAGATTCAGAAAAGGATCAGGTTTAAAAAGGCATGAGAATAATGTTGCTTAATTCTCACTGGGGTTTACATTACACTAGACAAATGAAGTCAGTCAGAAAAGGTTGAAGTTATTGATTTCATTAAATTAGTAGATTTGTAACACAAGTTCTACTTTGTAGACGTAAACTCCACAGGTAATAAGATTTCTAGCTTTCTGACCTTGTTTCCAGCTGAAGAACAAGCAGCTGGACTGTGGAGCTGCAGGCTGGGCACATTGTACTTGGGTGCAGTGTGGGTCATTCACACGCACGGTCCAAGGTTTGTTTGACTCACATATTTCACAAGAAGTCGGCCATAAGGAAGTAACTCTTCCACATGTCCTCGTCCGGCGCGGGGTAGCTGACATCCCCCAATGCAGGAGCTGATCGCTTCAACGCAGAGGGCCCGCCGCCAGCTACAGGAGTCAAGATCATTCCGTCAACTGAGGACCCCGACCGCGGGAGAGCAAAGGGAAGAGATTTAACTTTTTTTTGCCTTCCATCACAGAGAGGAATGTGGAGGAGTCTCTGTGAAGGATGTTTATATTAAAATGTGTTTTGTGTGTTCCGTTGCTTTTTATTTTTATGACTGACTTGGCAAATGAAATTCCTCGTATGTTGCATAAACTACAACTAAAAAAGTATTGTTGTGATTGTGATTGTGATTGTGAGATGCAGACAGGTCAGCGTATCTGATCACGTACCTGGATGAATGACAGAAGCACATTAAGTCATACAGTGTGGGTAAGACAGTAGATAAGAAGACAGATAGGGGCGGCATGGTGGCGCAGTGGTAGAGTTGCTGCCTTACAGTGACAGAGACCCGGGTTCAATCCTGACAATGGGTGCTGCCTGTACGGTGTTTGTGCGTTCTCCCTGTGACTGGATGGGTTTTCTCCGGGTGCTGCAGACTCCAAAGACATACAGCATTGTGGGTTAATTGCCTTCGGTAAAATTCGTAAATTGTCTCTAGGGTATGTTAGTGTAACAGGGATTTAGTTTAGTTTAGTTTAGAGATACAGCGCAGAAATAGGCCCTTCAGCCCTCCAGGTCTGCGCCGACCAGCGATCCCTGCATGTTAACACTATCCAACAGCCACTAGGGCCGATTTTTACATTTACCAAGCCAATTAACCTACAAACCTGTACGTCTTTGGAGTATGGGAGGAAACCAAAGATCTCGGATAAAACCCAAGCAGGTCACGAGGAGAACGTAAAACTCCGTACAGACAGGCACCCATAGTCGGGATCGAACCCGGGTCTCCGACGCTGCATTCGCTGTAAGGCAGCAACTCTACCGTTGCACCACCATGACTGCTGGTTACCGTGGACCTGATGGTTCGAAGGTAATATGCTGTATCTCAAAACTAAATTAAACTAAAGGCAGCATGAAAAAATGGATTTGGGAGAAAGGGATATTCTTTCCCAATGTGAATAAAAATATTTATGATAGTAAATATAAATACCTATCGATTATAAGCCAATATATATAAAGGAATCGGAAGTGAGTCAAATCGATATATTTGTGCCTGGACGAAGCTCGTTCAACACTCATTACTTGGAATTAAAGATTTTGCTGGCAGCCTGTCCCTGATGTTCCGTGATCACAAACACAACTGCTTGTATAGCACCTCTTGTTTTCAAAAAGATGTTTGAAAGCATTTAGCATAGCGGATTTAAACCTGGACTCCTGGCAACTTAGGTATATCCTTATGCTTCTCAAAATTAAACAGCACATTATAACAGTGCTGCTTCAAATGGGAAAGTTGGAAAATATGATCAAAGACATTCTGCACATTTAAGTTATTTTTCCGATGATCAGAATTGGGTTTATACAACTCTGCATTGTGACATGCAGCCTGATTGCAACATTTTACATTCTGAGAAAGATGATTGCGTGTTCCAGACTCGAAACCATAATTTGAGTGTGGCTTTTGAGCTAATGTTGCACTAATGTTGTCCACTGATGGAGGTGCTGAAGTTTGGATGAGATATTACAGTGATGCTCCATTAATTCCTTCCGACTGGATGTTAAAGATCTGGCGTTGTTCTTTAGAAAAAAAGGAGGAAGTTCATTTTCTCCTGGGCCCTGAACAATATTAAACCCTGAACCAATATCACTACAGCAGATCATCAGGCCATTATCACGTTGGCGTGTTTCCCATCCTGCTGTGAACATAACATTCCACACCACATCAGTGGCTCATTTAACAAAAAAATGTAATTGGTAATAATGCATTTGTGAAATCCTGAGGTCACAGAACATATTATCTAAATGTAAATATAGTCCCTTTATAATTATGAATAGGTCCATTCTTATGGGGATAGAATTTGGTTTGCTAACTAAACTCATATTCTTAAAATAGTAAAATATCTGGGGGTGATATTGTCAGCATTAATTGTATTGTTAGCAAGATCATTTCTTCAGCAAAGTAATTAGTAAAAGAGTTGCTGACATGATGGTAAATTTCCCAGTTTCCAAATTTTCTTCATTTCAATCCTTTTAGTTTCTGTTTCGTTTAGTTTAGAGATACAGCGTGGAAACAAGCCATTCGGCCCACCGGGTCCATGCTGACCAGTGATCCCCGCATATTAACACTATCCTATACACACAATTTTTACATTTACCAAGCCAATTTACCTACATACCTGTACGTCTTTGGAGTGTGGGAAGAAACTGAAGATCTTGGAGAAAACCCAAGCGGGAGAACGTACAAACTCCGTACAGATCGAACCCGGGTCTCTGGCGCTGCAAGCGCTGTAAGGCAGCAACTCTACCACTGCGCCACCGTGCCGCCCTGTAGTAATTTGTTGACATTGTTGAAGAATAATCAACTGCAACACAATAGTTGCACATCTCATGGGTCTTTTTCCCAAAGAGAAAATCTTTGTAATCAATTTGTGCTTATGACTCTTGTGAACTATAAACCTTTCTCTTTCACCAGATGAAACCAATAATATCAGTCATGCAGGGTATAGTCTGCGTGTAATTAGCACAGTGGAATAAGAGCTGAGATGATGGAATAAGTCAGGTTCAGGTTACAAAGGAATTAGGGTAGAAATGACCAGGTTTAATTTACAAAGTGAGCTGGTACAAACTGGAACCTATTGCCTAAAACTCCAAACAAAGGCGCATTTAAAAGCTGCATTACACATCCTCTTCAGAATGTCCCCAAAATGCTTTATTGCTAATAAATTAACTTTGAAGTGTAATCCCTGTTATAATGTGGCAAACAAAGCAAGCTCACACAAACAACAATGACCAGACTATCATTATTCAGTGATATGGAGTGTGGGATAAATATTAGCCAGGAAGCTGGGAATAAATCTTTGCCTTTCTTTCAAAATGGTGCCTTGAGACAATTGTCGATCAACAGGGAGAGCAGACATTACCTCACTTTAAATCTTATGTGTACAATCTTGGTACAGCCCTCCCTTGGTACTGCACCACACAGGGTAGGTAACTTAGCTCAAGGTTTTGAAATTGAAGAAGTAAGTTCCAATAACAACTCTCAAAAAGGAAATGAATATAGGAATACGGCTGCACGGTGGCTCAATGATAGAGTTGCTGCCTTACAACACTCTCAGCACCAGAGACGCATGTTCGATCCTGACTACGGGTGCTGTCTGTACTGAGTTTGGACCGTGTGGGTTTTCTCCGAGATCTCCCGTTTCCTTCCACATTCCAAAGACATACAGGTTTGTAGGTTAATTGGCTCAGTATAAATGTAAATTGTCCCTAGTGTGTGTAGGATAGTGTTAATGTGCGGGGATCGCTGGTCGGCGCGGACTCGGTGGGCCATCAGGCCTGTTTCCGCTGTATCTCTAAAACTAAAAAAAACTAAAAGCTAAAAACTAGAGTGATTATGAAAAATAAGATTGAGGCAAAGGGAAAGAGTCAAGAATGTTTTATTGTCATATATCCCGATACAGAACAATGACTTTCTTACTTGAAGCAGCAAAACAGATATGTAAACATTATTCTCAGTAGACACCATAATAAACACCAGAAAGAAGTTCAATATTTAAAAAACAAACAATATAGTGCAAAGAAAAAAACAATGCCCCCAGGTCCTGAGTGGAATCAAGGCACTTTGGAGTTTGGAATTTGTAGGGTTCGATAGCTTGATGGTTGTTGGGAAGAAGCTGCTCCGGAACCTGGACGTTACAGTTTTCACCTCTATTACCTTCTTCCCAATGGCAGGAGTGAAACGATAGTGTGGCCAGGGTGATGTGGGTCTCTGATGATGCAGGCTGCCTTTTTGAGGCAGCGCCTCCTATACATCCCATCCCCTATAGATGGTAGGGATGTCAGTACCCATGATGGATGGGACAGTATCCACCACTTTTTGCAATCTTCTTCATTCTTGGGTGTTTGAGAGGGAATAACACTCATTTGATAGTTCTTGCAGGCAACCAGCAGAGGCAAGAATGTTACATTCCCATGCTAGTTGATTACATGGCTGTGAAGCTGGACTCCAGAGGCACATTGTTTAAGCGGCGTTGACCCGGTTTCTAATTTTTCAGGGATAACACGTTTATTTTTGGTGTTGTATGCATTGAATTCCTAATTGGTTGAATCTTTTGAACAACACGAATAAAGAGTGTGTAGTGTCAGTGAATAGGCAGCGCTGTTTTTGTGCTATAATTGCCAGGTGGAACCACTTTACCTGTACCTGAGTCCTGGCCCCGCATGTTTGTATTTTTTTCCTCCTTCTTAAGTTGTTTTCCTGTCAGGAACATTTCCCCCATCACATTGATCAAGGCACCTGAAGCATTTGAGTAAAGGGGCTGTCCCACTGCGGTGACCTAATCTGCGAGTTCAGAAGAGTTAGCCCTTGACTCATACTTGCAGCATGGTCGACACGAGGTCCTAGGAGGTCTTTGTAACTCTCCTTCATGCTCGAGAGTAGTCCCCGCGTACTCGAGGCCTCAGCTAGGTCGCGGTGTATTTTTCAACATGCTGAAAAATGCCCGCTAGTAAAAAAAGGTTGCCATGGAAAAAAATCGATATTTTTCTACTCGTAGGTTTAGTCAAGGAAGGTAGGTCGGCATGTTATTCATAGGTAATCCAGGGTAGTCAAAAGTAAAGCTCATTGAGAAAAAAAAGGTAAGTAAACCGACCGGTAATGTTAAATGCCCGCTAAATTTTAGTAAATGTTGTCTGCGTGCCTCCACTCCTTCTCCCCCCCTTCTCCCCCCTTCTCTGCCATTCTCCCCCCTTCTCTACCCCTCCCTCCCTTCTCCCCCCACCCCGCCCCCCCCCCCGCCCCCCCCCCCCCCCCACCTCTCCGTGCTCTCTAAAGGACCGTTATGTGCCAGGCGCCTTTTACCTTCCTGTTCATCGTGGGTGTGAATTTCAGACAGCTCTCCCCCGCTTTCCCTGGCCCCCGCCTTTGGGATGTGTTTGTGTGTGTGTGTGTGTGTAGAGTCGGTCGATCCAGCTCGCGGTTTCATCGCTCACGGTCGATCCAGCTCGAGGTTTTTCAGGCAAGTGCCCTTGAGCTTGAAGGTCGATGACAGTCGCTGAGAAGTGGCATTAGTGGGACAGGTCCTTAGGGCTTCTACAAGCTGCTCCAACTCACAGAGACCCAACCTCATGCCACAATCACAGAGACAACCCGACACACACACTCATCCTTCGACCACGATCACACTCAACCCTTTCCGGTTCTACATTGTGAAAATTTCAGTTTTTGCCTTGGTGACTTAAACTGGTAGTTTATTTTCTTACAGTGTTACTGGTTTGTTCTAAAGAATAGAGTGGCATTAAAAAAATCTAATTGTAAACGCATTTTGTTATTATTCCGAATCTTTAGGAGATGAGCATTTTGCATGGTATTTCTAAAATGAGATTTTTTGATGTAGGTGTGTAGTTTAAATGAGCCAACAGCAAGATCCAGGAATCCGATTGAACAATTCCGCAATAATAGAGGCCATTCTTACAAGAATGTCAGTAGTCCTACAATACCTTTGGCCTGCTATAAGTTTAATTATTTATAACAGCAGTAAAATAATGATTCTTCTATATTTGTCCATATCTACTGCATGACCACTTTGTTACCATTATTACTGTTTCTCTAATTTGAAAACCATGAACTGGAATTTTAATGAGGCCATGATCTGCTCTTTCTGCCATTATCAATCCCACTCAGATTGGTAAAAATATTATTCTCAACTTTTAAAAAGAGGCAATGCTGTCTGTCTGAAACATTTAATTAATAAATGATTAGCAGGTCTGTGTTCAAATGATGGGAAAATGGTTAATGAAGCTGAATACTAAAGTAGACCTGCAAGGAGAAAGTAAAAAACCAATTACAAGATTCAACCTATGGTGTAAGTGTAGCCCGGTCTTAATTTCTGCTTGCAACATAATTCATTTTATGCACATCTCTCTTTGAGCAGTGCACATTCATCTGTGTGAACTTTGGAAATTAATAATACTACATGTATGGATGAAATCGATATGATAAGTCAAAATGCATGAATTATACACACAACATCACAGCAATAAAGATAAGCAAGACCAGCTTGGTGTTTTAAGTAGGTGTGCACTTAAAATTAATTGCTTTCTTTCTCTAATGAAGACAAGCTTCTTAAACTGGGATCTTACTAAATTATTGTACCATCAGAACTCTTTGATGATTTAAAACTTTTGACTGGTTTTCTGCCAACTTAATTGTAAGCTGACGAAAACCATTTGTGTTGTTGTAAGAAACATTACAAATTAAAATTCTATGAAAACTGCTAATTATGACTCTCCCTGGCCCCAGGGAATTCAAGATGCAGCCCAGCTTTGTACCCAAGTGCTCGAAATGCATCCCATGGATTTTTCTTATTTGCTGGGCTCCATGTGGAGAAACACTTTTTTTTCAAAAATTCAAACTCAATTATAATCTCTCCAATATTAACTCCAAATCCACCAGTATGTAGAAAATGATGATTTTGCAAGCCCGCCTTGAAGTGAATGTAATTTACACAGCAGCATCACTGTTAAACAGGCTAACAGTCCAAATAATGGCAATAGGCCCTTACCTGAATTTATTAGCAAAATATGGAGGAAGGAACTGCAGATGCTGGTTTACACCAAAGATAGACACAAAATGCTGGAGGAACTCAGCGGGTCCGGCAACATCTCTGGATAGAAGGAATGGGTCGAGACCATTCTTCAGTTAGAAACTCAAGGGAGAGAGAGACACAGAGATAAAAAAGGGTAAGATTGGGCAGCTTACACCCCAGCAGTGTGAATATTGACTTCTATAACTACAAGTAACCTTTGCTTTCCCTCTCTCTCCAGCCCTCTCTCTACATTCCTCCCCCTTCCACAGTTCTTCAGCCAGTCTGACCGTCCCCCTGATTACATTTTATCTCTGGTTGCTTTGTTGTCACCTTCTCCTAACTAACAATGATCTATTATAACCATATAACCATATAACCATATAACAATTACAGCACGGAAACAGGCCATCTCGGCCCTACAAGTCCGTGCCGAACAATTATTTTCCCTTAGTCCCACCTGCCTGCACTCATACCATAACCCTCCATTCCCTTCTCATCCATATGCCTATCCAATTTATTTTTAAATGATAAAAACGAACCTGCCTCCACCACTTCCACTGGAAGCTCATTCCACACCGCTACCACTCTCTGAGTAAAGAAGTTCCCCCTCATGTTACCCCTAAACTTCTGTCCCTTAATTCTGAAGTCATGTCCTCTTGTTTGAATCTTCCCTATTCTCAAAGGGAAAAGCTTGTCCACATCAACTCTGTCTATCCCTCTCATCATTTTAAAGACCTCTATCAAGTCCCCCCTTAACCTTCTGCGCTCCAGAGAATAAAGACCTAACTTATTCAACCTTTCTCTGTAACTTAGTTGTTGAAACCCAGGCAACATTCTAGTAAATCTCCTCTGTACTCTCTCTATTTTGTTGACATCCTTCCTATAATTGGGCGACCAAAATTGTACACCATACTCCAGATTTGGTCTCACCAATGCCTTGTACAATTTTAACATTACATCCCAGCTTCTATACTCAATGCTCTGATTTATAAAGGCTAGCATACCAAAAGCTTTCTTTACCACCCTATCTATATGAGATTCCACCTTCAAGGAACTATGCACGGTTATTCCCAGATCCCTCTGTTCAACTGTACTCTTCAATTCCCTACTATTTACCATGTACGTCCTATTTTGATTTGTCCTGCCAAGGTGTAGCACCTCACATTTATCAGCATTACACTCCATCTGCCATCTTTCAGCCCATTCTTCCAAATGGCCTAAATCACTCTGTAGACTTTGGAAATCCTCTTCATTATCCACAACACCCCCTATCTTGGTATCATCTGCATACTTACTAATCCAATTTACCACACCTTCATCCAGATCATTGATGTACATGACAAACAACAAAGGACCCAACACAGATCCCTGAGGCACCCCACTAGTCACCTGCCTCCATCCCGACAAACAGCCATCCACTGTTACCCTCTGGCGTCTCCCATTCAGCCACTGTTGAATCCATCTTGCTACTCCTGCATTTATACCCAACAGTTGAACCTTCTTAACCAACCTTCCATGAGGAACCTTGTCAAAGGCCTTACTAAAGTCCATATAGATAACATCCACTGCTTTACCCTCGTCAATTTCCCTAGTAACCTCTTCAAAAAATTCAAGAAGATTAGTCAAACATGACCTTCCAGGCACAAATCCATGTTGAATGTTCCTAATCAGACCCTGTTTATCCAGATGCTTATATATATTATCTCTAAGTATCTTTTCCATTAATTTGCCCACCATTGAAGTCAAACTAACAGGTCTATAATTGCTAGGTTTACTCTTAGAACCCTATTTAAACAATGGAACAACATGCGCAGTATGCCAATCCTCGGGGACTATTCCCGTTTCTAATGACATTTGAAATATTTCTGTCATAGCCCCGGCTATTTCTACACTAACTTCCCTCAATGTCCTAGGGAATATCCTGTCAGGACCTGGAGACTTATCCACTTTTATATTTTTCAAAAGTGTCAGTACTTCTTTTACTTTGAAACTCATAGTATCCATAGCTACTATACTAGTTTCCCTTACCTCACATAATTCAATATCCTTTTCCTTGGTGAATACCGAAGAAAAGAAATTGTTCAATATCTCCCCCATCTCTTTTGGCTCTGCAGATAGCTGTCCACTCTGTCTCTCCAATGGACCAATTTTATCCCTCGTTATCCTTTTGCTATTAATATAGCTGTAGAAACCCTTTGGATTTACTTTCACCTTACTTGCCAAAGCAACCTCATATCTTCTTTTAGCTTTTCTAATTTCTTTCTTAAGATTCTTTTTACATTCCTTATACTCCTCAAGCACCTCATTTACTTCATGCTGCCTATAATTATTGTAGATCTCCCTCTTTTTCCGAACAAGATGTCCAATTTCCCTTGAAAACCAGGGCTCTTTCCAATTTTTACTGTTTCCTTTCAACCGAACAGGAACATAAAGATTCTGTACTCTTAAAATTTCCCCTTTAAATGTCCTCCATTTCTCTCCTACATCTTTCCCATAAAACAAAATGTCCCAGTTCACTCCTTTTAAATCATTTCGCATCTCATCAAAGTTAGCCTTTCTCCAATCAAAAATCTCAACCCTAGGTCCAGTTCTGACCCTCTCCATAATTATATTGAAACTAATGGTATTGTGATCACTGGACCCGAAGTGCTCCCCAACGCATACCTCCGCCACCTGTCCCGTCTCATTTCCTAACAGGAGGTCCAGCACTGCCCGTCCTCTAGTAGGTACCTCTATGTATTGCTGCAAAAAACTATCCTCCACACATTTTACAAACTCCAAACCATCCAGCCCATTTATAGAATGTGTTTCCCAGTCTATGTGTGGAAAGTTGAAATCTCCCACAATCACTACCTTGTGCTTACTACTAATATCTGCTATCTCCTTACATATTTGCTCTTCCAATTCTCGATCCCCATTTGGCGGTCTATAATACACCCCTATAAGTGTTGCTACACCTTTCCCACTTCTCAGTTCCACCCAAATAGCCTCCCTAGATGAGCCCTCCAATCTATCCTGCCAAAGCACTGCTGTAATATCTTCCCTGACTAGCAATGCAACACCTCCACCTCTTGCCCCTCCAATTCTATCACACCTGAAGCTACGAAATCCTGGAATATTTAGTTTCCAGTCACAGCCCTCCTGCAACCATGTTTCACTGATCGCCACAACATCATACTTCCAGGTGTCTATCCGGACTCTAAGCTCATCCACCTTTCTTACAATGCTCCTAGCATTAAAATTCTACATTTTACTTGGCCACATCTCTTTTGATGTCTCATTTTCACACCTTACCCTTTCTTATCTCTGTGTTTTACACTCCCCTGACTCACAGTCTGAAGAAGGGTCTCAACATTCTTTCAATCCAGAGATGCTGCCTGTCCCACTGAGTTACACCAGCATTTTGTGTTTATTAGCAAAATCTTGTCCCCTCGAAGGTATGTTTCAGATCCCATTCATCCACAGTTTTCAGGTTTCCGTTCCACTTTGATGCAATAAATTAATTCTCCCAATTGTAGCTGCACCCCTTGTACCCACTGCCCCTTCAGGATGGATTAATCTTACATCAGATTCAGTGTTCTACCTTGCAGCAGTAAACCACACAAATTTGCTCTCATACGTTTAATAGAAAATGACAACATTTTTCTTAGGCCCCCTTCGGTATTGGCTGACCATGGGTTGTCTCCGGGGTGTTATTCCCTATATGGAGGACGCCTGTGCGTGACTTTGTTTAACGTGGGAGACTGGTGCACAGACACCCACCCCACGGTCCTTGACAGATCTGGGTCAGGATCCAGTGGCATGGAGTTCAAGATGGAGTTTGAGGCCAGTTCATTGGCTATATTTAAGAGGGAGTTAGAAGTGGCCCTTGTGGCTAAAGGGATCAGGGGGTATGGAGAGAAGGCAGGTACAGGATACTGAGTTGGATGATCAGCTATGATCATATTGAATGGCGGTGCTGGCTCGAAGGGCCGAATGGCCTACTCCTGCACCTATTTTCTATGTTTCTATGTTTCTATGACCGGAGACCCTTTTCTGCTGCAGCCTTCATCCGCCTTCCCAGCCGTTGTGATGCTCCACTAAGGTCAGCCATCATCCTGCGCCTGTTCCACCGTTGAGGTCTTGCTTGGATTGCTCTTTGTCAGAGACCTCCCCCTCGACCTTATCTCCATGGGTGGGCCTACCAGGAGCATAGCTCCAGACAACATCGCTCTCAGGATCTCAGGTCCACACAAGCTTCTCCACCACGACAAGGTGACAATCCACGGAGAAGAGGGACTGTACTCTTTGCAAACATGGGTAACACCAAAATCCTGTATGCTTGCTTATTTCCCCGTTAAATCTGGGCCAACTGGTTCTACCAATGATGAATGCTTTAAAGATGAAGAATGGGGAGGTCAGTAGTGAGGTAGGAGAGGGGTAGGTGAGGGGGGGGGGTGGGGTTTGTAATGTTGTCTTTGGGTGACAGTGTAAATCGCGTGAGACTAATTCATCAGCTGTAGTTTGTGGTCCGACCAGCTGTCAGCACAGTAATAAATCAAAGGCTGAACTAATTTTGCAAACACAACATTACCTGTTCATGGTGACACATATTAATCCACACAAAAGCTGTTTTACCTCACTTATCAACTATTCCCACAAGCTCTCATCTGTCATTAAATGTCTGGAAAATGACAATAGGGACAGAATGAATGCGTCATGACAGAATCCTGGGATATTAGCAAACACCTGCCGATTCACTGAAGCCAAAGTATATTTGTTTGCCCAGTAGGTAGGTCTAAAGTGATGTACATATTTCAACATGCATGTAATATATTGCTGCCAGGGCTCTAGAGGTGAGACACAAAAATTAATTAACATTTTCTACTGCAGATTGATCAAGTTGAGAAAAAAAACAGCGATGTCCAGTAACAGACAAAGTAGCTGCCATTTAATTTATGTAATAAATTATAGTGGACTGGAAGATTCTTGCGATCTCATCGGTTTCATCAGTAACAGTTGTGGTAAAAGCTCTTCTTCTTAGGCAGTTCCTTGACTTGCGGAGAACTCACTTTCAATGGAAGTTAGGCACAAAATGCTGGAGTAACTCAGTGGGACCGGCAGAATCTCTGGAGAGAAGGAGTGGATGATGTTTCGGGTCGATTTTAAGGTGGTTACATGGGAATGGTACTGCAATGGTAGCAGTGGCGTTGTGGTACAGGTGCTGCCTCACAGTGCTTGAAGCGCCGGAGACCCGGGTTCGAACCCGACTACGAGCGCTGTCTGTACAAAGTTTGTGCGTTCTCCCCATGACCGCGTGGGTTTTCTCCGCGGTCTTCCATTTTGCCCCACACTCCAAAGACGTACAGGTATGTTGGTCAATTGGCTTGGTGTATGTGTAAATTGTCCCTTGTGTGTGTAGGGTAGTGTTAATGTGCGGGGATCGCTGGTCGTTGCGGATTCGGTGTGCCGAAAGGCCTGTTTCCCCACTGTATCTCTAAACTAAACTAAACAGACTTTGTTACAGATGAGTCACGGATGACACAGATGTTCGTTGCACAAGACATTGGTGAGGCCACACTTGGAGTATTGTGTTCAGTTTTGGACATCCTGCTCTAGGAAGGATGTCACTAAGTTGAAAAAGGTGCAGAGAAGATTTGTGAGGATGTTGCCAGGAGCTGAGGGCCTGAGCTATAGGGAAAGTTTGTGTCAGCTAGGACTGTGTTCCATGTAGTGCTGGAGTTGCATAATATCATGAGAAGAATAGATTGAATTAATGCACAAATTATTTTTGCCAGCCTAGGAGAATAACAAACTAGAGGATATAGGTTTAAGGTGAGAGAGGGACAAGATTTAATAGGAACCTGCGTTTAACATTTTTGCTCAGAGGGTGATGGGTATATGGAACAAATTGCCAGAGGAGGTATTTAAGGCAGGCTTGTCCGCACAGCTACCAAGGACATGGCCAGGAACTCCGGCTGGGCCAGTTGCTTTCCATGGTTTCACCCTCAGGAAGGCTGATCTAACCTCTGCAACAGTGACCCTGGGAAGAGGCACACTTGAGCCTAAAGGGCCAGGTGTCAATGCCCTGTTGGCCTTCTGCTCAAAGAGAGCATAGCGAGTATTCAGTTCATCTGGTAGGATCACACTACCAACAATAATGTTGCCTCACCTTGCTTTGCTGCCAGTTATTATATTCGGACCGTGCCACAATTTGCATGTGTCTCAGTGATTATACTGGGACTCAAGGTTGTCCCGGTATTGTCTCTTGGCATCCTTGATGTCTTTGTTGAGATCATAGCGGGCCTTCTTGTACCACTCGGGGTCATTTGACGTGTGTGCAGCAGACCTGGCCTTAGCCTGGGAATGTACCTCACGGTTCATCCATGGTTTCCGCCTGTTGGGGAAAACTCGGATTGACTTCGTCGGCACACACTTCTCTCCGCACTTGTTGATGAAGTCAGTCACGGCAGTGGCGTACTCATTCAGGTTAGCTGTGGAATCCCTAAATGTGGACCAGTCCACTGGCTCAAAGCAGTCGCGTTAAATGTCACCCGTGTCCGTTGACCAGCATTTAGCAGCTCTGTACCGGCCCTCCTGCTTCAGTTTTTGTTTGTAGGCAGGGAGCAGAAGCACAGTTAGGTGATCAGATTTCCCAAAATGTGTTCGAGGGACATTATTTATTGATGTGTAGCAGTGGTTGAGGATGTTTTGGCCCCTGGTGGGACAGAGTCTCTGAGGTTGGCTTGTTTGAAGTCTCCGGCTACAAGGACTAGGGCTTCGGGGTGTTTTGTCTCGAGCCTATTGATACTGGAGTACAGTTCATTCAGAGCAAGCTTGACGTCCGTGTGGGGTGGGGTGTAGACTGTTGTCAGGATAGCTGAGGTAAAATTCCCTTGGCAGGTAGTAGGGACAGCACTTCACAGTTAGATATTCCAGATGCAGGGAGCATGAACTTGCCAGGACTGCTACGCCTGAACACCACGAGGTGTTGATTTGAAAGCCGACTCCGCTGCCTCTAACCTTGCCTGAAGATGCCTTACGGTCCATCTGGTGAAGGGAGAAGCCATGAGGCTGAATGGCACAGTCAGGTGTGTCAGGTGTGAAGATAGGCACAAAATGCTGGAGTAACTCAGCGGGACAGGCAGCATCTCTGGAGAGAAGGAATGGGCGACGTTTCAGGTCGAGACCCTCCTTCAGACTGATGGCAGGTGTGACCCATGTCTCTGTGAAACAGAGCACACTGCAGTCTTCCACTTCTTTGAGTCTTTCAGTCTCTCACTTCTCTCACTACCACAATCTGTTAATATCATTACTGCTCTGTTACCTAGCACCATCTAATAACCATGGTTTTATAACCATAAATATACTTGCTGAACAAAGATATATTTTATTAAGTTTTGAAATGTTTCATCGACCTTGTTAAACTGCATCTTTCTCCTGATTCATCCGAGAATCTAATTTACACAGATCTTTTCTCAACAATGTAGCTGGAAAGGTTACAGATCTCCATAGTTTATGTGTGATGAAATACGTTTTATTACTATTGGCCCACCTCTAATTTTCAGATTATGCCATCTACACTATATTATAACTTTCACTTCTCTGCTTGAGGTAATTATGAATATTTTTAAAATCATGTTTTTGTATTTGTCCCCCAGGCTTTCAGTGACGGCTTTACACGGACCTCTTAAACCTTCTGTTCTTGCACAAATACTTGCATCACACCTTTTAGCAGATACTCAAGGGTCTCGACCTGAAACCTCACCCATTCTTTCTCTCCAGAGATGCTGCCTGTCCTGCTGAGTAACTCCAGCATTTTGTATCTATCTTCCTTTGAAACTAAAGTGTTCAATCACAAGAGACGTACTTGATTCTCCGCAAGACCTCCCCATTTGCCATTTTTTGTGAACTATTTTGCACAATGTCCCTTTATAATTTATACTCTTATTTACACTAATTACCATGCCACTAACTCGATCAGCAAATTTAAATATGTTGCTCTTATTTCTACCTTTGAGCCATTTATAATAGTTTCAGAAGCTGACCCTAGCACAGATCCCTGGGGACACCTCTTGCCACACTGCAATTTGAAAATGTACCCATTACTCTTTCCATGTCTGCCTCCTGCCTCTAGATCAATTTGCTGCCTGAGCCAGTTTGATTCCAAATCCATATTGCAGATGTCAATACTTTTCCACAGGAAGAATGTATTAGGGAAAGCGTAAAGAGGAGGCAGGGCAGATTTACAGCAATGTGTCGGAGCTGAAAGAATTATATTTATGAAGTAAGGCTGAAGAGATTGATGTTGTTTTCTTTCGAACAAAAAAAAGAGTATGGGAGATCAGTTAAGGTGCATAAGATTTTGAGATAGAGATACTTTTCAGGGCTGACATATACATGTGCGTACATGTTTAGCTTAGTTTAGAGAAAAAGCGCAGAAACACGCCCTTCGGTCCACCGAGTCCGCGCCGACCAGCGATCCCAGCACATTAACACTATCCTACACACACTGGGGACAATTTTTACATTTATACCAAGCCAATTAACTAACAAACCTGTACGTCTTTGGAGTGTGGGGGGAAAGCTAAGTTCTCAGAGAAATCCCACCCTGGTCACATGGAAAGCGTACAAAATCCATGCACAAAGTAATCGCTGTGAGGCAGCAACTCTACCACTGCACCACCAGGCCACCCTGTCGATTGTCTCGTGAGTGCACATTGCCCACAGGAGTGGTTTATTCCTCGAGACATTAGGAGGTATTATTGTTTGTCCTCCATTAAGAACCTATTTAAAAATCCAATATGTATTTGAAAATACATATAATTAGAATATTGTTTTAAAATAACTGTTCACTGTAAACCTGGGGTCAAAGAAAGAGCATTCACGTTGCAGCCCTGTTTCCACCACTCTTTCCACCACTACAAACAAGAAGCACAAGAAGCACAAGAAGCGCAAGACGCCATTGGATGCAGATGCCAAGAAGTGTGTTCAGCTCTGGCTGAACAATTTCTAATCTTGTGATGTGGACTCGATAAGACTATAACACTGAGTTCAATTGCAAAAATTCTTTAATTTACCAATTCTGCTTAATCACTTATTTGCACATTCTCAGAGGGCACCTCTGCTGCTGCTCAAATCTTTCAGGCTGTAGGGTAAGAATTGTATTCATTCCATTGTGAGTCAGGAGACTTTTTGTTCCCTATGAAGACTAATCTTGACCTTGATTAGTAACTTCCTCCACAGACATGTTCACCTGGCTCTGACTCATATCTGTATTTCGACCTTCTCTCAATTCTTGATATAATCTGTGTTTGGTACTTCACTTGTAACCAGATCTGAATCATCAGGACAGAGATTCATCTCAATTCTCACTTCTTTTAATCTTGAGAGAGAAAATGTGACCAATATGCAGAAACCTAAAGATGTTGCCACTAAAATTGGGTAAGGAAATATAGTTTTATAAACATTCAGATAACCAATTTGGTCGCAGCGGTGATCATTTTCGACTAAAACCTTTGGATTTATATTGACTGTGTTCTCTAATTATTCTCTTACTGTGATTCTCTGTCTGATTTCTTTGTTTTTCTTCTACTGACCGTGCCAGAGTTGGCTTCAACATCGCGATTCTCGTTCTTGGCACTCTTTGGAGGAATAAAAACTCAGTTGATGATTTATCAGTAGTGGTGTTTCAGTAACTTATCAGAAAACTTGTCAGCCTATGATCGACTGATAGGTGGCATTTATTTTAACATTGATGAAACATTTCTTTAACGAGGGCATATTTAATTAGCCTCTCCTTAACTTGTCAACTCCAGCATCAGGAAAGGCAGGGTGACCAAGCACAAAGGAAGACCATCACCTGCACATTTCAATCCGAGTCACAGAACATTGTAACGTGGAAATGTATTGCAGCCTTCATCACTACTGAATCATTTCTTTATCACGGCTTCTAAATCCTGGAATCCCTACCCAAGAACATTGCAGGAGTTGCCAAATGTCAATATTTCTGTTATTAATTAATTACTACATTGCTTTCACTTATACGCGGTCCTCTCCTCTTTCCATTCTTAGCTTCTCTGTCTCCATCTCAGGAGATAGCTTAACAATCAATACCGTTACAAGTGCTCTGATCACCACAGTTATTTTGAATACGCTACTCTCTGCATATTGGCACCTAAAGAAGCACTGATTGATCAAAATAATCAAAATGGATTAGTCAAAAAACCATTGATGATAGATAGATAGATAGATAGATAGATAGATAGGTAGATAGATAGATAGATAGATAGATAGATAGATAGATAGATAGATAGATAGATAGATAGATAGATAGATAGATAGATAGATAGATAGATAGATAGATAGATAGATAGATAGATAGATAGATAGATAGATAGATAGATATGCCTTTATTGTCATTCAGACCGAAGTCTGAACGAAATTGCAGCAGTCATACATATAATACAATAAAAAAATAAGCAAGAACCAAATTATTTCTATAGATACAGGTAATGCTAAAACTCGATAGTTGCATTCCTAATAAACCTGGTGTTACAGAAAATCTATATAATTAAAAGTCTCATCTTAACCACTTCCTGTCTGCGCTGTATACTGATTTTAGAAAAAACGCTACTCTATATCTCTATGATTTTTGATCATCTTATTCACAGTCCTCCTCTGCTTAGCAAGCCCCAAGGATTTTCCCCATCAATGAAAAGAAAATGATGAGTGTTTAAAAAACCTTGAGATCCTCTCACCTGTCAATCAATGTATTACCCCTTCCGGGGGGGGAGGGCAGGACTATAAAACTCCGGATGCCTGAACATGACTCAGTCACTCTGCAAGATCGCCAGGGAGAGGCCACAACTCTCATTCTAATCTGTGAATCAACTGAACTATGAGTCTGCATTGTACTTGCAATAAATGATTGGTTAGCCCTTAATGAAAATGAAATGAGTTGTTTGGCCTGCCCTGTGCTTGAAACTGCAATGGCAATGGAAAATAAATTAAATGCAATGAGCTGTTTGGCTTGGTCTGCCCTGTGCTTGAAACTGTAATGGCAATGGAAATGAAATGAAAATGCAATCAGCTGTTTGGCTTGGCCTGCCCTGTGCTTGAAACTGCAATGGCAATGGAAGTGAAATGAAAATACAATGAGACGTTTGGCTTGGCCTGCCTGTGCTTGAAACTGCAATGGTAATGGAAGTGAAATGAAAATGCAACGAGCTGTTCAGCCTGCCCTGTGCTTGAAATGGCAATGGAAATGGAAATGAAATGAAAATGCAATGAGCTGTTCGGTCTGCCCTGTGCTTGAAAGTGCAATGGAAATGGAAATGAAATGAAAAAGCAATCAGCTGTTCGGCCAGCCCTGTGCTTGAAACTGCAATGGCAATGGAAGTAAAATGAAAATGCAATGAGCTGTTCGGCCTGCCCTGTGCTTAAAACTGCAATGGCAATGGTAGTGAAATGAAAATGCAGTGAGCTGTTCAGCCTGCTCTGTGCTTAAAACTACAATGGCAATGGAAGGGAAATGAAAATGCAGTGAGCTGTTCGGCCTGCCCTGTGCTTGAAAGTGCAATCGAAATGGAAACAAAATGAGTTGTTTGGCCTGCCTGAAACCACTAGTTTCAGCCCACAAGGCCCCTATTAGCCGGGAAACCAGTCCGTTCTCCCCAAAATGCCCATATTAGCCAAGGAGGGGCATTTTGGCTCAAATGGTCCATGCCAGGCCAGGAAAATTCCAGAAAAAGTACCTTTCACTGAGATATCAATCAGATCTTTTTCATAATGAGCCCCTTCGGCTCATCAGGCCTGTACTAGCCCAGGAGGAGTCCCTTCAGCCTATGTAACTATTCCCCCTGCAAGTATTAAACCTCACCCCAGTATTTTTCTCCCTCATTGGCTCCCTGTGAGATCCAGGCCAGGATAGACTTTCCTTCTTCATTGCTGTGATCTGCAGAAAAAGATGAAAAATGTCCAAAATTGATTCTCCACCCTCTCCCCCTTCTCTCTCACAAAATCTGTTTTGGGCAGAATTTCTGGCAGTTTCTGAGCTGCCAGCCCACCAGGCCTGAATGACTGAGCTGCCAGTCCAAGAATCCATTCGGCCCACAATGTCCATACTAGCCCTCTGGAAACCAGTCCCATCGGCCCACAACATCCATACTAGCACTCCAGAAAGCGCCCCCCCCACTGGCCACCAATTTTGGAATAGGTGGAGAGGTGGAATATTACTTTGGGGGACCAGCCCTCCCGTGTGAGCACGGGACCCAACGGGTCCCAATTAGTCTAGTAGCATTATAAAAATAATGGTGGTAATAGGGGATATGGTGTTAGGACTAGGGACTTTCAAAGTCACAATAACAAATTATGTTTTCATGCAGGATTTTCTAAAATAAAGTCCCTTTTAAGAGCTCTGAGCTTAAAAACAACAGTGGTCCCAGCACAGATTCCTACGAAACACCACTGGTCATAGACCTCCAGCCAGAATATTATTCTACCACCCCATTTCTCTGTCTTCCATTCTTAATGCTCATAAAAAAAATGTGGAGTGTTGTCTTGATTTGCTGCTGTCCTGTTGTTGGAGATACTACCATGGTGCTGTTGAGCAGTGCGTACCAGGAATTAGACACATTGATGATGAAGGAATGGTGATACATTTCCAAGCCAGGACCATGTGCGACTTTGAACTGAACCTGCCTCTCTGGTGGTTCTTCCACGCACCTGCTGCCCTAGTCCTCCTTAGTGGCTGAGATTGTGGGTTTTTGAAGTGATGGTGCAGTGCATGCAAGTGATTGCAATGCATTTTGCAGATGGTACACGTTGCAGCTCTTTGTGCTGATGCTGAAGGGAAATTATAAATATGATGATGGATAGGCTACCAATCATGCCATCTGGAGGATGTTGAGTTTCTTGGGAGCTGTTGCTGTTGCAATCAGTCAGGCAAGGAAAGTATTCTATCTAATTGCTGACTTGTGACTTTTTACATTGCAGATAAGCCTTGTGGTGTGACAAAGAGAGTCCTTTGATGCGGGATACTCAGCCTCTGACCTGCTGTTGTAGTTACAGTATTTATCTGACTGGTATAATTGAATTTCCATTTGTTATGAGATCACTTAGCTCTGTCTATTGCATACTATTTGTATAGTTTAGCATGCATGTGCTCCTGTATCGCAACTTCATTAGGCTGACGTCCCATCATTTTTCGGCCTGGACGGTGCTGCTCCCTACATGTCTTTCTTCATATTGAACCAGGGATGATCATTAATTGAAATCACCAGGGCATGCCTATGCCAACAAGGGCTGCTATTGATTATGATAGAATGACAGCTATGTGATGGTGACGCAGACAGCAGACGCTCAATACAAATAGTTCTCAGAACAATGCACAGCATTTCTGACGACTATGGTTGCAGTGAAAGAAATCCTGGTCTCCAAGAGACAAGCGAGTCAAGAGTGTTTTATTGTCATGTGTCCCAGATAGAACAATTAAATTCTAACTTGCAGCAGCACAACAGAATATGTGAACATAGTACATTGTAAACAATATAATAAATGAGAAAGAAAAAAAAAAGTTCAGTGTGTGTGTATATCTACTGCTGTACCTTCTTCCCGATGGCAGGGGTGAAATGAGTGTGCGGCCAGGATGGTGTGGGCCTCTGATGATGCTGGCTGCCTTTTTGACGCAGCGACTCCGATAAATCCCTTCAATGGTGGGGAGGTCAGAGCTGGTGATGGACTGGGCAGTGATCACAACATTTTGCATTCTTCTTCGCTCCTGGGCATTCAAGTTGTCGAACCAGGTCGTGATGCAACTAGTTAATATGCCCTTCAACATGTATCTGCAAATAAATCTGTACTTGGTCAGTGATGAGACACACAGCAAATGTGACATAACCATGTGACAGTCGGATACTTAGCCAAATCACAGGGATCATTGTGGCTACATTAAGCAAATGAAACAGAGGACTAGTTAATATGAAGGTAGACACAAAATGCTGCAGTAACTCAGCGGGACAGGCAGCATCTCTGGAGAGAAGGAATGGGTGACGTTTCGGGTCAAGACCCTTCTTCAGACAGACATTTTGAGTCGAGACCCTTCCTCAGACATCTCGACCCGAAACGTCATCCATTCCTTCTCTCCAGAGATGTTGCCTGTCCTGCTGAGTTACTCCAGCATTTTGTGTCTACCTTCGATTTAAACCAGTATCTGCAGATCTTTCCCACACTGATTAATATGAGTTCACAACACTATAGAGAGGCACATCTTGACCCAGAGCCAGGAAATATTGATGAATAAGGATAGTGGAACAAAATCAATGTAGGATGAAAATGTGCAAGTGGATGAGAACAGCTGTAAATATAAGCATTCAGGGAATACGTGGACTGGGCAAAGGGGTACAATATATTTGCAAATTAAGATATCTGGCAAGATTGTGGCATAAAAATGCCAAGAGCGGCCCTTTATCGCAACATTATGCCAGGACCTTGGGAGATCCCAGATAACTACTTATCCAAAAATATTAATGGGCACACCTGAAGGATTATCAATCACCTGTCACACATGATCATTGTATCCAATGGTTTGGCTTGGTTTATTATCATTGCCACAGTGAAAAACAAATGTTTGTTTGCTATTCAGTCAAATCATGCTGTACACAGGTACAACAGAAAGAGTACAAACAGTGCAAAGAAAAAAAAACAGTGCACAGAATATATTGTTACAGTGTTATAGTATTAACCTTTCAGAAAAAGTACAGATAAAATAAAGTGCATGTCAAAGAAAGTGGGAACTGAAGGGCAATAAAAGTTTTGTAGAAGTGTCAAAAACAAATTCCAATCCAAGTGGGAGAGTTTAGGACTAGAGGTCATAGCCACAGAATTAAAGGACGTTCTTTTAGGAAGGAGATGAGGAGAAATTTATTTAGTCGGAGAGTGGTGAATCTGTGGAATTCTTTACCACAGAAGACTGTGGAGGCCGTCAGTGGATATTTTTAAGGCAGATATAGATAGGTTCTTGATTTGTACGGGTGTCAGAGGTTATGGAGAGAAGGCAGGAGAATGGGGTTAGGAGGGAGAGAGGGATCAGCCATGATTGAATGGCGGAGTAATCTTGATGGGCCAAATGATCCTATTTCTTATGACCTAATGAACCCCAACCAGCTGCAAATGCCAGCAGTAATTCTGCACACAATGGCAATGGACTTACTGTAAGGCTGTTAAGCTGCAACTGTTAAAATGAAGAGTTGGAATTTCATGAAAGTTGAAGTTATAAAAAAATCAAGCATGTTGCTTTCAGATGAGCAGGCTTAACATTTACAAGTTCGCCACAAGATTATTTATTTGTGTTTTCTGTGTATTTATTTACTTAAATCATATTGAAGCAATTTGAGAAGGAGAAGGTTAAATCAGAAGTGGCAGTGCAGCAGCTGAGCAAAGGGGATTATGAAGGCATGAGAGAGGAGCTGGCCAAGGTAGACTGGAAAAGGATACTAGCAGGAATGACAGTGGAACAGCAATGGCAGGAATTTCTGGGCATAATCCGGAAGACACAGGATCATTTCATTCCAAAAAGGAAGAAAGATTCTAAGGGGAGTAGGAGGCAACCGTGGCTGACAAGAGAAGTTAGGGATAGAATAAAACTAAAAGAAAAGATGTGTAACACAGCAAATAGCCAGAAGCCAGAGGATTGGGAAACTTTCATAGGACAACAGAAGGAAACAAAACAGGCAATACGGTCTGAAAAGATGAAGTGCGAAGGGAAGTTGGCCAGGAATATAAAGAAGGACAGTAAAAGCTTCTTTAGATATGTCAAGGGAAAAAGAGTAGCAAAGTCAAATGTGGGTCCCTTGAAGGCAGACATGGGTGAAATTATTATGGTGCACAAGGAAATGGCAGAAGAGTTGAACAGGTACTTCGAATCTGTCTTCACTAAGGAAGACACAAACAATCTCCCAGAAGTACTGGAGGACAGAGGATCTAAGGGGGTCGAGGAACTGAAAGAAATTTTCATTAGGCGAGAAATGGTATTGGGTAGGCTAATGGGACTGAAGGATGATAAATCCTCAGGGCCTGATGGACTGCATCTCAGGGTCCTCGGGGAGGTGGCTCTAGAAATAGTGGATGCATTGGTGATCATTTTCCAATGTTCAATAGATTCAGGATCAGTTCCTGTGGATTGGCGGATAGCTAATGTTATCCCACTTTTCAAGAAAGGAGCGGGAGAAAAACAGGGAATTACAGACCAGTTAGCCTGACTTTTGTGATGGAAAATATGCTAGTCAATTATTAAAGAGGTAATAATGGGGCATTTGGAAAGCAGTAAAAGGATTAGTCCAAGTCAGCATGGATTTATAAAAGGAAAATCATGCTTGACTGATCTTCTGGAATTTTTTGAGGATGTGACAAGTAAAATGGATAAAGGGGAGCCTGTGGATGTAGTGTATCTAGACTTTCAGAAAGCCTTTGATAAGGTTCTTGGTTCTTGGTTCTTGGTTACTTGGTCCTCCAAAATATTCCAACTGGAATTTAAATTGAAGGTGGTGAAGGGAGGGATTAAGCCAGAAAGGGTATAAAGAACACAACACACTATAGAATTTGACATAAAACATCCCCACACAGCAGAATCAAAGTTTCCCACTGTGTGGGAAGGCACCAAAGTCAGTCTCTTCCTCCACTGTTCCTCGTGGTCAGGGCCTCCCCAAGCCCTCCGCAGTTGCAGCTACGGGCGGCCCGATGTCCAGGACCGCTCGCCGGGGTGATACAAGTCCGACGTCTGGGCTGCGGGACGTCCTCAACGGCGTGGACATCAGAGTCGGTCCCCTCCTACCAGAGTCCGCGGCTTCCAAAGTCCGCAGGCCGCGCCGAGTGGAGACCCGCTGCTGTAGACCCTCTGCAAGGCGCCCCAGGATTCCACGATGTTGTTCAGCGCCGCCCGCGTTGGAAGCTCTCCGCACCAGAGCTCCACGATGTTGGAGCAGCGGCCCAATGCTCCGGAGCTCCAAGTGGCGACCCAGGTAGGCATCGCCCGCTCCGCGGTGACTCCAGCGCTGCGCCGCCGCTGTAGCAGCCCTGGTCCGGTTCCCGGTCCCCGGCAGGAAAGGCCGCTCCGATCCAGCTGGTAGGCCACGAGGTGGGGGTCGAGGACGCGACTCGGAGAAATAGTCGCGTCCCCGCCAGGAAGAGACTGGGAAACGGTTTCCCCCTTACCCTGCCCCCCTCCCCCACATAGAAAAGTTAAAGTTTCCCCCAACACAAACTTTAGACTAACTAAAAATTAAAAAAAGATTGAAATAACAGACAGGCTGTAGGTAGAGGCTGCTGCCAGTGCAGCGCCCCCTCCGTAGTAAGTCCCGCATGGGAGACTGGTGACTAAAATTAGAGCACATGGTATTGGGGGTAGGGTGTTGACATGGATAGAAAATTGGTTGTCAGACCGGAAGCAAAGAGTAGGAGTGAACGGGTCCTTTTCAGAATGGCAGGCAGTGGCGAGTGGAGTGTCACAAGGATCGGTGTTGCGGCCGTAACTGTTTACCATATATATTAATGATGTGGAAGAGGGAATTGGGAGCAACACTAGCAAGTTTTCAGATGACACAAAGCTGGGTGGCAGTGTGAACTGTGAAAAGGTTGTTAGGAGGTTGCAGGGTGACCTGGACAGTTTGAGTGAGTGGGCAGATGCGTGGCAGATGCAGTATAATATAGATAAATGTGAGGTTATCCTCTTTGGTGGCAAAAACAAGGGGGAAGATTATTATCTCAATGGGGTTAGGTTAGGTAAGAGGGAGGTACAGCGAGACCTGGGTGTCCTTGTACATGCAGTTGGCATGCAGGTACAGCAGGCAGTGAAGAAAGCTAATGGAATGTTGGCATTCATAACAAGAGGATTTCAGTATAGGAGTAAAGAGGTTCTTCTGCAGTTGTATAGGGCTCTGGTGAGACCACATCTGGAGTATTGCGTACAGTTTTGGTCTCCTAATTTGAGGAAAGACATCTTTGTGATTGAGGTAGTGCAGCGTAGGTTCACGAGATTGATCCCTGGGATGGCGGGACTGTCATATGAGGAAAGATTTAAAAGACTAGGTTTGTATTCACTGGAGTTTAGAAGGATGAGGGGGAATCTTATAGAAACATATAACAATATAAAAGGACTGGACAAGCTAGATGCAGGAAAAATGTCCCCAATGTTGTGCAAGTCCAGAACCAGAGGCCACAGTCTTAGAATAAATGGGAAGGCCATTTAAGGCTGAGGTGAGAAAAAAGTTTTCACCCAGAGAGTTGTGAATTTGTGGAATTCCCTGCCACTGGGGGCAGTGGAGGCCAAATCATTGGATGGATTTAAGAGAGAGTTAGATGGATCTCTAGGGACTAGTGGAATCAAGGGATATGGGGAGAAGGCAGGCACGGTTTATTGATTGGGGATGATCAACCATGATCGCAATGAATGGCGGTGTTGGTTCGAAGGGCCGAATGGCCTCCTCCTGCACCTATTTTCTATGTTTCTATGTTTCTATATATGTAAAAAAAAGCTATTGGAAGTTAATTGACAATTGTGTCCACTTTTTTAAGAGATTACTTTGTAAGATGTAATTATATGAAGTCCAACAAAGAGCAACAACTTATCCCTACTTAATACATGGGGAGGTTCATGCATAGGTGATGATGTGACTATAATTTGTTTGAAGCAACAAGGAAAATAATTGGATAGACACAAAAAGCTGGAGTAGCTCAACTTCTTCAGACTGAAGGAAGGTCTCGACCCAAAACATCACCCAGTCCTTCTCTCCAGAGATGCTGCCAGTCTCACAGAGTTACTTCAGTTTTTTGTGTATATCTTCAATTTAAACCAGCATCTGCCATTCCTTCCTACACAAAGAGAATAAGTAATGGGCCTGTCCCACTTATGCGACTTTCTCGGTGACTGCCGGCACCCGTCATAGGTCATTGCAGGTTGCCGAAAATGTTCAACATTTTGAAAATCAGGCGGTAGGCCATTCGGTCCTTTGAGCCAGCCCGCCATTCAATATGATCATGGCTGATCATCCAAAATCAGTACCCTGTTCCTGCTTTCTCCCCATATCCCTTGATTCGGTTAGCCTTAAGAGCTATATCTAACTCTGTCTTGAAAACATCTAGTGAATTGGCCTCTGCTGCCTTCTGTGGCATCTTATTCCACAGATTCACAACTCTCTGGGTGAAAAAGTTTTTCCTCATCTAAATAGCCTTCCCCTTATTCTTAAACTGTGACCCCTGGTTCTGGACTCCTCCAACATCAGGAACATTTTTCCTGCATCTAGCCTGTCCAATCCCTTAAGAATTTTGTATGTTTCTGTAAGATCCCCTCTCACCCTTCTAAATTCAAGTGATTATAAGCCCAGTCGACCCATTCATTCATCATATGTAGGTCCCACCATCCTGGGAATTAACCTGGTGAACCAATGCTGCACTCCCTCAATATCCAAAATGTCCTTCTTCAAATTAGGAGACTAAAACTGCACACAATACTCCAGGTGTGGTCTCACCAGGGCCCTGTACAACTGCAGTAGGACCTCTTTGCTCCTACACTAAAATCCTCTCGCTATGAAGGCCAACATTACATTTGCTTTCCTGCCTGCTGTACCTGCATGCTTACTTTCAGTAACTGATGTACAAGCACACCCAGGTCTTGTTGCAACTCCTCTTTTCCTAATCTGACACAATTCAGATAATAATCTGCCTTCCTGTTCTTGCCACCAAAGTGAATATCCTCACATTTATCCACATTATACTGCATCTGCCACGCATCTGCCCACTCACGCAATTTATCCAAGGAAGGAAGTGCTGGCTCTGGAGAGAGTCCAGAGGAGGTGAACAAGAATGATCCCAGAATGAGTAGGTTAACTGATAGTGAGTGTTTGCCAGCACTGGGCTGTACTCGCTGGAGTTTAGAAGAATGAGAGGGGACCTCATTTAAACATACAGGATAGTGAAAGGCTTGGATAGAGTGGATGTGGAGAGGATGTTACCATTAGTGGGAGAGTCTAGTACTAGAGGTCATTACCTCAGAACTAAGTGATGTTCTTTTAGGAAAGAGATGAGGAGAAATGTCTTTAGTCAGAGGGTGGTGAATCTGTGGAATTCTTTGCCACAGAAGGCTGTGGAGGCCATCAGTGGCTATTTTAAGGCAGAGAAAGATAGTTTATTGATTAGTATGGGTCAGATATTATGAGGAGAAGTCAGGAGAATTGGATTTGGAGAGAGATTGAATGGCAGAGTAGACTTGATGGTCCGAATAGCCAAATTCCACTCCTATCCCTTATGACCTTATGATCTTATAATCAAAGCTCTTACACACGTCGTATGGTCTGCTCCTCTCAGTAGATGGTTCCAACTGAGCAGAATGAGGAGACCTCCACAGCCTGGCAGGTTTGCAAGCACAGCTGGGATACAGAGGAAGAGGTAAAGGGGGCAGAATGGGAGGGAGTAACATCAACAGTCTGTTTGTACCCACACCATTCAGGGACAAACTAATCAAAAGTGCTTTTCGCAAGGAAAAGCCTGAATCTAAAGAAGCAGCCCATGAACCATGCAAGAAGACTTTGTCAGCATTCAGTCACAAGTTAGCATCTGGCAATGACATTTGTGCCTTGTAATGAACAGCTCCAATGAGATAGAGGATGTGTTTCAAATCGATCACCAATGTTGAATTCCTCACTATTAATACCTTGGGGACTCTTCTGTAATCATCCTCTTCATAAACCCAGACTAGACACGAGGCCTGAAAATGGTGATGAGCTGATCACGCCCGTGTCCATTGCCCCAGAAACCTAACAGGAACTTCATAAATAAAAGATTATTTGTGGGTATAGAACACAATTCCCAAGTTCCCAAATTGTCTCCACCATCTGCAACGGGTACATTGTAATTGTCTGGTTGATAGCAGATGCAAACAAACTCAAGCATGACAGCATTC
The DNA here is from genome assembly GCF_010909765.2 of Amblyraja radiata. NCBI lineage: Eukaryota > Metazoa > Chordata > Chondrichthyes > Rajiformes > Rajidae > Amblyraja > Amblyraja radiata. Next base: position 22,823,481 of record NC_045961.1, read on the forward strand.
AAGAAGTGACACCTCATCCACCATCGTGAAAGTTATCCTCCTTCAGCACTAGTGCACCATGACCATAGTATGCAGCATCTACTGAATAGACTGCAGCTACTCCTCGAACCCATCAATGACTTCCAACATATGGAACGATATAAGCAACATGGGAAAGGCATTGTCTATGGTTGCCCTCAAATCAGACCCTGCCTTGGCTTGGAAAAATGTTATCATTCATCCATTACATTAGGTCTCAGTCCTGGAATGTCTCACCTCCCAGAACCAAGTAGTTCCATCACAGTTCTGCAGCACCATGAGTCGATAGCTCTCCAGTACCTTCTCAAGGCAATGAGGCTGATCAATAACGTCTGAACTGCCAATGATATCCTCATACCATGAGTGGATAAGATGAAAGGAAAAGTGCTCCCTCTTCTACCATGGACACCTTCTCACCTTCCCTTTCTTGTCAGCCATCTCAATTTAACCATAATTAAAAGCCACAATTCAACCTAGTGAGCCACTGTGCGAAAAGAAACACCAAGTGCTGGAGTAACTCAGTGAGCTAGCAGCATCTCTGGAGAATATCTATAGACGTTTCAGGTCGGGACCCTTCTTCAGACTAATTAGGCAAGGTTTAGGGTCCCAAAATGTCCAAAAAGGATTCCAGCGTTTTATAAATCCAATCAGGACAATAAAATGTACAGAAACACAGATGAATGTGTGGATGTCTTCTGCAGACTTCCATTGCTCTTGTGTAGCAATGCTGGTGGAAGAACATTGATTTGTATCAAATAGGACACAAGTTGACTTTCAAGATGACATCAAGCTGTTCTAGGGGGCGCTGTCCTGTGCACGGCTGCCCAGCAAGCAGCTGTCTGTCTCTTCATCTTTTTGTTTTTATTTTAAGTTAGTTAAAGTGTTTTGTTGGAGGTCTAGATCTTTTTTATGTGGGGGGGTGGGGGGGGGGGGGGGGGAAAAAACCTTTCAGGGTCCCTACCTGGTCGGAGAGGCAGCTTTTCTCCGGGCTGCAGCTTCGACCCGTCCTCGCGGCCTACCAGCGGGCCTGGAGCGGCGTTTCCTGTCGGGGACCGCCCAGAACCACGGCTTTCGGCGGCGGCACAGCGCTGGAGCGCAATTGCGGAGCGGGCGATGCCTTGCCTGGGACGCCGCGCTGGAGCTCCGGTGAGCTGAGACCACCGGGAACAACATCGCGGAGCTGCGGGACTGTGGAGCGGCCAGCTGCGGGCGGCGGCGCTGACTTTACATCGGGAGCCTGGGATCTCGCGACGAGATCGCCAGTTGTGGAGCTCCAACCGGCGCGGCCTTGTCGGCTTCGGAAGCCGCGGCCTCCAGTGCGGAAGCGGCCGTTCCAGGGTTCCCAGGCTGCTGGGAGGACTCTCCCGACGCCGGAGCAATATCACCCGGCGAGAACGGCCAGGAACATCGGGCCTCCATAGAGCCAACTGTGGAGGCCTCAATGGGCCCGACTATGGGTGAACTGGGGTTGGGGACTGGACTTTGTGCCTTCCCTCATGGTGGGAGCCATTGTGGGGGGATGTTCTATTTGTTTAAGACTCTCATTGGTGTTATGTCTGTATTCTTTTTTTGTGTGCTGCAAAATGGCAAAAAGCATTTCACTTCACTACACCTAGGTGTATGTGAATGTGACTAATAAAAATACCTTTGATACCTTTGACCTTTGATCCAGCAGTCTTGTCTTTATACCACACAATCTCCATAACTTGATAAGTTACAAAAATCATTATCCTCATGGACTTGGTCAGAATCTCTCTGCTTTCCCAAAGCAACGCGAAGTGGCTACACCCGGAACTCGCCACAATTTCTTGCGACTTGGGCAAAGCTGTTGCTAAACCAAGCTGTGATCCATTCCAATCGGATGTATTCCATGGTAAATCGGTAGAAGTTTGTCGGAGTTGATGGAGCCTTCCTTAGTCTTCTGAGAAAGTAGATGTGTTTGGCTCTTTCAATATTCATTGTGGTTAGTCTAGGAAAAATTGTTGGTGGTATTTATGCTGAGGAACTTGAAGCTCTCAACCATTTCCACTTCGGCCCCACTGGGTTAGAAGAAACCGGAAATACAGTTGAAGAACCCATGCAATGCCTTTCCCTCAGGGAAATATGTCTGTCCTTACTATGATCATATTTGTCTCCATTCTTGTGGGTAATCACAATTACAGCGTGTCTGAGGTCTAAACGTATGTCCTCCTCTTCCTAGCTGTAAAAGATCAGGATGTGAAATTGTGACTGATATTCCTCCCTATCAAGGTCTAAAACTTCAGCAGAGATGTCTGCTTCCAAGGCTTTGTTACTTGTCAGTTGACACATGGCCTTTTTGGTCACTTACTGGTCAGGGATTCATGTCCATAAGACATAAGAGGACCCATCAAGTTTACTCCGCCATTCAATCATGGCTGATCTATCTCTCCCTCTCTACCCCATTCTCCTGCCCCCCCCCCCCCCCCCACCCCAACCCCCCACCCCCACCCCCTCCCCGTAACCTTTGACACTCTTATTAATCAAGAACCTATCAATCTCTGCCGAAATAATACACAAAGACTTAGCCTCCACAGCCGTCTGCGGCAATGAACTCCACAGATTGACAACCTTCTAGATAAATAAATACCTCCTCATCTTTCTAAAGGTATGTCCTTTTTTTCTGAGGCTGTGGTCCTAGACTCTCCCACTAGTGGAAACATCCTCTCCACATCCACTCTGTCTAGGCCTTTCATTATTGGATGAAGGTATGACTGGGAAGGTAGTTTGCAAAAGAATAGTTTTGAAGGAACTCACACATCGGACAGAGTCACATCCGAAGTGCTTGGACAGAAGCCTTGACTTTCGTCAGTTATCTCTGCCCTTGCTGTTCACTTCAGTTCTTAGCTACCAGCTAGGTGGCCCTTAGGTATTTGAGCCCTGGATATTCCTGACAATGCTGAGGAATTCATGCACATGACCATTATCAGCAAACTGATAGACTTCCTGGATCCACCATCTCTTCTTAGGGTCATGGGCTTCTGTTGGACCTCAGCTTTCTTATTGATTCTCGAGCTGTTTATTTTCCTTTGAGACAAAGCAGAGTTTCCAATCCAAGAATCTTTGTGTTTCCAGTTAATTCATTCTTGGATCTCCCAGTGATACTCATCAATGAAGCTCAGGTATGTCAGAATATCTCTTGACATTTACTAATTATGGTGGACTCCAGAGTGAACACTGCGGTTGGCACTGATCAGGTTGGCTGTGAGATGTTGTCTGAGAAGAATTATCTTTGTGAACTGCTTGAGAGTTTCAACAATGATCATCGTGGCAACATTCATCACTGTTGTTTAGGAGCCAGGCTGATGGGAGTGTGTGTGTGTGTGTGTGTGTGTGTGTGTGTGTGTGTGTGTGTGTGTGTGTGTGTGTGTGTGTGTGTGTGTGTGTGTGTGTGTGTGTGCTCGTGTGTGTGTGTGTGTGTGTGTGTGTGTGTGTGTGTGTGTGTGTGTGTGTGTGCGTGTGCGTGTTTGAGTGTGTGTGTGTGTGTGTGTGTGTGTGTGTGCGTGTGCGTGTGAGTGTGCGTGTTTGAGTGTGTGTGAGTATGCTCGTGCGTGTGCGTATCTGTGAGAGAGTGTGTGAAAGTGTGTGAGAGTGTGAGAGCTTGTGAGTGTGTGCATGTGTGTGGGTGAGAGAGTGTGAGTGCGTGTGTGTGTGTGAGTGTGTGTGTGTGTAGTGAGTGTGAGTGTGTGTGTATGCTCAGTGTGTGTGAGAGTGTGTGAGAGTGTGTGAGTGTGTGTGTGCTCGTGTGCGTGTGTGTGAGAGAGTGTGTGAGAGTGTGTGCATGAAAGAGTGTGTGAGAGTGTGTGAGTGTGTGTATGCTTGTGTGTGTGTGTGTGACTGTGTGAGTGTGCATGCAAGTGTGTGAGAGAGAATGTATGAGAGTGCGTGAGAGTGTTTGAGTGTGTGTGTGTGAGAGTGTCGAGAGTGTGTGTGAGTGTGAGAGAGTGTGTGTGTGTGTGCGTGAGAGAGAGAGAGAGAGAGTTTGTGTGTGAGTGTGTGAATGTGAGAGTGTGTGTGTGTGTCTGCGTATATGTGTGTGTGTGTGTGTGTGTGTGTGTGTGTGTGTGTGTGTGTGTGTGTGTGTGTGTGTGTGTGTGTGTGGCTGTGTGTGTGTGTGTGTGTGTGTGTGTGTGTGTGTGTGTGTGTGTGTGTGTGTGTGTGTGCGTGTGCGTGCGCGCGTATGTGCGCGTGTGTGCGCGTGTGTGTGTCCGTGCGTGCGTGTTACTAAACTAAACTAAACAATAATCTCTATTAATCAAATTATTGTTTAGCTTAATATTGACAAGTGAATGGTTGGAGTATATATCTGGGTAAAATGTTATGAGAATTTGTCATTTCATCATTGAGTTGAATATTCTGGTAAGGCGATAATTCTAATGCACCAGGGGCTTCACCAGTGGCATAGACCTCGTTTCCAACCTCCTGTCATTGCCACAATATTTAGACTGTTTCCTGCGCTCTCGTCTCTTTGATATTCCACTTTCTCTTGACCAATGCCTCCAAGCTAGAATAAAAAGTCAATGTCTGCTGCGGTTGGTGCCAGAAGGCATCCAAAACCTGTGGGATGGCATTCACCAGCAATGAGAACACCCTTTAAGGGGAGAAGGCTTCAACTGATGTGAATGCCCTGAATGCACGAGCAAGGTGTGGATCTTTATGGTGGGCCAATAACTTCAGGGATACAATAGAGTCACGCCACATGGAGATAAGACATGCAGCCCACCGAGTTTGTACCATCCATCAAATACCGATTAACACTGAACCCAATCTATTGTCCCCATTTCCATCAACACCCCCCCCCCCACCCAGATATACCTGATATGCCACATATTTACATTGGCCTACAGTTTATATTGGCCAATTAATCTATCAACCTGCATATCTTTGGGAAATAGGAGGAAACTAGAGCACCCGGAGAAAACTCATGTGGTCATAGTGATAAAGTACAAACTCCTTAGCCAGTACTTAACTCAGGATTGAACCTGGGTTACTTGAGTTGTGAGACAACAGCTTTAGCAACTGCATGAATGTCCTTCCTCCATATTTGTTAGGACTAGATATGATTTATTTATTTTTTATTTTATTTTATTTTATTTATTTCGAATCAGGATCGTGCAATAAAGTTCATATTCTGTGTACATCCTGCAATGGATACAATTGGTTAACAATGACAAATTATTATTATTATTATTATTATTATTATTATTATTATTATTATTATTATTATTATTATTATTATTATTATTATTATTATTATTATTATTATTATTATTATTATTATTATTATTATTACTATTCACATATTGTGATCTCAACATATGCTCTCCGTTGCTGATCATTTAAACTCCAATCCATGATCATTAAACTGTTCCACGTGCAGAAGTTGACAGGAGTCGTGTAACCTCTTCTGCAAACAGTCGATCAAGCTAAACATTTTGCCCATATTAAATATATATTTGATGGATTTTGGCTAATAAGAAGATAAATTTTACTTATCTGAGCTTGGATGTTATGTACTGGAGTAGAGATGTGATGTCCTGCAGTTAGAACTATCTGTACAAGAGAAAGGATACAATGTACTTGATCAGGCATTATAGACTGCAGCAGGAACGCCTCAAAGTGGAGCCAAGATATTACTCACTAGATTAGAGAGGCAGGTCCGGGCATTTATAAACTTTCAAAAATGTAAAGATCAATTAACATTTTCTAAAAATTATTTGAGAACAGCACTCAAAGCAGTCAAAAACACGATTATAATTTAAAGTATTTAATTCAATAATTGTAAATGATTCCTGGTCCTTGGCTGTTACATTCTCATTTCAACTGAATGTATCAACTCTTCCTCCACCATGTTTAACTAGGGGCAGGTTTTTCTTGGTAGATGTGCGAACTCAAAACTTGCCATAACTTGGCACCTTATCAGTAACATCCATGAGGAACCCAAGTCCTGAATATGGTTGTTTGCAAGGCAACCGGCATCAGTGGTGTTGAAGTGGAGATGGTCAAACGTTCAATGTACCTAGGCTTAAGAATCACAGTTTGTCCTGGTCTAACCGCATTGATGCTATGGTCAAGAAAGGAGGGCAACATCTCCACTTCCTCAGAAGACATGGGAAATTTGGCGTGTCTCGAATGACTCCGCCCAATTTTTATCAATGCATTCTATTGGGATGCACCACAACTTGGTATGGCAACTGCTCTGCCCCAGTACGCAATAAGGTGCAGAGAGTTGTAAAGGCAGCCCAGTCCATCACACAAACCAGGGGAGAGATTTAATCGAATTTGGAAATGTGACAAAATGGTTACGAAAGAGAGCTGGAATAAACACACATGGGTTCGGGAAATATATGTGCACCTTAAAAACAGATAATGATAATATTGCAGATAAAAATATAAGGATATGATGGACTTGCTGAAATCCAGGACCAGTTGATTTATCAAGAAGGGTTTCACAAACGTTGTGCGATCACGAAGGTTCTCCTGATTCTGCTTCCATTCCTTCTGATTGTGAATTTTGGTCACACTTCTCCTCTAATTGGGAAAGGAGAACATAGGAAGCCAGGAAATGTTTAAACAGTTCCCCTGATATCTGTTGTCAAGAACTATGAGGAGCTTTAATTAAAGCGGCTTATTTGCACTGGTCAGAAAATGCCTGATCGAGTCATAAAGACATAGATTCATAGAACGACATAGCACAGAATAGGGTCCTTCAATCCACCTTGCCCATGTCAACCAAATTGGTCTTCCGGGGTGGTCCCATTTGCTATGTTAGAAAACAGACAGAGTTAAGTCTCTAGTGAGCATTTGGATAGGAGACCTCCTCGGAATAAGAAGAAGCAGTAGAGGTTATACTTACCTTGTTGCTTCATGTGAACGGATTATTAATATGCAATGGACTGAGCAGGAAATAATCCATCAGTTTGCTCTGTCTGTGAAGCACCATCAGGTCACTCTGTCTGATAATGAGAGGTTAATACAAAGTATGTTGCAGCATTAAAAGTGTCCACATGGTCATCGGTATCTCCAATTGATCATGGAGAAAGCTGGCACGGTGTGGCGGCAATTAGTGCAGCTAATTCACAACTCAAGGAGTCCAAGTTTGATCTTGACCTTGCATGCTGTCTACGTTGAGTTTGCACTTTCTTCCTGAGTGCACAATTTTCCCCCAGGTGCTTTGGATTCCTCCCACACAATTAAGACATTTTGGCACTTTAAATGGTTACTGCAAATATCTGAGGACATTGTAGGAAACTAGAGAGGAAATTGCGGGAGGCCTCGTTAAAATTTACGAGTCATCTTTAAATACAGGAGAGGTGCCGAAAAACTGGAGGGTGGCAAATGTTGTACCTCTATTCAAGAATGGCTGCAGGGAAAATGCTGGGAACTATAGGCCGGTGATCTTAACATCTGTAATTGGAAAGATACCTGAGAGTATTCTGAGGGATGGGGTATATAGGCATTTGGATGGGCAGGGGCTGATTAGGGAGAGTCAGCATGGTTTTGTATGTGGGTGGTCATGTTTCACAAATCCGATTGAGTTTTTTGAAGATGTGACCAAAAAGGTTGATGAGGGCAGAGCTATAGATGTTGTGTACATGGATTTCAGTCAGGCATTCGACAAGGTTCTATATAGTAGGCTGCTCAGGAAGGTTAGATCACATGGGATCCAAGGAGAGATAGATGAATGGATAGAAAATTAGCTTCATGCAAGGAAGCAGAGGGTGATGGTAGAAGGTTGCTTCTCGGACTGGAGGCCTGTGAATAGTGGTGTGCCTCAGGGTTCGGTGCTGGGCCCGTTACTGTTTGTCATCTTCATCAATGATTTGGATGAGAACATACAAAGGACAAAGGACAAAGGAAAAAGGACAAAGGACAAAGGACAAAGGACATTTATTGTCACATACACCAATTGGTGTAGTGAAATTTGAGTTGCCATTTGCAGCACACCAATAAAAATAAGACACAACATTAAAAAAGAATTTAACATCTATATTACTAAAAGTCTGATCTTGACCACTTCCTGTTGTTCTCTATATCGATTTTAGAAAAAACACTGCCACATACGGCTGTGATTTTGGGCCATCTTACTCAGAGTCCCCCTCCGCTCATCAGGTGCCGAGGATTTTTCCCATCGATGAAAAATAAAAGAGTTATTAGTGTTTAAAAAATGTTGAGATTCTCTCTCCTGAAGGCCACGTCCCTTCCAGAGGGACTATAAAACCTGGAAGTGTTGAGTGCCTCAGTCAGTCTTTGCGAGAGGGTCACGTCTCTCAGTCTGAGTTGTGAATAACACTGAACACATGTCTACTAAACTGTGAGTGGTTTTACTGACCTGTCAGTGCCCTTAATGTGGTTTGAAAAAATAGTTTGGAAATGCTAAAGCTATGTTGCCTTTGATTTGGAAACGCTAAAGCTGTGTTGCCTTTGATTTGGAAATGCTAAAGCTGTGTTGCCTTTGGTTTGGAAATGCCAAAGCTGTGTTGCCTTTGGTTTGGAAATGCCAAAGCTGTGTTGCCTTTGGTTTGGAAATGCTAAAGCTGTGTTGCCTAATTAAAGTTGCCTTGCCTAATTAAAGTTGCCTTGCCTTCTATATAATTAAACGTCTAATCTTGACCACTCTTAATCCTGTTTGCGCTTTATATTGATTTTAGAAAAAACGCTACCACGTACGGATGTGATTTTTGGCCATCTTACTCAGTCCAACTCTGCTCATCAGGTGCCGAGGATTTTTCTCATCGATGAAAAATAAAAGAGTTATTAGTGTTTAAAAAATATTGAGATTCTCTCTCCTGTCAATCACGCCATGAAGGCCACGCCACTTCTGGGGGGAGGGACAATAAAACCCGGAAATGTGGGCATGGCTCAGTCTCTGCAAGATGGAGGAGGGAGGGGTCACGACTTGCTGTCTTTAGTGGCCTTGCACCCTGCTTGAAATGGTATGAAACTGCACTTGAATTTGGTGGCCTTGCACCCTGCTTGAAGTGGTAAGAAACTGCACTTGAATTTGGTGACCTTGCATCCTGCTTGGAATTTCAAGTAATAGCCGTGAATAAACTGCCAGCCCACCAGCCGTGAGTGAGTGAGCTGCCAGCACAACAGGCTTGAGTGACTGAGCCGCCAGCCCAAGAATCCATTCGGCCCACAATGTTCATACTAGTCCTCTGGAAACCAGTCACTTCAGCCCACAACACCCATACTAGCGCTCCAGAAAGCGATGTTTCAAAGTCAGCTGGAAGCTCCGCAACCACAGCTCCACGATGTTTTCAGCCCCGCAACTCGGGCGGGAGAAGCTTCCGCCGCGGGAGCTCCGAAAAAGGGTCTCCCACCAGGGACCCGCGAGCTCCCGATGTCACCGTTCCCAGGCCTGCAGCTGGAGCCTCCGAAGCTCCGAAGTCCGGTCGCCGCCGCACGCCTCCACAGCTCCCCACGCTCCGAGGCCGGCCAGCCCCACGATGGCAAGCCCGCAGGCTCCGCGCCTGGAGCCCCCAGGTCGTTCCGGCTGGAGGCCACTCCACAGTGCTAGGCCCCAATGACAACGGAGACCCGACAGGGAAAAGGTCGGGTCTCCCGTGCAGGGAAGATATTTAAGAGTTTCTTAAAATTTATTAGATTAGAATAGATTGGGTAGATGCACAGTCTCTTGCCCAGAGTAGGTGAATCGAGGACCAGAGCACATAGGTTTAAGGTGAAGGGAAAGGATTTAACAGGAATCTGAGGGTAACTTTTCACACAGAGGGTAGTGGGTGTATGGAACAAGATGCGAGAGGAGGTAGTTGGTAGTTGAGGCTGGGACTATCCCAATGTTTAAGAAGCAGTTAGACAAGTACATGGGTAGGACAGGTTTGGAGGGATATGGACCAAACGCAGGCAGGTGGGATTGTGTAGCTGGGACATGTTGGCCGGTGTGGCCTGTTTCCAAACTGTATCACTCTATGATTCTACTCATTAATGTAGGTTAAGGGTGAAAAGAGACAGAGGATATTAATGGACATGTATATGATAAGAAGTAGGGTAGCAGAAAAGTAGGAGAGGGGCAATGAAAATAATAGTTTTGTCTCCTGGGAGTGGTCATGGATCTAATGAGATTAATGACTTCCTACTGTTATTAGTATAAGAATTAATACTTCTTTCAAAGATTAAATCATATCTGCAAACAAGGATTGACTTTTCCAGATAGTGATCTTCTTTTTCTTCCTCTTGCGTATGGCGTGCACAGTCTAAAGTTGTAGGACAACTTGTTCTATTTGATCTAATTTGAGTGTGCACACCAGGTTGATTGCATTCGTCGAAACAGGGGGGACCACGTGAAGGTTGCAATCTTCCACCCCCAGATAGTGAATAGAGTAGCAGACAGGTGAACGTCAATGGACATTGTTTCAATGGACTTCCAAAGGCATTTTGATAAAGTCTCCCATGAAACACTTAAAGCTTGTAACCCTGAAGCTATGCTTTGGATGTGAAGAAAATTGATTAAGTGGCAGGTCACGGAATATAAGAAAAATATGCAGGTTCTGAGATCAGCAGGAAGTAACTTGCCGGGCAAATAAAATAGTAAGATTAAACGAGAACTTACCAGTTTGAAGTTTGATCTGTATTTTATGAGGAGTTACGATGAGGGATTACGTGAAGAACCCGCTCAGTGCGCAGGCGCGGCATACTTCCAAGCAGCGGTGTGGAATCACAGATAGACACAGTTATTTGAAGTAAACATAGTAAAGATAAGGAGACATCAATTTATTAGTTTGATCCATATAATGAGGGTGGGAGCGGAGGGCACGTAATCCCTCATCGTAACTCCTCATAATATACAGATCAAACTTCAAACTGGTAAGTTCTCGTTTAATCTTACTATTTTACTTCGGAGTCATGTGAGTGACTACGTGAAGATTTCAAAGCTCTGTGATTTCAAACCGTGTAACAGTTTCATTTCACTCACTGCCGAAGTTCTTGAGGGAGGAAGTGTTATCCTAATCAACCAATGAGTCTATTTGTAGAAAAACACAATGGTATTTTTTAAACAATAACAACAAAGAATTAAGTTGCTCCCCTGGGCTTAAATTAAATATTTGCAGTTCGTAAATCTTTACTGCAAATAAACCAGGTTTTGCCAACGGCTTATTATAAAATTTCTGAACGGTCTTTTCCCCCCCACCATCCTGCTATAGCTAGGATGTGGTCTATAGGCATGTCCATTCTTTAGCCGTCGACATGGATGCTGTCCTGGTGGAATAAAATTTGTACATGTTAGTGTTTATCCCAGCCGTTTCTAGCACCTGCTTGAGCCATCTCGCAATGGTTTGGCTCGTCACCCGACCATAAGGTTTTTGTGACTGACCCACAAGGCTTTTCATCTCCCTCGCATATTTTGGTTGTGTCTATGTAGGATAGTAGGTGAGTCATGGCACATAACCGTGGTTCTGGTGGGTAAGCCACGACTGGATTAGGTGTTCCTGGTCTGCTCTGTTTGATCAGTTGCTGGATAACGACAGATCTGGTCTGGAGCTGTGATCATGTTGTCCAGTCGCAATAGGTGTAGTGACTGGACCCTCTGAGCGGATACAAGTGCCATCAACATGAGCGTCTTTAGTGTAGCTTGCTCGAGGCCGGGGGATCTGGCTGGTGGCCATTCCCTGAGATATGTCAGGACCACACTGATATCCCAAATATGGGTATACCTGGGCTTAGGGCTTGATATTGTAAATGCCCTTCATCAGTTTTACCACCAGTGGATGGGATCCCATCGCCTGTTGTCCTGGCGCTGGTTGTTGATGGCACTGTAGCTGATCCCTACATCGTGGTGTAGATAGGCCAGGAACTCCAGTATGTTGGTGGCTGTAGCTGTTGCGTATGTCGTCCCTGTTTCCTGGCAGTACTTCTCCCTTTTTTGATGCTGGTTAAGTACTGCCTCTGGTGGATGTTCGAAGGGATGCCAACATGGTGATGGTTTGTTTGGACAATCCCAGTTCCAGGTAAGGTCTGTTCAAACTTGCAACCCAGGCGTTTAATTTTCTCATGGCATGGGTGTTTAGCTTACCTGGTAGGTAAGTAGCTGATAGCCAAATATGTCTTTCGACACACCATTGCCAAATCATGTTGACCAATTTGTCGCATGACAATGATTTTATGCCACCCATATGGTTAATATAAGCCATCACCGTAGTATTTATCAATTTGTAACCGAACATGCAAGTGCTGCATATTAGATACATATGCTTTTAAACCATAAAAGGCGCCCAACATCTCTAGATAGTTAATGCCCAGTGTAAGTAGTAATGATGACTCTAGGTTAGTCCATCTACCACCTGTGCTGGATATGGAGTTAGTCGCTCCCCAGCCTTGAGCACTGGCATCTGTTTTAGTAACTAAAGTAGGGTTAGTGATAAAGATAGGGCTGAAACTATGCCAAACGTTTTCTGCCCACCACTGTAGCTCTGATATTGCTTCAGTGAGTAAGTTCATGACACGATCATAGTGACCTGTATGTCGTTTTATTGCCTGTGCCTTTGCTCTCTGTAAATTTTTTGATAGTGCAAAGGTCCGAATTGTGTAGCCAGAAATGCTGCTACCATTTTCCCAATTACTCTTGCTACTTGTCGAATATCCTTTGGAATTCAGTTGTTTGGCAGTAACATATGTCTCCATTTTGAAATGTATATACTTAACAAATTTGTTTAGTGATGTTAAGTCAATGATGATGCGACAGCCACCATCTTTTTTGGTTTTAGTGAATATATTCGATACAAATTCCAAAGGTTCATGTTTGGTCTTTTCGATGACCCCCTTTGTGATAAGTCTCACCAGTTCAGCTTGTCCCTCACGTTTCTCTTTGACGGAGGGAGAAATACCCTTTGGGGCCATTGTTGAACTGGCGGCGTTTTTTCTGACATGAATTGTATTTTATATCCACTATGCTTCAAACCGGTGCAATCTACCTCCTGTTAGTATTAAGCCTCCACCTCCCAAAAGGTGATAGGAACTAGACCCACCTACCTCCATGGTTACGGGTATTTCCTCTGATTCCCTTTGGTCGGACGAGGCTTGCGAGGTGTCTGATGTGGCGTGTTTGTTGGGGGTTGGCGCATTTTCCATGGGGTCCGCTCTGGGCCCTGGTCTAAAAAAGACTTACGGTGAAAGTAAGCGGACCCCGAGCTTTCACCAGTGTTGAACGGCGGATGTTTACTGGTGGATGCGGCGGGGTGCTGCCACTTGGTGGTGTGTGTTTTCAGTTTGCTCGTTTTATACCCTGCCTTCCCGAAGAGCAGCCTGTCTGGCTTATCGGCTGGTGTTTTACACAGCCCGGCAAATCGAGGACTGATGGCAGGTTTGATGATTTCTTTCCGCAGATTATTAATTTCAAACTGCGTGTTACACAACAACGCGAGTGTATCCTGTTGATTGGTGGTCATGTCGGTGTTGTTTATAGAACGAGCAAACGAAGTGATGCCTGCTGTCAATAGTCGGAGTATCCGCTGCAGCTTTAGCTCGTGGTGCCGGATGGTTGCCCCAATGTGTCCCCAGATTTGGCTGTTCACTGCTGGTACTTTTTAGAGGTTCACAGTTCTCCGGCGCCGTATAAGTATCTAAAGCTTAATTAATCACCTGCCCCTGCAGAGCTCTGTTGGAAAGGTGATTGATACTTGCCGCTAGTTTAGCCTCTAGCGGTTCCCCTGCACGGGGTTTTGACACGTAGCGGCCCACTGCACCAAGCAGCTGTTCCTGCTCCTGCACCCCCTGCATACTCCCGAAATCTTCAGCCATAACCCCTTGTTCTGGACCAGCCCAGTCCTGGTCCCCAAAGCTATCCTCTGGAAAGGAGGATGCAATGGACAGTGCAGGAGGCACTGTAGAGGGAGTGCCTGACCTCCCTCTGCAAGAGCTCCCCTCCCGGGGTGCACCTTGCTGGAGCACCTGCTCCAAGAGCTGCTCCATGCGGCTCAGGCGGCTGTCCCTCCCCCTCCTGGGTGGAGAGACGTCCCCGTCCGACGAGTCGGATGCCACCGGCCGGTTGCTCTTCCGTTTGGCTTTGCCTCCAGCCCGCTGTTCAGACATTAGCGGAGCTGGACTCGGCTCGGTGTCGGGGATAGCGGAGCGCCCGGATAGCGCTCCTACCGCCTGTTGCTGCCCCCCCTTCTCCTCTTGCGGAGTTGGACGGGGGCAGATTTCTTTGAAAGTCTTGTTTTTTCTTTTCGCGAGAGCGCTCTTTCTGCGCATCTCGCTGGAGCTGCTCCAATAGCTGTTGGATGCAGCTCAGGCGGCTGTCTCTCCTCCATTTTAGGTAGAGACATGTCCCCGTCCGACGAATCGGACGCCACCGGCCGGATGCCTGTTCGGATGGCTAGATATCCAGCCCGCAGTTCAGGCACTAGCGGGACTGGGCTCGGCGCGGTGATGGGGATAGCGGAGCGCCCGGTTCCTACCGCCTTCTTCTGGAGCTTTTGCCTTGTAGAAGCGAGAGCGCCCCTCAAGCAGCGCGTCTCGCAGGCACCTGCTCCGTGAGCCATTCCAGCGGCTCAGGCGGCTCTCTCTCCACCCGTGCGGGTGGAGAGACGTCCTGTCCCAATCGGGAACACCGGCCGGCTGCCTCTTCGGGTGGCTATGCATCCAGCCCGCTGCTCAGGTACTAGCGGGCTGGCCTCGGCACGGTGTCGGGGAATAGGGGAACACCGGGTAACGCTCCTACCGCCTGTTGCTGCCCCCCTCCCCAACGGGAAACCGTTCCTCCTTGAACGGGGGACAGTTTTGTTCCAGAGCCTTTTTCTCTGCCTGTAAAAAACACAAGCAGAAAAAAGGCTCACCTGTAAAAGAAAACCCGACCTCAGGGTACTCACCTGACGGTCCGGTTCATTCTGTAACGGGAGAGCCTAACTCCCGTTGCGGCCGCTGTTGCACTGCTGGCGTAATGCCGCGCCTGCGCACTGAGCGGGTTCTTCACGTAGTCACTCACGTGACTCCGAAGTAAAATCATGATGTACTTATAATCTGAGGTACTCTGAAAAAAAATCCCCATTTGCAAGTTTGCTGATATTTCAAAGCTAGACAATGCCATCAGCATTACTGTCAGAAGATTTATGTTACCAAGAAATATTAATAGGATCAGTGAATGGGCACTGTTGACCATATTACCTCTATAGGGTATCAACTAATGTGTCGAACAAATGACTGTAAACCAAGATTTAGTATTTTGTTCTAACTCAAGGCTCTCATGACTTTAAAGTCAATCATTTCAAGTTGTCACTCCTCCAAGGGCAGAATAAATAAAACACATCTTCGTTCTTTATCAGGCTAGAGATTTCTAAATTGCATTGCCTGTTCATATCTACCTCTCATTATAATTTTGCAAAATGTCCATTCCAGGCACCTTATCTTCTCAAGGCCATATTGCCTAGCTGTGAAGTTACCTTCAGCTCTGCTCTCACCAGATGTCCAGAGCCAGGGGCCACAGTTTAAGAATAAGGGGTAAGCCATTTAGAACGGAGATGAGGAAACACTTTTTCACACAGAGAGTTGTGAGTCTGTGGAATTCTCTGCCTCAGAGGGTGGTGGAGGCCGGTTCTCTGGATGCTTTCAATAGGGCTTTCAATAGGGCTCTTGAAGATAGTGGAGTCAGGGGATATGGGGTGCAGGCAGGAACAGGATACTGATTGTGGATGATCAACCATGATCACATTGAATGGCGGTGCTGGCTCCAAGGGCAGAATGACCTACTCCTGCACCTATTGTCTATTGTCTATTGTCTATTGTCCATCACGTGACCATTTTCATAGTGCTTCTTTGTTCTCCTGTTTCCAGCATTTCTTTCTAGCTCGCAGCTTACTCCCAAAGCTTGTCGGGATACTTGACATCAAGTCTCCAGTTACAGCACCTGTGTACCAAATGGATTTCCTCACATGAGAAATGTACAAGGTCTCTATTTTAGACCTTAGAACATAATTATTTCTATTTAGTTACAATCCAGAAGCAGTGTAGGCCAGACATGTTTTAGGAATCATGTATACAGATTATTAAAGTGCTGTGAAATGCTGGTCTTTTTCTCCGGAGATGAGAGCATGAGGTAAAGGTTCAGCTGCGGCTATTTAAAGCCCTGGCTAAATCACATAGAACATGTGAGCAATTCTGTCCATCACTCCTAAAGTAGGATATAATGCTCTTGGAATGCAACATGTTATTGGAATAATATCTGAACTCAATATTACATACAAGTAGACAATGCGTAGACTAGAGGTATCGTTGCTGGAATGTAGAAGGTTAAATAATAGATTGATCAAAGATTTCAAGCTATCCAGGAGAACTGACAGGATAGGGTGATTACTGCTTGATGCAAATTTGGGACATTGGAGGTCACTCTGTAAAATTTGGCTGCATCTTTCTACTTCTAGAAATGTAAAACTCTATTCTGCAACGGTAACTAAAACACAGTCAATTATTAATTTTAAGTCTATACCAGTTGGGCTTGTTAACCAAAAGAATGAAGGGATATGGCAAAAGGAAGAATGATGAGCCTGTTTAAAGGGTTGAACAACCAATTACAATTTCTATGGTTTTGTGTACCTTCGATATTCCAGCATCTGCAGTTCCCTTTTGAACACAATTTCTATGTTGTTGTCTTCTTTTGAGAGTTTCTATCATTTGATTGTTTCAGTGATATTTTGGCTTTGTGTTAAATATTACAACCGGAGCATCTGCAGCTGCAGGAGATGTGCTGGTGCAGATTTTCCTCTTAATAGAACAGTGCTTCAGTGCACGGGCAGAGTTGCTCCAAAGAAGCCAAAGATCTGGAGCCAAAGAACCATGCACTGAAGCAGGGATGTAGGCGGTGGTGCATGGCAGCTCTGTGATGTATTGTTATTAATGTTCAAATCCCCGATGCTTTGCTTCATATCAAGAATGTTCCTTACAACCTCGCTGGCAGATGGAGATGGAATACACTCAGCAGCTCCGTGGTGCTGTTGAGAATGAAAACATCAGAGCACAGAAATTGGATTTTTGAATGGGTGCTGAGCTTTGCCCCAATATCAAATCAGATCTCACCAAAATATCTTGAAATTGGGACATTGTCTTTAAGAAATCAATATAGTGATTGACCTCTTTTAAAAACATGTTTAACTTCCAGTTGTGTATTTCCCGGGCAGCAGCAATGGCATTTTAAGTGAGAAATGAGCCAGTGCTGAAATGGAGTGGGAAGTGGAATAGAAAAGCATGAAACTGAAGAGAGGGTAGAATTTGGAAAGAGGGAGGGAGGCTTTTAATAGCACATGAAGTATAGGAGACAGAGGGCACTCTTACAGTGGTGTCCAATGTCATTAGGTAAATGTACACAGTCTTTCTCCCAGGTAAATCAAGATACCATAGGTTTAAGATGAAAATGCGCTTTTGTACTGCCCAACTGGGCTGAGGATTTGTTTGGGATGGAGATCAGACAGGGGTTACAATTTCACCGAGTTTCATGGATAGCAAATATTTTAAACATAGCAAAATTCATAGAGAAACCAGTGGATAATTTATAAAATATAGTAAAAATATCCCAGTGAGGTATCTCAAACTAATTATGAAGGGTGTAAATAGCAACCATTTGACCCAATTTCTGCTGTTAAGTATGCATGTTAATGATGTCAAAATACAACGAGGAAATAGGATGTGTAACAAGAACTGCCTGATCAGATGTCCTCATGGGTGGGTGACCACAGATACTGGAATCTGGAGCCAAAAACGGAGAGCTGTTGAAGGAACTCAATGTGTCAGGCAACATCTGTGGTGAGAAATGGGCAGTCGTGGTTGGGACTTCAATAGGAAACGGGTGGAAGTATTTCAAAACAGGTGCAGAATTACTGTTAATGCATAAAGAATAGGTGTCAGTGGATTCAATGTCTTTGTGGAGAGACGATCAAATGAAATGTATAGTTGGAGACACAAATGGTTATTTTTTTATCTACATTTAATATTTCGTTCAAAGCAACAGGGCTGATGTTTACACTTGGCAATATTTTAATCAACATTATCAAATAGTCTTTGCGGTGGTAAAAAGCTGCACCTATTGGACTAATTAATTCAGGTAATTTCAGTTTCTATTAAAGCCAATGTCACTAGAGTGTAGTTCCAATCTATTGATGCATGTTATACTGCATTTATAAAATTATACAGCATGAAAATCACCCCCTTCAGCCCAACCCATCTGTGCAGCCCCTTCTAAGCTATTCCCATTTGCCCACGTTTGTCCAAAATTCCTGCAAATCTTTGTGTCCACCTATCTGTCCAATTGTCCATTTAACATTGTTATTGTACCTGCTTCAACCACTTCAATTGACATCGTGTTCCGCACTCTCCGTGTGAAGAAATTGCCCCTTAGGTTCCCATTAAATCTTTTTCCTCTCACCTTAATCCTATGATCTCTAGTTCTTGATTCACCTAGGAAAAAGACGGTGTACATTCACCTGATGATGTTATATACCTCTGTTAGAGTACTCTCTGTCTCATATTCTCGGAGGAATAAAGTCCTAGCCTGCCCCATCTCTCTCTATATAACACAGTCCGCCAGGTCCTGGCAACATCTCTGTAAATCTTCACTGCACCCTTTCTAGCTTAATGTCATCTCTCCTGGAGCAGGGTGACTAAACCTGAACACAATGCTCCAAGGGTAGCTCCATCAAACTCTTGTACAACTGTAACGTAACTTTCCAACAATTAAAATCAATTCCCTTAATGATGAAGGCCAGAATGCCAAAAGTATTCTTCAACACCCTGCTGCCTAACTTGTACTTCAGGTAACTTCCTGAATTATATCAGCTGACATTATCTGTTGTTCAATGCCTTTCATTGACTTAAATGATGGCTTAGGACGTGTATTACTTGGGGTGGAGAGGGGTGATAGCGGTATAAAGGGGAGGGTAGTGTCTTGTGTTCTGTGTCTTGTGTCTACTGTTTGTGGGTAAGTGTGTCTGTTTAGTGTTCAGCCATGAGCGAATGGCGGTGCGGGCTCGACGGACCTGGTGGTCTACTCTCGCACCTACTTTCTATGTTTCTATGTATTACAAGTTGAGGCTGGCAAATAACAAAGTCCATTCAAATTGGTCCACATATAATTTGATTGTAGAATTCCCAAAGCCATCTGTTAGAGCAAATTGCAATACAAATATCACAACAGAAGCTAGAAAAATCCTTGAGTATTATGTACATCACATGGAAGAGCATAAACACTGACAGGCCATAATATCAGCTGGTCAGTAGGGCACTTTGAATGAGTGTGGGACAGTGAGGTAGTGAGTCTGAAGAAGGGTCTCGACCCGAAACGTCACCCATTCCTTCTCGCCAGAGATGCTGCCTGTCCCCGCTGAGTTACTCCAGCATTTTATGTCTATCTTTGGGAACCAGCATCTGCAGTTCCTTTCTACACAGCTAATGAGATTTGACTGGCAAGTTTCAGGTACAGAAGGCAGCTCACCTGCCTGCCTTTTCTAGCATGTGATATGACCGCTCTGCTAATTCAATGGGAGACTTCAGTCTGACTAATGAATAATTACCAGGATTTCTTTGTAAGAAATTCATTATAATGATGAAGCTATCCTTCAGCTCCAGAAACAGTCGGCATGTTAACACTGAATTCAAGGCATATCACGTGTGCTGGAGACCGAAGTGCAAAACAGAAGATAAAAAAAAGATCATATAAAGTCAAATGCCCTAAATAGGCACCTGACCTTACAATAATGAAGTCACCCAAAGATGATATAATAATGTTGATAGAGGACATGGTGACTAAATTTTGTATTCTGGCAGAGCACTGTTGCTCACGATACATGTTGAGTTAAAGAACACAGGGCGGCATGGAGGCATAGTGCTAGAGTTACTGCCTTACAGCCCCAGAGACTCAAGTTCGATACTGACTAAGGGTGCTGTCTCTACATAGTTTGTACATTATCTCTGTGAATGTGTGGGTGTTCCTGGGTGCTCCGATTTCCTCCCATATTCCAAAGACGAGCAGGTTTTTAGGCTAATTGACTTCTGTAAAGTGTCCCTAGTGTGTAGGTTTGAACTAGTGTACTGGTGATCACTGGTCGGTGGGCCAAAGAGTCTGTTTCCACGCTGTATCTCTAAACTCTAAGATAACATAATGTAAGATGTTTGGCAGAGAGCGTGGATATGAAATTGATGCGTTTCCTATTGATAATGAAAAGTTAGTAAATGTGATGCACACAGTAAGTAAAATAGGAGAGATAACAATTTGAAGTTTCAGAGAGTGAGTTCAGATATTGATGCTCGGCCATAAAGAAGGGCAGTCCCCACAATTGAACACAGATGTCAGTGTGTGTAGGAAAGAACTGCAGATGCTGGTTTAAATCGAAGGTAGACACAAAATGCTGGAGTAACTCAGTGGGACAGGCAGCATCTCTGGGGAGAAGGAATGGGTGACCTTTCGGGTCGAGACCCTTTTTCAGACTGATGCCAGGAGAGTGGACAAGACAGAGATAGAATGTAGTCAGAGACAGTAATGCCCCTGTCCCACTTAGGAAACCTGAACGGAAACCTCTGGAGACTTTGCGCCCCACCCAAGGTTTCCGTGCATTTCCCGAGGTTGCAGGTAGTGGAAGCAGGTAGGGAGACTGACAAAAGCCAAGCGAAATATGAGCTGTTACTCCAATTTGCACTGGGCCTCACTCCGACAATGGAGGAGACCCAGGCCAGTAAGGTCAGATTGTGAATGGGAGGGGGAGTTAAAGTGCTGAGCAACCGGGAGATCAGGTAGGTTTAGGCGGACTGAGCTGAGGTGGTCAGCGCTTGGTCTCGCCGATGTACAGGAGTTGACACCTGGAACAGTGGATACAGTTGAGGTTGGAGGTGGTGCAAGTGAACCTCTGCCTCACCTGAAAAGACTGTCGGGGTCCTTAGACAGAGTCGAGGAGGGAGGTAAAAGGACAGGTGTAACAGACATTATTATGCCCTAATGCCTGTCATCCTGATTTTTCAGTCCTTAAAATTAATAGCCAGAGCACAGAAAGGAGCACAAATTGGAAATGACCCCCGTGCCCTTACATCCAATCTGCCATCTCATTCAGAGAGAGGCTCCTTGCCAGAACCATCAATCCATGAAACTTGCCCTATCAAATCAAAATGAATAAAGCAGTAAGGGCAAAGTCAGTGGAGCTGACTGAAGAGAGAATGCACGGACATGGAAAGCATGCTTAAAAAGCAAAGAATGTGCAGTTATTGGTTTCTATAGTGTTTCCAGAGTAACCTGGGACGTTGAAATAATGAACAGCAAAACTGATTGCATATTAAGTGGTTTCCAAATGTAAAGGGGAAAAGCTTCTTTGAGCAGAAGAAACGATCAGAAGAAAACAAATCACAGGCAAATGCAATAAATGTATTGCTATAAAATATAAAATATGATAAAGTTAAGTTCCATCTGTTCTTTTAAACGGGCATGAAAGAATATGCCAATATTTTGAAGAAAGTGTCCTCCTCAGCGTTCTGAGCCAATATTTATTCTTGAGGCAATATCAATAAAAAAGATTATCTGGTCATTATTTCATTGTTGTTCGCAGACTTTACTGTGTGCAGATTGGCTGCCATGTTTCATGGCTTAACATCAGTAACCACATTTCAAACATATTCTTTTGGATGCAAGGGAGGTTTTGAACATCCTGAGGCCATGTGTGTCTGTATTTTTCTCTTCACGAGGTAAGAAACTGGATTTCCATTCAACATCCACTTCGACAAAGATAGCAGCTGATGACAAAATTATTATTCACACTTGTTTGTGACCCATGGTTATTGCTGTATAGACTCCGGAGAATTCTTGTAACAATAACAGCTGTGAGTGTAATTTTGCTGAATTGCACAGCCCAGTGAGATTACTACAATCACTGGGTTCATTGCCATTAAAGGGGAATTCAGCCTTAATTAATTTGTGGCCATTCAACATCTGTCCATTTTTATATACATTTTAATTAGGTGTAGCTTATCAAAGTTGTAACTGACAGAGAAACAACATCTCAAACTGTTTTTTGTTTTATCTCCCCTCTCTCCCAGATTTTGATGCGTTTAACTCCAACTTTTTTTCCCCCTACAATTCTCTTCAGCTCTCCATATTAGAACTGCTTGACATGGGAAATTCTTCGCAAGCCTGTAATTACAGCCATATCTGCAGCCAAAATCGATACGCTTAATTCTTATTTAATGTGAACCAATCTTTAATTAATATCTCGTACCCAGGATGCGTAAAGGGAAATTCAACTGGAGTAATTTCTCGGCACTATGCAGCAGCTGTTTCAAGACATTACCAATGACTGAGAGTGAGTCACCTTCATAATCATTTAGCAGGGATAGGCATTTTATATGTGGAAAGTGGAAAAATGTAAAAGGCCTGGAGTCTTTGAAAGGAGACGCAGAGACTTTTAAACATTCAAAAAATATCTGGACAAATACTTGAATTACCACGGCATAGAAGGCTATGGACCACCTACTGGTAAATGAAATTGGTATAGCATTGAGATGCAAGAAGCTGGAGTAACTCAGCGGGTCAGACAGCATCTCTGGAGAAAAGGAATAGGTAACGTTTTGGGTGGAGACCCTTCTTCAACCAGCATCTGCAGTTCCTTCCTACACATTTGGTATAGCATTTGATAGTTGCCATGGATATACACGCTGATGGGCCTGTGAATGTGCTACATGACGTCATGACTAAAATATATGAAAAAAACAGTAGAGTTATTCCAAGCAAATATTAAATATTCTTATTGAAGAAACTCAACAAGTGTTCTTTTGCAACACTGCTTCAGTATAATGTGTACACCCAAGTTGATGTGCTCTACAGGAACTCAAGATTCAATCTACAGTTTTAGTGTTGGGCAGTAATCCTAATTTCAACCCATAAAGTAAATCCATTGTCATAAAATGTAAGTGCCATTTTCAATTGGCATCAAGGCTTCACGGAATTACCTTTGGGAAGTTGAGATCCCACCAATAGCAAATGCAAGACCACATGAAGCAATGGGCCTGCAACTCAGACCAATCAGGTTCACATTCTGCATTTATACTGTTCCCAGGGGGCAACTATTCCTTACAAATTTCTAAATTTAAGCCCTTCAGCCACAATGCGGTTACTGTTAATTCAACAAATCCTGACAGGTGTGAAGAAGCAATTTGCAAGTCAGACAAACCAATTACAAAAACAGGAAAATCAGCAAAATATATAATTAGACATCCCACCAAAAGGCTAAGATGCATTGGCTACCTCTGCTGTTTAAATCAAAGTAGGTAGTACTCTTAGGGAGGAGTCCTTTATCACCTCTGACAAAGACAACAAAACGGATTTTAATATGAAAAGCTCACTTAAAATGGAGGTGATTGTAGACGGACTATTGTTATATAAGGTAGACAAAAGCGCTGGAGAAACTCAGCGGGTGCGGCAGCATCTATGGAGCGAAGGAAACGGGCAACGTTACGGGCCGAAACCCTTCTTCAGACTGATGCAGGGTGGGAGGTGGGGGTGGGGGGGGGTCCTCTTCCTTTCTTCTTCCCCCCCACCCCCACCCCCACCTTGCATCAGTCTGAAGAAGGGTTTCGGCCCAAAACGTTGCTTATTTCCTTCGCTCCGTAGACGCTGCCGCACCCGTTGAGTTTCTCCAGCACTTTTGTCTACCTTCAATTTTCCAGCATCTGCAGTTCTTTCTTGACCTATTGTTATTTAACTCGCCCATACTAATGTATTCCTGGTCAGAGCAGATTGTGAGAGGAACACAACATGGGTGCATGTTTAGAATGTTGTCATCCATTTAACCACTTTGTTTCCCATCCCACTGGATGAAATTGAGAAAACAGTTGCTATATCTTCAGGAATACAATAGATGTGTGCAACAGTTGGACATAACAATTACATGGGATCTTTCCTTTAGAGCCAGTGCCTTTAACCCCACTGCATAATCCAAAAATTACCCCTCATTTAATTTCCCTAAATCAGATTATTTGGTGATTCGGATTTTTACTATTTCTGAGACCCAAATTGTGCCCAAATTGGCTGACAGTTTTTCTTCCATATAATAGCAATCATACAGCAAAGAAAGATAACTTAATTGAGTGAAAAGTGGTTTTGCTCATCCTGTGGGATGGGAAACAAAGTGGTTAAATGTGGTTGATGTATGAACAAAATATCCTTTTTACATAAGTGCATGATTGATTATTTGCATATCCTTAACCATGGATTTTATGATATTTTGTCATGAGCCGTGCCTTGATGAGCTCGGGGGTTATCAAAACTGGTCATAGCCCAGCTGAGTGTGAGAATTAGCTTCACCAGTTGCACTGAGAGTTAAAATCAATGAGGCGAGAGCAACAAAGCAGGCTGGTCCAATGTGCAGATATTCACAAGGCTCAGTGCAGGCGATGGAAACCTCAGAGACAGAAGGCCACTGTGGACTCTGACTAGCAAATGCAGCTAGATCATGAGATCATGAAGACAATGATAGATTTTCATATCACTCTTCTGGAGCCTGTACGATAGAATACGAGACGAGATGAGACGAGACGAGACGATATGATACGCTACGATAGAACTTTATCCCAGGAGGGAAATTGATCTGCCAACAGTCCTAAAACACAAGATACATGAAACAAAATTAAAGTGATGAGTAGAAAGCATTGGGGATGTGCAAAGATTTGGGGGGGGGGGGGGTCAGTCTTTCCCACGAAAGAATGGGGAGGAGTTGTACAGTTTGACAGTCACAGGGAAGAAAAATCTCCTGTGGCGTTCGGTCCTGTATCTTGGTGGAACCAGTCTGTTGCTGAAGGTACTCCTCATGTTGTCTAGTGTGTCATGGAGGGGGTGAGGTGTATTGGTGGTGTACAAAAATATGAGGAGAATATTTCTGTTCCGATATTGGCAAAGATTAGATCACGGGAGGCAATGGCACCAGTGGTGTTGGGTTGCTCATCCCCACAGGTCCCACTCGAATTAAAGAGCTGCCAAATAGCAGCCTGAAATATATGCAAAACTTATGAAAAATAGATTTAGAGATGTTCAAGATTCATGGCCTGGAAAATGTGTGGTCCACTAATTACTAGTGGAACCAGAGTAGGCTAATGGAACAGTGAAAGCTTTTATTCTATAAATTCCTGCAAATCAGGTCATACCTGCTCGTCTTTATGGGTCAACGCACACTCTCCAAATCGTAAACCATGAAATTGCTGCATAAATCCACCCTGCCTCTTGATCATGCAGTCACATCACAAAGAGAAGTGGACAGTGGCAGGAACCTATAATCTACTTCAACTAAGTGGTTATTGGAAATCATTAAAAAATGCTGGGACAATCTGACTTCAAACCAAAAAATGCTGGAAATACTCAACAGGTCACCTAGCATATGTGAAAAGAGAAAATAGGAATGTTTTATGTCGGAGACTTCCTTCTGATCAGGAAAAACAAGGGAACAGATTAGTAGGAAGGAACTGCAGATGCTGGTTTACACCGAAGATAGACACAAAATGCTGGAGTAACCGAGCATCTCTGGAAAGAAGGAATGGGTGACGTTTCGGGTCTCAGTCTGAAGAAGGATCTCGACCCGAAACTTCACCCATTCCTTCTATCCTGAGATGCCGCCTGAGTTACTCCAGCATTTTGTGTCTATCTTCAGAACAAATTAGTTTTCAGCAGCAGAGAAGATGGAGGGGAATGGGAAGAACGATGAGAATACCTCAAGTAGGGTGAGAATTAATGTCCTTTTCCTACCTCTATAATTTACATTCCTACGATGTGTAGATACAAAAGTGTTGCAGGAAACAAATCTTCCTGTAGGATGCTCTTGAGCTTTGCAACAACCGGATGTGGATAAGCTCCTTCTGGCAGCAAAGCTCAGCATGTACAGCATTTCTGGATGATAGAACTTGCTGCAACCTTGTACCACCCCACCCCTACTGCTCTGATGCTCCATTCCATGTCAGCCACCTGCAGCTTCCTTTATGGTACAACTGTGTTATGGTAACCTTTATTATTCAGTTAACACTCATTATTTTCCCTTCTCAAATCCAACAGGAATTAGCCATGATGGTACTCACCATATGCTTCTCCCTGTTACCTGTGTGAATACTAATTATTGTCGCTAAACTGTGGTCCAGAGGGATCTCTGAGAGCAGCTGAGATCATCAGATGGTTCTTACAATAAGGTTTTCCAGGCCTTCAACTACCCTGATAAAGTGCTCGGACATCTCATGTCCAATATCCTGGAGACTTTCCTGAGAGTACCCTACCTCCAAACCAAACTAAATTCAAATCAGGGCTCCAATTGTAATATGGAATCCAATGTAAGTATGTTAATAATGCCCCACTCCCTGCATCCGGGGTCTTGGGTCCTCTGCTGTTCATGGTTTAAACATGATGGTAGTCAGATTTTGTGTGTTTTGGGATTTACATTCACCCTGAATCGCTCCCACCCATGATGGGGGAAGGGTTAAATTAATATGGAAATATAATTGCAGGAGAAAGTTCCTCAATGTATTCCGCCCACTTAGGTTTTAAATCTTTTTTATTACCTAAATGATTTCCATACTTGTTCTTAAATTCAGTCATTTGTTTCAATTCCCTTCATCCATAAGTTCAGAAGGGCGGAATTTAATACCTTGTGTTGGAGTAAAATGGGTGATAGAGAGAAATAATTTCAATTTAAATTGAGGAAAGATGTACAATAGGCAGTGGATTTCATATATCTGTCTGTCATCTTATCACACATTTTACATAAAAGCAAATAACTGTGCCTTTAGATTCTCAGATCCTATGCTTTGTTCCTTGCTACTGTCAATGTTACAGGTTAAATATGGCGAAAATAAATTACATGTGTACGATGAAGCCCCAGGAGTAGATAATGTGTTGCTAATGCTGCCTCCACACTGGGCATTGGTACTGTGTATCTCTTTAACGCTGAGGTTTGCTCAGCACCTGTTACATTTGGTGGTGTCCAGATGCTCGGATGGTTGAGAGAATCTGTTTGTCCACCTGTTGTGCAGCAAGGTCATGAAGCGTCTGAATACATTGCAAATGAAGATTAACTCAATAGTGTCCTTTACGAATAATGATATGATTTCATATGCTACGGTTAATTTGATGATGGCACATTCACCCTGTTAGGTTAATGCTCCATTTCAGAGATTTAAATTTTTTTCCTATACAGGTATATGTCTTTTTCTGTGGGGGATTTTTTGTTTTGGCCTTGATTTAATTTCCACTGAACCATTCACAAATCCTTCACTTTGTGGTCATGTTGACAACATGGCATACGGTGACAATTATGAATGACACATAAAACATTAAACGTTAATAATAAAACATTATTAATTAAACATATGAATTAAATAAAATACCTGAGCAAAAGGAGACTACAGGTTTTTGGTTATTGAGTAGAGCTGCTACTCGTGGAAAAAAACTGTTTTTATGTCTGGCAGATTGATAGTCTGGAGTCGCATTCCAGAAGGAAGTGATTCAAAGAGTTTGTGGCCAGGGTGAGAGGGGTCAGAGATGATCTTACCTGCTCGCTTCCTGGCCCTTGCAGTGTACAGTTCGTCAATGGAGGGAAGGTTGCAGCCAATAGCCTTCTCAGCTGATCGGACGATTCGCTGCAGCCTCCGGATGTCGTGCTTGGTGGCTGAGCCAAACCAGACCATGATGGAGAAGGTGAGGACAGACTCTACGATGGCCGTATAGAATTGGATCATCATAGCCTGTGGCAGATTGTGGTTCCTCAGCTGCCGCAGGAAGTACATCCTCTGTTGTGCCTTTTTGACTGTGGAGTCGATGGTAGCCCCCCATTTAAGGTCCTTGGAGATGATGGCTTCAAGGAACTTAAAAGACTCCACAGATGTGACTGTGGTGTTGTTGATGGCGAATGGGGTGAGGGGGAGGGGGATCTCTCCTAAAGTCTACAATCAATTCCACTGTCTTAAGAGCATTGAGCTTCAGGTTGTTGCGATGGCACCAGGGTGCCAACAGTGTCACTTCCTGTTTGTAGGCAGATTCCTCCCCATCCTGGATCAGTCCAATCAGGGTTGTGTCGTCCACAAACTTGAGAAGCTTAACAGAGGAATCAGAGGAGGTGCAGTCGTTGGTGTAGAGAGAGTAGAGAGGAGAGAGTATGCAGCCTTGCGGTGCTCCTATGCTGAGGGTCTGCGGGTCCGAGATGTGCTTTCCCAGCCTCACATGCTGCTTCCTGTCTGTCAGGAAGTTGGTGATCCACCGACACAGGGTTTCAGGAACAGTCAACTGGGAGAGTTTGGAGTGTAGTAGCTCTGGCACAATGGTGTTGAATGCAGAGCTAAAATCAACAAACAAAATCCTCGCATAGCTCCCCTGGCGGCCAAAGTGCTGGAGGATGAAGTGTAGGCCCAGGTTGGCTGCATCATCCACTGATCTATTGGCCCGATATGCAAATTGCAGAGGGTCATGCAGAGGGTTTGTGATATTTTTTCATTTTGGCCATCACAAGCCTTTCAAGGGTCTTCATGACTACAGAGGTCAGTGCGACAGGCCTGTAGTCATTAAGATTAGTAATCCTTTCCTTTTCGGGTACAGGGACAATAGTGGAGGCTTTGAAGCAGGCAGGGGCAGTACAGGTTTGCAGAGACTGGTTGAAAATGCTGGAGTGCTGGAGTAACCCAGCATAATATTTTTAACCCCTATGCCATTTTCTCACAAGCTTTGATTCTCTTAATATACAAAATCCTATCAATCTCTGTCTTGAATATGCACAGTAACAGAACCTTCATAACCGTGGTTATTGAATTCCTCTGGGTGAAAACATTTATTTTTATCTCTGTTCTGAATGGCTGACAATAGTCTGCAGCAAAGACCACACACACCCACCACTCCCCTAGGTTAGTTTAATTTAGTTTAGAGATACAGCGGGAAAACAGGCCCTTCGGCCCACCGAATCCACCCTGATCAGCGAACCCCGCACATTAGCACTACCCTACACACACTAGGGACAATTTTACATTTACACCAAGCCAATTAACCTACAAACCTGTACGTCTTTGGAGTGTGGCAGGAAACCGAAGATCTCGGAGAAAACCCACACTGGTCACGGGGAGAACATACATACGCCGTACAGACAAGCAGCCTTAGTCGGGATTGAACCCAGGTCCCTGGCGCTGTAAAACAGTAGCTCTACCGCTACGCCACTGAGCCACAGGGTGCACACCCCCAACCAAGGGAAGCATCATCACCACATCTTCCTGTCAAGCCCCGTGGAATGTTGTGTTTTAATGGCTGTGAAAGGCATCTGATCTGTGGCCCAAACTTCTCTAAAGCTGTATTAGAGACATGTAGAGAGTTTTACAATCGATTCTGCAAGAATACACGAAGCATGTAATGGATAGATTTGTTCCCAGGAACGACAGCCGTATAAATTCTCCTGTCATGTCAAGAGTAGGAATGGGTGAGAAACAGGATTAGCTCGTTTCCGTGGGTTTTGAGTTGTGGCTGCATCTAGTGGTGTATTACACATGGTGGCAATGACAACCAGCTAGCTCTATGAATATCATTGGGGCATACATGTGATAACAGTATTATAACTTTTTTATAACCATATAGAGGAGGTGTATGGGAGTAAGCTAGCTGATGCAGCATCTGAGTGTGGAAATATTAAGATAAATGGCGTTGGTGGTTGGGGCAAGTGGACATGAGCACAAGTTAATTACTGTTAGAAATGTTTGCTGAATTGGAGTACATTCCTTCTGCTCGTTGCCTGTATCACCTGAATTCTGTGGGCAATGCTGCCTGTTTCTTCATCCCAGCCCTTCTCACATTCAGCAGAAAATCCAGCAATGACTCACAAACCCTGGCAGCCCATGTGATGATCAGATTACTCAGTTTGTTTCCTTCTGTTCTTCATTTTTAATCCATTGCCCTCTCTTGCATCCCTCAACATGACCTTCACAGGATGATTGGGGATCAGGCAGGTCCACGTCACTTAGCTCAGTCTAAAGAAAAGTTTCCCTCTGAAGACATCATCTATTTCTTCCCTCCACAGATGCTGCCTGACCCGCTGAGTTCCTCCAGCACTTTGCCTTTTTGTGTCTACACATCACAGCTGTCCACCTGCATTGTGGGTGGCACAGTGGCGCAGCAGTAGAGTTGCTGCCTTACTGCGCTTGCAGCGCCAGAGACACGGGTTCGATCCATACTACGGGTGCTGTCTGTACGCTGTTTGTACATTCTCCCCGTGACCTGCGTGGGTTTTCTTTGAGAACTTTGGTTTCCTCCCAAACTACAAAGACGTACAGGTTTGTAGGATAATTGGTTTGGGTTTGTTTACTTGGTATAAATGTAAATTATCGCTATAGTGTAGGATAATGTTAATGTGTGGGGATCACTGGTCGGCGCGGACTCGGTGGGCCAAAGGGCCAGTTTCCGCACTGTATCTCTAAAACTAAAACTAATTGCAGACCTGGAAAAGTGTGTGCAAAGCATTCCCATTAAAATTCTGGCCCATCCCACAATTTTGGAGTTTATCAGCCCCCATTTTGCATCATACTTCATTCCCATGTCCACCTTAATGTTAAGCCTTTTCAATCATGCATCTTTGAAGGGAGGTCAATCAGTTTGTTCTGTCTATGTTGGATTTTACAAATAATAACCAAGTGTTCCCATCTTTCCCCTTATCACCACAGCTTTACTAAATGGTCTATCTGCAGTAGATATCAAATTCTTCCCTGAAAGTTAATGTTAAATGTACTTACGAACATGGGAACATACGAACTAGAAGCACAAGTTCGTCAATTGCCTCTAAACCTGCTCCATTATTTAATACGACCATAGCTGCTATGATCATAATCTCAAGTCTGCATTCCTGTTTACCCAATTTATACTTTTGACCTTTTGCATACCACGTCTATCTATCTGTACCTTCAAAGACTCGGTAAGAGGATGTAGTAGAAGAATTGGTTATCATGGAGTTATTTGATCTTGAAGAGATTGGAGCGGGTGAATTGTTCTTTGAACAGACATATTAAACAATATGAGAGACCAAAGTATTAAAAGTGACCCCATCCATAAAATAACCTGAGACTTGCAGATCTGACAAGATCTAATTTATAGATATTGTCAAATCTACATCCACAACACATATACAAAATATCCATAGGCCACCAAGTGCAAAGAAAATAAATCAATCAATCCTGTTGACCTCACTGTAAAGTGTTTGCCAAAAATACTTAATGCAAGATTAAAAATGAAGCAAATTAAGATCTAACAATGATCAAATATGGTGGTATTCATGCCTCCGACGCAAACTGTTGTATGCCAGGTGAAATAATTCAATATAAAACTGTAGTATGAAGCACTGTTAGATGTGCGAACCTTTAGATGAGGCATTGAACCAAAGACTCAGACATTTCTCTTGGACAGTGTACTAAAAAGCTGACACAAAGCTGGGTGGTAGTGTGAACTGTGAGGAGGATACTATGAGAATGCAGGGTAACTTGGACTGGTTAGGTGAATGGTCAGATGCATGGCAGATGCAGTTTAATGTGTATAAATGTGAGGTTATCCACTTTGAAAACAAAAACAGGAAGGCAGATTATTATCTAAATGGTGTCAAGTTGGGGAAAGGGGAAGTGCAATGGGATCTGGGGGTCCTTGTTCACCAATTAATGAGAGTAAGAATGCAGGTACAGCAGGCAATGAAGAAAGCGAATGGCATGTTGGCCTTCATAACAAGAGGAGTTGAGTATAGGGGCAAAGAGGTCCTTCTGCAGTTGTATAGGGCCCTAGTGAGATCACACCCGGAGTATTGTGTGCAGTTTTGGTCCCCTGATTTGAAGAAGGACGTTATTGCTTTTGAGGGTGTGCAGCGTAGGCTTACAAGTTTAATCCTGGGATAGCGGGACTGTCATATGCTGAGAGAATGGAGCAGCTGGGCATGTATACTCTGGAGTTTAGAAAGATGAGAGGGTATCTTATTGAAACATATAACATTATTAAGGGTTTGTACAGGCCAGAGGCAGGAAACATGTTCCCGATGTTGGGGGAGTCGAGAACCAGGGGCCAATGTTTAAGAATAAGGGGTAAGCCATTTAGAAAGGAGATGAGGAAACACTTTTTTACACAGAGAGTTGTGAGTCTGTGGAATTCTTTGCCTCAGAGGGCGGTGAAGGCCGGTTCCCTGGATACTTTCAAGAGAGAGCTAGATAGGGCTCTTAAAGATAGCGGAGTCAGGGGGATATGGGGAGAAGGCAGGAACGGGGTACTGATTGGGGATGATCAGCCATGACCACATTGAATGGCGGTGCTAGCTCAAAGGCCTAAATGGCCTACTCCTGCACCTATCGTCTATTGTCTAAAATGATGCTTCAATAAGTTATTGGTTGGGTACAAACATTATGTTGAAGAAATTATTTCATTAACTAAACGTAACAAAACATAGAAAAGTTTAGTAATTACAGTTATTTGCAGTTGCATTAGCAAATGTTGTATACGTGTATACTATACATATAAAACATTTGTAAGAATGAAATATAGTTTTCATGAGGAGTAAAACAACATTTCTCAAGAGAAGTAAAAAAATTCTTGCAATTTAAAGATTACATAATCAGAGAAAACAACGTTCTTTTACATCATTAGGAGGAATACGTGGTTTTCATATTTCTTCTGCTATCAGGGATGTATAATGACAACAAATGTGAAAGTATTTTTTCTCAATACGCTTCGTAGTACTTGTGATTCTGGTCTAAAAGAGAAGTATGTTCAATTAACACAGAATCTGAAGAAAACAAACAGTTCTGAAAAGGAAACAAACAAAGTTCCACGTTCTTTAGTCAGAGGGTAGTGAATCTGTAGATTTCATTGCCACAGAAGAAGTCAGTGGATATTTTTAAGGCAGAGATAGTTAAATTCTTGATTTATACAGGTGTCAGTGGTTATGGGGAGAAGGCAGGAGAATGGGGTTAGGAGGGAAAGATAGATCAGCAATGATTGAATGGTGGAGTAGATTTGATGGGCCAAATGGCCTAATTCTATTCGTATCACCTATGACCTTATGAATTATGACATGACTTATGACCTTCCCACGTCCCTTTTGCTATTGGGAACAATAACTAATTGGAATGTAACTGCTCTTTTAGCCTCTGACATCACTTCCAAACATGGCCTAAAGGAGAAGTTTCTTGCAGTGGGAAATGCCTTTCTTTTGTATGGACAATCAAACAAATTCTGATCACATGACAACCAGCTTTATCTCAACAATTTACCACATTCTTATCACAATAGTTATTACTGTATCAGTAGATTTTACATTGTCAGTTGCCAATATAGTTAAAGATTCACAAAAGTCCTATTAAACTATGTTGAATGTACAATGGATATACAATATTGCTATTCTAAACTGATTTTCATTTTTTTACCATTTGTCATCGCAGCTCAGTGTCACATGTAAGGAGGACCCATATTTAATTTCCTGAAACGTGTTGCCAGTATTCTGATTGTAATTCATCATCTTGTGCTCAAAACTATTATGCAGAATGCCAGCAATTCAAACTCATAGTTGCTGTGCTGTGTTGGGTAAAGGCAACATAGTCAATTCCAATGTAGCCTCTGTCAATTGGGAGGCATTTCATTGGAAATCCCGAGCAGAACTAGACTAACCAGGAATTTTCTGGTTCTAAACTGATTAAAACATTCTTGCCACTTTCTGTTTCCTGTTACAGATGGTCATAAAAGCTCTTGTTCATGTCCACATTGCTGGAAGATTACTGTGTTCAAAAGTACAGCTAAGATTCCTGCATCATAAACTTGTCCGCAAGTTGGAATATTTCAATCATTAACAATAAAAATGCTTTAAAGGGACCCAAACTCATGATGGGGCCCACATAAACTTTTAAATAGTGCACTAGATGCCCTTTGCTAGTTGGAAATAAATACGAGGTTTATACATTATTTGTCAACAAGAAATGAAAGTATTGATTAGTACAGGTGTCAGAGGTTATGGGGAGAAGGCAGGAGAATGGGGTTAGGAGGGAGAGATAGATCAGCCATGATTGAATGGCGGAGTAGACTTGATGGGCCGAATGACCTGATTCTACTATTCCTCATGGCTTTCGACATGAAAATGAAGAGAAGGCATGTGTATTTGATATCACACGACAAAGTGTTTTGCAGGTTAACGCAAATATCAGTGGGCATACTGCAAAGAAATGGAATTAATTGGGAAGCTGTGATTGGTAGCAGAAAACAGTGGTAATGGTTGGTAATGTGAAAACAGATTGGGTAAAAATGTGAGTAAAAGTGACATTAGGATATATTTGATCGTCCAATCTTTTGAAACCTGTACATTGATTTGATAACAGTGTTTAACTTGCTCTATTAAATCTACAGCATGCACTAATTGTGTTTTAATGGGAAAAAGGTGAAATTTAACATTAATTAAATAGGTACTAATTTTCCAATACCATGAAACTTCCTCCTAGGATTAAGAATTCAAAGCTTAGGCCAAATGTTAAATCTTTCTTTCTTTCTTCAATTGCTGGTTAAGTAGCAATTATTGTAAAACATGCAAGCTCACATTGTGTCATCCTCATCTATTTAAAACTGATATTGAAGCACAAACATGAGTAGACACGGTCCCCAATGATGAAAACAGGAGAGGTTGTTGCATTAAGGATGACTCGTCTTCAGCATTGGTGCTGTGGGACTCATACATAAAGGTCTTAAAAAAATATCTCTCCAGACTGAAAAATAGTAATTTGTTTATGATTAAGAACACTGCAATCTGATTATTTTGTTTTAAATGTACTCTTGTTGAGCCTTCTTGTTATCAGAATTCTGTTTCTACGTTACAATTTAAGACATGTCAATGGCTTGATGCAAAGTGAGTTTTCACACACAATAATAATAATAATAATAAATTGTATTTATGTGCGCCTTTCAAGAGTCTCAAGGACACCTTACAAAAATTTAGCAGGTAGAGGAAAAACATGTAAGTGGAA
Organism: Amblyraja radiata; assembly: GCF_010909765.2. Lineage (NCBI taxonomy): Eukaryota > Metazoa > Chordata > Chondrichthyes > Rajiformes > Rajidae > Amblyraja > Amblyraja radiata. Next base: position 22,858,470 of record NC_045961.1, read on the forward strand.
TGAAATAAATAGTAGAGACATGACTAGTACACAAAGTAAAGACAGAATTCAACACAAAACACAATATGAGGCAATTAATGCACATATGAAAAGGGAGGGGGACGTGGGGCTAAGGATAGGCAGAGGTGAAGAGATGGGTCTTGAGGCGGGACTGGAAGATGGTGAGGGACACGGAATTGCGGATCAGTTGGGGGAGGGAGTTCCAGAGCCTGGGAGCTGCCCTGGAGAAGGCTCTGTCCCCAAAACTGCGGAGGTTGGACTTGTGGATGGAGAGGAGTCCGGCTGATGTGGATCTGAGGGACCGTGAGGGTTGGTAGGGGGAGAGGAGGTCAGTGAGATATGGGGGGGGGGGCCAGATGGTGGAGGGCTTTGTAGGTGAGGATCAGGATTTTGTAGTTGATCCGGTGGGAGATGGGAAGCCAGTGAAGTTGTTTGAGGTCTGGAGTGATGTGATGCCAGGATTTGGTGTGGGTGATGAGTCGGGCGGCTGCGTTCTGGACCAGTTGGTGTCGGTCGATGTAGGTGGAGGTGATGCCAAGGATGAGTGAGTTGCAGTAGTCCAGTCGGGACGAGATGAAGGCATGGATGAGTCTTTCAGCAGCGGGAGGTGTGAGAGAGGGTCTGAGTTTGGCAATGTTGTGGAGATGGAAGAAGGAGGTTTTAATGACATGGCGGATGTGAGGCTCAAGGGAGAGGGTGGAATCAAAGATCACGCCAAGGTTGTGGGCCTGGGGAGATGGGGAGACAGTGGTGCCGTCGATGGTGAGAGTGAAGTTATTGATTTTGCTGAGTGTGGCTTTGGAGCCTATGAGGAGGAATTCTGTCTTATCGCTGTTGAGTTTGAGGAAATTATGTTGCATCCAGGTTTTTATAGCTGACAAACAGGAGTTGATATGGGAGAGGGGGGGGTTGTGGGGGGATTTGGTGCCGAGGTGACAAACGTATCATAATTATTGCACTCGTTTCATTCTTGCAATAATTTGACATAACTTTTTATCAATGTAATTATGCATTTCTTTCCATTTTATTTTAACTTGACTAAATGTAACTTATATTTCATTACTGCTTGTCACATTTTTCAAGACATCATTCAAGATATTACTCAGGTGGTAAGGTATTGCATTTGCAATTCATGGGCTTGTCAATGTCATGTCAAATGCAGTTATCCCATTCTTTGATGTGATGTGATGCCCATTTTTCTTTTCTTTCTGGAAGTCACAGCCAGTATCTGCACTGTTCCTGTGGATATTTTGGTTTATCTGATCCGGTGTAGGCTAATAAAATAGACCCAGTTCCATCAGCATCACATGCCATTTTGCTTTCGATGGTATACAAGTTTGGAATTTCAAATTTGTTGCTAACTTGAGATCCACTTTCAAGTTACCGTTCACCACTGGATGGAACTGGGTCTATTTTACCATTTACCGTTTACCATTTGTTGGCAACTTGAGACCCCAGTAACCCAGTTTCTGGGTTTTCATAACTGCACTATGCAGCTCTCTCAGCAACTCCAGCGATGATGTTGCAGTGTTGGCTATCTTGCACTGGTCATTGTCTCAATATCTCACTGTTTCATGAAAAACATATTTCATTTGCTAAAGTTGTCTTGTACTTTCCCCAATCTCCAATAAGTCAACAAGAAAGTCCTATCAGACCCAGCTGATTGCGAAATGACCTGCTAGTCGTTAGCATTTTAAAGTGGTTAGACAGGGAAATAAGGATGATGTTTCCACTTGTATGAGAATGGAATATGTAGAGGGGTATGTGATCATCACTAAACAATCTTATAATGAATGCAGGAGAAATAATGTTCCTACCGCAGAGTGGTTGAATAAAATAAAATTGACAGATTGAAGAAACATTTAGTTCAAAACGTAAGTGAGAAAATGATATGCTAAGTTGATAAACTTTCATAAAATTGTCCAAGAAGGCTGGTATTGATTATAAACACTTTTTTTGCTGTGAAATTCTAAAGCCACTACAGATATTGTTCCCACACCCTGCGAACTATCATTGCTCATGCAATAAATAATCTCCTGTGAAGGACAATATTACGAAACAAGGATCCACTATTATCCTTTCTCTCACAAGCAGCCTACTCCAACGCATCAAACCTAGCAACTATAAGCACTCTGAAAATAATTAGTAATGCGGCCCTGGGCAGCATAATGCACCATGCACAACAGCCTCTCCTCCATGACTCCCCATTATGGCAGAGGAGGATGAATGGCAGAGCTAAAGACAATTAGAGAAAGGCAGCAGGAGGAAAGATTATCACATTTGAGGCAATTGTGTAGAAACATAGAAAATAGGTGTAGGAGTAGGCCATCTGGCCCTTCGAGCCAGCACCACCATTCAATATGATCATGGTTGATCATCCAAAATAAGTACCCCATTCCTGCTTTCTCTCCATATCCCTTGATCCTGTTAGCCCTTGGAGCTATATCCAACTCTCTCTTGAAAATATCCAGTGAATTGGCCTCAGTGGAGTCTTCTGTGGCAGAGAATTCCACAGATTCACAACTCTCTGGGTGAAAATGTTTTTCCTCATCTCTGTTCCCGATGTTGGGCGAGTCTAGAACCAGGGGCCACAGTCTTAGAATAAAGGGGAGGTAATTTAAGACTGAGGTGAAAAAAAGTTTTCACCCAGAGAGTTGTGAATTTATGTAATTCCCTGCCAAAGAGGGCAGTGGAGGCCAAATCACTGGATGGATTTAAGAGAGAGTTAGATAGAGCTCTAAGGGCTAGTGGAGTAAAGGGATATGGGGCGAAGGCCAATGAATGGTGGTGCTGGCTCGAAGGGCCAAATGGCCTCCTCCTGCACCTATTTTCTATGTTTCTATGTTTCTATGTCCAAAATGGCCTACCATTTATTCTTAAACTGTAACCCCGGTTCTGGACTCCCGCAACATCGGGAACATTTTTCCTGCATCTGGCCTGTCCAATCCCTGAAGAATTTTATATGTTTCAATAAGTTCTTCTCTCATCCTTCTAAATTCCAGTGAATATAAGCCCAGTCGATCCATTCTTTCATCATATGTCTGTCCCACCATCCCGGGAATTAACCTGGTCAACCTAAGCTGCATTCTCTCAATAGCAAGAATGTCCTTCCTCAAATTAGGAGAAATTAGGTGATGAGCAGATTGCAAAGTAGTCATCAGAATGCGACCATGATGATTGAGGGTGGGTGTCGCAAGATGCATGATCAGGGTATTGGTTACAAAAGGGTCTGCAAAGAACAAACATTAACAAAGAAAACTTTAAGATCTCCTATCTGAAAGAATGTTGGACAGCTCAAATTCTCTGGCAGCGTTCTCTGAGCCCTTGAAATAATATCAAAACAGGCTTAGATCCTTTGTTTAAAATCTGTTTCAGTGGGTAAGACTCATGGTATCCACTGCAAAGTACAATTTTGTCTAAGCAATAGGAAAATTAGTTTTTTACCATTTGACCTGATAACCCAGTTCTTCTCTGCACATGTGTGTTACGTGTAAGGAGGACCCACATTTAATTTCCTGATACATGTTGCCAGTATTCTGATTGTAATTCATCATCTTGTGTTCAAAACTATTATGCAGAATGCTAGGAATTAAAGCTCATAGTTGATGTGCTGTGTTGGGTAAAGGCAACATGGTCAATTCCAATATCGTCTCTGTCAATTGGGAGGCATTTCATTGGAAAACCTAAGCAGAACTTGCTTAACCAGGAATGTTCTGGTTGTAAATGTTTGAGACCGGTAGTGTTTTATGGCACTGACCATTCTCTTATTTTCTGCCTTCTGAAAAATTGAGGTGACAGAGGAGTCCCAGATGGATCAAACTGAGAACAAAGGTATAGCACAATCCCCAGCCGCAAAGATGGTAACAAACCAGTGTTTCTTGGATTGGCATCACTTTGTTTCAGTGTCTCTCTCATAGTCAGAAGATGATGAATTCAAGCCTCGCTTAATGTATCCTGTTAATTCAGCTCAATACTGAAGGGATGTGGGACTTATAAGTAGAGGCACTATGTGAAAAGGCAGGACAATTAAAGTGTGTTTTCTCCAAACTTAGGTGCATGTGAAAATACCTAGATACAGATTACAAGGTTTTGAGGGAGACACAAGAAATAGTTTAGTTTAGTTTAGTTTAGTTTAATTTAGATTATTGTCACAGTGTAGTGAAAAGCTTTTGCGGCATGCTAACCATTCAGCTGAAAGACAATACATGATTATAATCGAGTCATTCGCAGTGTATCGGGATAAGGGAATGACATTTAGTGCAAGGTAAAGTCCAATCAAAGATATTTTGAGGGTCTCCAATGAGGTAGATAGTTGTTCAGGACATGCTAGAAACTTGAGCAGAAAATCTGCTGGAGGAACTCATCAGATGAGGCAGCATCTCTGGACAAAAATGGAGAGATGATATTTTAGGTCGGGTTCCTTTTTCAGACTAATGGAGTAGAGGGGAGAAAGATGTGAGGGGATGGGGTGGGGAAAGATGAAGCAAGTGAGAGATGGGTCTAGTTGAGGAGACGTTGATTGTCCAAAGGAAGAGTAGAGTGAGTAACCAAGGCTGGAGGTGATGAGTGGAGAACACAAAAAGGCTGCAGATGATGGGATCTGATAGTGGTATCAGGAATGTGTAGGAAAGAACTGCAGATGCTGGTTTAAACCAAAGGTAGACACAAAATGTTGGAGTAACAGCGGTTCAGGCAGCATCTCTGGAGAGAAGGAATGGGTGACGTTTTGGGTCGAGACCCTTCTTCAAACTGGTTAGGGATAATGGAAATGAGAGATACAGACGATGATGCAGAGAGATAAAGAACAATTAATGAAAGATCTGCAAAAAAGTAATGATGATAAAGGAAACAGGCCAATGTTGGCTGTTTTTTGGGTGAAAACGAGAAGCTGGTGCGATTTGGGTGGGGGAGGGATAGAGAGAGAGGGAATGCCAGGGCTACTTGAAGTTAGAGAAATCAATATTCATACCACTGGGCTGTAAGCTGCCCAAGCAAAATATGAGACGGGTATGATGAAATGATCCTTAAACAACAAACAAAAGATTAGTTGGCCAAAGAGAATATCTAATAGAAAATAGCTGCAGATAGTTTAATCGCAGCACGTGTAGGAGCTACAATGAAACTGTTTATCCTGACATTTAAGCAGCTCAAGTGGATAAATTCAAGAGAGTTTGCTGTCATATACAGTATATGGTGAGTGTATGTGTTAGTGTGTGTGTGTGTGTGTATATATGTATATGTGAGTGTATGTGTGTGTGTGCGAATGTATGTGTGAGTGTATGTGTGTGTGTGTGTGTGTGGATGTGTGTGTGTGTGTGTGTGGATGTGTGTGTTTGAGTGTATGTGTGAGTATATATGTGTGTGTGAGGGTATGTGTGTGTGCGTGTGTGAGTGTGTGTGTGAGTGTGTTTGTGAGTGTGTTTGTGAGTGTGTGTGTGAATGTGTGTGTGAATGTGTGTGAGTGTGTGTGTGAATGTGTGTGTGTGTGTGTGTGAGTGTGTGTGAGTATGTGTGTGAGTATGTGTGTGAGTGTGTGTGAGTCTGTGTTTGTGAGTGTATGTGTGTGAATGTGTGAGTTTATGTGTGTGTGTGTGTGTGTGTGTGTGTGTGTGTGTGTGTGTGTGTGTGTGTGTGTGTGTGTGTGTGTGTGTGTGTGTGTGTGTGTGTGTGTGTGTGTGTGTGTGTGTGTTTGCGTGAGTTTGCGTGAGTTTGCGTGAATTTGCGTGAATTTGCTGACCAGCACTGCTTGAGATGCTGTGAAATTGGATTTGCTGGCCTGCACTCTGCTTGAAGTGCTGTGAGATTGAATTTGCTACCAACACTCTGCTTGAAGTGCTGTGACATTGGATTTGCTGCCTGCACTCTGCTTGAAGGGCTGTGACATTGGATTCGCTGCCTGCACTCTGCTTGTAGTGCTGCAACTGTGCATTTGCTGCCTGCACTCTGCTTGAAGTGCTGTGAGATTGGATTTGCTGGACTGCACTCTGCTTAAAGTGCTGTGAGATTGGATTTGCTGCCTGCTCTCTGCTTGAAGTGCTGTGAGATTGAATTTGCTGCCTGCACTCTGCTCGAAGTGCTGTGAGGTTGGATTTGCTGTCTGTACTGAATGATGACTTTTGAGATAAATTCTCAGATTTTCTTTGTTAAAATTTGACCACTAAATCTCTCTATATTAAAATTGGCTCTTTTTTTATGAACAACAAAGAGACATTGAGCAGCAGAACACAACAAGAGACACAACAAGAATGAACTGAACTTAATAAATCATCTTTAACATTTAAATTGTTGTTATATTTTAAGAGTCATTCACATTTTAAACTTTAATAAATCCTTTTTCCACTTGTCATGCCTGCGTGTTCTTCATCACAATGGGTACCTAATAGGCAGTAATGGCTGCACTGTCGGAGAGCCACTAAGAGTGCATGGGGGGGAGGTTGCGGGGATATGGACTGAATGCATGGGGGGGAGGGGAATGGCAAGGAGCAGAGTGGGGGGGGGGGGGGTGTGAAGGGAGGAGGGGAGACTGAGTGAACTGCCACCACACCAGCCATGAGTGACTGGACTGCCAGTCCACCAGCCATGACTTAGTGAACTGCCAACCCACCAGCCATGACTCACTGAACTGCAAGTCCAAGAATCCATTCAGTCCACAATGTCCATGCTAGCCCTCTGGAAACCATTCCCTTCATCCCACAACACCCATACTAGCGCTCCAGAGATCCACTCAAGGATAGACTTTCCTCTTCCATTGCTGTGATCTAAAAAAAGAGGAAAATGTCTAAAATTGATAGTCTACCCTCTCCCCTTCTCTCTCACAAAGTCTGTCACCTGCTTTCGGCAGAATTTCTGGCAGTTTCTGAGCTGCCAGCCCGCCAGGCCTGAGTTACTGAGCTGCCAGTCTGCCAGGCCTGAGAGACAGAGCTGCAAGGCCTCAGTAACTGAGCTGCCAGCCCAAGATTCCATTCGGCCCACAATGTCCATACTAGCCCTCTGGAAACCAGTCCCTTTGGCCCACAACACCCATGCTAATGCTCCAGAAAGCCCCCCCCCCCCCCTCATTGGCCAGCAATATTGGAATTGGTGGAGAGGTGGAATATTGCGTTGGGGGACAAGCCCTCCCATGTGAAGCTGGGACCCAAAGGGTCCCGCTTAGTATAGTAACTGTTAAAAAATAATTATTTTCAAGGTCAGGTGGTGATACTTTATTTGTACTTTTTACTTTGTACTTTTTACTCTGCAAGGGCATTGGAAGGCAGAGTTATCAGTCTTCAATGTGAATAGGATTGGAAGAGTCAAGGACTTCTGTGTTCAATATGCACCACTGCAATGGGAACAAGCAGAAACCTGTGTGCCAGATGTACACTAAAATCTGAAAAAAAAGAATGTGTCCTTATTTCATAATGTGAACAACTTGGTGTTCTTGCATTAATGAATGTGGGTTTGACTATTCAATCACTTTAGTTCCGGTGCCATAATGGAGAGTCCGCTTGTTAATTGTCTCCAGTAATTGCACATTAACCTTAACTCAGTGACCCCTTTCTTGCTTCCTCATCGGAAGGTTGCGGCCTGTAAATTAATTCTCACTTAAATATGAGCATGAAGCCACTGTTATTTGTGCCGGTAAAATAGGGATGTGACTTTCAATCGTCATTCTAATTAAAATGTGAATGCATAGCATGACTCAGAATGCTTCCTTTCCCTTAATTATGCAACATTCCCACTAATTAGTGCCACATTTGTGCTTATTATCATTAGGTATCTAGTTCTTAAAGATATGTGTGTCGAGCCATGGTTCAGTTCGAGTAATGCTGCTATATGTTAAAATGGTGAGTAAAGACAACACTGAGGAGAGCCAAGATCAAGATTCAAGATACATTTAATTGTCACATGTGCCAGATGGCACAGTGAAATGAAATTCCCATACAGCCATACAATAAAAAAATAAAAAATAAAATAAAGAACACACACTATAGAATTTGACATAAAACATCCCCACACAGCAGAATCAAAGTTTCCCACTGTGTGGGAAGGCACCAAAGTCAGTCTCTTCCTCCACTGTTCCCCGTGGTCAGGGCCTCCCCAAGCCCTCCGCAGTTGCAGCTACGGGCGGCCCGATGTCCAGGACCGCTCGCCGGGGTGATACAAGTCCGACGTCGGGGCTGCGGGACGTCCACAGCGGCGTGGACACAGAGTCGGCCCCCTCCTACCGGAGTCCGCGGCTTCCAAAGTCCGTAGGCCGCGCCGGGTGGAGACCTGCTGCTGTAGACCCTCTGCAAGGCGCCCCAGGACTCCACGATGACGGTCAGCGCCACCCGCGTCGGAAGCTCTCCGCACCAGAGCTCCACGATGTTGGAGCAGCGGCCCAACGCTCCCGAGCTCCAAACGGCACCCTGCCCCTTTCTCACTAACTGTGGACAATATTGGGGATTATCTCCTAGCCTCATACTTCACTGATTTCTCTGATCAGAGATTCCTCAGAATTCCTCGTTCCATCCCACAGCATAGCAAATAGTTGAGGGAGTCAAAAAGCTTCCTGTGCTGTGCAACACTGAGAGAGCCTAAGTTTGTAGACAGTCTCATGGACGGTCTTGCCTTAATCCTAGCGTGGGTTTAGGAGCCACAAAGAAAGTGGTTGTGTGCTCCTGGGAATGAAACAGTACACCTGGATGAATCATTACAAACACAGCCACTGATAATAAAGCCGGCTTCACAATGACGTCCCTAAAGTCAGAATCATTGTGCCTACATAACTGCAATGAGAAGAAAATTGTTTTCAAGGTCAGCAAGTGATATATTGTCTGAGGCTTTTTTTCCCCACTCTTCTGGTGCTGCCTGAAGAATGGTTTGCCTGCAATGGGCACTGCTTGCCTGCAATGGTCAGTCATTGCCAGCTGAAGGCAAGTTTGATTGAGGACATGGTTCATGGCATATTGATTTTTCTGCACAGGAAACCTACCAGCTCAAGAATAGCACGATGGCATTGAAATGACCCCAGCGGATTTTCCTCCAGAATCCAGGAAGTCCCATGACCAGTGTTCCCCAGCATCATGCTGAACATTTAAACAACAGGCACAAGATTCGGAGGCGCAGCGGTAGAGTTGCTCCCTTGCAGTGCTTGCAGCCCCAGAGACGTGGGTTCGATCCCGACTACATGAGCTGTCTGTATGGAGTTTGTATGTTCTACCCCTGACCGCTTGGGTTTTCGTCGAGATCTTAGTTTCCTCCCACACACCATAGACATACAGGTTTGTAGGTTAATTGGCTACATGGTATAAGTGAACATTTTCCCTAGCATGTCTAGATAGTGATAATGTGCAGGGGTCGCTTTTCGGTGCAGACTCGGTGGTCTGAAGGGCTTGTTTCCGAGCTGTATATCTAAACTAAACTAAACTTAGACTCCAAGGATGGAGAAGTTAGCCCTCCAGATACCTCAGGTCACACTCAATATGACATTAATATAGTAATGAGAGGATTGCCCAAATGCTTAAAATCATTCAGATTGAACCAAAATCCAGATTTCTGTCCCGGGTAATCCCATAACCTTTTTAAAAAAAAAAAATGGATCCCTTCTTTGCTAGTATTTATTAACAAGACAAATTATCTGGTCATTATCATATTACTCTTGTGAGATCCTGCTGTTCACATTTTGCTGCTGATATTCCTGCTGATATGAAATAGCGATAACAGTTCAAAAGTGTTTCATTAGCTTCAGAGTACTTTAATTTTTCCTGTGACTCTGAAGGATATTAATAATTGCAAGTTGTTTTTTCCTGTCTTTAATTAAATAACCTAATCATTTATTTTGCATTGTACTCATTTCAGTGTTTCAGTGAATCACCTTTTCATTTGGCTGAAGCTGTTGTGCATGGTTGCTGGTTTAAGCCGAAGAAAACTTACAACCCTGCGGTATGAATACGGATTTCTCTAACTTCAAGTAACCCTTGCATCTCCTCTCTCTCTGTCCCTTCCCCACCCAAGTCATTGTACTAGATTGAAAGTTGTCTTGTTGAGTCTCACTGTCTGCAACTCATTTTCACCCAGCACACAGCTAACAATGGCCTTTTTCCTTCATCATGTTACATTTTTGGCATTCCTTTTATTCATTTGTTCTATATCTCTCTACATCACTGTCTCTATCTCTTGTTACTCTTTCATAGAAAATAGGTGCAGGAGTAGGCCATTCGGCCCTTCGAGCCTGCACCGCCATTCAATATGATCATGGCTGATCATCCAACTCAGTATCCTGTACCTGCCTTCTCTCCATACCCCCTGATACCTTTAGCCACAAGGGCCATATCTAACTCCCTCTTAAATATAGCCAATGAACTGGCCTCAACTACCTTCTGTGGCAGAGAATTCCCCTGACTCTCAGTCTGAAAAAGGGTCTCGACCCGAAACATCACCTATTCCTTTTCTCCAGAGATGCTGTCCGACCCACTGAGTTACTCTAACATTTTGCGTACTTGTTATTGAGTGTTGTGCAAAATGGATTGTCTAAGCTTAGCCCATGTACAATCTCAGCAATAGTCCCTCCTGATTTATTGGTTCGTCGAAGAAGTACTGTGGCAAAGGTTGTCCAGAATTATTTCTAACTATTCACCTTAATTTGTAGCAAAATACCATTCACTTGCTTTTTTTTAATTTTCACACATGTCTGATTTGCTGCCTACTCCAAGCACTTCTGTTTATTTCTAAATTCTAGTATGCGCAGTATTTTGGTTTGGATTCTCTTTTTAATTTTCTCCTGCATGCAGTACCTGCCACAAGGCTGATCCAGCCCCCAACTAAGAGATATAAAAGTGATCTGAAGAGAAGAACATGCATTTAAGTGGCACTTATCATAACTCGAGGGAGTCCCAAAGCTCCTTACAATTGACAAAATACTTTATAAAATCTAGTCACTGTTGTAATCCATAAAATGCAATAGCCAAGTTGTGCACAACATGCTCCAACAAAATGTCATTGTGATAATGACCAGGTAATCTGTTCCTCAATTATGTTAGTTACACGATAAATATTGGCCAGGACACCAGGGAGAACTTCCCGAGACAAGGAATTGATCATGTAGTAAATCACAGCACAGAGTATAATAGACAACACATTGAGTTGTTTAAAGGACTCTAGACGCAAAAAACATCTTGGCATATGCCTAATACCCTTATCAAATAATGCAGCACATTTATTGGCCAGAACTTTACATCATAAATACCCTAATTTGGCTCATCACAAAAGAACTATCTTGACATGTTACATAATCATTACCTATTATGCTGATTGCTTCACAATGCGAGTCACTGAGGCAGTGAACAACATTGGCAATATCCCGGACACCATCCGAGTATGATCACAAGGTGAAATATTACGGCCGCTGTAACCTATATAGGCACACTTAGGCATTTGAGACGTAGCTCTGTGGCGGTAAGTGTTATAACAGCAAGCAGTAGGATTTTGCCCCTCCCTCCTTGAAGGAACAGTGTCTGGAAAGCATTACTCCTCTGGTAGCTACATGTGGCTTATCTCCCTGGAGATTCCCACAAGGCAGGTGGATATGGTTAAAACCCATATCAATTTCTCCAGACTGGACATGCAGCAGAAATTTACTGCTGCCTGTTCAGCCTTCAATGGTGCCGAACTGGAGATGGTTAAGAGCTTTAAAATCCCAAGTCTTAATATCATCATCAGTTTGACCTGGACCAACCATATTGAAGCCATGGCCAAGAAAATGCACCGATGCCTCTATTTACTGAGACGACTAAGGAATGTCTCCAATGGCTCTTACACTATTGAATGCATCCCATTGGAATATACGATATCTTGGTTTGAAAACAGCTCTGCAAAGGATCACAAACTAGAGAGGGAGATGTGGGAGTAGCCCAGTTGATCTATCTCTCCCTCCTAACCCCATTCCCTGCCTTCTCCATAACCCCTGACACCCATTTGAATCAAGAATCAATCGATCTCTGCCTTAAATATATTCATTGATTTGGACTTCACAGCCTTCTGCAGCAAAGAATTCAACAGATTTACCACCCTCTGACTAAAGAAATTCATCCTCATCTCCTTCCTAAAGGAACATCCATTAATTCTGAGGCTATGACCTCTGGTCCGAGACTGTCCCACTAGTGGAAACCTCCCCACATCCACTCTATCCAACACTAGCAGATTGAGGAATAACTTATTCCCTAATGTAATCAGACAATGTACTAATTTGAACCACACGCTGTTGCTCTGTTGCTGCACTCCACTTACAGTCCTGCCATGTTGGGATTCCCCAGAGTTACACTGAGGAATTTGATTTTCAGATCCTAGACCCAAATCCTTCAGAAACATTTTTTTAGAATTTCAGGCTGCAAATGAGAAGTCTAGTTTTATCTTCTTGGCAAAACCTGCTGAGAATGTAATAAATATTAATTTTAACTTGATTTTAATTTACTAAGCATTAAAGTAAAAAACTAATTAAAACATTGCAATTAGAAATAAATATTGATAAATCAGATTAATGCTGGTGCAGAATTTTTTTTAAATGAGATTAAGATGTAAATTAAAAATTGCAATTTTTTGGAATAAAACACAGCTGAAGATTCACAATTGGCTGAGCACAATTGTTTGTGATAGACAAAAAATGCTGGAGTAACTCAGCGGGACTCCAATTTGCACTGGGCCTCACTCTGACAATGGAGGAGGCTGGGCCTCCTCCAATGGAGTTAAAGTGCTCAACACAAAAGTGTTGAGCATTTTAATTCCCCTTCCCATCCCCACACTGAGTTTTCTGTCCTGGGCCTACTCCATTGTCAGAGTGAGGCCCAGCACAAATTGGAGGAACAGCACCTCATATTTCACTTCGGCAGCTTCGAAAAAAGTTATCGACCTGAAACGTCACTCATTCCTTCTCTCCAGAGATGCTGTCTGTCCCGCTGAGCTACTCCAGCATTTTGTGTCTACGATGATCGGTTACCGTTCCTACTTCCACACAAAGTGTAAAAATTGTTATTCTGTAGGAAATATTAAAGTTTTACTTAGAGCAGTTGTCTCAGATCGTAATATACAGCACAATACGATTTTACTGAGTGGTTGGAATTTCCCATTTAAAAACATCAAGAAAAGAACCTCTACAGTCTTTCTAGTCAATTCCAACAAATGTTAACACTATTTAATTGGCCTGAAAGATGAACCAAAAGTGTTGAGCATTTTAATTCCCCTTCCCATCCCCACACTGACCTTTCTGTCCTGGGCCTACTCCATTGTCAGAGTGAGGCCCAGCACAAATTGGAGGTCCTCGGGTAGTTTGCACCCCAGCGATATGAACATTGACTTTTCTAACTTCAAATAGCCCTTGCTTTTCCTCTCTCTCCATCCCCTCCTCCTTCCCAATTCTCCCACCAGTCTTACTGTCTCCGACTACATTTTATCTCTGTCCCGCCCACTCCCCGGACATCAATCTGAACGAGGGTCTCGACCCAAAGCATCACCCATTCCTTCTCTCCAGAGATGCTGCCTGTCCTGCTGAGTTACTCCAGCATTTTGAGTCAACCTTCGATTTAAACCAGCATCTGCAGTTCTTCCCTACAGGGCTTGTTTCCATGTCGTATTACTTTATGACTCTAACATAGAGTGTGAAACAGTACAGTATCTGTCTAAATGCCTCTTAAAGTTATCTATTGTATCTGCGTTTATCACCTTCCTAGGCTATGCAGTCCAGCAATTTACCACACTTTCAATGGTGAAAAAAAGCTTGCTTTGTGAATCTCCTTTACAGTTTCCCTCTCTTACCTCAAAACTATGCCTTCCAGTATTTAACCATATACACCCAGGAAAAATTAATGTCTACCCTATCTATATTTCTCATAATTTTATATGGTTCAATCAGGTTTCCCCTCGGTTTTCACTGCTCCAAGATAACAATTCATATCAGTCTTTACGGCTGATATCCATTAATCCAGGCAAACTCCTGGTCGACCTCTTCTGCTTCATGGACAAGACTGGCTTAGCAACCTGCAATGAAAGATCCATGTCTGAATGGATGATCCATCACTTAATGGTGGCAGATTAGGAAAAGGCGAGACCTGAGTGTCATGGTACACTTTTCCTGGGTGTCATGGTAAACCAGATATTTGGGTGTCATGATACACCAGTCATTGAAAGTAGGCATGCAGGTGCAGCAGGCAGTGAAGAAAGCGAATGGTATGTTAGCGTTCATAGCAAAAGGATTTGAGTATAGGAGCAGGGAGGTTCTACTGCAGTTGTACAGGGTCTTGGTGAGACCACACCTGGAGTATTGCATACAGTTTTGGTCTCATAATCTGAGGAAAGACATTCTTGCCTTAGAGGGAGTGCAGAGAAGGTTCAACAGACTGATTCCTGGGATGTCAGGACTTTCATATGAAGAAAGACTGGATAGACTTGGCTTGTACTCGCTAAAATTTAGAAGATTGAGGGGGGATCTTATAGAAACATAGCACATTCTTAAGGGGTTGGACAGGCTATATGCAGGAAGATTGTTCCCGATGTTGGGGAAGTCCGGAACAAGGGGGTCACAGTTTAAGGATAATGGGAAAGTCTTTTAGGACCGAGATGAGAAAAAAAAAATTCACACAGAGAGTGGTGAATCTGTGGAATTCTCTGCCACAGAAGGTAGTTGAGGCCAGTTCATTGGCTATATTTAAGAGGGTGTTAGATGTGGCCCTTGTGGCTAAAGGGATCAGGGGGTATGGAGAGAAGGCAGGTACAGGATACTGAGTTGGATGATCAGCCATGATCATATTGAATGGCGGTGCAGGCTCGAAGGGCAGAATGGCCTACTCCTGCACCTAATTTCTATGTTTCTATGTTTCTATGTTTAAAGTCAATCAGCCTGATTAGATCCACTAATGTTTGATGGAGGTCACGTTGCAACATTAAAGTGATCTTTCACTTCTCGTCCTTTGTGGAGCCTAAACCGGTGTGAGTGATTGAAATGTAAGACAGTCTGTGTGGGTAAGTAGTTGACTCTGGCTGACAGATAAATGTTAAAGTAATGAACTTATATGAACTGGTCAATAAAAGACAAATTGAAAATGCGATACTTTTGCACAGTTTTTGCTTACTAACAGATTATTTCATTAGGAAGAGCTTCCGTCTGTTATTGACTGTCAATCTGATCAATACATTTATCGTCAAAACCTACTTCGAAGAGTTTATAAATATTCCTCTTAAATCTAGCAGAGCAAAGATACCATTAACTTCAATGGATATTCTTGGCTTCTGAATTAGGAGGCATAGAAGAAGTATACCTATTTGGTAATTATTTTCCTTGTTTTAAATAACACGTCCGTGCATTTTATGTTTTTTTCTAATCATTTAAAATAATTTTCTTCATTGTGAGAGTTTTTAAATAATCTGTTTTAAGATCAGAGAGACAGAGTGGGTGGCATCGTGGGGCAGTTAGTGGAGCTGCTGTCTCATAGCTCCAGTCACCAGGTCCCATCCTGACCTTTGGTGATGAAAGTATGAAGCTTGCACCTTCTCCCTGGGGCTTTAAGGGTTTGCTTCAGATGCTCCTGTGTCCTCTCACATCCCAAACATGTGCATGTTGGTAGGTTAATCTGCCATTGTAAATTTCCCCCAGTGTGTCAATAAATTGTAGAATCTGAAGGAGCTTGAGTTGATGGGGATGTTGGGAGAATCAAAAGGGCGACAGTAATAATAGTGTAAAATGGGTGTGTGATGCTCAGCATGGACTCAGTGGACCATGCTTCCACATTCTATCTCTCTGACTATAAAACCTCACCATACTTCTTCAGGGGATGGAAGACGGGTGATATCAGCCCTCCACATCCTATCAGGGTAGGTTTGGGAGTACAGGGGCTCAAGCGGCAATCCCATGGAGTGGTATGGGTCCTGCATAACCTCAGCTGGGTTAAGAACTTATTTGATCATCTATATCTATATTTAATCTTAATTGCCACTAAACCTTCTTCCACCCAGACTTCCTTTTGTAAAGGTGTAAATTCTTGGTGCGTCCATTATTTTTGCCCAGACTATATTCCGCACGCATATTGTATGATAGAAAAACATTTTTTCTTAAATTTTTGGGTTCATTTGAAAGATTGCAATTTATTTTTCCATCCTCCACATTGTGATTAGAGATTAAGTTAACTAACCCGCTTATATTGTTAGTTATCCATGCCTTTTAGCATTTCAAATATCTTATATGGACATATTTCATTCTATAAACATTGAAACTGCAGTTCCTTGTTGCCTCATAGGCTATTATGATATGCTGATTTATTAATTACAGCCTCCTCATTTCCTAATTCCTCTCATTTCTGCTTAATACCCCTTATTATTTTGTATTTAATACTTTTTCTTATTCCCACCCCTAGATTCCAGCTGAAATATATCCCATCTGAACAATGTGATAATTTCCTACCTCCTGTATAGTTGGACACCATCCAGCTCTTCTCAATACACTTATACATTCCCATGGCCATAACAAATTAAAATAAAATGACATTCTATACTCCTTACTTTGTTTTTCAAGCCCACAGTTGAGACCAATTATTTTACTCAGTTTTCATCTCTATACACCAGTCCAGATGTTGCTAGTTTTTATATTCGTTACTTTCCTAATCTCAATAATAACACCTGATCACAGATGCTACAGAGATCCACTTTTTTCACAGGATTCATGGGACAAATAAAGATATAAGAATATAATTCCCACGCTCAAACTATCTGTGAGATCATCAGTTGTGAAAATTATCACAATGACTTGTGCTGCTGTTCATTATTTTAATGCCAGCTTAAAACCAGGATGCAAATTGATATAGATTTGAAGTAAGTTGAAGCACCACTTAAATCATTCACAATGTTCTTCATGTATTCATTTTATTTGGAAAGCTTATTCTGGTTTAGTGCTGTAATTATTCTCTCCTCAGCTCAGACTTCCATGGCAAATCCTACATCATTTCATCTTAACCCAGTTGTTATCGTGAGGTCACCTGTTTAGTTTAATTTAATTTAGTTTAATTTATTATTGTGACATGTGCCGAGGTACAGTGAAAAGCTTTTGTTTGCATGCTATCCAGTCATAGAAAAGACTATATATGAATACAATCAAGCCATCCACAGTGCGCAGATGAAGGATAAAGGGTACAACATTTATGCACTAAATATAATTGAAGTCCGATAAAGTCCAATTAAAGATAGTTCAAAGGCACCCAATGAGGTAAATGGGAGGTCATGTAGATTGAGTTGGATTGGTATTTGGCTACAGAGGCGTGAGTGTATAAGGAGTGTAGCAGGGGGGCTGAAAATGCATGTTTAGTTTAGTTTAAACATACAAAGTGGAAACAGGCCCTTCTGCCCATTAAGTCCACATTGACCAGCGATCACCCATACACTAGTTCTATACTACACTCTAGGAACAATTTACAGAAGCCAATTAGCCTACAAATCTGCACGTCTTTGAAATGTTGAAGAAATCCAGAGCACCTGGAAAAAACCTTGTTCCCTTTTAAGAAGAGTGAATTTCGTCATTCATGTTGGTGCTTTATTCATATGTTGAAATGACTTTACAATCTGCAAGAAAATGGGTTTAGCATTGAAAATTATCTAGTGAGTTACGATATTCTAATGATTTTTATTCTCCAAGACTGTTAGTTGAATTCAGAAGACTTCTCATTGAATTTCTACTTGAAATCACAGCCTCTGGAGTGAAATTCCTTTGGTAAAATCGTCTTCCCATTTCAAGTCATTGCACACGTCTTTGGTTTCTTCTTGTCCCATTTCAGCCTGTATTTCAATCCCCAGCACATTCTACAAACAAGTAGATGGAAATCAAAACACTACAGATTCCAGAATCTGAAATATAAAAAATATATAAAGTCCAGACCAGGCTACATTCACAGAATGAGAAGCAGAGTCAATATTTCAAAGGGAGTATCTTTGATAGGGTAGATTTAGAGTGGCATGGTGATAAGGTTTGTTAATTCATATCAAATTCAATGATCTCAAGGAACTGAAGTAACTCAGCGGGTCAGCCAGCATCCCTGAGTTACTCCAACGCATTGTGTCTTTTTTCTGTAAGCCAGCATTCTGCAGTTCCTTGTATCCTCAACTCACATTCTCACTTTGCATTATAAATGGCCGGTCCTACTGTAAGATTATCTGTCTGTATTAGTGAATCTGTTTATTCTCTCCACTAATCTGCAGGGAATTTCAGACAGCACTGCACTTGGCTGCTTTTACATATCTCTTTGTTTTCTCTCTGAATCCTTCATTATTCTATGGCTTCTCCAACAGTTCATCATCCCAGCAAAACCTGGCCCCATCCCTTTGTTCCATCCACCTTTTGTCCATCTTGCAACTTGCAACTTGCAACTAATTTGATATCTCTCTTCCTCATTTCTGAAGAAAAGTCTTCAACCTGAAATGTTTCATTTTGCACGTTATCTGCCCTGCTGAGTGTTCCCAGCATTTATTTTCACCACAACAGTGAAGTAGGACTGGATAGCATTTATATCTGCCTTTTCAAGGCATTATTCGGCCATTCCAGGAGTAAAATGTCACATCTGCAAGGTGAACATTTAATGTTGGCAGTAAAAGGTTACCCATGAAAAGAAATGTTAAAAACCCAAGCAATCGTTGTGGGCGTTGTTTTTTTTTGTTTTTTTTGTTAGTTGGAACCAAAAGATTCAAACTTTAATTATATGTGTGAGCAATTGCTGCCCAAACAAAAACAAAAGCGATGCTCCTGTAAGATGTTTAATATTTTTAATACTCTTATCAAGAGTTGAGAACGTCATGCAACAATTACCACAGATGCTGACCCTCTTGACGTCGGCAATGCTATCATTTTCATTTTTATATTGAAAGACTGGGGCTGAAGTTATGAATCAGTAGTCACTTCATTGCTGAGAATCATCCAGTTATCATACTAATGCCCCTGTCCCACTCAGGAAACCTGAACGGAAACCTCTGGAGACTTTGCGCCCCACCCAAGGTTTCCATGCGGTTCCCGGAGGTTGCAGGTGGTTGCCGGAGGTTGCAGGTAGTGGAAGCAGGTAGGGAGACTGACAAAAACCTCGGGGAACCGCACGGAACCCTTGGGTGGGGCGCAAAGTGTTTCCGTTCAGGTTCCCTAAGTGGGACAGGGGCATTAGCCAGAGAGTACGTCATGGGAGACCTTGGGATGATGAGGATGCCATGCATCAGGCAGGGTAAGGATGCAATGTTTCTGAAACATTAAGAACTGTCGCCCCTTGGCTTCCCCTTGCCTGATAGTGTCATAATATTATACAGCACAGAAAGAGGCCTTTCAGCTCACGATTGTATACTGGCACCCATTTATATTAATTTGCACAAGGCACCTAGGCATAAATATTATCAACAATTTGTCCTGGTCCAACCATATTGACGCTGTGGCCAAGAAAGCACACCAATGCCTATACTTTCTCAGAAGACTAAAGAAGTTTGCATGTCTCCAAGAACTCTTGACAAATACTACAAATGCATCAAAGAAAGTATACTTTAGGGATAGTTCACAGCTTAATATGGCAACTGCTCTGCCCAAGAGCACAAAAATTATAGAAAATTATGAATGCAGCCCAGACCATCACACAAACCATCTTACAACACCCTCGACACTCATCTCTGTAAGTGGATCCTTGACTTCTTGATCAGCGGACCACACTCAGTGAGGATAGGGGCCAAATCATCCTCCACGATAATCCTCAACACTGGTGCTCTGCAAGGACGTGTTCTCAGCCCCCTTCTTTACACAAGATAGTGCACCCATGCCTTTGCAGCCATGACAAAAACCTCGGGGAACCGCACGGAAACCTTGGGTGGGGCGCAAAGTCTCCAGAGGTTTCCGTTCAGGTTCCCTAAGTGGGACATGGGCATTAGCCAGAGAGTACGTCATGGGAGACCTTGGGAAATGAGACGGGTTAGGAAATGAGATGGGTCAGGTGGCAGAGGTATGCGTTGGGGAACAGTTCGGGAGCAGTGATCACAATACCATTAGTTTCAATATAATTATGGAGAGGGTCAGAACTGGACCTAGGGTTGAGATTTTTGATTGGAGAAAGGCTAACTTTGAGGAGATGCGAAAGGATTTAAAAGGAGTAAATTGGGACAGTTTGTTTTATGGGAAAGAGTAAATAGTAAAATTTGGAAAGAGCCATGGTTTTCAAGGGAAATTGGACACTGGTTCGGAAAAAGAGAGAGATCTACAATAATTATAGGCAGCATGGAGTAAATGAGGTGCTTGAGGAGTATAAAGAATGTAAAAAGAATCTTAAGAAAGAAATTAGAAAAGCTAAAAGAAGATATGGGGTTGCTTTGGCAAGTAAGGTGAAAGTAAATCCAAAGGGTTTCTACAGCTATATTAATAGCAAAAGGATAACGAGGGATAAAATTGGTCCATTAGAGGGTCAGAGTGGACAGCTATCTGCAGAGCCAAAAGAGATGGGGGAGATATTGAACAATTTCTTTTCTTCGGTATTCACCAAGGAGAAGGATATTGAATTATGTGAGGTAAGGGAAACAAGTAGAGTAGCTATGGAAACTATTAGATTCAAAGAAGAGGAAGTACTAACACTTTTGAGAAATATAAAAGTGGATAAGTCTCCAGGTCCGGACAGGATATTCCCTAGGACATTGAGGGAAGTTAGTGTAGAAACCCTGGCACCACTCCCATATCCAGGCAGCATTGGAAAATGATAGTCAAACTTTATAATTTCTCAGCTATTTCTCTTTTCTCTCTGGTATACAATTCACCCAGTTCTGGCAACTACAGTTACTTTTTCATTGTGCAATATCAGCAACGATCTCTTCTTTTTAAAGATAACCACAAAGTGTACATTAGCCATCTGGTCCACATTCACCCCACCTTTATTTGTAAGTTACCTTTATGGTCCCTTGTAGGCACAAGTGTTTCCTTAATTATCCTCTTGATCTTTATGTACTCATAAAATGCAGAAGCATAAAATATAGTAGTAATAGACTATTTGGCTCCTCGTATCCGGTCTCTTTCAAAATAATCTTGGCTGATTATCTATTTCAATATACATTCCATGCTCTCTCCATTTTCCTCTTGGTATTTCTGTGTTGAGAAATGTATATATTCTGTGATATATTCTTCACTGCCTTCTGTGATAAAGTGTTTCAAAAGGTCACTCCATACTCCTAACCAATTGTTCCTCATCTAAATGCCTTGCCCCATATTCTAAAGCAATCATCCCTCATCCTAGAACCCTTAGCTTGGTGAAACATTTTTCCTGCATCCAGGGTGTCTGGCACTATCAGAATTTTGTAGCTTTCAATAAAATCACCTCTTATTTGTCTAACTCTTGGGAGTCGGTCTTAGTTGACTCAGTCTCTCTTCATATGACTGTCCTGCCATGCCAGAGGCAAACCTTCATTGATAAGAGTATTATTTTTATTAACAAAAATGGGACACAATACTCCATGTGTCGTCCCAAAAAGACCCTGGGGAAGATATTTGTGCTCTTCTATGCAAACTTCTAGCAATGAATCCCAGAATGTTGTTTGCTTTCTTAACTACTTACTTCACCTGCAAGTGTTTTCATTGACTAATGCACAAGGCTAACCTGGTCCCTTGGTACATCAACTATTCACAATCCATAACCATCTAAATAATGCACTATCTTTCTGTTTTTCATACCCGTGCATAACTTCACATCAAATTTATGCTGAATCTTCCATGCATTCACCCACTCAATTAACCTGTTAAGATCAGCTTGATGCCTTGTTTTGAATACACTTCACATCCCCCACCCAGTTTTGGGAACGAAGCGAACTGAGAAATATTACATTCAATTTCCTCCCCTGAATCATCCGCATAATTTGTGAACTGTTGGGACTCAATGATTGAGCCAGCTGATACCCCACGAGTCAATGCCCCCCACTTCCAAATAAACCCATTTATCTCGAGTGAAGACAGGGTCTTGAAGAAGGGTCTCGACCCAAAACTTCACCTATTCCTTTTCTCCAGAGATGCTGTCTGACCCGCTGAGTTACTCCACCTTATTGTGTCTATCTTATGGTTTAAACAAGCACCTGCACTTCCTTCCTACATATTCTACGTTCTCTCCGTGACCGCGTGTGTATTCTCAGAGAGTTTCATTTTCCTCCCACACTCTAAAGACGTACAGGTATGTAGGCTAATTGGCTTGGTGTATGTGTAAAAATTGTCCCCAGTGTGTGTAGGATAGTGTTAGTATGCGAGGATCGTTGGTCGGTGCGGACTCGGTGGGCCGAATGGCCTGTTTCCGCGCTGTATCTCTGAACAAAACAAAACTAAACAACACTACATACATGCTGACATTGTTTAATCCTGTTGACATTTTCCAAGTGCCTGTTTATCACGTTATTTATAATAGACGCCAGCATTTCCCTATTACTGACGTTGGGATTATCGGTCTGTGGTTCCCTTTTCGCTCTCAATCCTTTCTAAAATAGTGTGATTGGATCTGCTATATTCTATTCTGCAGGAACTGTTCCATAACCCACATACTGTAATTATGGAAGGTGACAACTAATGCATGCTCTGTTTCCATGGTTCTCTACCTCTGCACTCTGCTGATTATTAGGCTCTATAGATTTATTTCATTTCCATGACATTGATTTTTATAATTTTCTAATACCTCTGGATTTTTTCTGATTTCACCTTCATTGTTTTTTTCATGCTACTCCTTTGCTTTCCTAAGTTCCCTTTAAATTGTTCCCCTTTATTTTTATATTTTACTAGCTTCTGTTTACAAGTATTTTGTCGCTGAAGTATATTTCCCTTTTTTTAATTGTCTTTATGGACATTGTCATTCAAAGAAAGTGAGACTGCAGTTCATTGCAGCAGTCTTAAGTTTCCTTTTGCCTGCCACTTTAATTCCCCATCCCACCCTCATTCTGATCTATCTTTCTGTCCTTCCGTGCACCCTTATATCAAGGTCCAACATATGATTGAGGAAGAGCGTTTCTGTTCCAGACTCAGTATCAAGTTCTCCAATTTCTGGTAAATTTATCTCCCTCTCATTGCACCTGGCCATTTCTGCTATCAGTCATCCATCTGTGGCGTTGGTTCTGTTTTATCTCTCATTATTAGCAGAGCTGGACCCACTGGTCATTTCCTACAGCTCTGCTTTTCACAACTTTTTCATATTCCATTGTCTGTAGTTTCTCTCTAACTGCCCTCATCTCATAGCTTTTATTCCTCCTCTCTTTCCAAACTGTCCTCATTTATCCATCGACCAGATTATCCCTACAAATTGTTTCCACAGCAACCCTGGCCTCATCCTGTCAGATATATTATATTTTATCCACCTCCCCTGCACTTTCTCAGCAACATGAAACTGTTTCTTCCTTTCCCAGTTCTGATGAAGGTTCTTCAATTTTTTTTCAATTGGAATCATAGAGTGATAGAGTCATAGAGTGATACAGTGTGGAGACAGGCCCTTTGGCCTGACTTGCCCACACCATCCAAAATGTCCCAGCCACACTAGTCCCACCTGCCTTTGCTTGGTCCATATCCTTCCAAAGCTGTCCTATCCATGTACCTGTCTAACTGTTTCATAAACGCTGGGATAGTCAAGCCTCAACTACCTCCTCTGGCAGCTTGTTCCATACATCCACCAACTTTTGTGTGAAAATGTTACCCCTCAGATTCCTATTAAATCGTTTCCCCTTCACCTTGGTCCTCAATTCCCTACTCTGGGCAAGAGACTCTGTACATCTACCCAAACTATTCCTCTCATGATTTTGTACACTCATTAGCACTCTTTCTCTTTCCACAGATGCTACCTGGCCTGTGAAGAATTTCCAGCAGTCTCTTTTTATTTTTAAAAAAGTTGTATTTTTAGGTATTGGATCAGAATATATGTTTCTTTATAAATACTTCCAGTTCCCCACCATGACAGCCACTTAGCTTATTTGTGAGATGGACCAAAATTCTACCTCTGATATCAAACACCTTAATCAGGGAAGGGCTGTGCCTATTGAACTTTCCTGCAACTCCTGATAAACCCTGCTGCTGCTATCCCCGGAACAATTTTAAGGTAGACTAAACAATCTGGGTTCATTTCCTTTGGAGCAAATAAGATTGAGAGATTTGTTAGGTTTCCAGACGATAGTGATTGTGTCAATTAGAGTAGATATTCAGTTTAGTTTGTTGTTACGTGTACTGAGGTGCAGTGAAAAGCTTTTGTTGCATGCTAACCAGTCAACGGAAAGACAATACATGATTACAATCGAGCCATTTACAGTGTATAGATACATGGTAATGGAATAATGTTTAGTGCAAATGTCCATTAGCGAATGGTTTGGGAATCAAGAATCACAGACAATGAGCAAAAGGAGATGTATGAACTATTATGTAATGAAAAGTTTTGCTCTGATATTCACTGCCTGTAAAGGTGATTGATACACGTTTAATTTCGATATTCGAAGGAATTGGATGAATACTGGTAACTAAAGGAAAGCTCTGCGTGAATGGTGCAGTTTAGATTATGTAAAGAAGTTAAGTCTGACACACTGTAACTTTACTGAGTATTTAATAAAGGCACATGTGAAGCACGTCCCAGTACTGACTGCATCTAGTCTTCAGGCATACTGGGACCAGGGGAGGAGCAAGGAGAAGATATCACAGTTATACTGAGATGACTAAGGCGTGGTTAGTGGTATTGAGGTAGCTATATTATAGGTTGCATGCATAAACCATCTACATCCTTTCCCTTAGAAACCTAAAATTGAAGTTATAACAGTGGCAGTGTGATTATACAACACATGCAAATTTAAGCGAAATCACCGTAGCGGACAGGAGGTTTGACAACCCGACCCGAGCGTGTGCGTATAGCACCATCACCCTCCCCACCAGATAGAAGAGGAGGCGGAGCAGCAGCAGCCGGGAAGGACGAAGCAGGCGGAGACCCAACCGGGAATGCGGGAGGTGACCCAGCCGGCACGTATGATCCAGGAGGAGGAGACGGAGGAGAAGGAGGAGAAGGAGAATGAGCAGGGGAGGAAATCATCTGCCCGAAACCAGGAAGCACAGAAGGAGGAGAACGCGGCAAGCGAACTGACCGGGGCATGCAGGGAGCTGTGGGGTAATTAGTAATGACAGGCTTGAAGCGCAACGGAGGAGCGTAAGGATCCGCAGGAGGAGGCTGCGGCTCGTTAACGGCCAACAGGTGCTGGCGGCTCCGACGGTAGACAGTTCCATCAAAGTCCACCAGGTAAGATCTCGGGGAGTCGTCCACACCAACAACGGTTGCGAGTCGGGAGAATCCGGTGGCTGTCTGCATGCGGACGACTTGGCCAGGCAGTAGTGGTGTGAGCGGGCGGCAGGACTTGTCGTGAGAGCGGCGCTGTACCTCATGCTTGTGAGCAATCCGTTGCTGGACGGCGGCAGGTTGGAGGATCTTGGGCACCAGGGATTGTTGGGCGATCGGCATCGGTGGGCGAAGCACGTGGGACATCAGACGCTGGGCAGGGGATCGCATGGTAGGGTCCCGTGAGATGTTGCGAAGGTTGAGTAGACCCAGGTAGAAATCACCATTGGAGAGACGAGAATGCTCGAGCAAATTCTTGGCACTGCGGACAGCTCGCTCGGCCAGGCCGTTGCTCTGCGGGTATTCGGGGCTGCTGGTATAGTGAGTGAAGTTCCGCTTCACAGCGAAAGCCTGGAATTCTGCGCTGGTGAATTGACGGCCGTTGTCGGTCTGTAAGCGGACCGGGGACCCGAAGGTAGCAAAGTGTCTGCGCAGCTTACTGATAACCATTTCAGAGGTGATAGCAGGGAGAGGGTCCACCTCGAACCAGTTGGAGTATGAATCAACCAACACCAGGTAGTGCTTGCCTCGTCATTCGAATATGTCAGCAGCCAGCGAGGTCCAGGGCATGGCAGGCGCAGGCTGCTGCAGAAGTGGCTGGCGTTGCTGATGTGGGGCCAGGGTGTTGCAATCAGGACAGGAGGCTACTCGGGCTTTAATGTACTTGGCCATGCCGGGCCAATAGTATTGTTCTTGGGCATGTGAGACAGTGGCATCAGCTCCGGGATGCCCCATGTGGGCAGCGTTGTAGTACAAGTCGTATAGGGAGGCAGGGACGACCACCTTGTGACCCTTGATGATGATACCGTTCCGGAGCACAAGCTCGTCGCGGACCAGAAAGAAAGGGTGGGCACCTGTAGGCAGTGAGGTGCGTCTGCTGGGCCACCCCCGCTTGATGACAGCTGCGAGCTGTTGGAGGTCGGGGTCATTGGTGGTGTTCTCAACCAGGCACTGCAGCTGCTTAGAGGGAACAAAGTTGACATTGAGTACCTGCAGATACTCCTGCTCGTAGGGGTGCCTGTCACAGGAGGCCCGGGACAGCGCGCCGGCCACATGCATCTCGGTGCCCCTCTTGTACACGATCAGAAAGTCGAACCGCTGGAGCTGTAGCATCATGCGCTGGAGTCTGGCAGGAGCGATGTGGATGGGCTTATTGAGGATGGTCACCAAGGGTTGATGATCCATCTCGACGGTGAACCTGGTACCGAAAAGGAAGTCCCTGAACTTGGAGCAGGCGAATACAACCGCAAGAAGCTCCTTCTCGATTTGTGCATAGCGCTGCTCAGTGTCTGTCATGGTACGCGAGGCATAAGAAATGGGCTGCAGCGAGCCATCATCATGGAGTTGCAGGCAGGCAGCACCGAGTCCGAAGCGGGAAGCATCACACGTAACTACAATCGGACGTTGCAGATCGAAAAACTTGAGAGTCGGTGTGCTGATCAGCTTTGTTTTGAGAAGGTCGAAACCCTGCTGGTGTTGGGGAAACCAGGACCAGGCAATGTCTTTTTTCGTCAGTTGCCTCAGGGGTGCGCTCAACTCGCTGAGGTCGGGGATGAACTTTCCCAAGTAGTTGACCATGCCCAGGAATCGCTGCAGGCTGGTCACGTCGGTCGGGGCAGGCAGCTCGGAGATAGCATTGGTCTTCTGCGGATCAGGTTTCAGCCCGTGGGCTGTGAAGATGTGGCCAACATAGGATACTTCAGCTACACGGAACTTGCACTTTGACAGGTTGAGTTTTAAGTTAATCTGGCGAGCGCGGTCTAGAATTCGTCGGAGGTTGTGGTCGTGCTCAGC
The DNA here is from genome assembly GCF_010909765.2 of Amblyraja radiata. Lineage (NCBI taxonomy): Eukaryota > Metazoa > Chordata > Chondrichthyes > Rajiformes > Rajidae > Amblyraja > Amblyraja radiata. Next base: position 22,885,589 of record NC_045961.1, read on the forward strand.
AGCATCTTTCCCGTAAACCAGGATGTCATCCACGATAATGGCACACGGCAGGCCAGCAAACAGTTGCTCCATGGAGCGTTGAAACACTTCGCTAGCAGAGTTGATGCCGAACGGCATCCGCAAAAATTTGAATCTTCCGAAGGGGGTGCCAAAAGTGGTTAAGTCTGAGGAGTGTTTGGCTAAAGGTATTTGCCAGAATGAGCTCCTGGCATCAAGGACAGAGAACACCGTGGCCTGACCGACCTGGGCAGCAACGTCTTCTACAGTCCTCATGGGATAATGAGGATGTCTTATTGCTAGATTTAAGTCTTTGGGGTTGATGCACTCCCGTATCTCATTCTTACCCTTCTTCATGGTGGCGATCATGGTGGTGACCCAGTCGGTGGGTTCGCTGACAGCTTCAAGCACTCCCATGGCAACCATGTTTTTCAGCATTGCTTCGACCTTACCGTTCATGGCAAACGACACCCTGTGCGGAGCACGGACCACAGGTACAACCGACGGGTCAGTTGCGATCTTATACACAAGGGGCAGCTTACCCAGTTCATCATCGAATAGGTCAGGGTATTCAGAGAGTGGATTCAGCATCACCCGCACTTCGTGGACAGTACGGTCAAAGGGCACCAGCCCGAGATCCTGACACGCCTGATTGCTCAACAGAGTCACACAGTCGCAGTCAAGAATGAAGAAGGACAGGTCTCGCGAAGATTTCTTCAGCACACAGTGGATGGTGGCCCTCCCCACAGGTTTCAGCTCCTCTCCCCCATAAGCACACAATGTGGAGCAATCAGCAGTTAACAGCTCATTATTTCTAATCTTCCTGAACAGGGATGTTGACATAACATTCACCTTCGCCCCCGTGTCTAGCTTAGCAGTGAAGGATTTGTTGTTGACAGTGACTAGTACAGAAGGATCGGGAATGCGAGATTTATTCTGAAGGAGAGAATAAACACTGGCATCTCCCATGGAAGTACTGGGCTCAGAGTCGAGGGCAGTGTCGACAGAAGACTGGGAACCAAATTCGTTATCAACTTGTTGTAGGTTGTTTAAAACTTGTCTTGGAGCTGGAGGAACGTTCCCACGGGAGCGACAAGCAGCTGAGAAATGGTTCATCTTCTTACAGAAATTACAAGCTTTACCAAATGCTGGACACTGCGACTGCATAGAGTGGACATAATCACAGTTGGGGCACTTCTTGACAAGCGGGACCCGAGCGGCATAAGTCAGCCGTGGTGCAGGGCGAACGTTATCTTGCTTGCGACGGGGCATAGCAACACCAGTCAGATTAATAGCCCGATTGTCAGATCCCCTCTGCCCATGTAGCGGGGCAACCACCTCAGCTAGTCTGCATGCATGCATAGCTTCAGTCAGGGTGAGATCCGGTTTTCGCAGCAGCTCTGCTCGTAATTTCTGATCTAGCATGCCGGTGACTAAAATATCTCTAGTAAGCTGATCACACATGTTCTCGAAACGGCACCGCTGAGCAAGGTAGCGCAGGTCAGCGATAAAACATTCAACAGGCTCATCAGGCCGCTGTTTCCTTGTAAAGAATCTAGCCCGCTCCAAAATACGGTTGGAGGGCAAGTCACAAATCTCCGCAAACTTGCGTAAGAGACATACCGGGTCGTTGGCAGACTCCGCCGGCTCGACGACCTGGTCGTTGTCATCCAGGACCGCTGGATTGTAGGTGAAAGTCTGAGCTCGGTTCATAGCATCGGGACCGGCAAGGTTCAGCAGGAGTGAGGCTTTGACCGCATCAGGGTCATTTCGGTGCACGATGTTGATGAAGTGGTTGTAGTCCATCACGAAAGTAGCCCATCGCTCCGCAATGTCAGCTTCAAAGACAAGGGGAGAGGGCTTGCGGCACGAGAATGCCATGGCAAAGAGGGAATTAGACACTAGTAAAACTAGGAGCAAATAAAACCCGATATACAGGAGGCGAGCGTTTAACTTGCTGACACCATGTAAAGAAGTTAAGTCTGACACACTGTAACTTTAATGAGTATTTAATAAAGGCACATGTGAAGCACGTCCCAGTACTGACTGCATCTAGTCTTCAGGCGTACTGGGACCAGGGGAGGAGCAAGGAGAAGATATCACAGTTATACTGAGATGAGTAAGGCGTGGTTAGTGGTATTGAGGTAGCTACATTATAGGTTGCATGCATAAACCATCTACAGATTACAAAGAGCTGCCATGTTCTCATCGGCCTGAACACATTCTACCTTCCATCTGAATTGATTGATATATTTCAAGGTGTTTGGGTTTTGCAATTTAATGCTTCTATTATTTCTAATTTACTCTCTACCAGCACTATAGAGATTTTTATTTGTCCTCATATAAACTTCCTGTTTAAACCATTCTTTCATTGCCTTGAACATGGTTTGTTCACGGCAATATACCTTGGAATAGCGGTTTACTTGAGATCATGGTCCAATTTAATTATGTTTAGTCAATGGTGTGCAGGGATTACAATAGTTCCTTTCCCAGCTCATTGTATGGTTCACTTAATAGACTTTTGGAATAGATTATTATGGAAAACCATGAAAGAAGCATTATAAAAACAGATGTGGTGTTGAAAAGAAAAAAAATTGAAAGATATGAAAAGAAATCCAGTTAACAAAATAGATGTCAAATGTCAATCAGAATAAACCGTCAGTTTTGATTCTAATGGCCTGATCCTGCCTCGAAAGATATTGCCATCATGTCATAAGATAAGGCATAAAAGATGGTAATATGTACTCTTTCATTGAGGCATTGTGCCTTTCAAGTTCAAGTTCAAGTTCAAAGTTTTATTTGGTCACATACACCTTTAGGTGTAGTGAAATTCTTTTTGCCATGCAGCACATTAAAAAAAGAATACAACATGACAGTAATAGATAGTTTCAACATCAAAACATCCCCCCACAATTGTTCCCATTGTGGGGAAAGGCACAAAGTCCAGTCCCATCCCCATGTCCACCCATAATCGGGCCTCCTTACTCGAGACCGTGGCTTCCGGAGCCGACAGGGCCACGCCGAATGGAGCTCAACTGGCGATCTCATCAAGAGACCCCAGGCTCCCGATGGAAAGTTCAGCGCCGCCGCCCGCAGCCGCTCCACAGACCCGCAGCTCTGCAACGGACCCAGCTCCAGTTACCGGCGTTTCAGCGAAATCACCGCCAGCCCCGCAATGGCGCTCCAGCGCTGCACCGCCGTCCTCTGACCCGCAGCTCCGCCGCCGCCGATGCCGAGCCGGTACCGCTGCCGCCGGTGCCGCCGCCGCTGCTGAGCCGGTGCCGCCGCTGCTGAGCCGGTGCTGCCGCCGCTGTTGAGCCGGTGCTGCCGCTACTGAGCCGGTGCCGCCGCTGCTGAGCCGGTGCTGCCGCCGCTGGTGCCGCCGCCGCTGCCGCCGCTGCTGAGCCAGCGCCGCGGCCGCTGCTGAGCCGGTGCCGTCGCAGCCGCTGCTGAGACCGGGGTTCGTCGCCGCCGTGCTGAGCGGTGACGCACGCTGCCTGCCGCCGCCGCGCCGGCTGTGAGCCGGCGCCGCCGCCAATGCTGAGCCAGGGTTGCCGTCGCAGCCGCCGATGCCGTGCCGCCGCCCTGCCGATGCTGAGCCCGGCGCCGCCGCCGCTGCTGAGCCGGTGCCGCGCCCACCGCCACTGAGCGGTGCCGTCGCCGCCGCTGATGCGTCGGTTGCCGCCGCGTGAGCCGGTGCCGCCGCCGCTGGCTGAGCCTGTGACGCCGCCGCCGAGGTTGCCGAAGTACCAGGCGGCGTCCCTCAGGAGACGCCGCTCCAGGCCCGCTGGTAGGCCGCGGGGACGGGTCGAAGCTGCAGCCCGGAGAAAATCTGCATCCCCGACCAGGTAGGGACCCTGAAAATTAGTTTCCCCCTCCCCCCCCCTCCCCCACACATAAAAAAGCTAGAACTCCTCAAAACAAAACACTAAACTAACTAAAAATAAGAAAAAGAGATGAAAAAAACCAGAAAGCTGCAGGCTAGGCAGCCATACCCCCTACAGGACGGCGCCAACTAGTGGGACCTGAGCAGCAGAAAATAGCAGACAAAGGGGAAAAACTAAGTCATGTTGAAGAAAATAAATGTAGATATCACTAAGTGAGAGAGGAGATCCTCGCAAGAAGAAGGTGGACTACCCTTATGAGTCTGTCACACTTAGGAGACTTTGCAGTCGCCACATGGTTGCCACATGTTCGCGGGTGGTTCCACATTTTGGGAACTAGTTGCGGCCTCACTATGGTCGCCGAGCATTTTTCAACATGTTTAAAAGTTAGCAGCGACTAGAATGAAGTCATCATGGAGATTAGCGAGAATTCCCGAGTCGTAGGTGGGTCGCAAGGAGGTCCTAGTGGGTTGCCAGGAGGTCGAAGTTTCTTGGAGGTTCTCGTAGGTTGGAGCCGGTGCTGACTGGTGAATTTCATTGGCTTATTTGGGGGGAAAAAAAGTTGAGCAGTAGTTTTCAGAACCAAGGAAACGACCGGTAATGTTAAATGTCCGCCGAGCTTCACAGCCGTGTATCTCTGGCTTCTTAAAAGTTCTCTATTCCTTCTCCCTCCTTCTCCTCCCATTCCCCCCTCTTTTAAAGGACTTACCGTACACTGTGCTTTAGCTGTCTTAATTACAGCGCCAACCTTCCTGTTCATCGCGGTGTGTCTGTATCACCTTGGCTTTGCACCGTGGGAATATTTTAAACAGCGCTCCCCCGCTTGCCCTGGCCCCCGCATTTGCTGTCTCTGTGTGTGTGTGTGTGTGTGTGTGTGTGTGTGTGTGTGTGTGTGTGTGTGTGTGTGTGTGTGTGTGTGTGTGTGTGTGTGTGCGTGCGTGCGTGCGTGCGTGCGTGCGTGCGTGTGTGTGTGTTCCACTCTTACAGTCGCCGTTCCAGTTTTTCAGGTGACTCCCGGCAACTTGACAGTCGCCAGCAGTCCGCTGAAAAATCGCCTAAGTGGGACAGGCCCATTAGACTATAGCAAGGACAATCCTCGATTGGACTTTGCTGGCTTACCCTTGCACTAAGCATTATTCCCTTATCATGCATCATATACACTGTAATGGCGCAATTATAATTATGTATTGTCTTTTTGCTGACTTGTTAGCACGCAATAAAATCCTTTGCACTGTACCTCGGTTCTCATGACAATAAACTAAACTTAAAACTGAAAATGTCTGTTATAGCAAGTAAAGAAGTATTTAGATGAATGTGGCACAAAAGTCTGTGAGCCCAGTTCTAGAAAATGGGAAGAGTATAGAAAAGTACCTGGAATGGGCATGATTCTATACTGCAAGATCTATCGATTACATTTTCAATGTCCACTTCTTGCAAATCACACACATTTGTTTTGTCTCAAAATACATTATCAAGACAACTTCAAAGACTATTTCTCTGAGGGAAATTACAATATTGAAGTGGCAGGGGACCGTTTACTGCCACGTGCGGCTGCAGGCAAAAGATAGGACTGTTCAGTGAACTTTTGTAACTTTGTCGGCACCAGGAACGTGGTAAAGCGGCCTTTTCACGGGGCGAGTTGACGCAAGATGTCACCAGAGTGAAGAGGTCGTGGTCCAGCACGAGTCTCGCACGATATAACGGCAGTAGATAAAGAGTTCCCACGGTACTCGGCATTTCTGCTATTTGTGCGAGTGACTTGTCCGTTTCCCGAGCATTCCCGTTAAATCTTGAATGAACATCGTGAACTACACGTGACACAAATGACGTAACATTTTTTTTCACACACTATATATATCCTCCCTTGGTTGAATTGGCTCATTTGGAGACATATTTTACTGTGTATGTGGGAGACACAGATGGACTGAGCACAGTACCTCAGTCTTACTGTGTGGGAGAGGGGGAGAAAGAGACATACACTCACAGAGGCAGAGTCTCTCAGCCTGTGTAATAGAGGGAGGGAGAGAGAGAGAGAGGCACACACAAGGTGGATGTGAAATCTCACCTGCCTGTTTAAGTGACAGACACCCGCCGTCAGTAAATGAAGACACCCCCATCTGTCTCCCCCTCCTCTCCCTCGACTCCCCCACCTTTCTCTCCCAACTCCAGTCCCGTCCCGACCCCCTGGGAAACTGAATAGAGCAACAGTCAACTGCTGCCTGTGCGCTGATATGACAATAAAGGCTACTTTACTTTACTGAGTTAAAGAGTTCCCACGGTAGACTGTAAAATTGGGACCCTGGTTCTGGACTCCCCCAACACCGGAACCCTTCTTCAGACAGCCTAATCGGAATTGAGTCTGAAGATGTGTCTCGTCCCGAAACATCAGCTTTTTTTCTCCAGAGATGCTGCTTGACTCGCTGAGTTACTCCAGCTTTTTGTGTCTGTCTTCGGTTTAAACCAGCATGTACAGTTCACTCCTTACACGGGTCTCTGTACAACATTGATTGGTAGCGTTCCGGACCCCTGGACCCGAGGACTCCGACCTGTATCTCTCAAAGAAGTACACGTGAAAAATTTCTCACGGACCATAAAAATGCGTAACCTTTCAGTAAAGTCCCTTTTAAAGTCCCTTTTAAAGATTATAGTTATTTTCTTGAATCTCATTAACATAACTCATGAATAAGTTGATGTCCATATGCGGATGCAAATCTTTATTTTTATTTATTTTTTAAATTCAATCCCACATAAGATAATTTTTACTCACCTTCTGTCCCCTCTGTCCAGCTTCCGGGTTCACCGTTCGCAGGAGTTCCCACGGTACCCGCAAGAGTTATTACGGATATCGCACTGGCCACTACGTTCATATAATGTTGCAATACTCAACCACAAGTGTACAAGTCACTCTTGGAGAAATTCAAACTTTCTTGAATTTTCTCCCGAGTGACCAAGTTACACGATGACCTGCCGTTAGCGTTACGGTGGTCCACGGTGGTCCACGAATGCCGCACTGTTATCGCACGAGGTTCCCACGATGTTAAACTCCGGTTAACTCTTGCGTCAAGTCGCCCCGTGAAAAGGCCGCTTGACTCTTGTGTACTGCAGGGTGAGATCTGCTATATGATTTTACTGGGTTGTATGCAAAGCAAAAAAGCATTTCACTGTACTTAAGTACATGTGACAATAAAGTATCATTGAACGTGGAGGAGAATTAGGTGAGAGAAGGATATCATGAAAATAAATTTTAGAATTGAGAAAAGAAGAACTGTAAGCAAATGAAAATAACCATTGTGGTATAACAGATTCAAAAGCTCGCAGATACTAAGTGGCTCAATATATCTAGTACATGGAAATGGAATTTCTAAACTTTGATCCTGGATCATGTAAGACAAAAAAATAACAGTAGTAAAACAGGGGAGAAAAAACATTTGCCAATGTATACCCACATACCTGTGCACAGATATGCATGGGCATTTATGCAGGGAAGTGTGTGTATTCATAGATTTATTGTCTTAAAGTGTGGAAACAGGCCCTTCGGCCCAACTAGCCCACACTGGCCAACATGTCCCAGCTACACTAGTTCCACCTGCCTGCATTTGGCCCATATCCCCATATCTTATCCCTCTAAACCTAAATCTTATCCAGGTACCTGTCTAATTGTTTCTTAAATGTTGCAATAATCCCTGCCTCAACTACCTAATCTGGCAGCTCGTTCCATACACCCACCACCCTTTGTTTGATAATGTTACCCTCAGACTCCTATTAAATCTTTTCCCCTTGAATTTAAACATATGCCCTCTGGTCCTTGATTCCTACGCTGGGCAAGAGACACAGTGTCTATTCCTCTCATGATTTTATACACCTCTATGAGATCGCCCCTCATCCTCCTGCAAGAGTCCCAGCCTACTAAACCTCTCCCTATAGCACAGACACTCGAGTCCTCATACATACAAGTGTCTGTGAATGATATTTGTGTGGGGTGTATATCATGCATTGTTGTTACCAAAAAGCGCGTGCTGCTTGAAGATTGGTCAAATGAACAAAATTCTTCGGGCTTACAGGTGCCCATGGAATTATCGCAGATCCTCAGGTCTTATTTAAATTGGATTGTCAGGTGTGAATTCAATCTAAATATCTTGTTTGTTCTCCTATTTATATGGAGGATTCACCAACCAATGTCTTGGTTAGTGTTCCTGCCGGGTACTTCTCATGAGGGAACAAGAAGTAAAATCAAAGAAAGAAAGAAAAAGCTGGAGTAACTCAGTGGGTCAGACAGCATCTCTGGACAAAGGGAAAATAGGTGACGTTTTGGGTCGAGACCCTTCTTAAGACTTCTTCTCAACCCGAAACGTCACCTATTCCTTTTCTCCAGAGACCTGCTGAGTTATTCCAGCTTTTTGTGTCTATCTTCAGTTTAAACCATCATCTGCAGTTCCTTCCCGCACAAGAAAGAAAAATCAACCTGTTACATGCCTGATTTTCAAGTGGCAAAATACAACCTCGCTTGTCCGCATTGTGGGGGGTTGGGGAATGTTGCCTGTAAATCCTCCATCTGTGAGGAGTTAAGAGTTAAAAGTCATTCCTTCCCTCACGAAAAGGAATTATTATTTTTACTTAAATTATGCTTTCATAAAAGAATGTATAAAGGGAATAAAAAGAACAAGAATAGTGTGTTGTGGGAGGAACATTCAAACAGGTTATGGGAGGACTGACAGAAACAACTTTTACAGCCCACCATCCCGCATACTTTATTGTAGCCGGCCCACTTGATGATGTCATTCATCCTAAGGCAATATATAATTAACCTTCTCCACCTTCCCACACATGTACAGTATCTCTCTGTCCAAGTGTCTTATAATAGACACTTCCAGCACAATTAGTTTGTTATTCCAAGCTTTAATTTTGTGTAAAAAGCTGCGACCTCTTTCACCTGTGACTCAACCTGGCCCTGGAACTGAAATGGAGGATGAACTAGGGAAAACAAACCTGAAGGAGTGGAGAAAATATAAAGATGATTTTCTTCAAATTTGCACCTGCCAAGAAATCACTGAGAGGTGAATGTCACATGAAGCAGGGTAAGATGCACATAAAAGGACTGTAAGAAATAAGAGCAGAAATGGGAGTAGGCTATATGGCCCTTCAAGTGTGTTTCATCATTCTTCAAGATCATGGTGACCAACATCAATAACATTTTCCTGCACCCTCCTTTTATAAATCTATTGATCTCTGTTTTGACTGAACTCAATGACTAAGAATTCTAAAGGACCTGTCCCACTTTTACGACCTAATTCATGACCTTTTTTACTCGTGGACATTTTTCATCAGGCTAGAAAAACGCCCCGACCTACTTGATGCCACGAGTACCTACGACTAGCATCACGACCTATCTACGACCTACCTATGACCTCCTACGACCTCGTGATGACCATGCTGTGAGTATGAGTCAAGGGCAAACTCGGCAGAGGTTGTGAATTAGGTCGTGAAAGTGGGACAGGCCCTAAAGAATTCACTACCCTCTACATGAAGAACTTTCTTCTCAATGGTAAATGGTCTCATTTTGAGTACTTATTTTGAGAAAAGGGTGCCTATTTCTTACATCTCCAAGAGCTAACTCCATTTTGCAGTCATCCATGCAATTAAGAAATTAGGATTTGTGACCCACAGCCAAAAAGAATACCCATCCTGGACCCAGTCTTCCTATCAATGTAAGAACGTTATATGTTTTATTATGATCGCCTCTAATTCTTCTGAAGTATTGCAGATACAGTAAAAGAAACCAAAAAAGAACTGTTAATGCTGGGAAGCCAAAATATTAAAAACAGATGTGGCATTGGTCATGACGCCAGGTCAACAATGACTACACTGACGCTTACAGAAGGGTGAGCTCACAGAATATGATTCATTTCTAAAGATGATAATAATGAAGAGAAAGTCCAGGTTCACACAGGGGCGCAGTCATTTGTTGTCAGTGAGAAGGCTTATGCCCCTGTCCCACTTGGGAAACCTGAACGGAAACCTCTGGAGACTTTGCACCCCACCCAAGGTTTCCGTGCGGTTCCCAGAGGTTTTTGTCAGTCTCCCTACCTGCTTCCACTACCTGCAACCTCCGGCAACCACCTGCAACCTCCGGGAACTGCACAGACACCTTTGGTGGGGCACAAAGTCTCCAGAGGTTTCCGTTCAGGTTTCCTAAGTGGGACAGTGGCATAACTTGGATGTATTGCAGCAGATCACTCTGGCCTCAAGAGGAGGTGCTGGCAGTCATGGACTTCTTCCAAGCCTGTGAAAAGAGGCCCAGTTAATAGAGGTCTTCCTCTTTCACTCCCTTCGCTCCTGTCTTTACCTTCTCTCTCCTGGCTGAAGCTCCTGGGTTTATAAGGAGTCGGGCTGATGAGGTGCAGGTGAGTTGATCTAATAACCACTAATTGGACCCAGTTGTGGCTCATTTGACTGTGGCCTCAGCTCAGCCCAGAGTGCCGTGTTTTCCAGCAGCCAGGCGTTGTTTGAGGTTAAGATCGTGGGCTTCCACTGGCGTGTCTGCTAGTGACGGGGATCAGATCGCTCCTTATGGAGGATGAATCATCACAGCAAATGTGCTGGAAATGTTCAGCAGGCCAGCTGGCATCTGTGGAAAGAGAAATATTTAAAATCTCAGTTTGGGACCCCACCAAAGAAAATCTGCAAGAAAGCAGGCAAATCATTGTAGAGGGAATGGCCAGAGTGGTAACGCTATGGAGAAGGGAGAAGTGGTACACAAACACTGTAGTTATGGAGGACTCTATCATTTTGGGGATGGGGTAAATAGCATCCTCAGAAGACACATTTTGTCTATTCAAAGTTAGATTAAAGCATATTGGGATATGTCTGAGGAGGCATTTGGCTCGAAGGAATTTTGAAAAATACAAAGAAGATTCAATTTTCACAGTACATGTTGGTTGCAAGATATTAGAGCCAAAATGGAGGATGAGAATCAAGAGATGAGGGCCAATGGTAAATGTGGGTCTTCAAGGGCTGTGATTTGAAGATTATTACCGAGCCCCTATCTAAAAAGGGAGAGGCATGAATAGATTCGGAAAGTTAGGTAGCTTTGTCCTAGGATAGGCATTAATATTGTGACAGAAGTGAGATGAGACAAAGGCCCCACTTGTTACTTAAGAGAAAATTGGAAATGAATGTTAATAATTGGAAAGGAAATGAAAGGGATGGCTCAGAAGCAACAAATGTTGGATAAAAATTAAAAATAGGGGTTTGTACTTAAGGTGCAAAGCAAAATACCAATAGTAACAAGAATGTAGTTTCCTGGCTTCCATGAAAAAGTTCAGATGCCACATTGGTAAAATAGTTGATATGCCCACCTCTAACATTGAAACTGCAGTAATAGTGGGATATGTGCCTTTTGGACCTACACCAAGTTAGACCTGGCAAACAGTCAGTGACTACATATATTCCAATGGAGAAAATGGCTGCAAAGGACAGAGGTAGGTTTCAAGTGATTTATAATTATTGAATAAATCAAGTTAAGTTAATTATTTTAAGTGTTTTCAAGTTTATGTGTTTTTCATATTACTTTAATTTTAACTGTAACGTTTTATGTATTACTCATTTTTAATAATTTTTAATATCAGTGGATGTTTCCACAACCTGTAAAACTGAAGTCTGTAAAAATATTAGTAGGAAGGAACTGCAGATGCTGGTTTAAACCGAAGATAGACACAAAAAGCTGGAGTAACTCAACGTGACAGGCAGTATCTCTACATCATCGTCTATATCTCTCATTTCCCTTTCCCGTGACTTTCACTCTGAAGAAGGGTCTCGACCCAAAACGTCACCCATTCCTTCTCTCCAGAGATGCTGCCTGTCCCGCAGAGTTATGCCCCTGTCCTAATTAGGAAACCAGAATGGAAACCTCTGGAGACTTTGCGCCCCACACAAGGTTTCCGTGCGGTTCCCAGAAGTTGCAGGTGGTTGCCAGAGGTTGCAGGTAGTGGAAGCAGGTAGGGAGACTGACAAAAACCTCCGGGAACGCACGGAAACCTTGGGTGGGGCGCAAAGTCTCCAGAGGTTTCCGTTCGGGTTTCCTAAGTGGGACAGGGGCATTACTCCAGCTTTTTACGCCTATCTTCTGTAAAAATATTTCTGTGTTAACAGTTAGAGACCCAGCCCTGACGTGTCTCATTAATTAAGTTGGAATCAAAGTCTAGACACAGCTTCCGCTGGAGATCTGCTCCAAGTTTTTTGAGGATCCATTGATATGTTCAATAAAACTGTCTGTTTCCAGAAAGTACCAGGCATGGAAACTGGTAAAGGTAATATAACAACTTTATAATGTACCACATGGCAACTTGAGAGAGAAAGGATGTCAGAAAACCGTGGAAGAAGTAGATATTTTATGATAAGAACGTTCCTACATCTTCATGAAGGGAAACACAATGACTTTGCTATAGTTTTCTGGGTGGATTTGTTAAATTTAGTACACGATATATTGAGTAGTCACCAATACAGGTGCACAACCTTTTATCCGAAGATCCAAATAACGAAAACCTCCGAATAGCGGACATTTTTTCGGTCCTTGAATAAAGGTCCTTGAAAACGTTCACCGAGGGCGGCCCGCAGAGGTGACAGCGGAACCTCCGGTCGGTCCTCGAAGAAAGGGGAACTAAATCCCCATTCATAAAAGAGAAGGTGAGGGTATATTGCGCGGGAGGGTTAATAATTGACAATATGCTGCTGCCTGCCCGCTGAGTTAAAAGGTTCCCACGGTAGCACGATACACAGTGTATCGTGAGTCTTGCGTGGGAACGTTTTAACTCAACGGGGCAGGCAGCAGCAGATTGTCGCTGCCTTCAGTTTCACCCCACCTACACCCCTCTGCTTCCCGGCCATGTGTGTGACCCGTTCCCTCCCCTCTCCAGCTTCCCGCCCATTGCACCGGCGCGGGGGCTTTGCACTGTCTTCATGTCGGCGATGCTAGCAGGACAGTGCCAGTCACCGGAGACGTCAGGACCAACGGGACACCGACCCCCAGGCCCACTGCAAGCACGGAGATCCCAGAGACCCACAGCCAGCAGCAGCCCAGCCCCGTTCCAACTCCAGAGGAAAACTGCAAACTGGCCGGAGACATCAGGACCACCAGAAGCCGCTCCCCGATGGGCCGCTACGGCGACAAGTGGCAGTTCGCCCACAGCCCCCTCATCGGGACACCGACCCCCAGGCCCATTGCAAGCACGGAGATCCCAGATCAGCAACTCCAGCCCAGCCCCGCTCCAACTCCAGAGGAACACGCTCCCCGTATGGGCAGAAGCTGATGGTGTGCAAGGTACGTCTTGTTCTTGGGGTCGCGCAGCTCGGGTTGTGGGCGAACTGCCACTTGTCGCCGTAGCGGCCCATCGGGGAGCGGATTCCTCTGGAGTTGGAGGGGGAGGGGGGTATTGTGCTGTTTGATCGCCCCCTGCTATCCCAGGGACAGGGAGACAGGACGTTCACCGAGGGAGGCCCGCAGAGGTGACAGCGGAACCTCCGGTCGGTCCTCGAAGAAAGGGGAACTAAATCCCCATTCATAAAAGAGAAGGTGAGGATACATTGCGCGGGAGAGTAGGAATCCCAAGACAAAGTTGAGTGAGCGTTCACCGAGGGTGGCCCGCAGAGGTGACAGCGGAACCTCCGGTCGGTCCTGGAAGAAAGGGGAACTAAATCCCCTTCATAAAAGAGAAGTAGAGGGTATATTGCCCGGGAGGGTATATCGCCTACCTGGAAGAAACCGGACGTTTTTTCCAGGATGTCGTCTGCACACCAAAGCTCACCAAAGCTCACGTTTGGCGCCAAACGCACGTCGCCTCTGCTGCACACGGATATAAGAGTGTGAAAATGTCGCCTTTGGCCACCTAAGGGCATGTAGCCCCGCTAGGGTGACATGAGTGCGAGAGGTGATTCAATGCTGCAGTCACATTTATAAATTCAGGAATTCATTCAACACACTGCATTTCATACAGACATTTATTCTGCAAGAAAAAACTACATTGAAGACTCAAACTCGCGACCGAGGAACTGCCGGGATCAAGGCGCAAACTCGCGACCTTGCGGATATGAGCCGAGCACTCTACCACTGAGCCAGCCATTAAAATCTACGCAAAAAAATTTCCATTCCGAAGACCGACAAATTCCGAATTACGAAAAGTGTCTGGTCCCAAGGCTTTTGGATAAAAGGTTGTGCACCTGTAGTAAGATTAAACGAGAACTTACCAGTTTGAAGTTTGATCTTTATTTTATGAGGAGTTACGATGAGGGATTACGTGAAGACCCCGCCAGCACGCATGCGCGACATTCTTCAAAGCAGCGGTGTGGAATCACAGAAAAACACAGTAATTGAAATAAACATAGTAAAGATAAGGAGAACTAAGATACCAGTTGACATTTATAAATGAGGGTGGGAGCGGAGGGCACGTAATCCCTCATCGTAACTCCTCATAAAATAAAGATCAAACTTCAAACTGGTAAGTTCTCGTTTAACCTTACTATTTTACTTCGGAGTCACGTGAGTGACTACGTGAAGATTTTAAAGCTCTGTAATTTCAAACCGTGTAACAGCCATGCTTCACTCACTGCCGAAGTCATCCAAGGGAGGAAGTATGTTATCGTAATTAAACATGAATCTGTTTTATAAAACAATAACGATATTTATTTTAAACAATAACAAAGAAAATAATGCTCCCCCGACCTTAAATTATATATTTGCAGAGTCTAAAATCCTCTCTGCAAATTATACAGGTTTTACAATCGGCTTATTGTAGAACGTTTGGAAAGTTATTTCCGTGGACCACCCCGCTGTTGCCAGGATGTGGTCCAATGGCACGTCCATATTCTTAGCCGCCGATGTAGATGCTGCCCTGGTGGAGTGAGATGTGTAAATGTCAGTATCCACCCCAGCAGCTCCCAATACCTGTCTGAGCCATCTAGAGATGGTTTGTACCGACACCCGACCATGTGGCTTTTTGTAGCTGACCCATAGTGCCTTTTCTCTCCCTCGGGGATCTTTGGTTGTGTTGAGGTATTGTAGTAGATGTGTCATGTCATGATGTGTCAGGTGGGTATGCCCGGAATTCCATAATTAGTCCTGAAGTTCCTGGTCTGCTCTGTTTTACCAGCTCCCGGATAGTAAAAATAACTTGGTCAGATGTTATGACCATGTTGTCCAGTCTGAGTAGGTGTAGGGACTGGACCCTTTGGGCTGAGACTAAAGCCATCAGCATAGCCGTTTTCAGGGTAAGCTGTTCCAGAGTGAGGGATCTGGCTGGTGGCCATCCCCTTAGGTATGTCAGGAAGACACTGACATCCCAGATCTGGGTGTACCTAGGTCTCGGGGGGTTGGTATTGAAGATGCCTTTCATTAATTTGGCCACCAGCGGATGAGACCCTATGGACTGTTGTCCTGGTGCATGCCCCAGATAGGCTGACAGTGCACTCCTAGCACAATTGATTGTACTATAGCTCAGACCTTCATCGTGGTGAAGGCTGGACAGGAACTCCAGTACGTTAGTTATGGTTGCTGTTCTGTATGTTGTCCCTGTTCTTGAACAGTATGCTTCCCATTTTCTGATGCTGGAGAGATATTGTTTCTTGGTGGAAAGTCGGTGAGATGCTGTCATCATGTCCACGGTCCTATTTGACAGTCCCAGGTCCAATAATGGTCTTTTTAAAATCTGCAACCTAACAGATTTATTCTGTCATGGCATGGGTGACTCTTGCCTGTGACAGGGTGGATCAATAGATCTGGTCTGCTGGGGATGGTCATGGGTGGTTCAGTGACCATGTCAAGGACCACTGGGAACCAAGGCTGTGTAGGCCAGTCGGGTACTACCAAAATACCTGAAGCAGAGTCCATCTGTATTTTGCGTAGTACCCGATTGATGAGGCAAAAGGAGGGAAAGGCATAGAAAAATAGTTCCCCCAGTTCAGCGAGAATGCGTCCATCGCCGCTGCCTCAGGGTCTGGTTCCCAAGCGACATATGTTGATACCTGGTGATTCAGTCGGGATGCAAAGAGATCGATATCTGGTGTTCCATATTGCTTTGTAATTTCAACAAATGTTTTGGGGTTTAACATCCATTCGGTGTTATCATTGAATTTGCGTGACCTGGTGTCTGCCACTGTATTTAGCTTACCTGGTAGGTAAGTTGCTGATAGCCAAATATGTCTGTCGACACACCATTGCCAGATTGTGTTGACCAGATTATCACATGATATCAATTTTATCCCACCCATGTGATTAATATAGGCCATCACTGTGGTATTGTCAATTTGTAAGCGGATATGCAAATGGTGCATAATTGAACAGTAAGTTTTTAACCCATAAAACGCACCCAACATTTCCAAATAGTTTATACCCAGTCTTTGTAGTAGTGATGATTCTTGAGTATTCCACCTACCACCCATACTAGATATAGTATTAGTTTCTCCCCAGCCTTGAGCACTAGCATCCGTTTGTATCGTAAATGTTGGATTATTGATAATGATGGGACTGGAACTATGCCAAATGTTCTCTTTCCACCATTGTAATTCTGATATTGCTTTTGTTGGTAATTTCATGGTTCGGTCAAAATGACCTGCATGTTGTTTTAAAGCTTGCACCTTTGCTCTTTGTAAGTTTTGGTAATGCAAAGGTCCAAGCTGGGTAGCTGGAAATGCTGCTACTAATTTCCCAATTACTCTCGCCACTTTTCAAATGGTTGGTTGATTGGTAATCATTAATTTGTTGCAGGCTTGTGCCAATTATGCTGCTTTTTCTTTTGGCAACGTTACAGACATGTGGACTGAGTTAATTATGAATCCCAGGTAGTCCATTGTTGTGGATGGCGTCAACTTAGATTTATCTGGATGTATGACAAATCCCAAAGTTTCAAATAAATGTTTAGTAGCTAATACTGCTGAATTAGCTAATTCCAGGGTTTTGCCTATTATCAAAATATCATCAAGATATGCCATGACAATATGTTTTTGTTTTCTTAGTATTGCCAGGGCTGGTTTTGATATCTTGGTAAACAATCTTGGGGCTGATATTAGGTCATTAGGCAACGATTTGTACTGCCATAGTTGCCCCATCCAGTTAAACCTTAGGTATCTACGATGATCCTTATGAATGGATACTGAATAGTATGCATCTTTTAAGTCGATGCATGCCATAAAGTATCCTTTGGAAATCAATTGTTTGGCAGTGGCAAATGTTTCCATTTTGAAAAGTATATACTTGACAAAAGTATTCAATGTCGTTAAGTCAATGATGATGCGACATCCACCATCTTTTTTGGTCTTAGTAAAGATATTTGATACGAATTCCAAAGGGTCATATTTTGATTTTTCTATGATCCCCTTTGTATGTAGTCTCACCAGTTCTGCTTGTCCCTCGCATTTTTCTTTTTGTGAGAGGGTAAATGCTGGGGTGTGCATGCTGAACTGGTAGCATACTTTCTTGAATAAATTCAATTTTGTATCCTTGAATACTTTGTAGTATATAACTGTCAAGAGTGATAGTCCTCCATGCTTATGGTAGGGGGCGCCGTCCTGTGTGGTATGGCTGCCCAGCCTGCAGCTGTCTGTTTTTCATATTTTTTCTTATTTTTAGTTAGTTGAGTGTTTTGTTTTTAGGAGTTCTAGCCTTTTATGTGGGGGGGGGAAGGGGGAAACTGCTTTCTAGGGTCTCCTACCTGGTCGGAGAGACAGCTTTTCTCCGGGCTGCAGTTTCGACCTGTCCTCGCGGCCTACCAGCGGGCCTCGAGCGGTGTTTCCTGAGGGGAGCCCAGTACCTCGGCTTCGGCGGCGGCACAGCGCTGGAGCGCTATCACGGAGCGGAGCGGGCGATGCCTTGCCCGGGACACCGCGCTGGAACTCTGGTGAGCTGAAGACCGCCGATGAACATCGCGGAGCTGCGGGACTGTGGAGCGGCCAGCTGCGGGCGGCGGCGCTGAACTTTACATCGGGAGCCTGGGATCTCGCGATGAGATCGCCAGTGGTGGAGCTCCATTCGGTGCGGCCTTGTTGGCTTCGGAAGCCGCGGTCTCCGGTAAGGGAAGCGGCCGTTCCAGGGTTCCCATGCCATTGAGAGGATTCCCCCGACGCCGGAGCACCATCACCCGGCAACAACGGCCTGGAACATCGGGCCTCCGTAAAGGCAACTGAGGCCTCAATGGGCCCGACTATGGGTGGACATGGGATGGGGACTGGACATTGTGCCTTCCCCCACAGTGGTGGCATTGTGGGGGGATGTTTTTATGTTTAAATGTCTTTATTACTGTTATGTCTGTATTCTTTCTTCATGTGCTGCATTGGCAAGAAGCATTTCACTACACCTAGGTGTATGTGACCAATAAAATAACCTTTGAACCTTTGCTTCCAAAAACAGGTGTAACCTCCCCCCTGTTAGTAAAGGCCCCGCACCTTTTATGTTCTGGAAGGAACCAGACCTACCTACCTCCATTGTTACTGGTAGAATATTCATTTCTTGGGCTTCCGGCTCTTTATCTGTCGAGGTGGTGCTGTGTGGGGGTGGCACATCTTCCATGTGGTCCGCTCTGGGCCCTGTCCTAAAAAAGACTTACGGGGATGATATGCGGGTCCCATGCTTTCTCCAGTATCATGTTGTAGACGCCTACTGGTGGATGCGTAGGGGTGCTGCCATCTGGGTTGCGTGGTCTTGCTCATTCCGGGGCCTGCCCTCATGAGCCCAAGTGCTTTGGACTCCTTGTCCAGATCTTTTACCTGTTTTGGTAGATCTTTGCCAAATATTTGTGGTTGTGAGGTCGGCGTTTTGCACAGCCCTGCAAATTTGGGGTTGAGGGCAGGTCTTATGGCTTCTTTCCGGAGGTTATTGATTTCATACTGTGTGTTACACAGCAGAGCCAGGGTGTCTTGTTGGTTATTTGTCATATCGACACCGTCCATGGACCGAGCGTATGAGGTTATAACCGACGTCAGGAGCTTTAGTATTTTTTGTAGTTTTAGTTCTTGGGTTCGGATACCCAGCCCAATGTACCCCCAGATTTGGCTGTTGACAGCTGGTACATTGAACGATATACAGTTTTTTGGAGGCGTGTATAGATCCATCGCCTCATTGACTTGGAGTGGATTAAAGGACAGGTAGTCAATGCTAGCCGCCAGTTTGGGCTGTAACGGCTGTCTCGCTCGCGGTGTTGCGGCGTAGCGGTTTACCACTCCAAGCAGCTCTTCCTGTTCCTGTACCCCCAGCATACTGCCGTGTTCTTCAGCCAATGACCCCTGTTCTTGACCAGCCCAGCCCTGGTCGCCAACGCTCCCCTCTGCTGAGGGAGATGCGATTGCCAGTGCTTGGTAATGCACTGTAGGGGGTGTGCTTGGACTCCCTTGGCGGGCTTGCCCCATCTCCCGGAGCAAGTCCCGCTGGAGCATTTGCTCCATGAGCCGCTCCATGCGGCCCAAACGGTCACCTCTGCCGCTCTCGGGCGGTGAGTCTTCCGGACCGGACTCATCAGAGTAAACCGGCCGGACCGACTTCTGTTTAGCCTTGCCTCCAGCCCGCTGCGGTTGTTCGAGCTGTGCAGCTAGCGGCGCTGGGCTCGGCTGTACAGAAATTGTGTCGGTGACTGTGGACTGCAGCGTGTGCGATCCAGGTGCCGCCGGAAGCCCCCCACTGCTGGGACCCTCCTGGGCCATCACAGCCGGACGGGGTACGACCTTCTTTGCTTGTCTTCCCTTGTTCATGTTTTCTGTAATGATAAAGCAGAACAATGATTCCAAATACGACCTCAGAGTAAGTTTTTACTTACCTGGAGGACCCGTTTTTAAACTTGTTGCGGGAGAGCTCGTGCTCCCGCCCGCCGCTGTTGCACTGCGTGAGACGCTATGTCGCGCATGCGTGCTGGCGGGGTCTTCACGTAGTCACTTACGTGACTCCGAAGTAAAATCTAACACTAATGGAACACCTGGTCAAGAACAATCATAATAACATCAAATTTGATATCAGGTTAATATGGATCTAACTATGGATCGGAAACTTAATTAAGTACTACAACTACAAGAAGAAATCAGAAGTTAGGTATTGTTGAATGTTTCCACTAGATGTTTTCACAGCAAATATTTTACCTCTTGGGTCTGGAAACCGCTTTTAATGTTTACACTGCACAAGTCAGAAATGTGATGGAATATTCACCACTTGCCTATGGGAATGGGTCACTCTGATTCTGCAGAGCTTCAACAACATCAGGATAAAAGAACACTTATATGTGTCCCATTACCCATCATAAATAAAGGGGTGCAGCTTATTAATATTACTCAACAGCCCGTCTACCATTTAACAGAGCAAGAACAGTTGTAGCACAGAGCTCTGCAACATTATCCCTCACAGCTCCCCCTCTGTGATTCCTCCTGCTCTCCACTCAACAAACACGTTTTAACCCTGACTCGCTACCACAGCCACGTGTTTTCCCCTTTGATATCTCATCTTCACACCTTACCCTTCCATATCTCCGTGTCTCCCTCTCCCCTGACCTTCATTCTGAAGAAGAGTCTCAACCCGTAATGTCACCCATTCCTTCTATTCAGAGATGCTGCCTATCCCGCTGGGTTACTCCAGCATTTTGTGTCCAGTTCAGTACACCAGCAGCTTCAACCTCACTTCCAGCTCACTTCCGTCCGAATGAATACATATCAATTCTTCGTCATCTTTGAACAGCCAAATCCTGGGACATCCTATACATCTGAAAGCACCTTCACCAAACAGGCTGAAGCATTCCAAAAATGTAGCTCCTCGTTATGGTCTCAAGGAAGTTCATTTTTTGCAATAAATTCTGATCTTTCCAGCCTTGCCCATATCCTCTCAGTAAATGAAATGAAGCATGTCATCATCATAGATGAGGAAACATAACTTGAGATGCAGTCAATTATATATCATGGGGGAGAGCTAATTAGGTTAAACATGTTTTTTTTTGTATATAAATAGGAAGTGCTGGAGAAATTAATGAAGTTAAAGGTAGCAAATTCTCTAAAGTGCAATGATTTTCACCTCGGGGTATAGACGGAGGTAGATGTGGAATTTCTCGATGCACTAGTCATGAATTTGCAAATCCCCATTGATTTAAGAAATATTCATTTGCATTGGATATTGCTAAAGTCACTCTACCATTTAAGAAGGGTAAGAGAGATGAACTCTGAAATTAAACAGTATTCTGTTGTGCTGCTGCAAGTAAGAATATAATTGTTCTACCTGAAAACCACATGGCACCATACTTCAATAAAACACTCTTGACTTATCTAAAGATCTATTAATGCAATGCGAGTATTGGAAAAACTAGTGAACCATACTATTCAGGGCAAGGTGATGGAGCATATTGGAGAGCATTGATCATCGAGCGACAGCAAAAGGTGATTCATAACAAATAAAGTGAACTTTTCTTATGGTGGCAACTTAACTGTGCCTGGCAATGATATTTATTTAAAAAAGACAGACGTTATTTGACAAGGAGAGAGGTGGCAAATTGACAGCAAAAATTAGGTTTGCAAACGAAGGTAGTTGTAAGGTAGGAGGACATTGAAGGAGAACAAAAGATTTGCAATCTACATGGCAAGATATACCCTCAGTGATATTCCCATGATCTGCCCAACACCCACAGCTGTGGATGACGTTTTTTAAATAATTTTGATAAAGTAATGGAGCCATTTATATAAGATAAGATTGTATAATGGAATGGTAAAGATGCAACAATAGACAGTGCAGGGGAAAGCAGGAATCTACAAAGAGGCGTGGAAAGATATACCACAGGAAGAAACTGAGGCAGAAAGATGCAAAGTCACCCATTTCAAAATTAAGAAACGAAGAACTGAGAAATAAGAAATAGTGAATGACCAAAGTGGATGAAGGTCCAAGATCCAAAACTGCTAAAAGGTAATGGCAAGAAAAAGAAAGATGGCTAACTGAGCCACCAGAAATTGTCAATGAATGGATGTGTGACAATTGTAATTCAGTAAGGAACTCATCAAAAAAATATAGCTCACCTGCAGCCTTACATACAATATGAGGACAGAGCAAGATGGCAGGCAAGGTGAACATGGCTGTGAACTTTCATGTGCAAGGTTCATTATGGAAATACCAAACAGTGTGGCAACATCTCATAGTCAGACATCCAAAGTGGTTGAAGAGGGATCACCGACAATCTATTTTCACAGGGGCTTTGAATACACTACATTCTCTGAGATCAATAAGCACACCAAGCATGTGTACCAGAGAGGTCGGCTGGTTTATGTTCAATGAAAGAGTTCCCACTGATCTGAGGCAGCTCTAACTATCTATACCTGAGATCTTTAATTTATTGGAGGATAATATGTTAGTCTGCTCTAACACGTCAGGTTGCTTTGAACACAACTGTCCACAGACCTACTGAGAGTATTTTGAGCTTGCGTGGCAGCAAGCAGATGTAGCTTGGCAAATTTTGAGCTACCATTATAATGGCAAGATGTTGAATGACTTCTGCATGTGCTAAATTCTCACCAGTTTGACAGGACCCACCTTGAATTAGGGCCAGGTGAATACTGAAATGATCAAGAGCAGATGGAAGGTACGTTAGGAGCTGTGATGTAATGGGGATTGTTGTCTTTCTTTATTTATACCAGGGGTCGGCAACCTATGGCCCTCGAGCCGAATGCGGCCCGTAACTGTAAATCATCCGGCCCGCAAGCGTATTTTTTTCCGCAATCATCTAGCCCGCAGCCGAAGGTTAGATTGTTAGCCAAGAAAGATAGACTTGGCTATCCCTCAGTACAGCAACGTCAAGAACGATTAGCAAAGTTTATCCCTCATTACTGGCAGCTGATTTACATTCCCTGGCTGGGTGGCTGGGTCCAGTGTCACCCTTACAGACACTTTACTGATGGCGACATTCTACCTGGACTCAGATCCGGTCCCCAGGGCGGGAAGACGGAGCAGCTTTCTGCCAGGGCAGCAGGGACAGTGGCCATCCACTGGAGTGGAGATGGCCGAGCAATGCCACTCTCGTAGCGACTGCTCTGCGGAACCTGCAATGCCTTCAACTCTGGAACTGTGTGAGATGGGAAGCAGCTGTAAAAGGACAGCACCGCTGAGGGGGGGGGGGGGGGGGGGGGGGGGGGGGGGTCCTTTCCACAGTGTGTGGGGAGCACGGCCTGGGCTGCACAAAGTAGCCAGGTGTAAAGTTGCAGGGAGCATTCAGAAGGAGGAGATCGAAGAAGTCTGGGGCAACCAGTGGAGGTGGTGGTTGGCAAGTAGCTACTGGGCAGAAGGCTGGCTGCTCCGTGCCAGTGTCTCTGTCTCTCTGTCTCTCTGTCTCTCTGTCTCTCTGTCTCTCTGTCTCTCTGTCTCTCTGTCTCTCTCTGTGTCTCTCTGTGTCTCTCTGTGTCTCTCTGTGTCTCGATCTCTCTCTCTCTCGATCTCCCTCGATCTCCCTGAGCCAGGAAGTCCCCGTCCCTCAGACCTAAACCACACAGCACATTGTATAAATAAATATATAAATATGTCAAAGTTTATTTGCTGTTGCCCTCCAACCGCTCACAGACATGGGACCCGGCCCCTATGCACAACAAGGCTGCCGACCCCTGATTTATACTTTCTCAAGAGATGAGTGTATCATTCGCAACCATGCTTGCATCAATTATCAGAGCATTTCAATGCCATGAAAAGGTTAATGCAGGGTGGGGGCTGAGCTGCCTTCTTCAAGAGTTGAAATTCTTCTGGTGAAGGAAGGAAATCTCAAGCTCCTGGCCAAGTGATAAAGATGGAATTCATAAGATCATAAGTGATAGGAGCAGAATTAGGCCACTCGGCCCATCAAGTTTACTGCCATTCAATCATGGCTGATCTATTTCCCTCTTAACTCCATTCTCTTGCCTTCTCCCCATAACCCCTGACAGCTAAGATGTATTTCCAAGTCAAGTTGGTGTTCGTGTTGGCTGGCAAGTGCAATTACAGGGGATGTTCCTCATGTCTTCCTCTTATTAAGTTTGGTGCGTGCTGCTGAATGCACCTTGGCAAGTTGTCACAATTAATTTTGCCTGTATATGCACTTTGGCCATAATGAAAGGCTTGGATAGAGTGGATGTAGAGAGGATGTTTCCACCAGTGGGAGAGTCTAGGACTAAAGGTCATAGCCTCAGAATTAAAGGATGTTCTTTTAACAAGGAGAAATTTCTTTAGTCAGAGGGTGGTGAATCTGTGGAATTCTTTGCCACAGAAGGCTGTGGAGGCCAAGTAAATGGATATTTTTTTAAGGCAGAGATAGATAGGTTTTTGATTAGTACCGGTGTCAGAGGTTGTGGGGAAAAGGCAGGAGAATGGGGTTAGGAGGGAGAGATAGATCAGCCATGATTGAATGGTGTAGACTTAATGGAGCGAATGGCCTAATTATACTCCTATCACTCATGACCTTATGTACCTACTAGCAGTTGAGGGAGAATTCAGGTTGCTAGGCAGTTTGCCCATCATTTGGTTTTCTTATCCTGTATATCATCCAACCTCTTGAGTGAGAATTAGATCGCGTTCCTGTAATGTGCAATGAGCTGAATATTAAACCTGTGATATCTTTGTTGTAGGGAATTTTGAAAATTGTAAGGAAGATGAGTAGGTTATAGTTGTTTAACCCTGGAGCTCACATACTCAGAGCATGGTGGGAAAATGGCCAAAAATGATCAGAATAGCAAGGCAAAAACATTCTGCAGAAGAACGGGCTTCCTTATCAGTAGGGGGGAGGATAGTTCTTTGTAGTTCTGTCTGGGTTCTTATCTGTTGCAATCTTGCATTACAAGCTGCTCTTGGTCAATGTGTTTATCAGGGAAAAGTCTCCCAAAGGTTAACAAATGGCCTATTTTATGAGGGGATTCCATTTGACGAGGGAATCTGGACATTTATGGTATTTACATGTGAGATATGTGGGTGGGAGATTGCCGCGCAACAGGAATCAACGGGGAACAACAGGAAACAACAGGAAACTAATGATTAAAGTTAACTTTGGGGAAACACAATGATGAAAGGTTACAGAGACATTGATTAATGATTGTTGTTTCAACGCCACAAGTAACCATTGTGTCATGAGGGTATAAGAATCCTACAGTTACTGTAAGACTTTGAAGTAGTTTGAGCTTGCTCACACAGCTTCCTGATGTACATCGCTAAGGCCTTTATTAAACTGACCTGTTCGATAGACTCACCACTGATCTATGAGTTGTTTTATTTTGTGTCTGTGCCTATCTGAGTAAAATCAGATATAGAGTATGGATAAAGTACAAAATCCCCCCAACAATCTTCCTGGTGATCAACATGTCCAATGAGTGTCGAGGGGAGGTGATTAGATTCACTGTTGTTAGAGATACTTTTTGGCTGGAACGAGTACCATGAATATTATTTGCGGCTTATGGTCTGGTGAGACCAACTGGATACTCTAATAGTGATACAGTATATTTCATAGTTCCTATATATCTTGAGATTTTGGTGAAAATGTAGTCAATTGCTCCTGCCATTGTTAGGAAGCTCGCAACCCTCGAAAAAGCTTGTGTCCCCTCTGCTGGATGCTGAATAAGAAAGGAAGATGGATTGGGTTTTCTTGGAATGGAGAGCCCTCGTTACTTTCTTCACAAATGTACAGTCTCCAGTTCTAACTTGGAAAGAGCTGGATGTATCCAAATTCAGCAGAACAGGGACTTTATTGCCAGGTAGTTCTGGCCTTAGAGAGTGGCTGCAATGAGCAGCAGATCTCTTTGAGAATCGTATGGGAGAAACAGAGCCCATTCAAGCTTTGCTCCCTGGTCAAAAATATTGCAGGCAATTTGCTCTTGGGAAATTGTTGGCAAATTTTCATCCTTCTCCTTTCTTCCTGGTGGTGCTCTCCTCACTCCTAAGGCAATTGATATTTTAAATCTCTCCTAATTAAATGTATTTATTTAACTCCTCTACCTTGCAAAGCTCTGACACTGTGTAAGCCTTTGCCATTTTGTTTCGGTAGGATTTAAGGAAGATCCATTAAAGGATGAGATTGCTCTCACCATGTGAAAGACTCACCACAGGCAGAAACATTTTCTGACCCAATAGTATCTGGATAAGTAACCTCCGCTGTACTAGAACAACAGTTCTTTTAAGAATCTGTGATTCTTTGATTGGTTTTCTCAGTGGTTCTGCCATAATTAATCAAATTGCCTTTGATTTGTTACTTCGATGATGATATTGAAACCATGGCACGTTTTGCCTTGTAAATAATTTTGAACAGTTGGAAAAATAATAGATTTGACCTTGTTTCAATTTTGCCAGAGTCAAACTACATTAGCCATATCCTATGCTAGTCATAGTCTATAAACTGCAGGCTGAATTTCTAAATTAGCAATCTAAATGTAATAAATGATATTTGCAGCACTGCATTTCTTTCTGGCAGGCACAAGTTAAATTGCAGATAAAAAGATGTTTTATGTGTTCTCAGGATGTGAGCTTTGTAAGGAAGGCTGGTGTTTATTACTATTTCCCCGGTTACATTTTGTGAGGCCTTGCTCAGGAGAGGCCGCTGTCAGTGTAGACAAACGAGACTGCAGATGCTGCAATCTTGAGTCAAAAGAAATGTGCTGGAAGAATTCAGCAGGTCTTCCAACATCTGTGGAGAGAAGTGGATTGATGGTGTTTTGGTTTGGGACCCTTCTTCAGACTAATATCTACAGATGCTGCCTGGCCCTATGAGTTCCTCAAGCACTGTTTTTTTTGGTATCTGTGTAGTGAAACTACACCCACATGCTTTCAGGAAAGATTGTGAACATTGACCCACCAACAATATAAGGAGGCTAACATATCCCCAAATCAGATGGAGGATTTCAAAATGCGACTGTTTTAGAGCAAATGCGGCCCTAGGGTTTTTAGCTTGTTGAGACAGTTGGTTTGAGAGGCGCTGCTGAATTTGATTAGCCATGTACTGCAGTGCCTCTGATCTTACGCGGATAATGTGCTGGTGATGACGATCCTTCAACAGGTGGATAAGAGAGTCATGGCAAACAAAGAAACATCAGGTAGCCATTCAGCTCTTTGAGCCAGTTCTGCCATTTATATCGATCATGCTAAATGGCATGATAGATATAAATGGTAGAACTGGCTCAAAGATATTTCTCTTTTGTAAAGTAATACGTCCTCTGTTCAGTTTTGCTCATCTGGATAGTGTGAGAAGACGAGCCTCCTTGCATGTAAACACTGGGAGTAATTTTACAATGCAGATTGGAAGCCTTATTTCCTGCCATGAATTTGTATCAATGACCCCATTATTTTCTATTTGTTGGTACAAACATTTGGGGAACAGTAGTCAACTGTGGCAAATTCCAAATGTGCTTTTCCGGTAGGGGAAGCCATCATGTGGAGTGCAAGTCTGTTGATAACCATATAATTCGAATATAAAATGAGGGTTTATCTTTGCATTTCTCTTTCCCCTTACTGGGAGGGAATAGTGGGTGGGTGTGGATATGCAGGTACAGATAGCCTATTTGCATCAGATTTCTTTGGAAGGATCAGGAGTATTGTTGAGTTGCTAAAACATTGTTCCCCTGTGGCTAATGGGCCTGTCCCACTTACGCGACTTTTTCGGTGACCGCCGGCACCCGTCATAGGTCGTTGCAGGTCAGCGAAAATTTTCAACATGTTGAAAATTCAACGGCAGCCAGAAAGATGCTACGACTCTTTGGGCGACTGAGGAGACTACTCACAACCACACAGGCGATACCCTGGCGACATTTCATGGGGTGAAGACCGTATGGTCACGAATAGTCACCCAAAGAGTCATACGTTGTTCTGGTTGCTGCTGGATTTTCAACATTTTGAAAAATTTCGGCAAACTGTAACGACCTATGATGGGTGCCAGCAGTCGCCGAAAAAGTTGCACAAGTGGGACAGGCCCATAAGGCAAGTTCTATTCCAATTGATTTGCTATTTGTCTCCAAATGCATGATATGGAGCAGTGCAAAATGATCAGGATAGAAAAATGTTTTTATTTGAAAAAAAACTTTCAAACTAAATCCAGAATATTCATTCAAAAATAGAAGATTTCACATTGCTTGCTAAATAGAGATTTATTTTAATAACCACTGTGGAATGCATCAGCATTGGTGGCAAAACAATATTTTAACCTCATTTTGTTTCACTGGTAAGGATAGAACCACAGTCATTACATGCAAAACAGCAGGTGTTTTAGCCAGTGTGAAAAATTAATTAGATCATGAATCATAACAGTAAGTTCAATCCTTTTGGTCTTGAATCTAGTTAACAGAGGTATTTTGTCGGAATAATAAAAAAATTATATAGTGCCCACAGAAAGTCTGCTTTTTACTGTGACCTCCAGTTATTATGGATGTTCACAGTACATTTTATTTTGAAACGCGAGGTTTCCAGTTGATTAATATGCTTTGCTGTGCCTTGAGTTTGAATCAGTCTTTGTCCTCAACTTCAATATCAAGGAGGCTGCAATATTCTTTTGAGCTATAACAGTTCATCCATTTTATTTTACCTGCCACCAACCAACAGGTCAAGTAATTTACTGTTGCGCTGCACAGCTGCCCTCTGACTAATGCTATGAATAATTTGTTTAAATTATGAAAGTTCTGAACCTTATCATACAAGGTGAGTATAATGTGGAGGGATCTTCAACCAGGACATCTGATCTGATTTAGTTACATGGCATTGGTGTAACTTAATTCGAACTCCTGATCACACCTATTTCATTATAAGTTGATTCAGTGTTGTGGGTTTCACAGGCTGGACATCCGGTGGCGCTGTTATTACCTTCCTCCGCCCACGGTCAGGTTGTCCTTTTTATTTTGTTATGTTTAGAGTGTGGTTTTTTAGTTTTTTTCAGTATTTTATGTGGGGGTAAGCCGGTAGGGTAAGGGGGGAACCGTCCTTCAGTCACTTACTGGCGAGGATGCGGCTATTATCCCAGTCGCGTCCTCGCCCCCCCCCCCCTCCCCCCTCCCCTCGTGGCCTACCAACTGGATTGGCGCGGCTTTTCATGCCGGGACCGGACCAGAGCTTCAGCAGCTGCGGTGCTGCGCTCGATATATCGCGGAGCGGGCGAGGCCTTACCTGGGATCGCCGCTTGAAGCTCTGGAGTGTTGGGCCGCTGCTCCAACATCGCGGAGCTGTGGGTGCGGAGCTCCCAACGTGGGCGGCGCTGACTTTAACATCGCAGAGTCATGCGATCCTTTGCCGGGGGGTCGCCAGCGTGAATCTCCGCCCAGTGCGGCCTGTGGACATCGGGAGCCGTGGACTCCGGTGGAAGGTGGCAGATTCAGAGGTCCGGGCCGCCGAGGATGTTCTCCCATTTGACGTTGGGGTTCCATCGTTCCCGGCGAGAGGGCCTGAACATCGGGCCGCCAGTGGCGGCGACTACGGGGTGCTCGGGAGGCCCCGACCACGGGTGAACATTGGGGAACATCAACCACGTGGTTGACTGGACTTTGGTTCCTTCCCTCACAGTGGGGAACTTTGGTGCCGCTGTGGGGATGTTTGTGTTGTGGACTACTGTGTTCTGTGTTTTTGTGGGGTTTTTTAATTTTGTTTTTAGTATGACTGTAAGGGAAAGAGAATTTTGTTGTCTCTTAATTGAAGACAATGACAATAAATTAAATCAAATCAAAATCAAAATCAAATCTAATTGCCCATTCCTAATTGGCCTGAAGAAGGTGGTGGTGAGCTGCTTTCTTGAACAGCCACAGTGGTGGCGCCATCAAGTCAAGCAGTCTTGCCTGCAGCTGTTCGTACTTTCATCCTTTAAAAAGTTTTTAGTCGGTCAAAAGGTTTAGTTGTGGAGGCCTTTTATGTGGAGGGGGGAGGGGGGAAACAGTTTTTCACAGTCGCTACCTGGGTCGAAGATGTGTCTTTCCTCCGAGCCGAATATTCACCCCCTCCTTGTGGCCTACCACCTGGATTGGCACGGCCTTTCCTACAGGAGACCAGCCAGAGCTTCAGCGGAGGCGCAGCACTGAGGTACCATTGCGGAGCGGCCAAGGCCTTACCGAGGTCGCCGTGTTGAAGCTCCGGAGTGCCGGGACTGCCGACTTTAACACCGTGGAGTTGCGGTCTGCGGAGCCTCCAGCCGTGGGTGGCGCTGACTTTAACGTCGCAGAGGCCTGGGATCTTTCGCCGAGATCGCCAGTGTTAGAGCACCGCCCAGCTCGGCCTGTGGACTTCTGGAGCCGCCGTCTCCGGTAGGAAGCGGCAGATTCGGACATTCCAAGCCGCTGAGAGTGTTCTTCCAACGCCAGAGTACCATCATCCGGCGAGAGGGCCTGAAACATCGGGCCGACTGTAGCGGCGACTGCGGAGGCCTCAAATAGGCCCCGACCACGGGTGAACATGAGGAAGAGGACTGAACTTTTATTGCCTTCCCTCACAGTGGGAAACGTTGATTCCGGTGTGAGGGATGTTTTATGTTTTAATTTAAATTCTATAGTGTTGTGTGTATCTTATTTGTGTGCTGCACGGTAACTCAAATTTCACTGCACCAATTGGTGTATGTGACAATAAATGTCCTTTGTCCTTTGTCCTTGAACTGAGGGTAAACTCATGGTGCTGTTAGGTTCCAGGATTTTGACTCAGTTGAAGTAACGGCAGTATATTTTCAAGCCGGGATGGTGTGTGGCTTAGAAGGTATCTTCTAAGTGGTCGGTTTTCCATGATTTTGCCCCCCTTGTCGTGTTTGCTGGTAGAGATCACGGGTTTGGAAGATGCTGTTTGAGGACTGTTGGCAAGTTGTTACAGTCCATGCTGTAGATGAGACAAACTGCTGCTTCTATGCCTGTGTGAAGAAGTGAGTGATTGGTTGCGGACAGAATGCCTATCCAGCAGGCTGCTACACCCAGTATGTTGTTGACATTTAGTTTAGTTTCAAGATACATCGCAGAAATAGGCCCTTCGGCCCACCGAGTCCGCACCGACCAGCGATCCCCGCACATCACACTACCCTACACACACTAGGGGCAATCTTTTAAACATTTTTACACCGCGACAATTAACATACACACCTGTACGTCTTAGGAGTGTGGGAGGAAACCGGAGATCTCGCCTCCTGTAGTCAGAATCGAACCCAGATCTCTGGCGCTGTAAGGCAGTAGCTCTAATGCTGCACCACCCTGCCGCTCTTTCTTGAGTGTTTTTTGAGCTGCAGTCATCCAGGACTGGAGAGTATTCCATCGCACTCCTGACTTGAGCCTTGTCGATGGTTGACATGTTTTGGGGAGGTTGGAGATGAGTAACTTCCCACATGTTTTCTAGCCTCTGACCTGTTCTTGTAGCTGGATTGTGTGTACATCTACTCCAGTTCAGTTTCTTGTTAGTGGTAACCCCCCCAGGTTATTAGTGATGCGTAATTCAGTGATGGCAATGCCAGTGAATGTCAGGAGGTACTCGCTGGATCTTTTCTTAAATATCGTCATTGCCTGGCACATATGTGGCACGAAGGATAGAAAAGCATTAGAGAGATATGGGCATA
Source organism: Amblyraja radiata (assembly GCF_010909765.2). NCBI lineage: Eukaryota > Metazoa > Chordata > Chondrichthyes > Rajiformes > Rajidae > Amblyraja > Amblyraja radiata. The sequence continues at coordinate 22,916,961 of NC_045961.1, forward strand.
TGGGAGACAGGAAAATGGGATGAGCTTAGATGGGGGCATCTTGATTGGCATGGACTAATGGCACTAAAGTGCCTGTTTCGTTGCTGTATGCCTCTGATTCTATGAATGTATGGTATGGTAGTTTATATGTCACATGTACCGAGGTACTGTGAAATTCACAGTTCAGTACAAGTATCACTATACATAAGCACTTAGATACATATTAGATAAGCATCTCAGATACAGTTCAGACGTATAGCAGTAGTACACTAATACAGTATAGAGCGTCACCAGTTTGGAGCCCTTATCAAGTCCCAGTTGTTGTAAGTGCAGGGATCTGTTACTTGCTTCTCATCAGCCTGAGCCTGGATGTTGTGAACTTACAATGAAAGGAAGGTCATTGGTGAAGCACCTGAACATAGTTGGGCATCAGATACTATATAGAGGAACTACACCATCTCCCTTCATGTTTGCAATGATGCCGACCAGCATAGGCTTTTCCCCCAATTCCCACTGACTACAGGAAAGCTCGTCACTTTCTCCAGCCATTCAAATCAATTCCTGTTTTTAGAAAAGAACACTCGAGTGTTAGTCGAAGTGTTCCCTTTCACTTGTCAATCGGCACTTTCAATTTGACAGAACTGTAAACCGCTTCATGTCCCATGGTTTCTTTTGAGTGAGTAAAATCTAACCTCAGCCACGTTTCAATAAACTGAATTACTTGCAGGGAATCTGAAGAATTAATAAAGGGCAAAAGTAAGTTTACATTGTTAATAAGTTAGCCCTGATCCACAAAGATGACTGTCAGCATTGTAATTGTGTCCATAATATGCTAAATTAAGAAGTAACAATGCCTCAGAGTGAAATTGGATATTACTATGTGCTGGAAATGAATAATAATTAACCTATGCCTGCTTTATCTAGTGTAGGACAAACACAAATGTTGTCCTCTGTCAAGCCTTCAGTGTATAATCACTGCTGCAGCAATGCCTGCAGCAAATGACCAGACGTATAGATACCAGTCTGCTATGAGAGAACCAAGGCACTGTGACATTTTATATCTGTGTGGCAGAGGATGAGACATGGGCCTGATCTCCTGTGGTCTTGGTTTTCCACGGTGCTGTAACATTCATAGCATCTTGGTACAATAGATGTACCTATTGGCTGATTTTTGTCCCAAGAGGTTTTCATAAAATCTGACCTGCAGTAACTGTTTGTTTATACATGCTTGGGTTTGGTTTGTAAAACCAAAGGCTAGGAGGTGTAAAGACTCATTGCACCCCATTGTGAATGTACAGTATAACCCATTGAACCAATTTCACACCTGAATGAAGCAACCCAATGAAGCAGCATGGTGGCCCACCAGTAGAATTGCTGACTTACAGCATCAGAGACCCATGTTCGATCCTGACTATGGTTGCTGGCTTTACAGAGTTTGTACGCTCTACCTGTGACCACGTGGGTTTTCTCTGGGAGCTCCGGTTTTCTCCCACACTCCAAAGATGTACAGGTTTGTAGGTTAAATGGCCTTAGTAAAATTGTAATGTGTGTAGGATAGTGTTAGTGTACAGGGTGGTCGTTGGTCGGCCTGGACTTGGTGGGCCGAGGAGCCTATTTCTGAGCTGCATCTCTAAAGTCTCAAGTCTAAAGTCAACTTCTGAAATTGTATCTGATCACCTGGAATGTAATTGAGAAATTCACTTTGTAATTAAAATTGTCAATCAGCGGACACGGGTACCATACAGGAAAGAGTGAGCTGAAGTATTGTGTGTCATAGAATCATAGAGTGATACAGTGTGGATACAGGCCCTTCGGCCCAACATTCCCACACTGGCCAACATGTCCCAGCTATGGCAATGACATTGTGGGCTGAAGAGAACATTCCTGTGTTGTACTGTTCTGTGGCTAAAACAAATGTGAGTGGAGTCGTGCAAAATGAAATGGACAACTTTGAAGTAAGTACCAAACAGACTTTAAAATAATAAAAATGTAAACAGCAGCACACAGAACAGTCTGTGCCAAATATGATGCCATCCAACCTTTATCTGCCTGAACATAATCCATATCCCTCCATTCCCTGTATAACCATGTATCTGTCCAAAAGCCTCTTAAATGCTACTTTCATTACTGCCTCTACCACCACCCCGGGTAACACATTCCAGCCATCCTCCAGATAAAACAACTTTGTCCACATATCTCCTTTAAACTCTGCCCCTCTCACCATAAAGCTATGCTTTCTGGTCTTTTTAAAGGAAAAGCAAAAATATTACATTGGAGCTGCTGCCTCACAATGCCCGAGATCCAAGTTTGATCCTAACCTTGGGTGCTGTCTGTGTGGAGTTTGCACGTTCTCCTTGTGACAGCTGGATTACTCTGGGTGCTCTAGTTTCTTCCCACATCCCAAAGGTGTGTGGGTTTGTCAGTTAATTGGCCTCTTTTTTTTTAAATGTCCTTTGGTGTCGGGAGTGGATGAGAAAGTGGGATAATGTAGAGCTTGTGTGAAAAGAGGACTGATGGTCGTTGTGAACTCATTGGGTTGGAGAGCCTGTTTCAATGCTGATCTCTAAACCAAACTAAACCAACAAAGAAATTAGGAACAATGACCTCTAGGAGCGAATAATGCAGTAAGTTGTGTTATTTCAAAGAGACACGATGCATACATAAGTGAAAATGTGACAATAAGATGAGGTAGATAGTACAGGAAGAGTATAATGACAAAGCAGATCATTTGGGACATATTATTAGTTCCTTTGATATATATTTAAACCAATACAAAGTAATTAGCAATAAACTTTCATCTATCTAGGCTCTAACGTAAGAAATTCTTTATTATTGTTCCTGATTTCCTTTAAGCCCTTAAACCTAACTGGTGTTAAATCATAATCTCCGCTTCTTTAGCCTGCTCTCCAGTCTGTCTGATTACATCCCTGTGATATGCCTCTAGGCATCTCAGTGTTTTTGAAGACGTTGAAGAAATGTGATTATTATATTATTTAATTGTGTATCCCACGTTAAAGAAGCCATTGTTTGGAAACCACAAATAATCAATATTTTCACAGTAGAAATGCGGCTACTGCGGACATTATAACCCCCACCCTTACCCCAAATGGAGGAATTGCACCATCTTTCCTGATAGCTGCAATCTCCTTGTACTGACACAGTCTTTGTAAAGCTCTTTCATCTGCCTGCAATTCCTCGGTAACTTTCAAATTTTTAGTTTGCCTTCGAGTCCACTGTTATTTGTTCATAGAGTGAAACTCGGATTTAATATTTTACATTAACAGTGAAAGTCTGTGATCTATTTCCTTTTAACGTAATCATAGATTATATTAACAGGCTATAAATGGCTACATTTGAAAGGCACTGTCAACCAAATAGGCTATTGCTGCCAATTTATTTTGTGAGTAGTAATATTTCACTATTTCAAGATAGTAATAAGATAATGGATTATTAGCTCTGTAGGACCATGCAATGCAGCAATGGCCAATTACATGTGATTACTTTCTTTCCAAACTTTATGAAGATTTTGTTGAACGGGCTTCAGGAAATATTATTTCACTGTCAGAGCATCAGTGGGAGATTTCAAAGGACAGCCGTAGGATTGTAAAAGGGATCAAAATAGGCTAATTGTGCAGCCAATAAAAGGAAGGCAAGGGGTAGTGGAGTGGTCGTGTTGGGAGAGAGATGGTGTGGAGAGGAAGTGCTGTGTTGTGGGCAAGTGTGAAGCTTTAGCTCAAGAGGCTTAAGTGATGTGTTGAGTAACTGAGTCTTTGGCTCAAGAGTCTTGAGCAACGTTGCTGAGAAAGGCAAGCTGAGCAGAAGGGGACAGAAGCTAAAGGTACAGTCTTCTATTTCCCATTTGTAATTGTTTAGCTTTTTTAAACTCTTGGTTTTAGTGCAGTAGTAATGGCGGGTAGAATGATGCAATGAAAATAGACACAAAATGCCAGAGTAACTCAGCGGAACAGGCAGCATCTCTGGAGAGATGGAATGGGTCGAGAACCTTCTTCAGAGTGGTGCAATGATCCTTCTGCAGCATGTGGGAAGTCAGGGAAACTGCTGGTGCCCCTGATGTCTACACTTATGGGAGTGGCGTCCAGGTGCATCTCCTCACAGGTGGCATTAGGAAATGGGAGCTGCAGCTTGATGACCATGGGATCAAATGGGAGAATGAGAGCTTCATAGATGGGAGTTATAGCAAGGTGGTCACGCCTAAGGTACAGGAACAGAGAAGGTGGGTGACCATGAGGAAAGGGAGTAGACAGAGATTGCAGGTGCCCCCTGTGACAATTCCCTTTCGAAACGGGCATACTACCCTTCTGATTACTGTTGGAGGGGAGAAAATAGCCCGTCAAGGGTGAGCAGCAGTAACAGTCATGGCTGCAACCGTGAGCCTGGCTCTGAGCCCAGTGGGGAAGGATAATGTCAGGCAGCACTATAGTGGCAGGGGACTTGTAAGTTAGAGGGGCAGGCAGAAGATCCAGATTCTAGGATGGTGCATTGCTTCCTTGGTGTCAGGGTCCAGGATGTCTCAGAGCGGCTGCATGACATTCTCAAATGACAAAGGTAAGAAAAGGGATGAGGTCCTGCAAAATAAAAATAGGGAGTTGGGCAAAAAGTTAAAAAGCAAGATCTCCAGGGGAGTGATCTTCAGATTAGTGCTGGTGCCATGTGCCAGTGAGGGAAGTTAGGATAAATGTATGTTTGGCCGAAGAGTTGGTGCATGGGAAGGAATTTAGGTTTTTGGACTATTAGGATCTCTTCTGGGACAGTGACCTGAGGAAAGGGGAACCTGGGTCTGTTAATGGAAGTGTCTTGTGGACAGTTCGCAATCTGATCGAGTAGATGCTGAACGTCCTATGACGACTGAAGATAGATAAATCTCCCAGGTATGGTCAGATATATCCGAGCACACTATGGGAAGCCTGATAACAAATTGCAGGTGGCCTGGCTGTGATATAAGAATTATTATTAGACATGGGTGAAGTGCCGGAAGACTGGAGGGTGGCTAATGTTGTGCCTCTATTTAAGAAGGGTTTCCAAGAAAATTCTGGGAACTATAAGCCAGTGAGCCTAACATCTGTGTTTGGCAAGATACTAGAGAGCATTCTAAGAAATAAGAAATATATACATTTGGGTAGCCGGGCTGATTAGGGATAGTCAACATGGTTTTGTATGTGGGAGATCATGTCTTATGGCTCACAATCAAATATGATCAAACAGAACAAGTTGTTCAACAACTTTAAGCTGTGTACGCCATATGCAAGAAGAAGAAGAAGATGTCTTATGTATCTGATAGAGTTCTTCTGAATATGACCAAACAGGTTGATGAGGCCAAAGCCATAAATGTTGCTTATATGGACTTCAGAAAAGTCTTTTATGCGGTTCTGCATGGTAGGCTGCTCTGGAATCGCATAGAATGCAGGAAGAGATAGCTGAGTGGATTGAGAATTGGCTTTATGGAAGGATGCAGGGGGTGATCCTTGATGGTTATGTTATGGACTGGAGGCCTGTGGCCGGTGATGTCTCAGCGATGCTGAGCCTATTGTTGTTCGTGATTTTAAGTCATCGATTTGGATGGGAATGTAGAAGGCATGATTAAGAAATTTGTAGATGACACTAAAGTAGGTGGTATCGTAGATAATGAAGATGGTTATCAAATATTACAGCACGATCTTGATCAGTTGGCCAAGTGGGCTGAGGAATAGCGATGAGATTAATGTAGACAAGTGCAAGGTATTGTATTTTGGGAAATCAAACCAGGGCAGGAACTTCACAGTGAACGACGGGGCCCTGTGGAGTGTTGTAGAACAGAGTGATCTAGGAGAGCTCCATTGATAGGAATTATAGCAAGGTGGGCAGGTTGGGTCTAAGGGCCTGGTTCCATGCTGTATGCCATTTTGGGTCACTATATTCACTTCCAGCACTCTCAAGGAAACAAAAATCAACAAAGTTGCACAGCTACAAGACAATGGCACATCACAAATGTTGAATTACATTCTCAAAACCTGAGCAGATTAACTAGCAGGAATTTCTGCAGACACCTTCCTATTCTCACTGCTACTTTCTGAGGTCCCCACCTGCTTCAAAAGGACATCCATATTGCCGGTGGCCAAGAAGAGCAAGGTGACATGCCTCATCAACTATCAACGGGTGGCACTCACGTTCACTGTGATTAAATGCTTTAAATGCGTCGGTGATGATGCAAATCAACTTGTGTCTCAGTAATGACCTCAACCCTTTACAATTCACCAATCATCACAGCAGCTCGACGGAGATCGCTGGCTCTCCACCCTGTGCTCAACCACTTTGACAACAGGAATGTGTACGTCAGGCAATTGTTCATCGTCAACGAGACCACCACTGTTGGACGGATGAATAATGGGTAACAACGAGTCAGGGTATTGGAGAGTTAGATCATTTTGTTGAGCGGTGGCAGAACAATAATTTTGTTTTGAACATTAACAAGACCAAGAAGCAGATTGTTGACTCAGAAAGGGAAGATAGAGGGACCGTGCATTTGTTCTCATTGGTGGGATGGTGGTGGAGAGAGTGGACAGCTTCAGGTTCCTGGACCTACAAATTGCTAATGGTCTTCCTGGGCCCAGCACAACACAAAGAAAGTTCACCAGGTCTGCTGCCTGCTCACAAAATTGGGCAGTCTTGACAAACTAATCAACCATATATATAGCTTCCATGACAAATTGCAGACCCATGTATCTGTGGGTGGTGTCTCATCAGATGTTTGAGGAACTTTGACATGTCACCGACTGCTCCAACAAACTTCTATAGAATTACAGTGTTCAAGACAGAAGGAGGCAGCAGAGAGTGATGAACATTGCCCAGTACCTCATGGGTACTGACCTCTTCTCCACTGAAAGGATCTACAGGAAGTACTGGCTTAATAAAGCAGTTAATAGTTGAGTCGCTGCCTCAAAAAGGCTGGCAGCAGCATCAAAGACCCACACCATCCTGGCCACACATTCGTCTCCCCGCTACCTTCAGGTAGAAGGTACAGGAGCCTGAAGACTGCAAAGTCCAGGTTCAGGAATAGTTCCTTCCCCACAGCCATCAGGCTATTAAACTCAACTCAAACAAAACTTTGAACATTAATAGCCCATTATCTGTTTATTTGCAACTTATCTGTTTTATTTATTCATGTGTGTATATATTTATATAATGGTATACGGACACACTGATCTGTTCTGTAGTCATGCCTACTATATTCTGTTGTGCTGAAGCAAAGCAAGACTTTCATTGTCCTATCTGGGACACATGACAATAAACTCTCTTGAATCTGGAATCTTGAATATGCTCAAAGATGCACACCACCAAGGCCATGCCATCTTCTTGATGCTACCAATGGGAAGACGATACAGGAGCCTGAGAACAGTTACCTCCATATTCCATCACAGTTTCTTCCCATCAACCATCAGGCACTTGAACCACTTTTTACAATCCTAACCACAGCCCTACCTCAGCACCAAACCACTGCAGATTTTGCACAGCTCTGATTGCCCCAATATGTTTATTTTTAGTTTAGTTTTATGGATACACTGCGAAAACAGGCCCTTTGGCCCACCGAGTCCACACCGACCAGCAATCCCCACACATTAACTTTGTCCTACACAAGGGAACCTTTTTTAATATTTATACCAAACCAATTAACCTACAAACCTGTATGTCTTTGGAGTGTGGGAGGAAACCAAAGTTGTCGGAGAAATCCCATGGGGAGAAAGTACAAACTCCATACAGATAGCACCCATAGACAGGATTGAACCCAGGTCTGACGCTGTAGGCGCTGCAAGGCAGCAACTCTACCACTGCGCCATCATGCCTTTGGACTGGTGTACTTGGGATTACTTTATTGTATATTGTTGTTGCATCTAATGTGCCAGTAAAGCTGAATCAATTAAGAATTGCACTGTTCCTATGGGCGGCACAGTGGCGTAGCGAGAAAATTGCTGACTTACAGCACCAGAGCCGCGGGTCCCGGGTTCGATCCTGACTATGGATGCTTGTCTGTACGGAGTTTGTACGTTTTCCCCGTGACCTCCTGGGTTTTCTCCGAGATCTTCAGTTTCCTCCCACACTCGAAAGACGTACAAGTGTGTAAGTTGATTGGCTTGGTATATCAAAAAAAATGTAAAATTGTTCCTAGTGTATGTAGGTAGTGATAACATGCACGCATCGCTGGTCGGTGCGGACTCGATGGGCCGAAGGGCCTGCTTCCACGCTGTATCTCAAAACTAAAAACAAAATTAAAAACAATATTCAATACATGTGACAAATAAACACTTTTGATTGCTTGATCTTTTCTCAGGAATAGAAAGCTGGATGATCTAGCAAACAGGATGATCCATATTTATTTTCTGAAACAGGAAGTGAAAGTCTATTTGCTAGATCCTTTTTATTCAGAATATAATGTTTCAATAACTATCTCTAACTTTACTTATGGAGTTACACATTTTTCAATGTCATTAGGTGACTGGATAATGACATGTATTATGGTAATGAAATGTGGTAATATATTAACAAAGGGTTTCCTTCTTGTAAGTCATACCCTCTGTTAGTTGATGGCTGTCTTGTTATCTGGCTGGTGAAAAATGTATCCTTTGTCTCTAAACTACATGACAGTGGCATGCTTAATCTCAGATAAAGCTTTTTGACACGTATGTAGTTCATTTGTTACTAATGCATTCTTCTGCCAACTCGATCTTCTTTTGCGTCAAAGTGTGCAAAGGTTCCCGCATCCAATTGTCAGTTTCTGTCCCTTTGTGAACATCTTCCACTTAAAGTGAAGAAGTTGCTGACCATGGGAAAGCTTATTGGAAGTGAATCAGAGGTGAGCGACTTTAACACAAGATTTTTACAGAGGCCCTCCATGATTGAGCCAGGCACGGTCTCCCTATATGGAGCGGCCATGATGTCAATGTAATTTGGAGCGGCCAAGTTGATTTTTCTCTTTGTCTCAGGTCACCCAAATGGAAATGTTGCCTGCCAGCATGCAGTGTCCCAGCCCCATCAGCACCATCTCAGAATCCAGGGTGGTGAAGCTGTGGAATTATTTGATTGTGGAGGTCCAGTCAGTGGATATTTTATAGCAGAGATAGATAGATTTGTGATTAGTACGGTTGTCAGGGGAAGGAAGGAGAATGAGGTTAGGAGGGGGAGATAGATCAGCCATGATTGAATGGAGGAGTAGATTTGATGGGCCGAATGGCCGAATTCTGCTCCTATCATTTATGATCTTATGACGCGCCACAAGCCTTCTTGGAAAGGGTTGATTGATGATGGCGAGGAAGTTCTGAGAGAGGAAAAAGTCAATGCAATGTTATAGAGTCATAGTGATACAGTGTGGAAACAGGCCCTTTGGCCCAACTCGCCCACACCAGCCAACAATGTCCCAGCTACACTAATCCCACTTGCCTGCGCTTGGTCCATATCCCTCCAAACCTGTCCTATTCATGTACCTGTCTGTTTCTTAAATGATGTGATAGTCCCAGCCTTAATTACTTCCTCTGGCAGCTTGTTCCCTACACCCACCACCCTTTGTGTGAAAAAGTTACCTCTCGGATTCCTATTAAATCTTTTCCCCTTCACCTGAACCTATGTCTATAAGATCTCCCCTCATCCTCCGGCGCTCCATTGAATAGAGACCCAGCCTACTCAACCTCTCCCTATAGCTCACACCCTCGTAGATCTTTTCTGAACCCTTTCAAGCTTGACAATATCGTTCCTGTAACATGGTGCCCAGAAATGAACACAATATTCTAAATGTGGTCTCATCAACGTCTTGTACAACTGCAACATGTGCTCCCAACTTCTATACTCAATGAAGGCCAGAGTGCCAAAAGCCTTTTTGACCACCTTATCTACCTGCGACCCGACCTTCAAGGAACCATGTATCTGTACTCCTAGATACATCTGTACTCTGCTCTACAACCAGAGGCCTACCATTCACTGTGTTGGTTCTGCCCTTGCTCGACATCCCAAAATGCAATACCTCACACTTCTCTGTATTAAATTCCATCAACCATCCCTCCGCCCACCTGGCCATCGATCCAAACCCTGCTGCAATCATTCACAACCATCTTCAATATCTGCAAAACCACTAACTTTTGTATCATCAGCAAACTTGGTAATTTTGCTCTGTATGTTCTCATCCAAATCATTGATGTAGATGACAAACAGTAACGGGCCCAGAACCGAACTCTGAGGCACACCACTAGTCACAGGCATCCAGTCTGAGAAGCAACATTCCACCATTACCCTCTGCTTCCTTCCATGGAGCCAATTTGCTATCCATTCAGCTATCTCTCCTTGAATCCCATGCAATCTAACCTTCCAGAGCAGCCTACCTGAACCTTTTTGAATGCCTTACTGAAGTTAATGTACATAACATCTACTGCTCTGCCCTCATCAACACTTTTTGGTCACGTTTTCAAAAAAAAGCAATCAGATTTGTGAGACACGACCTCCCACATACAAAACCATGCTGACTATCCCTAATCAGCCCTTGCCCATCCAAATGCCTGTATATCCTATCCCTCAGCTTGCCTGCGCCTCCACTTTCTTTCTCGGGGCTGTCAACTCCTGTTCTTCCACAGCCAACAATGGACCATTGTGGGCTCCACATTTCCCTGGGAATTGGTGCCGACTCTGATGTGTTCGGTACTTTCTCATACCTCTACTTTCCCTCCCCCCTGACTCTCAGTCTGAAGAAGGGTTTCGACCCAAATCACATATTCCTCTTCTCCAGAGATGCTGCCTGGCCCGCTGAGTTACTCCAGCATTTCGTATCTATCATTGGTGTAAACCAGCATCTGCAGTTCCTATACATTTATTACTTATTACCTATCCTTAATTTCTCTTGAGAGGGTGGTACCCTGCTTGAAGTGGTACGAAACTGCACTTGAATTTGGTGGCCTTGCACCTTGTTTGATGTGGTACGAAACTGCACTTGAATTTGGTGGCCTTGCACCCTACTTGAAGTGGTCGGAAACTGCACTTGAATTTGGTGGTCTTGCACCCTGCTGAAAATGGTATGAAACTGCGCTTGAATTTGGTTGTCTTGTACCCTGCTTGAAGTGATATGAAACTGCATTTGAATTTTGGTGGCCTTGAATCCTGCTTGAAATGGCATGAAACTGCACTTGAATTTGGTGGGCTTGTACCCTGCTTGAAATGGCATGAAAATGCACTTGCATTTGGTGGCCTTGTACCCTGCTTGAAGTGGCATGAAACTGCACTTGAATTTGGTGGCCTTGCACCCTGCTTGCTGACATGAAACTGTGCTTGAATTTAGTGGCATTGTGCCCTGCTTGAAGTGGCATGAAACTGCACTTGAATTTGAAATGGAATTTTAAGGAATAGCCATGATTCAACTGCCAGCCCACCAGCTGTGAGTGAGCTGCCAGTACATCAGGCTTGAGTGACTGAGCTGCCACCCCAATAATCCATTTGTCCCACAATGTCCATACTAGCCCTCTAGAAACCAGTCCCTTCAGCCCACAACACCCAAACTAGTGCTCCAGAAAGCCCTCCCCCCCCACTGGCCACAAATATTGGATTTGGTGGAGAGGTGGAATATTGCTTTGGGGGACCAGCCCTCCCACGTGAACATGGGACCCAACGGGTCCCACTTAGTCTAATATTTTTATACAATTCTATAAGATCACCCCTCAGCCTCCTGAGCTTCAATTAATAACGTCCGTGCCTGCCCAAGATTTCCCTAAGCACAGCCACTTGAGTCCTGGCAACATCATACGAATATCACTGTGCCTTAATTGGTACACCTGATGATAAAAGACCTTTGAAACCTTTGTAAATCTTCTCTGCACTCTTTCTAGGCAACAACATCCTTCCTATAGCAGGGTGACCAAAATTGAACACAGTACTCTAAATGCAGCCCCACCCCAGTTGCATTATTCCCTGTGATGTTGGCTTCAAATTGGAATGCGTTAATCCAACTGGGACATACGTATGGGGTTTAAATAGATAAGCAGGATTTTATGTCAGGAACAACGGCCTATTTGTTACTTAAATTGACAATCTATACTTAAACTGCTCTTGACAAGTCTGTTATGAAGATAATACTGGGTTTTCTCTGTGGACCAGAGTTGTGGTGAGTGAGGTACATGTCTTGAGATTGTTTTGATCCATGTGTCAGGGTCTACTTCACAGTCATAACTTCCACTCAGGCATTAGAGATGATAGAGATGAAGCATGTAGATTTCGTTCCCTCTTCGCAGAAAAATGTGTAAGAAGGAACTGCAGATGCTGGTTTTAACCGAAGATAGACACAAAAAGCTGGAATAACTCGGCGGGACAGGCAGCATCTCCAGAGAGGAGGAATGGGTGACGTTTCAGGTCGGGACCCTTCTTCAGACTGGTTTGGGATAAGGGAAACGAGAGATATAGACGGTGATGTGGAGAGATAAAGAACAACGAATGAAAGATGTGAAAAAAAGTTACAATCATAAAGCTGATTGTAGGGTGAAAATGAGAAGCTAATGTGACTTCGGTGGGGGAGGGATAGAGAGAGAGGGAATGCCGGGGCTACCTGAAGCGAGAGAAATCAATATTCATACCACTGGGCTGTAAGCTGCCCAAGCTAAATATGAGATGCTGTTCCTCCAATTTGCATTTAGCCTCACTCTGACAATGGAGGAGACCAAGAAAGGCCTATTACTAAGAACCATTCTTTTAAGAGTTGCTGCTTCAGTGGGAATATGTGCAGGGAACGTGGCACTTCACACATGATCATTGCAGTTGCACAATGTTATTATGTACAAGCCTGCTAACGACCTGGAAATTACATACTTTATATACACATTGCCCTGCTTGAATGCCTTGCAAAATCACCCCCCACTGGCCCAGAAGAATCTCACATGGATCTACTGTCATCTCAGCAGGGGTATTTAGGTATGATTCAAGTTCAGAGTCATTATGCAAAGAGGAAACACATTTTCTCTTAAATTGTTCCAACTGTAGGTCATGGAAATAGAATTCACAGCCTAACGACTAGCCATTCAACTGCATTGCTCCTTACCAATGTTATGTGTCACACAAGCATCCCCTCTGCTTGCTTTGTATAACCTTACCTGAATATCTTTTTAATCTTTCTCCCTCACATAATTATCTAGTTTTGTAATAAAAGCATCTATGGTATTCAGCTCAGCTAACCTGTGTGGTGATAAGTTGCACATTCCAGACACAGTTTGGCTAAAGGCATTTCACTTGAATTACATATTGGATTAATTAGTGATTATCTAATATTTATGGGCCGTAGTCTGGGAATTGTCTGGGATGTTTCATTCTCAGTAGCGCCATCAATGTGTAGCCGTTCTAATATTCCTACACATCTTCAGTTTTGTCTTTTAAACTTCCACCGAGCTTTGCATCACCTGCTTTTGATCAGTATTAATAGTTGGATGACTTACCTCCTGTACTACTTAACCTGAATTTATGTGATGCCTTGTTATTGTCATTGTTATTGAAGATGTGTATGAAGTGGCCAACAACATATAATAGGTACTGGCCTGTTTAAATATGTCTGGGCCTGAAGGGAAAGCCTTCTGGTTGTTTGAGCTGTTTGTCTCACATTAATACTGTTAACCTTGTAAATTAGTGACCAAGTTTCCTTATTTGCAGATAGCCTTCTTTCCAAAATGGTAATTGCATATACAGTAAACCAGATAAGCTAATTATCCTAAGAATAGCTATATCTCCTACGGGATTTTTTTGTAGCTGTCTTTGGGGATCATGCCTACTTCTGAAGTCGTATTAGCAGGATACAATTTCAGTAACAATGGCCTGTTCTCATTATTATCGTTACTTTTTTACATATCTTTCATCCATTTGTTCTGTTTCTCCCTATATCACCATCTATATTTCTTGTTTCCCTTTCCCCTGGCACTCAGTCTGAAGAAGGGTCTCGACCCAAAACATCACCTATTCCTTTTCTCCAGAAATGCTGTCTGACCCACTGAGTCACACCAGCTTTTTGTGAACATTCAGAAATGAAAATTGTTTGCCTCATGTAAAAGAAAACTGGAGGCAAGGTGAGCTCAGCGTTAAATGAAGTGACCATTTGCTACCATTTGGAGATGTACCATGAGTTGACTTGAGAAACATTATTGATGCACTGAGTTTTATGGAAATTGAGGAACAAGCTGGTTCAAAAGTTCAGATGTCAGAAAACATTAGTCAAGCCGTTTCCATTTCATTCAAATTCAATTCAGCAGCTACTTGTTAATTTCATTGGAAAGATAAAGAAATCACAAAAACTTTCATTTTTTTCAGATTACAGTCAAAATTTATCAGACAACAGTTTTATTCATTGTATATATTCATTCCTAATTTAACTTTATATTACAGTTTGAAAGATGTTGTATATAGCCTGGGAACATATAGAGTTTGAATAGTCCTTTTCTGCATGGGATATAGGATTAGGGTGTCAACGACAAGAGATCCACTCTTCCAGAATCTGCAATGATAAATAAACATGACTTGACTTGACTTGACTTGATAAGGGACAAAATTCGGCTCTTTGGGAAATTGCTGTTTGGCCTTGGACCGAGTATTGCTGATCTTTGGATCATGGGCACGTCTTTACATCCATCCAAACACCAGGTGAGTTCCAGGAATTCCCATGGAAATATACCACTTTTATGCCTCAGTGCAAAGAACACACTTGAGGGAAATAAAACGCGATTTAATGTCAGAGATAAGTCCAACATGCACCTTCTCTGGTAAACTCAATACATCAAAAGAACCTGAAGCTTTTTTCATTGAGTGATTGTGGATATTAATCCTACACATACAATGACAAAGAGAAATGAACCAGCACAGTGAGATTCTGCTGCAGGTGCTCAAGACTTGAAACCAGGAGATACGCCTAATCCTGTGATAAACGGCATGGCGGGTTTACTGTGTATTAGTTGAGATCTTCAGAAAGGTGGCTTTGAATCCTCTCTTCCAGAATCTGCAATCACATAAGCTGACTGCAGAGCATCACCAAGTGCACGACATCTGGTGGATTATAGGTTACAATGCCCAAATCCAGTTACCACTTGGAATTAGACACAAAAAGCTGAAGTAACTCAGTGGGTCAGACAGCATCTCTGATTTTGGATTTTGAAAGTAAATCATTGCAGGAATAGGAGGAGTGCTGAATTTTCAAAAACTACTTGTTAAGGATCTCATGGCAAGATTTGCACTGGAATTCAGGCAGGTCACATATATTGAAAATCAGTGATTGGAAAAAAAAGTAAATAACACAAAAGAAAGTGTTTACATAATGGGCTATTTACACCGCAGTAAATAGATGAGGAAATGTGTTTGAGGGTAAGATGTGAAGGCTCCTCTGGTTGGAGAGGAATAGCAAAGATGTTTGACTAATATCAAATTACGACTGAGTGAGTGAGAAACATTAGAAGCACCATCCTTCACGTGGAGTTATGATTGAGCGTGGAGTTATGATTGAACATAGTGTGGCGAAAAAACTAGCTAAAGACAAAATTCGGGCACTGAAGGTTATTTGGATGAGATTGGTCACAAAAAAAAAGTGTACGATTTTTAGTTTTAGTTTTAGAGATACACCGCAGAAAGAGGCTCTTCAGTCCCCCGGGTCAGCGCCAACAAACGATCTCTGCATATTAACATTATCCTACCCACATGAAGGACAATTCTGGAGCACTAGTATGGGTATTGTGGGCTGAAGGGACTGGTTTCCAGAGGGCTAGTATGGACATTGTGGGACAAATGAATTCTTGGGGTGGCAGCTCAGTCACTCAAGCCTGATGTGCTGGCGGTTGACTCATGGCTATTCCTTGAAATCCCATTTCAAGCAGGGTGCAAGGCCATCAAATTCAAATGCAGTTTCCTACCATTTCAAGCAGGGTGCAAGGCTACCAAATTCAGGTGCAGTTTCATACCACTTCAAGCAGGATGCAAGGCCAATGAATTCAAGTGCAGTTTCATACCACTTCAAGCAGGGTGCAAGGCCACCAAACTCAAGTGCAGTTTCATACCACTTCAAGCAGGGTCCATGTCCACCAAACACAAGTGCAGTTTCATGCCACTTAAAGCAGGGTGCAAGGCCACCAAATTCAAGTGCTGTTTAATGCCACTTCAAGAAGTTGTGAGGCCACTAAATTCAAGTGTAGTTTCATGCCACTTCAAGCAGGGTGCAAGACCACCAAATTCAAGTTCAGCTTCCGACCATTTCAAACAGGGTGCAAAGCCACCAAATTCAAGTGCAGTTTCGTACCACTTCAAGCAGGGTGCAAGGCCACCAAATTAAAGTGCAGTTTCATACCACTTCAAGCAGGGTGCAAGGCCACCAAATTCAAGTGCAGTTTCATACCACTTCAAGCAGGGTCCATGTCCACCAAACACAAGTGCAGTTTCATGCCACTTAAAGCAGGGTGCAAGGCCACCAAATTCAAGTGCTGTTTAATGCCACTTCAAGAAGTTGTGAGGCCACTAAATTCAAGTGTAGTTTCATGCCACTTCAAGCAGGGTGCAAGACCACCAAATTCAAGTTCAGCTTCCGACCATTTCAAACAGGGTGCAAAGCCACCAAATTCAAGTGCAGTTTCGTACCACTTCAAGCAGGGTGCAAGGCCACCAAATTAAAGTGCAGTTTCATACCACTTCAAGCAGGGTGCAAGGCCACCAAATTCAAGTGCAGTTTCATGCCACTTCAAGCAGGATGCAATGCCACCAAATTCAAGTACAGTTTCATGCCAACAAGCAGGGTGCAAGGCCACCAAATTCAAGTGCAGTTTCATGCCACTTCAAGAAGTTGCAAGGCCACTAAATTCAAGTGCAGTTTCATGCCACTTAAAGCAGGGTGCAAGGCCACCAAATTCAAGTGCTGTTTAATGCCACTTCAAGAAGTTGTGAGGCCACTAAATTCAAGTGTAGTTTCATGCCATTTCAAGCAGGATGCAAGACCACCAAATTCAAGTTCAGCTTCCGACCATTTCAAACAGGGTGCAAAGCCACCAAATTCAAGTGCAGTTTCGTACCACTTCAAGCAGGGTGCAAGGCCACCAAATTAAAGTGCAGTTTCATACCACTTCAAGCAGGGTGCAAGGCCACCAAATTCAAGTGCAGTTTCATACCACTTCAAGCAGGGTGCAAGGCCACCAAATTCAAATGCAGTTTCATACCATTTCATGCCATTTCATGCAGGGTGCAAGGCCACCACATTCAAATGCAGTTTCATACCATTTCAAGCAGGGTGAAACCACTCTAAAACCACCATAAAACCACACATAAACACCACACTCACATTTCAGTAGACATTCAGTGTGTTCAGTTGATTCACAGCCCAGACAGAGTCGTGACCTTTCCCTCCCCCATCTGGCAGAGACTGAGCCACACCCACTCTTCCGGGTTTTATAATCCCTCCCCCCAGAAGGGGCGCGGACTTCATGGCGTGATTGACAGGAGAGAGATTCTCAACACTTTTTAAACACTGATAACACTTTTATTTTTAATTGGTGGGAAGAATCCTTTGCACCTGATGAGCAGAGAGGGACTGAGTAAGATGGCCAAAAATCAGAGATGTAACTGGTCTAAAATCAATATACAGTGCAAACAGGAAGTTGTCAAGTTTAGACTTTTAATCGTGCTTCATTTCAATCCAACCACCACCCACCACCATTTGCTGTGCTTCATTTCAAACCAACCACCACCCACCACCATTTGCTGTGCTTCATTTCAAACCAACCACCACCCACAACCATTTGCTGTGCTTTGCTTTATTTCAAACCAACCACCTTTTCATTTTCAAACCACATTCCGAGCAATCAAGGTCAGTAAAACCACACTCACAGTTAGTAGACACATGTTCAGTGTTATTCACAGCTCCGACTGAGAGACGTGACCCTCTCGCTCCCCCATCTTGCAGAGACTGACTGAGGCACTCAACACTTCCGGGTTTTATAGTCCCTCTGGAAGGGGCGTGGCCTTCAGGTGAGAGAATCTCAACATTTTTTAAACGCTAATAACTTTTATTTTTCATCGATGGGAAAAATCCTCTTGTCCTGCACAACCCTAAAATCAATATACAGAACACCAGGAAGTGGTCAAGATCAGACTTCTAGTCATATAAATAGAAAATGGGGAATATAAAGGGTAAATGCACAGTATTTTTTCCAGGAGGGAAACCAAGAATTAGAGGGCATAGGTGTACGATGAGTCAGGAAAAATTAATAAGAACCTCAACGACAACTCTGTCACATAGAGCGTGGTGTGTCTATGGACTGAGCTGCCAGAGAAAGTTGTTGATGTAGGTATAATAGCAACATTTATGGTCTGAAGAAGTCTCGACCCGAAACGTCACCTCTTCCTTCTCCCCAGAGATACTGCCTGTCCCACTGTTACTCCAGCATTTTGTATCTACCTTCACATTTAAAAGATATTTGGATAGGTACATGGATAGGAAATGTTCAGAAGGATATGAGTCAAACAAGGGCAAAAGGGACGAGCTTAGATGGGGCATCTTGATCGTCATGGACAATTTGGGCTGTAGGGCATGTTTACCTGCGATATAACTCTACGATTCTATATTGCTTACCCTGAAGTCTTTGCACATAATTTTCAAATATGCATGGTGGCACACAATTCTGTTTCCTTTGTTGTATTTTAGACATTCAGAACTGCTTATCTATATTACTAAAAGTCTGATCTTGACCACTTCCTGTTGTTTTGTATATTGATTTTAGAAAAAACGCTGCCACTTACGGCTGTGATTTTTGGCCATCTTGTCCTGCGCAGCGGAGGACAAGAGGATTTTTCCCATCGATGAAAAATAAAAGAGTTATTAGTGTTTAAAAAATGTTGCGATTCTCTCTCCTGAAGGCCACGCCCCTTCTGGAGGGACTATAAAACCCGGAAGTGTTGAGTGCCTCAGTCAGTCTCTGGAAGATGGGGGAGTGCGAGTGTCACGTCTTTCAGTGTCCTTGATGTGGTTTGAAAATGTAGTTTGAAAATGCCTCAGTGTTTTTTGCTTTGAAAATGCCTTGGTGTTGCCTCTGCTTTGAAAGTGCCTCATTGGAAAGTGGTTGGTGTTGCCTCGGCTTTGAAAGTGCCTCATTAGAAAGTGGTTGGTGTTGCCTCCTACATAATGAAAAGTCTAATATTGACCGCTTCCTGTTTGCGCTGTATATTGATTTTAGAAAAAATGCGACCACGTACGGCTGTGATATTTGGCCCCCTCCATTCATCAGGTGCCGAGGACCCATCGATGAAAAATAAAAGAGTTATTAGTGTTTAAAAAATGTTGAGATTCTCTCTCCTATCAATCACGCCATGAAGGCCACACCCCTTCCGGTGGGAGGGGGAGGGACTATAAAACCTGGAAATATGGGCGTGGCTCAGTCTCTGCTAGATGGGGGAGGGACAGGTCACGACTCTCTGTCTTTAATGGCCTTGCACCCTGCTTGAAGTGGCATGAAACTATACTTGAATTTGGTGGCATTGCACCCTGCTTGAAGTGGTATGAAACTGCACTTGAATTTGGTGGCCTTGCACCCTGCCTGAAATGGAATTTCAAGGAATAGCCGTGAGTCAACTACCAGCCCACTAGCCATGAGTGAGTCAGCTGCCAGCACAACAGGCTTAAGTGACTGAGCTGCCAGCCCAAGAATCCATTCGACCACAATGTCCATACTAGCCCTCTGGAAACCAGTCCCTTCAGCCCACAACACCCATTCTAGTGCTCCAGAAAGCCACCTCAAGGGCTAGAACTTTTCCTTGGCCATTTGTGCTAAGCACCCCGTATTGGGGTTTTGTGTGTTGTTTTCCACTTTCCAAAATCTACATCGAGCATTTGAAGCATGATCTATTTCTATCCATCTTTTGTGCAGCATTTATACAAATAGTGTTTCATATTCTACATCCCTCAGCACAGGAGCATGGCCTCCTCTTCTGGATACATAGCAAAGTTTCAGACCAAAAGATAGGACGTTAAGCCATTCAGCCCCACGTGTTTGTTCTGCCATTTATTTAGACTCCATCTTGATTTCTTTACAAACAAAAAAAGTGATTGATTTGCAGTGTTGAGATATCTTAGTGAAGCCGCGTTCACGGTCAGTGCATGTTGCATAGATTGGTCAGAATCATACCAAGGCATTACGGGTCTTAATTAGATGACAGGTTGCATAAGTCTGATGGCATTGCCTAGATTCTGCAAAACTGAAAGGTAATAATATCAACTTTTTTTATAAAGAAAAATGGGTACATGAAAAACACATTTCCTCTCGTGAAAGTTTGTAGAACAAGAAGCATCATGTTAAAAGTTGAACATGGTGAAGTAGGAAAGAAACAAAAGGCTTTGCTTCGGAGGAAAGCTTTCGAAGGGGGATGATCAATTAACTGGGGATCCAGGAAGTGTATCGATTCTACCTTCAAAAGGAAAAGGTTGAAGATGTAGCTGAGGAGGAGGATGTTCCATACAACAAAAATAGGAACTGCTAAATAATTAGGTTTCATTTAATTAGGTCAGCTTTTTCAGATGGAACCCATCCTAAATTGCTGATGAAACTAAGGTGGAGACAGCAAAGGCCAAGGCAAGCACATTCAAATCTCCTTGTATATGAAATATATGACAGGTGAACTGAAGATTGTTATGCTGCTATTCAAAATAAAGGGGTAAACCTCCTTATGAAAATGGTTAAGAATGAAATGAGTCTTTATTTGATGAAACAATGGTTAATGAGGGATAGGAACACACATTAATCAAGGATATATTGGTCCTATTCTATTAAAAATGCTAAATGAATGTACACCATGTGTAATATTGATTGGAAACAGTATTAGTTTCTTTAAGACAATCAGCACTTTAAGAATGTGTCGTGATTAATTCACCTCCGAGTTGCAACAAGAGGTGGCCTGATAAAATTACGAGAGGTATGGATAGGTAAGGATAAATAAATCTGTCTTTTCCCCAATTACAGGACGACAACTTTGAATTGAGGAGGAAAAGTTCAAAGAAGATTTAAACTTAAATTGCTTTTTTTTTCATCTAGTTGCCTGGAATGCACTGCAAAGGAAAATGGTGTGGCAGATACAACAGAAACTTTTAAGAGACATTTAGATTGATTCATAATCTAGGGAATCATGTGAAGGTAGACACAAAATGCTGGAGTAACTCAGCGGGACAGGCAGCATCTCTGGAGAGAAGGAATGGGTGATGTTTCAGATCGAGACCCTCTTAAGACTGATGTTCATGGATCATGTGAACGTAGATGGGATTAGTTTCAATTTGCAATTCTGATCAGCACAGACACTTTAGGGCCAATGGATCTGCTCTTGTTCCTTAAGTCCCTGTCCCACTTAGGAAACCTGAACGGAAACCTATGGTGACCTTGCGCCCCACCCAAGGTTTCCGTGAGGTTCCCAGAGGTTTTGGTCACTCTCCCTAATGGTCGAAAGTGGTTTCCGCGTAGTCAAGGCTTCTTCTATGTTCCTGCGATTATTTCAACAAATTCAAAACCGGCCTCAACTAAAAATAGGTTGCCGTTTGGTCGAAGCCAGTGGAGTGGGGTTGCTATTTACTTACAGGCAGTCGAAGGCAATCTCCTTCGCTGACCGGCCATTTTGATTGGCGCTTTGGAGTTTTCAGCAAAGATTCAGCAAGGATCCTTGGTTTTCAGGACCTAGAAGATCCGCCGGAAGGTAAAATGTCCGCTAACTTTATTAAACTTCTTAAAACTGTCTCCCCCCCCCCTTCTCTCCACCCCCCCTTCTCTTCCCCTCCCCTTCTCTTCCCCTCCCCTTCTCTTCCCCTCCCCTTCTCTTCCCCTCCCCTTCTCTCCCCCCCTTCTTCCCCCTCCTTCTTCCCCCTCCTTCTTTTCCCCCTTCTCTCCCCCCCTCTTCCCTTCTCTCTCCCCTTCTCTCCCTCCCTCCCACGCTCTCTAAAGGACTTACCGTGCTCTGTGGCAGCCGTTTACCTTCCTCTTCATCGCGCAGACAGCGCTCCTCCGCTGTCCCTGGCTCCCACCTTCGCAATGTGTGTGTGTGTGCGCGGTCGGTGGCAAAGATCCTGCAGGATCTTTGGTCAGTAGATGCAGCTCACGCTTCGGTGGCGACTTTCCATGCGTGTAACCAAAACCTCTGGTGACTCATGGAAACCTTGGGTGGGGCGCAAGGTCACCAGAGGTTTCCGTTCAGGTTTCCTAAGTGGGACAGGGGCATTACTAACCAAAGGTTTCAAGCTGAAGAAGAGTGTGCTGTGAAGTCCACCAATGGTCGGCTGTAGGGATTTTGTTTTCCCTATTATATTTAAATCGCTTGGAATTGGAAAATGTGTGCAGATTAAACTGCATTCTGCAATCTAATGAGAAGGATTGAATCTGACAAGGTGGATTTGCTTATTGCCATAGGTGGAGAGACAGAAAGTCATTGTGGATAAGTGTGAAGTGCACTCAGGAAAAACTATTTTGAGAGGCGATATAATTTAAGTGGCACTATTTTGAGGAATACTTAACTGCAACTATTTGAAGGTAGCATGGCAAATTCATAAGGCAGATGGGAAAGTATACTGAATTCTTACTTTCATAAATAAAGGCATTGAATGGAAAACAATTCATGCTAAAAATATATATATCTCCCTAATTTGGCCTTAGCTGTAGTGTTACATATACAATAGTTTAGGATGATGTCAGATCCTGAGAGAGGGTATAGAAGAGATTTTTTTTTTTAGAGATAAAGCACAGAAACAGGCCCTTCAGCCCACCGTGTCTGCACCGACCAACGATCCCTGCACATTAACACTATCCTACTTCACTAGGGCCAACTTACATATATACCAAGCCAATTAACCTACAAACCTGTACGTCTTTGGAGTGTGGGAAGAAACCGAAGATCTCGGACAAAACCCACGCAGGTCAAGGGGAGAACATACAAACTCCGTACAGACAGCGCCCATAGTCGGGATCGAACCCGAGTCTCCTGTGCTGCAAGTGCTGTATGGCAGCAACTCTACCGCTGCGCCACCATGAGAGAACCAGGATGTTAACCAGGGTGACAACCTTGCATTGACAGCCTTCAGTGGAGGCAATGAGAAGATTAAGAAAGATTTAGTGAAATCAAATTATGAAAGAGTTTTCAAAGGCCAAGTAATTGGCGCATGTGTTGGTAAACACATGCCATAAATTTAAAATGCCTGGCAAAAGAGTTTGCCAGAACCATCAAACAGCTGATGAGACCACAAACACTGCACGCTCCTTCTGTACTGTAAGATTCAATGGCTGCAACAGCGACTACACTTCAGAAGTGTTTCATTGGCCTTAAGCCACTGGGACTCCCATTGGTAATAAAAAATAATCTATATATGCCAGTTTTTGCTTTCATAATGTAATCTTTTAACTGATGCAAAGTATTGATATTTTGCATTCCATCTCAGGCATGAATTGTTAATTTTGTCCAAATGCGGAATTGGATTTGTGTACTTTACATTATTTGCATTGAACAATTACTCATTTATTATGGTTTTTTTCACAATGATTTACCTTTTTAAAATAAATTATCTTCAAAAGCAACGTGCAAAGTTTAGATGCACTAATTTCCTCTTGTCCAACTTCAATTTTCAGTATGTTAAAGAGACGGGGACATGATGCCTTCCTTGTTCCCATCTTCACTTTTTGGAAAGTAACTTCTTACCATGTGACAAATTAAGGTGATAGATAAAAATACCACTGGCAGTGTCTGACTTTCTAACGTTCCCTGCAGAGTCAAAGACCAGGGAAATCTGCTACCAAAGGCACTTTATAATCTAATCAAGTTTTTTTGTCAAGATCCTGTCAGAGTGCTTCCTGACTCCAAATGGCATCAAGAAGAATTTGATACTATAATTCCAACTCTCTTTCACTTCCTTTATAATTGGAACATCAACTGCAGCCCCCTTATGTGTGCATTTCTATTAATAAAGTCGAAAGGAACAGGTCAGGAGCATACAGCCTCAACCTTACAGGGGAACAGTTAAAAAATTGTACCAAACACTGGCAAAATTAGATCGAAGCAGGAAACTCATAATTATTAAAGAACTCTGATGACGCAGGCATACACATAAACTAGTGAAGGTTGTAAATAACATTGAGCTATTGATAAATGGAGCTCCCTTGGATGACAGACCATTGAATAAATTAGTCCATTTAACAAACATGATGACTATGAACATCAGAAAATTTGACAGATTACCTTTGTGCTAGCTGCATATATCTGTCACCCCTCAGCTTGTGACCGATTCATTTGGCGTCGCAGGCAATGCATATAATAGATATGTACCAATAGACGTCAAGAAAAATATGCAATGTTAAATCGAAAAATAATTGACTCAATTGCATTTTACCATGCCAGAGGCTAGCTTAACTGTTAAATGGCAATTTTCTTTGTTACATTCTTATGATCAAATCCTGCGTAATCTTCGGTAATACTGTTAAACACCCTCTGTCACCAACACATCTTTGAACTTTTCACATTCCTTGGTTCTTTAAATTCTATTATATTGTGTTTTCTCTCCAATATTCCTGGGGTTCTCTCAAAAGAAAATGTTCACATAACCTTTCTGTTACTCAGTTGTCTCTTTTTATTTTTGCTTTCTTAAATCATTTAACCTTTCCCATAATAATCTCTATTGGTGACCTTTAGCCTCCCGCAACAGTAGCATAAAATTCTTTTGAACTTTTTGTTCAGAAAACATATTGTAGGTTTCTATAAATGTCTCTGGCCCTTACTGTCTTACTGAAGGAATTGTAAATTTATTTTCATTGTCCTTCGCATGTTTTGACACACATGCACTCCTGCTAACGTCATCTTGGAACCATGCGGCAATGAATGAAGCAGCATTTAGTCCCTGCGTGTCTGTGCCAGCACCTTGACAAAGTTATCCAATTAATCTTCTTTCTCTCCTCTTTCTGCACAACGCTTTCAGGCTCTTCACAGATCATAACAACATTCCATGTAAAAAAAAATCCTCCTCATGCCCTACTGTTTCTTTTGTCCATTACCTTAAATCTGTGTCCATCAGGTATTAAATCTGCTGTCAGTGGAGATTGTTGCTTCTTCTTTCATATATCAAACCCCCTTAGAATTGTCGTCACTATTCTTCTCCAAGAGGAACAATCTTGTCTCTTCATATAATCCCACATCTCCGATCTCTGTCCTGTATATCTTAACTGTACTCCCCTTTCAGCAATACTTTTGCTGAGACTTAACCAGTGATTTATAAAAGTGCAGCATAATTTCCTTCCTTTATTTTCTGTGAGTCTAATTACAGACCTGAAATCTGAAGCTGCCTGAAGTGACATCTTCTAGAATTTGCTTCCACTCTTGAAGATGACAACTCATGCTCGAAAGTAAAACACTGCTGATGTTGGAAACCATAAATGAGAGGAAGAAATGTGTGGCATACCCAATGGATCAGGCAGCATCTGCGGAGAAAGAACTAAAACCAGAAGATGCTGGAAAAGCTCAGCAGGTCAGGCAGCATCTGCGGAAAGAGAAATAGAGTTAACACTTCAGGTCTTGGAACCTTCATCAGAACAGTTCTGATGAAGTATTCTGGGCCTGCTGAGTTCTCACAGCATCTTCTGTTTTTTGTTCAGATTTCTAGTGTCTGAAGATTATTTTAGTTTTTATCTTCTGTGGAGAAATAACCTGGGAACAACTTGGAAATGAAACAAGTTTTAGGTTGAAGAGAAGTCGACTGATTAGAGAGAACAAAAGAAAGAGGTGAATCATTCAGATTTCCTCCAGAAGAAGGTAGATAGCTATGACAAACAAGTCTTGCAATTGTGATGCATGAACCACCTATATTGTTTGACAAAGTGCAGGACACACGTCAAACATAATTATCTGACCAGGTGAAGATTACCCTTTGACTGCATGGTCTGAGTGGTGGAGGTGCTGGCTGAAAGAGTTGTAAAGGTATATCTGGAGGGCATACAAGATTCACGAAACCTGAAACAACTAGCAAAAATCATAGGTAAAAGTATGCTAACTTGGTGTAGACACTGCCTCTCTGTGGTATATGCAATACCAGTACTTGAGTTCTTCTTCTTGCGTATGGCATGCACAGCCTAAAGTTGTAAGACAACTTGGTTTATTTGATTGTGCACACCGGGTTGATTGCATTCATCAAAGCAGGGCGGATCACGTGAAGGTTGCAATCTTCCACCCCAAGTACTTGAGTTAATATCAGGTCAAGCGATAATTCAATAGTGCTTTAATTGACACATATGCAACTACCCAGTGAAATTCTTACATTATATTACACATGCGGGCACTGCCATTTTTTATGCCATTATTCAGTTGGCCCGCGTGCTCGATGTACTGGAGCAGTTCCCGTGAACCAATGTCCCTCTCCTCGCCCAGACATATTTGTTTCCCTGGGGCACCTCCTTCACCATCCTACCGGCCCAAGCTCCTCACATCCGATGTCACCATTCAACATGGCCATCCTACTCAATAAGCCATCCTGGGGTAGAAGCAGCAGAAGAGGACCTCTCCGAAGACATGAACATCCTGTCTTCATACCTGAGGAACTGACGCCTTAAGCTCAGCATGGGTAAGATAACATCTTCAATGTTCCACCTCAACAACAGGGAAGCGACACGCGAAATGAACGTCATGGTGGATAACGCCCGGTAATGGTCCCAGCCCGTCCCCACGTACCTCGGTGTGAAGCTCGACAGAGCGTTGTCATTCAAACAACACCTGGAAGGTGCCAAGGCAAAGACAAGCGCCCATACTGCACTGATACGCCACCTAGCCGGCACCACATGGGAAGCCACGACGAAGTCACTGCGCATGTCCACAGTTGCCCTGGTGTTCCTAGCTGCCGAGTACTGCGCCCCGGTCTGGTGCCATAGGCCTCACGCCAAGAAGCTGGGTGCTGCCCTCAACAGCGCCCTGCAGACTGTCTCCGGATGCCTACGAGCCACCCCAGTAAACCAACTGCCCGTCCTCACTGGCATCGCGCCGGCCAACATCAGACAAGAAGCAGCCACGCTGGCCCTCTCTCGAAAGGCACAGACCAGTGAATCCCACCTCCTCCATCAGATTGTCACAGAGACACCACGACATGTGCGCCTCAAGTCACGGCGCCCCTTTGCCACGCAAGCCCAAGAGCTGCTCTGCACAACACCGGCTGATGCTTCTAAGGCCGCCTGGGTCAAGACGAGAAGAAGAGACCAGTGGAAGTCAGTTGAACCATCTAGGCTACACCAGTACATCAATGACCCCATGGACGTCCCTGGCCAGGACCTGCCCCGAAAGCAGTGGACAACCCTCAACCGCTTGAGGACAGGCATCGGACGCTATGGAGTAGCGATGAAGAGGTGGGACCTCGTGGACAGCGCCTCCTGCGAGTGTGGGGACCCAACACAGACAGTGGAGCACATAGTCACCAGTTGCCCCAAACACCGGCCACCGAATGGTGAACGAGGTCTGATTGACCTGGACGATGACACGTTGGCCTGGCTCGCCTTAACGGAGCTGCAGGTCTAAAAGACATACGACAGAAGAAGAAGACCTCCGATGTCCCCAGCACCCTCCCGGTTACGCCGACTGATGAGCCATCGGGTGGGTTCCCAGTCCCGCCATCCTGCAAGCCTTCCAATGGGTTCTCGGTCCAATGAAGCTTGCCAATGGCCCTCTCTCACCGATATCCCTCTCTCTCACTGGCATCCCTCTCCCACACCGACGTCTCTCCTCACTCTGCCAGCGGCCAGGCCCGGTCCTGGTCGGCGCGGAGCCGGCTACTTCCTGTGTTGATGCACTTTATTACTCTCTGACTGCCCAGTCACTACCTGGTCAAATGGAAGTTTTTTCTATATCAAAAAGAAAAAAAACATTGATGAGGTCATGATGAGGACAGGAGAGTATGTGTTCCATGCTGTCTGGCCCAATTCTTAAGCCAGATTTTTGAAATGCATCTGGCAGCAGTTGGAGGCAATGGGTACCTTCCCCATCAAAAACTGGTCTTCAATCAGCTTCAATTTAGCTTTGCCCACAGATGAAATAGTATGCATGGAGAAGCACTGTGCAATAAACAGCAGAGTTGCCCTGGTTAGATAATTCTGTGTTACATGTGTCCTGCACTCTGCCAAACAATACAGGTGGGTCATGCATTACAATGGAAAGACTTGTTTGTCATAGCTATCTCCTTTCCTCTGGTGGAAATCTGAATTATTGCTATACCTTCCTATTCTTGAGACTCTGTAACAATTATAATTGTCATCACAAATGCAACTCTGCTGCCCGAGTGCAGATGAAGGCACAACATTCAGAGGTTCTGATCAGTTCCTCACTGAGCTAGAATATTACATTAGGGAACCTAATTCTGGACAAATGCCTATGGATTAAATACATTTGTGTTTTCATCATGTGTTTCTTTAAATACTTGCTTTAATTGTGTATTGTTATGTGTGATCTCTCATGCGCAATTTACTTAGCACCATTCTCAGTGTAATACCATGCATATTTTAATTATGATTAACACATTTAACATTTTTCTGTTTCTCCGTCTTGTGGTGTTTTGTGATTAAAATAATTTAGCTTGAATTTAATATAGCATTTGCATGCACAAACTGTTCAGTTTTACCGAAGCAGTAGGCTCCCTCTATCTCTTTACCATTTTAAGCCCTTTATCAGCACCAGCCTAATAAGCCATATTATTTCAATAGAAAGCGTCTTTCACTGCTAATTAAAATGACAAACTGAAACCTTTCTAACAAATATTCCATTGAATACCTTCACACAGCCCCTCTATCATTGTTATGGAGGTGAGATGGATCAGATCTGAATATGAAGAGTTTGCGGTTCATTGGAAAGCAGCCGATAACAAGCTTATACTTGACACTCAACATTCTGAGCATCTTCCCCTGTAAGATGAAGGACACTTCTCTTACATTTAATTACCCAACTGGAACCACCTCTCCTACATCATTAAACTGGGACGTGAAAATGACACAATTCAGAAACACTGCATTCGCCTTTCCCGTAATATACAGTAAATAGTCATCTTTCTTAAGCAAGATCACCAGTGATTTAGGAGTCCCAACAGATGTCCTCAGTAACTGCCAGTAATGTTTTGATATACAGCTGTTGCTGCAAATGCTATCAGTAAATGACTTTTGCTAGCCCGCTTTGTTTGCTCATCTAACTAGTTTGTTCAGTCACACTTCAGATGACCTCTGCTAAAAGGCTGTTTTCTTATCATCTCAGGCTTACACAAAACCCTTATTAAGGCAGCCTTTGTTTAGTACAGTTAAGGGACAGCTAAATGGATGTTCTTGCTGCCGATTGTTTCTTTTTTGTCTTGCTTTCATCCCGTTCCCTCAATCATCTTCATATCCCACCATTTTCCGCAGTTTTAACAACAATTTGTTGTAGTCCAAGGTCAGGGCCAGCGTTAAACACAGTGGCCCGTCAAGTGCACTGGTGGCTGAGAGTGGCAATCATTATCTGGTGGAGGCATCAGCCTTCTGTAAAGAGGAGAGGAATTGTCAACAGTTGTCACAGATACAGCATCATCTACAGTGCTTCATCCAAAATATTGTTGATGGCAAACCAAATTAATCACTTGTATATCTGACCTGCACTGTATGAAATTCCAAATCCACTCAGATCATTCTGAAGGAGAGAAAATCCACACAGATGTTCAAAGAATAGTTATCCTTTATACTTTGTGCTCAGTATTGCAATCTTCACATTTCTACGTATAATTCTTACATTATGTACTGTAAGTCACATTTATGACATACAGTAAAAAGTCATATTAAAGTATGACTGTACTGTATGTACTTTGTACTTTATACAGTATAAAGGCATACAGCAGACACACCAGCATATCCCATTCTCCCGAACATATGTTCACAAGTTCACAAGTTATAGTAGAATCAGGCCATTTGGCCCATCACCTCCGCCATTCAATCATGGCTGATCTCTGCCACCTAATCCCATTTTCCTGCCTTCTCCCCATAACCCTTGACACCCGTTCTAATCAAGAACTTGTCTATCTCTGTCTTAAAAATATCATCTCTTGGCTTCCACAGACCTCTGTGTCAATGAGTTCCACTAAAGAATTTCCTCCTCACCTCTTTTCCAAAAGAGCACCCCTTAATTCTGAGGATATGACGTCTGATCCTAGACTCTCCCACCAGTGGAAACATCCACTCCACATCCACTCTATCTATGCCTTTCATTATACTATAAGTTTCAATGAGGTCCCCCCCGTCAACCTTCTAAACTCCAGCGAGTAAAGATCCAGTGCTGTCAAACGCTCATTATATGCTAACCCACTCATTCCTGAAATCATCAAGCATCCGTCTACGCAAATCCTATCTCTTCTCTCATATCCCTATCATCTTCCTAGAGTACCTTTACAGTACCCGAGTAACCTATCGCCGGGCACTTTTTGTGTTAGTATGTGGGAGAAATCTGGAGCGCTTGGTAGAAATACACAAGGTCACAGGCATAGAGTTCAAAGTCCACCCAGAGGACACCAAATAAATCAGGACCAAACCCTAGTTTTTGGAGCTGTGAGGCTGTAGTGTTAACCACTGTGTCATTCATGCCCTGTGTAGGTGCAGGCAGCTCCCAGTGGGAGCACAGCTGATTTTCTTCTGCAAAGTTATTCTCTGGGTCTCCTGATTACCTGAAAAAAAAGAGAAAAAAATACAGAGCACCCATCATAATCTCCAGGCACAGCACAGCCAGCAAGGCACTATTTTGAGAGTATTTTGAGAGTGCACGAATCCCCACAGCCACTTTGGAAACTGTAGATCTTACAAGAACAGTTTAATGGTGAGCAGATCATCGTCATCATTGATATTTGCTGACAGGACAATTAATCCATGTTTCAATTTCTCATTCAAAAGGCAGCAACACCAGAGGATGCAGCATCCTCTCGATGATGCAGAGAATCACAGAGAGTCATGGTCATGGCCTTTATATCCAATCTATCCACAACAACTGTCATGTACCCATCTATAATAATCCCACTAATTAAACCATAGGTTTAAGGTGAAGGGGAAAGGATTTAATAGGAATCTGAGGGGTAACTTTTTCACACAAAGGGTGGTGGGTGTATGGAACAAGCTGCCAGAGGAGGTAGTTGAGGCAGGGACTATCCCAATGTTTATGATACAGTTAGACAGGTACATGGATAGAACAGGTTTGGAGGGATATGGACCAAAGGCAGGCAGGTGGGACTAGTGTAGCTGGGCCATGTGTAGCCAGTGTGGGCAAGTTGGGCTGAAGGGCCTGTTTCCACACTGTATCACTCTATGACTCTATGACTCTGATTGGAACTTAGTCCATACTGTTCAATGCCTTGGTGATTCCGGTGCTTAAGCTGTTTAAATGTGGTGAGAGTAGCTGCTTCCACCAGCTTCTCATGCAAACTGTCCCTCTGGGTGAAAAATAAATCTTCAGAACCCCTCCAACCTTCTTAGGCTTCTCCTTAACTTAGGGTTGCTGATCTTATACGTCTCTGTCATGGGGAAATGTTTCTCACTATGTACCTTATCTATGCCCCTCATCATTTTGTAAACTTCCATTGGATTCCACCTCAGCTTCCTCTACTCCCATGAAAGTAATTCCAGCCCTATGCAGTTCCAGCTGACTTGAAACTCAAGGTCTCGGTGTTCCCCAATACACCCCCTGGTCCCTAATTTCCATTACGGATATCTTATCCTTATTATACCTTCCAAAATGAACGATCTCACACCTATCAGGAACAAATTCCATCTGCCATTGATCTGTTGAACTTACCAGCCGATCAATACAATCATGAAACCTGAAGCTAAATCTACTCACTATCAACAACAAGATCAATGTTCAAGTCATCTGTATACTTAGTAATCATACCTCTGGACCCAAATCATTAAACTACTGCCGGGGATACAACTTGCCAGGCCCTGAGGATTTATCAACCTTTATGCTCTCTAAAACACCTACTTTTACCTCCTTTTTAATGTTAACATACTCTGGAATATCCTTGTACCCTCCCTGAAATCTGAAACTACATAATCTTTCTCGGATGAGAACTGTTCATTTAAGATCTCATACATGTCCTCTGCCACCATGCATAGCTGACCCCAATGGATCCTAATGGAGAAACATCACCTATTCTGTTTCTCCAGAAATGCTGCCTGTCCCACTGAGTTATTCCAGCATTTTGAATCAATCTTTGGCGTGAACCAGCATCTGCAATTCGTTCCTACACATTTTGTTGGCACCACTGTTTCTCTGGTTGCCCTCTTGCTCTTATAATGTCTTGAGATTTTCTTTCACCTTGCCTGCCAGTTATATTTTGTGGCCCCTCTTTCCTCCTAGTTTATTTTTCAAGAACGCGACCCTGACATATTCCATATTCCTGAAGCCAACTATTTTCATTACTCTGTAGATGTCATTTGTTTATTTTTTCCCTTCATCCAACCCTGAGATAATTTGACACCCAGGGTTCACTGGATTTGTCTTGCTAATCTTATACACTGGCCTGAGGTGTCATCTTAAAGTTGGTACTAAGGCTTCATATTGGTAGTTGAAAGCATGATCCTCTGGTAAGATTTTTTTTTTTTAAACAAATGACAACATGGCTAATGAAAGAATTATCACTGTACTGTGAATTTAATTGTGAATTACTGTTCACTGCCTCAGATATTTGGGAGTGGCTGATGGCAGTCACGAGGTATTCCATTTCATCCAAGAGAGAATTCTAAACCAGATTATCTTATTATTAGTCATGGCAATTGACTTTAGTTTAGCTTAGTTTAGAGATACAGAGTGGAAACAGGCCCATCGGCCCACCGAGTCCACGCTGACCAGCCATCCCCACATATTAACACTATCCTACACACATTTATTTAACTTTTTCATATTTATGTAATTTTTTTTTTCCCCGTTATATACAATGTTCACATATTCACATATTCTGTTGTGCTGCAGCAAGTAAGAATTTCATTGCCATATGACGATAAAACACTCTTGACTTGTCTCTCTTCTCGTGACAATTTACACATACCAGGAATACAAACCCAAGCCAATTAACACACAAACCTGTACGTCTTTGGAGTGTGGGAGGAAACCAAAGATCTCGGTGAAAACCCATGCAGTCTCGGGGAGAACGCACAAACTCCGTACAGACAGCACACATAGTTGGGATCGAAACCCCGCCTCTAACACTGCAAGCGCTGTGAGGCAGCAGCTCTATTGCTGCGCCACTGTACTCCCCTGCCTTCCTCTACATTCGTAGATGCTTGATTAGTACGGCTGTTAGGGGTTATGGGGAGAAAGCAGGAGAAGGAATTAGGAGGGAGAGAGAGATAGATCAGTCATGAATGAAAAGAGTAGACTACATGGGCCAAATGGCCTAATTCTGCTCCTATCACTTATGACCTAAATGCATAATTGGATATAAGGTGAGGAGGAGGAGGTGAGTTTGGATGTGATATCTTATTTTCTCACACTATGTCTTTACTGGCCTTTGTCCAGATGTGGCAATCAACCCCTCCCTCCCCTTTCAATTGTATCCAATTATCACTTGGCAGACTTTGTCCTGCCTCTTCTGCCCCTTTGTCTCCTCTAGCTTCCCCCCCTCCCCCCCCCCCCCCCCCCCCCCCCACCGCAATCGGTCTGAAGAAAGGTCTCAACCTAAAACATCACCTAACCATGTTCTCCAAAGACGCTGCCTGACCCACTGAATTACTCCAGCACTTTGCCTCTTTTTTTAAATTAACTGAATAAGTCTAACGTCGAGGTTAATACATGGGAAATGGGTCAATGGTGAAGCACTGGAGATAGAGCTATGCTCCAACATGAATCAATATCTTGTAAAGCAAAAGGAACAGAAAAGTGAACAAAACAAGCCTTAGGCCCATCTGGTCCATACCGTTCAGGATATATATTCAAAAGCTGAGCATTATGGATATTTCATCCAATGGACATTTTACTTTTACTTTCCCAAATTAAGTAAAAAAAATCCCTGACAAAACTTCCAATAGACTTATTCAAGGGAATTACAGCAGGAGTCCAATTTGTATAAAATCTGGCATTTACAGTCCTTTCAAAGAACAGACTTCAATATGTGTACTGAAAGCAATTACCGTTATTAAATAAAAGTCTTCTTGCCAAACATTGTGATTACACCTTGTCATTCAATGTTTATCTCAGTTCCTTTCTTTTGTGACTAAATTTGCCTGTGTAAGGCTGCATGCTAAAGAATAATAGCATTCAGATTATAATCAGTGAACATCTGCACAGTCTTTAACAAGCATCAAGTTAGATCCAGGTAAACTATCTGTGCCTCTAATAGACCATATGGTTGAATAGGACATTAGAAAGAAGCACAGCTTTGTATTTTATCCACTATCGGGTAATGTTTAAAACATACTTCTCCTTAATTTGAACCTAGAAACTCAATTCAACCCCAAAATGGGGCACAAGGTTGCAATGATGACCACTGCATGAAGTGTTTACACCTTCTGAGGCAGAAAACTGAACCTGCTGGGATCTCATGAAAGGGGTCTTTGCAATACAACCATGTTATCCATACCATCTGCTGAACATTTGCTTCAGGAGATCCAATGGCAATGGAAGCAGACTGCCCTACCGTCACTTTGTAAAACCCTACATAAAGGATAAACATGTTAATAAGTGACAATAGAATCAACCGAACACCAACCAGGGTGGAGGCCAGACATCAGCAACGTTTAGACATCTCTTGTTAAACTGCAAGGTCATCATTGGCGAGCACATGAAGTCGAGTATGAGTTACTCCAGCATTTTGTGTCTATTTTTGGGTTAAACCAGCATTTGCGGTTCCCTCCTACATATGATTGTCCTCGTGATAGATCCTTTCTGTGTCCCTCCAGGTGTGCGCCTGTGCATGACATCATAAGATCATAAGATCATGTGATAGGAGTAGAATTAGGCTATTTGGTCCATCAAGTCTACTCCGCCATTCAATCATGGCTGATCTATCTCCCCCACCTAACCCCATACTCCTGCCTTCTCCCCATAACCTCTGGCACGTGTACACCTTTTAACATGGCGAGACTGGTACATGGACAGTCATCACGCCATCCCTGACAATAACAAGTCCAAAGGCATGGACCCCACGATGGTTAAGAGACTCTTCCTGCTGCAGCCTTCTTCTGCCTTCTCAGCCATTGTGGTGCTCCACCTGCTGGCCATCCACTACCCTCCACATGTTTCACTGTTGAGCCCTTTACTTTAGACTTTAGAGATACAGCGTGGAAACAGGAACTTCGGCCTACTGAGTCTGCACCGAACTGAAGTCACCCTATAAACTGGCACTATTCTACACACTGGGAACAATTTACTTCTTTTTTCCAAGGCCAATTAACCTACAAACCTGCACGTCTTTGGAATGTGGGAGAAAAGCAGAGCACCCGGATAAAATACACGGGCTCACAAGTAGAACGTATGAACTCTGTACAGTCAGCACCCGTAATCAGGATCGAACCCGGGTCTCTGGCACTGTGAGGAAGCAACTCTGCCACAGCACCACTTTGCTGGCCTTCTTGGCATTGCTTCGACAAGAACTTTCCCCCTCGACCATGGGTGACCCCTCAGGAGCATAGCTGTGGATGGTTTAGCTCTCAGTATCTTAGACTCGCACTACCTTCTCCTCCAAGACAAGGGGGCGACCCTCAGAGAAGACAAGAATATATCCAGCGTCAGCACCCACCTGTTCTGAGACAGCTGATCCATCAGGACAAAGCTGTGGCCGTGCCAGAAGGGAAATCTCTAACAGAGTTGTGTGGCTCATGAATTCCATTGCCTTAGTGCCCAACAGGAGAATGGGCACCTGCCTGGTCTAGCTTGGTCGAGGAGAAGGCCTTTGACTAGATATTGCACATGTACTGTACATGACGGGCATGCTCTCTAAAGTCGGCCTAAGGGAGAAAATTAGGAATTGCATCAAGCTGCTGTACAGTGACATCAGCAGTTATTTCCATTCAATGAGAGGGAAACAGATAGCTGGAATAGGGTAGGGTTGTCCACTCTCCCCTCTCTTGGTTGTGTGTTATAGAGTCATAGAGTGATACAGTGTGGAAACAAGCCCTTCTGTTCAACTTGCCCACACCGGCCAACATGTCCCAGCTACACTAGTCCCACCCACCTGCGCTTGGTCCATATCCCTCCAAACCTGTCCTATCCATGTACCTGTCTAACTGTTTCTTAAATGTTGGGATAGTCCCAGCCTCAACCACCTCCTCTGGCAGCTTGTTTTATACCCCCACCACCCTCTGTGTGAAAAACCTACCCCTCAGATTCCTATTAAATCTTTTCCCCTTCACCTTGAACCTATGTCCTCTGGTCCTCGATTCCCCTACTCTGGACAAGACAATCTGTGCATCGAACTCTTTACCTAAACCTTCCAGAAAGACACAGGCATAAGAGGGGAAATGATGCTCGGTCATAGGGGAGACTCAGATCAAAGCCTCCTTGGTGCTTACTACATATAATGCATGCTCTCCTACACCGAGAAGAAACAAGACAAGGTGCCAGCTTTCCAGAAAACAGCATCGTATCCCAATTGCATGGCTATAGAATTAGGTGCTGATTGATGGCACTGACTATGAAGGTGGCTGCTAGGAAATACTAGCCTTGCAGCGAGCTTCCAGACATATTACTACTGGGTCCTCAATGTATCTCCAACCTTTGTGGGCTTTTGGAGGTACAGATGATCAATGGTGCTCATGCTCTCTCTCTTCGTAGAAACATAGAAACATAGAAACATAGAAAATAGGTGCAGGTGGCCCTTTGAGCCAGCACCGCCATACATTGTGATCATGGCTGATCGTCCCCTATCAATAACCAATGCCTGCCTTCTCCCCATATCCCTTGTCTCCACTAGCCCCTAGAGCTCTATCTAACTCTCTCTTAAATCCATGCAGTGACTTGGCCTCCACTGTCCTCTGTGGCAGGGAATTCCATAAATTCACAATTCTCTGGGTGAAAACGTTTTTTTCACACCTCAGTCTTAAATGACCTCCCCTTTATTCTAAGACTGTGGCCCCTGGTTCTGGACTCGCCCAACATTGGGACCATTTTTCCTGCATTCTTCTTGTCAACCCTCCTGCTGCCGCAGTGAGAAGGCATCATAATGGAATATGTCACAGAAAAATGACAAATATACTCAGTCCAGATCATGAATATATTGTGTAGGAAGGAAGTGCAGATGCTGGCTTAAACCAAAGATAGACACAAAAAGCTGGAGTAACTCAGCGGGTCAGGCAGCATCTCTAGAGACAAATAAATAGGTGATGCTTCGGGTCTGAGGAAAGGTCCCGACCCAAAGCATCACCTATTCCTTTTCTCCAGAGATGCTGTCTGACCTGCTGAGTTACCCCAGCATTTTGTGTCTATCTTCCATGAATATATTGTTCAGATATGCTAACCTTTTGGTTACATTTTGGTAGTGCCTGCACCCTGAGAACAGGCCAGTGCTGCAGCTGCATCTACTTTTCTGATAGTCGTCATGCACTGGCCGGTGTTACTACCACCCTGAGAACAGATGGCCTTGTTGGAACCAATGTGACATGGAGGCATGGCAAAGGGCAGAGCAGCCATAGCAGCTGGTCAGGAGCAGAATGCAGAACTGTATGACATACTCCCAGTAGTCACAAACAAGCTCAACTTTGAGGAAGCAACGACAATTTCTAGAAATTACTCCAAGCAATTGTGTGAACACGAGGGCCGTGAGTGAAATAGTGTCATTGAGTCATAGTGATACAGTGTGGAAACAGGCCCTTCGGCCCAAATTGCCCACACCAGCCAAAATGTCCCAACTATATGAGTCCCACCTGCCTGTGTTTGGTCCATATACCTCCAAACTTGTCCTATCCATGTACCTGTCTAACTGTTTCTTAAACTTGGGATAGACCCAACCTCAACTACCTCCTCTGGCAACTTGTTCCATACACCCACCACCCTCTGTGAGAAAAAGTTACCCCTCAGATTCCAATTAAATCTTCTCCCCTTCACCTTGAACCTATGTCCTCTGGTCCTCGATTCCCCTATTCTGGGCAAGAGACTCTGCCATATAGATGGCAAGCCGTAAATAGGAATGAGCAGGACATTTTTGAGCTGGCTGCTGTAACTGGTAGTGTGTGGTTGGGATCTCAGCTAATTTGTTCACAGGGGTAGGAGATTGCAACCTTCACGTGGTCCACCCTGTTTCGACTAATGCAATCAACCCGACTTGCGACGATGACGATAACGATGACAACGACAACTTTAGGCTGTGCACGCCATATGCAAGAAGAAGACTTGTTCACAATATGTGTATATGATTCGGAATTCTTTAGCTGAGAGGACCATTGAGCTTTAGTGATTTGGTATTCATAATAGGTTGGTCTGTTTTATTACCAAAATCACAAAAATGCCCATATTTTTGTTTTTAATCTCCACAATCTGCTTCTGTGACAGTTTCATTAGATAAGCAATGTGTAACTATATGACTCAACTGCTGGATGTGGGAAGTCAAGCAGCTCCCATTAGGTGTGAACAATGTGGAATGCATCCCATTTAAACTCCAAAATAAACTCCTTATGCTCTGCAAGGATTTTTTTTTGATTGGATTCTAGTGACCAAATAATAGAAATCATATCCTTGTAATTCAAAAGGCTATCACAGAAATGAAACATGTAATGTGCAAACCACAGTACACTGAGAATTATTTAGAGCCCTTATTTCATATATAGATCACCAGAGAGTATAACTTCTCAAACTTTCTTCGTGTTCTGAATATGCACGCATCAATAAAATATCAATAAAGCTTGCTTAATTAGCAAAGGCAAGCAGGTGATAATTTATGCTTCACAACCCATCGATCTCGTGATAGGCATACACATATTGTGAGCCTTTCAAAACCCAAAAGGCCACCTATTCATTTTCTCCAGAGATGCTGCCTAACCCATTGAGTTACTCCACCATTTTGTGTCTATCTTTGTATAAACCAGCATCTGCCATTCCTTTTTATTCCATAAAATACTTTGCAGATAATAAAGTGGACTCTGGCAGACCAATTTCCCTCTGGGAATGAATAAAGTTCTATTATATCGTACTGCATCGTATCGTATCGTATAGAATTATCTTAATAACATTGGAGAAAATGCAGTCACTTTGCACATAAAGGTCGGACAAATGTCCACAGGTTTACTATTCCATCACCACCAGCACCCTCTATGCTTCTCATGACACATTCCCGTGCAAGATCTACTATTATATCCTCTCCTTTCCACCAGCCAAGTGCGCAAAAATTGCTTCCATATAAAGTGGCGACTCACTAGCACTTAATTCAAATTACTGCCCAGTATTTGTGCTCAAGCAGGGGTGTCCTGTATGCTGGAGAAATCAAGTACAGAGAGTCTCCATTTAATCCACAAGGGTGATCTTGGCAATTCAGTTCCCTATAATTTCAATTCTCTACGCACTGCATTCTACTTTGATCTGTCTGGCGGTGGCCTCTTACACCATTCCATCAGTTTTTTTTTAATATTTTTATTAGAAGCAATGTGCAATGATATAAAACATGAATAGCATTATACATTTCATGTACAACTTCTTGTTTTAAATTTAGTGGTAAAAAAAAGTAACAAAAGCAAGAAAAAGAGAGAAAGAGAATATTAAATAAAGTAGTGATATTGATAGTTCCTGAAAAAGTAATGAGAAAGAGTCCATAAAGCTATAAAGCCTGAGAGAGAAAACGTAAAGGAGAGATGAAACAAGAAAAAAAAGGGATAGAGAAAAGAGAAAAAAAAAGAAAAGAAAAATTAAAATGGATATACCTGCTTCGTGTCTTTACACACCCCTCACCCGGTTCTGAAACAGTTAACTTCTAAGGTTGTGTTGCACCACATGCTTGTAATAAGTCGATAAAGGGAGACCAAATCAGAATTGGTCT
The DNA here is from genome assembly GCF_010909765.2 of Amblyraja radiata. Classification (NCBI taxonomy): domain Eukaryota; kingdom Metazoa; phylum Chordata; class Chondrichthyes; order Rajiformes; family Rajidae; genus Amblyraja; species Amblyraja radiata. Next base: position 22,956,901 of record NC_045961.1, read on the forward strand.
GATTTGCCTGATAGGACGAATCTCATATCTTTGCGCTGTATTCCATCAGTTTAATGTATGTTCCAGGAACAGTGGTGCAGCGGTAGAGTTGCTGCCTTACAGCGCCAGAGATCTGGGCTCGATCGGCACCATGGTTGCTATCTGTATGGAGTTTGTATGTGTTCCCTGTAACCGCGTGGGTTTACACTGGATGTTCCACTTTCCTGCCATATCCCAAAGCCTTGTGGGTTTGTAGGGTAATTGCCGTTTGTAAAATTGGCCCAAATGTGTAGGGAGTGGACGAGAAAGAGGGATAACATCAGACGAGTGTGATTGATGGTCAGCATGCACTTGATGGGCCAAAAGGCCTGTTTCCATGCTACATCTCCAAACCAAACAGTCTCTCATCATCGACATGGAACATTACAACCCTTTAACTCAAAGGAGAGTTCAACTGTTCCAAATAATCAGCCTTTTGAATTTGTGACATAATTGGCCAGTCCAAAGAAATATTATACTTATATATATATTTATTCAAATTCTCTTCCTCTACAGATGCTTCCTGATGTATATTCCCAACATTTATTTTACTTCAGATTTCCAACAGATGCTGTGCTGTGCATCTCACAGTATAAACAGATTTTGTTTCTCTCTTATCCTTATCTTAATCCATCTCCTTCTATTTATAAACCAGCAGAAGAATCAACTGTGGTTATCTAATCTTCACTATACTCCCTTGCTGTTAATACCACAAATTATAGCATTCAGTCTATCTATGTCTCCACCCTATCATGGACATCCCCTTTCTTCTCTCCAGTCCAGCCCTTCTCTGCAACCTAAAACATATTTAACCTCCAACGTTTCTGAATTCTGATGAAGGATGATTGGCCTGAAATGCTCACAGTTTTTCTCTCCACTGATCTGTCAGGTGTTTCAAGTATTTTCTGTTTATAATCCCCCAAAGCAACTCTCAGCCACTGACAGACATATATTGACCGAAACTCAAGAGAGACCTCCCTGATCTTCTCTGAAGTAATATCAGGGGGATTTAACACCAGGGTGGGGGGATATTTGGCCTTATTTTAATATCACATCTGAATGGGCTGCCACCAATAATGCAGCACTACCTCATACACGGGGATGAGATTCTAATCTGCAACAACATGCACAAAACTGAGAGTGATGTCTCTAGCACTAAAAAAACTGATCTTTATCACTTTATTTATTTAGAAACTTGGAAACATAGGAAATAGGTGCAGGAGTATGCCATTCGGCCCTTCGAGTCAGCACCACCATTCTCTATGATCATGTCTTCTTCTTCTTGCATATGGCGTGCACAGCCTAAAGTTGTAAGACAACTTGTTATGTTTGATCTTCTGTTTGTGCACATCAGGTTGATTGCATTCGTCGAAACAGGGTGGACCACGTGAAGGTTGCAATCTCCCACCCCCTGATCATGGCTGATCATCCTAAATCAGTACCCCATTCCTGCTTTCTCCCCAGATTCTGCTAACTTAGGCTCTATGAGCTGAGTTATATATTTAGGCCATATGTGCAAAATAACTATTGACTAAGAAGCTACATATATTGTTACTCTGACACAGTAAAATAAGTCAATAACCTCAGCTTCGCATTTGAGATCTTCACTTGTGTTTGTTCTACAGCTGTTATTTTTTGCCAAAAAAATAAACCAAATGGCTTCTGATTAACAAATGAGGTAAATGGTAGGAACTGAGCTCTTCATGAACACAGTTCCTGGCAAGATGTAGCAGAAAAGACCTTTCAGTTCCACTGAATGTCAGTCATCGAGCAACCACAAAGCAATTTTTCATTGCAAGATTATTCTTCATTGCCTGAAATCATTTTCATACATTATGTAGGTTACCTTAACCTTGTCTGTCTAATTGGCAACTGTTAGAAGGTTGTGTGCTACACTGGATAATTTACTTTCTAAAGGAAATAAATTCTTTGGAGAAGAATGCATGAAATTAGTTTTGTATTACCCTAGCAAGGCAATGACACCAAAACAACATAAGGTAGATACTGGAAATGTAGAATTAAGACAGATATGCTGAAACTACTCAACAGGCCTAGCAGCACATGGAGAGAGAGAAACAGGGCCAATATTTCAAATTAATAACCTCTTATCAGAGGTAGAAAAAGGGAGATATAATTAGGTTTTCAGAAACAGAGGAGGAGAAAACAAAGGCAAAAGAAGGCATGGTTCAATTTGAAAATGCAACATGGCAAGAAAGGAAATAATCAATGGGACTGGGAAAGATATGAATAGGAGCCAAAATTCATTAATTTAAATCATTGTTCTATTTTGAGTTGTGAAGAATGTCACGTGCTGATTCAAAAGATGATGTGTTTCGTATTTAATCTATGTTATAGTAAAATAGAATAAGAAGCCAAAAATCAGAATTAGAGTTAAATTGACTGGTTCATGTTTACAAATTGAATTGAATGACATGTTTATAAATTGAATGAAATGTTCCACAACGCATTCAACAATCTGCAATGCATCTCCCTAATACACACCAGACCGCAGAAAGTAGTCTCCTAAATACAGAGTCCAACTAAACCATTGCTTTATGTGGCAAGAGTATTTGGATCCCTGGATGCTGTTTAGACTGGGAGTAAAAGGTCACTTATGCATCTCCTACTATATATGTTGTTACTCTGATACCATAATGGAAGTTACCAACCTTAGCTTCATGTTGACAATTCCATGGGCAAGAGAGAGGATGCTGATGGTGATGGAGAGGTAGACACAAAATGCTGGAGTAACTCAGCGGAACAGGCAGAATCTCTGGTGAGAAGGAATGGGTGACGTTTCGGGTCGAGACCCTTCTTCAGACTGAGTCGTGCTGAGTCAGACTGAGACCGAAACATCACCCATTCCTTCTCTCCAGAGATGTTATTTGTTCTGCTGAGTTACTCCAGCATTTTGTGGCTATCTTCGGTTTAAACCAGCATCTGCAGTTCCTTCCTAAACGTGATGGGGAGGTATTCACAATGACAGATGCGGAACAGTCACTTCAGAATGTTGAACGTAGAGGAGAGAGGGTTTAGTGGAGGCATCAGACTTGAGGTGACAAATATGATATTTTAAATTCAGAAGCAGATGAAATGAATGATGGGACAAGAGAAACCATATCACGGTTCTGGGAGGTAGGAGAAGGTGAAGGATAAAAAGGCATGCACGGTTAAAGGCGCAATCACTAATAAAAGAAGGAATCCTTGGTTGAGGGAAAGGGAAACACTTACATGAAAGAATGATATCATCAGAACATTTGAGATAAAGACAGAAATAGTGGGAGAATGAAATTGAATCCTTAAAGGAAGTGAAGTGGGAGGACAATGGGAGTCCAGTCTCAGTCTGAAGAAGGGTCTCGACCTCAAACGTCACCCATTCCTTCTCTCCAGAGATGCTGCCTGTCCTGCTAAGTTATTCCAGCTTTTTGTGTCTATCTCTTCATCTTATAATGAATGCTGGTCTTCAGTTTATCCCATGAAAGGGGAATTCATTCTCAGAAGCTGAGGAAAGAAAGAAATATTTTGTGGATGGACTATCAAAATGAGGGAAGAATAAAAATCAGCAGGGAATTTGTTGAAACTTTCCAGAATGGACAACAACAATTGGATGGAACCAATATTGCAAAAAAATATATTAGAAAAAGTTTTGTGTGAAAAGACCTGCTTAAGATAGGAACAAAGTATGTTTTATGTATTTAAGAAGGAACTGCAGATGCTGGAAAATCGAAGGTACACAAAAATGCTGGAGAAACTCAGCGGGTGCAGCAGCAACTATGGCGCGAAGGAAATAGGCAATGTTTCAGGCTGAAACCCTTCTTCAGACTGACAAAACCCTTCTTCAGACCCATCAGTCTGAAGAAGGGTTTCGGCCCGAAACGTTGCTTATTTCCTTCGCTCAATAGATGCTGCTGCACCCGCTGAGTTTCTCCAGCATTTTTGTGTATCTATGTTTGATGTATTATGGGACAATTTGCACATTTTTTATTTGAAGGAAAGGATTGTAGTCAAAGGAGCAGGTCTGCCTGGAGGAGGTGGGGGCTAGTTCCTGAAGGAGACTCTTGTTCCTCTGCGTAAGGAAACAACAGAGCCCTGGGGCGGTTTATTAAGCAATGACATGAAGGAATCAGACATCATGGTGAAAATAAAATGATAAGACCTTTTAAATTGTTGGGACAGCAGACTGCAGCAAAATAGGTGCAAAGAGATTGGAGAAGGGGAGAACGTGTAGTCAAGAAAATAAATCATTAATTTAGGGGAACAGAAAAAAAACTATAGATAGACACAAAAAGCTGGAGTAACTCAGCGGGATAGGCAGCATCTGTCTGTCCCGCTGAGAAGAAATGCGTGATGTTTCGGGTCCAGACCCTTCTTCAGACTGCGGACCCAGTTTTGTTTCGGACTTCTGTTTAAACCAGCATTTGCAGTTCCTCCCTACACAGAAAATATACTATAGTTATTGGGTTATCTGTGTCGTGGACCTTTGGAATGAAATGATTTTTAATAACAATATGATAGACATTCTTACTTTTGTTTCCTGGTTAATTTTGTCATTTTATGAAGGTAGATGAGATTTAAGTTTCCATTATTTGTTCTCCATGGTATACTGAAATTAAGCGCTGTACCGATGTGCTCAAATTGAAATCTGTTCCTGAAATTCAATTTCATTGATGTCAATAGAACTGAATTTCAGAGGTGTTCTGCACATGTACTCCACCACAGAGAACATTCAGTGTCAGCCACAGAGGAATAAACTACTTCCTCACTACTGCACTGAAGAGAGCTTACTTTCTGTACTCAAGTCTCTGGAGAAGAACCTGATCCCACATCTTTCTGACACAGTTCCAACTGTACGATTAAACCATGCCCGGAATGCTATCTTTATCCAAGGAACCTGCCAATTGGCCTTGGACAGTTATCCGTAATATTGCTTCACTGAGAATCAGCTGAAGAAATAATAAGCTGAAGAAAATGAAGATAAAAATATATGGAAACTAAAATTTAAAAAAAGGGAATGGATAGAGGTATAAGGAAAGAAAAACAGGAAATAAATTTATGAGGAAAGGATATGGTGACAACTGTATTCATATTTTCTCATGGCAGAGAAAGAGGCCATTCATTCCATCAGATCTATGCTGGTACTCAGAGCGTTACCATTTCCCTTGCTTTTCCTACCATTGACCTACCTACACTAGGAGTGATTTACAGCAACCAGTTAACTTATCTAACAGCATGCTTTTGGGATGTGGGTGGAAACTGGAGCCGCCTGCGGAAATGCACATCATTTCAGGAAAATGTGCAAGCTCCACACACACATACATGCACACACACAAACACATACGCGCACAGACACATGCGCGTATACACACACATACATGCACATACACAAACACATACGCGCACAGACACATGCGCGTAGACACACACATATACGCACACACACATGCATACGCAAACACAAACACACACGCGTATATGCACACACACAAACACATACGCGCACAGACACATACATGCACATACACAAACACATACGCACACAGACACATGCGCGTATACACACACATACATGCACATACACAAACACATACGCGCACAGACACATGCGCGTAGACACACACATATACGCACACACACATGCATACGCAAACACAAACACACACGCGTATATGCACACACACACATGCACACATGAGCACAAACACACGTATACACACACATGTATACACACTGACACCCGCACACACACACGCACACAAGTGCATACACACATACACACACACCATAAGAGGTCAATGTCAAGACTGAATTTCCAGAGTTGTGGAGGAGCCGTACTACCTGCTGAGTGCCAACGAAGGAGAGAATACATGATGGGAGATTGTTCAATCTTAATCTCAGAGACATAAAAAGGCATGAGCAACATAGTCAATGAGAAGCAGGGAATGTGACAAATGACATTCAAGTAAAATAAATAAAGTCAAAGTGAGAATAAGAATTAGTTACTGAGTGATAAAGCATCATCTATTGAAATCCATTGTCATCATCACCTCTCTTAACAATTCCCCATCACATCCTACACACTGAACAGCCAGTCGCAAGATGTGGCCCACATGACAGATCTAAAATGTTTTAAGTCGTTAGGTGGTGAGTACACATTTCCTCTGTGAAATCCAAAACTATCAGAGGAAGTCAGTTTAAAATTTAAGAGCACTTCAAGTTTTCCCACTTGTACAGAGGGCAAATACCATCATCTGGGATTTTAATAGAAAGATTAAACGAAAACTTACTGTTTGAAGTTTGATCTTTATTTTATGAGAAGTTGAAGTGAGGGATTACGTGAAGAGCGCGCCAGCCCACATGCGCGTCAATCTTCAGAGCAACTTTATGAACCACAGACCACTTGCACAAACTTAAACAAGAGAAAGATTTATAACCGTTGAGTTACCGAATGATCTTTATGAGATTCAGGGTTTGGAGTGGAGGGCACGTATTCCCTCACTTCAACTTAGAAACATAGAAACATTCGAGCCTGCACCGCCATTTGATATGATCATGGCTGATCATCCAACTCAGTATCCCATCCCTGCCTTCTCTCCATACCCCCTGATCCCTTTAACCACAAGGGCCACATCTAACTCCCTCTTAAATATAGCCAATGAACTGGCCTCAACTACCTTCTGTGGCAGAGAATAGTAAGATTAAAGGAGAACTTACCAGTTTGAAGTTTGATCGTTATTTTATGAGGAGTAACGTTGAGGGAATACGTGAAGAACCCCGCCAGGACGCATGCGTGTCATTCTTCAAAGCAGCGGTGTGAAATCACAGATAACTGTAATGACTAAACATAGTAAGATTAGAGAAGAGATACCAGTTGAGTATATGATCAAGGGTGGGAGCGGAGGGCACGTTTTCCCTCAACGTTACTCCTCATAAAATAACGATCAAACTTCAAATTGGTAAGTTCTCGTTTAATCTTACTATTTTACTTCGGAGTCACGTGAGTGACTACGTGAAGATTTTAAAGCTCTGTGATTGCATGCCGTGGAAACGAGTCCATGCATCACATCTGCCTTGATTATGGGGAGAATAGAGTTAACATCATTAGACATCAATACGATATTGAAACCCAACGATAAATATATTAACACCAATTATTGCCCCTATTTATGGGGTAAATTATATTACAGAACTTAAATTTGTGTCTGCAAATGTTCCAGGTTCAATGACTGGTTTGTTATAAAGTCGTTGGAAAGTTTCCTCCGTTGACCATCCTGCTGTCTTGAGGATTTGGTCCATAGGAACGTCCAACTTCATAGCTGCCGATGTAGCTGCAGCCCTGGTGGAGTGAGATTTAAAAATGCTAGTGTCTACTCCAGCCTTTATTAGGACCTGTTTTAGCCATCTAGAGATGGTCTGGACTGTCACTGTTTTGAGTGGCTGTTTGTAGCTGATTAAAGTGACATTTGTTTCCCTCTGATGATCTTAGTATACTCCATATATAATCGTAAGTGTGTTACAATACAGAGACGACCATCTGTCGGGTAGGCCCAGAATTCTGTTTTTAGGCCTGCTGACCCCTGTCTGTTCTGTTTGACTATTTCATTGTTGTGAAAAGTTAAATTTCCAGATGAAATAATCATGTTGTTCAGCCTTAGTTTCTGTAGTGACTGGACCCTTTGTGCCGTGACCAAGGCCATCAGCATGATTGTTTTCATAGTCAGTTTTTGTAGGGACAGAGCTGTAGCTGGAGACCAGTTTCTTAACATGGTCAGTACAATGCTCACATCCCATGTTTGGGAGTACCTAGTTCTTGGGGATTAACATGAAAATGCCCCTCATGAGTTTGGTTACCAGTGTGTGTCCCAACAGAATGCCGCTCTGTTCCTTGCCACAGGTATGTTGACAGAGCACTTCTGGCGCAGTTGATGGCACTATGACTGAGCCTCTCATCGTAATGGAGGCTTGCCAGGAATTCCAGAACAGACGGGATGTTCATAGATCTGTGGGTGATGTTTATTGTTGTGACAGTACTTCCCATTTCTTGAAGACACCAAGTACTGTTTTTTAGTGGACTGTCTGTGGGCCGCTGAAATAATATCCACTGTTCGGTCCGTCAGTCCCAGGTGTAGTAGAGGTGCTTTCAACTCTATAAATTAATAGGTTTATATAATTATGACATGGGTAACTACCCCTTGTTGTGGGAAGAACCAGTAAATTAGGTCTATGATGGATGGTGATGCATGGTTCTAAAACCATGTCGTGTATCACCGGGACCCATGGTTGAGTAGGCCAATCGGGTACTATCAAAATATCAGACGCGGAGTCTACTGTATATTCCTAAATACCCGACTGATGAGGCAGAAGGAGGGAATGCATAAATAATTAATCCCCCAATGCAGCGATAATGCATCTGTAGCCACTGCCCCAGGTTCTGGTTCCCATGAACATAATTCGATAACTGGTGAGAGCATGGATGCGAATAGGTCGATATCTGGTGTTCCATACCGTGCCGTAATTTCAGCAATAAATTTTTTATCCAACATCCATTCAGTGTTTTCCATAGAATTAGCGTGACCTGTTGTCTGCCACTAGATTCAGTTTACCTGGTAAGTAGGTAGCTGATATCCAAATATCTCTCTGGATACACTATTGCCAAATTGTGTTGGCCAGATTGTGTTGATATGTTTCCACCCATATGGTTGATATATGCTACCACGGTGGTGTTGTCAATTTGTAGTCTAACATGCTGGTGATATAACCCAGAACAATATGGCTTAAAGCCATGGAATGCACTCAACATTCCCAGGTAGTTTATGCCCAGTGTTTGTAATAATGATGCCTCCTGTGCATTCCATCTCCGCCACAGCTGGAGATGGAATTGGTAGCATCCCATCCAAGTGCACTGGCATCAGTATGTAGTTCCATAGACGGGTAGCTGATAATGTTTGGATCAGAACAATGCCTAATGTTATGTTTCCACCATTTTAGTTCCATTGTGGCCTCTGTTGGTAGCTCCATTGGTCTGTCAGAATGACCCCCATAATTTTTGAGTGCACGAATGTTTGCCCTCTGTAATTTTTGATAATGTACAGGTCCGATTTGTGTGGCTGGAAACGCAGCCACTATAATGCCAATTATTCTTGCTACCAGTCTGATGGATGGTTTTGTTTTACTGCAAGCCTGCATTGAGGCTGTAACCTTTTCTTTCGGCAAAGTCACTGACATGTGAACTGTGTTAAGGGTGAACCGCAGATGATCCATTGTTAAATAACATCTATGGTCACCTCTAATGGGTACTGTATAGTAAGCATTTTTTAATACGATGCTTGCCATGTAGTAACCTAGGAACCAATTGCTCAGCAGTAACAAAGGTTCCCATCTAGTAATGAATATAAAGTACGAAAGTATTCAAATTAGTCAAATCTATGATGATGTGGCAACCACCATCTATTTTATGATAAAGATTTTGGACACGAATCCCTGTGATTCGTTTTGGATATCCTCCATTACTCCTTTTTTATATGGGTATTTTCTTTGCATGTAAGCACGAACATTCGGTTCGGTACATGCTGAACTGGAGGATTATGTTTTGTATAAATTCTATGGTATAACCCTATACTTCTGAAAATATAAGTGTCGGTAGTTAATTTATTCCATGCATCCAGATAGAATTGTAATCTCCCACCAAACTCGTAAGGAACCAGACCCACCTTCCTCCATGGTTACTATTAGTAGATTTGTTACTTTTTCGGCATCCTCCGTGGACGTTGAGGTGCCGGTGTCTGGATCTGTAGTTGGGTCGGTGTTGAGGGTTAGCGCATACCCCAGGAAGTAGTTTTTAGACGTTGCTTTAATGAGCCCCAGGGTTTTCCCTCTTTGTCAAGTTCTTTTACCTGTTTTGATAAGTTGCCTCCAAATGGTCATATTGGTGGTTTGGAGTTTCCAGGTTTGCATAGACCTGCAAATTAGGGTCTAAAGCCGGTTGGATGGCACTTCTACCTAATGCTGTTTACTCGTATAGGTAGTTGCAAAATAAAGCCATTGCATCCTGGTGATCTTGTGTCATGTCTTTTTTGTTTATTGTGCGGGCGAAACCCGTAATTCCCGCTGTTAGGACTTTCAGAACTTTCTGTTGTTTCAAGTCCCTGGCCCTGCCATGTTTTCAAATACACTGGTTAATACTGGGAACATTCAGTGTTTTGCAGTTCCCTGATGGTAACTGTCTACCAATAGGTTTTCTTGCACCCCATGTGCACTAGGGGTATGTTCTGCAACCCTCTTCAGGTTCAGCCCAGAATTGACCCCCTATACTCCCCTCTGATGAGGGAGAACACTGTGCAGCCCTACAAGAGGTACTGCTGTAGGACTTACTAGCTGCCCCCTGTGACTAGTCTCCATCTCCCGGAGCCTGCCACTTACCTGCTCCAACAGCCGCTCCAGCTGGCTCCGATGCTCTCGGGCACTGGCCACCTCATGGTCACTGGCCGTCGCGGCTGCTCCTGAAGCCGCTGCACCTGAAGCCGCTCCTGCTACAGTTCCTGCAGCCGCTCCAACCGGCTCCAATGCTCACGGGCACTGGCCGTCGCAGCTGCTCCTGAAGCCGCTCCTGCTCCAGCTCCTGCAGTCAGCCCAGGATTGACCCTCCGTGCTCCCCTCTGATGAGGGAGAACACTGTGCAGCCCCACAAGAGGTACTGCTGTGGGGCTTACTAACTGCCCACTGTGGCTTGCCTCCATCTCCCGGAGCCTGCCACTTCGGAGTATTTCCAGAGCAGCCGCTCCAACTGGCTCTTATGCTCTCGGGCATAGGCCACTCGCGGCTGCTGCTGATCCTGCAGCCGCTCCAACCGGCTCCAATGCTCACGGGCACTGGCCGTCACGGCTGCTTGAAGCTGTTCCTCCTGCAGCCGCTCCAACCGGCTCCAATGCTCACGGGCACTGGCCGTCGCGGCTGCTTGAAGCTGTTCCTCCTGCAGCCGCTCCAACCGGCTCCAATGCTCACGGGCACTGGCCGTCGCGGCTGCTTGAAGCTGTTCCTCCTGCAGCCGCTCCAACCGGCTCCAATGCTCACGGGCACTGGCCGTCGCGGCTGCTTGAAGCTGTTCCTCCTGCAGCCGCTCCAACCGGCTCCAATGCTCACGGGCACTAGCCGTTGCGGCTGCTTTGTTCTCAATGTTTGCCGCTAAGGGGAACGTCGTTCCCGCTGCTCTGACTCGTTGCAATGCGTGTAGCGATATGACACGCATGCGTCCTGGCGGGATTCTTCACGTAGTCACTCACGTGACTCCGAAGTAAAATTCCACAGATTCACCATTCTCTGTGTAAAAAATGATTTCCTCATCTTGGTCCTAAAAGTCTTCCCTTTTATCCTTAAACTGTGACCCCTAGTTCTGGACTTCCCCAACATCGGGAATAATCTTCCTGCATCTAGCCTGTCCAACCCCTTAAGAATTGCTCATAAAATAAAGATCAAACTTCAAATGGTAAGTTTTGTTTAATCTTTCTATTTTATATCAGTCACATGAGTGACTACGTGAAGCCTTCAAAGCTCTGTGGTTTCATGCAGTAACCCAATCTGTGAATGAAACACTTAAACAGATAAACCATAAATGGTGGAAAAGACATGGGTTATTAACAACATGATGTTAACTTGCATACATGGCCATTGCCTTTAATCGGACCACAGTCCCAATTAGTTTTGAGTTAGACAATAACTCATGCAACACTGTTCAGAATTCTATCTGCAATCATCCAGGCATATTCAACCAAATTTTATAACTTCTGAAAGCACACTATGTAAGCCTCCTGCCGTTGCAAGAAGATCATCAAATGGGAATATCCATTCTATTGGCTGCTAATGAGCCATCAGCAATCTCTTGAGAAAAGTATAAATAACAATGAAGAAACTATCCTTCATCTCATAGGTACTAGCAAGCTCAGTGTACCTGTCTACATAATAACACCCCCAATCTCCGATCTGGTGGGTATGCTGTCAACTCCAAATTGTACGCAACCATGCCCGTTTTGCTTTATGAGATAGTTCCCATAACAAGCTACCCTCATGCCAGTTATGACCCAGAGACCGAGCCAGAGATTGAGTAAAGACTGTGTTCTTTGTGCTGAAATCAGTTGCTAAAAGCATAATCAACTTAAAAGATGCTGCTCCCATTAGGAATACAGTAGATGAATATCTGCATAATAATTTACTGATATACTTTCCACACTACTATGAGTCTAGGCTTTTAGAGCGGTCACATAAAAGACACCTTGCATAACGTTAGTCAACAGCGGGTGAATAACCAATCATTTAATGTCCCACTTATGGTACTATAGAGAATGACAAAGCAGCACAAGCAGTCAATTGTGCTATAACATAATCGCTTCTCAAAGCCCAAATTGAAAGAAGCACAAACCTCTGCTACTTCTGTTTAAAAGTAGCTCACATGTCTTGTTCACAAACTTCCCATACAATCGTGCAGAGCTAGCTGCCTGAGAAATAGGCTGAACTAGCCATCACTCATCTTCGAATAAATAGGAGCTTCTTTCAGCTGCCTTTACCATGGACACCCTGAATGAGTAGGCAAAATTGGCATTATTAAATTTCATGTTGCATCATCCTTAATATCGTAAGAGGCATCTACTGATAAAACCGCTGAGTCTTATCAGCTACAAATTTAGCATGTCGTCTATAAACTCCATGACCCAATGTCCTTTTGATCTGAGTAGGGCAGTATTAGCTTTAGAATCTTTGTAAATAGCAAATTGAAGACAACCCCTAGGTAGAGCCTAAACTTTCCACCACTGGCTTTGTTATCAAAACACCAGATATATCTTTGCCTCTCGTGTATAGATATAGCAAAGTATGCATCTTCAAGATCGATTGAAGCCCTAATCCTCTGAATCAGCTAAATTGCTGAAAGACAATTATCCATCTTGAACTGGGTAACCCAAAAACATGATCAGACTAGCCAAATCCTAACCTGATTTGGCATGCTCCACTTCTCTGCAACCTTCAGAAATATCAGAAATATACCCCTCTTGTTCTTGGGCAGACTACTCATCCTTTGTGAGACGTCTCAGTTTCCACTTGGATAACCATTGTTTCCTCTATAGACTGTATAGATGGAAATTTTTTGGCTTCTCTTGCTGCGGAAGATGCATGTATTTATTTATTTATTTCGCTCATAGCATATAATCAGATCCTTCTGACTAGAGCTGAAACACAACATCCACTTGATGTGGGAATATGAGTTCCCTGTCAACTCTTGACTGTCAGTCACCACGAATCCTCAGCCTTCTTCCTCAGAGTGGAAAAATAGCATCATGCAACCCTGAACCAGGAATTGCTCTGCAGTCCTCTGACTGAAACCACCTGTCTGAGTCGCCAGTGTGCGCAACACACTCTTCGACCAGCCACTCAATCAGGAATACTGGTATTGAGAGCCGACAGATCATTATATATATATATATATATATATTTATTCACAACATGAACCTGCAGGTCAGATAAAAAAATGGTACATGCCAGACCGGCTTTCTGCTGGTAGCTACCTATCCCAGAGAGGATGGCAATGATGTTTCCAGTGAACTGGCAACTCTATTAACTGAGCTGAAAGAATTAAGCATGTGTTGAGGAAAACCTCAAACTACCTCACTCTACTGAGCAGTCCTGATAACCTCAATCACAGATGTTGAGGCAGTACTTCCCTGGTTAATATGTTCCACATGACCAGCCAGTTCCAAGATGGTCTACCCTGAAACAGGGTAGCCAAGCTGTTCCTACTTGGAACTTACAGAGGTTGCTATGCAAGGCACCCTGCCAATGTCTCTGCTTCAACCTGATCTACTCCAGAGACAGTGAAAGGTACTAGACAGCCCATGCTGCCAGTAAACCCAAACCCGGGGCGACAGACTGCTCCACTTCAAAGTTTTACGGAGGTTAATAAAGAGACCTTACCTGCCAGGTCGACCTGCTTGTTGGAGCTTCAGCAAAGTTCCATTGCAGACCCTGTCTGACCACATCTTCTGCCCCATGCTTGCCAAACAGCTCGTTTCCAGAGCTCAAAAGTGATATTGCTGTGCAAGGCACGCCTGCCATCATTTCTCATCCCAATGGGACAGACTACTTCTTCGGCCTACAGCCTCTTTGGAGCCTTGCTGGAGCTTTACTGTGCAGGACATGCTACCAGTTATTCCCAGCCTAGTTTGGCAGGCCGCTCCTTCGACCCCTTCTGCTCCTTCGGAGCCTTAGCGGAGCTCACTGAACAGGCCACGCCTGCCATAACTCTGAGCCTGCCTCGACAGGCTACTCCTGCGGCCTTCTGCCTTTTTTGAAGCCTTTGCTGGAGCTGACTGTGCAGATTGCGCTGCCAGTTTCTCCCAGCCTTGATCAACAGGCTGCTCCTTTGGCCAGCTGCTCATTCGGAGCCTCAGCGGGGCTCACTGGACAGGTCTCGCCTGCCATTACATCAAGCCTGGTTCAACAAGCTGTTCTTGCGAGGCTAGCTAGTGACACCCGACTGCACTTTTCCAGAGCTTCAACGGCGCTTCCTGCTCCTTGAATACAGGGTGAAAACCCACCGGAATACTGGAGCTTTACCCACATAGAATGGTACTCCACCCCCGCAGCCGCCTTAAATTCCCCCTGCAAGTCTTCAACCTGCTACATAAGTCCTCTCTGAAGAGATACTATGCAGGCTGCACGTTACTGGCCCTGTAAATATGAGCCATTTTGGGAATTATCTCATGCCATAGCATTTTGCGAAGGCAATAGCCCCAACTGTGTATTACAGGGAAGAGATAATGCAGCTTCCTGCACTTCCGCGAGTTGAGAACCATCTACTGACTTGCAAAAGGCCGTAATGACTCCAGAGCGGTTTTTGGACTTGCTGACATAATTCTTTGTCTATATATCATCACTAGGATATCCCAACTGATGAAATTGACGTATGGAACATCCAAAAGTCTGGCAGTTATCTGGACTGACATATTTCCCGTATACTTTTAGCCAGATCTTCCTCCGGTGAATCTCCTATCCCCAAAGGGATGGCAAATATGTGACAAGAGCCGGTACCTCCTTCATATGATTAAAAATGAAGCATATCCCCCATTAGTTCAGGGATTCGACTTCCTTATCGATATCCACATAGTTGGAGTCACCTATGTAAGAATCGCCAACACTCCCCTCTTCTGAGCGGGAAATAATATAACACAACCCTGAGCCAGGTATTGCTTCCCTTTTTCTGAGCGGGACATATTATAACGCAACCTTGAACCCGGTGTTGCTCCCACAGGCATCGGACTGACACAGCCTGTAAATGTCTCCTGAGCTAGGAAAAACATTTCCTTTTTCCATTTTATTTATTTATTCATCTATTTATTTTTTCCTTTATTTATTTGTATGTTCAAAGTCAAAGTCAAAGTAGCCTTTATTGTCATTCAGACCTTGCGGTCTGAACGAAATTTTGTTGCCTTGTAGTCCTACATATAGTAAAAATGACAAAAACACACCATAAACACAAATTAACATCCACCACAGTGAGTTCACCAGGCACCTCCTCACTGTGATGGAAGGCAAAAGTCTTAAGTCTTTGTCTCTTCCCTACTTATTCTCCCTCTGCGCCGAGGCGATCCAGGCTTCTGATGTTGTGACCCCGCCGGGCGATGGTAAGTAATGTCAGTCCCGCGGCTGAATCCGAGCTCCGCGAACGGACCGGTTCAACTCCGCGGCCTGGGGTGATCGAAGCTGCCGAAGCTGCGGCCCTCCAGTATAGAGGATGCAGCTGTTGTTGCGGGAGCTCCGGAGAACAGGTCACCAACCTGTGAGCTACGAGCTCCCGACGATGTCGTCCACTGGGCCCGCGGTCGGGTCGGGTGGCCGCTGCCACTGGAACACTGCCCCAGCTCCGAGGCCGGGTGGCCGCTGCCGCTGCCCCAGCTCCGATGCCGGGCGGCTGCTGCCGCTGCCGCTGCCCCAGCTCCGAGGCCGGGTGGCCGCTGCCGCTGCCCCAGCTCCGAGGTCGGGTGGCCGCTGCCACTGGAACACTGCCCCAGCTCCGAGGCCGGGTGGCCGCTGCCGCTGCCCCAGCTCCGATGCCGGGTCGTCGCTGCCGCTGCCCCAGTTCCGAGGTCTGGTCGCCGCTACCCCAGCTCCGAGGCCGGGTGGCCGCTGCCGCTGCCCCAGCTCCGACGCCGGGTCGTCGCCGCCGCTGCCCCAGCTCCGAGGCCGGGTCGTCGCTGCCACTGCCCCAGCTCCGAGGCCTCGGCACAGGCGGAGACGGAGACGGGGATACGACAAGAGAAGTCGCATCCCCCGAAGGAAGAGACCAAAAACATGTTTCTCCCCCCCACCCACACACATACACAACCTAATGTTTATTTATTGATTTACTTTACTCACTAGACAGGTTGCGCCTGCTAGTGACTCCGAGTCCTTGCTCCCTTCTGGAGCCTCAACAGAGTTTCTTAGGGGAGGCAATAGAACGCAACCCTGAACCAGGTGTTGCCCGTCAGATGCGCCGAACAGCCGCCTGCTCCAGTGGAGCCCCATTCTGCCACAGCAGCCGCTATTTTTTAACCGCCAGCTCCCGCTGTGCCTCCGCAGCGATCGCTGTCCCGGCCGCGCCGGCAGTCGCTATTTTTTATCACGCCAGCGCCTTACGGAGCCTCCACAGCGGCAGCTGCACAAGCTGTGCCAGCTTCTCCGGGCCCGCTGCCCCTATTTTCGGAGCAGCAGCGCGTTCCTGAAATAAAATTTTCCTCTTACCTGTCGGAACTGCTCTGATTCTCGCGCCATGCATCGACATATTGACGCTCATGAGGGCTGGCGGGCTCTTCACGTAGTCACTCACGTGACTTCGATATAAAATTTAGCATGTGCAGGGAGGAACATCAGATGCTGGTTTAAACCGAAGACAGAAACAAAAAGCCAGAGTAACAGCATCTCTGGAGGAAAGGAATTGGTGCCATTTCGGGTCGAGACTCTTCTTCAGACTGATCCAATTTAACATCTGGTCCCTGCTGGAAACAAACTGATGAGGTTCAATGGTCCAGAGCCGTAACTCCAGGAGTACACGAGACTGACTCTGTGTTCACGGACCCTCTCCTACTTTAAATCCTGGATACCCATTCAGGCCATTAAAACATTATCCAGTGGAATCAATCAAAAGTACCTACAGTTAGAAAGCGCCTTTCAGAAGGATTTATGGTCAATGAAGTACTTTTGAAATGCAGTCACTGCTATTTTATGGAACCTACATCACCCTCTTTTTGCATAAGAAGCTCCCTCAAACAGCAATCTGATAAGCACCAAATAATCGGATTTATTAATGTTGGGTGAGGCATGAATATTGGCCTGAATATAACTCCCTCACTTTTAGTCATAGTCATGAAGCAGAGGAACAACCCCATTGACCTATCAAATCCGTCCATGTCAAACACCTATTAACATATATCTAATTTTTACACTCCCCAAATTCCCGTTCATTTCAACCTCCCCTCAAGTTTGTACCACTCACCGATGTAGTGACAATTTACAGTGCCCAATGAAGCGACCATGGTGCACATCTGTGGAATGTAGAAGGTTGCTGGAGCACCTGGAGGAAGCCGACAGTGTCACAGGGACAATGTGCAAACTCCTTCTAGACAGCACTGGACGTTAGGTTTGAACTCGGGTTGCTGCAGTTGTGAAGTTGCAGCTCAACAAGCTGCACCACTGTGCTGCCCCTTTAAACAGTGCCATGGAATCATTTCCATGCACCAGAGAATGTAGGTTGAACATACTTATTTTCTGACCCAAAAGAGAGATCATGGCTGATCTGGGACAAAAGAGGGCCAGGGCATATCTATGACCTAACATCTTTTTCCAGTGCTGCCACAATCTAGGGCCCTCGCCCCATTCTACTGCTTTCAATGAGCACAACACACTCTTTATTTCATTGTGTAGGAAGGAACTGCAGATGCTGGTTTAAATCGAAGATAGACACAAAATGCTGGAGTAACTCAGCGGGACAGGCAGCATCTCTGGAGAGAAGGAATGGGTGACGTTTCTGGTCGAGACCCTTCTTCAGACTCTTCCTTTCATTGTTTGTTATGCAAGAAAACGGCTTCCGTTCCGACCAAATAACGGTTAAAATGTAAGTTGTCAACAAAGTTTCCAGTAGTGTAACAACATCATGGCACAGCAGTCACACAATCAGTACTGGATGAAGGTTACTACTTGTTGACATGGGTGTCAAACAGAGAATATATGCAAAGCTGTCGCGATAACACCAATTAAGCTCCTGAGGTGGAGAAGTAGATGCAATTAAAGCAGGCCATTGCATTTCAGATCACTGAAGCAGTCTGCAAACATGTCGACCAGGAGTCAAACTTGGATATCGTGTTAATGAGAATAACCCTTTACCAAAGCAAATTGGATTTTTTTCCCATAGTGGCTGCCATCGATGCTTTCAGATAAGGAATGAGATGAACAAAAGGTCAAGAAAAAAACAATTTCAACCATTTCATTTTAAAGAATCTCTTGTGGCAAGGTGAAAATTGTTCTACATCAGGGTGATGGAGACAAGGTCATTGATTTTGTCCATCATCACAACTTTATACCTACAAGAATCATTACACAAGCATTTACAGTTGGTTACTATTAATGAACCGATCAATCATCAGCATATCTAGCTGTTTGTTATGCAAGAACTGCTGTCTCCTCCCCTTCCTTAACCCTCTAGCTGTCTCCTATTCCGTCTGGGGTCCTTGCGTCCTTATGGCATTAACATTGAATTCTCCCAATTTGGCTAGCCCGTGCTGTCTCCTCCTCCCCTTCCTTAACCCTCTAGCTGTCTCCCCTCCATTGCCAGAGTGAGCAACAGCGGAAATTGGAGGAACAGCACCTCATATTCCGTCTGGGGTCCTTGCGTCCTTATGGCATTAACATTGAATTCTCCCAATTTGGCTAGCCCGTGCTGTCTCCTCCCCCTTCCTTAACCCTCTAGCTGTCTCCTCCCATCCGCCCGCCCTCGGGCTCCTCCTCCTCCTCCCTTTTTCCTTCTTTCTTTCCCCACCCCCCATCAGTCTGAAGAAGGGTTTCGGCCCGAAACGTCGCCTATTTCCTTCGCTCCATAGATGCTGCTGCACCCGCTGAGTTTCCCCAGCAATTTTGTGTACCATCAGCATATCTAAGTCTGTTTCT
Organism: Amblyraja radiata; assembly: GCF_010909765.2. NCBI lineage: Eukaryota > Metazoa > Chordata > Chondrichthyes > Rajiformes > Rajidae > Amblyraja > Amblyraja radiata. The sequence continues at coordinate 22,976,098 of NC_045961.1, forward strand.
TTTTGTAATACCAGCAATCATTCCCAATACCCAAATCTAATGTTGCTCAGTATCTATTTAAATATATATAGCAAGCTGGTCACTAGATCATGATGCGTGCATTAAGGTTGATGTTGTCTATTGTTTGCATTTGTGATTTCCCCAGAACCTTGCATTATCCTCCTTATTCTGGGTAGCAATCCACAAGGATGCACAGAGTTTACATTCCGATTGTTATATCCCTACAAAAAGGAGATTCATTTAACTGGGAAGTAACATTGTTCAGAAAGAGTGATGGGGTAGTCAAAGGCAATTCCCGGGTCAATTAATACCAGGTTGAGGAACTTTCTAAGATTCTCAATACTAGACGATCCACGTTCCCGCTTCTATTGTAGCAAACGTCTTGCTGTCTCTGATCAGAATAAAATTAGACTAGTAACCCTTCAGATATCCAGGGAGAGAGAATAATCTGTTTTTCTTAGAGCAGTGACGGTTCAGGGATTTTCAATAAAAGGTGCTCCAAATCATGAAGGGTTTTGCTGCTGTAAATACTGAGAACAAATATTTGTTGCTTTGAGGATCGGGAAGCAAAGAATGCAGATTTAACATGAATTGGAAGAAAGGGTTTTCATGCAAGTGCTGGAGCAAGATTATTGCATGAATGCGATGCATTAGATTATATGTGTGCCATGCTGCTATTTGCATCCCTTTATATGGTAGGCGTTGCTGAGCTGTGAATGGAGTGGTGGCAAAATTCCAAGCAATGTTCCAGGCATCCTTCCAAACTGCCTTTGTGGGAGCAGGTAAGTGGGTAGTCACACAATGCCAGCTGATACAGGAACAAGGACGCAAATGTGGATATAAAAAACGATGCAGCTGAAACAGGAAGAATGCACTAGGAGCTTTCTATGACTATATATGGCAAGCAGCATGAGGAAAGGTATTATTTTGGGAGAGGTTGAGCATTGCTTTCCCAATAGGGATACAGGCACACGGGAGGTGACTGATGTGCAAAATTTCCCCTTATCCCCCTTAATCTACAATAAACAGGTCAACTTGCTAAAGGTACAACAGAAAGAACAACCTCAGCATTAATTGGCGTTCTGCAACAAGTGCTGAAATGGAAAACAACAACAAAAATCTGTCACTGTAATACTTGGAAGAGGAATAATATCAAGAGCAAACAACAGCCTTATTTAGGAGGACCAGATGTGGGTGGGAACAGTTTGACTGTACTCCAGAAAACCTATTTTATTACAGGATGTTTGAGTGCAGAGGACTGTGGCACTCCAAAGAATCTATGTTGCTAAGCTGTCTTAGGTTGCACGTAAAGGATTTCAGATTTCTTGACACAGTTATTAAATTATAGATTTTTTTAAACATTATTATATGTTATCCATGTGTGCTTTGTTGATCGGCCAGTTATATTGCCGCAAATAACCGTCCCGTTGTCAGTACATATTAAACATTGTGTAGGAAGGAACTGCAGGTGCTGGTTTACACTGAAGATAGACACAAAATGCTGGAGTAACTCATCAGGACAGGCAGCATCTGTGGAGAGAAGGAATGGGTGACGTTTTGGGTCGAGACCCTTCTTTCTTGACTCCTGGCTCTCCTGACTCTTCAGCTGCAGTTAGGAACAAACACCAGAAAAGTTAGAGACATTTTGCAAGCAGTGACGTTGAATATCAAAAAATATGGTGCAGCGGTAGAGTTGCTGCCTCACAGTGCCAGGGACCCGGGTTCAATCCTATGGGACTATGGGTGCTGTGCATGGATTTTGTACATTTTCCCTGTGAGCAAGTGAGTTTCCTCCAGTTTCCTCCCACACTCCAAAGACGTACAGGTTTGTAAGTCAATTGGGTTCTGTAAAGTGTAAATTGTCCCTAGTGTGTAGGTTAGTGCTAGTGTGTGAGGTCATCACTGGGCGGCATGGACTTGGTGGGCCGAAGGGCCTGTTTACATACTGTATCTCTAAAGTTTAAAGTCTAACAGTCTAAAGTTACAATGAAGGAACATTGATCCTTCCTCTGAAAAATACATATGGTGGAATTGTTTGCTCGTGGCGGTTGGTGATTAGAAGCTGATAGGCCATGGCCCAAACTTACCAAGTAACACAGTCTCCATTCAACATGATCCAATAATTTTGGAACCTCCAGTTTGACTTATCTGTAGAATGGGCTGGCAGTTCGAGGTACTTCAGACTGAATCTTTAAAGGTGAAGTGCTGCTTACCTGCAGATTGCTGCCTGTGCAGAGGCCAGGTGAACAGCACATGAGATGGGAAGTTGGTCGGATCAGTCATTGCTCGACTATGAGGCCATTTGCCATCTGCTGCACCTACTAATCCACTGAGAATGGACATCTGCTCATGCGCTGGGATGACTTTTCTGAGAACATTCGTTCCGGTCCTTTTCCTTACAGTGCATGTGCCTGTTAAAACCAAAATGAATCAGAAATAAGGAACTGCAGGTGCTAGTTTACCAAAAAAAGGCACAAAATGCTGGAGCGATTCAGCGGCTGCATCTCTGTCGAACATGGAGAGGTGACGCCTTGGTTCAGGACCCTTCCTCAGACCAGAATTCAGCCTGACTAATGAAAACAATAGTTTGAGGTTTTGGATAGAATGTTGAAGAAAGTTGCTTTGCAGCAATGTTATTGGTGACACAACATTAATAGTTTGACTGGAATTTGAGACCTACTAGTAGTTTAATCACCAGCTTGGCAGAAACAAAGCTGTCTCTCTGATGTCTTCAGCATTTTAAGGAGCTCCTGCCACCTCATTGAGTGGGATATTTATTTGTTCTAGCATCCTGTCATGTTTGTTCATGACTGTTTAATTGGCTTTAGTCTGTTTATCAATCTTCTTTTCCTAATGAAAATTAGTGCAGTAAAAGTTCGCACTGCATCTCGTCCAACACCTGCGTATGTGTCAAGATTGCAAGGATGCCAAAACTCGCAGAAGCAAGCAAAGTTATCAGAATTGCGTATTTTTGCTGACACAAGAGATGAGCAAAAAACAAGTTACTGGAGGAACACAACAGGTCAGGCAGCGGCCGTGGATGCAATGACATTTTGGTCTGGGTCCCTTCTTTAAGACTGGAGTGGAGGGTAGACAGCTGGTAGAAAGAGGTTAGACACAAAATGCTGGAGTAACTCAACGGGACAGGCAGCATCTCTGGAGAGAAGGAATGGGTGATGTTTCAGGTCGAAACCCTTCTTCAGATGTGATGGAAATGGATGCAGCAAGAGCAGACACATGATGGATGGATCCAGATAAGGAGGGGTTGGTTGGCGGATGAGGAAGGAGAAGACAGTAGAATGGAGATAGTCACAAAGTCTGGAGGTGATAAGTGGAGGAGACAAACGGCTGCATATGGTGGAATCTAATAGAAAAGGAAGGAAAAAAATGTATCACCAGGCGGAACTGGGTGGCACGATGGTGCAGCAGTAGAGTTGATGCCTTTTACAGCGCTTGCACCACCAGAGACCCAGGTTCGATCCCGACTTTGTCTGTACTGTGTTTGTACGTTCTACCCGTGGGTTTTTTTTTATATCTTCAGTTTCCTCCCACACTCTAAAGACGTCCAGGTATGTAGGTTAATTGGCTTGGTGTAAGTATAAATCATCCCTAGTGTGTGTCGGATAGCGTTAGTGTGCGGGGATCACTGGTCGGTGCGTACTCATTGGGCTGAAGGGCCCGTTTCTGCACTGTATCTCTAAACAAAACTAAACCAGAGGAAGGAATGTTGGGGAGGTGGGAAAGCAGTGACGGGTAAATAGGCAACCCAAAGTGGAGAGCAGTGGGTGATGAACAGACGGAGGAAGAAATAGAGGAGAGGAACCAGGTGATCTTAGTGCAGGAGTTTGGGATGATAAGTGTATGTGAGAGGACCTGGATAGATCAGGAGAGATAGGTGTGATGGATTACCTGAAAATAGAGCATCAAATGTTCATCAGCATGGGTTGTAGGCCACCCAAGCTGAATATGAGGTGCTGGTTTCGCAGTTCACTCTCGCAACGTTTCAGTTTAGTTTATTGTCACATATACCAAGGTACAGTGAAAAACTTTTTGATGCATGCTAACCAGTCAGCAGAAAGACAATACATGATTACAATGGATCCATTTACAGTGTAGAGATACGTGATAAGGGAATGGAGAAGCCCAATGGAGCAAAATGGTGGAGCTCAATGAGAGGCCAGTCAGAATAGGAATGGGAAGGGGGACAGAACACAAGTGTATTATGAAGTGGTCACCTAGTCTCTGCTTGGTCTTGCTGACCACGTGGAGGCCATGTTAACAGCACCAAATGAAATAGACTGGACTGGAAGAGGTATGTATGAACGTCTGAGGCACTTGGAAAGACTGCTTTGCTTCCTGAACGGATGTCAAGAGTCAAGTCAAGAGTGTTTGAAGAGGGTCTGAAGAAGGGTTTCGGCCTGAAACGTTGCCTATTTCCTTCGCTCCATAGATGCTGCCACACCCGCTGAGTTTCTCCAGCACTTTTGTCTACCTTCAAGAGTGTTTTATTGTCATGCGTCCCAGATAGAACAATGACATTCTTACTTGCTGCAGCACAACAGAATATGTAAACATAATACATTGTAAACAATATGATAAACAAGAGAGAAAAAAGTTCAGTGTGTATATATACACATATATATGTATCTGTGTGTGTGTGTGTGTGTGTGGGTGTGCTTGTGGATATGTGTATATATACACACTGAACTTTTTTTCTCTCTTGTTTATCATATTGTTTACAATGTATTATGTTTACATATTCTGTTGTGCTGCATATTCAGCCCCCAGCTCAGATTCGCTATCAGCCACGTCTCCATGATGATCACAGTGTCTGTCGTACCAGTGATATATATATATAAACACATACTCAGAAATCAAACAATAGTATAATAATAATAATAATAATAATAATAATTATAATAATAATAATAATCATCATAATAATAATAATAATAATAATAATAATAATAATAATAATAATAATAATAATAATAATAATAATAATAATAATAATAATAATAATAATAATAATAATAATAATAATAGTCTATTGTAGTTCAGAGCTTAGTTCAGAGGTTGTAGTGTTTTATAGCCTGATGGCTGTGTCGGGCCACCTGCTGTGGTTGCAGGGAAAAGTGAGAAGGGTGGAGGGGTGGGTGGGTGTATCGGGGTGATGCAATCAGCAAGCCATGGAGAATGCTGTCTCTGCGGATAGCAGACAGAGGGTGCGGGATAGGAAGATGTGGCTGGCGGTGGGATTGCATTGAAGCTGTTGGAAATGTCGGAGATGCAGAGGCAGGTGTGATGAAAGGTAAGGATCAAGAGAATTGTCTCCCTGTTCTGTCTGGAGGGGAGGAGCGGGGTAGGCAAGGACAGAACTGCAAGAAATGAAGGAGGTAAACACAAAATCCTGGAGTAACTCAGTGGGACAGGCAGCATCTCTGGAGAGATGGAATGGGTGATGCTTCGGGCCGAGAACTTTCTTCAGCCTGAAGAAGGGTCTCAACCCAAAACATCACCCATTCCTTCTCTCCAGACATGCTGCCTGTCCTGCTAAGTTACTCCAGCATTTTATGTTTATCGTCGGTTTAAACCAGCATCTGCAGTTCCTTCCTACACAGAGATGAAGGAGACGTGGATGAGGCTTCCATCCACAACTACAGGGATAAAATACGTTTCCTGAATAATCCCTGAAGCGTATTCTTGTATTAACTTGAAAACACAACTTGCTTGAAGCTCCCTGTCATGGTAATAATGCATGTTAAGCTTCACATAGTTCAATTAACAGGCAAAGTGTCCTAAGTGATTTTGCCTTTTAGAAATATGCTGGACTTCACTGCTTGGGTTAAAACATGAGATTCATGTCAGAGAGATTTTTTTTTAATCATTACGTGGTGTAAATGCACTGAATCGGTGGTATTTTAGATCGTGATAGTGAATGAAATAGGACCGAAAGTGAAGATGGTTGTCAAAATTTGCAGTACGATCTTGATTGGTTGGGCATGTGGGCTGAGGAATGGTTGCTGGATGTAGATAGGGTTTTAAACTAAATATTGGGGGGGTTAAGAAATTGGAAATGTATGGAAGAAGTTAAAGGGAAGGAGAGTGCAGGAGAGGTTACTGATGATTCCAGAATAGGATAGGAAGTTTAAGAGGGGATAAGAGTCTAAGTTCAAGCAAAATTGGGACCGATGCATAAAGAGGGGTGGTGAATATCGAACTAAAGTTGTTATATATGAATTCACGCAGCGTTGGGAACAGAGTGGATGAGATATTAGCGCTGTTAGAAATTGCTAGGTACGACAGACACTGTGATCATCATGGAGACGTGGCTGATAGCGAATCAGAGCTGGGGGCTGAATATCCAAGGTTACACATCCTATCGGAAGGACAGACGGGAGGATTAAGGGGATGGGGTAGTTCTGCTGGTAAGGAATTAAATTCAGTTCTTAGCAAGTGGTGACAAAGGATCAGAAGATATAGTATCCTTGTGAGTAGAGCTAATACATTGCAAGGAGTAAAAGGACCCTGATGGGAGTTATTTACAGGCCTCTGAACAGTAGCCAGGAAGTAGGGTACAAATTACATCAGGAGATACAATCGGCATGTAAGAAAGGCAATGTTGCAGTGGTCATGGGGAATTTCAATATGCAAGTAGCCTAGGAAAATCAGGTTGGTACTGGATCCCAAGAGAAGGAATTTGTAGAGTGCCTACAAGATGGCTTCTTAGAGCAGCTAGGGAAAAGGAAATTCTGGATTTGGTATTTTGTAACAAACCAGATGTGATTAGGGAGCTTAAGGTAAAGGAACCCCTAGGAGGCAGTGACCATAATATGATAAAATCCAACCTGTAGTTTGAGAAGGGGAAGATCAAATGGGATGTGCCGATATTACTGTTGATTACATGAAAGAGGAGGTGGCTAAAGTTGATTGGAAATATACCCAAGTAGGAATGACGCTTTGCACCCATAGTGAGGATCAAACCCTAGTCTCTAATGCTGTAAGACAGCAACTCTACCACTGCATCACTGTGCCGCTCCCACCTCCCCCCCAAATAGAGTGAGTAAAATCATTTCATTGGTGCAAGGAGAATAAAAATTATTGATCCTCATCAGAAGGCAAGATTATTAGTTTCCGTTATATTTTTATCGACTTCAATTGGATCAATGACTTACAGTACATTAGCCCCGTTAGTCAGTTGGAGTTTTGTGAGGGTTATCTCATTGTTGAGCAGGTGCTTTGTTGCTAAGAATTGATAAAATTTGATTGCACAGTCTTATCTTTTTCTGTCATAGAACCAGAAGAAACATGTCCTGGAGGAAACTGTCGAATCTCATATCTTGAGAAGGTCAAAGAGATTCCCCACTGCTGTCCTAATGGTTCCATGTCTCTCATTGTAATGGTATTTGACTTTGATGTTTGGATTACATATAGGTTAAAGAGGGATTGGGGGTGGTTAGTTTTCCCTGTCACTCACGGTGCTGCAGTTTCTTCAAAGATGCTGTGAGTGCGGATTATGGTAGTGTGGTCCTTGGAAAACTGACAATACTGGCAAATCCATATGCATACAATGCCACCTCCTCCTCGCTGAATTCAAAGTACATGACGTGATTCATCCTGGAATACAAAGCTTGTATGACCTCCTTATTGCTGTGATGAACAGCAAGCTGTGATATGTGGCACAATATGTGGAACTATACTGAGGTTTGGAAGATCAGAGCAACTCTGACCCTGACCTCTGCAGTGAATGTTGACTACACTCACGTGAATGGCTGGAGCCTCCCACAGGGCATATCTCTGTGATGGCTGTCTTAGAAAGGCTGTGGTTGTGCGGGCTTTGCTCGTTGTGGAGATGTCACAATATGATCTAGTGTAACTGAAAATCTTTGGTGTAAACAGCTCCAATGTTGCCTCGGTGGTCTGCAGTGCCTAGGATGAAGCACCCGCTAATAACCTGGTGCCAGCGGTGTGTCCAAAGATGCAATATTAAAAAATGTAAATCAGGAGCTACTTTTCCAAAACAGCTCGAAATAAGGTCTTAAGGAGTCATGAGTGCTTTGGAAAGGGTTTGCATTATCCGGAGAGGTCTGAATCTGCCTTCTGAAGAATCCAATTATTAGCTGGGCAGCATGTTAGACATCTTTGTGATGAAAAATGCAGTGGTTATGGTCCTGTCTTTCCTTGTGATTTCTAAATGACAGTCATTTTGTAGACCTGGCAGCTCAAATTTAACCTGAGAATGGAGCAATACAGAATTTGCTTCCAATGCTGGAGAGGAATGCCTGGTGTGGTACATTGATCCCTACCAGAAAACTCAGTCAGGTACTGAATCACAAATGATGGAACAAGATCCAGAATTGGTCGACCATGCTACTCACCGCAGGTAACAATGTGTTTATTTTCCAAATGCGTGGTGTGAAAGCAACCTGAGGTAAAACAAATCTAATATTTAGGCACAATGAGTAAATCATCTGCCATGATGTCCTACATTTCATTAAATTAATTATCCATTCAATGTTTGATCAATGTTTATTTCAAATCTCTATTTGAGCAATTGTTTTAGAAGAGCAAAAAATATAATTTTACTTTTTCCTAAGGAAAAATTGTTTCATTAGCAAACCGGAGTGGTTCATTAAATATTGCCCACGCATCTATTGATCTGCCTTCCAACAATTTGGAACTGATCTTTATGAACTTTATTTACAGACCTTGGGCTGAATATTCACAAGATTATTTTGAATGGAAAAGAATGATATGCATTTATATTGCATCTTTCATGATCCAGTGCATCTAAAGTACTGCACAGCCAATGATGCACATCTTAAGTATACTCACAATTATAATGTAGGAAATGTGGCATGCAATTTGTAAGCAAGGTCAAATAAACACCAAGGATAGAAACAGACGGATTATTGATTTGTGGTGATGTTATCTGGTGATAAACTTCGGCCAAAATATGACGGACTCGACTCATCTTCTTTGAAGTGGTGTTACAGTATTGTTTTTACACCCTATGAAAAGAAATTGGAGCCGAGACCATGTTTTATGACTTTTCTAATGCCATTAAAATATGCCCGTAATTATATTTTTTGTAGCCACCTCATAAAAATCAAGATCTTCCATTGTGAGTTGAACAGAAGACTATTATTTGGATTCCCTCTGCATTGTATCATTCAATGCAGCATTTTGTTCTATTTCAAGTTCTCACAGCCATTGGCAATTAGTCCAGCAGATGTGACTCTTACAGCCAGATGAAGATGCTCCTGGATTATCATCAATATAAACTATTATGATTGGCAAGCAACCACAGGAGAGATGGGAATGCAGGCATCCACGTTTGTCGCAGTTCACCCAGAGAATGGTGTAGAGACGTTATCAATTGCATCAAATGCTGAGGTGAGATGGTGGCTGTTATAGTCCCTTGGTTATCATCGGTACCTTTGATTAGTCATTTCAAAACCATAGTGAGACAGAAGCTTAATTGGAAGGACAGCCAAGAGCTGGAGAAAGAAGACATGTATTAGAGTAACTGCAGCACACCCAGGGATTTTGAAGATAAAGTTGGATAGGGTGTAATTGTTTGCATGGATGGGTCATGAGGAAGAAAAGAAGATGGAAAACTGCTGAAGAGTTTTAGGGACCTAAATATTTTTAGTTAATCAATGGATGCTATAATGAGGAGAAGAGGACCAAAGTGCTCCTATGGAGGGAATGGAGCGGCTAGTGGAGAACAGCGCCACAGGAAACATACGCTATGTGTTATAGAATCATAGTGATACAGTGTGGAAACGGGCCCTTTGGGCCAACTTGCCCACACCAGCCAACATGTCCCAGCTACACTAGTCCTACCTGCCCGCATTTGGACCATATCCCTCCAAACCTGTCCTATCCATGGACATCCCAACTGTTGGGATAGGTCGGTGGGGGCGCTGCAATGGCGGTAGCCCTGTCAGCAGCGCGTTAGTTTTTTCAATTTTTTTTTTTTTTTAGTATGTTTTAAAGTATGTTTTTAATGTTTCTTTGTGTGTTTTGTGTGGGGGGTGGTGTGGGGGGGTGAGGGGGAAACCGTTTCAGCCGCCTCCTCCATGGAGAGGCGACTTTTTCCAGGTCGCCTCCCCCGTGGCCTAACAGCAAGGATCGGCGCGGCCTTTCCCGGAGATGCACCCGGGGCTTCAGCGGCGGGTGCAGCGTGGACTCTCGGCATGGAGCGGGCGAGCCCTCGCTGGGGCTCGCTGGAGGGGAGTGCTCCGTTTTGCTGGCCCGGGGCAGCCGGCAGCCTGAAGCCGCGGTATGCACAGTTCCAGCTGGCGCGGCATCTACAGCCCCGGGTCCCCCTCGTGGGGGCCCCGGAGGAAGAAGAAGCCATCACTGCTGGCCCGCGGCCAACTTCTACCGCGGGCGTGGTGGCGACTTACCATCACCCCTGGAGGGGAGCTTCGACCGCCGGCCCTGCGGTTTGCGGTGCTTCTGGCTGCGGCATGGCGGGAACTTTAAACTTTAAATCTTCGGCCGCCGGCCTGCGGCCTACACCAACTTAAAGCCGCGGTCTCCGGTGGGGAAGAGCCGACTTTGGACTTACCTGGACTTGTACCTTGTCCTTTTACCATCTGGACGCCCGCAGCAACGGCTGCGGAGGGTTGAGGTCCCGACCACGGGGGAAAATGGAGGAGGACTGGCCAAATTGTGTGCCTTCCACCACAGTGATGAATGCTGTGGTGGATGTTTATGTTAAATTTTTATTGTGTTTTTGTGTGTGTTCTTTATAATTGTACCGCTGCTGACATATTCATTTCACTTGCACTTTATGTGCAATGTGACAAATAAACCGTATTGTATTGTATTGTATTTTATTGTCTCAAACTATCTCCTCTGGCAGATTGTTCCATGTACATGGTAGTTCATACAACCCTCCAGATATGGAAGTCGGAGATTGTCAAGAAGGTCAATGTGGAATAATACTACATGTGCACTTGCTATCTGGTAAAGTATAGCATGCTCGCGCCTACTCTGCCTGAAATTATGAGCTAAAAGAAAATAAAATAATGTCTCTTCTCCCTGAGAGCAGTAAACAAAGAGATGTGGTGTAGATGTGCAGCCTGGAATGGTGTGGGATTAGGGAGCTAACAATGACAATGATCTTGATCTACTAAGCAAAGCTTTGAGACTGTAAGGGAGATAGACACAAAAAGTTGGAGTACCTCAGCAGGACAGGCAACATCTCTGGAGAGAAGGAATGGGTGATGTTTCGGATTGAGACCCTTCTTCAGACTCAGGTCTGAAGGAGGTTGGAGGGATCACAAACTTGCCTCAGGACATAATTTGAGTGTTGATCGATCAAGTAGATAGGTTTGGGGAATTTGTGGTGGTTAAAGCTAAAATTGAAATTGAAAATTGTGCTGGAGGTTCAATTAGGCATTATTTTTGAAGTAATTTGGGTGGTTTAAGCCAATAAATATGTTAGAGCAAACAATCCCAAATGGAAGTCAATGAGTAAAATTTCCCAATGGGAGCAACAATACTTCAGTCTGGGCTATGTCAGTTGTCAGCTCCATGGAACTTACCTTGATAGAATACAAAGGAGTTTCTTGCCTCAAGACATTAGCTTCACTTTTCATTCTGGCAGCACAACAGTGATTCAATATTACACAGAAGGACCACCTGAGATGACGTGTTTGGAAAGTGAGATTACAAATGCACATGTTCCTGGGTCAGAGATGAGTTGGTTGCTATTGAGCCACATCTGAGCAATGAGAATCGACACAAAATGCTGGAGTCAGTCAGCGGGATAGGCAGCATCTCTGGAGAAAAGGAAGGGTGGCATTTCGGGTCGAGACTCAGTAATGAATATTGGCTCACAGCTCTCATTCTATGTCAACCTTATTCTTCCTCAAGCATTGAATACAATTGTAGATTGGTTCTAATTCAGCACCTTGTGCAATAGATATCTACTTCCCCAAAACGGATGCACAATACTAAAAGTATTTCCACTACATTGACAATTTTATTATTTCCAAGCTCCAACATCATCTCTCCTGCCCTATTTGGCACACAGATATCAACTGCTAACCTTCATCTCCCAGACTTCATCAAAAGTGGTATTGCAGGTAGGATTTGGGCACCTTGGCCTTTGTCAGTCAGAGTATTATAGAAGATAGACACAAAATGCCGGGGTAACTTAACGGGTCAGGCAGGACACTCTGGAGAAAAGGAATTGGTGACTTTTCAGGTTGAGACCCTTCTTCAGACTGTACAAGACAATGTACAAGACATTGGTGAGGCCACTTTTCGAGTATTGTGTTCAGTTTTGTCACCCTGTTATAGGAAAAAAATATGTTGTTAAGCTGGGAAGGGTGCAGAGAAGTTTTAGAGTAAGTTGCCAGGACTCGAGGGCCTGAGCTACAGGAAGAGGTTGAGTAGGCTGGGACTTTAATCCTTGGAGCGCAGGAGGATGAGGGGCAATCTGATTGAGGTGTATAGGATCATGAGAGGAATAAATAGGGTAAATGCACAGACTATTTTACTCATAGTAGGAGAATCAAGAACCAGAGGACATAGGTTTAAGATAAGGGTGGGGGGGGGAGATTTAATAGGAACATCTGCGGCAAATTTTTTACGCAAAGGGTGGTAGGTATATGGAATAAGCTGCCAGAGGGGGTAGCTGAGGCAGGTATCAATACAAAGTTTAAAAAACCTTTCGACAGTTACATTGATTTGACAGGTTTAGAGGTATATTGACCAATGGTGGAACTAGTGTAACATAGAAACATAGAAACATAGAAAATAGGTTCAGGAGTAGGCCATTCGGCCCTTCGAGCCTGCACCGCCATTCAATATGATCATGGCTGATCATCCAACTCAGTATCCTGTACCTGCCTTCTCTCCATACCCCCTGATCCCTTTAACCACAAGGGCCACATCTAACTCCCTCTTAAATATAGCCAATGAACTGGCCTCAACTACCTTCTGTGGCAGAGAATTCCAGAGATTCACCACTCTCTGTGTGAAAATTGTTTTCCTCATCTCGGTCCTAAAAGATTTCCCCCTTATCCTTAAACTGTGACCCCTTGTTCTGGACGTCCCCAACATCGGGAACAATCTTCCTGCATCTAGCCTGTCCAACCCCTTAAGAATTTTGTAAGTTTCTATAAGATCCCCCCTCAATCTTCTAAATTCTAGCGAGTACAAACCGAGTCTATCCAGTCTTTCTTCATATGAAAGTCCTGACATCCCAGGAATCAGTCTGGTGAACCTTCTCTGTACTCCCTCTATGGCAAGAATGTCTTTCCTCAGATTAGGAGACCAAAACTGTATGTAATACTCCAGGTATGGTCTCACCAAGACCCTGTACAAATGCAGTAGAACCTCCCTGCTCCTATACTCAAATCCTTTTTCTATGAATGCTAACATACCATTCGCCTTCTTCACTGCCTGCTGCACCTGTATGCCTACTTTTAATGACTGGTGTACCATGACACCCAGGTCTCGTTGCATCTCCCCCTTTCCTAATCGGCCACCATTCAGATAATAGTCTACTTTCCTGTTTTTGCCACCAAAGTGGATAACCTCACATTTATCCACATTATACTGCATCTGCCATGCATTTTCCCACTCACCCAGCCTATCCAGGTCACCTTACAGCTTCCTAGCATCCTCCACACAGCTAACACTGCCCCCCAGCTTCGTGTCATCCGCAAACTTGGAGATGTTGCATTCAATTCCCTCGTCCAAATCATTAATATATATCATAAATAGCTGGGGTCCCAGCACTGAGCCTTGCGGTACCCCACTAGTCACTGCCTGCCATTGCGAAAAGGACCCGTTTACTCCTACTCTTTTCTTCCTGTCTGCCAGCCAGTTCTCTATCCACATCAATACTGAACCCCCAATACCGTGTGCTTTAAGTTTGTATACTAATCTCTTATGTGGGATCTTGTCGAAAGCCTTCTGAAAGTCCAGATATAACACATCCACTGCTTCTCCCTTATCCACTCTACTAGTTACATCCTCGAAAAATTCTATGAGATTCGTCAGACATGATTTACCTTTCATAAATCCATGCTGACTTTGTCCAATGATTTCACCACTTTCCAAATGTGCTGCTATCCCATCTTTAATAACTGATTCGAACAGTTTCCCCACTACTGACGTTAGACTAACAGTTCTGTAATTCCCCGTTTTCTCTCTCCCTCCCTTTTTAAAAAGTGGGGTTACATTAGCTACCCTCCAATCCTCAGGAACTACTCCAGAATCTAAAGCGTTTTGAAAAATTATCACTAATGCATCCACTATTTCTGGGGCTATATCCTTAAGTACTCTGGCATGCAGCTTATCTGGCCCTGGGGATTTATTGGACTTTAATCCATTCAATTTACCTAACACCACTTCCCGGCTAACCTGGATTTCACTCAGTTCCTCCATCTCATTTAACCCCCGGTCCCCTGCTATTTCCGGCAGATTATTTATGTCTTCCTTAGTGAAGACAGAACCAAAGTAGTATGGGGCATGTTGATCGGCATGGGCAAGTTGGGCTATTTCCATGCTATATGCCTATGACTCTTTATGAGACTTGACTTACAATGCAAATTGCTGCACAATATTCACCACAGGCATTAAATGGAAGTAAATTTTGCCAATTGTGTGTTTTTTTAATCTTCTGAGGTGAATACATGGGGAGATATTTTATTCTTGATAGAGGAGAATGCAAAGTTTGTGGCATCCTTCTAGCAATGAGTTGCCAACTCAAAGTATACATACAGCTGTCCTGTTCTTCTATTGAAGTGCCACACAAAACCATCCACAGCTCCTATTCTGGACTCCTCAACCAGTAGACTTTTGCATGCTCTACTCACCCGATCAATTCATTCAAATACTGTGAAAACCCCCTCCAAATCACCATACCCTCTAATATTTCATGAAATATGTCAATTTTTTTTTCTCTCCCTTCATTGTTTACTCCTTTGTGATGCAGTCCTAGAAATAATGGTGTGAAATATACAAAATATTTTGGTGTTTTGCAACAGGGGCTTTGGGTGGTTTATCTTTCTTGGTCTTTAGTTAAAAGCCAACATTCCAATTAACTTTTTTTATTTTTTCTTTAGTATCTAACTTGTAGATTTCAATGATCTGTTTACATGAACCACCAAATTTATTTGAACCCTGCCCTTCAAAGCCATTCACTATTTACACCATACTTGGATCTATCCTTCATTGGTTCAGAATGGTGACCTTACACTTTATCTGCCTTGAAAACCATCTGCCACAATATTACTCCCTCACACAGTTCCCTGTAATTTTATGATCCTGTCTGTACTGCCTACACCATCCACATTGTAAAATCAACAGACTTGGATATATAGCTCTCTTTGCAAATAATTATTCAGTAGACTGAATAGATTAGATGCGGGAGAACAAGGGTTTAAGAGGTTCAAGGCATAACACTATTAAGAAAGTGTGCATCTTTTGGGGCACTGCAGAATGGAAGAGCTTTTAATAGTTTATGGTAAATATCAATTTCCAGAGCCAGGGTATTTGTTTTTACAATTGCAATGTTATTGCCTGAGAGCCATCTGAAGGCATGGAACCATGTGCACTGTTATGTGTTCTCGCTTTCCAGAAGTCATCATGCACATTAGAAAACTTTAATTTATACATTGGACTTTTATGATAACTTTAAAATCATAGAAGTGCCTCAAGCTCTTAACAAAATTGTTATCAGTAGAAAAGAGTCTCGAAACATAGCCCCAGACAGAGATAGCGGAACAGTCTGACCATGGTAAATGGTAGGGAATTGAAGAATGCAGGTGAACAGAGGGATCTGGGAATAACTGTGCACAGTTCCCTGAAAGTGGAATCTCATGTAGATAGGGTGGTAAAGAAAGCTTTTGGTGTGCTGGCCTTTATAAATCAGAGCATTGAGTATAGAAGTTGGGATGTAATGTTAAAATTGTACAAGGCATTGGTGAGGCCAATTCTGGAGTATGGTGTACAATTTTGGTCGCCTAATTATAGGAAGGATGTCAACAAAATAGCGAGAGTACAGAGGAGATTTACTAGAATGTTGCCTGGGTTTCAGCAACTAAGTTACAGAGAAAGGTTGAACAAGTTAGGGCTTTATTCTTTGGAGCGCAGAAGGTTAAGGGGGGACTTGATAGAGGTCTTTAAAATGATGAGAGGGATAGACAGAGTTGACATGGATAAGCTTTTCCCACTGAGAGTAGGGAAGATTCAAACAAGGGGACATGACTTGAGAATTAAGGGACAGAAGTTTAGGGGTAACATGAAGGGGAACTTCTTTACTCAGAGAGTGGTGGCTGTGTGGAATGAGCTTCCAGTGAAGGTGGTGGAGGCAGGTTCGTTTTTATCATTTAAAAATAAATTGGATAGTTATATGGACGGGAAAGGAATGGAGGGTTATGGTCTGAACGCAGGTATATGGGACTAGGGGAGAATACGTGTTCGGCACGGACTAGAAGGGTCGAGATGGCCTGTTTCCGTGCTGTAATTGTTATATGGCTGACATTCAAATACAGAGCCTTTTATTCCTTTCATTTATTAAACCATTGCTTTGTTACAATATAATATTGAGTTTGCAAAACTATTTTTTTCTTCTGATTTATTAATTCAATCAAAGAGAATTTTGTTTAAGTTGAGACTTCTTAGAGCCAAAAAAAGGGTGGCAATTTTGAAAGGAACCATATTGACTCTATTGAGCAAGCAAATCCCAGAATGAGTGGGAGGATGGGTGAGTCTGAGTGCCTCAGAAACTCAACAGTAACCTAATGAATGTCTGAAGAAGGGTTTCGGCCTGAAACGTTACCTATTTCCTTCGCTCCATAGATGCTGCTGCACCCGCTGAGTTTCTCCAGCACTTTTGTCTACCTTCGATTTTCCAGCATCTGCAGTTCCTTCTTAAACAGTAACCTAATGACTTCTGGATTCAACGCAACCAAGTCTAGTTACCTTGTCAGAGGTGGTGGTTTGGCAATTTAAACATATAAGTAGGTTATCCAGAGTGATATTATCCACAGTTTGGGAAATTAATTCTGGGCATGTAGAACCTCATACAATATCTTCTTAAAATTTGTCCATGAAACTGTAGTGAAAGAATGGTAACATTGGATAGGGACTGCGGAGCTGACAAGCAAATCTGACAGTAAAATCTGCAGCCCCACAATGATTCTCATTTTTTCTTAATGATTCTGCGCAAGGTTTCCTCTGTAATAGATTTTTCTTTTGGTTTAGGAAACGTCAGACAATATTCTTGTAGGATTTGTGCTAACCTAATGAATATCATTGCACATATTCAACTGGTTGAACTTGCTCATTGTTGAGTACAAGAGTCAAGAGTGTTTAAGTGCCATATGAATCGATAACGAAACAAATAAATTCTTCCTTACTGCAATTGATGCAATAATACAATAAAGATATAATAAACAATAATACATAAATTAATATTCAGTAATAATCAGTAACCAGACCATAATAGTGCAAAACCAAAGTATGTAATGAAACCAAAAACATGTCCATAGTAGATCTTTGCTGAGGTAGGGTTGTGGGTAGTGTTCTGCAGTGTGGAACAGAAGCCTTCTGGTTGCTAGGAAGAAGCTGCTCTTAAATCTGGATATCACAGTTTTCAGGCTCCTAGACCTTCTTCCCAATGGTCAAGGCAGTGTGGGTCTTTGATGATATTGGCTGCCTTTTTGAGGAAGCGGTTCCTCTAGATCCCATCGATGGTGGGGAGGTTAATACCTCTGATGGACCAGGCAATGTACACCACTTTCCACAGCCTTCTTCCTTCCTGGGCATTCGAGTTACTGATAGAGTCAGTATGCTGTAATCATACAAGCAGGTTTCGAGAATTCTCATCAATGAAGGAGAAAGAAAACTTCAACTACATAAAAGTAAAAATGAGACATTTATTAACACATTAAAGAGCAATAAAACAATGACTCTCATACCTCCCCCAGCTGGACAACTGGCCACAGCTTCCATTTAAGTTGAAAAGCCTGTTTAACCTTTACATTAACTATGCTCTCTACTGTGCACCTGCAGAAGATCAATAGAGTATTTGGTGACTAGAGGCATTGCTGACCTTTCTTTGTAACACCACCCTGGCCCTTCATTTCACTGCTAACATCGGGAAGAAAGTACAGGAGGCTGAAAACCGTGACCACCAGGTTCAGGGACAGCTAATTCCCACCAACCATCAGGGTCTCAGATACTACACAACATTGACTCTCTCCACCGCTGTCTCATCTATGAAGGCACCATAGATAGAGTGGATGAGGCAAGGATGTTTCCGCTGGTGGGAGAGTCTAGGATCAGGGGTCATAGTCTCAGAATTAAAGGCCACTCTTTTAGAAAGGAGGTGAGGAGGAACTTCTTTAGTCAGAGGGTAGTTAATCTGTGGAACATTGCCACAGAGGGCTGTGGAGGACAAGTCAGCAGATATTTTGGGCAGAGATAGACAATGTTGTTATTAGAATGGGTGTCAAGGGTTATGGAGAGAAGGCAGGAAATTGGGATTAGGAGGCAGAGATCAGCCATGATTGAATAGCGGAGTAGACTCGATGGGCCGATTGGCCTAATCCTACACCTATAACTTGTGAACGTGACTTTAATGATTATTATCTTCTGTGGACTGTCTTTGGTCACACTATATATTTTGTGTTTTGCACTGTTATGGTTACCTAGTATTACGGTTATTAATTTATTGTATTTTTGAAGATTATATATTATGTGTACATTACACCATTATAAGCCTGTTAATATGAAGTATGTAAGAATGTAATTGTTCCATTGTTTGAACATATGCCAGTTAAACACTCTTGACTCTTGATTAGATATTAGACAATAGACAATAGACAATAGGTGCAGGAGTAGGCCATTCGGCCCTTCGAGCCAGCACCGCCATTCAATGTGATCATGGCTGATCATCCCCAATCGGTACCCCTGTCTTCTCCCCATATCCCCTGACTCCACTATCTTTAAGAGCCCTATCTAGATCTCTCTTGAATGTATCCAGAGAATCGGCCTCCACCGCCCTCAGAGGCAGAGAATTCCACAGACTCACAACTCTCTGTGTGAAAAAGTGTTTCCTCGTCTGTGTTCTAAATGGCTTACCCCTTATTCTTAAACTGTGGACCCTGGTTCTGGACTCCCCCAACATCGGGACCATGCTTCCTGCCTCTAGTGTGTCCAAACCCTTAATAATCTTATATGTTTCAATAAGATCCCCTCTCATACTTCTAAACACCAGAGTATACAAGCCCAGCCTCTCCATTCTCAAGTTCAAGTGTTCAAGTGAGTTTATTGTCATGTGTCCCTGTATAGGACAATGAAATTCTTGCTTTGCTTAAGCACACAGAAAATAGTAGGCATTTACTACAAAACAGATAAATGTGTCCATATACCATGATATAAATATATACACACATGAATAAATAAACTGGTAGTGCAAATAACAGAAAGTGGTTGCTAATAATCAGAGTTTTGTCCGAGCCAGGTTTAATAGCCTGATGGCTGAGGGGAAGTAGCTATTCCTGAACCTGGTTGTTGCAGTCTTCAGGCTCCTGTACCTTCTACCTGAAGGTAGCAGGGAGATGAGTGTGTGGCCAGGATGGTGTGGGTCTTTGATGATACTGCCAGCCTTTTTGAGGCAGCGACTGTGATAAATCCCCTCGATGGAAGGAAGGTCAGAGCCGATGATGGACTGGGCAGTGTTTACTTCTTTTTGTAATCTTTTCCTCTCCAGGGCGCTCAAATTGCCGAACCAAGCCACGATGCAACCGGTCAGCATGCTCTTGGCTGTGCATCTGTAGAAGTTAGAGAGAGTCTTCCTTGACAATCCGACTCTCCGTAATCTTCTCAGGAAGTAGAGGCGCTGATGAGCTTTTTTGATAATTGCGTTAAGTGTTCTCGGACCAGGAAAGATCTTCAGAGATGTGCACACCCAGGAATTTGAAGTTCTTGACCCTTTCAACCATCGACCCGTTGAAATAAATGGGGCTGTGGGTCCCCCTCCTACTCCTTCCAAAGTCCACAATCAGTTCCTTGGTTTTGCTGGTGTTGAGGGCCAGGTTATTGCGCTGGCACCATATGGACAGTTGCTCGATCTCTCTTCTGTACCCTGACTCATCCCCATCAGTGATACGCCCCACAATAGTGGTGTCGTCAGCGAACTTGATGATGGAGTTCGCACTGTGGTTGGCTACGCAGTCATGGGTATAGAGTGAGTACAGCAGGGGGCTGAGCACGCAGCCTTGAGGTGCTCCCGTGCTGATTGTTATCGAGGCTGACACATTTCCACCAATACGAACAGACTGTGGTCTGTGGACGAGGAAGTCGAGGATCCAGTTGCAGAGGGATGCGCAGAGACCCAGTTCTGCGAGTTTGGTAACCAGTTTGGAGGTGATGATTGTCTTAAATGCCGAGCTGTAATCAATGAATAACAGCCTGACATATGAGTTTTTGTTGTCCAAGTGGTCCAGTGCGGAGTGGAGGGCCAACGAGATCGCATCCACCGTTGATCTGTTGTGGCGGTATGCGAACTGCAGTGGGCCCAGGTTTTTGTCGAGGTAGGAGTTGATTTGCTCCATGATCAACCTCTCAAAGCACTTCATCACCACTGGTGTTAGTGCCACTGGTAGATAGTCATTGAGGCACGTCACCTTACTCTTCTTGGGCACCGGTATAATTGATGCCCTTTTAAAGCAGGTGGGGACCTCAGACCTCAGAAGTAAGAGGTTGAAAATGTCCGTAAAAACTCCCGCCAGTTGGTCTGCACAGGTTTTTAGAACACGACCGGGTATACCATCAGGTCCAGGTGCTTTTCGGGGGTTCACCCCTCTGAAGGATTTCCTGACATTGGCCTCTGTGACTGAGACTGAAATGCCATCACAGCGAATGGGGGATCGGGAAGGCACATCAGTATTCTCCCTGTCAAAGCGTGCGTAAAACGCATTGAGCTCGTCAGGGAGTGATGTTACACCGGCATTCGAGCTGCCTCCTGATTTTGCCTTGTAGGAGGTGATTGCATTCAGACCCTGCCACAGCTGCCGAACATCTGTCTCGTCCTCCAGTTTGGAGCAGAAGTCCCTTTTGGCCTTTTTGATGGCCTTACCAAGGTCGTATCTGGTCTTCATGTAGGCCACTGTATCATTGGAGGTGAATGACCTGTGTCTGGACTTCAGGAGAGTGCGGATCTCAAAGTTCATCCAAGGTTTCTGATTGGGAAACACTCGGAAGGTTTTTGTAGCGATGCAGTCCTCCACACATTTCTCTCAGCATATGACAGTCCCGCCATCCCGGGAATTAACCTGGTAAACCTACGCTGCACTCCCTCAATAGCAAGAATGTCCTTCCTCAAATTAGGGGACCAAAACTGCACACAATACTCCAGGTGTGGTTTCACTAGGGCCCTATACAACTGCAGAAGGACCTCTTTGCTCCTACACTCAACTCCTCGTGTTATAAAGGCCAACATGCCATTCACTTTCTTCACTGCCTGCTGCACCTGAATGCTAACTTTAATTGACTGATGAACAAGGACTCCCAGATCCCGTTGTACTTCCCCTTTTCCCAACTTGACACCATTTAGATAGTAATCTGCCTTCCTGTTTTTGCTACCAAAGTGGATAACCTCAAATTTATCCACATTAAACTGCATCTGCCATGCATCTGCCCACTAACCCAACCTGTCAAAGTCACCCTGCATTCTCATAGCATCCTCCTCACAGTTCACAATTCCACCCAGCTTTGTGTCATCTGCAAATTTGCTAATGTTACTTTGAATCCTATCATCTAAATCAGTGATGCATATTGTAAATAGCTGCGGTCCCAGCACCTAGCCATGTGGTACCCCACTAGTCACTGCCTGCCATTCTGAAAGGGAACCGTTAATCCCTACTCTTTGTTTCTTGTCTGCCAACCAATTTTCTGTCCATGTCAGCTCTCTACCCCCAATACCACGAGCCCTAATTTTGCCCACTAATCTCCTATGTGGGACCTTATCAAATGCTTTCTGAAAGTGCAGGTACACTACATCCACTGGCTCTCCCTTGTGCATTTTCCTAGTTACAACCTCAAAAAATTCCAGAAGATTTGTCAAGCATGATTTCCCCTTCGTAAATCCATGCTGACACGGATCGATCCTGTTACTGCTATCCAAATGTGTTGCTTTTTCATCCTTTATAATTGACTCCAGCAGCTTCCCCACCACCGATGTCAGGCTAACTGGTCTATAATTTCCTGTTTTCACTCTCCCGCCTTTCTTAAAATGTGGGATAGCATTAGCTACTCTCTAATCTGATCAGGAACTGATCCTGAATCTCTAGAACATTGGAAATTGTCACCAATGCATCCATGATTTCTAGAGCCACTTCCTTAAGTACCCTGGGATGCAGACCATCAGGCCCTGGGGATTTTTCAGCCTTCAGTCCCATCAGTCTCCCTAACACCATTTCCTGCCTAATGTGCATTTCCTTCAGTTCCTCCGTCACCCCAGATCCTCTGGTCACTAGTATATCAGGAAGATTGCGTCCTTCCTAGTGAAGACGGATCCAAAGTACATGTTCAACTCATCTGCCATTTCCTTGTTGCCCATAATAAATTTACCTTTTCCAGTCTTCGAGGGTCCAACTTTGGTCTTAACTTGTCACCCCTACCCCAGAAGAGATCCCAGTGGTCTATAAATCTAAATCCTTGCTCCCTGTTCCAGCCTTTCAGCCACACATTCAGATCCTCGATCTCCCTGTTCCTGTCCTCACTAGCACAAGAAATCCAGAGATAACCACCCTAGAAGTTCTGCTTTTCAGTCTTCCTCCTAACTCTCTGAACTCACGTTGCAGAACTTGCCTCCTCTTCTTCCCGATGTCGTTTGTGCCCACGTGCACATCTACTGCAGGCTGTTCACCTTCCCTCTCGAGGATGTTTTGAATTTGGTTACATCTTGCATCCATACATTGCATCAATGTGCTGGGTCCAGGACAGATCTTATGCGATATGCACTTCCACGAATTTGAAGCAGATGACTCTCTCCACCACTGCCCCATTTATTAATACAGGTTCATGGATGCTCATCTTTCCCTTCCTGAAGTCAACAATCAGCTCCTTGGACCTGCTAACATTGAGAAGAAGATTGTTGTTCTGGCACCATCAATCTCTTTCCTGAACTCTAAATCATCATTATCTGTTATCCATCCAAAAAACTGTGGTATCATTGGCAAATTTAAAGAGGACGTTGGGTATAGAGAAAGTAGTGATTTTCATAAGCACTACCATGACGGGAACTGTGTGACCCAGAGGAGAGTAATGGACAACTATAACAGCCTCAGGACAAAGCTA
Source organism: Amblyraja radiata (assembly GCF_010909765.2). Classification (NCBI taxonomy): domain Eukaryota; kingdom Metazoa; phylum Chordata; class Chondrichthyes; order Rajiformes; family Rajidae; genus Amblyraja; species Amblyraja radiata. Next base: position 22,999,441 of record NC_045961.1, read on the forward strand.
CTGCACCCCCACCTGCAAAGGATGGAGTGCATCATTAGAGGGATGTAGTTAGTCATAGAGTCATGGAGTGAAACAGTGTGGAAACAGGCCCTTCAGCCCAACTTGCCCGCACCGGCCAACATGTCCCAGCTATACTAGTCCTACCTGCCTGCGCTTGGTCCATATCCCTCCAAACTTGTCCTATCCATGTACCTGTCTAACTGGTTCTTAAATGTTGGAATAGTCCCAGCCTCAACTACCTCCTCTGGCAGCCCGTTCCATACACCCACCACCCACTTCTCAGAAAGCCATAACCTATACATAGGGTCTAGAGGCAAAGCCATAATTTCTTGGTGACATCTGACAATCTGCAGCCAAGGAGACCCAGGGTGGAGGCAGATCATCACAGCCACTTATAATAATAATAATAATGGGTGGGATTTATATAGCGCCTTTCTAATACTCAAGGCGCTTTACATCGCATTATTCATTCACTCCTCAGTCACACTCGGTGGTGGTGAGCTACTTCTGTAGCCACAGCTGCCCTGGGGCAGACTGATGGAAGCGTGGCTGCCAATCTGCACCTACGGCCCCTCCGACCACCACCAATCACTCACACACATTCACACACAGGCAAAGGTGGGTGAAGTGTCTTGCCCAAGGACACAACGACAGTATGCACTCCAAGCGGGATTCGAACCGGCTACCTTCCGGTTGCCAGCCGAACACTTAGCCCATTGTGCCATCTGTCGTCCCAAGTATCGAACCTGTATTATGAGAAATTCTGATGGACTGAGGAGACATATTTTGCAATAGCTGCAATGGTGACCATCCTTCCTCAACCTTGGGGATTCTTCAGGGCTCGACTCGAAATATTTCTAATCAGCGCTGATAAATTCATCGGACAAGTAGCAGATGTCTTGATCTTTGAAAGCTGGCAGTTGCACCAATTTTGCCGTTAGTGAGAGCATGCTAATTAACGTTCCCTGGTCTGCGGCTCTCTTGGTTTTCCGCAGGTGCAGAGCCTGATGGATTGCACACATGTGGCTCACAAAGCAACAGCAGACCTTACAGATCTGTTCATCATGAAGACCTCCAGTACATGAAAGTTCAAGTGACCACATAGGGACCTTTATCCAAGTAGCATAAGATCCTTGGACACTTGGTATAATTCATTCTTCCTGTGCTAATCCATCCCTCCATGATATTCTCACATTTCAGAGCAAGTTTACAAACTGATGGTCCCAGAAATAAAACAGCAAATTTAATGGGATGAACAGAAATAAACATGCATGATCTGCCAGTCATTCTGACATTAGTCACGCGTCAAATGCTGGAAACCGAATAATCCAGTGTAATCGAGGAGAGGACGAAAGGAAAATTAATTATAGTAACTATGTTAACAAATCTCAAGATCAGAACAGTAGTTACTGTATAAATTATTTAGTCTGGAAATATCAAGATGTTGAATCAGGCTGTGTAGAGATAAGTAATAGCAAAGAAAAAGATCTATTGACCCCCTAAGAGTAGCCGTCCTATAGAACACAGCATAAACTATGAAATATGGGCTTTTAAATATATTTACCTTAATAATAACGTGCATTTTAAAATTTTATGTATGTTCAACAACTCAAATTGGCAAAAGTAGCCTCGAGGAAGAGTTCAGAGTGTATTTGGGGCAGTTTTTTTAGAACAAAACATTGTTGAACCAATCGGGGAACAGGCTATTTCAGATCAGATCACACTTAACGAGGCAGGATTAATTAATGATCTTCCAGTAAACGGTACTCAAGGGATCAGTGATCATAACATGATAGAATTTCACCTCCAGTTTGACAGTCGGGAAATTAGGTCTGAAACAAATGTGATAAACATAAGGAATTTACAAAGATATAAAGGCAAAATTGGTTCGTGGATTGGGAAAATATATGATTAGATGGTAGAATCCGCGAGGGGCGCCACATTGAAGGCGCCTCTGCCTACAGTCTGTCCGTTTTTTTCCGTCTTTTTAATTTAAATTTGTCTAACCAGTTTCTTGGGGATACTTTCGTTTTTCTATGTGGGGGAGGGGGGGGGTAAGGGGGAAACCGCTTCCCAGTTGCTTCCTGGCGGGGAGTTTCGGCAGCGGCGGTGCAGCGCTGGATTCACCGTGAAGCGGGCGATACCTAACTGGATCGCCGTTTGAAGCTTCGGAGCGTTGGGCCTGCAGCATCGACATCACGGAGCTGTGGTTTGCGGAGCTCCCAGCGCGGGCAGCGCTGACCGACATCGCGGAGTCCCTGGGGCCCTTTGCCGAGGGCCGCCAGCGTGAATCTCCGCCCGGCGTGGCCCGGGGACGTCGGGAGCCGCGGACTCCGGTGGGAAGCGGCGGCCATTTTGGAGGTCCATGCCGCGGAGGTTGGCCTCCCATTCCGATGTCCGAGTTCCAACATCCCAGCGAGCGGGCCTGAGCGGCGGGCTGCCCGTAGCGGTGACTGCGGAGGGCTCCGGAAGCCCCGACCATGGGTGAACATCAGGAACATTAGAGGAGGATGACTGACTTTGGTGCCTTCCCTCACAGTGGGAAACTTTGATTCTTCTATGTGGGGATGTTTTATGTCGAACTCTATAGTGTGTTGTGTTCTTTATGTTTATTGTATGGCTGTATGGTGATCACATTTCACTGTGGCAACTGGCACATGTGACAAATAGATGTATCTTGTATCTTGTAGACCAGCAGTGGTATTAATTTAATGGATCATTCAGTGATTCTCAACAAATATATTGAGAAGTAGACTTTGAAGAAGAAGATCCAATTATGGGTTTGAAGGATAACTTTGAACTTAAGAACAACCCATAAAGTTACAGAATTTGTGTGATGCTAGAACATTGCATACATTTTGGAAAATGGAAAAAGATAACCAAACTAAATAGATTGATTGTAATCTAAAATGAGATGTAAAAACTGATGTAAAATGAAACGGGAATTAAGGTAACAAAATGTAAAAGCTTCTCAAAGAATACAAACAGGAAAAGAACGGGCAATGTTGGACTCTGAAAGGATGATTGTGGAATTAATAAAAAGGAAATGAGGAAATGACTGGAATTTAGACAATAGAAGACACTCAAATCATCCCAATGACAATATTCAGATTCAGATTCAACTTTATTGTCATTGTGCAGTGTACAGTACAGAGACAACGAAATGCAGTTAGCATCCTTCCCCCATTGCAAGTACTAGAAATGTCCAAATAAATTGGAAATTCATGAATGGCGGTGCTGGCTCAAAGGGCTGAATGGCCTCCTCCTGCACCTATTTTATATGTTTCTATAGGGGCTAGTGGAATCAAGGGATATGGGGAGAAGGCAGGCATGGGTTATTGATTGGGGACGATCAGCCATGATCACAATGAATGGCGGTGATGGCTGGAAGGGCCAAATGGCCTCCCCCTGCACCTATTTTCTATGTTTCTATGTATTCAAGAAAGGAATGAGAATATAGGCCATAACAAAAATGTTGGAGGTTATTAGGGAGGTTGTCACGGGATATTTAGAAAAGCTTAACACAGTTTAACTGAAGCATGGTTTTATTGTTGCCGGCACAACGTTATCAAACCACCAGTCACATCTTCCCATCCCCACCCCCTTTTTACGTTCTGCAGACTACTCTCTCCATGACCTCTTGGTTTTCTCACCCTTATGCCCCTGTCCCACTTAGGAAACCTGAACGGAAACCTCTAGACACTTTGCGCCCCACCCAAGGTATCCGTGCGGTACCCGGAGGTTGCAGGTGGTTGCCGAAGGTTGCAGGTAGTGGAAGCAGGTAGGGAGACTGACAAAAACCTCCAGTAACCGCATGGAAACCTTGGGTGGGGTGCAAAGTCTCCAGAGGTTTCCGTTCAGGTTTCCTAAGTGGGACAGGGGCATAAATCACCCTCTTCAAGCCCTTTCCTCTGCAACCACCGGAGGTGATCCATCTACCACTACACTTCGTCCCTCATCTGTTTAGGGACCCTAATAGTTCTTCCAGGTGAGACAGAGATTTACTATACATGCACCTCTCCCAACCTCGTCTGTTGCATTCAGTGTCCTTGATGTGGCTTCCTCTGCATTGATGTGATCAAATGTATATTCGGCAACTACTTTGTCAAACAACAGTCTGCTGGAACCTATAGTGGCTAGTCATTTTTATTCCCCTTCCCATTCTTATACTGACCTAACTGTCATTAGCCGCTGCAAGTGACAGTGAGGCGATGTGCAAACTGGAAAAGTAGCACCTCATATTCTGCTTGGGTTGCTTATAACCCAATGCATGAATGGGGAATTCACCAATTTCAGGTAAACTCCTGTACCTCCTTCTGATCTACCCAGCATCCATCTGCCATGCATGCCTATTTTTCCACTCCCTCCACTCTCGTCACCCAGTTCCTTTCCCTTCATCCATCAACTCTATCCACTAATCACCTATATCTCGTCACCCAGTTCCTTTCCCTTCATCCATCAACTCTATCCACTAATCACCTATACCCCCTCCCCTCCCCCACCCCCACCCCCACCCCTCCCCACCACCTCCACTGCTCTGGGTCTCAATTTTTCTCTCCATCTCTGTTCACTTATCCACACCATCACTCCCTTTGGTTGTACATTTCACTCCTCACTTTGCTTTCTTATTAGATTCCACCATTTGCACCCTCTTGTCTGCTTCACTTACCACCATAATCCTTGGTTACCATCTCCACCCGTCTCCATCTCCAAATTAGCTCATCACCAATCAACCCATCCTCACCTTGATGCACCTATCACTTGCCGGCTCTTGCCCCTCCCTTCCCCCTTCAACATTTTCTACCACCTATCTTCCCTTCGCTGCATCGGTCTGAAGAAGAGTCACAACCTGAAACATCATCTGTCCATTTCCATCCACGGATGTTGCCTGACCCGCTGAGATCCTCCCGCTGTTTGTTTCTTGTTGAAGATTCCAACATCTGCAGTCTCTTGTACCTTCAGAGTCCACAGAATACTGTGGTGCAGATGGGTTTGGATACCGTTGTATATGAAAGTAAACAGTATTGTACAGGTACAAAGTAATTAGGAAGGTGCACAAAATGCTGACCTGTATTCCAGAGGATATTAAAAAATATAGTCTATCTTATTTAAATCACGTATTGTCTGTCCTCTTTTTAGTTCCAGAAGTTCCAGATGTTATGGAAAATTATTTTTTAATCCTTTCAAATAATTTGCTTCATTTCTCATGTGAGCAATTCTGTTCTTAATTGACATGAAAATTAAAGTCACTTATACAAACAATTTAACTTTTGCTGCATCTCCTCTAATCCCTGAATTAGTTCATTCTTCACTGCTGCTATCAGGAACTCTGCAGTCAACTCTTTGCACAGTTGTAAGTCTTATTCATCAATTCTGTTTATCGCCATTAGGCTGATTGGTTTCCCTTGCCCCTATCTTCACTTCCTAATTATTTTTAAACTATCTTTAGTTCTGAAGGCCACTCCCCTTCCTATTATTTCAATTTCTCCACTCCAAAAGCTCATAACCTGTAATATATTACTCCCAACCAGACTATTTCTCTGTCGCCTGCAATTGCTGCCAGAACTTACCTGTGGTTCAATTTATTGCTTGTCCTCTTTGAGTCAGCAAATAAATCTCCAGTTTGGGCAAGACATTCTAATTATCCTTCTGCTTTGATGGTACCTTTCTCACATAATTAAACTTAACACATTCTTTTTGTTTGGCACTGCTGCTGTAAATACTTCAGTTATTTTAGTGTCCCCTTTACCTGCTGCCAAGGTTTTACACCAGTCGTAACATGAAAATCTCCCTTATCCCTTTCATTTCATTTTAGAGTGATCAGCTTCACAAATTTTTTTCCGAGTGGGGTTTATCAGTTATTTGTTTAATGGCCTTTTTACCGTGTATTTATCCTTTATTCAGATCCTGATGACAGCCACATACAGGGCCTCTCCATCCCAACAGTGCATTATATGCACCAGTACCCCCATTCCTTAATCATACGTTTATTGTTCCAATCTATTTCTACCCATTATAGAGGAACAGGGCTTGGGAATTAATTCCGAAATCACCATCCTCATCATGCTGTTTTAAGTCAGTTCTAAACTATTAAAACACTCTCAGAAAAGCACCTTCCCATTTCAAAAATGGAAATCTAAAATCTACTTCTCTTTATTTATATTTCTTCTTGGCTCAATTAACTATCTTTTATTTGGCATCATGCAGGAAATACAGCTGTCATTGGTGCTGAGGATGCCATTTATCTCCTTGGTTATTGAATTCTCAATGGCTGCATTTCTATTCTGCTCTCCATTCAATGAAAGATAAAATTGCATTTACTTAAAGACATTCTGAGTCTTATCAGGCAGAGTAATAAATTTTGATGCATATTTTTTTCAGGTTCGAGAGCAAAAGTGGTCTATAAATTAGAATGACTTTGCTGAAATTAAAATGACTTTCCCGTGGTAATAATGAACTGCACAAAATTCACACCTTGCGAATAAAATGATTTTTTAACTGGAAATTCAACGTCACTTTAGTCGTAACACCAAAATATTGTTGGATGTAGTACCTGCATTGAATTGAGCACCCACTAAACAAAAAGACTGTGAACTTGGGTGCAAACAAGTATGCCTTTATGTTGGTCTAGCTTATCAATTAATGTCATAGGAGCAGAATTAGGCCATTCAGCCCATATAGTCTACTCTGCCATTCAATCATGGCTGATCTAACTTTCCCTCTCAATCCCATTCTCCTTCCTTCCCCCCATAACCCTTGACATCCTTACAAATCAAGAATCTGTCAATCTCTGCCTTAAAAATACCTAGTGACTTGGCGACAATGAATTCCACAGATTCACCATCCTCTGACCAAAGAAATTCCTCCTCATCTCCTTTCTAAATGTATGTCCTTTTATTCTGAGGCTATGGCCTTTCCAACTAGTGAAATCATCCTCTCCACATTCACTCTGTCCTGACCTTTCACTATTTGGTAAGTTTCAATGAGGTCCCCCTCATACTTCTAAACATCAGGTAGTGCCGTCAAACGATCTCTATACTTTAACCTAATCGCCCCTGGGCTTTTACCCAAAAGATGCATGGACTGCACAGGTCTTGAGAGGAATACTCCCACGTTATCATGGCTGCCAGCATTTGTCAACAATGGGACAATCAGATGGCTATCAATCCTTGAAGGCATGCTTCCCATTACAATCAGGTAGCCACAAGGACATATTAGGGTTGCAGATGGGGAGGAGAAGCTGGAAAGGACATGGAGAGAGCTAAGGGTCAGATGCATCCGTGGAGAGAAATGGATTGCCGATGTTTCAGGTCAAGACCCTTCTTCAGACTGACGGAGTAGAGGGGAGATAGCTTGTAGAACGAGGTGAGGAGAAGAGGTGGGATAAAAACTGGCAAGTAATGGGTAAGGAGGGGTTGATTTTGCAGATGAGTTAGATGGCAATCAAGGTTGGATGTGATAAGCGGAGAAGACAAGAGGTTGCAAGTAGTGGAAGCTGATAAGAAATGAAGGGAGAGAAATGTATCAGCAGAGGGCCTAGCCCATCACTAGATGGGGCCAAGGAAAGAGCATTCACGTCGCGGCCCTGTTTCAACCAATCTTTCCACCACCACGCACAAGAAGCACAAGAAGCGCAAGACAGACACCATTGTGCAGATGCTGAGAAGTGTGTTCAGCTCTGGCTGAACAACTTCTAATCTTGTGTGTGGACTCGATAAGAAGAAGATCACTAGATATGGTAAGGTCACTTCTGGTGTACTATAAATACCATACAGACATGGACGCACACATGCACACACACATTACACGATTTGCAGCAGGTTATATCAAAACAGTGCTCAACAATTCAATTTCTACATTTTTATACTGTAAGATTATTAAAGCACTTATTGAATCAGTAATATGGGTTTAATTCCTTTGAATAAAAGTACATGGATTGAAAATCAAATCTGCCACCCAAGAATACCGCATCCATTCAAAATTTACCAATAATAATAACTTTATTAAATGATAAAAGTGAGCCATTTGGCCAATTCAGAAGACGGTTCTTTATACAAGAAGTAAGTGCGATATTGTTTTTGAATGCAGACCTAAGCAGAAATCCCAGTTTTCAGCTCTAGTTTAGTTTACTTTAGAGATACCGTGCAGAGACAGGCCCTTCGGCCCACCGAGTCCGCACTGACCCACGATCCACACATTTTAACAATATCCTACACACACTAGGGACAATTTACATTTATACCAACCCAATTAACCTATAAACCGCTAATAATCTTCTTTACTGTTTACAAGTGCACGGCTTTATATAATCGGTAGAATGCTCCCTGGCATTTAAGTGCCTCAGACACAGTGAATTTTGGCTTGGTTGTCAATTCCAAAAATATGAACCAAGGTCAAAACAGAGAGCGTGGTGGAAATCATGTCTGAGATTCTGGGATTTGCTTTGCTGTTGATGAAAAATGATCAGAAACCGAATGAGCTCAATATACCTGCACACAGCATCAGCCATGAATCAGAGGTTGTGGGTTCAATTTCCAAACCGAATACAGCAATAAAATCTAAGCTGACACTCCAGTGCAGGACTGAGGGAGCACTACACAGCTGGAGGTGCCAGTTTTCAGATGAGTCATTATGGCAAGATAATCTCAGATGAACTTTAAAGATCTATTTCAAAGAAGAGCTAGAGAATTCTCCCGGTTGAGTTAATCAACAATTATCCTTCATCTAAGATCACAGTAATAGATTACTGAGATGGTATCTCATTGCTGATCGTTGAACTCTTTTCTGAGCAAAATGGGTGCAATGTTTCCTTTATTAAAAGAGAGGCTACCCTTCAAAGGTGATTAAGTTACTGCAGTATTTTGGGAACTTCTAAGGTTGACAAATGTGCTATATAATTATATTTCATCAATTGTAAGAGTATTATTACAGTTAATATATATAATATATCATCTTTAATGTCCATTTAGAGTTTATAAATATTCAGGAATTACAATGGAAATATGTGAGCTCTCTCCAAAGGAGCCTGAAATCTGTTACATCCAGGTTCAGGAACAGCTTCTTCCCCACAGCCATCATGCTATTAAACTTGCCAACAAATTGTAATAGCCTATTGCAGTTCATAGAAACATAGAAACATAGAAAATAGGTGCAGGAGGAGGCTATTCGGCCCTTCGAGTAAGCACCGCCATTCATTGTGATCATGGCTGATTGTCCCAAATCAATTACCCGTGCCTGCCTTCTCCCCATATCCCTTGATTCCACTAGCCCCTGGTCCTCTCTCTAACTCTCTCTTAAATCCATCCAGTGATTTGGCCTCCACTGCCCTATGTGGCAGGGAATTCCACAAATTCACAGCTCTCAGGGTGAAAAAGTGTTTTCTCACCTCTGTCTTAAATGGCTTCCCCTTTATTCTAAGACTGTGGCCCCTGGTTCTGGAACTGTGGCCCCTGGTTCTGGAACTGTGGCCCCTGCTTATTTATGTGTATATTGAACTGAACTGTTCTGTATTTTTGCTTACAATATTCTGTTGTGCTGCAGCAAGCAAGAATTTCATTGTCCTGTTTGGGACACATGACAATAAACTCTCTTGACAAATGTGTGTGCGGTAGAAACACATTGAAAAGCTCTGTCGTTCAAAGGTAAGTATAGCAAAATGTAGGCAGTATTTTACTGGCAAACATACTATTTGCTACTAAACTACAAAACAATAAACATAAACTTCCAGTACAAAATGTCATTCTTGCCCCCTTAATCTCAATGTTGATGCACTTGATAGAAACCAAAATCAACATAGAGGGAAGATAGAAACAAAATACTGAAATAACTCAGCAGGACAGTCATCATCTCTGGAGAAGAGGAATGGGTGACGTTTAGGGTCGAGATCCTTCTTCAGATGTCACAACCCAAAAAGACACCCATTCCTTCTCTGCAGAGATGGTGCCTGTCCTGCTGAGTTAATCCAGCATTTTGTGTCTATCTTCAGTTTAAACCAGCATCTGCAGTTCCTTCCCATATATTTCCTCAACATAGAGGGAGATGGTTAAGTTGGAGAACAAGGGAATATCTACATTATAGATCAACAAAGATTGAGAGTTGAATGAAGTATTTCTGTTACTTATTCCTTACAGTAGAAGGCTAACCATTCATTTCACATTCACCTTGCTTACCAGCAGGATTTGGTGGTCAAGGTGGTCTGACGAACAGAATCACTGAGAGGGTTCAGAAATTGGTGCTGAAAGTTAAAATTGCTGCAATGACTTGCTCAGATCACATGCTGAAAACGGCCATTCTTGATCTTCGGTTACAAGTATACATTTTATATCGAAGTCACGTGAATGACTACGTGAAGAGCCCGCCTGCCCGCATGTGCGTCAATATGTCGACGCATGGCGCGGGAGTCACAGCAGTTCGAAACTGCTCTGGCAGGTAAGTTCATTTTGTCTTCAGCGGCCGCCGTAGAGGCGCCATAAGGAGCTGGGATACAATATTGCGGCTGACGGCGTTGGAGCTCCGAACGGGAGCAGGCGGCTGGATTTGGAGGCCGCCATGGAGGCTCCATTAGGAGTTGGCGGGGCGGCTGCCGGTGCGGCCAGGTTAGCGATCGCTGCTAAAGTTTAGCAGCAGCCGGTGGTTTTAAAAATAGCCACGGCCAGGACAGCGAATGCTAGGTAAGCTCAGCTGCCGTAGCGCCTACCAATTTTAAACACTGATAGTGCCGGCTGCGGCAGCATACGCTGTAGAGCAGCGTATAGTCGATGAACTACTTATAGGGCAGTTATAAATAGAGCTGGCAGTTTAATAGCGGTTGCTGCTCAGTCACGTTTGTAACTACCGCAGCAGATAGGATACAAAGGATAAAAGGGACATTTATTTTCACATACACCAAATGGTGTAGTAAATTTTGACTTGCCATTGCGGCACTTAATGGGGCTCCACTGGAACAGGCGGCTGTCGGAGCATCTTACGGGCAATGCCTGTACAGATTAATGCTCCGAAAGAGAGTCAGCCAAAGGCCTGAGGAGGCAACGCCTGGTTCAGGTTTGCGCTCTATTTCCTCCCCTAAGAACTCCATTGAGGCTCCAGAATGGAGATCCTGGCTTGGGAAGCCTTTTTTGAGCTGTGTCTATCAGACACCTGTGGAGCAATACCTGGTTCAGGGTTGCGTCATGATAATTTCCGCTCAATAGAGGGGACTGTTGGAGATTCTTTCATAAGAGACCCCAATCATGTGGATATCGATAAAACAGTCGAATCTCTGATCTAACGGGTATATGCCTCTTTTTAATCATGTGAACAAACTATGTTCCGTGTACCGGAGGCCTTACAGACACTCCAGCCATTTGCCTGTGACAGCACCTGGCAGGGTTACAGTATTTCTCCTACTCTGTCCAGGGGAGTATCGGAAAGAGGTGACTCCAATTATAATGCCAGCTGGACCGGGTCATATGGGGGCCAGAGGCCTGAGGATGCAACACCTGGTGCAGGGTTGCGCTCTGTTTCCTCCCTGAAATACTCCGTTGAGGCTCCAGAAGGGAGAAAGGACTCGGAGTCACTAGCAGGTACAACCTGTCTGGTAAGTACAATAAATAATGATGATTTATACCGATAGCAGAGGACTGCGGCAGTGTGGAAAGCCAACGGCCACTTCGGAGTCACTGGCAGCGCCGATCTGCACAGCTAGTCCCGATTCGAGAGGGAGCAGCTTGGCAACCCCGAGTCGGGGCAAACTCAAAGCCAAGTCTGTGAGACAAGTCCTGTCGGACGATTCGGGTCAAGAGGATTCTGTCCCCACATCTATTGCAGATGTGATTGGCCGTTTGTCTCAATTGGAACATCTGATGGATCAGATGGTGGCACAAAATATGCTCCTTGTTACGGAGGCATGCACAGGCAGTTCGAGTCATATGCCTGTAGCAACTCCTGGTTCAGGGTTGCAATATACCCCCCACTCAGATGTAGAGTGTGTCAGAGATGATGGCACAAAATATTGTCTGTGTTACGGAGGCATGCACAGGCAGTTCGAGTCATATGCCTGTGGCAATGCCTGGTTCAGGGTTGCACTATTTCTCCCACTCTGTCGAGGGGAGTGTCGGAGATCAGTATGGAGCTGCTTCCGAACATGAGTATGTGCCTGAATCCCATGCTTTAATGCATGATGTACGAGATTTGCATGAAGAAGAGCTGCCTGCTCTTGCCTCTAAATTTAGTTGAATATGCCTGGATATTTGCAGATGGAATTCTGAACAGTGTTGCATGAGTTATTATCTAACACAAAGTCACTTGGGACTATGGTCCAGTTAAGAGCAATGGCCATGTATGCAAGTTAGCATCGTGGTATTAATAACCCATGTTTTTCTACCATTAATGTTTTATCTGTTTAAGTGTTTCACACACAGATTGGGTTACTGCATGAAACCACAAAGCTTTGAAGGCTTCACGTAGTCACTCACGTGACTTTGATATAAAATGGTAAGATTAAACGAGCACTTACCATTTGTAGTTTGATCTTTATTTTATGAGAAGTTGAAGTGAGGGATTGCGTGCCCTCCACTCCCAACCCTACTTCTCATAAAGATAATTTGGTAGTTCTAAGGTCGTTAATCTTTCTATAGCTTAAGTTCAGCAACTAGTCTGTGGTGTCATACAGCTGCTCTGAAGATTGACGCGCATGCGGGCTGGCGGGCTCTTCACGTATTCCCTCACTTCAACTTCTCATAAAATAAAGATCAAACTTCAAACGGTAAGTTCTCGTTTAATCATCCTATTTTACAAACTACTTATTTCAAAATCAAAATACAGGGATGTCAACAAATTGAAACAAAACCAAGACACCTGAGTCTCTGAATATTTCTGGCATTTGTTAGCACATTTATTTATGTACTATTTTATTTATTTATTTATGTTGATTAATTTATTTATATGCCATTTTGTTTACATACCACTTCAGTGTGCTACAATGTATTCTGATATGAATTATATTTATGTGTATTTAGTTATAGTATCATAATACAACAGCAGTTAATCTAAACTCAGGAGTAGATAATCAGGTTCTTGATAACAAGGAGTTTTCATAATTCCAATAACTATAATGATGCTCTTATCAAGGTGACAACCAAGGGTTTCGGCACAAAATGTTACCTATTTCCTTCGCTCCATAGATGCTGCCCCACACACTGAGGTTCTATATACCCTGTGTTTTACCTTTTGTATATGCAATGAGAAGTTAATAATGGATGATTATTTAGGATGATTAATATTTAGCCAGCTATCAGAAATATTGGGCTATAATTTACAGGAAAGCATGGACTTCCATGCAGTTCCAATGTTAGTGCCAATACGTTTGAGATTTCCTTATGATTACACAGGTCCTGATCTTACCAGCTGCTCAGCACTGCAGATTTCTCGAATTCACTCTAATGTTAGACTCATTGAGTCCAATGGTGGCGTGAAAGGTTATAGAAATTCTGCGCCATTTTCCTTCTGAAGATGCACCAGGTTAGTTCTAGGGCAGAAACAAGAATACCATACATTTTAACGGTAACATCTACAAAAAGAGAAAGGTTTTATCTAATTTACATTTATTTAATTACTTACAGTAATTGTTTAATTTATTAAATTACTCACTGTAATTTAATAAATTTAATTTATTTAATTACTCACTGGAATTGAATATGTTATTTGTTTCAAGCCTTCTTTTGTTTTCATTGTTTTACTTCAAATTTTTAACAGTGTTTATATTTGTTCGACTTAATAGCTTGTGAATGTTTTCGACTTTTAAAAACAATAAGAAATATTCATAGTTTTTGGTAGGTTTGACTGCTGGCTAAGCGAAGTGCTCAGTTACCTATCAACAGCCTTTGCAATTGTTTTATGGGCAGTATTTATCCTGGTCCTTCAATGTGAGGGCAATTACAGGGAAGATATGCATTAACTTTAAACTTTTCATCTCAGTTTTGAATTTGCCAATAATCTTAACTCTTTCTTTTTCTGTTATCTTTATAATACTCCAAGATTCTAGGATGCTGAAGACTTCACACTTTTGGCCTCTTAAGCATTCCAGAGTTAAATTGTTTCGCCACTAATGATTTTGCCACTGACTATCAACTTTCTAATTGCTTAGAATCCTTTGGCTAGATTTCCCTGTTCTCCAACTTTAAAAAGATTTAAAACCCAATTCCTTTGACAAAGCTCTGGACTGGTTGCACTAATACATCCTAATGAGACTTGGGGTTTTGGTAATGTTTCTGTGAAACACATTGGGATTGTTTTTTGCTGATACAAGGCAGCATTAATGGATATTTGTGTTGTTGAGGTGAAAATTTCCTTTCTTTCTTTTGAAAATCCAATCTGCAATATTCAATATACTCAGATATAAATCCCAAGAGACATATATGTTATCTCAGGCACTTAAAAGCTGAAGTGATTGTCCCGTTTTTTGTTTCATCTCAGTTGAATCAAAATATAGTGAAAATTGGCAAATTGGTGTGTCTTATGGGCCTGTCCCACTTAGGCGATTTTTCAGGCGACTGCCGGTGACTGTCAAGTTGCCGCCAGTCGCCTGAAAACCCGGCAACTGGAACGGCGATTGTCAGAGTGGAACACACACACACACACATCGCTTCCTTCACCAGCCCGTTATGCAGGCGGGGGACAGGGCAAGCGGGGTGAGTACTGTCTGAGTGAAATTCACACGGTGCAAAGCCAATGTGATAAAGACACACACCACGATGAACAGGAAGGTTGGCGCTGTAATTAAGATGATGAAAGCACAGTGTACGGTAAGGCCTTTAAAAGAGGGGGAAGAGGTGGGAGAATGGGGAGACAGTGGGGAGAAGGGGAGAAAAGGAGTGGAGACAACTTTTAAGTAGCCAGAGATACACGGCTATGAAGCTCATTAGCATTACCGGTCGGTTATCCTTGGTTCTACTGCTTACGTTTTTTCCCCCAGTGAGCCAATGAAATTCACCAGTCATCACCGGCTACAACCTACAAGAACGTAAGAGAACCTTCGACCTCCTGGCAACCCACCAGGACCTCCTGGCGATCCACCTACGGCACGAGGATTCTCGCTACTCTCCATGGCGGCTTCATTCTAGTCGCCGCTAATTTTTCAACATGTTGACAGGCCATCATGGGCCTGTCCCACTTAGGCAACTTTTTAGGCGACTGCAGGAGACTATGCAGTCGCCACATGGTCACCATATGTTCGCGGGTGATTGCTTGGGAACCACCTTCATGGTCGTGAGGAGTTCCCGCATTCTGGGAACTAGTCGCGGCCTCATTATAGTCACCGCAAATGTTTCAACTATGTTGAAAAATTAGCGGCAACTAGAATGAAGTTGCCATAAGATAAGATAAGATAAGATAAGATAAGATAACCTTTAATGTCATTCAGACCGAAGTCTGAACGAAAAATTGAAGCAGTCATACATACAATACAATACCATAAAAAACAACATGGAGAGTAGCGAGATTTCTTGTACTGTAGGTGGGTCGCCAGGAGGTCCTAGTGGGTTTCCAGGAGATTCTCGTCGGTTCTCATAGCTTGTAGCAGGTGCTGTCTGGTGAATTTCATTGGCTCATTGGAAAAAAAAAGGTAAGCAGTAGTTTTCAGAACCAAGGATAACCGTCCGGTAATGTTAAATGTCCGCCAAGCTTCACAGCCGTGTATCTCTGGCTTCTTAAAAGTTGTCTCCACTCCTTCCTCCTTCTCCCCCCTTCTCCCCCCCCCCTCTCCCCACCTACCCCACCCCCCCTCTTTTAAAGGACTTACCCTACACAGTGCTTTAGCCGTCTTAATTACAGCGCCAACCTTCCTGTTCATAGCGGTGTGTGACTGTATCATCTTGGCTTTGCACCGTGTGAATTTCACTCAGACAGCGCTCCCCCGCTTGCCCTGTCCCCCGCCTGCATAACAAGCTGGTGAAGGAAGCGATGTGTGTGTGTGTGTGTGTGTGTGTGTGTGTGTGTGTGTGTGTGTGTGTGTGTGTGTGTGTGTGTGTGTGTGTGTGTGTGTGTGTGTGTGTGTGTGTGTGTGTGTGTGTGTGTGTGTGTGTGTGTTCCACTCTGACAGTCGCCGTTCTAGTTGCCGGTTTTTCAGGCGACTGCCGGCAATTTGACAGTCACCGGCAGTCGCCTGAAAAATCACCTAAGTGTGGGGCAGGCCCATTAAAGAAAGCTACAGAAATACCAATGTTCACATTTTTCTTTTTTTTAGCTTTAGCATTTACAATACAAATTGGAAACTGGTAAATATCCAGCTGGCAAATTGGATATTTTTGCCCAAAACCTGTGTACCAAGAATGCGGTGTCCAAATTTTCCCCAGAGATTCACATCCACCAAGTGGCACCAGTGAGCAAATGGACAAAGATCCTGAGAACCCCATGTTTCTCTATCACTTTCTCATTTTATAAAAGTTTGGCTTCACCATTGGACCACAAATGTTTTTCAGAATTTTCTGTGCATATGACTTTATATCAATTTATGAGTAATCTTTTGGAGCCAACCCAACACTTTCCTTGCATTGTCATATTTCCCATTATTATAAATTCTCTCACATTTTTTCCATAATAATTTAATTTGTCTGGATACAGCTTGGCTACACAAATCACAGTGGTGATGTCTGGAATCTCATACAATTATTAGCATGCTTCAATATTTAGGCTGTAAACTAAATGAGCAAGACATAATTTTAATTGAAATTATGTCAAGAAAGACCAAAGGCTATAAAGTTTGTTTATATTCATATGTATCCAAATGTTTTCAGAAATTTGTTGTAATGGTTTATTTGGAGCTACAGTATATTCTCTCCTCAATACTTGTTACTCTTGTTACTTTACCTTAAAAGTCCCATCTTATCAATATCCTGTTTGTTTCCTTCTGTAGGAAATAAAACATTTTTTTTATATTCCTTCCTTCCAAGATCTAACAGGTTTAACTGTTGAAAAGTTATGTTGTCAGTAAATTGTGTACAACAGCACAAGGTGCAGTTTTTTAGGATGTGCTCCTTTTATACAAGTTGTTGTAAATCATGAAGAAACAGGCGTGAACTTTTCACCCTCCTATCTTTCTCTTTGAATAAGGAAGCCTGAGGAAGTTTCATTTTGAACTAAGGGAGCCATGCCACAGTACTTCCTGTTGTGTTGCCATATGCTAACTGGACTGGTAATTAAATCATTGCATTCACCAGATTAATCACCATTTGGTTCAGCTTCTGAGGCTCCCCGTCTCAAACTTGGCAATCAGCCTTCGCAAGCTATATTTGCATTCATTTACTGGTGCCACTTTTAACTTTCAGGCACAATGTTGCGCATTGTTGTAATATTAAACGTTGTGCACTAGGTGAAGCAAACGTGAACTTTAATTAGAATTTGTACTAGTCCACTTTGGCAGTCTTAAGGATCGTTGTTAGCCTGAACTGATAGTTATTCAATCCAGAATATTAACTGCTATTTCATAACCATAGCAACATTTGCTGCCCACAAATAGATTGTGGGTGTCTGGATCAAGGAGGACACCACAGCTCCCACTACGCCAGGCTACATATGGTTAACATAGTTGACAGAAAACCAAGTTTAAAAAAATGAGTCTTAGAAATGATCATTGTTATCATGCTTTTGGGACTTCAGAATGTACATGGGTATCTGGGTCATTGTGCTAGTTTCAACGATTACTTTGAACATTGAAATACCTCTGATCAGGAAAGCTACAGCAATGTCACTTGCAAATAGAACAATTTAGTGGTGTAGCTTTTCGTGTGATGTTTAACTGCAGTGATCAATTCATCAGCAGAGTGACAGCAACATCAATACACGAGGAAAGGGATTTACAACCAAGAACAGGAACCTTTATCAATGGAAAATACTAACATTTTCAAATTAAATGAAAAACTGTGCAATCCCAATGAAGCCAATGATATAATGCAAGGTTTGAGGGTTTTGGGGAGAGGGTTTTGAGATGGGGCTGTGGGGTTGGGGGATAGGGTGTGGCACAGGAAACAAGTACACGTTTTCAAGTACAGTTTATCCAAAATAAAATTTGAAAATGATAAAGGGTCCAAAATTGATTTTTTTTTAAAGCGCCTAAGGATAACAGTAGGTCAATAGAGATTGGATTAAAACACACAGAGCAATATCAGTCTTGGTTGAATTGAAGCACTCTCATCCCTAGTTGTAAATTCATGTCCTTCTCGAGAAGCTTATAATCTGAGGTGGTTTCTGTCAATTACTGCAAAAATACTGCGTTGTTACCCATGGTGCCTTCCAGATAAGATATAAATCATGACCCTAACTGCACTGTTAGATGAGGATAAAAGTCACCAAGAAATTATTCAAAGAAGAACCAAGGTTGAAAAGCATTAAAACATCCAGGAGGTATGGACATTTATTCTGCGGAGATTTTCCACATGTAAGTTAGTTTATATCTTTCCCTGCATCAAAAGGAGACTGCATTTCAAAGCTATGCTTTTGCCTATAAAATGCTTTCTGACAATCTGATAGTCTGAGGTCATGAAATGTGCGATGTAAATGTACGTCTCCTTAATTCTGCTTTAAACGGAGACTATAAAAAATGTAATTGTTCCCCCCCAAAAAAAGCCAAGGGCACAGATTATTAAAAGCTTTAACATAACTTGTGGAGAAGGGGATCATATCTGGCATAAGGAAGCCAAGATTGAAATCAGATAAAAATACAAAAAATAAAATTGTTAGAATTTAAATTTCTTCCCTTAAAAATGTGGAAGGGGATATTGATAACAGAGCATGGTTGGGGCAAAGTAACATCTCAGAATGAACTTAAAGGTCACTGGAAAACAGTAATTCATGAGACAACATTAGGGGAAATAAAGTGTGTTGACTTTACTGCAAATCAGGTTTGTGTAGCTGCAATGGGCTCAACCAGAGGATAGACACAAAGTGCTGCAGTAACTCAGCGGGTCAGGCGGCATCTCTGCTGAAAAAGGACGGTGACGTTTCGGATCAGGATCCTTCTTCAGGCTGAAAATAGAGGGGAGGGAACATGAGGTACGAAAAGACCGGAACAACGCAGGGAGGGCAACAGATGACCAAGGAAGGGTGGAGTCCATAATGGCCCATTGTTGGCTGGGGAAGAGGTGATAATGAAGAGATACAAGGATGAGAAGAGTGGAGCTAGTAGGACAACAAGGTTTGGGGCGGGGTGGGGGAGAGGTAATGCAGGAGTTAATTGAAATGAGAGAAATCAATGCTCATACCACTGGGTTGTAATTTGCCCAAGCAAAATATGAGGTGTTATTCCTCGATTTTGAGTGTGGCCTCACTCTAACAGTGGAGGAGGCCCGGGCCAAAAAAGTTAAATATGGGAATGGGAAGGGGAGTTCAAATGTTTGGAAACCTGGAGATCGCGAAGGTCAAGGCAGACTGAGCGTAAGTGTTCAGCGGAATGATCGTTCAGTCTGTGCTTGGTCTCGCTGATATATAGAAGTCCTCACCGAGAACAAGATACAGTAGATGAGGTTGGAGGAGGAGCATGTGAACCTCTGCCTCACCAGAAAGGACCTTTGGGGTCCCTGAACAGACTTGAGGGGGGAGGTATAGGGATAGGTGTTGCATCTCCTGCAGTTGCAGGGGAAAGTACCTGGGGAGGATGTGGTTTGGGTGGGAAGGGATGAGCATACCAGGTTGTTGCGGAGAGAACAGTCTCTGAAAAAAAGCAGAAAAGGTTGGATATGGGAAGATGTGGCTAGTGGTGGGATCCCGTTGGAGATGGCAAAAATGTTGGAGGATGATGTGTTGTATGACGGCTGATGGGGTGAAAGGGTGGAGCTGCGAGGTACCAAATAGACCCCTGTGAGGATCCCCTGTTCCCTAAAGAATGAGGACATCCCAGATGACCTGGCATGGAACACCTCATCTTGGGCGCAGATCCGGCGCAGACGGAGGAATTGGGAGTAGGGGATAGAGTCTTTGCAAGAAGCAGGGTGGGAAGAAGTGTAGTCCAGATGTGGGAGTCAGAAGTTTTGTAATAAATGTCAGTCAATAGTGTATCTCCTGCGATAGAGATGGTGAGATCAAGAAAGGGGAGGGAGGGAGGTGTCAGAGATCAGCCACAATCATATTGAATGGCGGTGTTGGCTCAAAGGGCCGAACGCCCTACTCCGCATCTATTTTCTGTGTTTTCTATTTTCAGGTGAATTTGAGTGCAGAGTGGAAGTTAGTACAGAAGTTAACAAAGTCCATGAGTTCTACATGGGTGCAGGAGGTAGCCCAGCATTTGCAGATCCTTTCAACACTCTCCTGAACCAGAGCTGGACCTACATGTTAAAAGAAAGTATAAATAGGATTTGTTTTTAACTAATACGACAGGGATGGTGTGCGAATATGGAGGAGGTGGTTCTTGGGAAGGTGGTTCTTGGGAAAGGGATGTGGTGAAGAGGAACAAGTGGAAATAATAATGACATTAGAAGAAAGGTAAATAAATGAGAGTTAAGGCGAGTCAAACCAAAAACCGCGAGAGTGACATAAATAATTAGACATTAGATCAAGCTGTAATTGTTCAAAACAAAACAAGAGAGACAATTAATACAAACAAATTAAATTGCTTGTAAAATAAAGTACATAAGGTTCAAAAGAAAACAGAAGGCCATGAATATATAATTCATTCCAAGTTTCCAAATATATTAGGAATAACCGATATGTAGCTACACAAAGAATTTGACTGCCAAATAAATACTGCATGTTATAATGTCATGAAAGTGGTTGGAAATACAATAGGTTAGGGTTCCAACACTAACTGGAGATTGCAGAAAGCAAGAGCAAAATGAATATTAAGACAGAAATGAAATACAGGTAAATTAAAAAGAATAACACTTTTGTTACTGTGAGAGTCCATATCACAAACGGAAACAAGAAATATATAGAGAAAACTATGATATTTGCAGAAATATTGGCCAAAATATCACACAGCTTCCATTCGACTGCACTAGAATGACTTCACAGTGGTGCACTAACACTGTCTTAGTCAATTATCTTCCTCGGAAAACTTACAAGTGCCCAAGGCCAAGGACTTCAGCACCACGGAACAAGCAGGGGCCAGCAGCTGGCAACAAAATGGTGTTGGAGGGAGGTTAAATCAGAAAAGTCTGGCAGCTTATAACTGGGTTGAGAATCAGGAAGCAGCACATGGATGAGGAGGGATGTGTAATGGTGGAGAGTTTAGGATGTTACAGCATTGTGCTATTCTGCTCTGCAGGAGATCAGGAGTGGGATAATGGAATCTGAGATAGGTATTTGCCCTGAGAACCCTGGGGTGCTGTTGAGGTGTGATCAGGACCAGACAGAGGGGATTAGATCATAAGAACATAACTGATAGGAGCAGAATTAGGCCATTTGGCCCATCAAGCCAAGTCTAAACCGCATTCAATCATGGCTGAGGAGGGAGGGTTTCGGCCCGAAACGTTGCCTATCTCCTTCGCTCCATAGATGCTGCTGCACCCGCTGAGTTTCTCCAGCATTTTTGTGTACCTTCAATCATGGCTGATCTATCTCTCCCTCCTAACTCCATTCTCCTGCCTTCTCCCCATAACCTCTGACATCTGCACTAATCCAGAAACAGGTGCATCAAGAATTTGGTGCAACAATGCACGAGGAGGTATAATCCTGCAGAGAGGTAGAAATGCAAGTTATAGTATTACACAGCATGGAAACAGGCCCCTCAAAAAAGGCAATCAAATTCATGAGACATGGCATACCTCACACAAAACCATTATCTTTCCAAGTGCATATCTTACCTCCTGTAGCTTGCCTCTGCATATATGAGGTAGACACAAAATGCTGCAGTAACTCAGCGGAACAGGCAGCATCTCTGCTGAGAAGGAATGGGTGATGTCTCGGGTCATAGAAAATAGGTGCAGGAGTAGGCCATTCGGCCCTTCGAGCCTGCACCGCCATTCGATATGATCATGGCTGATCATCCAACTCAGTATCCCATCCCTGCCTTCTCTCCATACCCCCTGGTCCCTTTAGCCACAAGGGCCACATCTAACTCCCTCTTAAATATAGCCAATGAACTGGCCTCATCTACTTTCTGTGGCAGAGAATTCCACAGATTCGCCACTCTCTGTGTGAAAAATGTTTTTCTCATCTAGGTCCTAAAAGATTTCCCCCTTATCCTTAAACTGTGACCCCTTGTTCTGGACTTCCCCAACATCGGGAACAACCTTCCTGCATCTAGCCTGTCTAACCCCTTAAGAATTTTGTAAGTTTCTATAAGATCCCCCCTCAATCGTCTAAATTCTAGCGTGTACAAGCCGAGTCTATCCAGTCTTTCTTCATATGAAAGTCCTGCCATCCCAGGAATCACTGGTGAACCTTCTCTGTACTCCCTCTATGGCAAGAATGTCTTTCCTCAGATTAGGAGACCAAAACTGTACGCAATACTCCAGGTGTGGTCTCACCAAGACCCTGTACAACTGCAGTAGAACCTCCCTGTTCTTATACTCAAATCCTTTTGCTATGAATGCTAACATACCATTTGCTTTCTTCACTGCCTGTCGAGACCCTTCTTCAGATTGAGAGTCAGTGGAGAGGGGGATATAGAAGGGTATGGTGTGAAAATGACAAATCAGTATGGATGATGATAAGGAAATGTAGAATGGTTCACTGTTAGCTGAGGGGGAGGTGACAACACGGCATCCAATCAGTACGTTTAATCAGGAGGACTCGAGGACTAGTAGAACTAGTCAGAGAACTAGGATGGGGAAAGAAAGGACAGAGAGGGCTAGCAAGGGTTACTTGTAATTAGAGAAATCAATATTCATGCCGCTGGGTTGTAAGTGGCTGAAGCAAAATATGAGGCGCTGTCCTGTGCGCCACCTGGACTCGCACCTATTTCTCCCCTCACCCTCCCCTTCTACTAACATTCCCCTCACCCCCCCCCCTTTCCACTAACATTCCCCTCACCCCCCCCCTTTCCACTAACATTCCCCTCACCCCCCCCTTTCCACTAACATTCCCCTCACCCCCCCCCCCTTTCCACTAACATTCCCCTCACCCCCCCCCCCCTCCCCCCGCCTTCCACCAACATTTCCCTCACCCTCCCCTTCCACCAACATTCCTTCTTCTAGCATCACAATTTTCAATTCTTCAATCCTTTTGTCTCACACCTTCTGCCGTTTCATCTCTGGCATTGTTTCAACCATTTGCCTATCAAAAACCATCCTCATTTGTATCGACCTATTGCCTGCCAGATTTTGTCCGGCCTTTTCTCTCTTTCTGCTTTCTTCCCCCCTACAATCATTCTGAAGGCGATATTCCCTTTGTCCTATCCATCCCTTCCTCCTCTCTCTGCAACTTAACAATAACCTGTTTCCTTCTCTTTCCCGATTCTAATGAAGGGTCTCCAATCTGAAATGTTAGGTCTGTTTCTCTTTCCACAGATGTTGCCTTCCCAGCAATTCTGATTTTACTTCAGATTTCCAGCACTTGCAGTTTTTGGATTTTTAGCTTAGGGGTGCGGGTAAGTAATTTACTAATGTTGCCTCCAAGTTTTGGCATTCTGCTTTGAAGACCACGTTATGCAGGAAGTGCCAAGTGCCAGATGCCCACAGTAAAATATGTTCCAAGTTCTGCTGAACTGCTTTAAAAGGAGGGAAGAATGCTAAACTGATTCTGCAGTTATGTAAGGACGATCAAGTTTGAAGTAGGCTGGTTGTCTTTTCTGAATGACACAAAAATCCTGAAAATGGATGTAACATTGCTTCTCTCTGGAAAAAAAAGAAGTGCTTAACGTCAAAGGCAAATATCTTAAACAAGTGAATTTTGTGGCAATAGAATAATCAAAAGAAAAACTCAGTTCCCTCAAATATGTCGGCAAGATGGAATGATGAAACAGGTAAAGAGAGCAGAGGTTTAACAATGTGCAGGTCTCCTCCCTTACCTAGTACTTGAAAGAAATGACTGGGAAACTGATAAAGGGAAGTGGACAAGGGCATGCAGAGATCACCACTGAGATCTTGACACTGAGATTGTACTGATCCCAATGTAATAAGGTCCACACGGTATTGGTATAAGAGGGTAATTCTTACTTTCAGGCTCTTTAAGTACAGTGCCCGATAGCTGAATGCTCTCAGAGTTGTCAAAGCTTCCAGAGTCAGTCTGAGTTTTGTTGAATATATTCAACACTACAAGAAAGCAGTGAACCAGATAGAATAAAGACAAATAGGATACCACCAGGTGAAAGGTGAAGCGCTAACGTGATTTGTAAAAGAAAGATAGAACACATATCCAGGGAGCAATAGAATATTCACCAAATGCTTGATTCCAAATATGATATGAAAAACATCTAGAAGCTGACAATATCATAAAGAGTAATCTTCATGGATTTCAAAAGGGAAAACATGTAGCAAACATCATTAAATTACTCAAAGTAAAAGTAAGTAGGTCAAGGATAATAGACAAGTAGGAGTCAAGGGTTTTCAATCTGCCTTCTCTCTGGTATTGCACAGTGGATTAAGATCAGAGCACATGGACACAGGGGACCAGGGAATGGACAGTAAACAAAAAATATATATTATTTAGACTAGCAAAAGGGGAGGAAATTGTGATCCACTAGGATTTATGCTGGGAACATTACTGTTCACCTTTTACATAAACAATTTGAATTAGAAATTAGAAGTAGAATTTTTAACTCCGTGGACTGAATTGGGTCTTGTAGTTAACAATGAGAAAAATGGTGGGAAATGTTAATGGGTCTCATTATGCTTCAACTGCAAGCGAATGTCGATGAAGATACTGTAAATGTAACATTTTGAATTTTGGGGGATGAATATCAGCCCACCTGCTGCTTGAAAAATCTATGCTTAAATGGGTTAATGGTGCAAAGTGATCTGAATGAGAGATTTACAAATTATTTCAAGTAGAAATGCTTGTTCACGCTACCATAGAAAGCACATACAGGTGTTCATTTCTAGACAGATTAAACTCAAGATGTTGGAAACCATGTCAAACTTAAACAACCAAATGTTTAAGCCAGTTAAGGCTCTTTGCTCATGTCTTACTCCCATGATATTTAAAGAATATAGAAGCTCTAACAAAATTGTGGACACCAGTGATGTTCTACTGTGTAGTTTCAATTGTTCTCATTCTGTACAAAACAGGAAGCATTTCTCTGATCACTTGATGGCTACTTCAATGTCAGGGAGTGGCTTTTATCTTTGTGAAATAAATTCAGAACAGTTTACTTCATCGCTGTTTGAAATAAATCTATTTTGAACTTGCCAGTGTTATTCTCAACACAATAAATAAACTGCAGGAGAGATGCTATATTTTATCACCATACACAATGCTCCAGAACCTACATATAAGGAAAACACTCTATTAGATCATTTTTATATTTCATTTTTCAAATAAACTGGCTGCAATTTTTTTTTTAGTGGTGTGACAGAGATCTTAGGAAATATTTATTAGAAATTGGAATACCCATAGAGAATAAAAGATGGGAAAGTATAAATATATTAAAAAGATGTACTGTATTCAAAGTGTGACAGAATGGGAAGAATTGCATTAGACTATATCCATTAAACAGGCTCACTGCCTGGTCAACAATCCCCCCTCCCCGCCCAATCTGTCCCTCCTTTCCCGTCTACCTACACACACCGGGGCCAGATGCAGAGGGCTACTTGAGCTGAATCCCTGCATAAGCACAGTATTGCCAGGGCCTGCTTTTAGTCATTGAAAGGCCTCGCATGGCCCCACCTCAGGAACTCAAACTCACACCTTACAACTGTGGAAGGACGGCTGAAGCTTGACCATCACTTCCTTTCACAAGTAAGTAAGTAAGTAAGTAAGTAAGTAAGTAAGTAAGTAATTTCTTATTTATATAGCACTTTTAAATCAAATCACGTTGAAGCCAAAGTGCTTTACAAAGAATAAATCAGATTACCATACATCCAAATAAAATAAGATGAACATATCTCCATTTGCCTACGGTTTCCATTAAGCTGCCTTTTGAATGTTACCGTTGAAATAATTTCCTTCACCATTTTCGCCAAGTAATCCCAACAACATGTTCAATTTTGCTTCATCTTACTTGTGTTATTTTATGCCCAGAGATCTTAAATCTGCATCCTTGAAGTTCAATCCTTCCCTCAGGTCAGGGTTTTTCCTTTGTATTTAGTACAGTACAAATTGTATTTCGGACGGCACGGTGGTGCAGCGGTAGAGTTGATGCCTAATAGCGCTTACAAACCCAGGTTTGATCCCGACTACGGGTGCCATCTAATGCAGTTTGTTATGTTCTCCCCGTGACCTGCACGTGTTTTCTCCAAGATCTTCAGTTTCCTCCCACACTCCAAACACCTACAGGTTTGTAGGTTAATTGGCTTGGTATATATGTAAATTGTCCCTAGTGTGTGTAGGATAGTGCTAGTGTTTGGGGATCGCTGGTCGGTGCGGACTGGGTGGGCCGAGGGGCCTGTTTCTCCGCTGTATCTCTAAACTAAACTAAACGATAACATGAAGCAATTTGTCTCTTTGGATTCTTAACATCCAGCAAAATGCATTTCCAGATTTTGTGGACAAATATACATGAGATACAAGATTTTTATTCAACTCTCTTTATTCGTGATCTCCTCACAAGCTGCCTCACTGGAACCTCCAACAAAGATTGTTGCAGAAACCCGGGGGGGGCCAGAGGGGACACGTCCCCCCCATGTTTTGAGAGGTGGGGGACATCCCCCCCAAGTTTTTGTGATCCCAATTTTAAAATCTCAGTTTTTAGCGCTGGATTGAGCCTCCGAAGCTTCGCGTGTGTGTGTGAGTGTGCGCATGCGCGCGTGGCCGCCAAAAAATTGTGTCCACCGTCCCCTCCATGTTTTGATAGTGAGTTCCGCTCTTGGTTGCAGCACAGTGGGCAATTAGCCACATGGCACAAAAATGTAAAAAACAACCCATAAAGCAACAACTATTGCCTTACTGCAACCCTCTCCGAAATTAAGAAACCAATATAAAAATGCAAAATGTCAGAGGTTTGAATGCTGATTTCAAAAGTTGTGATTTAATGAATGACAGCAAAACGGTGGCAGCCAATCTTGCTGCTGAACAAATGATTCCTTTCACATAATTTGCTTTATGAACAGTGAAGTGAACTACTATAAATGTCAGCAAGTTGTTATATATTTGGTGACCACTACAATTAGTTTGAAGAAAACTCTGGACCCAAAACGTTGCCTATCCAAGAATTCCAGATATGAGGCTTGACCCGCTGTATTACTCCAGCACTTTGTGCCTTTATTAGTTAGCAGCGTTAATTTCAAATGAGTATGCCCATTTTCCTCCGGAAATGCTGCCTGATCCGTTTAGTTCCTCTAGTATTTGTTTGTTTTTTGAACCTGATTCCAGCATCTGCAGTCCTTTGAGTTTCAATCCAAACCAAAAGGGTTAAGAAATGCATCCACAACATAGATGAATTAAATGATACAGAGTCAAACGGACGATCTAATAACTAGTGCAGAGAAATGGCTGCACAATGACCATGGATGGGAATTAAATATGTCAATTAAAATGGGTAAAGATTGGTGGTAGTAGCCCTAATTATAAAGGTCGATAACAGCAGTACTGATGGCCCACAGAAATGGAAGTAAATGAGTGTGGGTGGAATAAATAAAAACACAAGAAACAGAAAATGTTAAACGGGTGAAGTTTATGCCTCAACAGTAGATGCACAATTAGAGAAAAAAATAATCTAGAAATCAGAAGAGCTTGCAGTAAAGGCATTGCAGTGTTCTTGAACATGCTGTTCAAAAAAGACTGGGTAAAATAGATTGATAAACGTAGTTGGGAGGATGAGTTTATAGAATCCATTTAGGAGAACTCTTTGCGACCATACAGCACAGAAAGGGAAGAGGGTATCTTAGACAGCGTGTTATATGGGAAAAGGTTAAATCAATTGTCTTGAAGTAAAGGATTCTCCAGGGAAAAGTGATCACGACAAGGTAAACAATTGTATGCGATTTGAGAGAAGCATATCAGACTATAGAGACAAAATTAGATAAAACTAATTCTGTAATTATGGAATGTTCATTT
The DNA here is from genome assembly GCF_010909765.2 of Amblyraja radiata. Classification (NCBI taxonomy): domain Eukaryota; kingdom Metazoa; phylum Chordata; class Chondrichthyes; order Rajiformes; family Rajidae; genus Amblyraja; species Amblyraja radiata. The sequence goes on from NC_045961.1 coordinate 23,027,500, forward strand.
GCTTAGGTAGATTACAAAATTAAATTGGAAGGCTTGCCAATAAACAAACAATAGCAAGTGCTTGAAGAAACATCCCAAAATTCTCAACAAAACATACTCTCATTGAACCACAAAAAACTCTGCAGAAAAAACAATCCATCAAGAGCTTACTAATGATAAGGATTTAATTAGATTAAAAAATGGAGGCTCATAATATTCCCAAGAGCAATAAGCCTGAGGATTCAGATACTTCTGGGAACAGCAACAAATGACCAAAAAGCACCACAGGTGGAGAACGTAATTGTGATTAAAATAGCAAAAAGTATAAAAGTGATTTTAAGAATTTCTACATTTCTACATTGCCAGAGAATTGCATTTTTCCAACTCTGCTTTGAAGTCCCCCAATGAATCAGGTGAAGAGTGAAAGATTGCCCCAGGGAATTGTAAATATTAGCAGACAGAAATACTTACTTCTTCATCTTCTTCTTGCGTATGCCATGCACAGCCTAAAGTTGCAAGTCAACTTGTTCTATTTGATCTATTTGTTTGTGCACGTAGGGTTGATTGCATTAGTCGAAACAGGGTGGACCACGTGAAGGTTGCAATCTTCCACCCCAGAAATACCTTGATCTGACGGTAGCTGGAAAGCGGAAAGTAAACTGGCAGACACAAGTAAATTAAAATCGTGTGAAAACTGCAGATGCTGGAAATCTGAAATAAAAACAGAAAACGCTGGAAACCCTCAGCGGGGTAAATATGTCCAAAGATCCATGAAAGCAACTGCACAGATAGATAGATAGTTAAAAAGATGCGGGATATTTGTCTTCCTTAAGGGCCTTTCCTACTTTCATGAGGTAATTCACAAATTCCCCTGATTCAAACTCACAGAAAGTTTGTAACGAGTCTGTAGGAGGTCGTAGGAGTTCGTAGATATATCGTAGCGGCTCGTTATGCTAGCCGTAAGTACTCGTGGCATCAGGTAAGTCGGCACGTTTTTTCCAGCCCAATAAAAAATTTCCATGAGTAAAAAAATGATCGGGATGATTGAATTAAGTCGTGAAAGTGGGACAGGCCCTTTAGCCAAGGCATAGAATTATGGAGCAGAGTTTGGTGCAACTATGTAAAAATGTTATGGAGACCTTAGCTGCACTGTCTGAAATCAGTCTAAAGAAGGGTCTCGACCCGAAACGTCACCCATTCCTTCTCTCCAGAGACGCTGCCTGTCCCCCTGAGTTACTCCAGCGTTTTGTATCTATCTTCTGTGTATGTTTCAGGGTGAATGGAAGGGGCCTGGGGTGTATTGTGGAACAGAGGGATCTAGGACCACTGATAGTTCCCTGAAAGTGGCATTACAGGTAGATAGGTTGGTAAAGAAAGCTTTTTGTACATGGGCCTGTCAGGGTACTGAGAATAAAAGTTGCTTCATTATATTACAGTTGTACAAAACATTGTTAAGGCCACATTTGGACTACTTTGTTCAGTTTTGGTCACCCAGCTACAGGAAGACTGTTATTAAGCTGGAAAGAGTGTAAATGAGCTTTAAGAGGATGTTGCCAGGACTTGAGGGGCTGAGCTATAGGAAGAGGCTGGGCAGGCTAGGACTTTATAACTTGGAGTGAAGGAGGCTTATTGACGTGTATAAAATCATGAGGGGAATAGATAAGAGTGAATGTACAGTTTTTTTTTCTCCAGAGTAGGGGAATGGAGAACCATAGGACATAGTAGAAACAAGGAACTGCAGATGCTGGTTTACAAAAAAAGATACAAAGTACTGGAGATTTTTTACCAAGGGTAGGGGAATCAAATACCAGAGGAGATAGGTTTAAGGTGAGGGGTACAAGATTTAACAGAGATCTGAGGGGCAATTTTTCCACTCAGAAGGTGATGGGTATATGGAACGAGCTACGAGAGAAGTTAGTTGAGGCAGGTACTATAACAGCATTTAAAAGACACTATGACAGGTACATGGAATGAAAATGTTTGGAGTTATATAGGCCATACACAGACAAATGCGACAAGATTAGATGGGGCATCGGAGTCAGTATGGACAAATTGGACTGAAAGACCTGTTTCCATTCTGAATTACTCAATGACACAACAGGAAGGATTGATTGCATAAGTTGCAAGCTAGATTCATAAGAATGTTGCCAGGGATAGAGCATTTATTTCAGCTATGAGGGTCTCAGACCTGAAACACCAACTCTGTTTCTCTTTCCGTTGGTGCTGACTGACTGGTTGAATGTTTCCAGCATTGACTGTTTTTTACTTGTAAATAAATAATTAGGAAGGCCGGTGTGCATTGGCCTTTATTGTCAGAGATTGCAGTGCATTGGAAGAAAGTCTTTCTGTAATTCTACAGGGCTTTATTGAGACACCATTCAGAGTTTGGTGTGCATTTGTTGTCTCTGTAACAAAGAAAGAACATGAGCACAGTTGGAGATACCATCTTGTGGGAGTGAGCACTGAACCATATCTCGCTTTTCAAATAAAGATAAAAAATCAAAAGTAGAATTGGTTTCAGAGTCCTGGCCAAGATTTATTCTTCAAAAACAAAGATACAATGATTTATTTCACAGCATTTTCCAAACTGGTTCCCATCTTTCCGAAAGCAGTACCAAGACTTCAAAAGTATTGACTTAATTAATAATGTCCTAAGACCCATGAAAAATTGTAAATCTCTCGTTTTCTTGTAAATCTAAGGTACAGTCATGAATTTTTTAACTCATTGGAGAAATGGTCTATTATGAAACATTGCAAATTTTAATTTCTCTATGGCTGCATCGATTAGTAGGTATTGTGAATAGTTGAACATCAGTTTGGCAATAGGGAATTGAACAAGTACACCTTGCAATCCCTTCAAGAGTCACACAGTCATATAACACAAAAATAGGCCACTTGGTCCACCGAGTCCATGCCATCGTCATAAGGAATAGCAGTAGAATTAAGCCATTTGGCCCATCAAGTCTACTCCGCCATTCAATCATGGCTGATCTATCTCTCACTCCTAAACCCATTCTCCTGCCTTCTCCCCATAACCTGTGACACCCATACTAATCAAGAATCTATCTATTTCTGCCTTAAATACATCCACTGACTTGGCTTCCACAGCCTTCTGTGGCAAAGAATTCCACAGATTCACCACCGTCTGACTATAGAAATTCTCCTCATCTCCTTCCAAAAATAATATCCTTTAATTCTGAGGCTATGACCTCTAGTCCTAGACTTTCCCACTGTCAGTTATCTACAGTGCTTTTTCCATCAACAAAATGGTATGGGTATTCATATAGCAGTCCACTTGAGCCTATTGACACAGTTTTGCTAACTAGTTTTTAACTTTTTAGAGGTGCCTCTATGCTGTATTAACACGTACTATCACAAAAAAGCACTGGTTATCTATATTAATGCCATTTCACAGCACTCAGACTGTAGCCTCCTATGCTCAACTAAGACATCTTAAAAAATTATATAAAATTATGAGTATCTGCCTCTTTAATCATCTTCGAGGTGAAAAAAAAAACTATTCCTGAAATTACCACCAAATCTCCAACTTGTTAATGTGGGAGTTATGCTAAGGGGAAATCAGTTGTACGATCTACCTTTCTAAGCTCCTCAACTATCTATATTATTAAAAGTCTAAACTTGACCACTTCCTGTTTGCACTGTATATTGATTTTAGAAACAATGCGACCACTTACGGCTGTGATTTTGGCCATCTTACTCAGAGTCCCCCTCCAGCTGTCAGGGCCAGAGGATTTTTCCCATCGATGAAAAATAAAAGACTTATTAATGTTAAAAAATGTTGAGATTCTCTCTCCTGTCAATCACACCCATTCCGGTGGGAGGAGGGGCGGGGAGGAGCTATACAACCCGGAAGTGTGGACGTGGCTCAGTCTCTGCAAGATGGGGGAGGGAGAGGGTCACGACTCACAGTCTGAGCTGGAAATCTACAAAACACTGAGAATACTGACCTGAGAGTGCCCTTTATGTGTTTTAAAACTGTGCCTTTTGCAACTGTGTGGCTATTGAAATGTGTGCCTTTTGCAACCATGTGCCTTTTGCAACCATGTGTACTTTGCAACCGTGTGTACTTTGCAACAGTGTGTCCTTTGCAATCGTGTGCCTTTTGCAACCATGTGCCTTTTGCAACCATGTGCCTATTGCACCCGTGTGCCTTTTGCAACCGTGTGCCTTTTGCAACTGTAAAAATAGATGAAAATGTCTAAAATTGATTGTCCACCCTCTCCCCCTTCTTTCTCACAGTCTCTCACCTGTTTTCGGCAGAATTTCTGGCAGTTTCTGAGCTGCCAGCCTGCCAGATTTGAGTTACTGAGCTGCCAGGCCTGAGTGACTGAGCTGCCAGCCCAAGAATCCATTCAGCCCATGATGTCCATACTAGTCCTCTGGAAGCCAGTCCATTCGGCCCACAACACCCAAGCTAGCACGCCAGAAAGCCCCCCACACAGGCCAGCAATCTTGGAATTGGTGGAGAGGTGGAATATTGTGTTGGGGGACCAGCCCTCACAAAGCTGGGACCCAACGGGACCCACTTAGTTTAGTATTATACTAAAAGACTTGTCTTGTTTGTCTGTCTGTCTGACTGTGAGATCAAGGAACTACGGCAAAACAGTACACATGGGTGCAAACATTTTTGCAGAATCTTACTCAACTTTTTCCTGTGGTCGTCAGTATCAAGTTTATTCACATTTGATGTAATATTTCACAAGTTATTGATATTTAAAGTTTTATGAAAACCAACTTTGAAAATAATAACTGCCTGTGAGAGTGAGACATTTCTCGCAGCTTCCAGTGATAATGTCACAAAGGCATCACAATGGGATCTCAGGCACACGCTGCAGTGAACATTCCAACAACCGAAACTGACATCAGAATGTGATCGCTGCTGCCAATACACAAGCTATGAGAGTTGAGGTAGTGGGGGCTGGGAGAAGAAGGCATTTTATTTAAACATTGTCTTTAATGGGGGAGTGCGAAGGGGAGAGATGAGGGAGGGAGTGACTGAGGGTAGGGAAAAGGAGAGGGAGGGAGAGGTAACAGGGAGACAATGGGATCAGCAGCTTCAAGGAGAATAAGGAGAGAGTGAGATTTTTTATTCTAGGAAGCGCCAACTGCCCGCCCCCCCCCCCCCCACGTGGGAAGGATTGATTGCATTGGAACGGGTTGCAATGGGGGAATGGGAGAGTGGTGGAATATTGTGTTGGGGAAACGGGGCCCAATGGGTCAGGGGGGTAGGGAGGGGAGAGGGGTAATGGAGGGTGGGAAGGAGTGACAAGTGTAGGGGGAAGGAGAGGGAGAGGTAAAGGAGGGAGTGGAGGAGTGGAGGAGGTGAGCGGAGAGATGAGGGAGGGTGAAGGGGAGGGAGTATTGGGGGATGAGGGGGAATGAGCCTCGCCTGCAGAGTTGGGGCTGATGGGTGAGTGGTGGAATAATGCGTTGGGTGAACGGGTTACGTTGGGGGAACTGGTGATGGGGGTGATTGGCTCCAGGTGGCGCCTGTCTCCGGGGTGAGCGGCGACGCAGCGTTCGGGGACCAGCCCTCCCATCTGACGCCGCGGCCCCCCCCCCCTCGCGTTGGGGGATGGGGCCCAACGGGTCCCACTTGGTCTAGTAATTTTAAATAACTCTGCTAGCCTTCTCCACACCAAAGAAAACAAACATAACTTATCCAGTCTCTTGTCACAGCTGGAATGCTCCAGTTTATGTAACAGCCTGGTAAATCTTCTCCGAAATCACATACTTCCCATAATTTAGTGACCAGAATTATACACAGCTAACTAATGTTTTATTGTACATTTGGCCTGACTTTCACCATCTGTTTTGTATCATAAAGCTAATTTTGAATCAATTTTGTCAACATGTCCTGGATTTCATGGGCTCCTATCTTTTGGATCAGTCTCCCATATGGTCAAAAGTTTTACTGGTCCACTTAGGCAATCCTTACTGAAGCTTATGTAGAATTTTGGCCATGGAACCAACACCATTTTCCGTTGCACATTCAGGTTTGACATAATACAAATTTAGAACTAATCGTTATCGCTCCCTTAACACGTGGGAGATATCCAAGAAAACTTTTTTGACACACAAAAAGCAGAAATTGCGGAAAACACCCCAGAAATACGTCATCAGGTGGCCCCGGGCGCGGCAGCCTCGCCAACAGTTTGTCTGTCATTTCACCCTATTTGTTATTTATAGTGTGTCAAAAAGTATGGTTTTGGAGGGTTCTTAGTCTTTTTTTATGTGGGGGGGGAGGGGGGGAGGGGGAAACCGTTTTCTCAGTCACATCCTGGTCGAGGATGCATCTTTTCTCTGAGTCGCATCTTCGCCCCCCCCTCCCTCGCGGTCTACCATCTGGATTGGCGCGGTCTTTCCTGCCGGAGACTGGCCTGAGCTTCAGCAACGGCACAGCACTGAATTCCATCGCAGAGCGGGGCGATGCCTTACCAGGGATTGCCTGTGTTTGAGCTCCGGAGTGATGGGCCTGCTGCTTTAACATCGTGGAGCTGTGGTTGCGGAGCTTCTAGCCGCAGGCAGCGCTGACTCTAACATCGCGGAATCCTGGGATCCCTTGCCGGGGATCGTTAGTGTTGAATTAAAGATTGAGGGGGGATCTTATAGAAACTTACAAAATTCTTAAGGGGTTGGACAGGCTAGATGCAGGAAGATTGTTCCCGATGTTGGGGAAGTCCAGAACAGGCAAAAACAGGAAAGTAGACTATTGTCTGAATGGTGGCCGATAAGGAAAAGGGGAGATGCAACGAGACCTGGGTGTCATGGTACACCAGTCATTGAAAGTAGGCATGCAGGTGCAGCAGGCAGTGAAGAAAGCGAAAGGTATGTTAGCAAAAGGATTTGAGTATAGGAGCAGGGAGGTTCTACTGCAGTTGTACAGGGTCTTGGTGAGACCACACCTGGAGTATTGCGTACAGCTTTGGTCTCCTAATCTGAGAAAAGACATTCTTGCCATAGAGGGAGTACAGAGAAGGTTCACCAGACTGATTCCTGGGATGTCAGGACTTTCATATGAAGAAAGACTGGATAGACTCGGCTTGTACTCGCTAGAATTTAGAAGGGGGATCTTATAGAAACTTACAAAATTCTTAAGGGGTTAGACAGGCTAGATGCAGGAAGGTTGTTCCCGATGTTGGGGAAGTCCAGAACAAGGGGTCACAGTTTAAGGATAAGGGAGAAATCTTTTAGGACCTAGATGAGAAAAAAAAAATTCACACAGAGAGTGGTGAATCTGTGGAATTCTCTGCCACAGAAGGTAGTTGAGGCCAGTTCATTGGCTATATTTAAGAGGGAGTTAGATGTGGCCCTTGTGGCTAAAGGGATCAGGGGGTATGGAGAGAAGGCAGGTACGGGATATTGAGTTGGATGATCAGCCATGATCATATTGAATGGCGGTGCAGGCTCGAAGGGCTGAATGGCCTACTCCTGCACCTAATTTCTATGTTTCTATGAATCTCCGTCCAGCTTGGCCCGTGGACTTAGGGAGCCGCGGTTTCCGGTAGGAAGCGGCCGATTCGGAAACTCCAAGCCGCTGAGTGTTCTCCGTTCTGACGTCGGAGTTCTGATCATCCCAGCGAGAGGGCCTGAACATCGGGCCACCATAGCGGCGACTGTGGAGGGCTCAAAGGCCCCGACCACGGGTGAACAAAGAGGAAGTTGACTGAACTTTATTGCCTTACCTCACAGTGGGAAACGTTGATTCTGCCATGTGGGGATATTCTTGTTAAATTTCTATCGTGTATTGTGTTCTTTTTATTCGTATGGCTGTATGGTAACTCAAATCTCACTGTACCAAAAAAAAGGTGCATGTAATAATAAATGTAACTTGAACAACTTGAACGAGAAATACTTTGCTAGCCCTGAAATTGAACTTACATGTAATGTATTTCCGTCTATAATTTCACAGAAAATGAAGTGTTTATTTTTCTGTTAGCCATATCCCCAAAATAATTGATTCCTTGCTTCTTCGCTCTGGGTCTACAGATGATCTTGGAGGTTGTGGACAATGATGAACTTCGCTACCACATTATTACATTCCCAGGTGGCTTACTTTCCCTGTTGGTCATGGTACCCTTCCACCACAATTTCTCTGGTCACTCTCTATCCTGCTCAAGTAAATGACTGCTCTGGTACCTAATATAGACCTCATATCTCTTATGACCTCTGCTCTTTCTGATCACTCTTGCTTCCTCCACTCCCAATATAATTATCTTCACATGATCACCCATTGTTTAAGACAGAAAACCTATTCCCGGTGAAATATGTAAAGCTTCTCAACACTGACTTCACTAATTCCAGCTAGCTTCTGAACTTTTAAAACACCTTTCACAACCTTGGAATATCTTAAGTGAATTGCATCCAATGAAGTACACCTGAAATGTAATCCATCTTCTGATATTGGAAATGCAACATCTAACTTTGCAACAAATAATAAGACTATCTGTGTTTAATATTAACATTGAAGCACTAATGTGGCCTGGGATACCAAAAGGAACTGTTATTCAAAATGATTCTGAGGGGGGTTTATATGACTGCTTTTGGTTCAAACTGGCATAATGCTCTGGTCTAGGCAAGCTGATTGTGATAGTGGGTGATTTAACTCCCTACTATTGACTGGGACGGCCATATAGCTAAGGGCTTGAATGGGGCATAATTTGTTAAGTGTGTCCAAGAAGGTTTTCTCAAACAATATGTAGATGGCCCGAAAGGTGTAACACTGGACCTCCATATGGGAAATGCGATGGAGCAAGTCATTGAATTGTCAGTGGGGGAGCACTTTGGGACCAGTGAATATAATTCAACTACGTTTAAAATAGACATGGAGAAAGGTAAGGCTTGTCTGCAAGTTAAAGTCCTAAATTGAGGAAATGCTGATATTCGTGCCATTAATTTTGTTGCCAGTTTCAGAGGATGATTGGGAAAGGCTGTGTGCAGGTAAAGGGATGCTGGCAAGTGGGAGATTTTAGAAAATGAGATAAGGAGAGTTCAGGGCCAGCGTGTTTATGTTAGAGTGAAAGGCAAAGCTGACCGGAGGGATGTTGAGGCTCTGTCCAGGAAAAATAAATAGACACATGTTAGGTAAAGCCAGCTGGGATCAAGTCCCATTTTGGATACCTCGAGGACTATAAGGGATGCAGGGGTACACTGAGGAAGGAAATCAGGAGGGCAAAAAAGAGGACACGGGATAGCATCAGCAGATAAGATAAAAGAGAATCCTGAGCGATTCTATAACTATTTTAGCAGAAGAGTAACTAGGAAGCAAATAGGTCCCCTTAAAAATTGATGTTGCTGACTGTGTGTGGTACCACATGACATGGGTGATGGCTTGAATGAATATTTCTTGTCAGTATTCATTGTGGATAGTTCATGGAAGCTTAAGAATTCAGGGAAGAAAATAGTGATGCATTGAAACATATCCACATGACGAGGATATGGGGATAAGGTGCTGCCCGTCTCAAAGCATATAAAAAGGATAAATCCACAGGACCTGATCAGATGTATCGCAAGACATTGTGGGAGGCTAGGAAAGAAGTTGCTGAGGCTCTGGCTGAGTTATTTGTAGCACCAATAACCAGAAGGTAGAGGTACCAGAAGATTGGATGTTGTGTTAATGGTGTGCCTTTATTTAGGAAAGGCTGCAAGGACAAGCCAGAGAATTACTAGCCAACGAGTCTAACATCAGTGGGAAAGATACCAGAGAGACAAGGTAGAAGAAGAAGGGTTTCGGCCCGAAGCATCACCTATTTCCTTCGCTCCATAGATGCTGCTGCACCCGCTGATTTTCTCCAGCATTTTTGTGTACCAGAGAGACAAGATCTAACTGCATTTGGAAAGGCAAAGTTTGATCAGGGATAATCAGCATGGCTTTGTGCACGGGAAATCCTGTCTCACAGGTCTGATGTTTTTGAAGAGGTGACCAAGGCGACAAATAATGTCTATGTGGACTTCAGCAAGACTTTTGACAAGGATCCACATAGTAGCGTGGTCCACAAGTTCAGATCTCATCGGATCCAGCATGTTAGCCAATTGGATAGAATATTGGCCCGATGTTAGGAGTCAGAGGGTGCTAGAGGGTTTTTTTCAGATCAGAGGCCTGTCATCAGTGGTGTGGCACAGGAATCAATGCTAGATCCACTGATGTGCATCGTCCAAATGAATGATTTGGATGAGAATGCATTTGGCATGGTTAATAAGTTAATGGGTGACATCAAAATTGGTGGTCCAGTGGACTGAGAAGTTTATTTATGATTACAACATGATCTAGAACAACTGGGAATTTGGGAAAAGAAATAGCTGATTTTAAATAAATGCTGGAGTAACTCAGCGGGACAGGTAGCATCTCTGGATATTCCTTCTATCCAGAGATGCTGCCTGTCCCGCTGAGTTGCTTCAGCATTTTGTGTCTATCTTCAGTGTAAACCAGCATCTGCAGTTCCTTCCAATACACTGTTCCTGTGTTGTGCTGTTCCATGTAGTATGTGGTCTTGACACTTTTTAATGAAGCCCTCTATCTCCTTGGTAACGGTAAAATTATTTCTTCTGCACAGCATTGTGGAGTTTGCCTGATTAAGGGCCTGTCCCACTGCGGCGACCTAATTGGCGAGTTTAGAAGAGTTTGAAAAAGTGTCATGTTGAAGACCTCCTTCGACTATGTAGAAGACCTCCTTCGACCTCCTTCGACTATGTTGAAGACTAGCTTCGACTAGCTTCGGGAAAATTGGACACCGAATAATGGAGAGTGAAGACGGCCTCCTTCGATCTCCTTCGATCTCCTTCGACCTCCTTCGACTATGTTGAAGACTATCTAAGACTACCTTCGACTACCTTAGATCGCCTTTGACTACCCTCAATTACCTTTGAATTACATGCTGACCTCCTACGACCTACTTCGACTAAACCTACGAGTAAAATAAATATTGATTTTTTTTTCCATGGCGACCTGTTTTTACTCGCGGGCATTTTTCAGCATGTTGAAAAATATGCCGTGACCTAGCTGAGGCCTCGAGTACGCGGGGACTACTCTCGAGTATGAAGGAGAGTTACAAAGACGTCCTAGAACCTCGTGTTGACCATGTTGCGAGTATGAGTCGAGGACAAACTCTTCTAAATTCACCAATTAGGTCGCCGCAGTGGGACAGGCCCTTTAAGTACACAAGTTTCTACCTACTCTGAATTGAGAGTACCACCACTGATCTAAGTATGAACCCATGCTTTTTTCTTCTCATATTAGCTGGATTTAATGCAGCAAAATGCTGTGGGTGTTAATCATTGCCGAGTCAAATGGCTTTTAATGAGTAAAATTATTTTGCTCAGCCTTTTTTTGTTTTTCACAGCTTTACCAGCATGGAAAATTATTCAATGACTCCTACCAAAACTGCCCCGTTGAAATTAAATGGTGCCAACATTTTCATCAGATTAGGCAAAATAGAAATATTTAAATATGATGGTTCCTTGAAAAATAAATAAATGAAATACCAAGAAAATTGAAGAAGAAAATAATTTTCAGTTTCAGTCTTGATGAGTTGTTTTGAATAAATATGTAAAAAAGTAGTACAGAGCTAAAATGACAAACACATTGCTGACATTCTCAGAATGTTTTCCCATGCGTATTTGTAAGCAGATAATTATAAAAATATATGGAAACCTAAAGCCGCATTTTTTTTCTGAAGCCCAGTGGAGTATTCAGTTCAAGTACAGAAGGAAATGTAATTAGGAAAAGCTAAAAGTAGACGTGCCATCGTACTAGGGCTGCATGAATCTGAAAATATTAAAGCAATTGAAGGAAGATGTAGTGGGGAACTTTGGCACAGACCTTCTGTGATTCATTAGAAGTAAGGGCAGTACCAACAGACTGCAAGATAGTTAATGCAATGCCACTCTTCGAGAAAGGACAGAAGCATACATTTTTTGAACTGCGGGCTAGTCAGCTTGATTTCAATTCTGCGCAAAATGTCACCGGCTATTATGAGAGAAACAATTCATGGTCATTTATCTAAATTGAATATGATCAGCGGCAGGCAGTGTGGATTAGGAAAAGGGAGATCATGCAATAATATGACTCATGGCTAACAAACTCATTATGTTATTTTACTCAGGTGTCATTGAAACAGCAGACGTGCAGGTGCAGTTGACAGGACGTGTCTGGATTCTCCAAATATATTTGATAAGATTTCTCACAAGAGATACAGTATTTCAAAAAAAAACCTGATCTCCCGGTGGCTCAGCACTTCAACTCACCCTCCCATTCCGAATCTGACCTTTCTGTCCTGGACCTCCTCCATGGCCAGAGTGAGGACCACCGTAAATTGGAGGAGCAGCACCTCGTATTTCACTTGGGCAGTTTGCACCCCAGCGGTATGAACATTGACTTCTCTAATTTCAGGTAGTCCTTACTTTCTTCTCCCCTTCTCAGCTCCCCCTCAGCCCTCTGGCTCCATCTCTTCCTTTCTTCCTCCTGCCCCCACCCACACATCAGTCTTAAGAAGGGTTTCGACCCAAAACGTTGCCTATTTCCTTCGCTCCATAGATGCTGCCTCACCCGCTGAGTTTCTCCAGCATTTTTGTCTACCAGTATTTCAAGAAGATGGTACTTGTCACAAACTAAAAAAACATCTGTAAGATGTATATAAAATTAAATTCAGGTAACAGAGTGCTTATTTAAGTTGTTCGTAAATATTTGTCTGTTGACATTATTTCAGCTATTTTGCTCATGGCACCAAATTATATCCCCCCCTGGCTATGGCAAAAGCAGAACCAATCTATTTGAACACCAGTGATTTCAAGCCAACCTCGTCAATATTGGCAGACCTTCCACCTTTTGTCTTTGGTAAACGAGCACATCCCAAACTCTGGTATCAGATCCTAATTAGCATTGAGTCATATTCACCCATCACCTTTGTACGTGTTCACACTTTGATATCCAATCAACAAGACCCCAATGTTAATATTTCCCTGCATGTTTTCCAATTCCCTTCTAGTCATGGTCCACCCTATTTCTAAAAACTCATCCAGTCCCTCATCTCTCAAATTCTCAAGGCGTGGTCCCTGTGAACATTCTTAACTTCTGAAACTCTCTCCTTCAACCACTCAACCTCCTCTTTTGTGATCTGCCTCACAGCCTTTCATTTTGTGCAAATGTTTGGTCATCTGCCCATATATATATGAAGTTTGCCTCCCAAGAGGTCAGAGCCTCTATTTAACATCTCGCCTAAAGATGGCCTTTGCCACAGTGCAGAATTGAAGTACCATCCTCAGTCATGTGCTCAAAGCTATGAAGTGGGTTTCAAACCCACAGACAAATGAATCAGAGGCAAGACTGGTGCCAATGAGCCAAAGATAACACATCCCAGTGGCATAACACAGGACATTCATGTGAAGTTAGACTAAAATAAATCACTGTCAAAGTAATGGGAGATTTATATACTATTCTATAATGCCTTCACCTGACTTGCAAATGCTTATTACAGAGCTCCAGAATATGAAAATGCTTCATGTCCCAACTACAACATCCATCACTTTGATAAATAGAAAATTCAGCCAAAAAAGTAATTATTAAACAGAAGTCAGTACGTTAATTCTAATGTATCCCAAGCTTATTGAATCCTGGCAAAGAACGGTGAAATGAAACCTGGTGCTGCTGTCACAGATTATTAAAACTCTTCTGTTATTACACATCAAGGACAAGGTCCACACTGACACTAGCACTAACCAACTAAAAATGGAACACAATTCCCGAAAGAGTATGCGTGTCTGTTTCATAATGTAAGTATTGATCTGAATTGTGTTCTGTCTGTCAATTATACGTGATCATTCATCTACTTGTCATCTGGCACTGTTACAATAAAAAGTGATATTATTAGTCCAGTCGACATACATATAAAATTCAGGTAATATATTAGAAAACTAGACTAAGTGGGACACGTTGGGTCCCAGCATGACACGGAAGGGCTGGTCCTCCAACGCAATATTCCACCTCTCAACCAATTCCAATATTGGTGGCCAGTGGGGGTGGGGGAGGGAGGGAGCTTTCTGGAGCGCTAGAATGGGTGTTGTGGGCTGAAGGGACTGGTTTCCAGAGGGCTAGTCTGGATATTGTGGGTCGAATGGATTATTGGGCTGGCGGCTCAGTCACTCAAGCCTGTTGTACCAGCAGCTCACTCACGGCTGGATGCTGGCAATTGACTCACGGCTATTCCTTGAAATTCCATTTCAAGCAGGGTGCAAGTCCACCAAATTCAAGTGCAGTTTCATACAATTTTAAGCAGGGTGCAAGGCCACTAAAGACAGTGAGTAGTGACCTCTCCCTCCTCCATCTTGCAGAGACTGAGCCACACCCACACTGCTGGGTTTTATAGTCCCTACTCCCTACCACCAGAAGGGGTGTGGCCTTCATGGCGTGATTGACAGGAGAGAGAATCTCAACATTTTTAAAACACTAATAACGTTTTTGGTTTTCATCGATGGGATAAATCCTCTGCACCTGATAAGTGGAGGGGGACTCTGAATAAGATGGCCTAAAATCACAGCCATACGTGGAGAATATTTTCTAAAATCAATATACAGCGCTAACAGGAAGTGGTTAAGATTAGACTTTTAATTATAAAGAAGGCAGGGCAACTTTAATTAGGCAGGGCAACTTTAATTAGGCAAGGCAACTTTAATTAGGCAAGGCAACTTTAAATAGGCAAGCCATGGCATTTCCAAGCCATAGGCAAGACAGCTTTAGCATTTCCAAACCAAAGGCAACACAGCTTTAGCATTTCCAAACCAAAGGCAACACAGCTTTAGCATTTCCATACCAAAGGCAACACAGCTTTAGCATTTCCAAACCAAAGGCAACACAGCTTTAGCATTTCCAAACCAAAGGCAACACAACTTTAGCATTTCCAAACCAAAGGCAACACAACTTTAGCATTTCCAAACCAAAGGGAACACAGCTTTAGCATTTCCAAACTATATTTTAAAACCACATTAAGGGCACTGACAGGTCAGTAAAACCATTCACAGTTTAGTAGACATGTGTTCAGTGTTATGCACAGCTCAGACTGAGAGACGTGACCCTCACACTCCCCCATCTTGCAGAGACTGACTGAGGCACTCAACACTTCCGGGTTTTATAGTTCCTCCGGAAGGGACGTGGCCTTTAGGAGAGAGAATCTCAACATGTTTTAAACACTAATAACTCTTTTATTTTTCATCGATGGGAAAAATCCTCTTGTCCTGCGCAGCGGAAGGGGACTTGGAGTAAGATGGCCAAAAATCACAGCCGTAAGTGGCAGCATTTTTTCTAAAATCAATATACAGAACAACAGGAAGTGGTCATATACTTACAATCAGATACAACATTTTTCCATCATGCCTGTACAGGCTCTTCAAAGTCTGGTGAAATGAATTAGTCCCGTTCCTACTCCCATAGCCCTGGAATTGTATTTGTAACTTTTTCAGATATTTATCTAATATAATATTCAATCAATATTTATTACATGTCATTTGAACTTCAGTGAGGCTCAAATGAAACTCCGTTTCCACAGCCATACAAACAAAGACAATACAGACATACACACAATTCAATTTACAAAAACATCCATCACAGTGAACCCACTGTGATGGAAGGCAAAGTCTTTTCTCTCCCCTGTTCTCCATTTCTCGCCCGATGTCGAAGCCCCAGGCGGGCGATGATAAGTCCCATGGCCATTTTAGGCCGTGCCGGGCGATGTACGGCCCCCTCCCAGTCTAAATGTCACAAAGTTGGAGCCCCCGGCGGGCGCAGGAATGTCCCACGGCCATGAAGCCGCGCCGGGCGATGTACGGCCCCGCTCCGGGTCGTTCCAACCCCGCGACACGGGCTAGAGAAGTCGCGTTGCGGGAGCTCCGGAAAGCGGTCTCTCTACCCGGACCCGCGAGCTCCCGATACCCCGACAGTCCACTGGACCTGCGGCTGCAGCTGGAGCCTCCGAGCTACGTGGTCGGGCCGCAGCAGCGAGTCACCACCGCTCCCTACGCTCCGATGCCGGCCAGCCCCATGATGGTGAGTCCGCAGCTCCGCAGGCTCCGTGACTGGAGCCCCCAGGTCGTTCAGGCTGGAGGCCGCTCCACGGTGCTAGGCCCCAACGACAACGGAAACCCGACAGGAAAAAGGTCGGGTCTCACGTACAGGGAAGAGATTTTAAAAAGTTTCCCCCTTCCCCCCCCCGCCCCCCACATATACACAGTTAAAACACAATTAAAAAAACACAAACAACTACATTTAACTAGACAAAAAATTAAAAAAAGACAGGCAGGCTGTAGGGGCCGCTGCAACAGTGAGTAGCGCCGCCACATATTGCACATGAGTAAGTTCAAATTGTACTTTATTTCACAACGTATTTAAAAGCCTTTGTCTTGTATTAGACTACAGATTTTATGTTCCCATTAGTTTAGCAGTTTAGTTTAGTTTATTTATTGTCACCTGTACCAAGGTACAGAGAAAATCTTTTGTTGCATGCTAACCAATCAGCGGAAAGGCAATACATGATTACAATCGAGCCATTCACAGTGTACCCTTCCATGTCACAGTCACTCTTCATTTATTCCATTTATACCTCACGCTGCCTCGGCAAGGCCAGCAGCATAATCAAGGACGAGTCACTCCCTGGCCACTACCTCTTCTCCCCTCTCCCATCAAGCAAAAGATATAGTAGTGTGAAAATGCACATCTACAGATTTAGTGACAGTTTCTTCCCAGCTGTTATCAGGCAACTTTATCATCCTAATACAATATACAATACAATCCCATTTATTTGTCATTTGAACCTCACATGAGGTTCAAACTAAATTTGGTTTCTGCAGTCATACAAGAAAAGAACCAAGACACACACCAACACAATTTACACAAACATCCATCACAGTGAATCTCCTCCTCACTGTGATGGAAGGCAAAGTCTTGTCTCTCCCCTGCCCTCCATTCTTCTCCCGATGTCAAAGTCAAAGCCCCCGGCCGGCGCTAGCAAATTCGCGGCCATTTAAAGCCGCACCGGGCGATGTAAGGCCCTGCTTCGGGTCTTGATGTTAGAGCCCCCGGCGGGCGCTCACAAGTCCGCGGCCATTTAAAGCCGCGCCGGGCGATGTAAGGCCCCGCTCCAGGTCACTTTCAACCCCGCAATTCGGGCGTGAGAAGTCGCCGTTGCCGGTGCCCCGCAGAGCGATCTCCCACCGGGGACCCGCGAGCTCCCGGTGTCACCATCCACCGGAGTCGGGTCGCAGCCGCGCGCCACCGCAGCTCTCCACGCTCCGAACTCTCCACGCTCCGAAGCTGGCCAGCTCCACGATGGTAGGTCCGCAGTCCGCAGGCTCTATGTCTTGAGCCCCCAGGTCGTTCCGGTTGGAGGCCGCTCCACGGTGCTAGGCCCCAATGACAACGGAGACCCAACAGGGAAAAGGTCGGGTCTCCATGCAGGGAAGACATTTAAAAGTTTCCCCCACCCACCCCCCGCCCCCCACACATACACATTTAAAAACCCACTACAAACTATACCCTCAACGGGACAAAACAAAAAAAAAGACAGACAGACAGACTGCAGAGGCCGCTGCGACGTCGGTCGCATCGCCCATCCTACCACAACCGGAGAGCAGTCTTGAACTGCTATCTACCTCATTGGTGACCTTTGGACTAAACTTGATCGGACTTTGCTCGCTTTACCTTGCACTAAACGTTATTCCCTTATCATGTATCTATACACTGTAAATGACTCGATTGTAATCATCTGTTGTCTTTCCGCTGGCTGGATAGCACGCAAAAAAGTTTATCACTGGACCTCGGTACACATGGCAATAAACTAAACTGAACTAGGATATATGATAAGGGAATAATATGGTCACCAATTAGATAGATAATAGTTCAAGACTGCTCTCTAGTTGCAGTAGGATGATTCAGTTGCCTAATAACAGCTGGGAAGAAACTGTCCCTGAATCTGGAGGTGTGCGTTTTCACACTTCTATACCTTTTGCCCAATGGGAGTGGGGAGAAGAGGGAGTGGCCAGGGTGCGACTCATTCTTGATTATGCTGCTGGCCTTGCCGAGGCAGCGTGAGGTATATATGGAGTCAATGGAAGAGAGACACAAAATGCTGGAGTAACTCAGCGTGACAGGCAGCATCTCTGGAGAGAAGGAATGGGTGACGTTTCGGGTCGAGACCCTTTTTCAGACTGATCATGTAGGGAGGTCGGTTTGTGTGATTAACTATTCCATCTTCGATCCAGAAGATCAGGAATAACATATTGGAGAATGTCAGTTGTCAAACATGTCACAAAAACTCTTGCAGATTGCAGGAAGCTGTGTCATAAAATAAACTGCCACCAGCTGCATCAATAAGTAAAAGTAGTCATAGAAAAGGAATTCAACATATTTTGACATGTCTCATCCCATGGAAAGTAAACACAAACAGAATCATAGAAATCGTGTTTAATGCAAAAGAATAGTTGAGTTAGCCCATATCATTGGGCATATCGGAGCGGCCACGGTGGCACAGCGGTAGTGTTGCTGCTTTACAGCGCTTGCAGCGCCGGAGACCCAGGTTCGATCCCGATTATGAGTGCTGTCTGTACGGAGTTTGTACGTTCTCCCCGTGACCGCGTGGGTTTTCTCCGAGATCTTCTGTTTCCTCCCACACTCCAAAGACGTACAGGTATTGGCTTGGTGTATGTGTAAAATTGTCCCTAGTGTGTGTAGGATAGTGTTAATGTGAGGGGATCTCTGGTCGGTGCAGACTCGGTGGGCCGAAGGGTCTGTTTCCGAGCCGTATATCTAAACTAAACTAAAAACTAAACATTAATCACAGAAATCTGGAGGACAATGGTGCCGGTTAAACTGAAGACTGGGTTTATCTTTCATCTCAGTACTTCAGGTTGGAAGTGTTTAGAAATGAATCACACAGAAATCAGCTGCTTTCAATACAATATATTTTGGCAAAATATATCTGCAGCTAGGTTCTTAAATTGTTTGTGAGCAAACAATTTCAGTGATATCCTTAATAAGACAATCACAAGGGGTTTCAGAAATTCATTTTATAAGGAGGCAGTATCTTTTCCATTTAGATGCATATGTGCAAAGAACAGAAAACCTTAAACTAATAATTACAAGGACAACAGTCACATTGTGAAATCTCCATTTATTCCACATTAAGAACAATTTAATTTCACAACTGTGCCTGTTAGAATTGTAGACATCTGTTGTGTTCTGTAAATAGCTCCACTCGAAAGTGTCAGATGCCAGGAGAGAAAATCCAGATTTGTGCATTTAGACTTCACAAAGCTCTAAATGTGTCAAACTTCCCTGTGAATATTTAGCAGAAATATAGAGCCTGTTACTTAAGGTATGTAGAATCAAATATTAATTACAATATTGGCTGGCTTGCAATATCAAAACATTAATATGCAGGTGCAAGCATTTGCTTAACAATTCTGCTCAGCATCTGTATTTTTAATTCATTTAAAACTTTCAAATTAAATGTATGGAATTGCCCTGGTTCAGTAGTTTGATATGATGAATGTCGTGAATGCGAGTCCCAAAGCTGTCTGTCACTGATGCACATTGGTTTCAGTTGAAGAGATGGAAGTAAAGTTATTTCTGGGTTATAAAGGAGCAGAAGGCAAGATCCATGACACTCGTACAAAGCCTGACAAAAGCAGACCTGCAGAGTCAAAACCAAACACTAAAGGCTGAATGTTAACTGTCTGACCCCTGTGAGCAGGGTGGAAGGACACCACTGTAGTAGATACAAAGAGTTCTGTAAAGGTTTAGCTGCCAGTGTTTTGATGTAACTTGTGCATTAACATTCCATATCTGAATTCCCTCAACAAGCAGAACATGTGGGTGTGATACAACATGCAACTTTCAATAGTTGCTTCAACGTTTAAAATCGTGTTTAAAGCTGGAATTGGCTATCCAGTACAAGGTATGAAAGTGACACGATGGCTGGCACAATACTTATTCACTCTTAGCTACAAAGACCATCTAGAACACTGGCCCAGATTTTGATGACATGGACCCACCATCCATAATCACCTTCACCTACAATCTCCCCTCTGTTAAAAGTGAAATAAACTATTGAAAACCTGACCATCATAATTAAAAATATTAAGAAACTACAAATAATTAAAGCAAAGAATATGGCTTACATGCAGCACTGCAATCCACACTGAAATCACCGGGTTCACAGATAAGTCCCAGGTAAAACCAACCACAGTATCTAATATCAAACCTTATAAGAAGTTGAGTAGGGAGTTCATTGACATATATGGCACCAACTGTGGATGAGTAAGTTTGAGACTTCTGCACTTAACTAAGGATGAATCTACGTACCCTACTCACTGGTATTTAATTGGTTGCGTGCCATTGAAGCCTCTGGTATTACCAGCATGGCCGGGTCATTAAATTAAGTATAGATGGAAAACACAAAATGTGATTGGAATCAAGCAGCAAGAGAATATTTCCATTCCTCAGTTCATCATTGCAAATGATTTCATAACCCCCATCAGCTCAGGCAAGTGAGTGCTGTATTAGTGGCTCATTCACCTTACATTCCGATGTGCTGTGACTCCAATGCCATACATTTGCCTTCAAACGTCTCATTCAACACATCCCTTGCTGTCTATCTTCCATCTGTCCAATTATCACTGATATTCAGCTTCTTTGATGAATGCCTTGTTTTTCTGATCTTACTACATGGCAATGGCAGCATTACATTTCTTGTAATGTATGACTTTCCTTACCTCAATCACAACAGGATCTTGATTTACATACAAAGATGTTGACTTACATCCCAATTCAGAGCAAGAGTAGAACACTCAGCCCGCCGAGCCTGCTCTGTCATTCGCCAAGCTTATTACTGATCTGTCTGTAAGCTCAACCCTTCATTCCAAGGTAACCTATCATAACATAAAACACATAAAAAATGTTTTCACCTCTGCCTTACAAATATACAAAGATTATTTTGCATAGCCCTTTGAAGAGAGCACAAACACTCATTAGCCATTGACAAATAAATACATCTTTTGGGTGGTTGCTTAATTTTGCACTGTAACCCATAGTTCCAAATTCTGGGATAAAAAGAAACATTCTCTGTACATCCACCCTGTGGAGCATTTCCAGTATCTTATATGTTTCAATCAAGTCCCCTCCCATTGATCTAAACTACAGCAGATACAAACTCAGATATACCATTTTCCTTATA
Organism: Amblyraja radiata; assembly: GCF_010909765.2. Lineage (NCBI taxonomy): Eukaryota > Metazoa > Chordata > Chondrichthyes > Rajiformes > Rajidae > Amblyraja > Amblyraja radiata. The sequence continues at coordinate 23,048,715 of NC_045961.1, forward strand.
ACAAATCTGCCCAATCCAGTATCAGTCCAATAAATCTTCGCTGCAGCATGTCCAAGACATTTACATAAATTCTTAAATAAGGAGAGTATAGAACTAATGTTTCAGGCCAAAGACCCTTGCACTGTGCATTTCTGGAATTTTCTGTTATTATTTGGGATTTCCTGCATCAGCAGTTTTTTTGATTTTCATTGAATGTAAACAGTGTTCCAGATGTGCTCTCATCAATGCCCTAAATAACTGAATCATAACTTTTCTGCTTTTGGATTTAATTTCCCTTGCAATAAATGATAACGTTCCATTAGTTTTTCTATTGCCTGGGGGAGTTAAGATAATATTATTGGTATAAAGTAGAAGCTTGTCTTTATCATCTAGTTCTTTACCAGATTAGGGCTTGGAAGAAGGTTTAGTCCGGGTTCTGGTTCTGCAGTGTTTGAGGTCTTTGTTCACGTATATTGTTGTGATTCCAATGAAACCTCCATTAGTTTTCACTTTTAAATGATCTGAATCATTGGAATCACTCTCATGTGGTTTCCTTAGCTTTTAACTTGAAAATCAAGCTGTGAAACCTACCTGAATGCATTACAGGAAAAGGCTTGCTGAAGTGGGCAACAGAGACTTCCCTTTTACTATCAGAGTAATATTTTTTATGGGTAGGATAACAATTATTGGTTGTGGTTGTGTTTGGCTGCTTATCCAGCAACCTGGCATGGCAACAACCTATCAGTAAAGGAGCATAATATGTACCAATGAAGTACACTAGAGCATTCAAAGCTCCTGCCCCCTATGTCACTTCTATGAATTTCAGCAGAAAAATGTTTGTATCTTCATCTTTTCCTTCGTCTTCAAGCCATGTTGATTGAAGATGAGAGGATATTCCAGTCATTCGAGTAGGCATTTTGAGGACCCCACGTGCTCCACTTTCTGATGTTCCACTTTATCATCCAGCTTCCAAAATGACAGAAGTGCTGATCTGAAGGGTTCAGATGGACTGCAACAGAATTTTCAGTGACAAATCTATTGCCTAATTTCTCAAGCGTTTAGTTCAGTAGAGATTCAAGATTCAAGAGAGTTTATTGTCATGTGTCCCAGATAGGACAATGAAATTCTTGCTTTGCTTCAGCACAACAGAATATAGTAGGCATAAATAAATACAGAACAGAACAGATCAGTGGGACCACACACCAATGAATATATATATATATATATATATATATATATATATATATATATATACACACACACATAACGATCAGAGTTTTGACGATCAGAGTTTTGTTTGAGTTGAGTTTAATAGTCTGATGGCTGTGGGGAAGTACCTATTCCTGAACCTGGTTGTTGCATATTTCAGGTTCCTGTACCTTCTACCTGAAGGCAGAGAGGAGATGAGTGAGTAGCCAGGATGGTATGGGTCTTTGATGCTGCTGCAGCCTTTTTGAGGCAACGACTGCGATAGATCCCCTCGATGGTGCGGAGGTCAGAGCCGATGATGGACTGGGCAGTGTTTACAACTTTTTGCAGTCTTTTACGCTCCTGGGTGCTCAAGTTGCCGAACCAAGCCACGATGCAACCAGTCAGCATGCTCTCTACTGAGCACCTGTAGAAGTTCGAGCGAATCCGAGAGAGTTTGAGAAGTTCGAGAGAAGGGTTATCCAGGGTGATGGTGGAACCCCATGTCATCTGCATATATGTTTTGGGTTGATTCTCAAAGGGACCTTAATTACATGGATGTTAAAAAGTGATGGGGCCCAACCTAATCCCTATGAAAATCCATTATTAATTGTGTTCTATCTTATTTAATTACAATTTCTACAATACATGCTCATATGGATTGAGCCAATAACAAGTCAAAAAATATTAATGTGTATAATCTTAGCGAACATTCTTAACTGAAGAAGTCAAATTTATAACCTTAATCTCTGTCAGGGCCCTCTTTGAGGGACAGAAACAGATGGCTTTCATCCAGTAACTTACACGTCGCAAGAGCTAGCAGCTGATGATGAAGATAGGAAAGGCAGTGGAAAGTCACTGTAAATTCTGCTCAGCCAAATGGGCCGCTGTACTGCAAGACATCTATAATCAACAATATTTCTACAAATCACACGTAACGGAACGTAACCAGTCACAGGATTTTTCCATCCATTGCATAAACCGAGCAGCACGCCAAGGAAAGGAAGAGGCAGCAACATCTGCTTCACAATAAACTTGTCGTGGTGCTCGGACATGGTGGTCTTGTCCCATTCCTGCTCCCCGGACCTGAAACATGTGACGATTAAATGCCAGCCATCCTACCTATTAAGATAGCTCTCCACTTTCACCTCTGACTCCACTCAACATCCCGCCTCAGGTAGACATCAAGGTAGCGTTTGAGCAATTGAACACCACGGTCAACAAGCACAAAAGTGCATATTCCAGTGTCTTCCACATCATTGCTGAGGGTTTCAAGAAGAAAAGCCTGAAGAAGTAACTGCAAGACTACCATGAACACATCACCTTAAACACCAGAAGTCACAACATAATCAACCACTGCTATACCACCTTCAGGAATGCTTACCACCCCATTCCTCATCAGCTCTTTGGACTCTGATCATCTGGCCATGCCTCTTCTTCCTACCTACAGCTGGGGACTGAAGAATGCAGCACGTTCAAAAAGAGGTATTTGTGCTCTCCAGATTGTGGTTCCATCATTTATTGTCATAGTAGGTTGTGCAGTTCACTTGCATTCTGGAAAACGGGGCTACTACATATTGAAAGGTACTTGGTACCTGACAATGCATCTTCAACAAGTACTGTGAATGGCTCATTCAGTCAGATTTCTGATTGTTCGACAAGTTTTGGTAATATTCGTCCTGTCCTCTCTCATATGTATTCTTAAAATGTACATTTTAAATGTGTGGAAGATCATGGGATATCATGGGATATCAGGAGCTATGTTCTTCACTATTTAATATCCAGCTTCCTGTAATCAGAGAAATTATAAATTAGCTTTAATTAGCTTTGCACCCTAATCGCACCTTAGGGTGCAATTAGTTAATTGCATCCTAAGGATGTTGATAAACATAAACTCACCGACTGTTTCGCCTAATACTTACTCTTGGTCTGCCTCAGCCTAGGGTTGCCAACCATTTCAACTCCTATTCCCATTCCCACACTGACCTTTCTGTGCTGGGCCTCCTTCAATCCCAGAGTGAGGCCACACACAAATTGGAGGAACAGCACCTCATATTTTGCTTGGGCATCTTACAATCCCGTGATATGAACACAGGATTATCTCATTTTAAGTAACTTCTACTTACCACTCCCCCCCCCCCCCTCCCTTGCCCACTTCTTCCATCCTAGTCATTTTTTACCAGTTCAACAGTCTCCACATTGGTTTCCTCTTGAGATCGCACCTTCCCTCTCCAACAATGGGCCTACCACGCACTGCCCTGCTTGAGGTAATTTGTGGTTGGTCCTGATTTGTCCTGGACTTTTCTCACCTCCAGCTTTTCACCCCCCCCCCACCTCCCCCACCCTACTCTCAATCTGAAGACGTGTCCCAATCCAAAATGTCACCCATCCCTTTTCCCTAGAGATGCTGCCTGACCCAATGAGTTATTCCAGCACATTGTGTTTATCTTTGGTTTAAACTAGCATCTGCAGTTCCTTGTTTTTTCCCTTGATGAAAAGTGTATTCGTTTATTACTAACTGCACAGCCAGAAAATAACTCCTGATCTCATCTCATTCCTTCTTACTCATCTTCCACTTCTCTTCTTGACCCACAACACCCTGCAAACATTGAGAGGCCATAATTGCCAGGTTGTGCGGAGAGATCAGAAGAAACAGCCATGAAGTGGGGTCTCCTGAACATCCCGTGAAAAGATTGCTGAAGAATGCTGATTCTGTGCTCAGTAGCACCGTGGTGGCTATTTGGTTCTTATTATATATCCTTGTTGTTTACTTGTAATTGGTATATGTGTGAAACCAGATTTTACCCAGATAACCCTTGACTCATCCCATAACCAAAAGGGCACGTTGAGTTGTTGCATTTCAAAGGTGAAATGGCTGTACACAAGGGACTTGGTATTAATCAAATCCTATCTTCTGGTCATGGTTGCAAACAGGCAGTGCAGACAGAAGCCGTGGTTGCATTTTACAAGTAATCCTCAAGCAGCATGATCATGATCAATTACTTTTGTGTCATTGAGAAACTAGCTGGTGCCTGGAGAAATGCCAACCCTCCCCTGTCTGCTGCACTCTATCCAAGGAGAAGGAGATGAACTGAGCTCATTTCTTCTGCAAAGAGAACTCCAAAACCACTTGTACAATAAACTACAAATTGCCATGAGTGTCTCTGGCATCAGCCTAGAAATAAAAATGTAGTGCATTGATATTTTAATTTGCATTAGAAGACGGCTCTGACCTTAATGAGTGAAAACAACCCACCTCTTTATTTATGACACTCAATTAAACGGCAGAAAATGTGGACAATTAACTACTCCCAAAAAAAGCTGCAAGGCCTTGAGGATTATTTTAATTAGCAGAGTGTGGTGTCAATCCATCTGCTAAATGTCCAGTCCCTGAATACGCTTTACTCATGCTGTTGGTAAAGGTCAACAAAACAGCACCTTGCAAGGAATGAAGTTATGACCCGCGTTACATTCAATACTATTGGCGGTAAGACGAACACCTACACCATTGCATTGACCAATTTATCAAATAATGAGCAGAATAGATAAGGTCAATTCAGAGTCTTTTTCCCAGGTTATGGGATTCAAGAACGAGAGGGCACAGGTTTAAGGCGAGAGGGGAAAGGTTTAATAGGAAACTGAGGAGCAACTTTCTCACACAGAGGGTGGCGGGTATATGAAACGAGCTGCCAGTGGAAGTAATTGATGCAGGTATAATAACAACATTTGAAAGACACATGGACAGGTACATGGATAAGAATGGTTTAGAGAGATATGGGCCAGGCATGGACAATGGGACCATCTTGGATAAGGCATCTTGGTCAGCATTGTCAATGCTGTATGACTCTATGATTCTATTACTCAAAGTCGTTCAATGTGATGTGAATTGGAAGCACATTAGCACTGTTAGCATCAAGAAAAATCTGCATCACTCTAACTAATTTCATGGCCCTAGTGACAAATTGATTGAATTCTCAAACTGTTGCACTGAAGTTCAGACTTTCTGAACCTATAAATGAGTTAGCAAAAATTCATTCTATCTATTGAGCCCCAGGCTGATCAATCTACCCAAGCGTGCATACTTGACACAATATACCCTCTCCCACTCAGTCACATGTACTGTCTTATTCCACTGAGGGAACTATTTGAATTTCATCTTTTATTTCTATATTAATCTAGATGTCACCTTTATTTTGGACTTTTGCCTTCTTTCCTTTATTTATTCCTTCATTCCTGTGCTCTACCTTATCACAAACCTTTCCCTGATATGTTCCCTGGCTCTCAATTTTGAGAGCAACTTTGCTACTAAAAACCTTCCAAGTCTGATGAAAGGTCATCAACCTCAAGAGTCAAGTCAAGTCAAAAGAGTTTATTGTCATGTGTCCCACATAGGACAATGAAATTCTTGCTTGCTGCAGCAAAACAGAATATTTTAGGCATAAATACAGATCAGATCAGTGTGTCCATATACCATAGAATATATATATACACACATAAATAAACCAACATCTTAACCCATTTTCTCTGAGAACAGGGGTGTGGAAATAAAACCATGAACCATGGCTTTCCTCTGCCATTGATTGCATCTCATCTGTTATCTGCATCTGGTCATACTGTGTGACAACCTTCTAGATTCAACATCTAATTCTCTAACTTTAGATAACACTCATTATTTCAGTCTGTATCGAACTGACTATTTCTATCTGTTTATCTTATTCTGTTCATATAGTCTGGCCTGGTAGGCATGTCCCATAGCCTTCTATTTACACAAGCTTAATGTGCTTGTGACTGCTCTATAAAGGCCATATTACGAGCGCCGCGGTGCCGTCCAATGGAGGACCCGTGTCTTGTGGCCAAGGCTGGTGTGAGTGCTGGTGGTCGGTCGAGGACAGGCGGCGGGAGTCCCGGTGGTGAGCGCTGGAGAACAGGCCAGTGTGAGTGCCGTAGATTGGCAGAGGGCCGCCTGCGTGAGTGCCGCATGTCGGCCGAGGGCAACCCACGTGATTTATCGAGTAGGTTCGTGGATATAGAACCACTTTTGCCACCAATGTTCCGGTGTTCATCAGAGTTTTAGTGTTATTTCTTCCTCTCTAATTCTCACATCCCTATTTAGCTGGGTTGTTTCTGAAAAGAGTACATAACTCAGACCAGACCATTGTGCAACTTTCAAGAATCACATCCTTTCCTATACTAAATGTAATCAAAATGCCTATTGCACCAAAACATTACAAGATTCATGATTTATGATTTCAGTAATGCAAGGCCATTAGGCCAAGCAAACAGCTTGTATTCTGCCAGGTCTTATCTATGTGTTTTGGGTGCTGTACACAGATTATAACATACAGCAACCAGCTTCACTTCTTTGCATAATTTTCTGTGAACTGATTGCTCGTGTTATTTTCTGGCTGAGCTGTAGAGCACAGAAAAGCACAGAGGTGCCACTTGGAGTGCAGCATAATTAAACAGCAGAAAAAAAACACCAGCAGAGAGAAAAATAATTTCATAGAACAGAGCAAGTCAGACAGACCAGAAACCGACCAGAGGACATGGGTTCAAGGTAAAGGAGAGAAGATTTAATAGGAATCTGAGGGGTAACCTTTTCACACAAAGGGTGGTGGATGTATGGAACAAGCTGCCAGAGGAGGTAGTTGAGGCAGGGACTATCCAAACATTTAAGAAGCAGTTCGACAAGTACATGGTTAGGACAGGTTTGGAAGGATATGGATCAATGCTGGCAGGTGCGGCTAGTGTAGATGGGACTTGGTGGCCGGCGTGGACAAGTTGGGCCATAGGGCCTGTTTCTACACTGTATCACTCTTCGACTATGACTAAGGCAGGAAAGATAAAAGGAAGGTAGACAAAAATGCTGGAGAAACTCAGCGGGTGAGGCAGCATCTATGGAGAGAAGGAATAGGCGATTTTTCAGGTTGAGACCCTTCTTCAGACTGATGTCGGGGGGGGCAGGAAAAAGAAAGGAAGAGGCGGAGACAGTAGGCTTGTGGGAGAGCTGGGAAGGGGAGGGGAAGGAGGGAGAAAGCAAGGACTATCTGAAATTGGAGAAGTCAATGTTTATACCGCTGGGGTGTAAACTACCCAAGCAAAATATCAGGTGCTGTTCCTCCAATTTGCGCTGGGCATCACTCTGGCAATGGAGGAGGCCCAGGACAGAAAGGTCGGATTCAGAATGGGAGGAGGAGTTGAAGTGCTGAGCCACTGGAAGATCAGGTTGGTTAGTGCGAACTGAGCGGAGGTGTTGGGCAAAGCGATCGCCCAGCCTGCGCTTGGTCTCACCGATGTAGAGAAGTTGACACCTGGAACAGCGGATGCAGTAGATGTTGGAGGAGGTGTAGATGAACCTCTGCCTCACCTGGGAGGATTGCTTGGGTCCTTGGATGGAGTCGAGGGGGGAGGAAAAAGCGACGTGTAGAATTTCCTGCGGTTGCAAGGGAATGTACCCGATGAAGAGGTGGTTTGGGTGGGATGGGACGAATTGACCAAAATGCTACACTTGTTGCTTTACCTCCCCCCTTAACTCCATCTAAGGACCCAAGCAGTCTTCCCAGGAGAGGTAGAGGTTCACCTCTGCTCATTTTTCGATTTTTCCAGCATCTGCAGTTCTTTCTTAAACAAAGATAAAAGGAAAATCAGAATATTGTTAGAAGAAGAGAGTGGTCTAAAGGAATGAAAATACTGAAGATATCCAAAGGTGCTTCGTACAGAGCCCTCCATAATGTTTTGGGACAAAGACCCATCTTTTATTTATTTGCCTCTGTACTCCATAATTTGAGATTTGTAATAGAAAAAAAATCACACGTAGTTAAAGTGCACATTGTCAGATTTTAATTAAGGACATTTTTATACATTTTGGTTTCACCATGTAGAAATTACAGTGCATTCAGAAAGTATTCAGACATCTTCACTTTTTCAACATTTTGTTACATTACAGCCTTATTTTAAAATGGTTTAAATTCTTTTTTTTTATCATCAATCTACACACAACACCCCAGAATGAAGAAGCGAAAACAGGTGTTTAGAAATTTTTGGAAAGTAATTAAAAAGAAACAACTGAAATATCACATTGACGTACTGTAAGTATTCAGACCCTTTGCTATGATACTCAAAATTGAGCTTAGGTTCATCCTGTTTCCATTGATTATCCTTGAGATGTTTCTACAACTTGATTGGAGTCCACCAGAGGTAAATTAAATTGATTGTACATGATTTGGAAAGGCACACACCTGTCTATATAAGGTCGCACAGTTGACGGTGCATGTCAGAGCAAAAACCGAGCCATGAAGACAAAGGAATTGTCATAGACCCCCAAGACAGGATTGTATCGAGACACAGATCTGGGGATGGGTATAAAACAATTTCTCCAGCATTGCAGGTGCTGAAGAGCACAGTGGCCTCTGTCATTCTTAAATGGAAGAACTTTGGAACCACCAGAACTCTTCATAGTGCTGGCCACCCGGCCAAACTTAGCAATTGGGAGAGAAGGGCCTTGGTCAGGGAGGTGACCAAGAACCCAATGGTCACTCTGACAGAGCTCCAGAGTTTCTCTGTGCAGATGGGCGAACATTCTAGAAGGACAACTAGATCTGCAACACTCCACCATTCAGGCCTTTATGGTAGAGTGGTGAGATGGAAGCCCCTCCTCAGTAAAAGGCACATGGCAGCCAACTTGGAATTTGCCAAAAGGCATGAGAAACAAGATTCTCTGGTCTGATGAAACCAAGATTGAACTCTTTGGCCTGAATGCCAAGCGTCACATCTGGAAGAAACTAGGCAGTTTCAGTTTTCCCGTCAGCATAAAAAGGCATGCTCAATTGGGTTCAGATCGGGTGATTGACTTGGCCACTCAAGAATTGACAATTTTTTAGCTTTGAAAAATTCCTTAGTTGCTTTAGCAATATGTTTGGGATCATTGTCTTGCTGTGGAATGAACCGCCGGCCAATGAGTTTTGAGGCATTTGTTTGAACTTGAGCAGATAGAATGTGTCTATACACTTCAGAATTCATCATGCTACTACCATAAGCAGTTGTATCATCAATGAAGATGTGAGCCAGTTCCTTCAGTAACCATACATGCCCAGGCCATAACACCCCCACTGCTGTGTTTTACAGATGAGGTGGTTTGCTTTGGATCTTGGGCAGTTCCTTCTCTCCTCCATACTTTGCTCTTGCCATCACTCAGATATAAATTAATCTTCATCTAATCTGTCCACAAGACCTTTTCCTGGCCATCCTATTTTTGCGGCTAACTAGTGGTTTGCATCTTGCAGTGTAGCCTTTGTATTTCTGTTCATGCAGTTTTCTGTGGACAGTGGTCATTGACAAATCCACACCTGACTCCTGAAGAGTGTTTCTGATCTGTCGGACAGTTTGGGGATTTTTCTTTATTATAGAGGGAATTCTTTTGTCATCAGCTGTGGAGTCCCTTTGCGATTAGTAAGCTCACCAGTGCTCTTTCTTCTTAATAATGTTCCAAACAGTTGATTTTGGTAAGCCTAATGTTTGGCTGATGTCTCTAACAGTTTTACTCTTGTTTCTCAGTCTCATAATTGTTTCTTTGAGTTTCATTGGAACAACTTTGGTCCTCATGTTGATAAACAGCAATAAACGTTTCCAAATGTGATGGAAAGTCTGGAGGAAAGACTAGGTGCTGAGAGCTCTCTTATACCTGCATTAAAGAGGCAATTAAACACACCTGAGCAATTACAAACACCTGTGAAGCCATGTGTCCCAAACATTATGGTGCCCTGAAATGGGGGGACTATGTATAAACACAGCTGTAATTTCTACATGGCGAAACCAAAATGTATAGAAATGGCCTTTATTAAAATCTAACAATGTGCACTTTAACCACATGTGATCTTTTTCTATTACAAATCTCAAATTGTGGAGTACAGAGGCAAATAAATAAATGATGGGTTTTGGTCACAAACATTATGGAGGGCATTGTATGTGGCCAAATGAATATTATTGAAATGTAGTCACATTTATTTGAAATACAATTGAAAGTACACCTCAGCAAACACATGAAAGGACAATGCATAGGAATGCTGGAATAATGCAACTATTCAAATAGCTTCTGTGGAAATCCAGTAGACATTTTGGGTCTGGAACACTTCCTCAGAACCTGGGGAAGAGCTACATCTTTAATCTGTAAAAAGTTGTTAAGCATAAGAACAATTTCTGCCAATCAAATGTGTGTACTGATAAAGGACTTGGTGGGCTTTTGTTCAAGAAAAAATTGTGGGGCTCTCGGGTTTTTCTGATGTGGGATGGAGGTGTAAAGGGAATGAACACCCATGGTGAAGACGCCATTATGGATAAATGAATTGACATATGGTGACGTTTAGGTTAGTTCACCAGACTACAAAGGCACCACCCTTATCTCCAAGTTTTAATAACAAAATTAATGAGCAGAGTGCTGCATGTTCAGAAGGATCCCAACCCGAAACGTCATCTATCCATGTTCTCCAGAGATGCTGCCTGGCCCATTGGGTTACTCCAGCAGATTGTGTCCTTTAGTGCATTAACCAGCATCTGGAGTTCCTTGTTTCTCCAAGTTCATAAGGAGGTAAATGTGTAGGAAGGAACTGCAGATGCTGATTTACACCAAAGATAGTCCCTTCTTCAGTGGAAGGGTTTTGACCCAAAACATCACCCATTCCTTCTCGCCAGAGATGCTGCTTGTCCCGTTGAGTTACTCCAGCAATTTATGTCTATCTTCATAAAGAGATAGGTTGGTGTGGATGAGGTGAGCAGAACAATCAAACCAATCACTATCAGTCACAATATTTACATAATAATGACATAAAATGCCTGGATGTAGTTGAGTGGGGGGGGGGGGGGGGGGGGGGGGGGGGGGGGGGGGTATGGTTGGCAAAGTGGAATTCAGGTGGATTGGATATACTAAAGACCACAGAAAGCATCATTAATCTGTTGCAAGGATTCCTAGCCAAAAAAAAATAGCCACCGAATCACAGGCAGTGAAAGGTTTCAACATCATAATGACTAATGTGTGTTTTATTACATCCAAAGCATCCAGCCTCAACAAGAATTAATTGGCCATACAGTTTCATTTTTTAATTCTAATTTTGACTGTGGGCATCACTTGAGAAGGCAACATTTATTTCCCATTGCTTTGCAGCCCTTGAGAGGGTGGTGGTGGGTCACTTTCATGAACCGTTGCAGTCCTTTGGCATAACTACCTCCTCAGCGCTGTTGGAGCTTTAGGTTTCAGACCCATTGATAATGAAGAAATGGTGATATAATTTCATGACCGGATGCCCTGTGACTGGAAAGGGAAGCTGCAGGTGATGGTGTTCCCATGCATCTGCAGACCTCAGTGTTGTCAAGGGTATTCATGACAACAATTGCAGTGAACCTTGTAGCAGTGATGCACCAATAATGGGAAGACTTAATGTTGAGGCAGGTGGATGGTGTGCTAATGAGGCAGACTGCTTTGTCTTCAGTGGTGTCTTGAGTATTGTTGGAGCTGCACTCACCCAGCAACATGGAGAGTATTCCATAGCACTCCTGACCAAAAAGGTTTGATCTGAACCATTGGCTGCGGATGGCTATGATCTCCTCATGTTTGGTAGTTTAGCTGTTTAGCACACTTATAGTCATCACCAAGTTGACCCTTCATGTTAAGGATGCCTGGTGCTGATTCCAGCATGTCCTTCTGCACTACTCACTGAAGTGCAAAATTATTCCCTGACTTGATTATAGGGGCTGAATAAGTAATATGACATTATGGATTGTGGTAGTGCACATTTTTGCTGCTGCTGATGATCCAATAGTGCCTCCGGCATGTTTAACTTTAATTTGCTAGATTAGTTCTGAGTCTGTCCCATTTAGCATGACTGCCATGCCGCACAACATCCCTTCTCATTTTAACTCAGTGATAAACCAGTTGCCTCACTCTCCAGGGACTAGGATGAAATTCTGACATTAGGTGCCATCGTCCCATGGAGTGAGTTCCAATCAGGAACTCCAGTTTCCTCCCGACTCTCAAAGACATGCAGCAAGGGTAATTAGTATTTTAACGGGCCTGTCCCACTTTCACGACTTAATTCAAAACCTCTGCCAAGTTTAAAGGACCTAAAAAAAACCTCAAGATCGTGGTAATCTACGAACTCCTACGACCTTCCAAGACTATGTTCATGAACTCCTACGAACCCCTATGAGTAGGTCTACGAATTCCCACGACCATTTCGATGCCCTCCTTACGAGTAAAAAGTTGCAATTTTACTTCGGAGTCACGTCAGTGACTACGTGAAGACCCCGCCAGCACGCGTGCGCGCCATTGCGTCTCACGCAGTGCAACAGCGACGGGCGGGGGTGGAGCGCTCCCGCGGGAAAAATTCAAACGGACCTACACAGGTAAGGAAAAACTGAAGTTGTGTTCTTCCCATTGCTGTGCTTTATGTTACAGCACGTTGGACAAGGGGAAGAAAAAACGGACCTGGACCGCAGGCTGCCGCGGGGAACCAGGCAGTTCCCGGCAGCCGACAGCCACGAGCTACCAGCGGCTCCAGGACCGCAGGCTGCGGGGAACCAGGTAGGTCCCGGCAGCCGACACCAGAGACATCCAGTGGCTCCAGGACCGCAGGCTGCCGCGGGGAACAAGGCAGTTCCCGGCAGCCGACAACTCTTAACGTCCAGCGGCTCCAGGACCGCAGGCTGCCGCGGGGAGCCAGGTAGGTCCCGGCAGCCAACACCACTAACGTCCAGCGGCTCCAGGACCGCAGGCTGCCGCGGGGAGCCAGGTAGGTCCCGGCAGCCAACACCACTAACGTCCAGCGGCTTCAGGACCGCAGGCTGCGGGGAACCAGATAGGCCCCGACAGCCGACACACGGACGCCCAGCGGTTCCAGGACCGCAGGCTGCGGGGAACTAGGAAGGTTCCGGCAGCCGACAGCCGGGTACGATCGGCGCAGGTTGAGCCCAGCACCGCGAGCTGTATACTTGGAAACAACACAGCAGGCTGCAGGTAGGCAGGAGTCGGTACGGCCGAAAGACTGAGGGAGTCCGGCCAGAAGGACGCACTGCCTAAGGGCAGTGAAAGTGACCGTTGGCGTGGTTACTAAGGTCCACTTACCGACCAAGCTGAATCCAGCGCCATGAGTCGTACCAACTGAAAGCAGCGCAGCAGGCTGGAGGCAAAGCCCAGCAGGGTTCAGCCCGGCCGATCATACTCATCTGAGTCTGGCCGAAGAGGCGCGCTGCCCGAGTGCAGCAGAGGTCCGCCCGTGACTTGCTCCAGGATATGGAGCAAGCTCACTATGGGAGTCTTCGCACTCCCACAACTGCACCTTATCGAGGGCTGTAAAACAATGCATCTCCCTCGATAGAGGAATGCATTGTGGACCAGGGCTGGGCTGGTCCGGAAGAAGGGGACGTGGCTGAAGAAAACGGCAGTGTGCAGGGGATGCAGAATCCTAAGGAGCTACTGGGAGTGATCACCAAAATTACGGATCAACGAAAAGTACCATTACAGATCAGGCTGGCGGCCAGCATCGACTACCTGTACTTCCATCTTCTGCAGGAACAGGCAACAAAATTACGCGGAAGTATAGGCCTCCTGTGAACTTTACTTCGTTTTAAAAATGCCTGCAGCAAACAATGCGATCTGGGGGTACAGTGGGACTGGCACAAAAACCCAGGAGGTCAAACTACAGAAGAGTTCAAAACTTTTGACAGCGGGAATATCATTGGTTGCTCGCCCAGACGATGGTACAGAGAAAAGCTCGACAATGAGGTTAAAGCCGTCGGGCTCATAACAGTGTCATCAGCAACGACAGCACCCCTATGCATCCACCAGCAGGTATCAACACCAGGACGCTGGTGAAAGCATGAGGGCCGCGCAGCACCATGAAGGTCCTTTTAGGCCAAGGCCCAGAGCGACCCTCATGGAAAACGTGCCAACCCCGCACTCCGGCGCCTCTTCCGCAGAAGAGGCAGAAATTGAAGAAAGGGACGTACCACCGGCAACCAGGTAAGTAGGTGGATCTGGTTCCTTCCAGAACACAAAGGTGTACGACCTGTACTAACAGGGGGGAATATTACACTTGTTTTGGGAGTCATGGATGGATCATTGTCGATACCTAAAATTTAACTGGATGGGGCAACAATGGCAGAGCATAGCGTTGCCTAATGTTCTAACTTCAGCCCCAAGACTTTTCACCAAGATATTAAAACGGGCCTTGGCAATATTAGAAACAAAAACATATTGTCATGGCATATCTTGATGATATATCATTTGTGGGGGGAAAACCCTGGATCTAGCTAAATCAGGAGTTTTAGCTACTAAACATGGGGTGAAACTCTGGGGTCATCTCCATCCAGATAAATCTAAGTCGACGGCATCCACAACTGGACTTTCTGGGATTTACAATTAACGTTATCCATATGTCTGTAACATTGCCAAAGAGTAAAGCAGGCTTGGATAAACCTACAAAATAATTAATTACTAAAAACACTGGTGTTGGGTGCGTTTTATGGGCTAAAAGCCTACTGCTAACAATGCACCATCTGCATGTCTGCCTACGAATTGATAATATCACAGTGGTGGCATATATTAATCATATGGGAGAAAAGATCAATACCAAGTGTCAATCTGGCCAATATATTTGGCTATGGTGTGTTAACATACATATTTGGCTATCAGCAAACTTACCTACCAGGTAAGCTCAATACTGAGCAACACACCAGGTCATGAAAATTCAATGACAGCATCGAATGGCTGTTGGACCACAAAAAAGTTGCTGATATTACCAAAAGAGGGACACCAGATATCGATCCATTTGCATCTAGACCCAATCACCAGTTACCAACATATGCCGCTTGTGAACCACACTTGGGGCAGCAGCAATGGACGTTACTCACTTAATGCGGAATAATTGTTTATATTGTTTTTCCCTCCTGCCTCATCAGTCGGATCCTAAGCAAAAACACATATGGACTCAACATCAAGTGTCTTGAAAGTACCTGATTGGCCTTCACAGCCATGGATCCCTGTGGTCTCGGACATAGTCTCTGAACCATAGTCCACCATGCTAGATCCGGGCTGGCGGACAGGACCATGAGCTTGATCACGGCAGCCTATGAAGAACCAACAAGGACTGGTGTAGCGTATAATACTGCTACAACCACCAACGTCCTGGGAATTCTATCCAGCCTTCATGTAGATGAAGGACTGAGCTGCAGTACTATAATTATGCAGGAGTGCCCCGTCAGCTTGCTGGTGGCAGGCGCCACGACAACTCTCCATGGGATCTCACCCTCTAGTTGTCAAACTTATGAGGATTATTTTCAACACCAACCCTCCTAGTGGGAAGTACTCCCAGATCTGGGACGTCAGTGTTGTACTAACAATGCTAGGGGCACCAGCAATGTCCCTGTCCCTGGGGGGGGAAACTGACATTTAAAAACAGTATGCTGATAGTACTGGTCTCAGCTCTAGGGGTCCAGTTTCTACTTAAACTGAGACTGGGATATATGATGGCATCTCCAGAAAAGATAGCTTTGCATATTAAAGCTTGTTAAACAAGATAGACCATGATCATCAGGACAAAATTTGGAATTCCAGATATACCCAACTGACACCCGACTATGTGTAATGACACACCTTCTATTATCTTAAAGCTACTAAAACTTAAGAGGAAGTAAATTAGCACTATGGGCAGCCATAAACAGCCTAATGGCTGGGTATCAGCACTAACCATCGCTAGATGGCTCAGACAGGCTTGGGAGCTGCTGGGGTGGATACTGACATCTTAAGTTTCTATCCACAAGGGCAACAGCAACGCCGGCAGCTAGAGACAAGGGAGTGCCTATGGACCATATCCTGGCTACAGCAGGATGGTCAAGAGAAAGACCTTCCAATTCTTTATAATAAGCCAATAACCAAACTTGCGGTATTGCAGAATCAAGTTTGAATTCTGCAATATATTTAGCCCTAGGGAGGATTATTTTGTTAAAATAAATTGTTATTGCCTGAATTGGATGCATGTCTGAATACAATAACATACTTCCTCCCTTGAATGACTTCGGCAGTGAGTGAAGCATGGACTGTTCCACGGCTTGAAATCACAGAGCTTTAAAATCTTCACGTCGTCACTCACGTGACTCCGAAGTAAAATAGTAAGATTAAACGAGAACTTACCAGTTTGAAGTTTGATCTTTATTTTATGAGGAGTTACGATGAGGGATTACGTGCCCTCCGCTTCCGCCCTCAATTATAAAGGTCAACTGGTATCTTAGTTCTCCTTGTCTTTACTATGTTTACTTCAATTACTATTTCTGTGATTCCACACCGCTGCTTTGAAGAATGTCACGCACACGTGCTGGCGGGGTCTTCACGTAATCCTTCATCGTAACTCCTCATAAAATAAAGATCAAACTTCAAACTGGTAAGTTCTTGTTTAATCTTACTATTTCTTTCATCCCGACCATTTTATTACTCGTGGACATTTTTTATCGGGCTGGAAAAAACACCCCGACTTACTTGATGCCACGAGTACCTACGGCTAGCATATCAAGCCACTACGATATATCTACAAACTCCTATGACCTCCTACGGACTCGTTACGAACATTCTGCGAGTTTGAATCAAGGGGAAAACTCGGGAGAATTCGTGAATTACCTTGTGAAAGTGGGATAGGCCCTTAACTTATTCTTTAGTGCAGCTGGCAAAACAATCATATGGAAATTAATGGATGTGACAAAGAGAATAAGCTGCAGCAATGAAGGGAAAGATGGAGAGGAGAAGGGGACTGGTGTGATTGAATGGATGCAATTTATTAAATGGCCTTCTTCTGGGTCATTATAAATAAATAACATGATGGAGTGTAATCTTAGTGTGACATTGTGTTTCTCACTCCACAAAGACTGTGCGGTTCACTCTTACCAATTCTTCCGTAGATAGTCAAATAATTTGTGTAATTTGGTAAGGATGAAGTAGGTTTGTCCCTCACATGTATTTTCTTAAAGCTGCAGCTATCTTCTTCAGGTCTAGGGGAACTCAATCATATCAACCCGTTCTTTAGGGAAGGGCATTGAAGTCCTGACATGGAGTAAATTCTGCTTCCTTGCAATCATCATTCCTGTACCCGAAGTTGTTTAGTATGGAGGAACTCATGACGTGATTTAATGGGTTTGGTGTCATTGTAGAGTAGTCCCAGTGCTATTTCTTCCTCACTAGTAAACCAATGAGTGGCCTTCTCTCCCGTGGATTTGTTTTGCCGTTGGGATAGCATGTACGCAGTGTTTATGAGGGAGGAGTATATACCTTGTCCGTAAGCTTTTATCCTGCACATGAGTGTATCAGGATGCATCACTTTCAAGTTTGGTTCACAATCTTGAAGGCAAAGCAAGTCCCAGCATTGAAGTGCTTTGGGAACCATAGTGTAAAAGTCCCATCGCATAGTGTCTATTTTTTTTGTATAGAATTTTGTATTATGTACTTTGGCATAGCTACCTCCTCAGTGCTGTCTAAGCTTTACATTTCAAACCCAGTGATAATGAAGGAATCCAGTGATGTAAAATCATAGCAAAACATCCACCTATACTTATGTACCACAAAATGTGAAATTGAATTGTGAGCCTCAAAACGTACCTGCACACAAATGCTGCTAGCATTAGCAATGATGTTTGTCAGTGTGCATTGTGCATCTGATATCACAGAGGTAAAAATAGATTGTGAATAAGGTATTTGCAATCTTCCAAGTACTAATTAAAAATAGGCTAAAGGGCTCATCTGTATTTAAGCCTTTTTCTGGTCCACTATTGAAGCCAGCCATGGAACCTCCTCACTGAGGAACCAAATATCTCCATTATTATCCTTCTTTGCCATTGGGGTAAGTGCGAAGCCCAGCCACCAACAATATTCCCCTGTTACTATATGATGCCCAAATACTTAGCAGATATACAGTGTGCCTACTTCTCTCGCTGATCTCTGATCTATCATTCCTGGCTGAAGCAACCTCTAAAGCCCAACTACTTGATATTGTTTGTCCAATTTATATGATTTTAAGAGCCCCTAGCATGACAAAAGCTTCAGTAGCTAACTATATGCTTCTCACGTAACTGTTGAAATTACCCACATTGAAATGTGTCACTTACATGCACGACTCCTTGCAAGTCATGCTCAAATGAAAATTGCTCTCCCGTGCTACACAGAAAACTAGAACAGGTCCCCTGTGCAGCACATTAAGCATGCATTTCCAAGTGAAATAAAATTCATAGTTCTTATATTACCTGTTGGTCCCATGCAAGCTGCAGTTGGCACACGTCTCAAGCTGCTTATAGGCTTTATCCCAAGACATTATATTCAAAATGAAATTGATCTAATTTGCATTTGAATAAATTAATACAAACTCCAAACAGTTTCTCTTATGAATCTGTTTCACTCATCAACCACTCGCTAAATGAACAATTGGTGGCAAGTTTAATCTAGGCCGCCCATCAGGAAATTAATGGGTGCGGACACTACTCTCATTTCACTCCCTGACTAATTTCGCTCCTATTTAAAGTCAAGAGTGATTTATTTTTGATGGAGTTTAAAACTGGAATTCACAGTAATCATGAGAGAATCTCATGCAACCATTTGGATAACAATTTTCCCTCTGCCAAGTTCAAGCAATGTCCTCCGGAATTCCCCTGCTCAATAAGGTGAAACAACTTGCCACAGGTTACAATATTTGGTCTTTTCAGAATGCCCAAAACAAAACATCCTCTCACCTCTCAACCTTCTCTTTTCCAGTGAGAACACACTCAATTTATAATTGCTCTATTTATTAGAATCACTGCCTCCCCTCAATCATTTTATATTCTTCTTGTACCTTTTGAAAGAATGCATTTGTGTTCATATTTTTTTTAAATATATATATTATAAGCAAACCACTGCCAAGACTAAAATTAAATGGGCCAAAGGTAAACTGCTGTAGGAACTCCGCAGGTCAGGCAACAACTGTGGAGAGAAATGGACAGACGGTGTTTTAGGTCGGGACCCTTCTGCAGACTGCTGAGTTCCTCAAGCAGTTTGCTTTTTGCACGAGGTTCCAGAATCTGCAGTCTCTTGTATCTCTAAAATTAAATGTGTGCACAAAAGGAACAGGCAACGGGAAGGAAAGAGAGCTTGAATTGTGATAAGAAATCATGGCAATTTAACAGAATGATTTATATTTCCAGTCACAGAATAAACAGTTCAAATGTTTTTATAATTTGGAATTGACACTCTTTATGGCAGCGTAGACATATAAAATGATGCCTGAAATGTGAAGTAAATGTAACCTTCTTAAATTCCAGCTAATGCATCAACATTTCATCAGCATCATTGATTAGTTCACATTTCAAGAATTGTCTATAAGATTTGACAAAAAACAAAATTTTTGGAACATTTTCAAATTGGTACTTTTACTTAAATTATTGAACTGTGAGGAGAGGCTAATCAACCTAAATTTGCTCTTATTTATGTAAAACTACTGAGCGCTAACTACTTTAGGTTCATAAAGGAAAAGATGGGATGGATAAAGATTTGATTTTTTTAATTGAATCATCGGGCTGGTAAGGGAATTATTCCTTAAAAGGAAGTCAAACTTCAGTTAATGAACAATAAATATTTCACTCTCAGTTTGTGGAATAAACTGCCACCTTGTGCAACAATTGTGGACTTGGCTGAACACAAATAAAATGAAGAGATCTTAGTTAAATAGTTTAATGCTACGGGAGGAAGAAGGAAAATTGACCAAAGACATATATTTAAAATGTCAAATCTAGTTTATTAATTGAATAGCACTTTCTTAGCTTGAGCAGTTTAAGTTCATAATAAACCTTCCTCTGTCACTGCCTCAGCCTTTTCAACTAATATTAAGCATTACATTTTATTTAGGTAATTGATACAGTTATAATTTGTATAAAATACTCAAGCATACAATATTTAGTTTCTCAGGAAAGCACTATCTTCCAATCAGTTAATGAAATTACATCCATAGTCTGCCATTATAATCTTGTAAAACTACTTCGTCCTGACATTTGATATCAAGCCATATGGCGATGCAAAGCAGTATTAATGACGTCAATAAGAAAACACATTTGTAGTTAAATGAAGATAAACTGACAAGCAGGACAGAATACCAAGGGGAAAATATTGAAGATCATAGAGCACAGATCAAATATTCAATGGTAGTATGTTCAAGGATGATACTGGACTTTCCAATTATAGTTATCCAAGTAATGTACAGAATTGAAATAAAGATGTACAAAATGTTGAACAGGCCTAGGACATGGACCTAAGGATCTCCTGCAGTGATATCCTGTCACTGGGACAATTTCAAGAACAGACATGTTCCTTTGGGTAAGGTGTAACTCTAATCACCAGAGTGTTTACCCCCTGATGACCATTTGCAATAAGTTCACCAAAAACCTTTGATGGCGCACTCAATCAAATGCTCCCTTGATGTCAAGGGCAACTCATTAATGGAATTCAGCTCTTTGTTTCACCAAGGGCTTGATGATCTCTTGAACCAAGAAGTCTTGGCAAAATGTAGATTGGACACAACTCGTTCAAGTTCAAGTGAGTTTATTGCCATGTGTCCCTGATAGGACAATGAAATTCTTGCTTTGCTTCAGCACACAGAACATAGTAGGCATTTACTACAAAACAGATCAATGTGTCCATATATTATAATATAAATATATACACACATGAATAAATGATAAAGTGCAAATAACAGATAATTGGTTATTAATAATCAAAGTTTTGTCCGAGCCAGGTTTAATAGCCTGATGGCTGTGGGGAAGTAGCCATTCCTGAACCTGGTTGATGCAGTCTTCAGGCTCTTGTACCTTCTACCTGAAGGTAGCAGGGAGATGAGTGTGTGGCCAGGATGTTGTGGGTCTTTGATGATACTGCCAGCCTTTTTGAGGCAGCGACTGCGATAAATCCCCTCGATGGAAGGAAGGTCAGAGCCGATGATGGACTGGGCAGTGTTTACTACTTTTTGTAGTCTTTTCCTTTCCAGGGCGCTCAAGTTAACGAACCAAGCCACGATGCAACTGGTCAGCATGCTCTCTACTGTGCACCTGTAGAAGTTAGAGATACTAGGGTTGCCAACAGTCCCATATTAGCCGGGACATCCCGTATAGTGGGCTAAATTGGTTTGTCCCATATGGGACAGCCCTTGTCCCGTATTTAACTGCTACTACTCGGGTCGAGGGGATTGTCTGGTCGGAGCGCCGCAACCGGCCCTGCCTCACCCATCCCGACATAGTGCAGCCCATGGAGTGCAGCTGCAGCACCTCACCCATGGCCCTGTTGGTCAGCAGCCCAGTCAGCTGTCCGACCTTCGGATCTTCACTTACTGCCGACATCACCACCCCTCCTTCTCACGGCCGATCATTGGTTCATGAGTTGGATGGGGTGCCGGACTTTGCACGCGATGTCGCTGGGCTTTGTGTGCAGTCCAGCACCCGGGCCAACCCCTCATTCACCCAGCCATGGCCAAGTCGGTCAACGAATTGCCGTTGGGAATTTGTCCCTTATTTTTACCTTTTGTCCCTTATTTGGGAATGAGAAAGTTGGCAACCCTAGACACAACTGAGGAAGCTATATCCTTATTATCTTCATCAGATCCATACCAGTTCCTTACAGAGCAATCCCGACAGTCCCATCCTCTCCCACCTTATTTCATTGCAGCCCTTCTACTTTATTCTGTTACTTAAATTATTGAACTGTGAGGAGAGGCTAATCAACCAAAATCTGCTCTTATTTATATTAAATTACTGAGCGCTAACTACTTTAGGTTCATAAAGAAAAAGATGGGATGGATAAAGATTTGATTTTTTTAATTGAATCATCGGGCTGGTAAGGGAATCATTCCTTAAAAGAAAGTCAAACTTCAGTTAATAAACAAACTTATTTGGGAGTGAGAAAGTTGGCAACCCTAGACACAACTGAGGAAGCTGTATCCTTATTATCTTCATCAGATCCATACCAGTTCCTTACAGAGCAATCCCGACAGTCCCATCCTCTCCCACCTTATTTCATTGCAGCCCTTCTACTTTATTCTGTTACACACAACCCTCAAGCCCTTTTGAATATGTTTTGGCACTTACAATAGACAAACAATTTGCCAGCATATCTTTAGGGCGTGGGAAAAAAACTGGAGCAAGCAGCAGAAATCCATGCAGTCATGGTGAGAGGTACAAATTCCACACAGACAACACCCAACATCAGGTTCAAACCCAGCTCCTTGCAGCTGCAAGGTGACAGCTCCAACTAGTGCACTGCTGTGCCAAAATGTAGAAGCAAAGAACTGTGGATGCTGGTTTATACAAAAGATAAACACAAAATGCTGGAGTAACTCGGTGGGTCATGCAGCAACTCTGGGGAAAAAGGATAGGTGATGTTTCAGGTTGGGATCCTTCTCCAAAAGGGTCCCGACCAGAAATGTCACCTATCCTTTTTCTCCAGAGATGTTGCCTGACCCGCTGAATTACTCCAGGACTTTGTGCCAAGTTTCTATTGTGCCACCATTGCAAGTTATTTGTGGGTAAGCTTGATAGCATTGTCAATGATATCTGCCATCAATTTCCAGATGACTGAGCAGCCAAAAAGGTTTGTAAGTGGCTGAACTGTGTTTGTCCTTTTTTTTAAACAGGAAGGACAAAAGAGGGAATATCTATTTTGTCACAAAGATGCCAGTGCTGTAGTTGCACTGAAACAGCTGAGCTAGAGGCATGGCTAACGTACAGTGTTAAAATCAAAATTTATAAAATCTGCTTGAACATTTCTAAAAATAACATTTCTATTGATGTAATGCATTCATATTCCAAATTAAGGGTTTAGCATTGGTACAATGCGTGTGAATTGGGTACGAGACTGCAAACTAATTCCAAGGCAAAATAAATTAGACCCCCTCCTCTGGGAATTTTCACTCTATTTGATCCCATTATTGTGCTGGTCTGATTCAGAAGATTCTTACACTAACAGCAGCATTGACGCAAAATGAAATATCTACAATTGCACAATAAATGCACTCTATGGTTGACCTGTGTGGGTGGGGGGGGGGGGGGGGGAACCGTTCTTCAGTCACCCACGATGGAGAGGCAACTTTTCCGATGTCGCTTATCCGCCTCCCCTCTCACGCCCTAACAGCTTGGGTTGGAGCGGCCTTTCCTGGGCCGGGCCCGGAGCATCAGCAGCGGGCGCAGTGTGGACTTTTTCCATCGGGGACCGGGCGAACCCTTGCCGGGACACGCCAGAGAGGAGTGCTCCGATCGCTGGCCTGCGGACTACGACATCCTGAAGCCACGGTCAACGATTAGAAAGTGCCGATTTGGGACCTACAAGTGTGTTTGACCGTCCCGACATCAAAGTGTTGACCATCCCGACGAGAGGGCCTGTACATCGGGCCATCCGTAGCGGGGACTACGGAGGGTTTAAGGCACCCCGACCACGGGTGAACAAGGGAGGAGGACTGGCTGAACTTTGTGCCTTCCACCACAGTGAAGAATGCTGTGGTGGATGTTTGTGTTAAATATTATTGTGTATTGTGTTTTCTTTTTAAGTGTATCGCTGCTGGCAAATTCAATTCACTGCACCTTCGGGTGCATGTGAGAAATAAAATTGACGTTGACTTTGATTTTGAGCTTTATTTTGGGGAATTATGGCCTGAACATGGCTTGCTCACGCATTCCATGGGGTGAAACACATCCAAATCAACTATGTACCCAAATGAACTTGCCAAGTGGAACCATTAAGAATCCCTAGATCACCCCAATAAATCTAACAAATTATACCTCTGATTTGTTTCGTACTGAGTAGGGTTTTTTTTTAGCTGATCTATTTATCAAGAAATCTTCCTTTAAAAAGCAGCACTCTCAGGCAGTCCTCTGATAGAAAGAGACCAAGTTTTAGTCCGAGAACTTAATAAAGCACTTGTATGACCTAGTTACATTCCAGCTACTTGAGAGCATAATGGTTTCAGGTGCCTGTCTGTCTGCTAATTGTATCGATATCATTACATCTCAGTTCTTTTCAGAGAAAAAAACAAAGCATTAAAGTATTTGGTTGGATTCCTATCTTTTAAATAACTCTTTTAGAGCCCTTCTGTAATTATTCATTTATAAAGCAGAGTCCTTAGGTTTCAGTGGAGGTTAAATCTGTCTTACTCTATTTGGACCACTATGTGATCTCATCCCTCTGAGATATATTAGATCCTAACTGAGTTTGCTTGACTTTTAAACAAATTTGTAAGCCAGGTTAGATATTTCCAACAGACATCGTCACCAGGTCTTCTACCTCTAATCATTCTGCTCTACATGCCCGCTTCAAACCCTGCCAGTTTCAGCTTTGCTCAGGCATCATGTTGATCCCCGTGGCTCACCGTGGTCCTGCACCAGGTTTGCCAACTCTTTTTGATACATGTGATTGGTTCCCAAATAAATAAAAAATGCACTTCTATAATATCCCAATGAGTTTTACCAGGCATGTTCTGATCCCAAATATTGTTCATGAATTAATCAAGACTCCCACATAATTTGAGTTTGTTTTTGGACAAATTTACCAATTTTGTCACAGAGTTCAGTCTCAGCCTTTAAAACTCGCAGCTGACGGGCACGGCAAGTGGAAAAGGGATTTATTAAAGCTTACTTCTTCTTGCGAATGAAACAAAAATAAACCAAAGGAATAGTTAGATCTCAAGTCGGGTGTTGAGCAGCCTGGTTGTTGTCTCTACGTCAGTGTCTGCCAGGCCCTGAGCTCCATTTGGTGGGTGGTAGAGCGGGCACCCAGAGATGACATGGTTGGCTGTCTGTTGTTCTGCTCCGCTTTCACGGGCTGGGCTCTAGCGGAGCCCCCATCTACACATGCTGCCATTGAAACACCCAACACCAGTACGGAGTCTGAGCTTCACCCATGCTCCTCTGGGCTGGTCAGACCCTGAACAGCTTTTACCTGGTGAAGATATGTAAAGCTTAAAATGTGAATAACTCTTAAAATATAACAACAATTTAAACGTTAAAGATGCGATTTATTCAGTCCATTCTTTCTTGTTGCGTCTCTTATTCCATTCTGCAGCCGGGGGAGGGGGACAGCTTCAGGCGGGGGCCGATGGGGAGCATCCTGCAGCTGGGGACGGGACAGCTTCAGGCAGGGGCCGGTGGGGGGGCGGGAGCGTCCTGCAGCGGGGGAGAGGGGCGGCTGGCCAGTGGGGGGGGGGGGGGGGCGGGGTGAGCATCCTGCACTGCCTCCATCCCTCCTCAACCCTCCCCCCCCCCATCCACTCTTCGCGCCTCTCTGGCAGCGCAGCCATTCCCGGCAGGTATTACTGCGCAGGCTCAGCTGACGGGCACGGTAAGTGGAAAAGGGATTTATTACAGCTTAAAATGTGAATAACTCTTAAAATATAACAACAATTTAAATATGAGATTTATTCAGTCCATTCTTTCTTGTCGCGTGTTTTGTTGCGTTCTGCAGCTGGGGGAGAGGAACGGCTTCAGGCGGGGGCTGTCCGGGGCCGGTGGGAGGAGCGTCCTGCAGGTGGGGAGGGGAATGGCTTCAGGTGGGGGCTGTCGGGGGCCGGTGGGAGGATCGTCCTGCAGGTGGGGAGGGGGACGGCTTCAGGCGGGGACTGTCGGGGGCCAGTGGGGAGTGGGGGAGGAGTGATGCCATAGCCTACCGCTGCCGTGGCCTCCACTGCCATAGCCAACCGCAGCCTAACCCTGCCGTGGCCTACCCCTGTCGCTGCTTACCCCTGCTGCTGCCTATCGCTGTCGTGGCCTACCGCTGTCGTGGCCTATCGCTGTCGCTCCCCACCAGCCTCAGGCGGGGACTGGTGGGGTGCATCATGCAGCTGGGGACGGGACAGCTTCAGGCGGGGCTGGTGAGGGGGAGAACGTCCTGCAGCCGGAGGAGGGGAACGGCTTCAGGCGGGGGCTGTTGGAGACCGGTGGGGGAGGGGGTAGTGTCCAGCAGCCGGGGCAGGGGGACGGCTTCAGACAGGGGCTGTCGGGTGCTGGTGGGAGCGTCCTGCAACCGGGGGGGGCTCCAGACAGGGGCTGTTGGGGGCCAGTGTGGGGGGGGGGGGGGAAGAGAGCGTCCTGCAGCCTGGGGAGGGGAACGGCTTCAGGCGGGGGCTGTTGGAGACCGGTGGGGGTGTGGGGGAGCATCCTGCAGCTGGCGGAGGGGGACGGCCTCAGGCGGGGGCTGTCGAGGGCTGTGGGGGTGGGAGCATCATACAGCCGTGGGAGGGTGTAAGTACCTCACTCTCACACTGGTTAGGGTATAAGCATCTTTAATGTTCAGGTCATCATCACATAACCAGTACATCATACATTCAGTCTACTGCAGCTACTGAAGACAGTAGGTGCCTTCTTACACTATAATGCATGCATTAGGTGGGGTTATAATTACTGAGCATTCTGATTGGCTAACATGCAATAGCAAATCTACAGAGGGGGAACGGCTTCTGTGGTGGGAGGGGATGTGGGGGAAGGGGATATCATGGGGAGAGGGGCAGGAGCCAGCGAGTGGGACCAGAGGTCGAGTGGGATCAGAGGTCGAAGTCTCCGCCGGGGTCCGATTCTCCACTTTCCGCTTGACGACATCTCCCGCGCCGGGCCTGGCTGGGCCGTTTCCGGTCCCTCCGAAAATTGTGTCTGGTTATAAACCTCCGCCGGCCGTCCACAGCTCCAGTAAAGATGCGATGGCGGGGGTTGTGTGGGAGGGGGGAGAGCTTGGAGAAAAGACAGGGTTTGTGGGAGAGAGGGGCATATCACGGGGGAGGGGGGCAGGAGCCAGTGAGGGGGACCAGAGGGGAAGAGGCTGGAGGTGCGATGGGGTTTTAAAACTCAATGCGTTTTACGCACGCTTTGACAGGGAGAATACTGATGTGCCTTCCCGATCCCCCATTCGCTGTGATGGCATTTCAGTCTCAGTCACAGAGGCCGATGTCAGGAAATCCTTCAGAGGGGTGAACCCCCGAAAAGCACCTGGACCTGATGGTATACCCGGCCGTGTTCTAAAAACCTGTGCGGACCAACTGGCGGGAGTTTTTACGGACATTTTCAACCTCTCACTTCTGAGGTCTGAGGTCCCCACCTGCTTTAAAAGGGCATCAATTATACCGGTGCCCAAGAAGAGTAAGGTGACGTGCCTCAATGACTATCGACCAGTAGCACTAACGCCGGTGGTGATGAAGTGCTTTGAGAGGTTGATCATGGAGCAAATCAACTCCTACATCGACAAAAACCTGGACCCACTGCAGTTCGCATACCGCCACAACAGATCAACGGTGGATGCGATCTCGCTGGCCCTCCACTCCGCACTGGACCACTTGGACAACAAAAACTCATATGTCAGGCTGTTATTCATTGATTACAGCTCGGCATTTAACACAATCATCCCCTCCAAACTGGTTACCAAACTCGCAGAACTGGGTCTCTGCGCATCCCTCTGCAACTGGATCCTCGACTTCCTCGTCCACAGACCACAGTCTGTTCGTATTGGTGGAAATGTGTCAGCCTCAATAACAATCAGCACGGGAGCACCTCAAGGCTGCGTGCTCAGCCCCCTGCTGTACTCACTGTATACCCATGACTGCGTAGCGAACCACAGTGCGAACTCCATCATCAAGTTCGCTGATGACACCACTATTGTGGGGCATATCACTGATGGGGATGAGTCAGAGTACAGAAGAGAGATCGAGCAACTGTCCATATGGTGCCAGCGCAATAACCTGGCCCTCAACACCAGCAAAACCAAGGAACTGATTGTGGACTTTGGAAGGAGTAGGAGGGGGACCCACAGCCCCATTTATATCAATGGGTCGATGGTTGAAAGGGTCAAGAACTTCAAATTCCTGGGGGTGCACATCTCTGAAGATCTTTCCTGGTCCGAGAACACTAACGCAATTATCAAAAAAGCTCATCAGCGCCTCTACTTCCTGAGAAGATTACGGAGAGTCGGATTGTCCAGGAAGACTCTCTCTAACTTCTACAGGTGCACAGTCGAGAGCATGCTGACCGGTTGCATCGTGGCTTGGTTCGGAAATTTGAGCGCCCTGGAGAGGAAAAGACTACAAAAAGTCGTAAACACTGCCCAGTCCATCATCGGCTCTGACCTTCCTTCCATCGAGGGGATTTATCGCAGTCGCTGCCTCAAAAAGGCTGGCAGTATCATCAAAGACCCTCACCATCCTGGCCACACACTCATCTCCCTGCTACCTTCAGGTAGAAGGTACAGGAGCCTGAAGACTGCAACAACCAGGTTCAGGAATAGCTACTTCCCCTCAGCCGTCAGGCTATTAAACCTGGCTCGGACAAAACTCTGATTATTAGCAACCACTTTCTGTTATTTGCACTACCAGTTTATTTATTCATGTGTGTATATATTTATATCATGGTATATGGACACATTTATCTGTTTTGTAGTAAATGCCTACTATTTTCTGTGTGCTTAAGCAAAGCAAGAATTTCATTGTCCTATACAGGGACACATGACAATAAAACTCACTTGAACACTTGAACACTTGACTCACAGCGGGCGCTGGTCATTCTCCTCCGCCGGGATCAGATCTCCGCTTTCCGTTTGGCGACATCGACGACATCTCCGACTCTGCGCCGGGCTGGGCTGGGCCGGGCCGGGCTGCTTCCGGTCCCTCTGACATTGTGTCTGGTTGGAGACCTCCACCAGCCATCCTCAGCTCCAGTAAAGACGCCATGGAAACCTCTGCTGACCATCCAGAGCATCCATCAGCTCCAGTAAAGACGCGATGGTGCAGGAAGAGGCGGACCATCCTGCGGAGTGACAGGAAAAAAAAACAATCCACGCGGCTCCATCTGGCAGGAGAGGAGATCGATCTGCGTACACGCGATTTTTAAACCTTGCTAACCTTTACATTAGACCACCGATCGGAATGAAACTTGGTGCACTCGCAGCACAGGAAAACGGTGAGTAAGCTGGCGAAAAATCATAGCGCTATCGCGTACCATTTTTGCACAAATAGAAAGGCCGTGCAAACCGGAAGATAACAAGATCAGAGCTTTAGTTATGTGTAGATATTAGTTTATTTTTAAATTAATCTTATCACAAGGATTCTAATCCGAGGAGAGAATGGCATTCATGTATCAATCACAAATACAATACTTTCCTGGGAAGTGTTGAGTTTCTTGAGGGAGCTCTAGTAACTGAAATTATTCAGGCAAGTGGGGAAAATTTCATTGCACTCCTGACTTGTGCCTTCTAGATGGTGGAATGACTTTGGGTGTCAAAAGCCAAATCTGTCATCACAGAATCCCTACATTTGCAGTTACAGCATTTATGTTGCTGGTCCAGTTGAGTTTATGATTCATGATGACCTTCAGGATGTTGATGGTGGGGGGAATTCAGTGATTATATAGTAATTTAATATTAAGGGTAAGTGGGACAGCTCTCCCTGATTGGGATGGTAATTGTCTGGCACCTGTATGGTATGAATGGTGGTTGTCATTTATCAGCTCATGTCAGTGTTGTCTGTGTTTTGCCGCATGGACGTCAGGTTATCTGTAGGTTATTAATGCCAGAGTTATGGACACCACTACTTATGAAAAAGCTCCTATAATATTAGTAATTTAGAAGTCTGATAAACGTACTTATTTTGTTCCTACGAGCATCAGAACTAGTTTCCCCTCTCCCTTCACTTTTAGTAATTGTTCTTTCTTATCAGTGTTAAGTGCTTTTGCTGCCATTCATTATGATACTGAGTTAAGGTTTCCATATTGCGTGGTTTTTGTGTATTTTCATACAAAATCAACATATCATCTGGGGACGGCCTGTACTTCATCTTCTGAGATGTTACAATTAAATTGAACATTGTGTAATGATCAGCGTACATCTCAAATTCTGACCTAATGATGAAATGACTATCATTGATAAAACTGCTGAACAGACTTGGACATGGACCGAGGGAACTCCTGCAACTGGGATAATTGACCTTCTGCAATAACAGCCATCTTCCTTTGTGCACGGTCTGACTCCGATCACCATAGTGTTTTCTCCCTGATAACCATCAGCCTTAGGTTTACCAGAAATGCTTGATGACACACTCATTCAAATGCTGGTTTGATGTTAAAGGTAACTAATCACTGGAATTCAATTCTTTGTTCACACCAAGGCTTTGATGATATCTGGAACCAAATAGTCTTGGTAAAACTAAGATTGGACACAAGTGCGGAGGTTACTTCCTTATTATGTCACAGGAGGAGGCCATATGACCCATCAGATACATACTGTAATGTATGCAACGTTTGTATTCGTCATTGACATGTAAATGCGAGTGCCCTCTTGAGGCCAGGGGAAGAAGCTGCCAATTTTGCCTGTGCCTCGTCACTGATGACGAGTGACCTTCTAGATCAGGGTTCGGCAACCTACGGCCCACGGGCCAAATGCGGCCCTTAACCCAAATCATCTGGCCCACAGGTGTATTTGTTTTCCCGTAATCTTCCGGCCCGCAGACTTCCGTCATCTCCGGTACCTCCCGGGCCCGAGGCCGCGGCGCTCAGGCATGGTGACGCAAGGACGCAAGGAGGCCTGCGCTGCAGAGCCAGCGAGTGCCGCCGAGCGTGGCCGAATGCCGAGCTCTGGTTGTACCGCATTCTGCGCAAAGCCGCCAGCACGGCGGTGCACCTTCTGTGTCTGGGCTTCACTGTCAGGATCGAGTTGTCAATAGACCAGGGACGAGTGAGTATGAGTATTTGAGCCACTGCCTTCAGGACAGAGCCAAGGCAATGGTCCGTAGGTACGCCATGTTCGTGAGCGCCCGTAACTAGGGGCCAGAGGTGGCATCCTCGAAGGAGCGGGATTTATGTGAACACATGATTTGATGCCTGCCATCCGGGACGGGATCCATGTGTGCACGTGATAGATGTGGCCCGCCATCCGCTCACAGACATGCGATGTGGCCCCTATGCAGAACAAGATTCCTGACCCCTGTTCTAGATGCTTCTGTTTATAGTTGGAAATAAAGCGGACTCGCGGATCTCATCAGTTTCGGATAATCTATTGAATCCCTACATGTGTACGGTATAGAGCATACTGACTGGTTGCACCATTGCCTGGTTTGATCATTCGAAATGCCCAGGTGTGAAGGAGGCCATAGAAAGTGGTAGACATTGCCTGGTCCATGACTATTGTCACAACCATTGAGGGGATCCACAGAAAGCACTGCCTCATGAAATCATTTATTATCATCAAAGACTCACATCATACTAGCCGTGCTCTCATTTTGCTACTACCATCAGGAAGAAGGTGCAGGAGCCCAAAAACCGTGACTTCCAGGTTCAATAACAACTTTTCCCCAGCAATCATTAGACTCTTGAACCCTGCTTTACGCTAACCACAGATAGACACAAAAAGCTGGAGTAACTCAGCGGGACAGGCAGCATCTCTGGAGAGAAGGAATGGATGACATTTCGGGTCGAGACCCTTCTTCAGACCATAACGCTAACCACAATCCTATTCAGCAACTATGAGTTAGTAAGGACTTTGTTTTGGCTGGACTGTGGACAGGCTTTGCCCTATTTTGATTAATAGTGATTACTAGTTTATTACTTTTTTGGTATGACTATGGTAAACCAAATTTCACTGTATC
The DNA here is from genome assembly GCF_010909765.2 of Amblyraja radiata. Taxonomy (NCBI): domain Eukaryota; kingdom Metazoa; phylum Chordata; class Chondrichthyes; order Rajiformes; family Rajidae; genus Amblyraja; species Amblyraja radiata. Next base: position 23,080,526 of record NC_045961.1, read on the forward strand.
ACTATATATAATATTTTATGTTATGATTTAATTAAGCAGAGCAGACGGGGCGTCAGGTCTCAAACTAGTTTCATGGCATACCCAGGGATCTTCGGTTACGTGAGGGCACACATATACAACAATACGTCAAGGTCACCAAGAGCCTTCGAGGCGCTGAACTAGCAATGCTTGTTAGTTACAAAAAACTTTATAAAAAGGTATCCGTTCAGACCATCTCCAGGTGATAAAACGGGGTTTGATTTATGCAGGAGTAGATAACGAATGAACTTTCCAAACATTTTATAATAACCCATTGCCAGACTAGGGGTATTTGCCAACTCTATTTTAGGTTCTATTTATAGTTTCCCTCCGGATGAGAGGGGTTACTATTATTATTACTTGTTCATTAAACAGCATCAGCATGTTTTAAATCTATGTCATGTCTGTATGCATTATGAATGTTTCTCTCATCTGTCAATGAAGCAGTTGTGATTGTGTAGACTCGCTTCTCACGGCATGAAATCACAGAGCTTTGAAATCTTCACGGAATCACTCACGTGACTACGAAGTAAAATAGTAAGATTATACGAGAACTTACCAGTTTGAAGTTTGATCTTTATTTTATGAGGAGTTACGTTGGTGATTATGTGCCCTCCACTCCCAACCCTCTCTCACAAAGGTCATCTGGTAGTTCTAGGTTTCTGATCTTACTATGTTCAATTACTGTTACCTGTGATTTAACACCGCTGCTTTGAAGATTGACGCGCATGCGGACTGGCGAGGTCTTCTTCACATAATCACCAACGTAACTTCTCATAAAATAAAGATCAAACTTAAAACTGGTAAGTTCTCGTTTAATCTTATTATTATATGGGGAACTCTTGTACTTCAGCAATAGGTATGTCTCAACAAATATGACAAATGTCTTAATATCTCCAACAAATTCTGTTTGTGGTATATATCTCATTTGCTCTATTCTTGCAACATAGTTTAGTGTAGAATCTGCCAATGAGTCTATCTGTGTCGGGGGAAACTGCAATTGAAATGATGCCTTTGTATTATTTACTAAAGTACCCTTGTTGTTAATTTAAATTACCAACTATTTTCTAGCATCTTGGAGAAAGAAATACAGGAACAATTTTCAGATTCATTCATACTTACATTGCTCAAATTGCAAGCTCACACATTTCCTCAGTACTGTGTGGGGTTTTTTCACGATGATAAGTGTTCTTGGGGAATATGCCACTAATTGCCCTTTTCTCAAAATTGAAATGACCTGATACTCTTCGATCACACTGTGATGTATCTTTCACAACCCAGTACCTTGGTATGGAATGTTCTGTGCTTAAGTTTTCTACTTCATCCATTATCTTTATTTCAGGTTTCTAAATTATTTCATGTTAACACTTTAATCTTCTTATACATCAATAGTCATTATAATGATCAAATGTGCATTAGATATGAATGATTTTTCAATGTATTGAAGACACACTCTATATAAGCACATAGGATTTGATTTAGTTCTCTACATGATAGTTTCCAAAATTATTAAATACTCTTAAATAAAACTTTAATCTGAAAAAGGGTCCTGACCCGAGACATCACCTTATTCATGCTGTCCAGAGATGCTGTCTGAGTCACTGAGTTACTCCAGCACGTCATGTCTATTTCTGTAAACCACCATTTGCAGTTCCTTGTTTATACATTAAAGAAAGGTACTTTGGTCACATGCAAACTATTTTCCTCTCTTATGTTTAAATTGTTCTGATCAGGTTATGGACAATAGAGTACCTTTTATTGTCCCCTGTTGAAGGTTATTTCTATCCTGACAAACAAAAAGTATAATCTATAATTACTTCAAATAAAAGACTCTCGACAGTTTCATGCATTTGTCTTTGGTATTCCTCCGGAGATAATACAAATACAACTGCTGATAAATAAAGTGGAAAAGGATGCCAAAATATATGATTCTTCCGTGTAACTAAATTTAATCATTGCTTTTATTCGCAGTATTTACACAACTGTTATTGGTCTTAACACAGTCTGTGAGTTCAAAAATGAGCATGCTTGCAGTGGTAACATTCTCACATCTGAATCAACTCATGGGTTCAAACCCAACTTCAAAGACATAAGCTCTCTGAAGAAGGGTCTTGACCCGAAACGTCACCCATTCCTTCTCTCCAGAGATGCTGCTTGCCCCGCTGGGTTACTCCAGCTTTTTGTGTCTATCTTCAGCACAAAACCTAGATTGACATTTGAGTGCAGTCCTGAGGAGAAGCTGCCCTTTTGCAGATTTCATCATTGGTATGATAAATATTGCATCTTGTGACTGAGGCAACCCTGCACTGTTTTCAATATAGTTTCATGAACCGGCCTATCCTTAATATGATTTGCATAGTGAATTGGTATTAAAAAAATGGTATAAAATCATCAGTTCATTTTGAAATACTCAACAATTTGATGCCTTTTCCTTTATATTTTACTTCGGAGTCACGTGAGTGATTCCGTGAAGAAGCCCCACCAGGCCGCATGGGTATCATTATCGTCATCCGCATGGCGAGGCACCGGTCTGGCAGGCAACTCATTCCTGCCAGCGGTAAGTAAAAAACCTACAGGTAAGTTTTCATTACTTACCAGGTTGTGTTTTTCCTGCAGGAACCTCCTCTTACAGAGGTTCCTGTTGGCTATAGTAGCGTAGTCCAGGCGAGCCACGAGGAAACCGGCATTGGGCTGTGGGGTGAACTCCAAGTCCAGACCGCTATTGCGGGAGCCGGCAGACGTCGGGTGTGTTACTCCAGCCGCTGACAAGGCAGTCAGCGACTTCCAGACCGCGGATGTTTCCGTGGAGGGGTAAGTCCCAACGATATTAGGGTGACTTGCATATGTCTTTTTTATGTTTTACTTTAAAAGACATTGGGACTAGCTTAGATGGTTTGAGTTGGGCCGAAGAGCTTGTTTCTGTGCTTTATGCCGGGGGGTAAAAAGCTATTCTAAAAATAACCCGTAAATCGGGCCAGGAGGATACACCTCCCAATAAAAATGATGTTGTGGACGTCTGATAAGATGGAGCACCTGATGAAAGGGATGCTCCATCACGACAGGCTCCAGGAGGAGCTTCATACCCAACATGTCACCCCAAGGGCTATGGCAGCAGCTTCAGGGTAAGGCTGTACAAATAAAATCAGATCCAGGACAGGAGCTTTATATCCACGGGTCCACTTGGGGGATAATGGCAGCAACACTTATAGGCAGGCTGCATCATGTCTCCCTCATGAAGGAGGTTGAGCCTACCAGGGCAGAGTTATTCTGTCACTGAGGTTACAGGTATTACAAAGCCAAGGCATAAAGCCAAGAAGCTGTTGAGCACAGCTCCAGCATAATTTACCCCAGTAAGGAACCTTTATATTCTGAGATTGGAGGTATGGGAAAGCAGCACCAAGGCATAAAACCAAGAAAGGCTGTTTGAGCACAGCTCCAGCATAACATGGTCCAGCTAAGGAGCTTTATATATCCTGAGACTAGAGGTATTGAAAAGCATACCCCAAGGCATAAAACCAAGCAAGGCTGTTGAGCACAGCTCCAGCATGATATCCTCAAGCAAAAGAGATTTATATCCTGAGGTAGTGGACTCTGAGGTTGGAGGTATTGAAAAGCATACCCCAAAGCATAAAGCCAAGTAAGGCTGTTGAGTACAGCACCAGTAGGATATGCTCCAGTAAGGAGCTTTGTATTCAAAGGTCTCTTCAGGAAACTCTGCTTGCAGCATCTGTTCAGGCTGTCCAAAAATCCTCTCTCTATGAAAGAGATCACCAGTGTCAGTATAACCAACTGCAAAGGTGGAAAATACCCAGAGGGGCCAGAGTTCCCCTCATGCTGTAAATGACGAGAATAAAAACACTTAAGGGGTGACATAAAAATAAGCCGCTGAACTTCTCTTAGGGAAAAAACTATGCAGGTAAAAATCTGGACAGGAAGCAAAGTTTTGGACCAATTGAGGTACCATTAATAAACAAAGCTTCATTGTTGCGGCAACAACACACCCCATGCCTTCGTAGACAGTAAACAATTCACTGAAGTTGGTGGTAGCATGAAAGTTGGACAGGGGAAAATCCCAGACCTTAGTCGCGCCCAGGGAAAATATGGGGCCATCTACAAGTAGGCAAAAATTACACTTGTTGGTACTAATGATAATAACAACATATGTTTGGGTCATGTGTTGTACGAAAATAGCATTTCCCTTGGTAAGGATGAAAAGGTCCTAGTAGCCTTACAACACACAAATGGATGAGATTTAACCATGTAAAACTGCCCCATGCTAGGATCCAAGCACAGAAATTGTCCAGAGTTGTTTTCAGGGCAGGCTCAGTATTATGGCCAGGAATAGCTTTGGGACATTAAAATGTCTGGGGGTGTCTAGATAAGAAGGAGCACCTTATCGAAAGGATGCTCCATCATGACAATTCCAAAGTAAGTACTATACTCATGGGCCACCCCATCAGCTGCGGCAGCAACCTCCAGCAGAGGTCTATACAGGGCAGACCCGTACCAAACAGGAGGAACCATACCTCCACGGGTCAACATGGGGGCCCATACCAGCAGCGTCAAGGGCTGCTGAAGCCTCCCTCATGAAAAAAGAGGGAGAGCCAGGGCAGTATGGCACTGACCCTGAAGTTGGAGGTATAGCAGAGGAGCATACCCCAAGGCACCGCAGGTCTACCTGGGTGCCCATACCAGCATCGCCATGTCAAGGGCTGCTGAAGCCTCCCTTATGCAAGAGCAGGGAGAGCCAGGGCAAAGTATGGCACTGACCCTCAAGGCACGAGAGCATCGCTCCAGGTGAGCCGGCTGTGGCATGTAAATTTACCATACCGGCAGGAACTGGTGAGGCAATAGAAGAATCTGGCTAATAAACATCAACAATATGACCTCTCACCAGCTCCAAGAATCAAAACGCTATGAAACACTTGTAAATCGTGCGTCACTCAGAATGCCCACCATGAACCAGGTTATCTGGGGGGAAATGGGTGCAATCCTGCTATCGCAGGAACTAAGGCTGAAGAAAGTATTAAAACTAATCGGATCAGGCATAACGGCATTGGGCGGTCAGTCGAAGGGATACCATTATCAGACACAGCAGGATACATTGGGCCGGGTGTGCAACGCCCACTTTGAGATTAACTGCCTGAGAAAGAACTATCAGACCGACGTTAAATCCAAAGTTGTAGCACTGTGCTGATCAGCAAACATACAGCCAACAAACTTGATATTTGGAGAAGTCCTGGCTAAGTAAGTGAAGGACTTAGCTGACGAGGCAAAGATGGTCGGCCTTATTAAGGGAACTATCCCATCACTACGCCGTTGGCGTGCACCAGTGCATACTCCCACTAAAATTCTGAGGCAAAAGAACCCAGCAATCATGGAGGCACGAGCAGCTGGACTTGTCCAGGACATATCTCCTATAGGCCAATCACCAATGGGGGTAGATTGCAAATGTTTATAATGAATAGTGCTGCATAACATCAGATCCTTTCACACTGGACAGCATTCAGAGGTTCAAATTGAGTTATTCTTGAATAACATCCACCCACTAAACGTACACCAAGTCGGAATTGGTGTTTTCAAAACCAGAAACTTTAAAGGTAAATGATAAAATTGAAACCATTATTCACAAAAGGTGTAATAAAAAAGACGGTTCATCAGCCTCTGCAGTTTATGTCTAAATATATTTCCCAAGAAGGATGGGGGGTGGTGAGCCATTCTGGATGTAGCCCGACTGAATTCCTATGTCCAGTATTCAATTCAATTCAATTTATTGACATTTGGACCCCTTGAGGTCCAAACGAAATGCCGTTTCTGCAGCCATACATTACAAACAAATAGACCCAAGACACAACATATATTTTACATAAACATCCATCACATTGCTCTGATGGAAGGCCAAAAACACTTTTCTCTCCACTGCACCCCCCCCCCCCCCCCCCCCCCCCGATGTCAGTCAAAGTCAAAGCCCCCGGCGGGCGATGGCGATTGTCCCGTGGCCATTAAAGCCACGCCGGGTGATGCAAGGTCGCACACCGGGTCTTGGTGTTAGAGCCCCCGGCGCGCGCTCGCAGAGACCCGCAGCCATTCCAAGCCGCGCGGGGCGGTGATGTAGGCCCCGCTCCAGGAGCTCTTCAACCCCGCAACTCGGGCGGGAGAAGTCGCCGTTGCGGGAGCCCGGAAAAGCGGTCTCCCTCCAGGGACCCGCGGGCTCCCGGTGTCACTGTCCGCCAAACCCGCAGTTGCAGCCACCGAATCTCCGGGGGTCGGGCCGCAGCAGCGTCCACCACAGCTCCACCCGCTCTGGACTCGGCCAGCTCCGCGACGGTGAGGTGAGTAGTCGGCACCACAGCCCCCGGTCTTCCTGTTGGAGGCCGCTCCTCGTTGCAGCCCCAACGACAACGGAGACCCGACAAAGAAAAGGTCGGGTCTCCCGTGCAGGGAGAGATTTAAAAGTTACCCCCTCCCCCCCACACCACCCCCACCCCCCACACACATACCCCAACAAAAAATAACAAAAACTACATAAAAACATAGACATAAAATAATAAAAACGCAGACGGACTGCAGAGGCCGCTGCTGACGAGAGTCGCGCCGCCTACCGGATGTAAGCTTTTAAGCTTTTAAAAGGAAACATTCGGTACTACTAAACAATTGGTTTCCAAAGAATATTATATGGCAAGTATAGATCTGAAAGATGTATATTATTCAGTACCAACATTCTGTCTGACTGTCCTATGCAGCTATGTTTCCCGCTTTATCGGGAATAAAAATACAACCTTTACGGTTATTCTTAACATAACATTTGCTGGGTTAGCCTGTGGTTCGCGAAACCAGCCTCTGCATGATAAATCAATTATTCACTTATAGATTCTGAGTGGACCAGCCCTGCGACTCGGACTGTCAGTTCAATTCATGTCTGTGCTCGCTGCAGATGCAGGGATAGCACCAAGAAAGGAAAGCATTACATCTCCTCTTCAGGAAATGGGAAGTGTTGTTTAAATACTTAAGTCACATCTCATACGGCACAGATAACTGACAGCTTGTAATTCGTTTCAAATGGGTCTTGACAAAATTAAGTTATAGGACCATTAACTGTGCCCAACGTGCTTCCCATCTTATTTACGGCAGCAATAGGGACCCACTCTGCCGGGGTTCACCCCTAATATCAAGGGAGAAAGGATATTTTTCACATAAGTCCCCAGGATAAGCACTGGGCTAATGGGTTATTTAATGTGGTATTAATACTATTTCAACAAGGGGCTCCAGCTACATCCTTAGTTGGCTCAGCTATCAAAGGTAGTTGTCCTCAAGGCGCTGGTCAGCCAACGGGTTCAGTCACTACATATTGTGACTACTTAGGATGATTACATCTGCAAATAATATTATGTTTTAATATTTGTATAAGCAGAATAGACATAAAATCTCAAACTAATTCATGACATACCTCATGAACCTTCGGTTATGGTCACACATATATAGCAATACGTCAAGTTCGCGAAGAGCTTAGAGGCTCGGAACTAGCAGTGTTGATAATATAAAAAACTTTAAAAGGGTATTGGGTTGGACCATCCCCAGGTGATCGAAACAGGGCTTGGCTCATACAGGTGTAGATACTGATATATTTCCGAAACTCACTCCACTAGGGCTGTTACAATTTCCGCAGCAAGGGTTATAAAAAAAATCATAATAACCCAAGGCCAGACCAGGGGTATTTGACAAATTTACTTAGGTTCAGTGGTTAGTTACTCCCGAATGAGAGGAGTTACTATTATTTATTCATTATGAAGGTTTCCCTCATCTATCATTGAAGCAGCCATGGTTGTGGAGACTCGATTCTCATGGCATGAAACCACAGCTTTGAAATCTTCACGGAATCACTCACGTGACTCTGAAGTAAAATAGTAAGATTAAACGGGAACTTACCAGTTTGAAGTTTGATCTTTATTTTATGAGGAGTTACGATGAGCGATTACGTGCCCTCCGCTCCCGGTCCTCATAATCGCAAAGATCATCTGGTAGTTCTAGTCTTCTGAGTCTTACTATGTTACTTCGACTGCTGTTAGCTGTGATTTCACACTGCTGCTTTGAAGAATGATACGCATGCGGCCTGGCGGGGCTTCTTCACGTAATCGCTCACCGTAACTCCTCATAAAATAAAGATCAAATTTCAAACTGGTAAATTCTCATTTAATCTTACTATTAAAACCTACAACTCAGATTATCTACCAGTCTGCAGATGACTATGCAGATGCGAGTATATTTTTGATGAGATTTTGTAACACATTATAGAACTCGGGCCAGATGGAAATTTATTTCATGAATTTCATTTTTATGACTTGGAAAGCACTTTCTTAGTATTAAAAGCAGATTCAATAATCAGAGGAAAATTTGAGATATTTTGGACAAAAAAAAAATTTACAACAATATGGTGAAGATGCCAGGGGATGGGCCTCATATAGCAATGAGAGTCAGCCTCTGTGGAACCCATAAATGCTCTGTGCAAACTATACCCTAGCAATGATGCTGTAAAACCTGTACCCCAATGAGAGTCTGAGTATGTTGGACCCATACATCTTAGAGCTAAGATAGTGGGCTGAATGGCTTCCATAAGTGATACAAGATTCTAGTGGTATTTCATACTATTTATAATTCAGCTCTATACTTCTGGAATTTGTGGTAATTAGTATTGGGAATCCTGGATATGTACTGTTTGAGTGGGATGAAATTGCTTGCCAGATCTGCCAAATCTTGACATTTACTTACACACGGGAGGCCTGGTCCCCAAACGCAATATTCCACCTCTCCACCAATTCCAATACTCACGCATAGCCCCCAACTGCACAGGTGCGGCTGACGGGTTCCCGTTGTGACGCCCCTGATCCCCCCTCCTCCCCTCAACCCCACTCCGCCCCTTTCCCTTCCCCCCTGAAGCACTCAATCCATCCCCCCCCCCCCTCAACCCTCCCGGCTCACTGGTGGCGCAGCCACTCCCATTGTGACGTAGAACACGCAGGTATTACTGCATAGGTGCAGCTGACGGGCGCGGCAAGTGGAAAAGGGATTTATTAAAGCTTAAAATGTGAACTCTTAAAATATAACAACAATTTAAACGTTAAAGAGGAGATTTATTCAGTCCATTCTTTCTTGTTGCCTCTCTTGGTGGGTTCTGCAGCCGGGGATAGGGTTGGCTTCAGGTGGGGGCTGTCGGTGGCAGGAGCATCCTGCAGCCTGTGGAGGGGCACTGCTTCAGGCGGTGCTCTCGGGAGCCCGTGGGGAAGGGGGGAGTGTCCTGCTGCCCGGGGAGGAGGACAGCTTCAGGCGGTGGCCAGTGGGGGAGGGCTTTCTGGAGGGCTAGTATGGGTGTTATGGGCTGAAGGGACTGGTTTCCAGAGGACTAGTATGTACATTGTGGTCCGAATGGGGGGGGGGGGGGGTCACGCCGCCATGGCCTACCGCTGCCGTAGCCTACCGTTTGGGGGGGGGGGGTGTGTGCGAGGGAAGGGGGTCTGTGGGTGGGGGTGGTGAGCCTTCTGGACTCACAGTTCACCCACTCACGGCTTTTGGACTCACTGTTCTCTCACTCACGGCTTGTGGACTCACAGTTCACTCACCAGCGGCTTGTGGACTCACAGTTCACTCACCCACGGCTTGTGGACTCACAGTTCACTCAGCCACGGCTTGTGGACTCGCAGTTCACTCAGCCACGGCTTGTGGACTCGCAGTTCACTGAGCCACGGCTTGTGGACTCGCAGTTCACTGAGCCACGGCTTGTGGACTCGCAGTTCACTGAGCCACGGCTTGTGGACTCGCAGTTCACTCACTCACGGCTTGTGGACTCGCAGTTCACTCACTCACGGCTTGTGGACGCACAGTTCACTCACTCACGGCTTGTGGACGCACAGTTCAGTCACTCACGGCTTGTGGACGCACAGTTCAGTCACTCACGGCTTGTGGACTCACAGCTCACTCACGGCTTGTGGACTCACAGTTCAGTCACTCACACTTGTGGACCCACAGTTCAGTCACTCACGGCTTGTGGACTCGCAGTTCAGTCACTCACGGCTTGTGGACTCGCAGTTCAGTCACTCACGGCTTGAGGAGTCACAGTTCAGTCACTCACGGCTTGTGGACTCACAGTTCAGTCTCTCACGGCTTGTGGACTCACAGTTCAGTCACTCATGGCTTGTGGACTCACAGTTCAGTCATTCACGGCTTGTGGACTTCCGGACTCAGGCTCGACTTCCGGACTCAGGCTCGACTTCCGGACTCAGGCTCGACTTCCGGACTCAGGCTCGACTTCCGGACTCAGCGCGACTTCCGGACTCAGCGCGACATCCGGACTAAGCACGGCTTGTGGACTCACAGTTCAGTCACTCATGGCATGTGAACACACAGTTCACTCACTCACGGCTTGTGGACTCACAGTTCACTCACTCACGGCTTGTGGACTCACAGTTCACTCACTCACAGCTTGTGGACTCACAGTTCACTCACTAACGATTTGTGGACTCACAGTTCTGGACTCAACTCTCACTCATGGCTTCCGGGCTGACTGACTCTCGCACGGCCTCCGAGCCTTTATTCTCCTTGCACGAAGGGGCGTTACCTTCATGGTGACTAACAGGTGAGAAGACCAATCTGCTCATCTGACAATTCTTTAAACCTTCATAACTCTTGTAATATTCCACTGATCGGAACAAAACTTGGTGCGCTTGGAGCAGAGGCAAACGGTGAGTAAGGTGGCGGGAAATTCCAATATTCCACCACTCACGCATAGCCCCCAACTGCACAGGTGCGGCTGACGGGTTCCCGTTGTGACGCCCCTGATCCCCCCCTCCTCCCCTCAACCCCACTCCGCCCCTTTCCCTTCCCCTTGAAGCACTCAATCCATCCCCCCCTCAACCCTCCCGGCTCTCCGGCGGCGCAGCCACTCCCATTGTGACGTAGAACACGCAGGTATTACAGCATAGGTGCAGCTGACGGGTGCGGCAGGTGCAAAAGGGATTTATTAAAGCTTAAAATGTGAATAACTCTTAAAATATAACAACAATTTAAACGTTAAAGAGGAGATTTATTCAGTCCATTCTTTCTTGTTGCCTCTCTTGGTGGGTTCTGCAGCCGGGGATAGGGTTGGCTTCAGGCGGGGGCTGTCGGGGGCCGGTGGCGGGAGCATCCTGCAGCCTGTGGAGGGGCACTGCTTCAGGCGGTGCTGTTGGGGGCCGGTGGGGAAGGGGGGGAGTGTCCTGCAGCCCGGGGAGGAGGACAGCTTCAGGCGGTGGCCAGTGGGGGGAGGGCTTTCTGGAGGGCTAGTATGGGTGTTATGGGCTGAAGGGACTGGTTTCCAGAGGACTAGTATGTACATTGTGGTCCGAATGGATTCTTGGGCTAGTCCTGCAGCTGGGGATGGGGACGCTTCTGGTGGGGGCTGGCAGGGGCGTTCTGTAGCCTGGGGAGGGGGACGGCCTCAGGCAGGGGCCGGTGGGGGGGTGAGTAACGCCGCCATGGCCTACCGCTGCCGTAGCCTACCGTTTGCGGGGGGAGGGGGTGTGGTGTGTGCGAGGGAAGGGGGTCTTGGGCGGGGGTGGTGAGCCTTCTGGACTCACAGTTCACCTACTCACAGCTTTTGGACTCGCTGTTCACTCACTCACGGCTTGTGGACTCACAGTTCACTCACCTGCGGCTTGTGGACTCACAGTTCACTCACCCATGGCCTGTGGACTCACAGTTCACTCACCCACAGCTTGTGGACTCATAGTGCACTCACCCAAGGCTTGTGGACTCACAATTCACTCAGCCACTGCTTGTGGACTCACAGTTCACTCAGCCACGGCTTGTGGACTCACAGTTCACTCAGCCTCGGCTTTTGGACTCACAGTTCACTCAGCCACGGCTTGTGGACAAACAGTTCACTCAGCCACGGCTTGTGGACAAATAGTTCACTCATCCACGGCTTGTGACTCACAGTTCACTCAGCCACGGCTTGTGGCCTCGCAGTTCACTGAGCCACGGCTTGTGGACTCACAGTTCAGTCACTCACGGCTTGTGGACTCACAGTTCAGTCACTCACGGCTAGTGGACTCACAGTTCAGTCATTCACGGCTTGTGGACTCACAGTTCAGTCACTCATGCTTGTGGACTCACAGTTCAATCACTCACGGCTTGTGGACCTCTGGACTCAGGCTCGACTTCCGGACTCGGGCTCGACTTCCGGACTCGGGCTCGACTTCCGGACTCGGGCTCGACTTCCGGACTCGGGCTCGACTTCCGGACTCGGGCTCGACTTCCGGACTCGGGCTCGACTTCCGGACTCGGGCTCGACTTCCGGACTCGGGCTCGACTTCCGGACTCGGGCTCGACTTCCGGACTCGGGCTCGACTTCCGGACTCGGGGCGACTTCCGGACTCACCGCGACTTCCGGACTCAGCGCGACATCCGGACTCAGCGCGACTTCCGGACTCAGCACGGCTTGTGGACTCACAGTTCAGTCACTCACGGCTTGTGGACTCACAGTTCACTCACTCACGGCCTGTGGACTCACAGTTCACTCACCCATGGCTTGTGGACTCACAGTTCACTCACCCACGGCTTGTGGACTCACAGTTCACTCACTCACGGCTTGTGGACTCACAGTTCACTCACCCACGGCTTGTGGACTCACAGTTCACTCACTAACAGCTTGTGGACTCACAGTTCTGGACTCAACTCTCACTCATGGCTTCCGGGCTGACTGACTCGCGCACGGCCTCCGAGGCTTTATTCTCCTTGACCTCGGAAGGGGCGTTACCTTCATGGTGACTAACAGGTGAGAAGACCAATCTGCTCATCTCACAATTCTTTAAACCTTCATAACTCTTGTAATATTCCACCGATCGGAACAAAACTTGGTGCGCTTGGAGCAGAGGCGAACGGTGAGTAAGGTGGCGGGGAACTCTTAGCGGTATAGGGCACCGTTTGTGCGGAAAGCTAAAAACAACGCAGACTGGAAGTGGTCAAGGTGAGATTTTTAGTAATAGTACAGATGCTGGTTTAAACCAAAGATGGACACAAAAAGCTGGAATAACTCAGCAGGACAGGCAGCATCTCTGCAGAGGAGTGGGTGATGTTTTGGGTCGAGACCCTTCTTCAGACCCGAACGTCACCCATTCCTTCTCTCCAGAGATGCTGCCTGTCCCGCTGAGTTACTCCAGCTTTTAGTGTCCATCTTCGGTTTGAACCAGCATCTGCAGTTCCTTCTTCTACATTTACTTATTGTAATTATGTTTCAAATAAATTATTTTATGTTCATTCCACATTCAGTTCTAGTTTAGTTGTGAAAATATTTTCATAAATTGTTTGTGGCAGTAAAATATGCTTCTAAACTGTATCTTTTAGGCTGATGGCTACATATTCACAAACTCAATTGCTTGTCAGTATGCTTTATGCAAGGATAATAGTCTTTAACCATTCTGGCAGCTATCTAACTCCAGTCGCATACCAACATGGAGTGACACAGCATGCCTTCAGTTGTATCAAGCTCAGCAGTTTGAAGATAAGCCATAAAGACTAACTGTGTAGACACAAAATGCTGGAGTAACTCAGCGGGACAGGCAGCATCTCTGGAGAGAAGGATGCTACCTGTCCAGCTGAGTTACTCTAACATTTTGTGTCTAATTTCGATTTAAACCAGTATCTGCAGTTCTTTCCTACACAAGGCTAACTGTGTTCCTGACACTCATGTTCCAAGACTGAGTTGTAACAACATTCAGAGAATATTTATTTTCTTAAAGTTGCCATTTATTTCACCTCAATTTAGGCTCATTCGCTGAATTTCAGGTTTCAGGTTTATCCTTCACACTCCATTTTCACAAACTATATAGGTAGTTCATTCATTAAAGAACAAATGTGTAACATATTTCATTCAATAACCTCACAAGTGCCTGCAAATTTCTTTAACAATGATCAATGTGTACTTTTTTTTTCCAACTCAGAATTTATTCTATGCATATAATAATGGTTCTAGTCTGGCAAAACCTCCCATTTCTCAATAATTTTATGCAACTGCATCATTTGTAGCATTCCCTGCAAAAATGTTGAAACCCATCAGCAGATTCTTCAGTAAACATGGTAGAGAAAATTGTTCCTTATATCCCATCTTCTCCCTGCAATATCTGTAACTAGCCCATTATTCATTCTCCTTTGCGTTAATTTCTTTCTGCTCTGTATCCTTTCTAGTGAAGACTAGTGATTATTAACCTACTTCATTCAGCAGTTTTAAACACTTATGATAGCGAGTAATGTCTCCTATTCCACACTATTACCATGGCTGTTGCTGTTCCATTTGATTGCCTGTTCATATTAAGTCACGGAAAAGCTAAAGGTATTGTTAGTCCGCTGTATTTCCCTCCATCTAATCTGAGTTCAATCAGTAGTAGAGACTTGCACACAAAACTAAAAAAAAATATTTATTCATTTGCACCTCTATTCAATGAATGAGTATTTCTAAATAGTTTCATAAAGTGCATAAGTACAAGAAATTGGAGTTTAAAACAACACCGTACAGTTGCAATGCATCCAGGCAAGATATATTACATAATGTGCCTTTAGACTTGTATTTGGAGAATAGCCCGCAAAGAAGAAAACTTGTACAAATATCTCCAAAGATTACAAATGCCAGTTCAGAAACAAAATGAAGTTGGTGAGAAAAAGATGTGAAGGATTGCAAGGATTATGGGAGCAGGGTCCCAAATGAGAAGAGTATGGGTTAAATATAATCTGGGCAGGGTGGGGAAGGTGGGAGATGCTGAGTGGGAATGACTATGGGGCCAACAATCAGAGGGCAGCAGAGAGGCATTAGTACGGTTGTGTGTGACCTGCCTGTCAGAGAGAAAATCAGGTGTGCTATTGAGCAAAAAAGCAAAGCTTGGACAAGACAGTCCCTGAGGAATTTACAGTAACAGGACTTCATTTATTTCCTGTCCGCGACTCAGACAGGGCGAAACCTTTAAAACTATGTTAACCTCCACCCTAATTATTTCACCCAACAGTAGATAGACCAAGAATAATAAAGCATGGAAACAGGCCCTTCAGCCCAGCTTTTCCTTGTCGACCAAGGTGCCCTATCTAAATTAATCCCATTTGCCTATATATGGCCCATATCCGACTAAACGTTTCCTCTTCATCTACCTGTCCAAGTGCCTTGTAAATGTTGTTGTGGTATCTGTGTCAACAACCTCCACTGGCAACACTTTCATAAAGCAACCACCCTCTGAGTGAAAAAAGTTGCCCTTCAGGTTTGTATTAAATCTTTCCCCCCTCACCTTAAAGCTATATCCTCATGATTTTAATTCCCCTAAAAGATTCTGTGCATTCACCGTATCTATTCCCCTCATTACTTCATACAACACCATAAAATTACCCCTCAGCCACCTGCTGCTAGTGTGGTCTCACCAATGTCTTGCACAACTGTAACATAATGTCCCAATTTCTATACTCAGTACCCTGACTGATGTAGGCCAGGCTACTAAAAGCCTTCGTGACCACCCTATCTACCTGTGACACCACTTTCATGAACTAAGTATCTGTACTCCTCGACCCCTCTGCTCTACAACACTGCACAGGACCCTACCATTCACTGTGAAGATCCTGCCCTGGTTTAACTTCTCAAAATCCACCATCTCACATGTATCTGCTTTAAACTCCATTAGCCATTTCTCCAGCCCACCTGATCAAGTCTGTTGTAATTTTTGATAATCATCTTCACGATCTACTGTACCACCCACTTTAGTGTCACCTGCAAATTTACCAATCACGCTTTGTACACTCTCATCCAAATCTGATATAAACTACAAATAGCAATGGGTTCAGCCCTGAGACCCACCACTCATCTCAAACCTCCAGTCCGAACAACACCTTTCCACATGCACACTCTGCTTCCCTCCAAAAAGCCAATTCTGTATCTAGTTTATAGACACAAAATGCAGGGTTAGGCAACATCTCTGGAGAAAATGGATAGGTGAAGTTTTGGGTGATGGGTGGGGAGGGGAGGGAGGTGTTTGTAGAAATTACCTAAAATTGGAGAATTGAACATTCATACAGCCTGGTTGTAAGCTCCACAAGCGAAATATGAGGTGCTGTTCCAACAATTTGTGTATGGCCTCACTCTTGAAAATAGGTAGGCCAAGGACAGAAAGGTCAGTATAGGAATGGGAAGGGAGTTAAAGTGGTTAGCAACCAGGATATCCAGTTGGGTTTGGTGGGCCGAGCGTAAGTGTTCAGCAAAACAGTCGCCTAGTCTACACTTTGTTGCGTCAATGTACAGGAGCCCACATGGAGAATACCCGATGCAGTAGATGAGGTTAGAGAATGTGCATGTGAACATCTGCCTCATCTGGAAGGACTGTCGGGTCTCTGGATGGAGTCAAGGTAGGTATAAGGACAATCTCCTGCGGATGCAGGGGAAGGTGCCTTGGGATAGGGTGGTTAGGGTGGGTAGGTATCAGGGAACCTCCATGCTTGAGGCCATCTGTTGCTGGCCCTGATTGTCTTGTTTTTTTCTCGCTTCCAGTAGCCCCTACCTCACCCCATAATCAGTCTGAAGACAGATCCCATCCCATAATGTCACCTATCCATTTGACCCGCTGAGTTACTCCAGCATTTTGTATCTAACTTTGACATAAACTAGCATCTGTAGTTCCTTTATATTACTTTTTGACTGTATCCAGTTTGCCAGCTCTCCCTGGATCCCATGTGTTTAATATTCCATGCAGAACGTTATCAAAGGTCTTGTTGAGATCCTCAGAGTAGCACCCAATGGACAATAAATTTCAGGTGTTTTATCAATAGCCATCTTTCCATTATAAGATCAAAAGTGGATGTCCATTAATGACTGCAAGCTTCATTCCATTCATAGCTGAATAAAAAATGAAACTGTCCATATTCACTTCCATGATAACCTGGACAGCTTCCAAGATTCAGCTGATAAATATCAATTTTCACTTGTGCTATACAAGGACAATTTCATACTGGAGAGAATATGTTCACTATCTATTGACCTTCTATGCCATAACCATCAACATCTTAGAACAAATACATTAATGGGCTCAATCAGATAAAATCTTTGTCCACAATCTACTGTCAATGTACGAATATTCTTCTGCAAGTGAATCCTGGGTCCCCAAAACCTTACTACCAACTGCAGTCACATGTGAGGATCATGATAGAATACTCTCCACTCACCTGGATGAGTACAGCATCAACAGCCTAAATCATCTCACTCGTGTCCAAGACAAAGCATTTTGCTTGATTTCTGTTCCAGCCACCACCTGATATATAGACTCCCTCCATTACTGATAACAGGAAGGATCCATTTAATTCTGCGAGCCTGTTCTATCATTTAATAACAACTTGGCTGCTCAGTGATATAATTGTATACATCGCTCTCTACATCACTTACATATTACTGTTTGATATTGTAAAGAAGAATCACAGAACTGTTTGAGCAGACATTGAGACCATCTGACCCGTCGACCCCATACTGGCATTTTGTAAGAGTAATCCAGTTAGCCTCATTCCCTGAGTCTTCCACAGCCCTCTATTTGTGATTTGTTTATATTATTCACCAAATGTCTTTTCCGAGGCTACACTTGAGAATACTTCCTCCATCCCTTCAGGCAATGCATTTGAACATAACTATTTGCTGCATAAATCACTTTTCCTCCTGTACCTTTGGTTCTGTCTACAATAACCTTAATTCTATATCTATTGATTATTAACTTTTCTACCAATAGGAACACTTATTCATTATTTGCTTTGCCAAGATCATAGCACTGTTTAGTTTAGTTTAGTTTATTGTCACATGCATCGAGGTACAGTGAAAAGCTTTTGTTGCGTGCTAACCAGCCAGCAGAAAGACAAACATAATTACAATCGAGCCATTTATAGTGTATGGGTGCATGATAAGGGCATAATTTTTAGTGCAAGGTAAAGCCAGCCAAATCCGATGAAGGATAGTCCGAGCATATTCATTCATTCATCATCGTTGAAAACATTAGCGACGCAGTGGTGCTGGTTTCTGACGAGAACAGTGACGGACGCTCCACACATCTCTGTCCTCCAGTTCCTGCAGACTTCCGCCGCTGGAAGTATAGGATTTTGGTGTGTGTGCTTTAGCATCATTCCTTATAATGCTATGTACGACAGTGATCGCAACTTCTACTGAAATGTGGATGACCGTTGGCTCGCTAGAAGCTCATTCGCCCTTTGACAGGTCTTGTTTTTGGTCCTGCTGGGGGTCCACAGCCCCCTCCTCACCTGGCTAACCAGGTGGGGGAGACGGTTTAGTCACCGACTATCCAACCATGGAGCAGGTAGCACGGGATTACATGGTACCCGTGGTGGGGGGGAACTGTAATATTTTATCAACTGTCTACTCATCTTTTGTGGTTCAAAGGAAAATGACCCTAGCTTCTCCACTTCATTCATTCACTCAGAATCCCTCCTCTTGTAACCATTCCACTTAGGAGGAGGTTTCCAAAATATTTCTGCTGGTTCAGCAAGGTCGTATTCTATTTTTCCCCCAATGTTCCTGCAGCCCCACTTATCCCAAGCAGAGAAAATTATAGGTAGAAATGATTGCCTCCTTAACAATCTGATTCGATCAAATCATCCGTTAATATTCTACATCCCAAGATACACAACTTCATATTGTAATCTTTTAAATTAACCACTGAAGTCCAGGACCACTAATAAATCCACGATGTATTTCCTCTGAAGCCAATGTACCCTTTCTAAAGTATGGTACCACAAGTCGAACACAGTGGTCTTTTGAGGACTCTAAATAGGTGTAGCATAAATGTTGGCTCACTATATTTCAGTGCTCTGTGTGGAAAATCACCATTCCATCAGCCTCTTTGTTTTCTCCCTGTACCTATTCGTACAATTTAATAATCCATGTACACAGACTCCTACATTTCTGCAACCCATTGGTTCTATCCTCTTTAGACCAAATAAGAGCAATCTTATTTTTGTAATTCATGAAATTAATTTTTGAATTAAGTCAATTGCCCATATAGTGTCTCTTTTAAAAAAATTATTGATATGTATGTCACATGATTGCTCGTATTGTTGCATCATCTTGAACAGAACACTTTCATTTTAGTCAAAAACAAAATTCCTACATTTGCGGATAATCTACATTGGGGAAGGTAGTCAATACTGATGGAGACTGCAACACATTCTGATGTAGCATAATCAACTTCAGAATGGGAACCTAATTGGCAAACGAGATTCAACACAGATGTGAGGTGATACATTTTCGCAGAAAGGTCACATTGCTTTGAAGGAGTGAGTTTAGGTGACGCTTGGGAGAAACTACATACAAATATACAAGGTTAGTAAGAGCATTTAAAACAAAAACGAATAATGCACTAGAATCGATTTCTGGAGAGAGAAAATTAAAAAGTAAGGAAATTATGCTAAAAATGTATCAATACAATTGGATATAACACGAGTGATGAATTATGGCACACTGTTTGCATTACTCGAGCCAAATTTGTTAAAAAAACAATTTTGATCGAGAACTATAGATCCACTTAAAGGTTACTTTGGAAATTAGCAGGAGAAAAGCTAAATTGGATTTAAATAGTACAGAGGAAGAAAAAATGTTTCCGATATGCTCCCTGCAGTAATTAGACACCGTTTACTCTTAAGAACACAGCTGCTACTCCAACCGCGAAGGCCATTGAAATTAACAAGTAATTACTTTTATTGGCACTATGAAATAATACTTTATTAAACAATGTACCATTCAGCCTTTAGTATTTTTAGCCTGCAGTAACAAAAGTAAAGTTATTGGTATCGAAAATACATTTATTTTTTGAAGATTTTGCGGAAAAAATGTTTTTTTATCGCAAGTTTGACACACTAGCACCGAACCCCATTTCTTCTATTATCCTTATAACACAATTTTCTGTAACACTAGGTTTCTTAGGAATACAACTATCATATTATAGCAGAATTACCTTTATGGAATCTAGTTCTGATTATGGTAAAACATATGTAGAGGCACTGAAAATGGGGCAGAGCAAATTATCAACAATTATACCAGACATACGAGGATAAACACATCAAGAAATGAATAACAGATTGGGTCTCTAATCTTGAGAAAAGACTGAGAGTTAATCGAATAAAGATCTTTAAAAAGCTGAAGAGATTTTATACTGTGAAGCAACAATGTTCCTACTTGTAGGGAAGAGCACAACTAGAGGCCAACATTATAAGAGTCACCAAGTAACTGAGAGCTACTGAAGCAACCAGTGAATATACACTGAAGGGAAAACTGGGCAAGCAAAACAGGGGAGGTAATAAGAAATGAGCTAAGATAAAAGAATGTTCTTGGAGGTTCAAATGGAAGTTAAATGTCAGCAGCTTGTTTCAGTCATATATCCCATATAATCAGTTCAGTTTAGTTTATTGTCATGTGTACCGACATACAATGAAAAGCTTTTGTTGCATGCTAACCAGTCAGCAGAAAGACAATACATGATTACAAATGATCCATTTACAGTGTATAGATACATGATAAGGGCAGGCACGTGCCGTCAGGGTAGGCAAGGTAGGCACTGCCTACCCTGACTAAAATTATAACATGGTAATTACTAAGTATAAATAGTAAAGGCATGGGAGACTTATGCCTATCTAAGAGATCGATCTCAATACAATACAATACAATACAATACGGTTTTATTCGTCACATTACACATAAAGTGCAAGTGAAATGAATTTGCCAGCAGCGGTACAATGATAAAGAACACACAAACACACTAAAAATTTAACACAAACATCCACCACAGCATTCATCACTGTGGTGGAAGGCACAAAATTTGGCCAGTCCTCCTCCACTTTCCCCCGTGGTCGGGACCTCAACCCTCCGCAGCCGTCGCTGCAGGCGTCCAGATGGTAAAAGGACAAGGTAAAAAGTCCAGGTAAGTCCAGAATCGGCTCTTCCCCACCGGAGACCGCGGCTTCAGGTTGGTGGAGTCCGCAGGCCGGCGGTCGTAGATTTAAAGTTCCCGCCGCAGCCAGAAGCACCGCAGACTGCAGGGCCGGAAGTCGAAACTCCCCTCCAGGGATCCCTGGCGAGGGACCCCGCTCCTGATGGCAAGTCCACGCCAGGCCCGCGGTAGAAGTTGGCTGCGGGCCGGAATTCGGAGCTTCTTCTTCCCCCGGCTCCCCCTCGAGGGATCCCAGGCTGCGGACGCCGCGCCAGCTAGAGCTCTGCAGACCGCAGCTTCAGGCTGCCGGCTGCCGCGGGCCAGCGAACAGAATGCTCCACTCTGGCGAGCCCCAGCGAGGGCTCACCCGCTCCATGCCGAGAGTCCACGCTGCGCCCGCCGCTGAAGCCCCGGGCACGTCTCCCGGAAAGGCCGCCCGATCCTCGCTGTTAGGCCATGGGGGAGGCGACCAGGAAAAAGTTGTGTTTCCCCCTTACCCCCCCACACCATCCCCCACACAAAACACACACAGAAACACTAAAAACCCACATTAGGACATACAAAAAACAAAAAAAGTAGAAAAAACTGACACGCTGCTGACAGGGCGACCGACTTGCAGCGCCCCCACCGACCCTCTTAGGTAGGCATAATTCTCCGTGCCTTTCATCCGCAGCGCTTGTAACCCTTGAAGATCTGTGCTGCCCACGTGCCGTCAGCGCTGCTGGAAGACATCAATTTCAAGCGGGGCTGAAGGCAGCTGAAACTCTGCCTTTGCAGCACTGCGCAGGCGCAGCACTAGTTTCTTGGCGGGGTTTTCAAATATGGATTGGCAATATTTTAAGTGTATCTTAGGAAACAGAGAGAGAAGAATGGAGCTCGTGTACCAATGATGTCGTAAGTACATTTCTTGGTGATGTTTTTAAATACTATATTTCCCGGGGTGTGGGGAGAGCTCCTTTCACAGCGTTTGGGGAGTCTGGCCCTGGGTAAAGTTGCGGGGAGGGTAGGAGCATTGTGAAGGCGTGGATCTGGATCATGCCAGTAACCCACTTGCGATGCTCCTTGCACGGAGCCACCGCATTGAGGCAGGGGGGAAGGGGGGAGAAGTAACTCGGGTGGCTGCGAGCGTCCGCCGGGCCGGACAGCAGAACCAGCCACCACCTCAGCGCCTTCTGCCGGCCCCGCTCACCTCTGGCAGCTCTCCGTCTAAAAACCTCTCTCCTGCCGCTCTCTGGCCTCACTCATGTCAGCCGCTTCCCGCAAATCCTTAAAATCCGACAGCGCGATTGAGGTTACTCGGCTGTGGGAATTTAAGGATTCGCAGGAAGCGGCTGACATGAGCGAGCGGCAGGTGAGAGATGTTCAGATGGAGAGCACTGCCAGAAGTGAGCGGGCCGGCAGAAGGCGTTGAAGTGTCGGCCAGTTCTGCTGTCGGGTCCCGGCGGCCGCTCGCAGCTACCTGAGCTGCTTCTATCCCCGGCCACAATGCGGTGGCTTCGCGCCCGGAGTGCTGCGGCAGCGGTGAGTGTGTGAGTTACTGGCATTATCCCCGACCCCCTCCTTCTCAACACTCCTGCTCTCCCTGCAACTTTACCCCTGGCACAGACTCTCCACATGCTGTGAAAGGAACTCTTTCCCTCCCCCCCCCCCCCCCCCCAATTCAGTAATTCAGAATAAAGGAGACTATGAAGCCTTGGGCAAATTGAATTGTTACTGTTTTTTTTTTTTTTACAGAGAGAACAATGCGCATGCGCGGTTTACATTTTTTTTAAAAGCCGACTGACTGCCTACCCTGGGTAATTACTCATGGCACATGTCTGGATAAGGGAATAATGTTTAGTGCAAGGTAAAGCCGGCAAAGTCTGATCGAGTATAGTCCAAGGGTCATCAAAGAGGTAGATAGTAGTTCAGCACTGCTCTCTGGTTGTGGTGATGATTCAGTTGCCTGATAGCAGCTGGGAAGAAACTATCTCCAAATCTGGTGGTGTGCGTTCTATAGCTTTATATACACTTTATATTCACTTCTATACCTTTTGCTTGATGGTGGTAATGTGTCATCATGTATGGAGATCTGCGACCCATGGTGTTCTGCAGGGATTAGTGCTGGGACCTCTTATGTAATAATATATTGAATGGCGAGATACAATCTCTTACTAACGAGGTTCAAAATGTCTTCCAGGTGACCATAAAATCTGTAAAGATTCTAATGTTTACTTATTTAATCACTTTTTCCAAAATTCAAACAGGGTTTCTAATACACAATCTGTCTTTTACAAATCTATTATAGTTTTTTCTGATCGGCTGAAAGTTATCCTCAGTTAAATAGCAGAAATTTCCAAACAACTGTTAATAGGCTTTTCTACAACGGATCTAGAAATCCTGGTTTCTGTCTTTAAGTTAAATAACAGGATGTAATGCCTGATGTTCTAACCTCAAAGGCCAACCTGAATTGTGAGACGTATACAAAAAAAGACACAATGTGCTGGAGTAACTCAGTGGCTCAGGCACCGTCTCCGGAGAACATGGACAATGCATTTCGTTGTCTCTGTACTGTACACTGACAATGACAATTAAAATTGAATCTGAATCGGATAGGCAACGTTTCAGATCAGGAAGAACTGAAGAAGGGAACCAACCCAAAATGTTGCCTATCCATGTTCTCCAGAGATGTTGCCCGAGGTTACTCCAACACTAAGTGTCTTTTTTCCTTTCCTGAATTGAGAGGCCAGATTTGGCATTTTTGATGTTCTCAAGTACTTCCTATAAAGCACTGGAATGGAAGCAATTTGGTTCTGGAGTTTTGTCACACATCAGTGACAATTTCTGTCAGTAACGTTATTTTGCATTTTGCTTACAGTACGTTAATTTTGATGGGGACTTGCTGACTTTAATTTTGATTTCTTTGACATACCTCATCTTCTTCGACTGCTTAAAAAGGTAGTGCTAAATAATAATTCAATTTATTTGCCATTTCCTTATCTTCATTCAGAAGGCAGGATGGATGGATGGAGCCATTTGCCAATAGTTTATTCAATATTTTCTCAAAGTAGCAACCTCTACTGCCCTGGGCAGCAGACATGTACAGGAATACCACCAACACAAAGTTCCATTTTAAACACTACACTCTCTACAGTATACCATTCTTTCTTCATCATTGGTCAGTGAAAATGTTGTGACCATTTGCCCAATTGCACCATGGACAGATCTTTGACAAAGAGATTGAAACAGTTCAAAAAACTACAGAACATCATCCTCTGTGGTTACTGAGGACAACCAATGAATACTGGTCCTTCCTGTAATGATCAGAAATTAATAAATGTAACCGCTCTCCTATAATTACGCTTATAGCTACATCAGTCATGAGGCAGCAACATTCCTAAAGGACACATCCCAATTTCACACAGAATACAACCAAGTACATCCATCATTTTAGATTGTTGACAGATGTTTAGATTAACCCGTACAACCTGTAGCTAAACAGCAATGGTTGGAGAATTGTGATCAAGAATAACACATGGAATGTACATCGACTGTAGTTGCCAACACCTCCACCTTTTGTTTATATTTGCTAATAAACAGAAAAGTCTGTCCGAAACTTCACCACAGTTGGTGTCACCTGCAAGCTTACTAACCAACCCGTCTATATTGTTGTCCAAGTAATTTACATATATCATCAACAGCAGAGGTCCCAGCATTAATCCCTGCAGAATACCACTGGTCGCAGATTTCCATACAGTATGACATGTTACCACCACATCTTAATCTTTTGTATCAGTCTACCAAGAGTGTTTTATTGTCATATGTCCCGGACGGGACAATGAAATTCTTACCAGAAGAGAGCTTGTCAAATGCCTTGCTAAAGTCCATAGACAACATCCCCTGTCCCACCCTCATTAATTAATCATCATCATCTCCTCAAAAACTCAAGTGTGTAAAACATGACCCTTCACAAAAAAGTGCAAATCCCTAATTAATCTATTCTCTTCTGATCCCCTAATAGATTCCCTTCGACGGATGTGAGGCACGCTGATCTATAATTTCCTGTTTATCCCCATTTCCCTTTTTTAATAAAGGAACTTTGGCTACTCTCCAGTCCTCCAAGACCTTGCATATAGCTAGAGGGGATATAAGGCACTGGCGCAGCAGGTAGAGCTGCTACCTCACAGCACCAGAGACCCTGGTTCTATGCTGTCTGCGTGTGTGAAATTTGCATGTTCTCCCTGTGATGGCGTGGGATTCCTCCAGGTGCTCCGCTTTCCTCCCATGTCCCAAAGACATGCCAGTGCGGGTTTGTAGGTTAATTGGCTCTTTGATAAAACTGCCCTCGAGTGTGTAAGGAGTGGATGAGAAAGTTTAGCTTAGTGGCGAGGCAGTAGAGTTGCTGCCTTTCAGCTCGAGGCCCATGTTCAATCCTGACCATGGGTGCTGTTCGTACAGCTGTCATACGCACTTGCTGTAGTGGTGCTATACCTTCCTGTGACTGCATGGGTTTCCTCCAGCTACTCCGGTTTCCTCCCACACTCCAAAGACGTAAAGGTTTTTAGGTTAATTGGCTTTGGTAGCATTATAAATTGTCCATAGTGTGTAGGATAGTGCTATTGTAAGGGGCGATCGCTGGTCAGCGCAGACTTAGTGGGTCGAAGGGCCTTTATCTCAAAAGTTTAAAGTCCTTAAGCTCTCTCAATACCTGGGATAGAATCCATTAGGCCTTGGAGATTTATCATCTTAATGCTCATCAAGAGACAAAACCATCTTCCTTGTTCTCAAAATGCCCTAGATTGTGAGTATTTCCCTCCTTTATCCTTGAGTAGCTTTACCTTATCGGTGGTAAGCCTATTGTTTTTAATGTATATTTAAAATGCATTGGAATTATTTTTACCCCTACTTGCCAAGGACATTTCATGATCCCTTTTGGTCCTCTTGATCCACTGCTTGAGTGTTTTCCTGCTTTATTTATATTCCTGTTAATTTAATCTTTCTAAACTTTACATAAGCTTTCTTTTTCTTTTTGATCAGATCCCTCATCATCTAAGGATCCCTTACCTTGCCTTACTTGACTCTCCTCCTGATTGGAATATGTTGGTCCTGAACATTGATCATTAAATGACTCCCACATGTCAGATGTGGACCTACCTACTAATGGCTACTCGCCAGCTCCTGCCTAATGATGTTTGAAATTGCCTTACCCTAATTTAGACATTTCTCCCAAGCTCCAGCCTATTACTTATTCATAACTCCCTTAAAACGTATGTAGTTATGATTACAATTCCAACCTGCTCTCCCGTTGAAACACCAGTCACCTGGCTAGTCTCATTTTCAATGCAAAATCTAGTGTGGTCCCTCTCCTAATTGAACTATCCACATACTCTTTACAATAAACCTTCCTGGGGGCACTATACTGCCCTATCTAAGCCTCTTACACAAAAGATGGCCTGGTGAATATTGGAAAACATAATAACATAATGAAAACATAACTCACTATAACTTCGCTATTGCTGTTATATATTTCCATAATCTGTCTATATATCTGTTCCTCTATTTTCTACTGGCTTTTGGGAGAACTATCCTGTAAACCCATTTGATCTTATGTCATGCAATTGTGTCTCAAACACTCCGTGCGATTGCACCTTTGGCATTTTTGACCTCTACTCATCTTGCCTCGTTGGCTGAATCCTCCAGTATATCCTCTCTGAGTGCAGCTATGACATTGTCCCTGATTAGTTATGCAATCCTTCTACCTAGTTTATCTCCCTACTACATTTGAAAAGCTTGGAACATTGAGTTGCCAGTCCTGTCTATTTTGCAACCAAGTGTGCACATCATAGTTCGATGCCTTGATCCAGGCAGTAAGCTCACCTACTTTACCCTAATACTTGCAATGAAATAAACATATTTCACCCCATCAGTCACGTCATAATAATTAATCTATCCTTCCTTTCAGACTAACATGTCATGGCCTTCATTTGACCTGCACTTTGGTCCCGAACCACTGCCACTAATTTAAAACCTCCATCAGGGTATTGTATAATGGTGCTATCCAACAAAATTGTGTTTAGTCACGTATAGTTTGAACTAATGCACTAAATTTAGTTGATGATACAGCACACACTAGGTGATACCGATATGCAGGAAGGAACTGCAGATACTGGTTTACATCAAAGAGAGACACAAAACGTCACCTATTCCTTTTCTCGAGAGATGCCGCCTGACCCCCTGAGTTACTCCAGCATATTGTGCCTTTCTTAGGTGATACCGATGTTTGTTATATGGTTGTGTGGAAATTTTTGGCCAAAAGACCAGATAGCATACCTCGACATGGGATCTAGATATCACCACAAAATTACGATTACAAATATGGTACTTTTCCTAAAACATTGTTGTTTGAAAAAGTTATAGCCCAGAACTTGTTTAGTGGGTTATTTTGATAATGTGAATATATTGTACAAATCCAAGCCACCTTCTTTATTTTCCAGTTTTTCTGGAATGGAAGTCAGCAGCTGGACCATTAGCATTGAGTCGCAACTGACATATGCCAGCAAGGGCTGATTGTAAGAGGAGGTACTCCAACGTATGCATGGTGAGCTGCCATTCATAAAATTCAGTGGACTGAATAAAGCAGCAAATGACATCCATTTCTGGAAGTATATGGATGAAGAATGTAAAAATTAATAATTTTTATAAGTAAATGTTAGTCATTTAAAATTACATTACACATAAAGGCTTTTCATTCCAACATATTCATGATTATGCTTTATAAAATTGTGCCTTCACTTTATTACACCTCATCCTCTCAGTATAATTTAATTCCAATTGTATGTAATTTCCTCTTAAATGCAATTGTGTCTCAAACACTCTGTGCGATAGCCAGTTCATCATTCTCACTAGATGAGTATACTAAGTAAATCATTTTCTACTAAATAATGTATTTAATTAAATTGGCCTGTATCCTGATTATTTGCTCCCAGTTAAGGACTCTCCTGCATATGGAAATATCCTTAGCAAAGCAAACCTATGGAATCCCTTTATAATTCTTCAGACTTCTGTCAGATAAAATCTGGGAGTTCCCTTCCACAGAAAAGAACAGTAAACCATCCTTTATTTTTGATTGTTGCTTTGCCTACTTTGATCTTATGTCATCATTAATCAGGGATAATCATTATTAATGTATCATTAATTGATTCATTGCATCGTTAAAAAGCTCAATCTTTTACAATCCACCAACATTATTAAAAAATACTACAAAATGAATATAGCACTGTATATTTACATATTGCAGACGCAACGTAAAGTTTAAGAAAGAGAAGTCTCTCGGGCACGAATTCCTGAAAAAGAACGTGACCTTAACATTCTAAACATTCATGATTAATTTTCTGGCGCGAATGTTTGCTGGCTTAAGAATTTAAAAAAAACATACGCTGGTTTCAAAATTCCCGGTTTCATGGTCTAATGAGTTGTATGAGTTAAATGGACTTTCGGTGTAACACACTGCCGAGATTTGTTAGTTTGTAAACCAATCATGTCTCATTGTAACAATCCATCTAGATGAATTAAAAAAATGTCCAAACATCCTATCAATCTCTCGCTGATATCTGTTATTTTCTTCACAATATACACAAGACATGTTTTTTTTGTCGTATCAGTGCAATAAAATTCTAAATCTCAGCGGTTCGAATGGCAAAGGATAACAGCCACTCCATTCAAAATACCGTGCTATTTAATTATGGTAGATTTGTCGCTCTCTGCTATACCTTTCAACAGCGAAAACTAAATCTGTTGTCAGGAACGGGATAAAATCGATGTCTTGAAGTAAGCATGCCAGGGAAACTGCTCAATCGCGTTTGCCTTGTATCATGTCAGAGAATAATTTCAAATCTCGTCTCCTTCACTAAGTTAAATCAGCCGATTGCAACATAGCATAGTTTTTTTTTTAAACAGGGTTCTTGCCGCTCGTTTTCAGTTGGTTTGTTTAACATTGGGACCAACCGAGCGTCAATGAAGATGTCGTTCTTTCAGCAGATGATTTATTTTTAACTCTCTTGTACCCAGATTCCGGATTCATTATAATGCTCGTCTATTCTAAATCCGTTTTCACATTAAAAATCAAGTGCAATGCCGTTAGCTATTGAAAGCTGGAAGTGAGGTATTCTTGGTTGGCTATATTTCGTTTGCAAAGGATTATAGACGATATCCATCACCGTCTAATTTTAGGATAACTCTTGTGATTGCATATTCTTTTTGAATTCGCGAGCTCGCGATGAAGATCCAGCGCAGACTACTAAGCTTCTCGAGTACACACACGCACAAGACCTGTTCATTGCAACTGCTTTGCGTGCTTAGGTTAATGTAAATGCTAGGATTCGGTCATTTGCACTCAGTAGTAGGCTAAGCTGCAAATTCACACCCGATAAAACATAAAATGAAACTTCCACAAGATCACAAACAAGAAAAAAAATATCTGTTTTAATGCAGTAATAGATAGTCACGTCCGGTATAAATTGTACATTGACCGTTCAAGCACGTCGTACAACGGTGATAAATGAGCCATTTACTTTGCCCATTGTCATCGCTCTCCAGTCCGCACTCGGATCGTATTCCTCCTACCTCTTTACATCATCACTTCAAATCATCGTTTAATTAAAAAAAAAGTGGCCAGATTTTGCCCTGTGACAATAATTTACAGGAAAAATATTTGCTCGTAAAACTGTATCCACCCCCCCCCCCCCCCCCTCCAGCCGTCAGCACTGACGCACACTAAACGCTGTTGGGAGTTAGCATTCACACGGTACATCCAATTCTGTTGCCGCGACCTAAACTCGGTGCTGTCAGCCTTAAAAGTACTTTTTTGCCATTAATGTTTCCGATTGAAAATAAATGAAAATAAAAGTTCCGATCACACTTTTTTCTCAACAAAAATCTTCAATCATACCCAAACGGAGACCGATTCATTCATAAGGAGTTGCGGGTGAAATTGCAAGTGCACGTGCCCGCGCTCCGCCAGCGACCGTCGGGGGCGCGCATGGCAAGGCGCGCTCCCTGTCGGACACCTCCGCCCCCCTGTCCACCCCCCCAATCTCGGTTCGAGCATCGTTCCTTACTCCCCACCGCCAACCCCTCGGCTCCGATGCCAGACTTCCCCGTTCCATTGGCCGAACCCGGAGTGATCGGACTGGGCGGTGCCAAAGGACTCGGGCGCTTCATTGGCCGGAGAGGATTTGGGTTTTGTGAGCGCTCTCTGTTTTAACGAAGCGAGCAGAAGGAGGAGGCAGAGACAGGGAGCGTGCCGGCGAGAGATTCATACCCTGAAAACGTCTATCGACTGCGAGCGACACAAAGAGCAACCAACAAAAAAAATCCCACCCCCTCCACTTAACAACAAAAAACAACACACACCAAAAGCAGAAGGAAAGAACGCATCCAACCAAACCTTTGAGTGTCACCCACCTCCCGCTCTCCTGCAGCACAGGCTGGACCCAAGACTGTTGCTCATCACAAGTGGGAAGAATCAACAGGGAAAGTAGCGAGTGTGTGTCACCGGAGAGCTCTGGCTGCCGCAGATAGCATAAGGCAGTTTTGATTCATTTTGCCTTCACTAAAGTGTCACTGAAGGTTTGTGCTGCTACCGACCGTGTGATGGGAGACTTTCGTGGAAATGCGAGACGTGCCTGTGGAAGCTTTTAGATTTAAAACCTGCTGCTGCTCGAGTGTGTCGAGGAAAATCAGTCAATTTTATTTGCTGTCTTGTCCGAGTCACTGACAGCAGATGTGACCGCTTTTTTGAGTGGAGATAGGCGCGTACACACAGAGACAGATATTCATCCAGTCGCTGTGAGTGTGTGTGTGCAGCATGCAAAATTCTCGGCAGCTGCATCTCATGAAATTGGAAGAAACACACCGCAAGCCTTGAAACTGGTACATGGGCTACGCCGCATTTTACAGATTTCACTTGGGAGAAGGACGCAAGATTTCGCATCTTCACCGATCCAGTTCACACGAGCCGTGCAAAAGGTTCTGGTCTTTTAAGGGAGAGGGGGTGTAAGTATTTGGCACGAACAATATTTTCCGAATCCACGGATTTACAACGCAAGATGGTGACGAGACTTTTCTTTTGTCGTCAAACTCAATAAGATTTGGAAATGATGGTAGCAAGGTGCATCGATGTTCACACACCGCTGGAAGCTTGTCTGTTTTCCGAGCTGTAAATCAACAGGTTTAAGACCAACAAAAAAAGAAAATAAAGGAGAGGAAAAACAAGCGCTGGGGATGTACCTGCAGGTTCTGATTTTCCTTCTACTCTGGACTGGCGTTCTGACCTTGAAGAATTTGAAATACACGATCTTGGAAGAGCAAGGACCCGGGACGGTGATCGGGAACATCGCGAAAGATGCTCGCCTGGCGACCAGTTTGGAGCCAAGGAAACCTAACTTTCGGGTTTTGGAAAATTCCTCTCCCCATTTGCTAGACGTGGATCGGGAGAGCGGGTTACTTTACACCAAGCAGCGCATCGACCGGGAGACCGTCTGCAAACGGGTTGCCAAGTGTGTGGTGTCGCTGGAAGTCTTCGCCAACGACAAGGAGCTGTGCATGATCAAAGTGGAGATCCTGGACATCAATGACAATGCGCCAAGTTTCTCCACCGAGCAGATCGATGTGGAGATCCCCGAGAACGCGGCGCCGGGGACGCGGATACCCCTGACCAGCGCACACGACCCAGACACCGGCCAGTTCGGTCTGCAGACCTACCAGCTGAGCAGCCCGAGTCGGCTGTTCGGCTTGGAGGTGAAGTCGAGGGGAGACGGCACCAAGTTCCCCGAGCTGATCATCCAGCGGCCGCTCGACCGGGAGCAGCAGCCGCGCCATGAGTTGCTGGTGACGGCGCTGGACGGCGGCGAGCCGCCCAAGTCGAGCGCGGTTCGCCTGCGGGTCGAGGTGGTGGACACCAACGACAACAGCCCGGCGTTCGCCGAGCCCAGCCTGAGTGTGGAGGTGGCGGAGAACACGCCGGCCGGCACCTTCCTCATCGACGTGAACGCCACCGACCCGGACCAGGGCACCAACGGCGAGGTGGTCTACTCCTTCAGCCCGTACGCCAGCGAGCGCATCGGGCAGCTCTTCTCCATCGAGCCGCGCTCCGGGGTGATCCGCCTGCGCGCCGCCCTCGACTACGAGGAGAGCAGCATCTACGACATCGACGTGCAGGCCAGAGACCTGGGGCCCAACTCCATCCCCGCCCACTGCAAGGTGTCGGTCAGGGTGCTGGACGTGAACGACAACGCGCCCACCCTCAGCCTGGTGTCCATGCACCAGGGCCCGGTGAGTGAAGCGGCTCCTCCGGGCACCATGCTGGCCCTGGTCAAAGCCACCGACCGCGACTCTGGTCGCAACGGGCAGCTGCAGTGCCGGGTGCTGGGCAACGGGCCCTTCAGGCTGGAGGAGAACTACGACAACTTCTACACCGTGCTGAGTGAGCGGCCCTTCGACCGGGAGGCGGCCGACGAGTACAACCTGACCATCGTGGCCCGCGACAACGGCTCGCCGCCGCTCAACGCCAGCCGCTCGTTCACGGTGCGCGTCGCCGACGAGAACGACAACGCGCCGCGCTTCACCAAGCCCGTGTACGTGCTGCAAGTGCCCGAGAACAACATCCCCGGCGAGTACCTGGGCTCGGTGTTGGCCCACGACCCCGACCTGGGCCCCAACGGCAGCGTGGCCTACTCCATCCTGCCCGCCCGGGTGGCCGACGTGTCCGTCTACACCTTCGTCTCCGTCAACCCGTCCAAGGGCGCCATCTACGCGCTGCGCTCCTTCAACTACGAGCAGACCAAGGCCTTCGAGTTCAAAGTGGTGGCCAAGGACTCGGGCTCGCCGCCGCTCGCCACCAACTGCACGGTGCGGGTCACGGTGCTCGATGTCAACGACAACGCGCCCGTCATCGTGTTGCCGGCGCTGCACAACGACACGGCCGAGGTGCAGGTGCCGCGCAACGCGGGCCTCGGCTACCTGGTGGCCACCGTGCGGGCCGTGGACAGCGACCACGGCGACAGCGGCCGCCTCTCCTACCAGATCGCCGAGGGCAACGAGCAGCACCTCTTCGACATAGACGCGAGCAGCGGCGAGCTGCGCACCGCCAGGTCGCTGTGGTCGCAGGGGGCCGCGGCCGCCACCGAGCTGGTGGTGAAGGTGTCGGACCACGGCAAGCCGCCGCTCTCGGCCGTGGCCCGCCTGGTGATCGCCGCGTACGCCGGGGCCGCTCCCAAGGACGAGCAGCAACGGGTGCCGCGGGAGCAGGGCCACTGGGACATGTCGCTGCCCCTCATCGTCACCCTCAGCTCCATCTCGGTCATCCTGCTCACCTCCATGGTCACCATCGCCGTCAAGTGCAGGAGGGAGAACAAGGAGATCCGGACTTATAACTGCAGGATCGCCGAGTACTCGCACCCACACCTGGGCAAGGGCGGCAAGAAGAAGAAGCTCAACAAGAACGACATTATGTTGGTCCAGAGCGAGGTGGAGGAGAGGGATGTCATGAACGTGGTGAGCAGCCCCTCCCTGGCCTCTTCTCCCATTTATTTCGATTACCAGACGCGCCTGCCGCTCAGCTCCCCCCGCTCAGAAGTCATGTACTTGAAGCCCACCTCCAACAAGCTCACCGTCCCCCAGGGCCATGGGGTCTGTCACACTTTCTCCGGACAGGGCTCAAATCCGGCCGACGTAACCTCAACAAGAATGTCACTGATTCAGGTAAATTCACACACACGCACCCACACCACACACAGACGCACACTGTACACAGTGTCATTATTGATCGCAACTACGACCTGTTGCTTTTAGAAAGTTGTTGACCAATTTATACCATGCGTCTCCAAGAGTTGGCCAATGTGCTCCGTGCTTATTATACTTATTATAAGTCAATATTTCTGTAATACAATATGTTCCCTCGCGTGAAGCGCATTGACTCCGTTATTGATCTGCATAGAGATTTATGGCTAAAGTCGGACAGCATAGGATCTGTATTGGCCACTTCATTGTTGGCTAAGACATGATAAAACTCCCACGATAGCACCGGTTCAAAATTTAAGCCAAACAGAGAAATTGCTTTTATTTTCTACATTTTTATTTTAAAGGAAAATCATTAGTTTTCTCACTTGGTCACTATGTTTTAACCATAAACAACAGAACACTCTTTCACAAGCAAACAGATTTTGTACTTATCAGCTGGCTTTGAATTGCATTGATTTTTGATATAAATGTATCTGTAGTTGTTCAGTGTTATAGATGAAGCAGACATAGTAGTTTCTGTGATAGAATATGGAGTACCGATGTGGAATGATAAAGGCATATATTTAAAAAATGCTGGGTGATATTCCAACAGTTCGTTCAGCTTTAGAATTATTCACTAGTATTAAGATAGCAGCTTTATGTTTGTAGCATCATGCTAAATAATCTTTAATATTTAAACGCTGGCCACTCATGAGGAAACGGTATTTATCACAAAATAACTTCTTCTACTTCTTCTTCTTGCGTATGGTGTGCACAGCCTAAAGTTGTAGGACAACTTGTTCTATTTGATCTTATTTGATTGTGCACGCCGGGTTGATTGCATTAGTCGAAACAGGGCAGACCACGCGAAGGTTGCAATCTCCCACCCCACAAAATAACTGAATTGGTAGAATAAACTTTTGAATACGTCGGAGACATTACTTTTTGGAACATTGTGGTTAATTTAGCGTTATAATATTCTGCATGTTCTTTGGAAAGAATTAGGTTCCATTCGTCCTTCCATTTTTTTTCTGGCATGGTGGCAGTATCAATAATTGGCCAGTTAGTCATCTGTAAAGAAAGTTGAAAATCAGTATAATTGGTGTGAGACTGGAATCACATACAGGCCAGACTCTGTTAGTACAGTGGCTCTCCTCTCTAAATGACATAAATAATTTTCAATGGTTTGTCTTTTATCAACTGCTAATAGAAATTTAACTTGCAAATATTTACATTGACTTTATTATACGATGAGCTATATTCATGTAAATATAGTGATTCAGTGCAATGATTCACATTAAATTAGACATTTAATTTACAGAAATATACTCATCTGGAGCAATGTGGATTATGTCATTGATCAGTTGACATTGATTATTCTTATAAATAATAATTTAAGCTCATGTCTCTTCAATTCAAAATTACCCTCTGTACATCAGTCCATTTTAGACTACGAGGTGCTTGTTTATAACTGCTTACCAATCTGTGTTTTAATTACTACAATATTTGAAAATATGAGCATAAATTACTATTGCATTAACATTTTCACCTTTGGAGTCTCTGTATCATCTGTCGCATAAGTACATACAATGAGATTATTTTTTCACCTACTCTTGGAACCTAGACATATTTAAATTCATAAACTCCATAATTACATAACCACCACCCTAAATTGATTAGAGATTTTGAAAAGCCCATGATTGAATTGAAATTTCTTAAAAGATTAAAATCTCTCAATGATAATTCAATTTGTTACCTCTGGATTGCCCCGCAAGATTTTTTTCAAGTGAATTATAATAAAGGCATAGCTCACCTCAAAATGTAGCCACAGCATGGCAGTACAAGCTGTGGAACAAATGTTTGTATTTTATTACACACAAAAAGGCCTCTGTCAGAGTTATATTTGAAATGCAATGTAGAATGCAATGTAGAAGTAAATATTGAGCCTTTCAGAACAGCAGGACATCGACCCAGTCTGAAGATGGTTCTCGATCCAAAATGTCACCCATTCCTTCTCTCCAGAGATGCTGCCTGTCCCGCTGAGTTACTCCAGCATTTTGTGTCTATCTTCGGTTTAAACCAGCATCTGCAGTTCCTTCCTACACATCCAGACATTCCAAATCATTTTACAGTCCATAAAAACCTAACAAGAAGTACCTATATTGGAAATGTGATAGTTAAATCCATCTCTGACCACCACAAATAACAAAGAGATAACTAATCTGATAATCGGTTTTATTATTGTTTTTAAAAAAAATATTAAAATCTGCCTAGAGACCGAGAACTATCCTGAGCATCTTTGAAATAGTATCAGGAGACCTTTTACATATTCTAGGGGAGAGAACAACTCCACCCAAAGTGGCATCTCAGCCAGTGCATTTATTATCCCTATTAAAAAATATATTAGATTTTGTACTTATATTCTTTTGAAATGTGACTTCAACCTACAAACTTCCAATCCCGAGGTGAGAATGTTGTCATGGAGCCACAGCTGATGCTGGATTTACCTTACTGGCAAAATCAACAATAATCAGCTGTCCAACCTTTGTTATCCACGCAACCTTTATCAGTTGACTCGTTATGATCCTGCTCCCCTTCATCGTGGAACAGATCATGTGCCATCTGGTAAACACAAAATAGTGGAGTAACTCAGTGGGACAGGCAGCATCTCTGGAGAGAAGGAATGGGTGACGTTTCGGGTCAAGATTCTTCTTCAGACGACCTGAAACATCACCCATTCCTTCTCTCCAGAGAGGTTGCCTGTCCCG
The DNA here is from genome assembly GCF_010909765.2 of Amblyraja radiata. Taxonomy (NCBI): domain Eukaryota; kingdom Metazoa; phylum Chordata; class Chondrichthyes; order Rajiformes; family Rajidae; genus Amblyraja; species Amblyraja radiata. Next base: position 23,117,040 of record NC_045961.1, read on the forward strand.
CTGAGTTACTCCAGCATTTTGTGTCTATCTTCGGTGCAAACCAGCACCTGCCGTTCCTTCCTTCACAGGTACCATCTGGTTATCTCTGATTCATCCTGGAGTTGTTTTATTTAAAGTGATTTTTTTAAATTCAAAATCACCTTTTTTATTTTATGTTTTATTTAAACATTCTGAAGATATGCCAAAGCACCTTTCCTCCAGGGAAGTACATTTTGAACAGTGCCACTGTTCTATTATAGGGAAGGCTGCAGTCAATTTGCACACTTCAAGCTCCCACAAACAGCAGCAAGGTAATGACCATGTAATAACGTCAACCAGAAAGTATCGACTTTTGAAAAAAGTTGAAAATCTCACTCCGCTACTTTACTAACGATTACTAAAGGAAGGAACTACATACGAAAGTAGATAGATGAAAAATATTATCGCAGATGTGATTATCACCTAGACTATCAGTGTGACAGTAGGACTGCTTCAGTAGTTGGCTGTTGCAATACACAATGATCAAAAAGGATTTCCACCCACCATGTAAATGTTATATTTTTTTCATTACTTCTCTGTAAACCCATGCTCACACAAAGCAAAATTCTGCCAGAGAAGATAAGATCATTTTTCTGCTATATATACAATATGCCCAGGGATAAACAGAACAGTAGATTTTGTCAAGATTTATCAGTGAAATATTCAGAGTAGGTACTATTATTGAGAAAGCATAATGGGCATCATAGCATCTTACTGTAAGTGCTACAAAATATTTTGGCAGTTCACACACTTTCAGAATTTTAAAATTAGAAACAAAACAGGTAAGAAGAAAATTGACACAATGTCCCCTTCAATCAGAAAATTTGCACAGGTTATACAGGTGCACAACCTTTTATCCGACAGCCTTGGGACCAGACACTTGTCGGATTTCGGAATTTTTCGGATTTCCGAATGGAAGATTTTTAGCGTAGATTAGGTAGGTAGCGCGGGCGGCTTGAAAAGTCTGGAGTGGCTGCCTCCTCCCCGGAGACCGGGCAATCATTGCATAAATGTTAGTCAGTTAGTTTGGAGGGATTTTATGTGGTGGGGGGGGTGAAGGGGGAAACTTTAATTCTTAGTCCCCTACCTGGTCGGAGAGGCGGGGAGCGGGCAATGCCTTACCGGGTCGCCGTGCAGTAAGCTCCGGAGCGCTGTGGCCGCCGACTCCCAACATCGCGGAGCTGGGGGCTGCGGGTGTCCGGCCGCGGTTGGAGCTCCGACCCCGGCAACTCTACCCCTGGCTGCGCGGCGCTCCAAATCCAGCGCGGCCCGCGGCCGGACGCCCGCAGCCCCAGCGCCGCGATGTTGGGAGTCGGCGGCGTCGCAGCGCTGGGATACCAGCGGGGAGCGGGCAATGCCTTACCAGGTCGCCGTGCGGTAAGCTCCGGAGCGCTGTGGCTGCGGGCGTCCGGCCGCGGGCGGCGCTGGATTTGGAGCGCCGCACAGCCAGGGGTAGAGTTGCCGGGGTCGGAGCTACAACCGGCGCCGCCCGCGGCCGGACGCCCGCAGCCCCCAGCTGGGAGTTGGCGGCCACAGCGCTCCGGAGCTTACTGCACGGCGACCCGGTAAGGCATTGACCGCTCCCCGCCTCTCCGACCAGGTAGGGGACTAAGAATTAAAGTTTCCTCCTTCACATAAAAGCCCTCCAAACTAACTGACTAACATTTAAGCAATGATTTACAGATGTTTAAGTGTCTCCCCGGTCTCCAGGGAGGAGGCAGCCGCTACAGTAGTACAGACCTGAGTTGACCGTGGGTCGTTTCGGGTCAAGTTTGGCGCCAAACGCGAGCTTTGGTGTGCAGACGACATGTTGGGAAAAATGGCCGGTTTTCGGAGTTTTTCTGTTTCCGGAACTCCGGATAAAAGGTTGTGCACCTGTAATGTTATTTCTTCTCAAGGGAATGATGTAGCAGACCAAACTGAACACATAGAAAGAAAAACACTTAAATCACGTAAGTTGCTATTGCATAAGTAAGTGTTCAAATAGATAGGTTCCACATTGTTAAATATAACTTTACATTTAACATTTACAAATAAATCTAATTTTGCAGAACAACTTTTAATATCTTTATTTGACAGCAATATGTAATATGGCAATATAGTGTATTTATTTTAATCCTAATCAATTTGCAGATGTTGAAATCATGTAATTAAACTTGGAGTACTAATGCTAATCTTCTTATCTTTCCAAAGCACATTATTCATGGTATGGCATTGTCACCTGGGCCAGAATGTCACAGAGTCTAACAATTATACTGCCTATAAACAGGCCCTTCTGCTCACTGTGGCCAGGCTGACCATTCAGACTGGAGGCGTGTGATTAGTGGTGTACCTCGGGGATCTGTGCTATGCCCATTGCTGTTTGAGGTTTATATCAACAATTTGGATGAAGATGTGCAAGGCATGATTGGAACGTTTGCATGTGGCACTAAAATAAATGAAGTGAAGATGGTTATCAAGAATTACAGCAGTATTTTGATCAGCTTGGTAAATGGATTGAGGAATGGCGAATGGAGTTTAATTCAGACGAGTGTGATGTATTGCATTTTGGAAAGTCAAACCAGGGCAGGAGTGGGATGCGAGGTGGGGGTGGTTGTGGGAGAAAGAGGAAGGGGGAAAAAAGCTGTTGTGGGGTGGTTCCTTAAAATTGGAGAATTCAATATTCAAACCACTGGGTTGTAAGCTACCCAAGAGGAATATGAGGCGCTGTTCCTCCAGTTTGTATGTGACCTAATTCTGGCAATGGAGGAGGCGCAGGACAGAAAGGTCACTGTGGGAAGGGGAAGGGGAGTTAAAATGGTTAGCAACTAGTATATCCGAGTGCAAGTATTCAGCAAAAAGGTCGGCGAGTCCACGCTTTGTCTCGCCAATGCATTGAGGCCGCATCGCGGACAACTGATGCAGTAGATGAGGTTAGAAGAGGTGCATGTGAACCTCTGCCTCACCTGGAGGGACTGCTGGGGTCCCTGGAATGAGACGAGGGAGGATGTTTAGAGACAAGTGTTACATCTCCTGCGGTTGCTGGGGAGTGAATCAAGGAGCTGTGGAGGGAGCAGTCTCTGCGAAAGACGGAAAGGGGTGGAGATGGGAAGATGTGAATAGTGATGAGATCATGTTTGAAGTAATGGATGTGTAGCAGGAGGATGTTTTGGATGCAGAGGCTGGTGGGGTGACAGGTGAGAACCAGGGGAACTATCTTTTTTTGCATCCGGGCGAAGGGGAGGGGGAGCGAGAGCAGACTTACGGGGCACAGTGGAGACATGGGTGAAGGATCCATCTCTAACAGCTGGGGGAAAACCACAGTCACTAAAGAACGAGATAATCTCGGATGTCCTCGAATGGAAAGCTTCACCTTGGGAGCGGATGGAACGATGGCAGTGGAGTTGAGAGTTGGAGGTATTATCTTTCCAAGAGGAGGGTGGGAGGAAGTGTAGTACAGATATCTGGGAATTGGTAGATTTGCAGTATATTAGAGTTGTTTAAGACAATGATGGAAATTGCAGTGTTTTATGTTCAGTTTTGGTCACCCTGCTATAGGCGGGATGTCGTTAAGCTGGAAAGAGTGCAGAAATGATTTATACAAGATAAAAGATACAAGATACAAATAATTTATTAGCCAAGTATGTAAGAACATACAAGGAATTTGATTTGCTATACAGTCATACCGAAAAAGCAGCAAGACACACAACTACATAAAAATTAACATAAACATCCACCACAGTGCACTGTGATGGAAGGCAATAACGTATTATCTTCCTCCCTTTTCTCCCGCGGTCGAGGCAGTTGAACCATCTGCAGTCGGGACGATTGAAGCTCCCGTAGCCGTCGATCGAAGCTCCAGCGATTTGGGCGGTCGAAGCTCCTGCGGCAGTGCAGACGGAGATACGATATGGAAAAAGTTGCATCTCCGTCGAGGAAAGATATAAAAAAAAGTTTCCCCCAACCCCCTCATAATACAAAACTAAAGAAACACTGAAACATACATTTAACAATAAATTAAAACAACAAAAGAAGAAAAGGACGAGACAGACTGTTGCTGAGGCTGCCATCGTGCGGCACCTGGTCTCAAGGGCTTGAGTTGTAAGGAGAGGCTGGGCCGGCTAGGACTTTATTCCTTGGAGGCTAAAACTGATCATATTCAGACGTATAAAATCCTGAGGGAATGGATTATTTGAATGCAAATATTCCAAGGTTAGAGGAATCACAGAAGTTATAGATTTCAATTGAATTTAATAGAAGAAGCAACTTTCACACATAGGGTGGTGAGTGTATGGTACAACCTGCCAGAGGAAGTAATTGAGGCAGGTACAATAACCACATTTAAAAGGCATTCGGACATGTACATGGATGAGAGATTCAAAGGGATATGGGCTTAACACAGGCAAATGAGACTAGCGTAGTTGGGGCATCTTGGTTGTCTTGGGTGAGTTGGGCTTTTCCTGTGCTGTATGACTAAGTGATGATTGAGTTGTCTGTCCTGCTCCACGTTCAACCATGTCTCGTTCATCGCAAAAAAAATGAAATGTTGTTGCAGTCCTGCTCCACTTTCAACCATCGCAAAAGTCATCGCAAAGGTATCATATTTTTATGTGCTAATTAATGCTTAGAGTCTATCTGCTTCACTAGTCAACTCCTTGCATTAAAAGAGAGCCAGAGAGTCAGTTTAACCTTGGATTCTTCCCATGTGCCTTGTCATGCCAATGTATGGTTTGCCTGCTTGAATGCATAATTTTCTCTTTTACAGTGTACTTGACTGTACTTCCCCCAACAATCCATCTGCTTTGTGTATCCAATTCTCCTGTCAAATTATTTAAAGCCCCCCTAATAGTAGTGGCAATTCCACCTCCAAGTAGGTTGAACCTATGCTGGTTTAAGTGTAACTTGTCCATCTGGTACAGGTCCCATCTTCCCCAGGAATTATCCCAATGATCCAGAATTGAAACACCCCTCCCACATCCTCTTTAGCCAAACATTCCTCTGACCTTTTCTCCTGTTCCTTTAAAGCAGCAGTTGTGTTCCTCAGAAGCCTGGTGTTATAATAAATCATGTTAGAAAAATAAATGTCAATGGGGAAAATGGTATTTCGGGTGAGAAAGTTTCAGGCTCGCAATAGCAAAGTTTTTCCCAGTTGGATTGCAAAAATACAGGCTTTTTAATAGCTTTAAGTTTATTTTTGTTGCAGCAAGCTAAAAATACTAAATACTAAATGTTACATTGTTCAGTAGAGTATAATTGCACGGGTGCCAATTGCTTATCACCAATTGCTGGCTCGAAGGGCCGAATGGCCTCCTCCTACACCTATTTTATAACTCAACGACTACCTGTGGTGAAATTGACAAAGACACACAATGTGCTGGAGTAACTTGGCAGGCCAGGCAGCATATCTGGAGAACATGGATAGGTGACATTTCGGGTTGGAACCCTTCTTCAGAATAATTGTGGTGGTGGATTGGGGGGAGAGAGAGAGTGCTGTGTCGAGGGGTAGGACAAATACTGGCAAGTTATAGGTGAATACAGGCGAGGAGGGTTTTTGATAAGCAGATGAATGGACAAAGGCCAGAGATGAAAAAACAGAAGGTGCGAGAAAAGGATAGAAGAAGTGCGAATTGTGAAGCCAGAGGAAGGAATATAGGTGGAAGAGGAGGCGGAAGGGAGAAATGGGTGCGAGTCCAAGTGGGGCAAAGGGAAGAGAGGATCTCCTGGTTGATAATTCCAGAGAATTGGCCTCCACTGCCTTCTGAGGCAGAGAATTCCACAGATTCACAACCTTCCGTGCGAAAACGCTTTTCCTCATCTTTGTTCTAAATAGCCTACCCCTTATTCTTAAACAATGACCCCTGGTTCTGTACTCCCCCAACATCGGGAACATGTTTCCAGCCTCTAGTGTGTCCAAACCCTTAATACCGGGGAGACTAAGCGGAGGTTGGGCGATCGTTTCGCCGAACACCTCCGCTCAGTCCGCAATAACCAACCTGACCTCCCGGTGGCTCAGCACTTCAACTCCCCCTCCCATTCCCAATCCGACATCTCTGTCCTGGGTCTCCTCCATTGCCAGAGTGAGCAACAGCGGAAATTGGAGGAACAGCACCTCATATTCCGCCTGGGGACCATGCGTCCGGATGGCATTAACATTGAATTCTCCCAATTTTGCTAGCCCTTGCTCCTCCCCTTCCTTAACCCTCTAGCTGTCTCCTCCCACCCTCCCATCCGCCCGCCCTCGGGCTCCTCCTCCTCCCCCTTTTCCTTCCTTCTCCCCCCCACCCCCCATCAGTCTGAAGAAGGGCTTCGGCCCGAAACGTCACCTATTTCCTTCGCTCCATAGATTCCGCTGCACCCGCTGAGTTTCTCCAGCAATTTTGTGTACCTTAATAATCTTATATGTTTCGATAAGATCCCCTCATATTCTTCTAAATTCCAGAGTATACAAGCCCAGCCGCTCCATTCTTTCAACATATGACAGTCCCGCCATCCCGGGAATTAATCTTGTGAACTTATACTGTACTCCCTCAATAGCAAGAATGTCCTTCCTCAAATTTGGAGACTAAAACTGTACACAATACTCCAGGTGTGGTCTCACTAGGGCCCTGTACAACTGCAGAAGGACCTCTTTGTTCCTCTACTCAACTCCTCTTGTTATTAAGGCCAACATGCCATTCGCTTTCTTCACTGCGTGCTGTACCTGATGAACAAGGACCCCCAGATCTCGTTGAACTTGCCCTTTTCCCAACTTGACACCATTCAGATAATAATCTGTCTTCCTGTTTATGCCACCAAAGTGGATAACCTCACATTTATCCACATTAAACTGCATCTGCCATACATCTGCCCACTGTCCAAGTCACTGACTAACCTGTCCAAGTCACCCTGCATCCTCATAGCATCCTCCTCACAGTTCACAATGCCACCCAGCTTTGTGTCATCTGCAAATTTGCCAATGTTACTTTTAATCCTTTCATCTAAATCATTAAAGTATATTGTAAATAGCTGCTGTCTCAGCACCGAGCCAAGCGGTACCCCACTAGTCACTGCCTGCCATTCTGAAAGGGACCTGTTAATCCCTATGCTTTGTTTCCTGTCTCCCAATCAATTATCTATCCATTTCAGTATCCTAATCCTAATACCATGTGCTCTAATTTTGCCCACTAATCTCCTATGTGGGACCTTATCAAATGCTTTCTGAAAGTTCAGGTACACTACATCCACTGGCTCTCCGTATTCTATTTTTCTAATTACATCTTCAAAAAATTCCAGAAGATTAGTCAAGCATGATTTCCCCTTCGTAAACCCATGCTGACTCGGACCGATCCTGTTACTGCTATCCAAATGTGCCGCTATTTCATCTTTTATAATGGACTCCAGCAACTTCCCCACCACCGATGTCAGGCTAACTGGTCTATAATTCCCTGTTTTCTCTCCCGCCTTTCTTAAAAAATGGGATAACATTAGCTACCCTCCAACCCACAGGAACTGATCCTGAATCTATAGAACATTGGAAAATGATCACCAATGCGTTCACAATATCTAGAGCCACTTCCTTAAGGCAGAGTATCTGGCCCTGGGGATTTATCAGCCTTTAGTCCCATCAGTCAACCCAACACCATTTCCTGCCTAATATGAATTTATTTCGTTCCTCCGTCACCCTAGATCCTCTGGCACTAGTTCATCAGGGAGAACATTTTGTCTCTTCCTTGGTGAAGACAGATCCAAAGTATCTGTTCAACTCATCTGCCATTTCCTTGTTCCCCATAATAAATTCACCTGCTTCTGTATTCAAGGGTCCAACTTTGGTCTTAACTAATTGTTTTCCTCTTCACATACCTAAAGAAGCTTTTACTATCCTTCTTTATATTCTTGGCTAGCTTACCTTTACACCTCATCTTTTCTCCCCATATTGCCTTTTTAATTATCTTCTGTTGCTTTTTAAAAGTTACCCAATCCTCTGGCTTCCCACTCATCTTTGCTATGTTATACTTCTCTTTTATTTTTATAATGTCCCTGACTTCCCTTGTCAGCCACTGTTGCCCCTTACTCCCCTTGGAATCTTTCTTCCTCTTTGGAATGAACTCATACTGCACCTTCTGTATTATTCCCAGAAATACTTGCCATTGTTGTTCCACTGTCATCCCTGCTAAGGTATCTTTCCAGTCAGCTTTGGCCATCTCCTCCCTCATGGCTCCATAGTCCCCTTTGTTCCATTGTAATACTGACACTTCCAATTTTCCCTTCTCTCTCTCAAATTGTAGATTAAAACTTATTTATATTGCAAAACAGCTTTTATTCTGCTTGTCAATGTCCAAAGTCAATTTGAAGTAGTTCTCTGGTTTCTAATCAAAATCACATTATATCCACTTCACAGAAAGGAAACATACATTGTAGCAGAACTAGCTGTACTTGACAGCCTATTGCATATTAAATAACCCAGACATCACTGCATTAAAGGTCTTGTTTAATTTGTAAGAAGGTTATTAATTATTGGTTAAGATTATCAAATGATCAAGAAACTGAGTTTTGTTTAAGGAGTCAAATGGTCTATTTCTGGGTCACTTCCATGTAAAGTTCTGTTCTAATCAGGCAGATGTAGTTCAGTATATAACTAAACCAAATTACTGAACATGCTCCAGCTGCAAGGTATAGTCTACATGCATACCATTTTGCAGCCTTGCATGTTATCAGTTAATTCCCAAATGTTGTCATTCACCATTTACAGACACATCTGTCATCAATTGTTTAGTTGCTAATCTTTGGACACCCCTACCAAAATCATTTTACTTTTTTAAAGATGATTCTTAATACCAACCGGCACTGTCTTAATTGCTCAATTGTTTTGAATCTGTTTTTGTGGTATATTGATTATATTATGTGGTATATTGTGGCCGTCAAAAAGGCCAAAAAGTACTTCTGCTCCAAACTGGAGGATGAGACAGATGTTCGGCAGCTGTGGCTTGAATGCAATCACCTCCTACAAGGCGAACTCAGGTGGCAGCTCGAATGTCGGCGAAACATCACTCCCTGACGAGCTCAATGCGTTTTACGCACGCTTTGATAGGGAGAATACTGATGTGCCTTCCCGAGTCCCCATTCGCTGTGATGGTATTTCAGTCACAGTCACAGAGGCCGATGTCAGGAAATCCTTCAGAGGGGTGAACCCTCGAAAAGCGCCTGGACCTAATGGTATACCCGGTCGTGTTCTAAAAACCTGTGCGGACAACTGGCTGGAGTTTTTACAGACATTTTCAACTTCTCACTTCTGAGGTCTGATATTCCCACCTGCTTTAAAAGGGCATCAATTATACCGGAGCCCAAGAAAAGTAAGGTGACGTGCCTCAATGACTATCGATCAATGGCTCTAACGCCGGTGGTGATGAAGTGCTTTGAGAGGTTGATCATGGCGCAAATCAACTCCCACCTCGACAAAAACCTGGACCCACTGCAGTTCGCTTACCGCCACAACAGATCAACGGTGGATGTGATCTCGCTGGCTGTCCACTCCGCTCTGGACCACTTGGTCAACAAAAACTCATATGTCAGGCTGTTATTCATTTATTATAGCTCGGCATTTAATACAATCATCAAGCTGGTTACCAAACTCGCAGAACTGGGTCTCTGCGCATCCCTCTGCAATTGGATCCTTGACTTCCTCATTCACAGACCACAGTCTGTTCGTATTGGTGGAAATGTGTCAGCCTCGATAACAATCAGCACGGGAGCACCTCAAGGCTGCGTGCTCAGCCCCCTGCTGTACTCACTCTATACTCATAACTGCGTAGCTGGTCATAGTGCGAACTCCATCATCAAGTTCGCTGACGACACCACTGTTGTGGGACATATGACTGATGTGGATGAGTCAGAGTATAGAAGAGAGATCGAGCGACTGTCCATATGGTGCCAGCGCAATAACCTGGCCCTCAACACCAGCAAAACCAAGGAACTGATTGTGGACTTTGGAAGGAGTAGGATGGGGACCCACAGTCCCGTTTATATCAATGGGTCGATGGTTGAAAGGGTCAAGCTTCAAATTCCTGGGCGTGCATATCTCTGAAGATCTTTCCTGGTCCGAGAACACTGATGAAATTATTAAGAAAGCACATCAGCGCCTCTACTTCCTTAGAAGATTACAGAGAGTCAGTTTGTCAAGGAGGACTCTCTCTAACTTTTACAGGTGCGCAGTAGAGAGCATGCTGACCGGTGGTTCGTCAACTTGAGCACCCTGGAGCAGAAAAGACTACAAAAAGTAGTAAACACTGCCCTGTCCATCATCGGCTCTGACCTCCCTTCCATCGAGGGGATCTATCGCAGTCGCTGCCTCAAAAAGGCTGGCAGTATCTTTAAGGACCCACAACATCCTGGTCACACACTCATCTCCCTGCTACCTTCAGGTAGAAGAAGGTACAGGAGCCTGAAGACTGCAACGACCAGGTTCAGGAATAGCTACTTCCCCACAGCCATCAGGCTATTAAACTTGGCTCGGACAAAACTCTGAACATTAATAGCCCATTATCTGTTTATTTGCACTTTATCAGTTTATTTATTCATGTGTGTATATATTTATATAATGGTATATGGACACACTGATCTGTTCTGTAGTCATGCCTATTATGTTCTGTTGTGCTGAAGCAAAGCAAGAATTTCATTGTCCTATCAGGGACACATGACATTTTACTTCGGAGTGAAGTACTCAACCAGTGAAGATCAGAGATTTTCAGGATGATAAAGAAAATGCTTCAAGGATGTTTTGAATGTCTCATTGAAAAAAAAAATGCAATATCCTCTGTCAATTAATAGTCTTAATTTTTTTTTAAATGTTCCCAATTGCCAAATTATATATATTTGAAGAACAGTTGGCAATTTGTACACATCAAAATCAGGAATGACAGTGTTAAGGAATAGATTTATTCCATTAATTAAACTGTGTATATGCATTACAGATCCCTCACTCTGCACGAGCAATGCATTGCACCACCATACAAGTGTGACTTATTTTAAAGGGCCTGTCCCACTTACGCGACCTTTACAGGCGACTGCTGGCACCCGTGATAGGTCGCCGAAACATGTTGAAAATTCAGCGGCGACCAGAAAGACGCTAAGACTCTTTGGAGACCTCTCTCGACCATAGGAGACCTCTCACGACCATACAGGCAACCCCTGGCGACATGTTGCGGGTGACCTCTCACGACCATACAGGCTGTATGGTCGTGAGAGGTCTCCAAAGAGACGTAGCGTCTTTCTGGTCGCTGCTGAATTTTCAACATGTTGAAAATTTCGGCGACCCATCACGGGTGCCAGCAGTCGCCTGTAAAGATTGCCTAAGTGGGACAGGCCCTTTACACCAACTACCCTCGAAATTTAATGCTAATTCATAGGATTTTTGTATTTTGGACTTTGTCCTTTAAGAAGTGTGCTGTGCAAGTTCATACTTTTTCTTTAATTCTCTTATTTGCTTGTAGGACAGAAGCCCTTTCGACCTATGAAGCCTTTGCTGGTGATCAGAGCAATCACATCAATTTAATTCCCTTATTTATTTTCCAGTAATTTATTCATCAAACGTTTCAGGTTAAATGGGACAATGTTGTATCTGCTCCATTCTGTGTTAGTAACGGAGTGCGGCAAGGAGGAATTTTGTCTCCTATTTTATTTAATGTTTATATGGATGAATTATCAAATCAGTTAAATAGGTTAAAAACTGGCTGTCTTGTGGGCAACACTATTGTTAAACATCTTATGTATGCAGACGACCTGGTCCTGCTCTGTCCATATAGTGCTGGGCTGCAGCAGATGTTGAAGGTGTGCTCTCAGTATGGCCTTGATTATGACATAAAGTATAACGCTAAGAAAAGCCGCATAATGATAGTTAGAAGCGCTGAGGACAGGAAATCAACTTTTCCGACCTTTTATTTGTCAGACAGTCCGCTTGCTGTGTGTGAGGAAATTAAATACCTAGGTCATGTCATATCCGATGACTGGACGGATGACAAAGACCTCTACCGACAGCGCTGTAAAATTTATTTTCAAGCTAACATGCTTATAAGGAAGTTTTCTATGTGCTCTGACACTGTGAAGTGTTCCCTGTTCAGAACCTACATCACACCGTTATATACTGCTCAATTGTGGTCTAACTATAAGAAAAAGAGTATGCAGAGGCTCAAGGTAGCATACAATGATGCAATGAGGTTGCTGCTTCGTGTCCCTAGGTGGCATAGTGCCAGTCAATTGTTTGTGTCCACTAGAGTGCCAACCTGTGAGGCACTCTTAAGACAGCTGATGCTTAGTTTTATGTGTCGCCTGGACAAGTCAGAGAACCACATAATTGAAGCCCTAGTCAGCCCTCTGAAAAGCTGTTATAGATTCACTTCTAGGCTAAGATGGCATTGGTGCAATAGCTTGCATATCTTATAGGCTAATATGCAATTTTTAATGTATTTTTTGTATCTCCTTATACTGTATGATGTGTTATATGGACCTGTGTCTGAAATAAAGCTTATAATGATTCTCTCTTACAAGCTCCTTTGATGATCTTATCACCTCCCTATACTATGGGTAATTTACAGTGGCCATTCAGCTTATGCCCTAGCACAATTAATGGGGGGTTAGGGTTAGGGTTAGGGTTAGGGTGAGGGGGGGGGGGGCGCGAGAGGACTGGAGTCTCAGGGGGAACGTGCAAGTTCCACACATGATCTAGCTCTAGTAGCTGGAGCTGTGAGAGAAGCACAATTGCTGTGCTGTTGTCCCAGCCATATTGATTACAGAGGCATATTAAGATCAGTCTTCGATACGATTCTGATCTATATCTCATTGTTGATAGAATACCATGATAAATCATTGCACGAATAGTCCACTAAAGCTGCTATAGCCCTTTTTACTAATAGTTCCATTTTTAAACCTCCACAAGTAAATTTAGGGGTATTTTGGGCATTCAAAAGTTAATTGAAGTTTCTGCATGTTTATGATTTCATCTTTCAAGTGCTTATAAGAAAATGTAGAATAGGTTTGTCATGAGATATTAACATTTCCAGACTTGTGCCAAAGCAAAAATTGATGTTCATGAATTTAAAAGACTGTTCCTATACCTGACTAATTGTGGTTAATGCCATCTGAAACAAATTAAATATTTGTACTGTTACTGCAAAGGGTTCATGCAGCAGGTACATTTTGTGACACTTCCAAATGTATTAATGATTGTGGACAATCAGCCATGATCACAATGAATGACGGTGCAATCGAAGGGCCGAATGGCCTCCTCCTGCACCTATTTTCTATGTTTCTACATGTGGTCAAAGTGCACATTGTCAGATTTTATGAAAGGATATTTTTATACATTTTAGTTTCACCATGTAGAAATTACAGCTGTGTTTATAGATAGTCCCCCCATTTCAGGGCACCATAATGTTTGGGACACATGGCTTCACAGGCGTTTGTAATTGCTCAGGTGTGTTTAATTGCCTCCTTAATGCAGGTATAAGAGAGCTCTCAGCACCTAGTCTTCCCTTCAGTCTTTCCATCATCTTTGGAAACTTTTATTGCTGTTTATCAAAATGAGGATCAAAGTTGTGCCAATGAAAGTCAAAGAAGACATTATGAGACTGAGAAACAAGAATAAAACTGTTCGAGACATCAGCCATACCAAGGATTACCAAAATGAACTGTTTGGAACATCATTAAGAAGAAAGAGAATACTGGTGAGCTTACTAATCGCAAAGGGCAAAGAAGACCTCCACATCTGACGACAGAAAAATTCTCTCTATAGTAAAGAATAAAACCCAAACACCTATCCGACAGATCAGAAACACTTTTCAGGAGTCAGGTGTGGATTTGTCTATGACCACTGTCCGCTGAAGACTTCATGAACTGAAATACAGAGGCTACACTGCAAGATGCAAACCACTGGTTAGCTGCAAAAATAGGATGGCCAGGTTACAGTTTGCCAAGAAATACTTAGAAATGGAAAAAGGTCTTGTGGACAGATGAGACGAAGATTAATTTATATCAGAGTGATGGCAAGAGCAAAGTATGGAGGAGAGAAGGAACTTCCCAAGATCCATAGCATACCACGGTGGGGAGGGTGTTATGGCCTGGGCATGTATGGCTGCTGAAGGTACTGGCTCACTTATCTTCATTGATGATACAACTGCTGATGGTAGTCGCATAATTAATTCTGAAGTGTATAGTCACAACCTATCTGCTCAAGTTCAAATAAATGCCTCTAAACTTATTGGCCGGAGGTTCGTTCTACAGCAAGACAATGATCCCAAACATACTGCTAAAGCAACAAAGGAGTTTTTCAAAGCTAAAAAATGGTCAATTCTTGAGTGGCCAATTCAATCACCTGATCTGAACCCAATTGTGCATGCCTTTTATATGCTGAAGTGAAAAATGAAGGGGACTACCCCCCAAAACAAGCATCAGCTAAAGATGGCTGCAATGCAGGCCTGGCAGAGCATCACCAGAGAAGACACCCAGCAACTGGTGATGTCCATGAATCGCAGACTTCAAGCAGTCATTGATTGCAAGCAAAGGACATGCAACAAAATGCTAAACATGACTACTTCATTTACATGACATTGCTGTGTCCCAAACATTATGATGCCCTGAAATGGTGGGACTATGTATAAACACTGCTGTAATTTCTACATGGTGAAACCAAAATGTATAAAAATGGCCTTTATTATAATCTACCGATGTGTACTTTAACCATATGTGATTTATTCTATTACAAATCTCAAATTGTGGAGTAAAGAGGCAACTCCTTGCATTTTATGAATGTCATGTTGACAAACATTCTATTGTTCAACGTGCATTTTGTAATTATTATTTTAATATTTTAGTAATAAATATTAACATTTCACTTACTGTAAATGGCGGGTCGGCCAATTCTGTGGGGATTGAAGTAGAGTTAACACTTCATGTTGATGCCCTTTCATCTGAATGACAGGGCATCAACCTGTCTCCATTGTTTTCAATGGAATACGTTATTGTCACATGTGAGTAGGCACAGTGAAATTCTTTGCTGCATACCCAATGTACACTAATAGCAGCCACCTACAGCGCTGACAAGTTACAAAGCACGCCGGCTCCCCCTTTTGTTCTCCCCCCCTCCTCAACACCGGTCCCCCCACGCCGGGTACTCCATTGTTCATCCTCTTCCCCCTCACGGTGGTCCTCCATGCTCTCATCGACAGTCGACCGCGGGTCAACCCGCGAGGCCCCATCGTCGTGAGGCTTCACTGCTGCCAAGGCTTCACCGCTTTCGACGCCCCACTTCACACTTCAGTGGTGCCATCCCGTGCCCCACCCACGTGCTCCGTTGGCCGCTCCGCCAACCCGGACTCCAACCTGCGAGGCCCGGCTCCTCCATCTGATCCCCGATGCCCCGACCCCAGCTTCTACGTGGCTATCCGGGAGGCATTGAGACCGCGGCGCCTCGATAAAGCGTTTTCTAGTATAAAGAAGGGGTAACGTAGAGAGAGAAGAAACAAAATGAAGTGTTGAAAGGAACAGAGGCAGGAAAATTTAAATACAAAATGAGGTGAATATGTAAGTGAAGCAAGTTAGTGAACAAATGTTATTCGGGGTATAGTCTGGATGCTGGAAGTGATAAAGCAGAAAATGCTGTTTATTTGAAATTGTTGGATTCATCTTGAGTCTAGAAAGTTGCAGATTGCCTAGTTTTAGCTGTCTCTCGAATTGATATTAAGCTTTCTTTCAACCGTGCAGGAGGTCAAGGACTGAGAGGTTAGAATGGGAGAGATATCATTGTTTTAATCAGCAAGCCACTCAGCATCAGGCCCACAGGCTGACGGAGGTATTCCATAAAGCCAAATTTGTTTTTGATCTGCCTGGTGCTGAGGAGACAACATTATACAGAACACTAAATTGAAAGGAGTGCAAATAAATTAATATTCAGCAGAGTGTTTAGGGCGCGAGGTATTGAGAGGAAGTATATAAGAGGGCAGGTGTTGCACCTTCAGTGATTGCCTGGAAAAGTGCTGTAACAAAGCAAATAGGTATTAGTGTAAATGAAAGAGTGATCCTTTTGGAATACTGTAAAGGGAGGAGATGGGTTGGTGTGTGTCCTGGTGTCATCACTGCTGCTTTACTGATATTTGTATGAAGTCTGCATTAGTGAATTGAAGCGCAAATCCCAGCGCAAATAATATTTTTTGCAGCAACTCTTCACTACTGAACCACATTTGTGCTTGCTTCTTCATTCTGATTGGTACATTTAAGGGCTTGTCCCACTTGGGCGTCATTTACGCGACATCATTTACGCGTCACGACACATGAAGCGGGCGTCGTGATGTGCACGTGGTGTGCGCCTGGTGCGCATTACGCGTGCATGGTGCGTCGTGACGTAGGCAGTGATGCGCGGTCACACGCTGCGCCCCAGGATTTTGGCAGATACAAAATCTTTGCGCGTCACGCAGATGGCGAGCAAATGATGCCCAAGTGGGACAGGCCCTTTAGTTTAGTTTAGTTTAGAGATACAGTGCAGAAACAGACCCTTTGCCCCACTGGGTCCGTGCCGACCAGCAATCCCCACGTATTAACACTCTCCTACACACGCTATGGACAATTTTCAAATTTATTAAGCCAATTTACCTACATACCTGTATGCACAAGCTCTTATAAACATCTCCATCAACAAGCATTTAAGAAAAAAAATATTTGACCATGGTTCATCGTCCTAATTATTTTCAGTGGAATTTAAATAAATGTGGAAAGCTCATTGCATAAATGTAAAACACCAGTGTTATCTTACTGCAAAAATGAAAACTGAGATGGAACTCTTATTTATCACCCAGAGAGTTGTAAATCTGTGGAATTCTCTGCCACAGAATGCAGTGGAGGCCAATTCACTGGATATTTTCAAGAGAGAGGTAGATTTAGCTCTTTGGGCTAATCAAGGGATATGGAGAAAGAGCAGGAACGGGGTACTGATGATCATCCATGATCATATTGAATGGTGGTGCTGGCTATAAGGGCCGAATGGCCTACTCCTGCATCCATTGTTCTATGTTTCTATGTAAGACAGTGCTCTGTGAATATATTTCAGAATTGACAAGGCATGCCATTTAAACATGATTTAGTTAACATTAGATTAGATATAGTATGCTAGTACTACATTTAAGTACATCCTGCAATATGTGCAGATTCATTGCATATAATGTGCATACTTCCGTAAATTTAAGCAGTTATTTGAAACAAATTACTCTTACTTTGCTCTTATGCAGATTTATTTAAACATTATTTGTACTCGTTGGAATTGTAGAATCCATTGATATTTTGCTATATGATACACATTGTTCTCAAGACCATAAGGCCTAAGGTACAAGATGTTAAGGACTAACACTCCCAAAACAAGGTAGAATTCAGTTTCATAAGAACAAACATGTTTGTAAAATTATTTGTTCTTATGAAATAGGATTCTGCCATGTTTTGGCAGTGTTATGTTTTAATATCTTGTCCTTTTTTTCATCAAAAACATGAATAATGCCAGTCTATAGTGATGTCAGGCTCTGAACATACCAAGCTGCCAGCCGTAGCTTGCAGTCGTGGTCTCACCTCTGATTAGAGGTTTAAATTTCACTCCATAAATCTTGAATGTGTTACCAGGCAGACACTGCAGCCTAGTTTTGTATGAGTGTTACTTTATTATAGATACCACCTTGCACTTGATATGTTAAAACTAAGATATCTCATGCAGATAATAAAGATTCCCATGTATAAACCCATCAAATTATCTGAACACAGTATCGGCAGCATTGCATTTAACTCCATTATTGAAATTCATTGCCATTGAATGGAACAGAATTTCAGAAGCACAGTAGTTATTGTCAGTGTTTAACAGCACAGGTCAAAGATAAATTATTCAGCACTTCTAATTTTACTTCAGGAAAGACAGAACTTCTATCTAATTGCCAGCCTAACTTTTATCCCTCAATCGAAATAACGAAAGCATATTTTCTGAACATTTATTTCATTGCTCTTTCAAATTCCCATGATTGTAAAAAGTTGATTAATATAAACAAGCTTTTAAATGTCTTTACTCATTTGAGTCCATGGAGTCTTGTTTGCAACCCTTCCTATTGCTCTGTTAAATATAATATGCGTTTTACCCGATGTCAGATTCATGGATCATTATTCTATGTATGTCATTATTACTTAGTTATGAAAACAGTTGCTGGTTTTCATTGTACCTTTAAATTATTCTCTTGGTTACAGTCCTTAAAAAATATCAATGCCCACCAGGGTTACTCTATATATTCCCTGCATTTACTGTTGGCCATGACTTCGTTGGTAGCATTACCTTGGTACATAAAATCTTACATTCAACAATGATTGCAGTGCTTGAGCACAAATGTAGACATAAGAGTCTGCGGGTGCTGAAATCTTGAGCAAGAAGCAAAAAAGAATCCTCACCCAAAACGTCTGTCCAGTCTCCTCTACAGTCTGACCTGCTGAGTTCCTCCAGCATGTTGTTTATGGCTTGAGCAAAAACCTCGGCTGATGTCCAGGACAGTATAATAGTGCTTCAGTGTTGAATATGCTACTTTTCAAAGAGGATTAAGGCTCCATCTGATTCCTCAGATGATCGTAAATGATCCCGTGGTTTTACTTTACAAAAGCAAGACTGTTACCCATAGTCATTCTTCAAAAAGCTTATCAGTGGTGTTGGTGTTTAACTGTTAAAAGACTATATTATTGGAATATTAATGGAGTATATTAATGTAGTATATATAGGGATGATAAATATAAACTATTTCCACTTATTTGGGAATACAGGACAAGGTGCAGAGTGTAAAAATTAAGCCCGGCCTTTGAGGAGTGAAGTGAGGAAACATTACTACCTGTATAAAAATTACAATTTAGAACAGTGTTCTACGAACAACAACTGTAAGTTGTACAGCAAATGCAACTGAGTCCATTCTAATTTATTGAAATAGATTTTAGATGCACAAGATTGACAGGATTTAGGAGAAATGTGAGTTGTCATGTATCAGCTTTGATTTTAGTAGAATAAGCTTGAGAGGGTTTAATTGTTTATTCCTGATTTTTTTTAATGTTTCTCTATGGTCCTCAATCCAATGCCTTTAGTTGAGTCCCGCTGCAGACAAAGTTAGTTGTCATATTCATTACAAGAGTAAATACATTTAAAACAAATATATTCTTGACATTATAGAGCTATTGTGAATAGAAACAGGCCCTTTGACCCGCCTTGCCCATGCCAACTTTTTTTTTGGACTAGTCTCATTTGCCTGCATTTGGCACCTATTCCTTTAAACTCTTCCTATCTATATATGTCTAAATATTGTTTAAGAGTCACTTCTATAGCTTTCTCTGCAGCTCATTGCAGATATGGACTACCTTCAGAGTAAAAATGTTGCCCCTGAGTTCGCTCTTAAATCTCTCCTCTCTCACCGTACGCATATGCCCTCTAGTTTTTTGTATCCTCTATCCTAGGAAAACGACTGTGTGCATTCACGTTATCTATGGCTCTCATAATCATGTACATTTGGCTGGACCCACACCACCCTGGTCACATTCTCACTTCACTCCTGCCCCCAGGAAGAAGGTACAGGAGTCTAAAACTGTAATGTCCAGATTCAGGATCTGCTCATTCCCAACAACCATCAAGCTATTAAACACTACGAACTCCAACTAGACTGCGAACTACGAACTACCTGGATTGCACTAGGGACTTTGGGCTTTCTTTTGTTTTTACACTGTATCATTTATTTTTTTATGGAACCTCTTTTTTGTTTGTTTATTAGTATTATCTATTGAGTACGGTGTTTACAAACCTATTATGCTTCTATTGCAAGTAAGAATATAATTGCTCTGTTTCGGGACATATGACAATACAGGACCAGGAGTAAGTCTCTTGACCTACCTGAATAAGGTTGCCCCTCAATCTCTTAACTCGGAAGAAAAAACTCCCAGACTCTTCACTCTCTCCCTATAACTGAAGCCTGCAAGTGTAGGTAATATCCTGGTGAATTTATTTGCGCCTTTTCCAACTTAATGACACCCTTCCTACAGCTGAGTGACCAGACCTGCACACAATTATCTTTAAGTGTGGTCTCATCAACTGGATAGTTGTACAGCTACATCATGATTTCCTAACCTTTGTCCTTAAAACCTTTTCTAATGAAGGCAAGTGTGCCAAACACCTTAGATTCATAGTCATAGAGTGATACAGTGTGGAAACAGGCCCTTCGGCCCAACTTGCCCACACCGGCCAACATGTCCCAGCTACACTCGTCCCACCTGCCCATGTTTGATCCATATCCCTCCAAACCTGTCCTATCCATGTACGTGTCTAATTATTTCTTAAATATTGGGATAGTCCCAGCCTCAACTACCTTCTCTGGCAGCTTATTCCTATTAAATCTTTTCCCCTTTCCCTTGAACTTATGTACTCTGGTCTTCGATTCACCAACTGGGCATAAGCCTCTGTGCATCTTCCCAATCCATTCCTCTCGTGATTTTATACACCTCTATAAAATCACCCTTCATCTTCCTGTGCTCCAAGGAATAGACTCAGCCTACTCAGTCTCATCCTACAGCTCAGACCGTCTAATCCTGGCACTATCTTCTTAAATCTTTTCTGTACCCTTTCCAGCTTTCCACCTTCTCATTAGTTATGAAGGACTTGAAATATCCAAAAGGTATGAAAGTTTCTATTTAAATGTACGTTTTTTCTCTCTGTAATTCCATGGCAGTCTTCCATTTGATATTCAAGATACTTGTTGCTTATTACAAGCTTACTCATATGCACGCATTGAGGGACTTTCAATTTTGCAGATAGAGCTCAGATAAAGTATCATATTTCTGATAAATTTATAAGCATTATATCTGACAGAGTAACCCTATAATCCCATTCTGTAGGTTTTACTGATACAGGAGAGGTTGAGACAAAGAAGTCAGATGATATTGACAGGATTGCGCCATTAATAGGATTCAGTACTGTTTTATTGACAAGACAATGTCGTGGATATGACCTACTGTATTAAATGGACAGGCAAAACTGGCAATCGGATCATTTCTATGCTTTAATTGACAGGGAAGCCCTTTCAGTAGGGTCTTAATGTTTCTTTCATTGACAGCATACCTGCTGTTAAAAATGAATCTGCTGAATGATGTAAATACACTGAATGCCACAATATAGTCAGGCTAGCTGTTTTATGGTGCTACCTGTATTGGATTGTGTAATAGAAGAATAAACTGACATGTATAAAAAGCCATTCCATATCATGCTCAAAAATTCAATAATAAAATTGTCAACAACCACTCCAGTATCCTAATACAATTTGACATATTCCATATTCCAAATGGATAAAAACAAAATAAAATTATTCTCCACCACCATGTATTTTTGATGACTGACTCTGCTCAGTAAACTTTTAAGTTTAGACTTCATTGTGTTAAGCTCAATTAACCCATTTAATCTTGAATTATTTTGACCTCACTACACTTAAAAAACATGAGCAGTTTTATAGTAGTTAATCAAGTTGCAATCATTCTCATTTCCCCCCCAAATCTGAGATGTTTGGCAGGATATTGAGTTTTATATAAAGCATTGAGTAAACTTATTGTATGGGGTATATCTGGTTCTCACTACTTTTGAGACTGTTTCAAAAGGTACACTTAATATTAACAAAAACAGTTAACATTTTTCTGAAATATACATTGCATGACTGAAAACATTAATGAATGGGCAGGAGAAATATCAAGCAAGTAAAAGTTTGTTGTTCTAACTCAAGGGACATTATGCTCTGTGGAAGCCTTATGAAGCCCAATGAAAGGAAGGTGAACTATTGAAACAAGGAAATTGTCTCTTTTTCAATTTGCTGTTGCCTCCCTCTTCAAATAAGCAATTCTGAACAATGAATAGTACCATGAACTGTCTCATTGATGTTATTTTAGAATAATGTTCTGATTATTAGTCACAAGCAAGAATCCTGAAATATATGATATAAACAATTTATGGAGGAGAAATAATGTATAGCTGGAAAACTGAATGGGTACATTTACGCAGTGTAGAAATACTTGTCCGATTGTATCTAGAAATAAAGGAATATAAGAATAGATTATTGGAGTTTACTTTTCCATTTAGTTAGATCATAGTTGAACGGTATCTCAAACTTTCTTGTCTTTGTAACATATCCCGTGATATTTTTATCAAACAAATGTATCTAATTTTGGCTTGTAAACTGAATATGTTCAGTAAATGCATGTGGATATATCTCCTCAGAACAAATCAATTGTTTGACAATGTAATTTCATTTGGGGATACAAACAAAGTGTAGCTAAGACTGATGGCAGTAATGAATATGTAAAGTGACCACAATGTGCAATGGGGTGAATAAAGAAATTATCACTTTCCTAGGATCCTTGGTCAAGTTGAGATTGTCGGGCATAAAGACAGTTGAAAATATAATTTTATGCATGGGGTTGCAGATCACATGCATTTTCCTGGCACGCTAGTAAGCCTTAATTCTGGGAAGAAGATGTCCAAATAACTCCTGGCCATTTGGAAATACTGCCACTTCTGTTTGGCTTCTAGTTGAGGATCTGTCACCTGAGAACACATTGTGACATGAATAGCTAATTAGTGCCAGAAAATTCCCTTAATCTGTAATGAACCCAAGGCAAAGTCAGTTAATGTTCGTGTGACCTTCACGTGAACAGCCAAGACAGGGTGATGATACAAAACGCCCATAAATTAATCTGGGCCAGCATTGGAATATACTGTAAGTGCTCCCACTGTACAATAAAGTTAGTCCAGACAGCAACATTCACAACTGGAAAAATCATGTGACAAATGTTATGTTGTTATTCACACCATTTTAATAGAAATAAAAGGAATTAAATGAGTGTAATTTGTATCCAATTATTAGCTGACCCAGCTAGGTTTAGTAACCAGGGCTGAAACTTAAATGTTTATTTTTTATCACCTGTGTTCATATTGAGTTCTGTGGTTGTCAATGACATGCAAATTCAGTCTCTGTCACGGTACATTTCTCCAAATGTGCTGCAGCATTTCAGGCTATCTAGCTAAACATAGTAACTAAATGTCAAAATACTATATTACATGGCAAATCTCTCAATGTCATTCCATTTCAGTAAAGTGCATAATTAGATCTGAAACTAATGGAACAGTGAAGATATGCGAAAGTAAAAAGTACTAATGTTCTGTTTTACAAGACATATTTGTCAATTCTGTTAAAATTCAAAATTATTAATTCAAAATTCCATCTCAGAATTGTGTGGTGATGATTAAGAAGCTATGCCCCTGTCCCACTTAGGAAACCTGAACGGAAACCTCTGGAGACTTTGCGCCCCACCCAAGGCTTCCGTGCGGTTCCCGGAGGTTGCAGGTGGTTGCCGGAGGTTGCAGGTAGTGGAAGCAGGTAGGGAGACTGACAAAAACCTCCGGGAACCTCCGGGAACCGCACGGAAACCTTGGGTGGGGCGCAAAGTCTCCAGAGGTTTCCGTTCAGGTTTCCCAAGTGGGACAGGGGCATTTAACTTCATGCTTGCTCTAAATTAAATTCAAAAGAATAAAGTTGCGTTGTTTAACCCAACAAATGTCTTGCCCTGTAGTAATCTGTTTATTTAGGATATGCAGTTATCGAGCCGGGGTCTTTTAGAAGAAATTATAGCGTATAAATCATGGAATTTTTGAATTATTAATCATTTGCCTCTCGGAAATTTTGCTTTGCTCTAGGATATTTTAACATGTACAATATACTTAAATTTCCTCATCTGTGCTTCACAGACAGACAATTTTCCCGCAGAGCCCAATTACATGGGTAGCAGGCAGCAGTTTGTTCAAAGGTAAGTCCTTTTAAATATCTGTCTTACCTACTCCATTTGCATTCCTGTCTATATTGCTCAGTCAGACCAAATTACTCAAAACTGATGTGGTGAAGAATAGTGCTGTCTTTTGTTCCAGTAATTCCACATTTAAAGATCCAGAGAGGGTGAGTTTGAGGGACAGTGGACATGGAGACAGCGACCAAGCTGACAGCGACCAAGACACTAATAAAGGCTCCTGCTGTGACATGTCTGCCAAAGATGCTCTCAAGATAAAATCTACGACAGCCAAACCCCCAGTCCCTGAACAAGGTTAGTTAAAGCTGTAATGACTCAAAAGTGAAAAGCTATATGTGCACTCAACATCTTTGAAGAGGATATTTTAGGTTTTGTTTCCCAGTAAAACATGTTTGAGATGGATTATTTTACTCTGGGTAATGGAGTCATTGAATAAACTAATGTTGAATAGATTTTTTGAAATAAATTACTCTCAGTAATCAATCGCTTCTGTTCTATTTGTACCTAATTTTTAGTTCCTTGATTAAAAGCTGGAGAGTAGAATTTGAAAATGCACACTTCCATTGTGGAGTTTGTGCTATGGAGCATGGTCAGGAATTCAGATACAGAGGTAAGTTAGCGCAGCAGTAATTTCCCATGGGCAATGAGTGGGAGCTCTTTCAGAATGTGCTGACCTCACTGTGCCCAGTAACTGAAGTGCATTCCCATATTGCAAAGCAGCGGCAATCAGATTTGAAAATACTACCCTTGACTGTCACATTGATAAATCGGTTTTAAATATAAGTAGTTCATTTCACACTTCTTGCACATAAATGAAGTGTACACTAGAAATTGCTTCCTGGTTCATCCCTCTATTCTGTCGTAAAATAAGGCAGGTTTCCCAATTTTGTGAGCCAAACTCATACACGCGAAGAATGCCTGAAATACCTCCAATATCAAACTTAAGTATGCCTAGTACCTAAACAAGCTGGTAGGCTCTTTGCACGTTCTACTAAAAGCACCCGATTCAAGTTGTCGCTGAGAAGTATTTCCGTCATGCAGCTTGATCAACAGCCCTTAAAAGCTTCTGAACTAAAAGCTAAATTCTCTTACATGATATCTTTTAGTTCATAGGCACTAAACTTACATTTTTACTACAGTACAGTTGGCTAGCAGTAACTCACACTCAGAGGATCTGTTACCCATTCACCCATCCATAACTCCCACAGAACATACCTGAGGGTTAGAGTCCAAGCCAACTCATTTTAATGTTCAGAGGTCCTGTAAACAATGTATGGATGGCCAAACAGCATCTGCAGTTGGTCAGGATTATTTAGATGAGTCTCGAAGTTTACTTTGTCAGATGGATTTGGCCTCCAAACCTAGCTGTTTCCTCATTTAGTTTTGACCCTGATCCTAAACCAGTACTTACACTGTTAGCACTGTTTAAACCTTTCATTTTGTTGAGCCATTTTATTGCAAGAGTCAAATTGCTTAGATGTTGTGTTTTAGTGAGGGCGTCCTTTTATTCTTCTGCACCAAGTCTTGGAAGTTACTTGGCATCTTTGTTTGTTTGGAAATAGTAAAAAAGAATGCAAATATAATGTGATGTTTTCTTTGGAAATATACCCAGGGAATGGGATTGGAAAAAGTTAACATGCATTTGGAACCAAAACTTGTGCCTTCTATCTAATATTCTGTAAAGAGAGCAATTTGAAAAAAATAATGATTCCACATGTAGATTTTTCAGCGTACATTCCACCCACCCAATGCTGTAAAGTAGGTAAACCTCAAAAGACAAGAGCACTGGGATCGACAAGGAAATGTAGAAGATAATTTCCAGTTAAAGAAGCAGTTTCATGTAGGCATATCAAATATTCTGCATTGAATAACAAAAATGAAATTAATCGATTCTATGACAACCCTTGCACTATGGTATTAAGTGGCATTTTCCCCCCAAAAAAATCACAATTGAAGGGATTGTACATCATTCACAAACGTGCATATCTATTTAACTCATGATATGTAGAATTAAGGTTGATAACACCTTGATGATACTGAGTACGAAAATAGTACAACACATTTACTTTGTAAAGTATTCTGGATTATTATCCAGAGGTTTGCTAAAGCTTTTTAATATTCTGCCAGAAACAAATCCAAAAATGTATTTGCTTGACTGCACAAAATGAGTGTGCAAGCAATGATATAACTACCAGGATTCAGAGGAGGTATCCTTCTTTTCATTGATGCTTTTACACCATTGGTTATGAAATTTTGATATGTTTTATTCAAACAGTGATAATGTGTCGCATTACGAATATGATGATTACTAATGTAAACCATTCTCCACATTCTTCCAAGTAATAACTTAAAAAAAAGCTGATTCTTGTTCAGCTAGATAGCAAAAGTACCTCCTAACAATATAGAAACAATGTGAAGTAAGTGCATGAAATTTAAAGAAAACCAACTTGATAACTAATATGTTGATGTACACGTTATAAATAATACCGACAAACATTCTATCAATGAAGTAGAATCTAACTTGAACTTCTTAACTTCAACAGAGAGCACATTTCAAAGCCTAGGAAAATGCATTCCAAAAGAAACCACTGTTGTGATATAATTTAAAAAAAGTTGAAGATAAGAATTCTTCAGCTAAGGCAACTGGAATTTCAAATGCAATGTAATTTGAATTCCCTTTTGATATACATGATCTTGAAATTTTCCTTGAATTCTTTATCTGATTTGTAACATAGCACAGAGCAGTAGATGATGGACATTTTACAACTTGCCATACGGCCACCCAAGACCATTTCTATAGATTTCAATAACATACTTTAATGGAGAATCTTTTGAAATCATCACGATAGCTCTACTTTCAAGGCTTTGCCTGATATTATTGGGCTTTTCGGGACTGTTCTGGCATAATTTATATTCAATGTAAGATCTTATCATTGTCTCATAACATTTGAGTGTGAGAAAGAGAAAATTGTGCTTTTACTTCATAAATAGAGCTCTGAATACCCCCTCTGTTTTTTTTTATTGAATTTAGTTTACTTTGAGATTAAATATATTTCAACTACAGATATATTTATGTCTGAAACTGATGCTCATAATTACTGAACTAATCATATTTAAAAACTTTGAATAAGATTCACAAACATTTAACACTTTTCCGTTCCCACCTAATTAATTAACACAGCTGTCAAATCATAATTATATGTTAGACCAGTTTGTAAATTCTGTTCTTGACTGACTGACATATGTAGGGCATTAACATATTTGAATTACCATCAAATGAATTGCATTAATGGAGATACCAAGCAAAAATTGTAATAGAAAGATAAAACAGATAATGTTGGAAACACAGCGGATCACGTAGCATAGTGGAAAGAGAAACAAAGTTCAATTTCAAGTTGAGACTAAACATTGTGCTAGGCAGGAATCGATTACTAGTGTGGATACTGAGGGTGTGTGTGCATTCCATTGCATTATTCCCCCTCTCGTCAGCAGAAGAACACTCAAATAATGAACACATAACCCATTATGATGTTTCATTGATGCTTGAACTACAATTTATCAGGCTTAGGTTTTATGTTTGATTCTAAAGAAACAAGTATGTCAAGGAAGAGCACCACCTATTAGACTTACCACTTATCAGACCACTTAAAGTCAACCATTTGTGCCTACCAATAACCGGTGGAAATTTCACTTGAGCAAGATAGGAAAAAAATGGGCACAAAATGCTGGAGTGACTCAGTGGGTCAGGCAGCACCTCTGGAGAAAATGGATAAGGTGAGATTTTGGGTCGGGGCCCTTCTTCAGACTGATTGTCATGGAGGGGGGGAAAGCTGGAGGCAATAAAAAAACTGGGACTAATTGAGGCGGGTAACAGATGGCCTATTCCTTTTGGGTCGGAACGTCAGAAGAAGGGTTTGAAGGGTTTGAGTCTGAAGAAGTGTTCCGACTCGAAACGTCACCTTTTCTCCAGAAATACTGCCTGACCCACTGAGTTACTCCAGCATTTTGCGTCCATATTCAGCATGTGACTTCCGCAGCCTGCTGGTTGTGATGTTCCCGTGCATTTGTTGCCCTTATCCTTATCAGTTATAGATTTGAGTTGTTTTGTCAGAGTGGCTTTCGAGAAGCTACAGAGCAGTCTGTTCAGGTTGTAGCCATAAGTATACTAATTGGGGCGGGGGTTATTTTGGTAAAGGTTGGGCTGCCAACCAAGCAGACCATTTTGACTGAATAGAGCTGCACTCATCCAGGCAAGTAGTGAGTAGTCCTTCACATTCCAGACTCATCTTTGAGTCTGAAGAAGGGTCTCAACCCAAAACGTCACTTATTCCTTCTATCCAGAGATGCTGCCTGTCCTGCTGAGTTAGTCCAGCAATTTGTGTCTCTTCTTTGAGATGTTGGACCAGCATTGGGATGCCAGGAGGTACCTCGCAAACAAACACTCGCTGGCTATTGAATATTGCCTCACTTCTTCTGTGTGCAGGCATGGCATTTATGAAGATCTATGTATGGTATTGAACATCAAGTGGGGATGGTTGGGGCCTAAAAGGACATAGAGAGTGCTGGAGTAACTCTGCAGGTCAGGCAGCATCCCTGAAGAACATGGATAGCTGACGTTTCAGGTCGAGTCCATTCTTTAGCGTCACCTATCCATGTTCTCCAGGGATGCTGCCTAACCTGCTGGATTACTCCAGCACTTTGTGTCCTTTTGTGTATTAACCAGCATCTGCAATTCTTTGTTTCTATAGTTAGGAAGATGTTCGGCAGTTGGGGGAGATGGCATTTGGGGAAGGATGGATAAGTGACTGGCACTTCTGGTGGGAATTGGGAGATAAGCATTTTCAGTGTGTAAGATTGGGAGTCTACACATCATAGTGGAAGAGGAGGCATACTGGACTTGGTAAGGTGGTTAGAGATGGAGATAATTCACATTTTCATGCAACACAGAGAAGGATGTCAGCTCATTGTCTATGCCAGCGCTCGGAACAGTCCGACAACCCCATTTTCCCCATAACCTATTCTGTTTTGAATGTGCTTCAACTTTTCTTGGTTGTCCGCCCCTCCACCTCCACAACTATGCAAGTCGCAGAGTAGCACGTTAACTATCAACCAGCATGTTCAATATTCTGGATGTGTTGGGAACTAAAGCGTCCATGATATGCGACAAAAAAACAAATCTGCATAGACAGCATTAAAGATCCAGATAAAGTGAATCGTGGTTACTGTTGCACCACTGTGTGCCTTCATTGGTGTACCACAAAGGAGAAATTGAGCACAGAAACGAGCCCTTCGGCCCACAATGTTTGTGCTAAACATGGTGCCTAGTTAAATTGATCTTGTCTACCTGCACATGATCCATATCTCTCTATTTATTGTATTTCCCTGCCTATCTAGAAGCCTCTTAAACAGCACTATCGTATCTGCCTCTATCACTACCACTGGCGATGCGTCCCATCACTCTATGTGTAAAATACATGCCCCGCACATCTCCATTCAACTTTCTCCCTCTGACCTTATAGCTATGCCCTCTACTGTTGGACACTTCCACCCTGGGAAAAAAAGCACTGACTGTATACCATATCTATGCCTCTCATAATTGTATATACATTTATCACGTCTCCCCTCAACCTCCAGACTCCAGAGAAAACAATCCAAGTCTATCCAACTTCTCTCTCTAGCTGGAAACAGCATTCTAGTGATCCTTCTCTGCACCCTCTCCAATGCTTCCATGTAGTTCCTGTAATGGGACCAGGAATGGCACAGTGGCACGGAAGCATTGGTGCCTTACAGTGCCAGAGACCTGGGTTTGATCCTGACTATGGGTGCTGTTTGTACTCCTGGTGAATGTGTGGGTTTTTTCAAGGTGCTTCGGTGTCCTCCCACATTCCAAAGACGTACAGAATTGTAGCTTAATTGGCTTTGGTAAAATTGTAAAATTGTCCAGAGTGTCGGATAGTGTTCCTGTATGGGGTGATTGCTGGTCGGCGCAGTCTCGGTGGGTAGAAGGACCTGTTTCTGCACTGTATCTCTACAGTCTAAAGTCTAAAGAATTGCATTCAATACTCCAAATGCAGCCTAACCAAAGTCCTATAGACCTGCATCATGGCTTCCTGACTTTTATATTCAATGCCCCTAACAATTAAGGCAATATGTCTCCTTACCACCTTATCTACTTGTGCTGCCACCTTTAATGAGCTATAAACTTGGACAATATCCTTCTGCACATCAATGCTGTTAAGGGTCTTGCCATTAAATGTGTACTCTCTCATTACATTGAACATCCCAAAGTGCAACACCGCACACTTGGTTGGGTTAAACTCCATCTGCCATTTCTCTTGTCTATTTTTGCAGCTGATCCATATTCCACTGTATATTCTGGCAGCATTCCTCACTGTCTGCAACTCCTCCAATATTAATGTCTTCAGCAAACCTATTCACCAACCCAACTACATCTACGTCCAGGTAATTTATATATATCACAAACAGCAGAGGTCCTAGCACAAATCCCTGTGGAACTCCATTGGTGTCAGACCTCCAACCAGAATATCTACCTTCCACCACAACCCTCTGCTTTCTACCAATATGCCTGCTCTTTATCCATACAACCAAGTTATCATGAATCCCATACGCTATAAATAACAGGATGACCATGGAAAATGGATCAGACTACCATGAGGGACCTTGTCACAAGCCTTACTAAAATATCAAAAGCCATATTAAAATCCATGTATACAACATCCACCATCCTACCTCCATCAGTCTCCTTTGTCACCTTATAAAAACTCAAAGGTTAGTAAGACACAACCTGCCATGTACAAAACTATGCTGGCTATCCCTAATTAGCCCATATTTTTCCAAATGGAAGTATATCCTCTCTCAAAGATTTCTCTCCAATTGTTTCCTTACCACTGACGTGAGGTTACCAGCCTATGGGTCTCTAGATTCTCTCTATTTTCTTTCTTAAACAATGTATCAACATTGGCCACTCTCAAGACCTCCGGGACCTCACCAGTGTCTGAAGAAACAAAGATCCTCATCAAGGCCCCCGCAATACCCTCTCTTACCTGTCAATAACCTGGGATAGATCCCATCAGGCCCTGGGAACTTATCCACCTTAATGTTCTACACGAGCCTCAGCACCACCTCTTCTCAATCTCTAACTGTCGTAGCATATTTGTATTCTGCTCATTGATCTCGCTGTCCTCCAAGTCCTTCTCCTCAGTGAATACGGATGCAAAGTACTTGATTAGTACCTTACCTGCATCCTCCGACTCCAAGCATAGATTTCCTCCTTTCTCTTTGAGTGGTCCTACATTTTCCCTGGTCATCCTGTTATTTATAACGTATTTTTAATAAGTTTTGTGATTTTCCTTCATCCAGCAGGAGGTGCCTGGAAAGACTGCCTTAAGCTAGGTGTTATAAGGCTGAGTTATCCTTGCGCAAGAAATGGTAAAATAATGTGTATCCTGATATGAAAATTGTGTCCATGTCGCATATTGATTTATGCCTGGAAGTGCCTCGGGCTAATTTCTGGAGTAGCACGAAATAAAAGGAAGGTTTGTTATCAACTTTCCCTCTGGTAAAAATTGTTCATTGCATAACGCTGAAAAAGTGTTATGTAAATTGAATTTTCAGGAAATAGTCTTCAGCCCCAGCAGAAACACCATACTCATCATTTTCATCCCCTCCTTGTCCTAATCTTGGCTGAGTTTCTGATCCGATATCCTCTCCATCACAAATAATATGTACTTGCACAGCCATAATATCATAATACTCTGTCCATGTTTCAGTTTAACAACTATTGATACATTCATTCCATTGTTATTATCAAACTCGATCATGATATGGATCTTTGACCTGCTTTTTATTCTCTACCATCTATATCTCTGGTAGCTGTCTGTCTGTGCCTTATCCTGTTTGATGTTCAAACGTATTTATCATCTCATGGCCACTTAAGTACATCGGTTCTCACTACCAAAACATAACTGATTTAAAATACTCACCCTGGTCTTTAAAGACCTTCATTGTCTCGGCCCAGCTATATTCTGTCACTGCTTCCATCCCTTTAGTCTCCAAGGATTCTTTATTCCCACTCACTAATGTTCAGCAGCCACATCACACTTGCCTTGCTATTGTCTGAGTAAACCATTAAATCTTGACCTCAGATAAAAAGCTGACCTGTCCATCTTCCTTCTATAAGACAGCCTATAAAATTGGTTTCTTCAACCAATATTTTTTTTGTCAGCTTTCATTGTATTACTTTCTTTGACGACGATCTTTGTCTGATTACATATCTTTGAGCAATTTAGGATGTTAACCTCTGCATTAAAGAATCAGTTTTTAATGGGCAAGTCCAGATTTGACATGTGGAAATCGTTTAAAGGCCAGTTCATCAAAGAACAAAACTGGCATTTTCCAGTAAGGAGGAAAGATAAAAATGGCAAAGTAAGGGAACCTTGGATGAGCAAAGTGTTGTAAATTTAGTCAAAAAGAAAAAGGAAGCACATGCAAGGTTTAAGAGATGGATTCAGACAGGGGCTTTGAGAAATATATAATAAAGAGAAAAGTACTCAAGCAGGCGATTATAAGGGCTAGAAGCAGCCACAAAATGGCTTTGGTGAATTGGATTAAGGCATTTGATAAAGTCCCCATGTTAAGGTGAAGATTAAGATGCACTCGATTAACAGTGACTTAGTCTGGATTCGGAACGGCATTACTGATAGAAGACAGAGAGACAGAGGGTAGTGGTGGAACGACAATATGCAGGCTGGAGGTCAGTGACCAATGGAGTTCCGCAGAGATCTGCGCTGGTACCTTAGTATGTTTGTAGATTACACCAAAATTTCTGGGGTCACAGACTGTGAGGAAGGTTGTCAATGTATGCAGCGGGATGTAGATCAGCTACAGAACTGGCCAAAGAAATGGCAGATGGTTTAATACGACCAAATGTGAGGTGTTGCACTTTGGAAGGTCAAATGTAAAGGGAAAATATGCAAGTAATAGCACAATCCTTAATAGCATAGATGTACAGATTCCAAGCCATAACTCCCTGAAAGTGGCAACACAACTAGATAGAGTGGTAAGGAAGGCGTATGGTCCGCTTGCTTTCATAGGTTGGGGCATTGAGTATAAGAGTCAGAAAGTCATGATACAGCTTTCTAGGACAATGGTTAGGCTGCATTTGGTGAGAAGGCAGGAACGGGACACTGATTGTGGATGATCAACCATAATCATATTGAATGGTGGTGCTGACACGAAGGGCTGAATGGCCTACTCCTGCACCTATTGTCTATTGTCTAATTGGAGTATTGCATGCAGTTCTGGTCATCCCATTACAGGAAGGATCAGAATACTGTACTGTTTTATGTTCTCTTTTCTATTAACGTCGAAATAAATGCAAATTAATTGGATAGATAAATTAGATAAATGCTGAGTATAATCCGTAATTAGTAAGCATAACTAATTTTATGATAAAGCAAAAAAAATGTGAATCTGATGTTTAGTATCATTGTTTCACCAAAGTTTTACCAATCACTCTGTCCTTACAAGGAACTTGCGTTTATGATTTATAACAAGACAGATTTGAACTTTAAAGTTGTGTTATACCTGGTACGGGTACTATCAGTGCTCTTACCACTGTTAGCAATTACTTAAACTACTTCAAAATCACTTACACAACTAGACTAAAATCACTGAAGGGACTAGCATCTCAGATCCCCAAATAGTTTATTTGTACAAGTATTCCTCCGATAGTACATTCAACTCGGACTAATTTTGTCGAGATGATGCATTAGATTAACTCCACCCTTTGACTGTAGCTCCCCTGCTTCAGGGTGCGGCTTGCCTGCCTCCAAGTGTTGTTGCATTGCTGATTGTTCATGCCTCCCGCTCTTTATCCTCATTGTCCTCTGCCTTCAATGTACAATCAGCTGCCTGATTGACTGCGGAAGACCCAGCCGTCTAGTGTTTTGATTACGACAGACTATGTGTATTTTGTGTCTTGATTGTCACCTAATCACTTGAGCTCGAACTTCTTCCTGAGATCCAGGAGGATAATTCTACATTATGGACAATTTAAAGTTTGAGACACAAGCAATCTCATCTTTCAATGTTGTTAAAAGTTTCAAGTTGCTTCAGAGCAGCAGTTAAACAAAAGTAAGTCAAAGAAAATATTGTTCATCCTGGTGATAAAAAATTATATTTGAGGCAGATTTTAATCGATAAGGATGACAAGTGATTCATATTATCCACTTCAGAGCTGTTCAAAACCAGTGGCCTTCAAGGCCAAATATCATAGATGCTAATTAATTGAAATATGGTAGAAACTGCTGAAAATAATAGAGGAACGAGAAACAAGCAACTGCAGATGCTAGCATACAAATAAACAAGACATACATTACTGGAGTAACAGCGTGTTAGGCAGCATCTCTGGAGAACATGGAAAATACTAAGTAGGTCTGAAGAAGGGTTTCGGCCCGAAAAGTTGCCCGTTTCCTTCGCTGCATAGATGCTGCCTCACCCGCTGAGTTTCTCCAGCTTTTTTGTCTACCTATGGAAAATACTAAGATAGCCAGAATACATTTTTGTCTGGAGACACAAAACGAATGTTTCAGGTGAATGATTATCATCAGAAAGTTATAAAACATGCTCCAAGAGATAGGGAAAGGGATTAATGTTGAAGGAAAAGGGGCGATTGGATGGAATGCAGGAAAGATTAAATGAAAGCAAGTGGGTGGGAGGAGTATTTTTTGAAGCATGAGCTCAACAGGCTAGTTGAGCTAAGTGAACTGTATCTGTGCTATCAATTCGATAACTTAAAGGAGTGATGTGAAAAGGGAGAGACACTTCTGGGGGTAAATTGTATGTCTGAAAGCACAGGTGCCAATAGTGGTCAAGGGAATGAAAATGATAAAAAACACAGATTTTCTATCGGTTTAAATGAGGACTCACCACTGTGCCTGCCATTCCTCTTTTTCCCCCTTCATTTATACATTTTGGGTTGATTGTCACAGTCCAGCAGACCATTCTGTACATTACCTAGAACTGAGCATTAGCAATATATTATCCAGATGAAGGAACTTAACTATTCATTTTATGGCTACATTATTTCACCCTATCACAAACATACCTTCTATTCCACCCATTACTTCCACACACACCCATCTCTGCTGCCTAGACTAACTTGTTTTCTCTTTTTCTCAGTTCCAATGAAGAGTCTTCAAACTGAAACATTAATTGTTTCTCTTTCCACAGATACTGCCTGACCTGCTGAGATGTTTCATCAATTTTTGTTTGCATTTTATATTAGTGGTTGAGGAAAACTGTTGATGTACAAGTGGCAAGCATTGGATCAACAGAGAATTCACAAAAGATTATTTGTAAACCTGACAATTATGAGCAGGAATAAACCACTCTGGCCTTGAGCCTTCTCTGACATTCAATTAGATCATGACTGATTTGATGAAATCTCCCTGCATTCCCTTATATCCAGAGTGTCTTTAAACCCACTTGCTTATCAATAATTTAAGTAACTGTCTTAATAAAATTTAAATATTCTACTTCCCCCACCCTTTGAAACGGAATTTCTGCAGACTTGATAACTATCTGAGGGGAGAAACAATCACCCCCTCTCTGTCTTAAATGGGCGACAAATTATTTTAATACAGTAAACCACTAGTTCTAGATTTTCCTATAAGAGGAAACATCTTGTCCACATCCACCTTGTCAAGTACCGTTAGGGTCTTATGTTTTTCAATCAAATCTCCTTTAATTCTTCTAAACCTGCAAATATGTCGATTGTTTATTCATTTTCATTCCATTCCATGTATTAGATAATTCAAGCTGCTTTCACTATATTAATATCTTTACTTAAATGAGGAGATCAATACTATAATCCATATGCTAGATATGGTCTCATTTATGTCCTATTTAATCAAAGCATAACCCCTTTCTTTTTTCTTCTCTCCTCTAATAATAAACAATAACTTTCCGTTAGTTTTCCAAATCATTAGTTCTACATGCACACTAACATTTTGTGAATCATGTGCTAGATGATAGAGATTGGAGAATACATTGTGTTGTATAATATATACAACAGGGAAAGAGGCTATTTTGTGTAACTAATCCATGGTGGTGTGTATGATTCTCGAGTTGCCTCCCACTACTTCAGCATAGTGTTCTATTCCTCAATAATGAAACACGGTCACTGAAAGTGAACATGTGAGGGAAACTGGAAACTGATACAAGATAAGAAAAGAGAGAGACTGAGACAAATTGCATTGTCTCAAAAGTAGTGTAGCAGTAACAAGATTAAGGAATGCATTGATGGTCTCGGCATATTTCATTATTCATAGGATGGCGTGGTTATGTTTCTTTCAATGATTGTTAGTGTTCAAGGTCAATATGTACAAGTATTCAAAGCAGCTATCAGAAATTAATCTATGTAAAAACAAAGGCACACAGTTTTGGGTTTACTTGCATGGTAAAGTATGTTGTGCATATGTGGAATCTCTTATCATGATAAGCTGTGCTGGCAATAAATTATTTGCTGCTTATTTATTTTAGGTCATCATTCTCTTGTTAAATGACTTTAAATTTCATTATTCTGAGAAAAGCTATTGACAATATCTCTACCGGAAATAAGCACTGTGCTGTGATCAAGAAATATATTGTTTTGGTTAGAATTTCTCACTCTAGGGATGTTTATCTTAACTCTGCTCCCTTAATATTTCAAGTAATGATCTTTTTATGGTGTTAAATAGTGGAGTCCTTATTTGTTCATGTGATCGTGCAAATGTGCTTTTTGAATTTTCAAATTTATTAATAAAACAAATGTTGTTTATTATCAGACATTTGACTTCCCTTTCCTGTCTAATCAAATAATATTACATGGACTACTTCAGTAGCCACTGTCACCTCAGGATTAATGAATATGACAGCAGCTTCAGTCTGATAATATAGTTGCAGAGAAAGCAGCATTTATTTTTTAAATTTTGTGCAGTTATGTATTGTAACTTGATTACAGCTAGGCACTTATATGAATTAGAATCATGCTCACAATTTTCAATGCATGCTGGAGTGCTGATAAGCAGCTATTACAAAATCTGTACTCTCTTCGGAATCAACCATTTACACATAGACATTTCTGCAATAGCTTAACAACTAACCTGGCTGCTTTTCCTCTTCAGACCAAAACAATGTAGTAAAGAACAAATACATACTGTATATATTATTTACGACTGTAGAAACTGTATTAATTACTTTAAGGTAAGAACAGGATTTGACAGAAAACCAAATATATGCAGGTTCATGTAATCAAAAGCAAAATAGTTATTTGGAAAAACAATATCACTAAACCATATTATTAAGACTGGGGCTAAAGTAGATAATGTTCTTGATTGATTTGTTTCATAGCAAAGTGTGAGACAGATTTTCCAATATGAAAGAAAAATATATAGCAAATGTATATGTAACTGAAAATGGAAGAATGAATCAAAACTATTACAGTGTTATCAGGTCAATAATCTAGCAGGAGTGAATCAAGAGCTTTATTGTTCAAGTATCTACAATTGAGTTCAGCATAATATTTGAAAAATGGTTTCTATTCAGTATGGAAGTATTTTTTTTGGTTTAAGGATGAAATTGAAATGGGAAATACATATATGAGTCCACTGTCCATAACGTAACATAAATGTCAGCTCTAAGGCTAAATCCAATCAGGTATATCTATGTAGGGAAATCCCGAAGGGAAACATCCAAATCAAGAATCCAAATGACCTTGGGGTGATAGAATTTTTAGTGTTAGTGGTCCAAGAGGAAATCAGGGACAGGAGCTAGGATTTTGTTTTGTCATCTGTTATAGTGCTTGCTTGATATTGGGTACTGTTGGAAATAAATATTGGGCAAGATGTATAAAAGGAGTCTGACATCTATTTGTTCATACAATTCCAGTCTAATTTCAGCTTTGTCATGTGTCCAGAGGATTATCTGAAGATGTCAGATTAAGAAATATAGCGAAATACAATTAGTATACTTAAGAATGATTACATAAAACAGGGTACATATTTAAAAAACAATTTAAAAATGTTGAATGTATTTTGATATAAAATTACATTTATGGCAAATTATCTGAAGTGAGATATTGTAGTTGCTAATGTTAGGCAAAATAGCAATATAATTATTGTAAAGATTTTTAACAGATTTATGAAATGGTGTAATAAGTTTTTAGTTGTTTGGAAAATGCCACAATATTGCTTCACCAAGATGTTACCAGAACTTGAGAAGGAGAAGCTGCATAAGCTAGTACATTTTCCCTGGAGGCTGAGGGGTGATCTTACAACATTATGAGAGGCATAGATAAGGTGAATGGACAGGTTTTTCCCAAGGTTGAGGAGTCCAGACCAGAGGGCATAGGTTGAAGGTGAGAGGGCAAAGGTTTGACTGGCAATTTCCTCACACAAAGGATGGTGCATAAGTGGAACGGGCTGCCAGATGAACCTCCAGAAGAGTTTACAAAGGCAATGTTTAAAAAACATTTAGACAGGTACGTGGAAAGGAAAGGATTGGTGAGACATGGGCCAAATGGGACTCGGCTATAAACTTGGTCAGCATGGATGAGTTGGGCCAATGGACCAAAGGGCCTGTTTCCATGCTCTATGATTCTACAACTCTATAACTCCAAAGTGGGGGGAGGGGGGGAATCTTCTTCTAGTTAGAAGCATCAATATTTCTGTGGCCCAGGAAGAAAGAAAATAAATTGAAGATGGGACAGAAAGAAAATCGAGGAAAACATGCAAAGAAACATTCTATATTTGTACTAAGTTTGATATTTAAGCTTCTACATCGTTTTTTACCAAAACCTAAACCTTCCAAATACTTGGGATTATACGTTGACTACTTTTATGGGAGTATACTTAAATCAGTCTTGCAAGGAAAATGTATTGAGATTAGACCTGGCCAAGGGTTTTAGCTTTAAATGCCACATAACCATGACAGACAATGGGTACAATATTGCACATAGAAACATATTTCTCAAAATCTTAAGTTTTTAACTCAGTGTAGAAATAGCCATTTGCCTGTGTCATCCTTTCTAGGTTTTGTTGGCCCCATTTCCAATCTATGGCTTTCTGCCCACAAAATGATTGAAAGTTAAGAGTCCCATAGCCTGTGACAAATCAATGAAAGATATTTTTGAGCCTTGTAATACAGCAGCTCATTTCTGCACCAGTGGTTTGCTTGCCTGCTGTACCATGCTGCAACATCAATAAAACCACATGTATTATCGTACATCAAATGTTTGCTGCAAAAATTCCAGCTATATTTAATAATTAAAAACAATTTATCATGGCGGATAGATTAATGTTTTGTTACCTGTAGAATTTAGGTTAATCCCTTTGAAACACTGAACATTTGTTTGTTGTTCCAGTTACGAAGTACAGTATAATTAAAGTTGGAGGAAGAATTAATCACATTTCACATTACAATTTGGACCATTTTGTAATTTTCTGCCTATCACTGTAGATTCATCTCAAACATATTTTAATAAAAACAAAGGCACTCTTGTTACACACATGCCATCAATAAGAATGAATTGTTCTATGAATTAGATAGTTTATTATGTATGATGGAAATAATTAAATTGGGGAGTGAACCAAAATGCATCTTATAGAGCATTTGAGATGAAGATCTATTCAATGATTTTAGTTATTTTTTAATGATGATGGTGCATGCCAGAAACCAAACTTGTAACTACCGATTTGGTTATAAATTTTATATTTAAGTGCTGTACCCATCAGTGAAGGAAATTGAGGGGAAACAGGGCAAACAGCATTGAACATTTCTCAACTGTGCGGCTGCCAAGTCTTTAGGTAAAGCCTCATAATATCGTTGAAGTTATGATTTCAGTATTCAAAAAATATGTTGTCAATGCATTAGATTAAATTTCAAAACATATTATTTGGTTTTTGAAATCCTAAAATGGATTGGCTATGAAATGTGCAATTGTACTTGGATGTTACAGAATAAATAGCCTGGCAGTACTGTGCCGGTCTGACTATCCAGTCGTAATCATCTGTTCAATCATTGATTGAAACATAATCCACTAATCTACCAGAATATAATTTATTCAACGTTACACAGTGAGATACCCGTACCTACCTGGTATAGTCTTTATATTATTGTGTGATGTACCTGTATCTGAGCATCATACACTCTATTTCAGTGACAGACCCAAATGACCAATGCAGTTTAAATACCTGGAATGTTCTATCTGGTGTCAAGGCCAATTATTTATCTCTCAACCAACATCACGACATACACTACATTCACAATATATTATTTTATTTGTTTGTTAACATTTTGTTGTTTGCGAAACCTTGCAATATACACATTCGTAGCAGTATTTTCCAGTTTGTATCTAACTTCTTTGAGTGTGAAGAGCTTTTTGATGCCCTAAGATTGTGAAAAACACCATACAAATATGTTGATACAAGGAACTGCAGATGCTGGAATCTTGGACAAAACACAAAGTGCTGGAGTAACTCAGTGGGTCAGGTAGCTTATGTGGGTGGAATGGATAGGCGATGTTTCGGTTCGGGACATTCATTTGTCGCATCTGATAGACTGATATTCATGATTTATGTATTTTTATATGAAAAAAAGGCTAGTTTTTATGGAATGTTTTTGGATATTATCCATGTTTTCAATATTTTTTTGAATCATTTTATTGTGCATTAAGATACAATGTGCTGGAGTAACTCAGAGGGTCAGCCAGCAACTCTGGAGAACATGGATAGGTGATGAAAAAAACAATTATGTCTGTAGGTATTTAGGTTCTACGTGTAATATTCAAAGGCTGGAGAGCTCAACATAGTTTGGACATTTATTCCAAAGAACTGTCCAGATTGATTTGGCAGACACTTGTTTTACCTCACAGAGAAGTCCTAGCGCAGTTAATTACATGACTGTACATATCATGAAAGCAGCTTTCTAAATATAAAATCTGCAATCTGAAATAAATATGCGTGAGATCCTGAGGTAACATTTCGGATCCATGACCTTTTAAGGGCCTGTCCAACTTACGCAATTTTTTCAGCAGCTTGCCGGCACCCATCATAGTCGCAGCAGGTCGCCAAAAAAATTCAAAATGTTGAAAATCCAGCGGCGACCAGAAAAAGGTACAACTCTTTGGGTGACTACTCACGACCATACAGGCGTCACCCCGCGACAAATCGCGTAAGTGGGACAGGCCCTTTAGTATAACTGTAAAAAGTGAGGGGAACGTTTGCAGCATATGTTTTAAAGGGAAGGCCAGAAAAGACTGAATAATACAAGTGATGAATGAGGACAAAAGCTAGTGAAAAATGGCATTTCAGTATGAGGTGTGAATTGGAGTGGGACATTTAAAATACTGGTGTAAAGAAAAAGACTTGAGTGTTGGAAACATGAGGTAGAAGATTGGAATGGAGGGAATTATCTAAGATTATTGAATCGTATGTTGAGCCTAGAAGGCT
The DNA here is from genome assembly GCF_010909765.2 of Amblyraja radiata. Taxonomy (NCBI): domain Eukaryota; kingdom Metazoa; phylum Chordata; class Chondrichthyes; order Rajiformes; family Rajidae; genus Amblyraja; species Amblyraja radiata. The sequence continues at coordinate 23,158,400 of NC_045961.1, forward strand.
ATCATGTGCAAAATTGGAAGATGAGGCATTGCTTCTTAAGGGCAGGAGTCCAAAGACATGAGGTAGGATAGGGAATAAAATGACAGACAGTGGAAACTCAGGCTAATTCTTATGGAGTCAATTAAGGTTTTCTACCAAAAAGTCTCTCATTCTGTCTTCTGTTTCCTAGTTGAGAGGAAACCATATCATGACAAAAAAAATGCAGTAGGCTAATCTGGACGTTGACCAAGTAAAGTGATGTATCACCTGGAAGGATTATTTGGTTCCCTGAACAATAGGAATAAAACGTTGTCAGGTGTTCGATCATCTGCAGTTGCACCTTCCTTCCATAGGCTCCAACCACGTCATTCCCCATTTAATCACAATTCACTTCTAGCTCTCGCATTATTAACTTATATTTGATAATTGTTTCATTTTATTGTGAAAGTAGCAGTGTATTTCCTCACTAAACAGAACTGAGATCCTCTAACATTTTAATTTAGACCATTCATCAGTTCCTGGAAATGCTTGATGCTAGAATGGAATTTGCAGTTGAGGTTACATCAAGCTTTTGGTTATGACGGAAGGCATATGGAAAAGGCCAGATTGAGAGTCTCCCAGGAAGCTTTCAGGAGTCTGGTTGGAGTTATTTTGCAGATGACTGGTATAGTCCTAGGAATTATCTGCTGCTTAGCCTTTCATTCCACAGATAGGCATTTAACACAGGAAGGCAGTTATATTGATGAAAAATTGTATAAATAACTTTTGAGTTTAGAGAAGTTTAATGCAAACTTTTACTGGATGATTCCAGAATAAAGGTGAAATCCAGCCACTACAACTCCCCTCAGTACATGATGATCTCAGGTTATGAACAAATTCTGTTTACAGACATTCATAAGTCGATTTTGTTTGTAAGCCTGAAAAAACATAAGATCATTGACATAGATTCATAGATAGATACATAGAAAACAGGTGCATAAGTAGGCCATTCGGCCCTTCGAACCAGCACCGCCATTTAATGTGATTATGGCTGCTCATCCCATGTGCCTGCCTTTTCCCCATATCCCTTGATTCCGCTAGCTATCTAACTCTCTTTTGAATGCATCCAGTGAATCGGCCTCCACTGCCTTCCGTGGAGCAAATTCCACAAATTCACAACTCTGGGTGAAAAAGTTTTTCCTCGTCTCAGTTCTAAATGGCCTACCCCTTATTCTTAAACCGTGGCCCCTGGTTCTGGACACCCCCAACATCGGGAACATGTTTTCTACATCTAGCGTGTCCAATCCCTTAATTTTATATGTGTAGTGGCCTGGACGCGGTCAGAAAAAGGTTAGACGCCAGGCAGGTTCAAAGGTTCTTTAACGATGATTGTGAGCATCCACTCTCACCAAGTTCCACCGAAGGGAAGAAACAAACTCCCAGAAAAACCCCTGAGCAGAAACCGGAAGCCGGTGGGCAGTCCCTCGTCCCTGTCCCTCAAGTGCCGAGGGGGATGACCCAAGGAGTGGTCTAATATCCAGAGACCCCCCACCGGACCACCCAAGAACCGGAGGCACGAAACAGACAGGAGGGCGCACGAGGAGACCAGCCCGGGTGTGCACCATGCCCGACACAGGAACCGGCAACCGACCAACAGGTGGAGGGGACGGAGCAGCCACTGGAGGAGGTACCCCTGACGGAGGGCGCCCTCGCAGGCGGGGCCGCGCGATCTGCACTGGCTGATCAATATCAAAATGCGCCGGCTTCACCCGCGCAACCGAAATGGTCTCACGCCAACCTCCCATGTCCAGGACGAATTTTGCCGAGCCTTGCTCCAGGACCCAGAAGAGACCCTTGTACGGCCGCTGGAGGGGTGTCCAATGTGCATCCCTACGCAGGAAGACGAACTGGCAGTCCTCCAAAGCAGAGAGAACGTGCGGACGGAAGGACCCATGACGAGACATGGGCACCGGCGCCAGCGTGCCTACCATCTGCCGAAGTCGTTGCAGGGCGTCCGAAGGCTGCTCCACCCGGCCGGTGGGAAGAACTCCCCGGGCACCGTCAACGGGGCCCCATACACCAACTCGGTGGAGGAGGAGGCCAAGTTCTCTTTGGGTGCGGTGCAGATCCCCAGCAAAACCCACGGCAGAGCGTCCACCCAGTCCGGATCATTGAGCCGTGCCTTCAGGGCAGCCTTGAGTTGGCGGTGAAACCGCTCCACCAGTCCGTTCGCCTGCGGATGATACGCCGTCGTGTGGTGTAGACGAACCCCCAGGAGGCGTGCCATGGCCGACCACAGTTCCGACGTGAACTGAGGCCCCCAGTCGGATGTTATGTCCAGTGGCACCCCGAACCGGTCGATCCAGTGCGCCGCCAAGGCACGAGCGCAAGTGGCCGTCGAGGTGTCAAGTCAGCGGAATGGCTTCAGGCTACCGCATGAAGCAGTCCACCACGGTGAAGAGGTGGGTCATGCCCCGGGACCGGCAGCGGCAGCACAATGGCGAAACCCTGCAGTGCCGCACGCACGTGTCGCTGCACCTTGGCGGTCTGGCACGGGATGCAGGTGCATGCCCAATGTCCAACCTGTTTGCGCAGCCCGTGCCACATGAAGCAGGAGGCTACGAGGGCCGTCGTCGCCCGAATGAAGGGATGGGCAAGCCCGTGGAGCAGGCGACAGTGACGATGGGTCGCGGAAGGCCAATGGAGACATTGCATAGCAGCGTTGTGCCCCCAGGACAACAGACAATGTCCTCCAACTGCAGGCCCGAAACTGCCGTGCGATAGGCAGCCATTTCCTCGTCCACCAGACTTGCGGCTGCCAGGGCGGAATAATCAATACCTTCGGCCACCTAGAGAACGGCGTGGACCGCGGGTCATGATAAGGCGTCGGCCAGCCTGTTGTAATTGCCCTCCACGAAGCGGATTGAGGTGGTGTACTCCGACACGTAGGCCAACTGCCTCTGCTGCCGCACAGACCACGGGTCTGAAACCTTGGCAAATGCGAAGGTGGGCGGCTTGTGATCCGTGAAGGAAGTGAAGGGCCTCCCCTCCAGGAAGTACCGAAAGTGGCGTACGGCGATGTACAGGGCGAGGAGCTCACGGTCAAAAGCGCTGTAATGGAGCTGAGCACCACTGAGTTGCCTGCTGAAGAAGGCAAGTGGCCGCCAGCACCCGTCAATGAGCTGTTCCAGCACTGCCCCGACCGCCACCTCAGAAGCATCCGCGGTAGGGGCGTCCTCCAATGGGTGGAAATAACATTGTGGCCCCAACCAGAGCCTCCTTAGCCTGCTCGAACGCTGCCACTGCTTCGTCGGACTCTCAACCTCCTTGCGATGACCAGCGATGAGGTGGAAAAGCGGGCGCTAGATTCCGGCTACCACAGGCAAGAAGCGGTGATAAAATGCGTCCATCCCCACAAATTCCTGCAGGCCCTTAACGGTGGTCGGATGGGGGAACCGGCGGACAGCAGAGATACCACTGGCAGAGGTACCAGCCCTTGTGTTGTTAATTGGTGGCCGAGGAAGTCGATGGCCGTCCCCCCGAGTTGGCACTTGGACGATTTGATAGCCAACCCGTAATCGGTAAGGCGCTGACGGAGGTGGATGCAGTGCTCCTGCCATGAGCGGCTGGCCATGAGTATGTCGTCCAAGTAGGGGAATACGAAGTCCAGGCCACGGCACACACAGTCCATAAGCCGCTGAAAGGCCTGTGCGGCGTTCTTCAACCCGAACGGCATCCGCAAAAATTCAAACATCTCAAACGGTGTAATAATGGCTGTTTTAGAGATATCGCCGGGGTGGTCCGGAATCTGGTTGTATCCGCGCATGAGGTCCACCTTAGAGAATACCGATTCTCCGGCCAGGTGGACATTGAAGTGCTGTATGTGCGGGACCGGGTACCTGTCAGCGATGGTCGCATTATTCAGGCGACGGTAATCCCCACAAGAGCGCCAGCCCCCGCCCGACTTGGGTACCATGTGGAGCAGTGACGCCCATGGGGCACACGATGCCCATCGACTCCATCAGGCGGAACTCCTCCCGAGCTAGACGGAGCTTGTCCGGCACGAGACGACGCGCCCTGGCATGCACAGACGGGCCAGTAGTAGGAATGTGGTGCTCCACCCCGTGCTTGGGGGCGGAGGAGCGGAAGTGGGGTTCAAGGAAGTCCGGGAAATCTGCCAGGATGCGCGCGAAAGTCGTATCCACGGATGACGGGACCATCAGGGCGTGCAACCATCAACGCGGAGGGAGACCGGCTCCAGCATGATGGAGTGCACCAGGCGTTGCCGCTTGACATCCATGAGGGGTGAATGCGCTCGAAGGAAGACGGCGCCCAGCAGTGGCTGGGAAACGTCGGTGATGACGAACACCCACGAAAAGCAGCTATGGCCAAAGTTGAAGGAGATGGTGTGGACCCCGTAAGTACGAATAGGGCTCCCGTTCGCCGCAGTGAGGAGAGGGCCGCCTTTGCCCGCACGGATGTCACCGAAGGAATCACTGACTGCTGGCTCCTGCGTTTCCCGGGAAATCACAGGACGGACGACATTGCCTGGCTGCAGCTCCCCAACGGCGGTGATAATAGCATCAGCCCGCTCTGCTAGTGTCTGGTGGTATGGGCGATGGTGCTGGCTGGCTGACCACCAGTGACCTCTTCTGGCATCCAGTGGTATAGGAAGTGGTGCTGGCTGGGCCAACCACCAGCAACCTCTGCTGGCGTCGGAGGGAACTGCCAGCGGCCCGTGCTGGAACGACGTGCCTGCGCCGGGGTGCCCGATGGCAGCCGGATTTTGCCGCGGAGGTCGTCCGGAAGCGGCCGAGACGCGGTCTATAGAGGCTGCTCTGCACTTCCCGACGCCACGGGAAGGACGGCCAGCGCTTCCAGGTCTCGCTGAGCGGACATCCACAGCTGGTCGGCGGCTTGGCCAACGCATGCGTGTCTGAAGAAATCGCTGGCAAGCTACAGGCGGATGTCGGGCGGGAGCTGTTGAAGGTCGGCGTGCTTAAACAAAAAACATGGCTTGTGGGCGCCCATAAGAGCATGTCCTCCCGGCGGTCACCGAGGCCGTCCATGCACAGAATCCGAGTTGCCTGCTCGGACGCGCTAAGGCCAAACTTCCTGATGAGCAGGGCCTTGAGGCGCCCGCATATTTGTTACCTGCTGGGGGGGCGCAGAGGTAAGGTTTTACTCGCCTCACAGTCGCCTGGTCAAGGGCGCTGACGACCTAATAGTATTTGTTTTCATCCACCGTCACACCCCGCAGAGCAAACTGTGCCTTTGCCTGCTGGAACCAGTTATCAGGCTCTTCGGTCCACAAAGTCGGGAGCTTCAGCGTGGCGGCGTGGAGGTCGGCGGGACCGAGTTGTACATCGCTCTGGTCCATCACGACGCGTGATGAACGTCGAGGTCACCAATGTAGTGGCCTGGACGCGGTCAGAAAAAGGATAGACGCCAGACAGGTTCAAAGGTTCTTTAATGATGATTATGAGCATCCACTCACAACGAGTTCCACCGAAGGGAAGAAGCAAACTCCCAGAAAAACACCAGAGCAGAAACCGGAAGCCTGTGGTCAGTTCCTCGTCCCTGTCCCTCAAGTGCCGAGGGAGGAGACCCAAGGAGGAGCCAAATATCCAGGGACCGCCACATATGTTTCTATAAGATCACCTCTCATCCTAAATTCCAGTGAATACAGGTCCAGTCATTCCATTCTTTCATCATATGACAGTCCCGCCATCCCGGGAATTAACCTCGTGAACCTACACTGCTCTCCCTCATTGGCAAGAATGTCCTTCCTCAAATTAGGAGACCAAAACTGCACACAATACTGTAGATTTGGTCTCACCAGGGCCTTGTACAACTGCAGAAGGAGCTCTTTGCTCCTATACTCAGATCCTCGTTATAAAGGCCAAAATGCTGTTATCTTTCTTCACTGCCTGCTGTACCTGCAAGTGACTGATGAACAAGGACACGCAGGTCGCGTTGCCTGCGTGACTTCCCCTTTTCCTAATCCAGCTCCTCCCTCATGCCTCCATAGTCCCCTTTGTTCAACTGCAATACTGACATTTCTGATTTTATGTTCTCCCTCTCAAATTGCAGATTAAAACTTATCATATTATGGTCACTAGCTCCTAATGGTTCCTTTACCTTGAGTACCCTTATCAAATCCTGTTCATTACACAACACTAAATCCAGAATTGCCTTCTCCCTGGTAGGCTCCAGTATAAGCTGCTCTAAGAATCCATCTCGGAGGCACTCCACAAACTCCCTTTCTTGGGGTCCAGTACCATCCATGTTACATTTGTTGCAATAACCATACCTGCACAGTATTATAATGAATAGTGTTTTGTGAGGAACAATTAGCATATATATTCATTTATTGCCATCCCATGCCTTTATACGATGGCACTGAATCAGTATATTGAACGTTCCAGGGATGATTTTTGATGGTCTTGAAGTGACTGTAATATTTTTTAATAGAGTATCATTGCTCAAGTATCAATAGGAGCAATTGGTTGTCAGTTTCTAAAGCAACGCTCTTGAATTGTCTCCAATGGTGAAAGTGGCAGCGTGTGCTCTTAGAAATAATGGATGTCTGATTAGTGTAGAGAGATTACATGTTAGCAGGTTTTTTTTTCTATACTTTCTTGTTTGATCGTAATAATATTTGAGATCTTGTTTGTATGTACAGGATGTCTTTAAGTTTGGCATTCATACCTAGGGAGAACCTGCAATGTCCTGGACTCAGACCAGATTCAATGCTTCAATGGTTTCTTTATTACCATGTGCACCGAGGTACAGTGTAATCCTTTTTTTTGCAGTAAGACTATCACCAAACATATGCACAATACCCAGTTACTACAGAATGTACAGAACAGCCCATTGAATCCCCATTTTGGTGCCATTTTATAATCCCAACTGCAGCTGGCCACAAAGGCCCATTGAAACCAGCGCCTTCATTCCGGTCGTACCGTGAACTGTCGGCCCACTCCTTGCATGGCCTTCTTCAGCCCTTGTTCCTCGGGGGTGCCTCCGATAACCAACATTGAGGGCGGAAGATAAGACCCCCCTGGTTCTTCTTACCGGCCCTTTTGTTCGACGTCCGCCTCTGTCTCCCTCCATCCTCCGCTCCGCGGCTTCCCTCCCTGGGGGGGTGTCCAGATCCGCCGCGAGCGAGCGAGCCCAGCACGCTGTTGGGATTCGGCCGCAGCTCGCCGGGCTTCCCTCTCCGGCCAGGTTCCCGGTTCCATGGAAAGTGAGCAAGGCCTGTCGTTAGAATATAGCCGTGATTCGCCGGGAGTCCTTCTCACCGCACATGGTTTGCCGGGAGATTGTTAGTTTATAATTCTGAAGCAGAGAATGTGTCCTGTGACTTGCATAACAGCCTAAAACCATAATAAAAAGATAATTAAGTTAAATAATTTCTTGTATGTTCTTAACCTTTCATGCTATCATTTCAAGTCAATGTCTACCACATAATACAGGGAACTAAAGTCTGCTATTATAGTTTAAAGGTTAAAGTAGAACAGAATTAGTTTGAACACAAGAAATAAAACTACCAAAAACAATAAAACCTGCCAATACCACCTCTATACCATACAATAAACAGGGCTGCCAACATTGGGTGAGAGTTGGGAGTGAGAAATGTGCGAGAGACCGAGGGAGCATCACGGCCGGGGGGGGGGGGGGGGGGGGGGGGGGGGGGGGGGTTGGGAGGAGGGTGAAATTGAAATTGTGCAATATGGTGCATACTGTAGTGAGTCTTATAACTTACACTTGAATGCAATATATATGCTTTAAATTGGATTGGAGCGTTTTTGAAAGGGGAGAGGCTGTGCGATCACTGATCACTGGCCTTGGGGGTACCCGGTGAGGGAGTGGAGCAACCGAGTGGGGAGAGGGTGTGGAAGAAGGGTAGGAACGTTTTGAAATTTGATGTATTAAAATCATGTTTTAGTGCACTAGAAGTATGATTTCAATGTTTTTTGTATGAAGTATTTTTAAGAGGTAACTTTTTAAGGGGTAACATTATCCACACAAAGGGTGATGGGTGTATGGAACAAGCTGCCAGAGGAGGTAGTTGAGGCAGGGACCATCCCAACATTTAAGAAAAAGTTAGACTGATACATGGATAGGACAGGTTTGGAGGTATGGACCAAAAGCAGGTAGCGTAGCATTCAATATGATCATGGCTATTCATTTAAAATCAGTACCTCTTTCCTGTTTTTTCTCCATATCCCTTGATGTCGTTAGCCCCAAGAACTAAATGTGACTCTCTCTTGAAAACGTCCAGTGAATTGGCCTGTACTGCCTTCTGTGGCAGGGAATTCCACAGATTCACAACCCTCTACGTGAAGAAAGTTTGTCCTCATCTCAGTCCTAACTGCCCCCCCCCCCCCCCTCACCTTTATTCATAAACTGTGACCCATTGTTCTGAACGCCCCCAACATCGGGAACATTTTTCCTGCAGTTACAGTAAGTGAAAATCTAGCAGGCAAGCAGGATGCTTTCTCCAACCACCCCCATTTGAAGTCCACTACCTTCCACCATTTCTACCCAGTGATTGGTACTTACTTCCAGCAGCCACTGGTTGTCCTCCAGGATGCACCGAGCCACAGCCTGATCCATGCCGGTCACCTGGGCAAATTCGACACAGAGACTCTCTCTCTCTCTCCCCCTCTCTTCCGCTCTCTCTCCTCTCAACCCCCCCCCCCCCTCTCTCTCTCCCCCTCTATCTCTCCCCTCCCCCTCTCTTTCCCCTCTCTCTCTCCTCTCTCCCTCCTCTCTCCCTCTCTCTCCTCTCACCCCCTCTCTCTCCCCTGTCTCCCCCTCACTCTCTGCTCTTCCCTCTCTTCTCCCTCCCCCTCTCTCTCTCCCCCCTCTTTCCCCTCTCTCTCCCTCCCACCTTACTCTTCCCCCTCTCTCTTGTCCCCTCTCTCCTCTCTCTCTCCCCCCTCTCCCTCTCTCTCCCCTCTCTTTCCCCTAACTCTCTCTCCCCCTCTCTTTCTTCTCTCTCTTCCCCTCTCTCTCTTCCCTCTCTCCCCCTCTTCTCTTTCCCTCCTCTCTCTCCTCTCTCCCCCTCGCTTCCCCCCAACCTCTTTCTCCCTCCCTCTCTATCTCCCCCTCTTTCTCCCTCTCCACACACTCTCCCCTCTCTCTTTCCCCTCTCTCTCTGTCTCTCCTCTCTCCTCTCTCTTCCCTCCTCTCTCCTCCTCTCTTCCCCATTTCTCCCTCCTACCTCACTCTTCCCCTTGCCCTCTCTCCCCTCTTTCTCCTCTGTCTCTATCTCTTTTTCTTTGCCCCCCTATCTCTCTTTTCCCCCCGTTTCTCTCTTTCCCCCTCTCCCCCTCTTCCCTCTCTCTCTTTTACCACCCCTCTCTCTTCCCCTTCTCTCTCCCATTCTCTCCTACCCTCTACTCCCTCTCCACCCCCTCTCTCTCTTCCCTCTTTCTTCCCTCACCCCTCTCTCACTTCCCCCCCTCTCCCATCTCACTCTCCCCCTCTCTCCCCTACCTCTCTTTCCCCTCTCTCCCCCCCCCCTCTTCTCTCTCTCCATTCACTCATAGAAACATAGAAACATAGAAAGTAGGTGCGAGAGTAGACCACCAGGTCCGTCGAGCCCGCACCGCCATTCGCTCATGGCTGAACACTAAACAGACACACTTACCCACAAACAGTAGATACAAGACACAGAACACAAGACACTACCCTCCCCTTTATACCGCTATCACCCCTCTCCACCCCAAGAACCGCGTGATCTCCTGGGGGAGGCAAAAAAACGGATAAAAACCCAGGTCCAATTCGGGAAAAAAATCCGGGAAATTCCTCTCCGACCCCAATCCAGGCGATCGACACTTGTCCAGGAGATCACTCAGGTCTTACTATACTAACCATACCTAGGTCCATATCCCTGCCCTCTCCCCGTAGCCCCTTATCCCCTTGGCAGCTAAAAAACCATCTATTTTAGACTTAAATATATTTAACGTTTCTGCTTTCACTGCTCCCTGGGGCAGTGAATTCCATAAATTAACCACCCTCTGGGTGAAGAAGTTCTTCCTCATCTCAGTTTTAAAAGAGCCCCCCCTTATTCTGCAACTATGTCCCCTAGTTCTAGTTTCCCCGATCATTGGGAACATCCTCGGTGCATCCACCCGATCAAGGCCCCTCACGATCTTATATGTTTCAATGAGATCGCCTCTCATTCTTCTAAACTCCAAAGAGTAGAGTTCCAGCTTACTTAACCTTTCCTCATATGTCAATCCCCTCATTGCAGGAATTAATCTTGTAAACCTTCGCTGCACTGCCTCCAGGGCTAGTACATCCTTTCTTAAGTATGGACCCCAGAACTGTACACAGTATTCCAAATGTGGTCTCACTAATACCGTGTACAGCTGCAGCAAGACCTCCGTGTTTTTATACTCAATCCCCCTAGCAATAAAGGCCAAAACTCCATTGGCCTTCCTGATTGCTTGCTGCACCTGCATACTGACTTTTAGTGATTCATGTACTAATACCCCTAGATCCCTTTGCGTTGCATTACAACGCAGCTCCTCCTCATTTAGAAAATAACTTGCCCTATCATTTTTTTTCCCAAAGTGAATGACTTCACATTTATTAGTATTAAATTTCATCTGCCAAGTTGTTGCCCACTCACCTAGCTTATCTATATCCTTTTGCAGACTCTTCCTATCCTCCTCATCCCCTACTTTCCCTCCCATTTTTGTATCGTCCGCAAATTTTGATATATTACACTTGGTTCCCTCCTCCAAATCATTTATATAAATTGTGAACAACTGGGGTCCCAGCACCGACCCTTGCGGAACCCCGCTAGTTACCGGTTGCCATCCCGAGTATGAACCATTTATCCCCACTCTCTGCTTCCTATTTGTTAGCCAATCCTCTACCCATGCTAATATATTACCCCCAATCCCATAATTTTTTATTTTTAGCAATAGTCTCTTATGTGGCACCTTGTCAAAAGCCTTTTGGAAGTCCAAGTATACCACATCCACCGGTTCCCCTTTATCCACCCGGGTTGTTACTTCCTCAAAGAATTCGAGCAGATTCGTTAAACAGGATTTCCCCTTCACAAAACCATGCTGGTTCTGTCCGATGAAGTCATGTTTATCCAAGTGCCCCGTTAGTGTTTCTTTAATAATTGTCTCTAACATTTTACCCACCACCGATGTTAGACTAACCGGTCTATAGTTACCCGCCTTCTGTTTACTTCCTTTTTTAAATATAGGTGTTACATTGGCCATTTTCCAATCCACTGGGACCATTCCTGCCTCCAGGGAGTTTTGGAAAATTATCACCAATGCATCCACAATCCCCACCGCTATCTCCCTCAAGACCCTTGGATGTAATCCATCAGGCCCAGGGGATTTATCCTCCTTCAGTCTCATTAATTTCCCTAATACCACCTCCTTGGTGATCTTAATAGTATTTAGCTCCTCCATTCCTACCGCCCCCTGTTTATCCAGCGTTGGAATATTTTTTGTGTCTTCTATGGTGAAGACTGATACAAAATACTCGTTTAATGCCTTTGCCATTTCCATGTTCCCCACCAACAACTCTCCAGTCTCACCCTCCAATGGACCAACGTTCACCTTAGCCACCCTTTTTCTTTTTATATAGCTATAAAAACTCTTACTATTAGTTTTTATGTTGTTCGCTAAATTCCTTTCATAGTCTATTTTCCCCGTCTTAATTAATCTCTTAGTTATTTTTTGCTGACCTTTAAATGCTTCCCAATCCTCTGCCCTCCCACTATCTCTGGCTACCTTATATGCCCTTGCCTTCAGCCGAATACTATCCTTTATAGTTTTACTGAGCCATGGCTGACTATTCTTACCCTTACCCCTTTTTTTCTTCATAGGAATAAATGTTTCTTGAAGGTTATACAGTAGATCCTTAAACGTACACCACTGCTCATGTACCGTCTTATTCTTGAGTCTGCTATCCCAGTCAACTTTGATCAGCTCAGTCCTCATACCTTCATAATCCCCCTTATTTAGACTAAGCACCCTAGCCTGAGTTTCAACCTGCTCCCCTTCTATTTGAATATGGAATTCGACCATATTGTGGTCACTTGTTCCCAACGAGTCCCTAACTATGACATTTTTAATTAATCCTGCTTCATTACACAGGACCAGATCCAAGATTGCCTCCCCCCTTGTCGGTTCTGCGACATACTGTTCTAGGAACCCGTCTCTAATACATTCTATAAACTCTTCCTCTAGTCTACCCTGCCCAGTTTGGTTTGCCCAATTAATATGAAAATTGAAGTCCCCCATGATTACAGCAGTTCCCTTTTTACATGCGTCAACTATTTGCAGATTTATGTTCTGACTAACAGCGTCACAGCTATTTGGAGGTCTATAAATTACACCCACTAGTGTTTTTTTCCCCTTGTTATTCTCTATCTGTACCCAAGCTGTTTCACTATCCTGATCCTTCAACGCAATATCCTTCCTCTCTATTGCCGTTATTCCCTCCCTTATTAAAAGGGCCACCCCTCCTCCCTTTCTTTCCTGTCTATCTTTTCTAATTGTCGAGTACCCCTCTATATTTAACTCCCAGTCCTGATCCCCTTGCAGCCATGTCTCCGTAATGGCCACGATATCATAACTATATATACTTAATTGCACCGTTAATTCATTTATCTTATTTCGAATACTCCGTGCATTTAGATAAAGCACTTTCAGATGATTTTTACTACCCTTCCTTTCCGTTTTTGCCCCTTTTACATCTAGAGTTTTATCTTCACACATTCTGGATCCTCCTGTCACATTTTGATTTTCCGCTTCCCTAGCCTCCCTAGATGAGCCCTCCAATCTATCCTTCCAAAGCACTGCTGTGATATCTTCCCTGACTAGCAATGCAACACCACCACCTCTTGCCCCTCCAATTCTATCACACCTGAAGCCACGAAATCCTGGAATATTTAGTTTCCAATCACAGCCCTCCTGCAACCATGTTTCACTGATCGCCACAACATCATACTTCCAGGTGTCTATCCAGACTCTAAGCTCATCCACCTTTCTTACAATGCTCCTAGCATTAAAATATGCACATTTAAGAAACCCCCCGTCTCTTCTTCTCTGTTTATTTCCTTTTTTTTCTTTCTCCTCTTGTGTCCGAGTGCTTCCCTTTTCTGCTTCCTGCCTCCCATTCGGTCTACTAGCTTTCTCTATTTGAGTCCCTCGCCCCAACCATTCTAGTTTAAAGTCTCCCCAGTGACCTTTGCAAATTTCCCCGCCAGGATGTTGGTCCCTCTCGGGTTCAAGTGCAACCCATCCTTTCTGTACAGGTCCCACCTTCCCCAAAAGAAGTCCCAATGATCCAGAAACTTGAATCCCTGCCCTCTGCACCAGTCTTTCAGCCACGCATTTATCCTCCACCTCGCTCCATTCTTACTCTCACTGTCGCGTGGTACAGGCAGTAATCCTGAGATTGTTACCTTTTTGGTCCTTTTCCTTAACTCTCCTCCCAACACCCTAAATCCTCCCTTCAAGACCTCTTCACTTTTTTTTACCTATGTCATTTGTACCAATATGTACCACGACCTCAGGCTCCTCTCCCTCTGATTTCAGGATATCTTGGATGCGTTGAGACACGTCCGAGACCTTGGCACCAGGGAGGCAGACCACCATCCTGGTCTCCCGACTGCGTCCACAGAAACGCCTATCCGACCCCCTAACAATAGAGTCCCCAATTACTATTGCCCTCTTCTTTTTTTCCCTACCTTTCGGAGCAACAGGGCCGGTCTCTGTGCTGGAGGCCCGTCCGCTGTTGCTACTCCCGGGTAGGCTGTCATCCTCATCCGTACTCAAACAGGAGTACTTATTTGCAAGGTGTACCGACATTGGAGTACTCCCTCGTTCCTGCCTCTGCCCCTTGCCCTTCCTTAGCGTGACCCACATGTCTCTCTCCTGTGGTTTTGGAGTGACCACCTCCCTATAACTCCCCTCTATGACCTCGTCACTCTCCCTGACAAGACAGAGGTCATCGAGCTGCTGCTCCAGGAACCTAATACGGTCCCTTAGGAGCCCCATCTCTCTGCACCTGGTGCAGATGTGGACGTCTGGAGGGCCATCCGACACCATGACCTCCCACATCTGACATCCAGAACAGTACACTGCTCTGACTGTCATTCTCTCGCCTTACCCTGGATCCGATACCAGTACAATACAATAGAAACTGCTGGGAGAAATCAGCAGGTATCTGACTCACAACAACTGCTCCCTCTTGCCCTTTAAACTGTACCTTTATTATATAAACAAAAAGCTGTCATCCTCATCCTGTCTCTCCCCTCTCTCTCCTCTCACCCCCCCCTCTCTCTCCCCACTGTCTCCTTCCCCTCTCTCTCTCTCCACCTCCTTTTGAGAGTCTGTCCCTTCGGCACAGAGACTCTCGCAGCAGCGGCAGCGGCAGAACGCTTCTGACGCCTCCGACGCCCGGGACATGCACTGTCCGGAGCGCTCCATGGCCAGAGCTGCAGCGAACGACTCACAGCGCCGAAACACTCGCCCGTCCCGGCTCCCCGCATCTGTTCCGGCCGCTGGTTCTGCTCCCATCCCTCCCACAGCCCCTGCTCTCCAACACCCGCGGACCATGCAGTTTATCTGAGTTTTGACATTTTCGTTGATCACAAAAATTTCTCACCACTGAGCGTGAGAAATTCCTGATGAGCGTGAGGGCGTGAGAGTTTGCTTGAGGGCGTGAGTCTCACGCTCAAAGCGTGAGAGTTGGCAGCCCTGTAATAAAGCAAAATGCTAAATGGACTGACGCTCAGTACTTAATAAGGAAGATGTACCTGTATTTGAATCCAGTTACCCAATATCAGACATATCAAATCCATATTAGAACATCAAATGGTTAAAATAAACTTCCTATGAGAGATTCAGTGAGTTTCTTCACAGAAGCCATCATCCTCTGATCCTGATTTTCTAATTCTCGCTTAATTGTAAAGCCACAAAATCCCCCAAGATATCCTGTGTTGGAAAGAACTACAGATGCTGGTTTAAATCAAAGATAGACACAAAATGCCGAAGTAACTCAGCGGAACAGGTAGCATCTCTGGAGAGAAGGGATGGGTGACATTTGGGGTCAAGACCCTTCTTCAGACCCCAAGATATCCTGTTGTTTGTAAGTACTTGTAAAGTTGTGCTGTGTTTATTTCAGTGTCTGAACTCCATGCAGATCTGCCTTGCATTGCTGAACAACCTCTTAAAAATGTATAACACATCCCTAACGTTACTTCTACTGCACAGGGACACTCAGTGTTTTGGATGATTTTCATATACCTTTTTTGTGAAGAAAAGCCATAGTGTACCAGATTCATTTTTAACCAATCTGGTCGTCAAATAACATAATGGCAACTGAATCGTCTACTTATCATTGCAAACAGTCTCTTGTCACTTAGTCCACAACAGATATAGAAATCATGCAGGTAGAGCCTCCTAAAGGAATGTTTGGGGAAACAGGTAGAAAGTCACCTTCTTCCCAAGCATGCTGCACCTCACCAAATGTTATGCCTCAAATCACTCAAATGCAGTATTCTACAATGTTATTTTTGTGAACTAAATCTATTATTAGCTTTAGAATTTTTGAATGTGAAGTATTCTGAGCCTGCCATTTCAATCATTAACTATTCACTCACTAAAATATTGTTTATGCAGGTTGGATACAGATTTATCAATTTACAAGCACAGTCTACATTTTTTATTTCTTCTGCATTGAATTTAACTAGTTATGGTTGACGGAATCGAGTTATTTTAGAATTTTAAAAGCAGCAAAAATATTATTACGTGAATGAGGGTAGTTTGGATACCTGCTCCTCATTATTCATTCTCTTTGCTCTTCTGTATCCATTCTACTGCTCGTAATGGAAATAACTGATGTTAGGAGTCCTTTGTGGTTAAATCACCTTATTAATACATGAGCAGAATAATTTTAACTACAACCAGCTTTGCATGTTAACTATGCTGTTCCTGAATCTTTGACAGTGTAAATGAGAATGAACATGCTCTCAGAATGTTTTCTCAGCTATTGAATTTTTAGCTAGGATGTATAATTCTAGTGGACATTGGTCATCATCCTATACCTTGGCCAATCTTAATGTATTCAAACTATTCATTTATTTAGAGACATCACAGCTTGCATTTTATTTTCATTGCAGCTGGTTTTGCACTTTAAATAGTGATCCTGGATAGCGATTAGTGCTACTAAACCTTACTTTCAGGGAAATACTCTAGCCAAAAATAGCACTTCAACCAGATTAGCAATATCATCTCAAGCCTTGAATTTTGGATCATCCTTGCTTTGTGATTTTACTGCTTTAACCATTCAGAATATCTTTTTAAATCTATTTTATGTGACCATTATCGGGCTGGACCTCAAGTTAAATTCTTAAATTGGGAGAAGACTCATCTCGATGGCATTGGACGCGAACTCACTCAACAGTTGTTTGAGAGAGGCTGTTTGCGTGTCAAGGGACATTTGGCAAGTGGGAGACTTTTAAAAGTGAGTTAAGGAAAGTACTCACTTTTCTTATGTTCATGGGAAGGGCAAAGCTGGCAAGTTTAAGGAATCTTGGTTGATGACAGTTATTTAGTGTTCAAGAAGGAACTGCAGATGCTGGAAAATCGAAGGTACACAAAAATGCTGGAGAAACTCAGCGGGTGCAGCAGCATCTATGGAGCGAAGGAAATAGGTGACATTTCGGGCCGAAACCCTTCTTCAGACTGATGAAATGAAGAAGGGTTTCGGCCCGAAACGTCACCTATTTCCTTCGCTCCATAGATAGTTATTTAGTGTTTGGTTGCAAAAAAAGAAGGCAGCACGGATCTAGTGAGTTTCTTGATGCGTATAAAGGATGTAGGAATATACACTTAAGAAGAAGGGACCCAAAGGAGGGCATAAAGGGTTTATGGGATAAACTGGCAGACAAGATAAAGGAGAGTGCTTAAAGATTCTGAATTGAATTGAATTGAATTGAATACCTTTATTGTCATTCAGACCTTACGGTCTGAACGAAATTTCGTGCCTGCAGTCATACATACAATCATACAATAATAAACAACAATAAACACAAATTAACACCACCACAGTGAGTCCACCAAACACCTCCTCACTGTGATGGAGGCAAAAATCTTAGGGTTACTGTACGTTCCCTCCTCTTCTCCCTCTGCGCTGAGGCGATTCCCCACCGGGCGATGGTACAACAGTCCCGCGGCTCACCGAACCCCGCAAACGGGCCGGTTCAAACACCGCGGCCCGGGGGTGGTCGAAGCTGCCGCCCTCCAGTCCAGCACACGCAGCCGCTGGCCCGCGGCTCAACCCATGACTCAGGTCACCGCCTCCAGAACGCCGTCCCAGCCACCGGAGCACCGTTCCAGCCCCGAGCCGGATCGCCCTCACGTGAGTGCCGTTCTCCCTCGGGCTGGGCCACTCCGACGGGAGTGCCGTTCCACCCTCAAGCTGGGCCACTCCGACGGGAGTGCCGTTCTCCCTCGGGCTGGGTCGCTCCGACGGGAGTGCCGCTCCTCCCTCGGTCTGGGCCACTCCGACGGGAGTGCCGTTCCTCCCTCGGGCTGGGCCACTCCAACGGGAGTGCCGTTCCTCCCTCGGGCTGGGCCACTCCGACGGGAGTGCCGTTCTCCCTCGGGCTGGGCCACTCCGACGGGAGTGCCGTTCCTCCCTCGGGCTGGGCCACTCCGACGGGAGTGCCGTTCCACCCTCGGGCTGGGCCACTCCGACGGGAGTGCCGTTCCTCCCTCGGGCTGGGCCACTCCGACGGGAGTGCCGTTCCACCCTCGGGCTGGGCCACTCCGACGGGAGGGCCGTTCCTCCCTCGGGCTGGGCCACTCCGACGGGAGTGCCGTTTCATCCCTCGGGCTGGGCCACTCCGACGGGAGTGCCGTTTCATCCCTCGGGCTGGGCCACTCCGACGGGAGGGCCGTTCCTCCCTCGGGCTGGGCCACTCCGACGGGAGTGCCGTTCCACCCTCGGGCTGGGCCACTCCGACGGGAGGGCTGTTCCTCCCTCGGGCTGGGCCACTCCGACGGGAGTGCCGTTCCTCCCTCGGGCTGGGCCACTCCGACGGGCCACAGCCCCTCACGGGAAAGTCTCTCAGCCCCTCGCCAGGCCGCTCTCACGAGAGCGCAGTTCCAGCCCCGGAATGGTTCTTAGGAGCAAAAGAGAGAATAGGTCTCCTTAAGGATCAATGTGGTAATCTATGTGTAGAACCACATGAACTGGGTGAACCCTTAAATAAATAAATCTCATCTATGTTGGAAAGTTGGAATCCAGGGTGAACTGGCCAATTGAATACAAAAGAAAAATAGACCAGAATGATTCCTGCCCCATGGAAAACAGACTGCCTGTGATCAGTCTGAAGAAGGATCGTAATGAAAAACATCACCTATCCATTTCCTCCAGAGATGCTGCCTGACCTGCTGAGTTAATCTTGTACTTTGTGGTTTGCCCAAGATTCCAGCATCTGCAGTTCCTTGTGACTCTTAGGTTGCTGAAGTTACTGATTCCATTGACTGAAATAGACAGAAATAAATAAAATATCAAGTAAGCTGGAATCTTGCCAGGAAATGCCTGTTCTGATACAAAACAATAAGGAAATAGCCATTATTATGTTTTGATTTGTTGGAAGTACATTTTCACCAATGTAACATTGAGTAATCACCAGTGCAATTTAAATCCTAAGACCCATGTCTGCAATCTGTATGTGGAGCCTGACGCTCTAATCAAATTTTATTTAAAATAAAACAGATTTCTGGGAATACTCAGCAGGTCACGCAGTGTCTGTAGAGAAAGAAGAAGAGTTAACGTTTCAGTTCAGTGACCCGTCAAGCACAGTCAAAGGGGCTTAGATTATTTATACAAGGCTTATATTCATATTTATGAAAATGCATTTTAAAATATTAATATATCATCTAGAGGTTTTTTAGTGTAAAAAAACCAAATTCTGTTACATTAAGACTTGAATTGCTGATACTGATCAAATTCAGAGTATCTTCTAACAATACTCTATTTTGATAAGTGACTTTCTGAAATGAGGAAATAATGGCCCACGATGCGAGTTCATTCAAGAGCTCTCCTGAGTAAAAAAAAATCAAACTCATGGTAAACACGGAGAATGAACGTAGCGGGTACATCGGAGCTCGGGAACGTCTCTTAGCGGCTCGTAACGCTAACGGCAGGTACTCGGGAAGACTCGCTAACGGCAGGTAAGCTCGGGAAGACTCATGAAGATTTTTCAACAAGTTGAAAAATGTCCACGAGAGTCCCGAGTACCGACGAGTGGCCTTTACCGTAAATCTCCGAGTTCGAATCAGGGCAAACTCGGGAGAACTCTTTGAATGAACTCGTACAGTGGGACAGGGCTTTAAAGAAGAATTTGTGAAGATTATTTTTAGGATGTAGATGATAAAGGATTTGGGTATTTCTAATATTGTAAAGCTGTTCGTGGCAATTTTAGAGTTTAGAGATACAGCGCGGAAACAGGCCCTTCGGCCCACCAAGTCCGCGCCAACCAGTGATCCCCGTACACTAAGAGTACCCTACACATTAGGGACAATTTTCAATCTTTGTCAGAGCCGCCAAGTAACCTGCAAACCTGTACGTCTTTGGAGTATGGGAAGAAACCAGAGCACCCGGGGAAAACCCACGCGGTCATGGGCAGAATGTACAAACTCCGTACAAACAGCACCCGTAATCAGGATCGAACCCTGGTCTCTGGCGCTGAATTAATTATCTTGAAAAAACATTTAAATTTAGTGTGAGATTATATATATTTAGTTATCATATAGAAATATTAATTCACACTTGCTATTGAGTATGCAACAAGTACTTTACCCACTTTTTTGTTTGTTAAAATCTCCTGCCAATGCATAGATTTAGAGTGATCACTACAATTTCCCAGTTTTACATGCAAATCCTTGTCGATCATAGGAAAAGGTTGACTTTTGGATCTTGGAAAAGCTTTTGGATTTTTAGAGCAAATAGGACAATTTGCACCAGTGAAACCCTGATGTCTGAGATGAAATGATAATACCTCCTACATTTAATGTAAATGCAGGAGGAATGATAAGTAAATTTACGTGTCATGAATGTTGATGGTGTAGATAGCAAGGGAGGTTGTCTAAAGCTACCAGAATATAGATCAGATGGAAAGTTGGGTGAAGTGTTGGCAGATGGAATTTAAACCTGACATGTGAGGTGGTGCATATTGGAAGAAAAATAGTGGTAGGTCATCTATCATAAATTGAAGGGTGCTAAAAAATGTTGATGATCAGAGGGACCTTGGGGGCAGATGGCGTGGAAAGAAAGTATATGGCAGGCTTGCCTTCAGAGGCCACTGCAGAAAATATAAAGATTGGGACATTATGTTGCAACTTTATAAAACACTGACCATATTTGAGGTATTGTGTTCAATTCTGGTCTCCACATCATAGGAAGGCTGTGGTTATGCTGGAGAGAGTGCTGAGGAAATTCACAAGGTAATGCCTGGATTGGAGAGGATTGGATATGCTAAATCTGATTATAGTTAAAATACAAAGTACTTGTGCTGAAACATACTGGAGGACACAGAATTTACATAATTGCTTCCACTGCTGTGATGGAGGTTAGCAATCAATCAAGCTTACTGGAGGTGATGGGTTATATACTGTACAGCATGCAGTGGACAGCATTAACTGTAAAATATTACACATGCAAAACGCTAATGTAAATTGGTAAAGTATCATTTGGGAAAGTGTTACAAAATTAGATATTATATGAATGGTTATTGCTTGCAGAGCCCTGAAATGTAAATGTTTCTGGAAGACCTATTGAATGATTTGCAAAGGTCTTGTATGCAGGTACAGCAAGTAGTTTGGAAAGCTAACATGATGCAATCTATTACTATGGGAATTGAATACAAAAGTGATCTGCTTCATTTATGTGGCATTGATGAAATCACATCTGAAGTATTATGTGCAGCATTGTTCTTGTTATGTAAGGAAGCATATAAATATGTTGAAAGCAGTTAGAAAAGGGTATACAAGTTTGACTTGGGCAAATTGCCTCATGAGAAATAGTTGGACAGGCTTGGTTTGTATCCACTAAAGTTTGGAAAAGTGATAGGTGACTTTATTGAAACACATAAGATCCAGGGTGGTCTTCACAGAAGGGATGTGGAGAGAATGTTTCCTCACGTGGGATAAACTAACATTATGTGTCATTAATTTAAAGTAAGGAATTGTTTGTTTAAGACAGATTAGGTGAATTGTTTTTCTATCAGAGGGTTAATAGTCATTGGAAACTCTTTAGACAATAGTGAAAGCAGGACTTGATGAGGATGGAATAAAATATGGTATTTGGAAATGTGGAATTGAAGGTACAATCAGATCAGCATGATGTTATGAAATGATAGAGAGGTTCAAGGGGTCAAGTGACCTCCTGTTCCTATTTATATATTCAAATGTGGGATACCATTACACATTGATGCAATGACAATCGTAGTTCATCAAAGCCTATACTTCCTTAGAAGATTGAAGAGATTTGGTAAGTTGCTGAATATACTATCCAACTTCCACAGATGCACAGTAGAGAGTAGACTGATTGGTTGATCATAGTCTGGTTCAGTAACTTGAATGCCTATGAACGAAGGAGGTGGCAGAAAGTGGTAGACATTGCCTGGTCCATTATAGGTATCAATGTCCCCACTGCCTCAAAAAGGCTGCTAATACCATCAAAGACCCACGCAACCCAGACCATGCTCTCATCTCGCTATTACCATTGGGTAGTTGAGGCCAGTTCATTGGCTATATTTAAGAGGGAGTTAAAGGGATCAGGGGGTATGGAGAGAAGACAGGGATGGGATACTGAGTTGGATGATCAGCCATGATCATATCGAATGGCGGTGCAGGCTCGAAGGGCCGAATGGCCTACTCCTGCACCTATTTTCTATGTTTCTATGAAGAAGGACAGGAGCCTAAAATAATGACCTCCAGGTTCAAGAACAGCTTTTTTTCCAGCAACCATCAGACTCTTGAACACTGCAAAATTGTAACCACAACCCTACCTCAGCAGCTGGTTAAGTGCACAGATTTTTTTTTGTCTTGTTTTTTTCCAACCTGGCGTTGGTAATTTGGACAATTGTTAATTGTCTTCCACTCTGGGCACACTACTGCTTAAGGGAGGTGACCAAAATGTTCTACTCAATTAACAGCGAATTCATATCTTCCTGTGCAATTTTGCCAATATTTTAATACTATATAAATGTCCTTGCATATTATCTAAACATATGCTTATTGTGCCAAGAGATATGTCATTATTGTCACAATGCTTTTTATCATTTTACTGGGAATAACTGGCAGTAACACAAATCCACCGTAAAATGCAATGGCTTCAACAGCTTTGTAGAAATGTTTTGTCTTATAGGGTTTTTATATTTTTCCTCCTGCATGCCATTAGATGCAGAAATATCATGATACTACAAAAGAATCTCTCAATGAAATCAGCCCATTTGTACAGTATGCGAACTGCCACTTCATCCATAGGCCCTGCATTATCATTTTTCTTCCACATTTCCAAGTCCCAAAGTCCAAATCTGCTCTGTAATCGTTTGCACATACTCTGTTAAGTTGAAGTTTGCAACACAAACATTTAGATTTATAAAATTTATAATTTAAAATTTATAAATTTATAATTGTAAAAAATGATAAGCAGTCTTATCAATATTTCTGCAAACTTCCATTTGAATCAACCTGCCACTTCTGAATTACTGAACACATGTCTGATAATTCCTGATTCTTTTTAAAGTATCCATGTCTGTGCACTGCAATCATTCCCTTAAAAAAACAGCATGTCTTTGTTTTGCACCATGGGTATAGTTGTTAGCTTGTTTCCATGAAACAACAATTGAGTTGTTAGAATTATCTTAGTTGCCTTTCTGCACACCATTTACAATCAACTTTCCCATGAATGTTGTGAGATGGAAATGATCACATTGGTCTCTCAACGTGTACTGGAACTGAAACCGTGAACTTGTAGTCTCCACATTTGGCATTGACTTCATCATTCCCTTCACTTTGCTTATCACCTTTTTAGATTGCAAGGACATTTTAACAAGCTGATCCACATCAGATAGATCTTTTCTCTTGCTATACTTCCCTCAACAACTATTCATCTTGTAACCAAATTTAATGTTATTCAAGTCTTCATGAATCGATTTGTTTCAGTCTATTTGAACAGCATTTGTCAGCTTTTAGCTCAGCAGCTAAGACTCTTGAGAATTGAATGATAAATGTATCTATAATGCATTTACTGAACCCCTACAGGTTTTCCTCCTCAGCTAACATAGTAATTCTATCCATGGAGCCAATCATTAGATTGTGATGGGACTTCAGATTATGAAGAAAAGATGCATTGAGACTGAAGATCTTGCCCGTGGAATTGATCAGAAAA
This sequence comes from Amblyraja radiata, assembly GCF_010909765.2. Classification (NCBI taxonomy): domain Eukaryota; kingdom Metazoa; phylum Chordata; class Chondrichthyes; order Rajiformes; family Rajidae; genus Amblyraja; species Amblyraja radiata. The sequence continues at coordinate 23,181,821 of NC_045961.1, forward strand.
GAGCGATTTATCTTTGATCCTAAAGGTGCTGATGGGATTCAAATTTAAATCACTGGGTGGGATTTAATTTGTCCTTTGGCTAACTGACATGCACTGGATCTCCAGCAGGACAGGAAGGAGAATGGGAAAAAGGAGAGAGCCCAAGCTGTCAAAATTGAAAGGATGGGAAGTTGATACGAGGAACTACAGATGCTGGTTTATTTAAAAAAAGAGGATAATGGAAAGTTTAGGGATGTTCTCTTCCAAGAAGCAATGAGTGCAGAGATTCCCAAGTATGTAGTCAGATAGATCTGTCATGTGACAATCGGCATGGAAATAAAATAGATAGACTTTTGCATCGACAAAACAGATTTCTTTATGGAGAGGACACATGTAAGATATTATTGTGTCCAGTTAACAACCAGGAATTGCAAATGAATTAAGCCCTTTTGTATTGAGTGCAACAACATCCATAAAATGCACATGATCAACACCTGATATCCAGGGAGCTTCTCCAATAATTCTCCCGACATCATGGTCAACTAAGCCCACCGATACTTGTCACTGTGCCAGATCAGTAGGTAGTTTTTGGAATTCAAGTGCTACCCTTTAGACTTCTGACTCCTGATTCCAGTAAGGACTCAGGAACAAGAGAATAATGAAATCATGCTTCCCCAAATATTATGTTAGAAATCACCATTCAAATATTAGGTGCTGCACTAATCTGGATGTGCTCTCCAAAACATACTAGAAAGGGCCCCTCATTTCACTGTGGCTTGCTGCATCTTGTACAACTTGCTAGTATTGTGGGAACAGCTCATGACCAAGGCTGCAGGGCAGGAGGAGAAATTGGAAGAGGTGACAATAAGAATCTTTCCATGACTGTAATGTAAGGAATCGATTATTTGTACTTCTAGAGAGAAACTGAAGCAGAATCAATGGACTTCAAGATACAATTGAGTCTATCGCAGTTGATTAATGGTAAATGACATTTGCATCACATGAATGTCAGTCAATAACCATCTTCAATAAGGGAAAGCCTAACCACCTGCCCATGATATTAAGTAGCATTGCCAATATCAGAACCCCTACATCTTTAGTTTACTGATGACCAATACTTTTAATTTATGCAGACTCAATGTAGTCTACTTCCTCTTGTTTGCGATTTTCTGTATTCATATCCTATCCTGCTCCGTCTCCTGAAATTAACTTTTAATTGGTATATAATCCCTTAAATTTAATGAAAAATACATGTATTCATATTTACTAAGATATTCTGTTTAATAAAACGGAACTACATTATAGACACAAAATGCCTGAGTAACTCAGCAGGACAGGCAGCATCACAGAAGAGTCTCGACTCGAAACGTCACCCATTCCTTCTCTCCAGGGATGCTGCCTGTCCGGCAGAGTTACTCCAGCATTTTGTGTCTATTTTCGGTTTAAACCAGTATCTGCAGTTCCTTCCTACACATTTGAACTGTGTTTATTTTGAAAATTCTAACACCAAACATCCGTATGGAAGAGATCAAGTTAATATTCTTTAACCAATTAACTGTACGAGTCCCCCACTAGGATACGAAGGTTCCGTTCCTGCGAACTGCTCGTAACACGATCAGCTATCAGGTTGGTTATGATGCCACGAACCATGGTCCCACACGCAGCAGATGCCTGCAGCTCCACAGCAGATCGCAAATGCTGCTCTCCCAAATGCTGCTCATATCAGTGGCGTGCGGTGAGGTCAATGGCTGGGGAGGCACTCGCTAGTATCAGTGGCCCGGCCCTCCTTGTATTGATCACCGCGTCTCCCCGGGGAAAGAGAGGGGTGGAGCCAGGGCTGTGTGCGTGAAGCACGGCGACTGGAGGGGCAGGAGCGTTGCCCCGGGACTGTGAGTGAATGACCAACCTCCCCCTCTCCCCCTTCTCCATTCCCCGTCACACACCCCTTCCCGTCTACCCCTTGCTTCCCCCTCCACCCCTCTACTCTCTCTCCACCCTTCTCTCCCCCCCTCCACCTGAGGTAGATCTACCTGAGCCGAGAGTACATTACTCCAGCGCGGGGCCCCCTTAGGCGCGGGGCCCAATTGGGAGCTCTCAGCGGCCCAGAGCCTCTGAATCGGCCGCTACAAATCAACGAATCAATTTACCAGTCAGTGCCGCCGCTGCTGAAGCTAGCTAACATGGAGGGAGAGTGAGGGAGCGTCAATTACGTAGGCTGAGCCTACGTAATTGACGCTCGCTCTCCCTCCACTGGGCTCAAGACACGCCCCCTCAGTGAGGCAGATGTGATCGCTGCCTCCCCTGGTGCTTTTTCATTGCAGTTTTATGACGAGACCAGCGAGCCTAAATTTAATATATTTATAAGTGAAATAAGCTATCTGGACTATGGAAGGCGAGGACATGCAATGAAGGGGTTTACAAACATTACATTGGTGACATACAGAGAGATAAGTAACAGGCACACGCTTATTGCCCGCGCTCCATCCAGTTTCTGAGGGGTTGCGCAATCAGAGGGGAGGCTCAGCCTGTTGCTGCCTAACCTCTCATCTCTCCCTGTATTTGCAGCTGAGCTGTGCAAATTTGGCGATTTTTACTATAAAAATGATTAGATTTATATAGAAATTATATTTATTTTATTTTATTATTATTTTTCTTTACTTTTCTTTCTTTACTTTACATGACTTTACTTTTCAAACAGCTATTTTCATTGGGAGTATGACAGGTGAGGCTCTGCCTCCCCTGACCGCACGTCCCTGGTTCATATGTACGAGCTGTAGATTAAATCGGCTGCTTATAAACTGGGGAGGACCTGTACTGAGTTTTGGTATAAGCATGAGCATGGCAATGCAAAGTACTCTGTAGGCCATTTTTTTTCTCTTATACTGTTGACCATTAGAACATTTCTAATGAGGTATGTAATGTTACCACTCTTTCCTATGGGGAAAGTGCCAGAATGGTTTTGGCTGTTGCTTATTGCCCCAAATCGCTGCCTATTACCTGGCCCCATTCAATATCCAATGTAATTTCAATTTCCAGGAACTGCAATTGAATGTAAAAATCAGATTGGACGTTAAATAAATGGCTGATCAATCCTACAGATATCCGAAAAGGCTGACTGGTTACAATTAACTCAAATTGAACAAATTCTCCTTTGACAATGAGCTTATCCTTCACGACAAATCTCTACTACTTAGTAACAAATCAGTGCTCATTAGTTTGTCACCTTCAGAGAAACACGGTTGACATTAGTTGCTGCATTGTTTAATTCAATTATTCTTTATATTAAAAACTAGCTTCTATTGTACTTTAGTTTAGTTTAGTTTAAAGATATAGCATGGAAACAGGCCCTTCATCCCACCTGGTCCGCATTGACCGGCGATCCCCGCACATTAACACTATCCTACACACACTAGGCACAATTTTTACTTTTACCAAGCCAATTAACCTACAAACCTGTAATATTTTGGAGTGTGGGAAGAAACTGAAGATCTCGGAGAAAACCCACGTAGGTCACAGGGACAACGCACAACTCCGTACAGACAGCACCTGTAGTCAGAATTGAATCTGGAATTCCGGCGCTGTAAGGCAGCAACTCTACCGCTGTACCTCGTCAACCTCCTGTTTTTTTCATCTGGCACATCCTTGATGACAGCTGAGCAAGCATCCTGACTATCAGTGACCAATCTGTCAGTTTTGAATTTCAGAGGTCTATTTTATCCCTCATGATTATAACTGAAAAAGAACTCATGCTTATTTACCCCTTCTTTTGAATCTTTAATGTGATCTTTAATACAGTGGAACAGTTACATGTTTTGATTAGTTTGTGGCAGTCTCCAACACTCTCAGACAGTTACAATAAGAAATAATTAATTGTATTGAAACTTAAGGGTGAATATAAGTAAAATCCTTTCTAAAATGATTGTAAACGTTATTTTGGTTTAACTGGTAAAAGCACATCCTTCTCAAAGAGGTAATTAATAATGCTTTAAATTTAATAAAGCTTATAATAAATTTAAGCCTGGAATTAGAACTGACAACACCCAATGAATGCCTGACAGATTGTTATGTCATTCCTCCATCTGCTCTTTTCTGTTTCAATGCAGGTGTAAGCCCACGTGTTTTGTATCAGATAGTCTTCATTGATAAGTGCCAAGGGGTGGAATCAAGACTAATTGCACAGTAGGGGATATGAAAAGAATAGAAGATAAATATCAGGAGAATGGGTTAGGGAAAAAGAGAGTGGGATAGCCGAATGAAAGGGGAATACTAGTAGATGAGTAATAGAAGGAAACTCGACCCGAAACGTCACCAACTCCTTCTCTCCATAGATGCTACCTGTCCCACAGAGTTACTCCAGCATTTTGTGTCTATCTATGGTTAAAGAAGCACGGGTGCAAGGGGTAATCAGTGGTAAATTAACAACGAGTCCTGTAGTGCATCTGACTTTGAAATGTTCAATATTATATTACGGATAGTTAACACATCCCCGAAAGTATCACAGAGGTTGAAGTAAGATAGCCAACATGTAATGTAAAATGGGATGGGTTATGTTAAATTATTTGCAACCACCCCAGGCCATAACATTACACTAGGTAAATCAACCCAGTGAACATCCTAGTCTGACTTTACGTTCAGTGGGGTGGAGTTCTATCAATACAGGCTGGTTCCTCGTGTTTGGCAAAGGGGCTTCAAGGAGCTGGTGTACTGCAACTGTGGACCTTGAATCTCTGCTCCTAATGTAGAGCAAAATTAATTTCTCCTTTTTTTTTTTTTTTTTTAATTTATTTATTAGAAGTAGACATATTATAAAATGTAGTTACATATTATAGTAAAAAAAACTTTTCATATACATCAGTCATACATTATTAAAATTTTCCATTATCAATTACTTCTGCTTCTAGTGTTTTTATTTTTTATAGAAAGAGGGAAAAAGAGAGGGTAGAAAGTTACAAATAAAAAAGAAAGCAAAAAAAAAACACAACAGAAAAACAAGGGAGGTGGAATGGGTTACCTGTAATACATCAATGGAGATAGGTTCGTAGGTTATAAAGTATAGCTTTTCATCTATTCCTGAGTTCAAGTTTCAGTTGGGTCCTCGTGCTGTGCCAATCTATCCCTTCAGATAGTTAATGAATGGAGCCCAAATTTTATGGAAAAGATCTTGTTTGTCCATTAAGACAAGTCTAATTCTTTCTAAGTATAGGGTCTCCGACATTTCCGTAATCCACATTTTAATTGTGGGGGTTGTAGGGCCTTTCCAAAATTTTAATATTAATTTTTTTCCGGTTATTATACTGTAGTTGAGGAAATTTCTTTGGTTTGTTGTGAGTGTTAAGCTTTGTTCTGATATTCCAAGTATTATTAATTTTGTATCTGGGTCCAGTTTTGTATTAATAACTTCTGAAGTTATTTCAAAAATATCAGTCCAGAAATGTTTAAGTTTTATACAGTTTGCAAACGTATGTGTTAAATTAGCCTCTAAATGTAGACATTTATCACAAATAGGAGAGATTTGTGGGAAGATTCTATTTAGTTTTATTTTAGAGAAGTGTAGTCTATGTAAGACCTTGAATTGTATTAAAGTATGTCTGGCATTTAATGAACATTGATGTATTTGTTGTAAACTTTCGTCCCACATATCTTTCGTGATAGGATGACCTATTTCATTTTCCCATTTGTATCTATATGGTTCGGTCGGTGGTACCTCGTTGTTTAGTAGGGTGTTATAAATATAAGCTATTAGTTTTTCAGTATTAGGATGCTTGTTCAGACATTCATCAAGAATTTCTGATTCCCTATTCCTGTAGACTTGTGTATTAGATTTAACATAATCTCTAATTTGTAGATATCTGAAGAAATTATTTGAGTGCAGTCCATAATTCTGTTGTAACTCTTGAAATGAAAGAAAAGTACCTTTCTCCTTTTAGATCTATTTTGGGGAAACATAGTTATTTTAAGCAGATGGGAAAGAAGCAATGGTCTCTGGTGTGAGGGCAATATTGCAAAAATATTCTAAAGTCAACAATACAGGTAAGATAGCTGCATTGACATTGTATGGAATTTGATCAGAAGACAACACAGTGCAAGGTGATTTAAGTAACGTAATATATTGTCAGGCCCAGTCAGTTATCACTGGAGCAAAATGCCAAGTCTCACTACCAAATTCTGTATCAGTGGATGAAAAGGCTATGTATCCAGGTTTTTAAAAATGTAACGAGGTTTGCTAGACCCGATTCCTCTGTGTCGCAACTTGGCAAGCAATGCATCAGAAACCTGGTTAACGCAACTAAACATTTGTGTTCTATGCAAGATTTCAGCACATTTAGTTCCTTGTGTCTATAAGTAAACAAGATTTCTGGTGAGATTACAGCAATTATTCCAGTGCACCTTTAATACATTTGTCCTTTGACAAGCTTGACTCAGAAATGTTCTATATTGTATTACAATGATTAGCACATTCCCTAAAGTATCTAATAGAGGAAATATATAACATATTAAAGGGCCTGTCCCACTATACGAGCTAATCCAAGAGCTCTCCCGAGTTTAAAAAAAATCAAACAAGTGGTAAGTACGTAGAATGTACGTAACGGGTACGTCGGAGCTCGGGACATTTCTTAACGGCTCGTAACGCTAATGGCAGGTACTTGGGAAACGCGGTAAGCTCGTGAAGTTTTTCATGAAAAATGTCCATGAGAGCCCCGAGTACCTACGAGCGGTTATTACCGTAATTCTCCGAGTTCGAATCAGGGGAAACTCGTGAGAACTCTAGAATTACCTCGTACGGTGGGACAGGCCCTTAAGTGTGTTCCCAGTAAGATTATCAAATGTAATTTCACAGCTTTGGTGGTTTTAACAGTTCTATCTCATAGGCATAATATAGTACATTTAAAACATTGATTGGTGGGGGTTTTGTTCATTCTTAGGCGTCCAGAATTTTCCAGTAAATGCATTTAATACAATTCAACTTTGAATTATTGGACTTGTAATGGTATTATCTTAATATCCAGAAGATTTTCTTTGATTTGTCTTTTAACCGAATTTGGTCTCAATAGGTAAATTACTTGACATTGCTCTATTTTTGAAAGAAAGATCTTCCATTTATATAGGTTTTTTAATTTTGTTAGGTCACCCCAAAATGCTTCACAGCTGACAGTATGCTTTTTCATGTGTATTATTTTACTTTTTATCTTTCAAGTTAAGTGTTACCATTCGAGTACTGTAATTCCCATTGTAAGAAACACCATGTTTATTGGGGAAAATATCTTTGACATTTTGTGAAATAAATACCCTTATTCTCTGTTTTAGTAATGTGCTTAAATTCCAAAGTTAGAAATCAATCTCTCCCCTCTTTGCCACTATTTAAAAGGTAAATTTATCACAGCTGGCCAATAATTGAAGTGGACAACTTGATGCCAAAGTAAATAAAAAAATCGATGACAAATTAGCAGCTCTTCAGAATTCTTAGCTCTCACCTATTAGCAATATAGATGGCATTGACAGCTTTGAGAAGATAAGACTTTGATTCCATCAGATTGGATTGGATTTTAACTCATTTCTCAGAGATGAAGGAGGCATTTCCTTGTCATGTTAATGCCATCTGTTCTTCAACTACTCTGATCTTATCTTGTTTTCAGTCATTTATAGCTGCTTTTTATATTGAAACATCTTTCGCTGATTATTCTTGGCCAATTTTATGAAATCTCATGGAGAAACTGCAAAAATCGAATTTTCATTTTCAACTGGTTTGTATCACTGGTTCACAATATTTTTAGCCAGTAGCTTATGTAAAATAACCCTCCATATGTTTTCTATGGTTCAGTGCAAGCGTGACTGCTCAAATCATCATAGAGTCATACATTGTCAGGGCATGTGTGGCTGCTGAAGGTACTGACTCACTTATCTTCATTGATGATACAACTGCTGATGGTAGTAGCATAATCAATTCTGAAGTGTATAGACACATTCTATCTGCTCAAGTTCAAACACATGCCTCAAAACTCATTGGCTGGCAGTTCATTCTACAGCAAGACAATGATCCCAAACATACTGCTAAAGCAACAAAGGAGTTTTTCAAAGCTAAAAAATGGTCAATTCTTGAGTGGCCAAGTCAATCATCCGATCTGAACCCAATTGAGCATGCCTTTTATATGCTGAAGAGAAAACGGAAGAGGACTAACCCCCAAAACAAGCATAAGCTGAAGATGGCTGCAATACAGGCCTGGCAGAGCATCACCAGAGAAGACACCCAGCAATTGGTGATATCCATGAATCATTGACTTCAAGCAGTCATTGCATGCAAAGGTTATGCAACAAAATACTAAACATGACTACTTTCATTTACATGACATTGCTGTGTCCCAAACATTATGGTGCCCTGATATGGTGGGACTATGTATAAACACTGCTGCCGTTTCTACATGGTGAAATAAAAATGTATAAAAATGACCTTTATTAAAATCTGACAATATGCACTTTAACCACATGTGATTTCTTTCTATTACAAATCTCAAATTGTGGAGTACAGAGGCAAATAAATAAATGATGGGTCTTTGTCCCAAACATTATGGCGGGCACTGTATATTAATGGATTAGATTAGATCAAATTTTTAACAAAGAATTTCATAGTAGGCCAATGTGAAGTTATCTATTTTGGATCTAAATAGGCTGGATCAGATCAGAGTACTTGGTACATGGTGTCACAGGGAGGTACTGAAAATTATTTAAAAACCTAATGGATTACTTTGTATCTAGAAGACTTAATTATAAGAAAAATTAAGTTATGGGACAGCAAAACAAAGAGCTTGTTAAACTACATGAGGTAGTTTTTGGTACCGTGCCTTAAAATGTATATACTTTTGTTTTGGAATATAATGTAAAGATATACTAAAATGTCTCCCAAGAGTCAAGCTTCATGGAACGATTACTCAAATTAGGGTTATATTCCCTCACCTTTAACGAATAAATAAACTTTAAAAAACTGATAGATCATTGTTCCACAAATATGCCATTGTGTGGGACATATAATGGGATGCTAATATGGAGTTAAGGCCTTTTCAGATATGATCACATTGTGTTGTAAAACAAGCTCAAGAGGCAGAACGGACTTCTAGTATTCCTGTATCTCGTTGGTGTTCAGACCAAAAATGAATACCCAACCAACACCTCCAGAAACATATCAACTGAGTAATTTTATGGCTCCCACAGACAAACATTAAACCATTGCCAAATGGAATGGCAGGGAGCATTTTATTTGTGAGCCTGGCTCTTAACAATTCAATAGCATCTGAGGCCCACTTGGCCCTCATACACTTTACTTGCATGCTGTGGCATTATAAATTGCTCTAAGGAAAACAGCAATTAACTCCAGGAGTGGAGCTCAAAGTAATTACATTGCAAAGAAGCCTGACAGCTAGAAAGCAAATTGTCTGAGGGGATATGTGATCAAATGATTGGGGGGTCTGGCATTAGACGATTTTGCTTGGCAGGATGTAGGTTGCTCTAGGATTATGATCTGGAGTAGGGAAGGTGTTCTTGAGCAGTGCAGTTAAGAAATTAGAAAGGACCTTTCGGAGCTAAGTTCCCAGCTGCAGATTGGGATGTGCGAATGGAGATCCCCTTCAAATTACTCTTGTGCAGGTATTAAACTATGGCTTTTCTGAGTGTGGCCAATGGCAGGCATGGCAGAAGAGTATGTCTTAATTTTCCCAAAGTTGTATTATAAGGGGAATGATGACATTCAGTGCACATCTGATGTGGAAAGCCTGCCACTGACACAAATGTGATTCGCAACCTGAAGTGCTCCAGTCAGATTTACACCATGACATAAAATTTTTAAAATTGCAGAAATCTGAAGAAAATTTAAAAATGTAGAACAAAACCTAAAAATACTTGATGTGGCTCTGCAGGCCAAGCAACATGTGTGAAAATAGAATTGTGACATAAGGCATCAGACTTGAAACGTTAATTTAATTATGTTTCCAGTACTTTCTGCTTTATTTCCACTGTGGCAAAATTCGAACTGAAATGTTTTGCATTCCACTTTAGAAAGAGAAGCATCACAATAAAGGTAGATACAAAATGCTGGAGTAACTCAGTGGGTGAGGCAGTATCTCTGGAGAGAAGGAATGGGCGATATTTCGAGTCGAGACCCATCTTCGGACTTCATCACAACAAAGATACATATACATTTTGAGTCTGTTATTAGTTATTCTTCTCATTGTTATGTGTAAGAGCTTGCTAAGCACAAATTGCTTCACACATTTCACACAACTGTAATCATATCAACACACTGCAGGGTTTACAAAATGCTTTGTATATCGTAGGTCATAAAAGGCACTGTATACGTAGAACCTTTACCCGCCACTATTCCATTTTATTGATGATTACACCAAACTTTTCATGGGCTTTCTCGAATTTCATACATTCAGTATCAGGTACTTTTGATATTGCTGGTTTTCTCCACTGCTTGCATGTATCAAAACATGCCTATCTGTAAATAATGCACCACGATAAATGCATTCACTGCTGCCTGGATTTATTTCAGATTTCCTCTTTTTTTTTTTTAAATCCCTTACAGTTCATTCTCTGTTTTCTAATTTCAGCTATGCAGGCCTGTCATTTACTGCTCTGGTGTCAGCCATTTTCATTTTGTTCTAAACATTAACCTGGTTGTAATAATAATATTATCTGTGATACCAAATGTTCCTCAATATATTGTATAATGCTCGAAGCATTTTTTGATTTGCTGCTGAATACAATATTGTATTTGCCCTGTTACTCATAATTATGTTGGGTCACAGAACAATTACCTTATTTCATGGATTTTTCTTTCACAAAATGACCTCTTCGCACTCGATAATCGCAGCATTACATTGGGCTTTAGTCCGCCCTATTTATTTACACTATGAAGAAACTCAGTGGGCTAGCACAATGTCTATGACAATTTGGGATTAACAATCTTGGGCCTCCCATCAATTGCAAACCTGATCCCAACCACTAGCACCTGATTACGGCATCCCTACCCAAGCGCCAATGACTTGACCAAACCATGGAGATCCTGATTCATTATCTCCCTATTCCTCCACCACCTCCCTAATAATACCTTATTTTCCCTTCACTGACTCCTTGGGAATAGACCCAACATAGGAAAGATCTTGTGCATAGTAAACATCCAAAACCTGTTTTTTTTTTAATGCTTATTAAATCTGGGTAAAGGTTTATTGCCCATCATAATTACCCTTGAGAAGGTCACACTGAACCTCTCCATTTCTTGTAATGAAGGCACTCTCATGGTGCTGTTGGGTAGGCAGTTCCATGAGTTAGACCCATTGATGATGTATGTTCAGAAATGTATTTCTAAGTGAGGAGGGTGTATAGGGCAGTGGGTTTTCCATCTGCCCATGTCCTTCTTGGTTCGAGAAGTTGCAGATTTGTGAGGTACTGCTGGAATAGTCTGGGTGAGTAACCATTGTGCAGTTTGTAGATGATGCACACTGCTGCCACTGCGTGCATTGGTTCAGAGAATTAATCTTTAGGGCAACTGGTGGAGTGCCAGTCCAACAGGCTGCCTTGTCCTTGTAAATGTTAGGTGTTGTAAGAATCAGCGGCACTGCATTCGAGTAAACTACATTCTATCATACGACTGGCTTGTGCCTTGTAAATAGTGGAAAAACCATGGGATCTCAGGAGATAATCATTCATGTCAGGGTACTTTGCTCCTGCAGTCTTCTTCTTGCGTATGGCGTGCACAACCAAAGGTTGTAGGTCAACTTGTTCAATTTGATCTTGTTTGTGCACGTCGGGTTGATGACATTAGTCGAAACAGGGTGGGACACGTGAAGGTTGCAATCTCCCACCCCGCTCCTGCAGTCATGGTATATATGTGGCTATTGCAGGTGAATTTCTAATCAATGTCTTATCAAAGACATCGACTGTTTCATTTGCAAATGGAAATGAACATTATGTAATCGTTAACAAACATCCCTTCCTTTGATCTTGTGGAAAAAAAGGTTAATGAGGAAATATTAATGAACAAGCCAAAGATAGTTATTCTGATAAAACAGCCCAGAGAAACTCCTGTAGTGATATTTTTGGGGCTAGTATGATAGAACTCTGATGACCAGAACTATCTTCCTTTGTGTGGGATATGGTTAGGACCTGAGTGGCTCTAGCAAAACTCAAAACTAATCATCAGAGAGTCACTGGAAAGCATTGTTCACACCAGTTTCCGTAATTTTATCAACAATTGAGAGGCAGACTGAGTGAGTAGTAATTAGTCAAATTAGGTTAGTTCTGCGTTTTGTGAACTGGGCATAGCTGGGAAATTTCCACTATGTTGGATAGAAGCTCATGTTGTAACTGTAGTGGAGTAGCTTGGCTTGAGATGCAGTTAATTCTGGAGCAGTTCTTCAATATTATAGACGGGACACAACATTGTCTGGTCCCATAGCCTTTGCTGTATTCAGTGCTCCTGCTATTTCTTGCTATGACATGGAGTGACTAGATTTGGCTGGAGACTGGACTCCATGATGGTGGGAATGTCAGGAGGAAACCCAAATGAATCAGCCTATTGGAACTTGTGCTGAACATTGTGAATGATTCATTCTTTTCTTTAACTCTCGCTTGCTGGGACCCACCATTGTGGAGCCTCTTCTCATTAGTTATTTAATTGTCCATTACCATCTCTTGGCTCCATTCATCTCCACGTTTCCATTTCCTTTACTTATACCTATGATGCCCCCCCACCACTTTGACACTTTCTAGTGTCCTAATTCCAACGGACTCATTTTCGCTATCATCCAATTTCTATAAATCTCCATCTCGCACCAGTCGTCTGAGAGTCCTTTACGTCATCCTTGAACAGAGGCATATTTGGTCCTCTTCCACCACCACACTCCTTTGCTGTACTGAATGTATTCTTATATTAAACAAACTTCTTCTTCAATTCTTTCTTCATCTTTCTTTGAATCGTTATACCTCTATTGCACAGCTAATGAGGAGCAATTAAGAGGGGTTCACCTGACCCATCCAATATATCTATGTACACTATCATCTTGTGTTCATTAAAGCAGTCTAATTTATCTAAATACTGATTTTGTTTTGGTCTACCTCGCTTGTTTTTCCTATCTGCAACCGCTGGTATGGAGAAACATTCAAAATTCCTATACATTTTTAATCCCCGCATCAACCAAAGGACATAATGCAGTTCTTGCACATGATGGGCAAAAGCATTGTTTCAAATTAAAATCCGGAAAATATAAATATTTTATTGTTTAGCCTGTGAAAAGAGCAATTTCGATGTAGTGTATTCCTAGTGCAATTCTTTTAATTTGTTCATTAATGGCACTCAACATCTTGCTTAGTAAAATATTCAATTTTTGCATCACTGTGAAGTAAAGGGGCTGTCCTTGGGCAACCTAATTGGCAAGTTTAGAAGAGTTTAGGAGAGTTTGAAAAAAATGTCATGTTGAAGACCTCCTTCGACTATGTAGAAGACCTCTTTCGACTATGTTGAAGACTATCCACGACTACCTTCGAATACCTTCGACTACCCTCGATTACCCACGACTAACATGCAGACCTACTACGACTAAACCTATGAGTTAAAAAAAGTATCGATTTTTTCCATGGCGACCTTTTTTTTAAACTACTCTCGAGCATGAAGGAGAGTTACAAAGACCTCCTACGACCTCGTGTCGACCATGCTGCGAGTATGAGTCGAGGGCAAACTCGCCAGAACTCGCGGATTACGTCGCCCTAGTGGGACTGCCCCTTAATTTCAGCAAGGCCACTCCTTCAGAGCAAAGGCTGAATGGAGATGGGAACGAAAAAAAGCCAAGCATGAAGGCACTCGTCATTTAATAGAACTGTACTATACAAATGATTTCCTGCTTTAAAGTCAACAACATCACCTTTATATAATGTCTTCGCTATAATAAAAGGTAGCAAAATGTTTCATGGAAGCATAATTAGAGACTATATCTTGGAAGACACGAGGACAGCTGATCAAAGCTTAATCGAAGTATTAGGCTTTATTAAATATTTAAACCAACAAGATTTTTAAATAATGCCTTTAATGCAAAGCTGCTTCATAGAAGTATTTTCAAGCAGGTTTTGACATCACTCCACCTAAAGAGTGATTTGGACAAATTATCAAAAATCTCGTTTAATACTAGGTTTTAAAGAACAAAGTAGAGATTGAGAGGTGGAGAGATTGAGAGAGAAAATCCCATAACGTGGCTTCCAGAATGGCATGCCCAGCTATAAGCTGAGTGATCACATTTGAGATGATCAGGATGCTAGAATTTCAGAATAGTAGAGCACTTCATGGGATTGAGAAGTAGAAGAAATTACAGAGAAGAAGACAGACAGATCCATGTAGAGAAAATGTGTTAGGAAGGAACTGCAGATGATAGTTTACACCGAAGAAAGACAAAATGTTGGAGTAACTCAGCAGGTCAGGCAGAATCTCTGGAAAAAGGAATAGGTGACACTTCAAATCAAGACCCTTCTTTAGACTGAGGCAGGTTTCTACTCCTTTTCTTCAGAGATGCTGTCTGACCATTGAGTTACTCCGTCATTTTGTGTCTATGTTAGGTACCTGTAGAAATTTGAAAACAAGAAATAAAGTGTTAAATTGTGAGAATCAGGAGAAACCCATGAACGACTTTGAATTAAATAACTAGAAAATCATCAAGAATAAGTTAGAATGCTATCCTAATTTCCATGCTTACCTTTGTCATCCTTCTCATTAAAAGGCAAGACTTCTATCAGTAAACCGAAACACAAAGTGCTGGAGTAACTCAGGTAGCATCTGAGGAATAGGCAGGGAGGTCTGGACCTTCTTTAAACTGATTGTAGGAGGAGGGAGCTGGAAAAGAGGTGGGGTGGGATAAAGCTTGGCAAATGGATACAGGTGAAGGGGGGTTAATAGGCAGATGGGTGGGCAAGGCTAGAGATGAAAAGGATGTCAGATGGGGAGAGAAGAGGAGTGAAACGTAATTCCAAAGGGAGGGATATATGTGCAAGGGGACAAGGGAGGGAGAAAGGGGGTTGGGATAGTGGGAAAAATAGGTCTGCATCAGGGTTAGGAGGGCACAGGAAAGAGAAGGGTGGGGGGCGAGGGAGAATTCAATATTTATACCATTAGGTTGTAAGCTACACAATTGAAATATGAGGTCCTGTTCCTCCGGTTTGCATGTGGCCTCACTGGCAATGGGGGGAGCTCAGGGCAGAAAGCTTGATGTCGGATTCAAAAGTGGAGTTAAAATGATTAGTAACCGGCAGATCTTGCAGACCTTGGTGGAACGCGTGCAAGTGTTCAGCGAAACAGTTGCCTATTCTATTTGTGGTCTTGCCAATGATAAAGAGGCCACATCAGGAGCACCAAATGTAGCAGATGAGGTTAGAAGAAGTGCATGTTAACCTCTGTCTCATTTGGAAGGACTGCTGGGGTTCCGGATTCAAGGTGAAGGAGGAGATGTAGGGACAGGAGTTACATTACCTGCAGTTGCAAGAGAAAGCAGGACAGATGTTCACACGCACCTCTTCTAACCTCATCTACTGCATTCTGTACTGACGATGGAGCCTCTTTTACCGCAGCGAGACGAAACGTAGACCAGTTATCTGTTTTGCTGAACACTGGCACTCTGTCTACCAAGGCCTACTGGTTGCTAACCATGCTAACTACCCTTCCATTTCCATGCCGGCTTTTCTGTCCTGGGCCTCCTCCATTGGCAGACTGTCATACTTAAACTAGTGGAATACCACCTCGTATTCCACTTGAATAGCTTGCAATCCTACATTATGAACATTGATTTCGCCAATTTTAAGTGACGCCTCCTTGTCCCCTCTCTTTCTTGTGCACCCCCACCCCAAGCGCTCCCACTATTCTGTCCTTCCCTCATCTCATTCCCTATCCCTCCTGCTGACTGTATACATCCCTCTACTTCTCTCCTTATCTGACATCCTTTTGTCTCCTTTTCATCTCTAGCCTACGTCAAGCCATTTACCAATTAAACTTCCCTCACCTGTGTTCACCTATCACATGCCAGGCATTGTCCCACACCCACCTTTTCAGCTTTCTCCCCCGCGCCTTCTGCAATGTCTGAAGGAAGGGTCCCGACCCAAAACACTGCCTGTCATTTCCACAAATGTTGCCTGACGCACTGAATTACTCCAGCACTTTGTGTTTTACTCAAGATTCCAGCATCTGCAGTTCCTGGTGTCTCCACCAGTAAACCAAAGCTGGCACCTTTCAGTGGCAGCATAATTGCAGCAGAAGGTGTAAAGCAAGCTGCGTTATCATTGGAGGTTTTTTTTAAGTGCATTATGTTACCATTACATTGCTATTATACCTGTAAAATAATAGAAGATCCTTTAGTACTTTATACACGTGCTGCTGGTGTAAAGTTTAAAGCAACATTAATTTTTTGAATAAAAGGTAGAATTGCATGCCTTCGTGATATCTCAGTGCTGTGTCGTCAGTTCAGTCCTCTTTAATTGTTATCATTACTATAATATTGGAAACATGCCATCCTGTTCATAACAAAAACAACCCATAAACTGTGATGTGAAAATGATCAACATATATTTTTGTTATGTTGATTCTTCAACAAAGTGTCATGGGATCTATCAAGTCCACCCGATGAAGTATTGAGATCATTAATTTAATTCTCACTCGGACTTTCCTGGTTGGGAGACTCAGTCTCTGAGATCACTCGTTGGGCAAGCTTAATTTGTCTTCCATCTATGAACAGAAGGAGAATCATGAAAAACTTGCCTCCTAAATTTCATTATATTCTGATGGGAAAATGTAGGTGCTGATATATTATATCCATGGAATTGACCCGTGCCCGAGAGACCATCACATTTCTTTGTCTAAAGCCTGTGCATCAGTTTCCGTTCAGTCCAGACACCAGATCAAGGAGCATGTAGTAGTCTAAAAATTAGGATAGAAACTGATTGCTGAATGTGACAGTTGTATGCATGGTTATGTATTTTTCCAACTGCTTCACAGTATTATTAACAGTTGATTAACGAATAAATCAAACTGTTTCAAATTGATTCTGCCTTATGTTAATTGACATCGATTTTATCTGCAAGCTGTTCAGACTACCAGGTGCTTCACACCTGTTTATCTCTAAATTTATTGAATTGCCAGATGATTCAGATTTAGTTCAGCAAGAGGCAAATTAACGTGTATCAAGAATTCAGCAGCCAGTCTCTTCTTCTCATGAGAGCCAGAATCAGATATTAGCTCAGAGCATCAATATTTTGTATTGATCTGAAGGGTAGCTGAGAAGATGATGGTGTTTAGAGATTCAAACTAGAAAGGGTTAAAATGACTATTTTGAAAAGAGCCACTGTCATAACAATGTTTAAGAAAGAACTGCAGATGCTGGAAAAATGGATGGGAGACAAAAATGCTGGAGAAACTCAGCAGGTGAGGCAGCATCAATGGAGAGAAGGAATAGGCGACGTTTCGGGTCGAGACCTCTCTTCGGGTCTATTCCTTCTCGCCATAGGTGCTGCCTCACCGGCTGAGTTTCTCCAGCATTTTTGTCTACCTACTGTCTTAACAATAGTGATTTATGGCAAGGTTATGTTAATAATTGTCTCGTCCATTCTCAAGAAATGAATAAACTGCCCTACATGAAGTATATTTTCATGTCTCAAGATATTGCAATCAACTGTTGTTTGAAACATAGTCGCAGTTGTAATGCAGAGAACACGATGCACAACTTGTGCACAACCAGGCTGTAAAGTATAATAAAGGCCATATAATCTGTTTTTGTAATGGTGGTTACTAGTTAAATATCAACTCCATTGCGCTTCTTCAAAATGGAGCCACAAAATACATTCCTCTTAGAGGCAGACAAAGACTCTTTTTCGCCTGCATAGGAAGGAACTTCAGATACTGATTTACACCAAAGATAGACACAAAATGCTGTAGCAACTCAGCGGATCAGGCAGCATCTCTGGAGAAAAGGAATAGATGACATTTCAGATCAATATCTGAAGAAGGTTTTCGACCCGAAATGTCACCCACAGTATTTCTTTTCTGCAGAGATGCTGCCTGACCCACTGAGTTACTCCAGCATTTTGTGTCTGTATCTTCAGGAAGATAATTAAATATGGGACTGTTTATGTTCATGCAACTCAATTACATACTTGTTCTCACAAAAGGAACATCTCAATATTAACCTCTTTCAAAATAAAGTGCTGGAGGAACTCAGCGGGTCAGGTAGCATCTGTGGAGGAAATGGACAGATGACATTTCAGGTCAAGACCCTTCTTCAAACTGATTCTACATCTTTCATCTGTGTCAAAAGGTTCCAAGTTTCACTCCAAATACTGGACACATAATTCAATCTAATACTTCATTGTAATATTGAAGGGGTGGGTCCTGCATTTGTGAAGGAACTGAGTATGAGATGAGGCCCTCTTGTGTAGATGTAAAAGATCATACTACAAGAAATACAAGAAGAAGCACAAAATATTTTTTCCGTGTGCTCTGTCCATCAGTACTTAACAAGAATAATAAAATGGTTGTTGTCACATTGCAGTATGATAGTAACTACACTATAAAGATGGTTTTTGGGAGGTTGAGACCAGTAAGTTTATTACTTATGCCTTCCAGTCTATCTTTCAAAGTGTATTAAAAAAAAAGTATGTTTCTTGTTTAGCGTGACTAAACCTTAGGGAGAACATGTAATTAATAAATGTAGAAATCTATTAAGGAACTGTTAATAACTGTCACTGACTATGTACTGTCCACCTTTAGGCAAGTACCTTTTGCAGTTACATCTTTTCACTAGGACATCAGTTATTTGACTTAGTTTGATAACTTATGGCAACATTCAAAGGGCAAAGGATTTGACACTATATTTTGTCTGCACAGTGCCTAGATAATCAAAGAGCGATACCTTGTGGAAACAGGCCCTTCGGCCCAACTTGCCCACGCACCGCCCAGCTGTACCTATTGGTACAGCATTTGGTCCATATCCCTCCAAACCAGTCCTATCCATGTACCTCATGAAGAATGATATAGGATATCAAATGCTTGGTTTAGAGATACAGCATGGAAAAAGATCCAATGGCCCACAGAGGCCACAGCAAACATCGATCACCTGTTCACACTCGTGTCCACCCCCTACACATTGGAGGCAATTAAAAAAAGGCCAATTAACCTACGATCACACTGTCTTTGGGATGAGGGAGGAAATCCACGCGGTCACAGGGGGAACGTGCAAACTCCACGGAGACAGTACCCTAGGTCAGGATCGAAACCAGATATCTGAGTGTTGTAAGGCACCAGTTCTGCCAGCTAAGCCACTGTGCCACTGCCTCTAGTAGATACCAGATGACTGTAGATAGGGCAGATTGTTCTGAGTTTCTTTGGATGAGCTCATATCTTGCATCTTTTTTTATGAGTGACTAATAGGAATGCAGCATGGAAAGATACCCTATGGCCCACAGTCCACTCTGAACATCAATCAATGCAGTGCTGTGCATCCCTTCAGTGAGCTAGAGCAGGAAACAGCAGTTTAGCAGAAATAAAGGAGGTGGTCTGATCAAAGGAAGTACATGAAGGAGGAAATTAGGAATCTGAGTGAAATTATAGTTTTGTGGAACTACTGATAGTTTTTCCCTTGTATTGAGCATGATAATTGAGAGAAGCACTGAAGAAGGGTCTCGACCCGAAACGTCACAGATTCCTTCTCTTCAGAGATGCTGCCTGTCTGGCTGAGCTACTCAAGCTTTTTGTGTCTATCTTCAGTTTAAACCAGCATCTGCAGTTCCTTCCTACCCATGATAATTGGGAAGATTGCCTTGGTTGTAAGGTTTTTTATTGAAAACAAGGTAAGGAAATTACAGCAAGAACAGTCTGTTTCAGATAAGGTGATAGACAGTCAGTGTACCAACTGGCACTCAGTGCTAAACCAATATCTCTTAATGATTTATGTTTTAACCATTTACAACACTCCCAATTATTCCAAAAAAAAAGTCCAAACTAGCAGTTCTGTCTCAAACACGTCCTATTAATTGTTCAATGATTAATGATTTGACGTCAGAGAAGAACCTTAGGTTGTTCCATGGTACAGACTCTACTATGAGGCTGGGGGAAGATGCTTTGTGGAACAGATGGAAGGTGCAGGAATGGAGTTAATCTTCAGAACTTCTGGAAAACTGTGCAACCTTGATGGCTTCACTCCAGGACCATTGCCACCCAACCTGAATAAGTCAAACTGCTTAGTGGCCGTGCCAAGCCATCAATAATTTTTTCTTGGAAACCTTTGGTGATACGGTGATGGAGCAGTAGAGTTGCTGCCGATAGCACCAGAGACCCAAGTTTGACTCTGACATACTGTGCTGTCTGTATGTAGTTTGCACATTCTCCCCATGACTGCTTTGGTTTCTCCAGATGCTTTGCTTTCCTCTCACTCTCCAAAGATGTGCAGGTTTGTAAGTTATTTGGCTTTGGTAAAAATTAGAAAATTGTCCCAGGTGTATAGGATAGTGCTGGTGTACGGGGTTATCGCTGGTCAATGTGGATTCAGTGGGCCGAAGGACCTGTTTCCACACTGTATCTCAAAACTGAACTATGTCCACATGTTGATCGGCCCTACATTAAGCATTCACAGGACAAAGGTGCTCTGCCAGGTTACCTCTGCTGCACGACAAGATTCATGACAAGATCCTAGCAAACATTCAACACTTCCCCTCATTTCAGGAGCCACCTCTTGGTGCGGGCACATATTAATGAGGAAATTTATCAATGCATTCAATACACCAATGAAGTCTTTGTCCAATTGAGGGGAAGAATAAATTACAATTAAAACACAAAGTACTTGTGCTGTAACTCCAGAATAAGCGCTCAACTAAGAAAACCAAGCCCAAAACCAAAGTATTATCTAACTAAATACATATGCGGAAAAAAACACCCCAGCTACCTACGTATTAATTCTCTTTTTAAAACAAATAATTCTGTAGATGCAGTATATCATTGGGGTTATCAATTGGGCACCTCCCTTCATTGAGTTAGGCCCACGACACCTCGGGAAGGCTCAATAGTTGGTTCTGGCATCCCAGATCAGAATAGAACAACCCAACCCAACCCAACCCACGCTATGAAACCTCTACAACCCACCTCTACAGGACGTTCTCTTGCTCCCCATGCTCGCTGCTCAATATCTGCTGACAACTCTACACATCTAAGCCTTTTCCTTTCTATAAGAACTCATTCCAAGCTGAAAGCTCATGGTCTACTGGGCAGTATAATACATTATATTATATACTAGTGGTATATTATTTTCCCTTGTGTATGCTTCTGAGAGCTGCAAAACCAAAATCAAGTTCTCAAGCCACTAAGAATATATAAGCAGTGCTATCACTGCAGAATCTATGTGATTTAATGTCAGAATATTGAACATTCTCTTATTTGTCCCGTATATTAGCTGAAGTCCATTAGGATGCTGTATGGAGGCATGCTGCAGCTTTGTTGCAAAGTTAATTCAGAAGGGTTTTATATTGATAACATAACTTTTCGTGACAACAGTCTGCAATTAAAGCAGGCTTGGTAAAGAGCCGTTGTTTCAGATAATACCC
The DNA here is from genome assembly GCF_010909765.2 of Amblyraja radiata. Classification (NCBI taxonomy): domain Eukaryota; kingdom Metazoa; phylum Chordata; class Chondrichthyes; order Rajiformes; family Rajidae; genus Amblyraja; species Amblyraja radiata. Next base: position 23,203,409 of record NC_045961.1, read on the forward strand.
ATTATGTCACCACCTGGCAAACTCAAAGCCAATCCGTTGAAAATAGCCCATCCAATCCTAGGGAATGTTCCCAATCCAGTCCCTGACCTGGCGTGGACACCAACACAAACGCAAAATGTATCATCTGGAATAAAATCTGTCAACCTGTGCCGCCCTTCATCTGCCCTCTCACTGACTGTTTAGCTAATATCGCCACCACCCCATGCCACTGAATCATACCGATCAGAATAAAGTACTGATTGGGCAGGCATAGCATGACACAATACAACATAAACCCAAATATTTTTCAGAATGTAGACACAAACTGACCCAAACTTAATATAGTAGGGTTATCCCATGAGGAGCAGGCCAAATAGTAGGCTCGGACTTCCAGTGGTTTAACCAGTATTATGTAACATCTTCCCATCTCCATCCCTTTCCACTTCCCGCAGAGACTGCTCCGTCCGCAACTCCTTGGTTCACTCATTCCTTCCCACCCAAACCGCTCCCTCCCCAGGTACTTTCCCTTGCAACCGCAGAAGATGTAACATCTGACCCTATACCTCCTCCCTATCCTTCTTCCAGGGACACCAGCAGACCTTCCAGGTGAGACAGAGGTTCACGTGCACCTCCTCTAACCTCATCCATTGCGTCCAGTGTTCCTGATGTGGCCTCCTGTACATCGACGAGACCAAGCATAGATTCGGGGAATGTTTCTCTGAACACTTATAATCGATCTGCCAAGGCCTACTGGATCTCCTGGTTGCCAATCATTTTAACTCCCCTTCCCATTCCCATATTCTTTCTGCCCTGTGCCTCCTCCGTTGCCAGAGTGAGGCCACATGCAAACTGGAGGAACCCTGCTTCATTCCCCTCCTTTGTACACTCATTTTCCATCCACAAATCCTTCATTTCCCTTTTAATCCTCCCTTCCCCTGTCCCCTTCCACCTATATCCCTCCCTCTGGCTTTACATTTTACTCCTCTCATTATCTGACTCCCATTTGTTTCCTTTTCATCTTTATCCACCCAACTGCCAATCAAAATTCCCTCACATGTTTCGATCTATCCTTTGCCAGCCCCCTCTCTTTTCCATCTCCCCCCCCCCTTACTATTATTAATCTGAAGCAAATCCAGACCTGAAACATCACCTAACCATTCCCTGCACAGATGCTGCCTACAGATGCTGTCTGACTCACTGATTTAACCAGCACTTTGTGTTGTGCAATTATTTCAACATCAGCAGTTCCTTGTGCCTCCACAATACTTTAATGTCTGAAACACAGCTTAGCATTGCAGTGAAGTTGAAGTAAGACAGAATGAAACCCTAGTTAGGCTACAACCAGAGTACTATTTCCAGTCATCACACTACTCGGAAATGCAATATAGCACAAGAAGTAGCAGAGGAGATTCACATAGACGTTGCCAAGCTTATAGGTCAAGGGGTGCAAGATTCAATCTGGCTATTGCTGAATTTTAAGAACTCAACTGTAACTGCTACTTGAGTGGTATTTCAAAAACTTTCTATTGGAAGTCGGTGCCATTTAATGAAGCTGGGATCTTGAATCTGTAGCGTTGCAAAGAAATATTACTTTCAGGCAGCAAATTAAACCACCAGACATTTTTGTTACAATTGATATAAAAACTGGACATTTGCAAAGTGTCGTAACTTGGTTATTCTTAAAATAGATGGCAGCAATAATACAAATAAAACTTGTTTGTATTTTAAGACTAAATGTGTAGAAATAAACGGATACATTTTTTTTTTAATATGTAGATCAGCAAAATAAAAGTTCAATACTTCTGTTGCAGGTCTTTTTGATCCAGGAATGCAAGTCATGAATTTGAGAGCCCAACCCATATGTACATTCATTCTAATGAGTAAAGAAATGTAGAAAATAAAGAAATCACTAAATTCCTGTAATGTGAGGTGATTACATTTCTGTACTGGAAATGTTGGAAGTGACAACCTACATATTTCAGACAGGAAGGTCTATTTGTTAATGTCTCCAATGACAAACTCTGCCACTTACCCACTTCACATTGATATCTATCTTAGATATACCATGCTATTTAATGCAGGCCTGAGCATTAAATGTCTGGAAACCTTTAAACTTGGTCACAGCGGAATGTTTTGTCATCTTCAATCTGTACTATCGTGATACACAAAATTGCTGGAGGAACTCAGCGGGTGCAGCAGCATCTATGGAGCAAAGGAAATAGGCGACGTTTCGGGCCGAAACCCTTCTTCAGACTGTACTATCGTGATCCTGTGCTGCCCATTTCCCCTTTATTTCTTTAACATTGGTATCCTTAGGTGCACATAAGGTATTTTTGGAACCCAGTAATTGAAATCCTATGACTTGAAATTTGCAGTACAAAAGGACTCCATTTGTCCCTGAATGGAAAAAAAGAGGTATTTGACCTTTTCCCATGTGCCAGCTCCCAGCCTGGTCTTAAGTGCTTATCCACTTACATGTTAAATGTGTTGTAGATTTTTGCTTAACTACTATGTAATGCAATCAGGTCCAGAACACTACTTTGATGGAAACTAGGTCTCCTAATAATTTCTTTAAATCTATGCCCCTATTTGACTTCTGTGCAAAAATAAATTAATCATTTCTGTTCACTCGAATTCTGTTCACTAGAATTAAGAAAGAAAGTTGATATGAAATGTAATTATGATATATAAAATTATGAAAGACTGGACAGTCTTTCATAATTTTATATATCATAATTAAATTTCATATCAACTTTCTTTCTTAATTCTAAACAACAACCATGCCCTAACCAATTTCTATTTATAATTAAAATTCTACACACACTAGTAACATCCTCATGAATGTCCTCATTTGAATCTCTCCTGTACTGCCATTACCAAAACTTTGTAAAATACTTTGTAGTCGATCTGTACCTGGAAATTCAGTCGCATGGAAAATCTATTTGACCGGTACTAAATTGTGTCTGTGGCTATTTCCTAGCCAAATTATACGAGTTTTCAAATTCAGCAAAGTAATTCAGGTTGCGAATCACCCTTGCAACCTCAATGCAACTTCCACATCAGGGACTCACAGGATGACTTCAACCTTATTCCAATGCTTCATTTAACCAATTAATTTAACCGGTCGTGTTTGTTTTCTGAGCACTTACGCTTGGTCCACCAAGGCCTATTAGATCTCCTGGTTGTTAATCACTTTAACTCCTCTTCCCATTCCCATACTGACCTTTCTATCCTGGGCTTCCTTCACTGTCAGAGTGATGGCACACACAGACTGGAGGAACACCACCTCATAATTTGCTTGGGTAGCTTACAACCCAGCGGTTTGAAAGTTGAATTCTACAATTTTAGGTAACGTCTACAAACACCTCCATTATCCTCCCATCCCTCTTTCCCCCCCATACAATGCAAACATGGTATACAAATGGTGAAGCGAGTAATATTTATGGTAGAACTAACAGAGTGGACTGCCTGGTCCCACCAGTATCATGTTATTCATTGCTGCATCCATTTGGGCATATTGGAAGTATTCCATCCCATTGTGAATTTCTGCCTTTGAGCAGAAGCAAGAGGTAAGCAACTCATTGGAAGATATCAAGAATCTTACTTCTACTGAAACATATGGCAAAGAAAATGAAAATATTTGCTGTGAGAGGGATGCAATTACAAGATCCCCCTTTCAGACCATGGTTATGCAGGCTTTTGATAACTAAAGAAACTGAACAATTTCAGCAGTACCAAATGTTCTTATCCAAATCAGTTTAACTCCAGCCTTTGAATTGTAAATGTAATTCCAGTAGGAATTGGTAGCAAAAAAATATATAATCCATGTTAGTTATGGATAGCTCACATCTCTTACCTAAGCTATCTTTTTACATGGTCTCGTCTGTGTTGACAAATCAATAATTTGTGAGGAGGAATTACTTGCACATCTTACTGCAGACCCCCCAATGGGTTTGATTTGCTCGAAGTAATGCAACCTTCATTTCCACCTTACGTTGACTAAGCCAGGTGATACAGGTTACATCCCCAAGCAACATGTTTATTGTATTTTAAGTAAGCAAGCATGGTGATTGGGTTGATTCTTGTTTTGGGATTTGGATAAATAGATTTTAAGGGATTATCAACTAATCCCAGTTGCCTGGCTACTGCTAATTGACTATCACAACAAGACAATTCTATTTTACCTTTCAAATGCAGAGGTTTACTTACTGACGTCCTAATTTTTACAAGGATAAAGTGCCAATTTGTGTTTGTGGAGTTGAAATATGTTTAGACTCGCGACTCGGGGTGATATAGTACTTGCTCTCTCAGATCACAAATGAATACAGACAATTTATCGGTATATCAGGGTGCTGTTAGTGGTTTTTGAATGTTATCACCAACACAAAATACCAAAGCAATGGAAGGGATGAAATTGGGAAAAAGGAGAAAGGAGAATATGTAGAAGCAGAGTAAAAAAATGAAAAAAAAATTGAAAGTAAACATTCTATTCTGACTAAGTGTTCAAGAAGGAACTGCAGATGCTGGAAAATCGAAGGTACACAAAATTGCTGGAGAAACTCAGCGGGTGCAGCAGCATCTATGGGGCGAAGGAAATAGGCGATGTTTCGGGCCGAAACCCTTCTTCTTCGGGCCGAAACCCTTCTATTCTGACTAGTTGGTGTGGGCTATTGATATTTTTTAAATATCATTTGATTTCAAATTCAGTTTGAAAGTTAATTTTATATTCAGGACACTTTAACAATAAAAAGCCTTACACAAAAATCAAGTATTTGGTTTCATGTCCGACATCAGGGAACAAGAACAAAATCTGGGCTGGCATTGTATTTCTGCACTGCAGAAATGCTAACTTATTATAGATTCTATCACACAAAATGAAGAAAAGCATAAGTGCTCTTTAATTTCTTGACTGATCAATGGACAATGGGATTGTAATGGTGTGATCTGAAATTAGAGTAAGTATTTACGGACTAGATGTACATATATGCATGTCGTTCATTAGTTGCATGCAAAATACACAATAAAATCTGTATGCTACACATGCTTGGAGCATTTCCAAAAGAAACTGGGTCGCATTTCTCCATTAGGTCAATCATTGGCCACTATTAATTGAAACCTTTCTCCTTTGTGCTCCTTGAAATAAATAGCAGCATTCAGAGGGTTACTCGCACAATTTACACAATTAGTCAAGAGTGTTTAATTGTCCTAAGTCCCAAAACAGAATTATGAAATTCTTCTGCAAAATACTCTGCATGCGGACTGCTAACTCTGCAGTCTATTTGATAAATCTATTTGCCACAGTTGATAAGGTGCAATGCCATTACTGCATTCCTTATGGATGCTTAAATAGTGGTCCTTGGAAGGTCAGCTGCATGTTGGCACTGACTAAATGGCATCAAAGAAAAGCGGACAACAGGAAGGCAGGAAGAAATCATTTCTAGTCATCACACCATCAAGAATGGCTGAGGAGACACTTTTATATCTCAACATCTCTGAAGAAACAAGCCTCAGAAAGGAAGGTTTTTTTAGTCAGTATTGCCAAAGGTCTATGTCCTCTTGCAGGCACAGATCCACATCTGTACTGCTCTACCATGGAGGACAAGATTGGTGTAGTCTTAATTTTAGCCTCTGAAATATTCCAGCAGTGTATGTATATGCCACATATTCTGTTTGTTTTTCACTGCAGCATTGCGGAAGAGTGGTAGGTCTTGGGTCTTTGGATCGCTTCAGAGATCTTACAATGATCTGCAAAAAAGAACATGCTGGGTGAATGGGGATATTTTTAGGACTGGCCATCACACCTGCAGATGTATGCAGACAGTATGTCTCATTGCAATGAAAGAGAGAGATGGTTGATTAAGTTCATAAAGCATCCTTTTGGGAAGATGTCCTCTCCTTAGAATTATTGGCTTTTTGAGTAAGAGGGAGTTCCCTTCCTGCCTGACAGAATGATCTTTCTTCATTTTTGTGACTGATGTTTGGAAATAGAGAAAGCAATATTCATGGTTCGGGATGAGTCACTTGTTGAGGACATCTCAGGGCCAACCTCTTTTCATGTCCTCTATAAGGATGTTGAGGTCTATTCTTCAATTCCAATGAGGTGTGTGCATTGAGATATTAGGTGGCATAGTGGCACAGCAGATAGAGGTGAACTCTCATAGCTCCAGCTGACCTGACTCGATATAAACTTCTGATTCTGCCTTTGTAACGTTTACATGTTCTTCCAATGTCTGTGTGGGCATTCTCCATGTGTTCTGGTTTCCACCTGACAAGCTAATTATTTTGGCTGTTACAAATAACCCCTACTCTAGCTGGATGGGGATTTGTTGGGCATGTGAGAGAGCATAAGGGGTTTTTTTTTATTTTATTTTTTTTAATTAGAAGTAAGTACAATACAGTGGTACCTTTTTTCAGGTGCCAAATATATGTTGACATATTACATTCTATGTACAACTTCATTTTTTATTTTTTTTTAAAGAGATGAGAGAGAGAAAGAAAGACTAGATAATAGAGAGTAGAAAAATGTGTGGTGTGTGTAAAAAGAGAAAGAGAGTGAGGAAGAAAAGTAAAAAAGAAAAAAGAGCAAGAGAAAGAGTAGCAAATGGGAGATAGGAGATGAGTAGTTGTATTCTTGACCATCTTTCACCCAGACCTGAAACTGTTGGATTTTACGATTCTGTTGCACCACATGCATCCAAGAAGTCAATAAATGGAGACCAACTCGTTAAAGATTGGTCTGGTTTATCTATTAGGAGGAGTCACATTTCTGAGAGAGCATAAGGGTTGATAGGATCGATGTAAGAATCAGCATGGACATGATGAACTGAATGGTCTCCTATGTCATAAGGAAATATGGCAAGGGCTCTGTGTGTTATTTAAGCCAAAAAATCAGCAGCACACAGATTTTTCATCATGATGTGAATAGCTTCAGACTGCACTTTAAATGCTGGAGCCCTAAAGTGAATTGTGCCTCTAAGTGACAAAAAATGCAAAATAAAAACGATATTTAATATTTAATTTGTATTGTTTTACATATGAGATGGTAATAGCTGGGGGGGGGGGAATCACCAAACCATAACTAGGCTGCTCTGCTATGAATTGTGCAAGTGAACATCAATTCTGAAGTAAAATAGTTTCCAGATATTTATAATATTGCCATTAGAGTGGCTTTGCTGCATGCAATTTGACTTCCCCATTTCCCTACTTTAAAAGACTGCATTTCAAAATACTTCAAATGGTGTTGGGAACATGAAAGATGTTATGTAAATACAAGTCATCTTTCTTTAAATCTGAAAATAAAGTAAAAAGATAAAACATAATTCAAATGAAAGGGCATATTACAGATTTGCTGAACAGCTGTGAGTGTGGCAGTATATTTGTGGAATTAATTCTAGGTCAGTATAATGTTTCATTTTAAACAGAAAGTTACAAACACCAATAATTAATTCTGCAACAAAATGATCAAAAAGTGTTAGCTTGAATTCAAGGATTTCTCAGCAGAAAATTAGTTTTGCAGGTTATTAACTAATTACAAATATTGACATTTTCCCATTTTTGAAGCAATTGATCCCGAGGGTCAAGGCTAGGTGTCATCGATTGAGGCATGCATGGTTTGTAGGGTTAAACAATGTTAAACAATTTTGAAAAAAGAATAATGACTTAAAGCATTGTTAAAAATACACTTAAACATAGGGAATTAGAAATTAGTGTAATGATAATTGTGATGCACAGCATTTTATAATATTGTTCATTTGTGAAATTGAAATTCCATTTATGCAACTTTGAAGTAAGAAATAATAGCAATTGCTTCAGGGAGTATTGCAGCAATATATATCTTTATACATATATACGGAGGTTAATGTGACTTGTGACAAGGAGAGGTTGGACAAACTTGGTTGTTTTCCCTGGAAGGTCAGAGGCTGAGGGGAGACTTGATGGAAGTTTATAAAATAATGCTTGGCATAGATAGGGTAGACAGTCAGAATCTTTCTCCCAAGATGGAAATGTCAAGGACTAGATAGCTTTAAGTTGATACAGGCAAAGTTTAAAGGAGATATGCGTTTAGAGAGAAGTGGGTGCCTGGAACACACTGCCAGGAGTGGTGGTGGAGGCTGATACGATGGTGGCAATTGATAGGCTTTTGGATAGGCACATGGATGTGCAGGGATGGACGAATGTGGATCACATGTAATCAGAGGAGATTCGTTTATCTTGGCATCATGTTCTGCACGGACATTGTGGACCCAAGGATGTGTTGCTGTACTAAACTGTTCTGTGTTCTATTTTGTTATTGCAGTTGAGTTTGCAAATTAATTAAAATATTTTGGCTTTTATTGCAGATAGTTCATTAATACATATAAGGTGGATGCTCACAGTCAAATCTTGTGGTCATAAAGCAACCAGAGATTGATTCTTTGGAGAAGAGAAGACATTTTCACTGGGATGCTCTTGGTGCATTCAGAAAGTATTCAGACCTCTTCACTATTTCCACATTTTGTTACGTTACAGCCTTATTTTAAAATTGATTAAATTCATATTTTTTATCATCAATTGACACACAATGCCCCAGAATAAAGAAGCAAAACAGGTGTATAGACATTTTTGCAAAGTAATTAAAATGAATTAACTGAAATATCACATTTACATAAGTATTGCTATGACACTCAAAATTGAGCGTAGGTTCATCCTGTTTCTATTGATTATCATGGAGATGTTTGTACAACTTGATTCGGGTCCACCAGTGGTAAATTAAATTGATGGGACATGATTTGGAAAGGCACACACCTGTCTATATAAGGTCCCACAGTTGACGGTGCATGTCAGAGCAAAAACCAAGCCATAAAGACGAAGGAATTGTCCGTGGACCTCCGAGACAGGATTGTGTCGAGACACAGATCTGGGGAAGGGTATAAAACAATTTCTGCAGCATTGCAGATCCCGAAGAGCACCATGGCCTCCGTCATTCTTAAATTTAAAAACTTTGGAACCACCAGGACTCTTCATAGAGCTGGCAGCTCAGCCAAACTAAGCAATCGGGGGAGGTGACCAAGAACCCGATGGCCACTCTGACAGAGCTTCATACTTCCTCTGTGGAGATGAGAGAACCTTCCAGAAGGACAACTATATCTGCAGCACTCCACCAATCAGGCCTTTATGGTAGAGTGGAAGCCACTCCTCAGTAAAAGGCACATGACAGCTCGCTTGGAGTTTGCCAAAAGGCATGAGAAACAAGATTCTCTGGTCTGATGAAACCAATATTGAATTCTTTGGCCTGAATGCCAAGCGTCACATCTGGAGGAAAACAGGCACCGCTCATCACCTGGCCAATACTATACCTACGGTGAAGCATGGTGGTGGCAGCATCATGCTGTGGGAATGTTTTTTCTGCGGCAGGAACAGGGAGACTAGTCAAGATTGAGGGAAAGATGAAAGGAGCAAAGTAGAGAGAGATCATTGATGAAACCCTGCTCTAGAACATTCTGGACCTCAGACTGGGCTGGGGGTTCACCTTCCAACAAGACAACGACCCTATGCACACAGCCAAGACAACGCAGGAGTGACTTTGTGACAAGTCTGTGAATGCCCTTGAGTGGCCCGGCCAGAACCTGGACTTGAACCCGATCAAAAATCTCTGGAGGGAGCTGAAAATGGCTGTGCATCGACGCCCCCCATCCAACCGGACAGAGCTTGAGAGGATCTGCAGACAAGAATGGGAGAAATTACCCAAATACAGGTGTGCCAAGCTTGTAGCGTTATACCCAAGACTTGAGGCTGTAATGGCGAGTTCTCACGGTGCGACCTGAAGCAAGATGTCACCCGAGTGAAGTGGTCGTGGTCCAGCACGAGTTCCGCACGATAAAGTGTTCCCACGATAAAGAGTTCCCACGGTACTCGGCAATTCTGTCATTTGTGCGACTGACTTGTCCGTCTCCCGATCTTTCCCGTTAATCGTGAATGAACATCGTGGACTGTAGTGTAGTTAATCACGTGGCACAAATGATGTCACTTTTTTTTCACACGCTATATAAATATCCTCCGTTCGTAGAATTGTCTCATTTGCAGACATGCCTATACAAAGTTGGTTCGAGTACAGGCTGGTTGTTATTTTCATTGACGTGCTGTATGCATTAGCGCAACATGTGCATCGAAAACGCTTGCGTGAAGGCAGAAGGGTGAGATTAATTAAAAAGATAATTAAGAGGAAGTCTCACTGGGTTAAGCCCATGTTTTAACGGAGACCTCAATTAGGACAATATGAGCAACTGCTTAATGTGCTGTGCGAAGAGGATAAAAGTGCATTCAAAAACTTTGTCAGAATTTCACCCGAGCTCTTTAATGAGTTAAAGAATAATTTGGGATCTCTGCTGAAGAAGACTGACACTGTAATGAGAAAGGCACTGGAACCAGGGTTGCGCATAGCAATCACCCTCCGCTACTTGGCCTCAGGCGATTCTTATAAAAGTCTGTCTTACAACTTTCTTGTCGCCATCTGTGGTATTGTCAGAGAAACCTGTGAGGCGATCATCCAATTTTATTCAGCTGAAGTGATGGAATGCCCCAGTACACCAGATGCGTGGAAGAAAGTTGCACTTGGGTTTGAAAACAGGTGGAACTTTGCTCACACATGTGGGGCTTTGGATGGCAAGCATGTGGCAATTCGTAAACCACCCGGAGGTGGCTCAAATTATTTCAATTACAAGAAATTCCACTCAATTGTACTCATGGCGGTGGTTGATTATAACTACAACTTCCTGTATGTGGATGTGGGCACACCTGGATAACATTAAATTGTTCTCCTGTACATAAACTAATATATTGTTATAGTTACTCACATGAGCACCGGGGATACTCAGCAGCCTTCGTCTCCAGCAGGTTGCGCTTTCTCTCCCTATTTCTATAATCCTCTCTGGATTTGTCATAGAGAATCTCATTGAATTGGTACCACTCCACCAGTTCACCCTCTTGTTCCCTGTTGAAGTTATATGGCTTTACCTTCTGCCATCTAACCTTTATGTTCTCGTCTGCTGAGAATATTGTGGAGGCAACAGCTACTGGGGAGGCAATCTCAAATACACCCTGATCACCCTCTCCCTGCTCCAAGGAGCCCACAGGCAGTGGTATCTCTGGCATCTCCTCTTGCCTCTCCACCTGTCTCTCTTGCTGAGTTTCCTCCTCATTTACCTGCATGGCTAAAAACTTTCCGACTTTCTTTGACCCCTTTCTTTGCGATTTTCTGAGAGGCATCTCTGCAAGTCTTACTGTGAAAAAGATTCTCAAACAATGACAATTAGGTGGGACGTCCTCGATGGACACATGGTCCATTGGCGATATTGAGACCACCTCTTTTACTCACCTTATGTCCCTTCTGTCAAGCTTCCAGGTTTACCGTTCGCAGGAGTTCCCACGGTATTCGCAAGTGTCATTACGGATATCGCACGGATATCGCACTGGCATCTGCGTCCATACAATGTTGCAACGCTGCTCAAGACACTCTTGGAGAAATTCAAAAATGTTTGAATTTTCTCCCGACCTTACCAAGTCACACGACTACCTGCCGTTAGCGCCACGGAGGTCCTCGGTGGTCCACGAATGCCGTACTGCTATCGCAGAAGGTTCCCACGATGTTAAATCTTGTTCGGTCTTGCTTCAGGTCGCACAATGAGAAAGCCCTTTAATCGCTGCCAAAGGTGCCTCAAAGTATAGAGTAAAGGGTCTGAATACTTATGTAAATGTGATATTTCAGTTATTTATTTTTTATGACTTTGCAAAAATTTCTAAACACCCGCTTTTTTATTATGGCGTATTGTGTGTAGATTGATGATAAAAAAAATAATTTAATCCATTTAAGAATAAGGCTGTAACGTAATAAAATGTGGAAAAAGTGCATACTTTCTGAATGCACTGTAAAGGGCCTGTCCCACTTTCCCGAGTTATTGACAAATTTTCCCTAGTTATTCACAAATTCTCCCGAGTTTTCCCCTTGATTCAAACTCGCAGAATGTTCGTAACGGGTCTGTAGGAGTCCGTAGATATATTGTAGCGGCTCGTTATGCCAGCCGTATGTACTCGGGCATCCTCCCGACTTTTTTTTAAAAACTCGTGGACATTTTTTATCAGGCTGGTAAAAACGTCCCGACTTACCCGATGCCCCGAGTACCTACGGCTGGCATAACGAGCCGCTACGATATATCCATGGACTCCTACGGCCTCCTACGGACCCATTACAAACATTCTGCGAGTTTGAATCAAGGGGAAAACTCGGGAGAATTTGTGAATAACTCGGGAAAGTGGGACAGACCCTTAAGGCTTTGTGCTGCAAAGTGGCACAATTTTGAGGGTTTCTTTGCCATTGTGCATTTAATATGACATTTGAGGAGATGTGCATGAATTCCAAGGGTGAAGAATGCCACGAAAAAAATAGGAGTGGGCATGCCTCTTCTCCGTCAGTTTCTGGGAGATGGCGCTAGCAATGGTAAAAGATTTGGAGTGGAACCTTTCAGATCCTCCTAAAAAATGAATTATGATTTGCTGTGGTACATAATTGAGCTCAGAGAAGACACCAGAAGATTCAGCTAAGGAACTTACCCAAATATGACGAGATAAAGTGTAATCCTTTAAGTAGCGTAGTCCTGATTCTCAGTATTACTGTCTGTTTTCTTGTTCATAGCTTGCACTGTTTCTTTGTTGCAGCATTGTTCTTCAACGTGGCAGCTGTGAATCAAATGGGCATTGCATGCTGATTGATGTTAATACATCTTGTGGTATCATGCATGATATAAATTGCTGTTGAATAGTACATTGATGAAAGCATTTAGGTCCTTTGTACAAATAGTTCATGATTTGTGGCTGTTTGCAGTCACATCTTATGGTCATAGAGCAGCAGGAGAGGCTGGAATTGGTTTCCTTAAACATATAATATAAAAGGGAGATTTATTAGCTGTGTGCCATGTAACATCTATGTGTATGCATGTCACACACATGGAACTGCACAATCCAAAATATCAATATGCTCTATGTTCATTATAAAATCACAGTTAGTGATTTTACTCACAGTTCAATACAGATGCGCATTAGAGCAGCATTGCATTGAATTTCTAGGCTTATAATTCCAAGATTAGGACTCCATCATTAGTTACTTTCAAGATTTTAGCAAGCTATACCAATCAAGGAGATAATATTAAAGTCTTTAGTGTAGTGTGAAAAGGGATTTCTTTTTGAATTTCGATTTATCATGTTGAGAAAATTTTGATTTAAATGTGCGTCATGTTGATTATGCTCAATAAAATGTTGTTCATTGGTAATTATATTGTTCTGCATTATTCACAACCTAGTAAAGGATGTTTACCTGCCTTATGTAATCATAAATCTTTACTAAAGAGATTTATTTTGATGATGTTAAATAGTAAAATAGAAAATACATTGTTTAGTTTGAGTTGATACTGGAATATCGGGGGTATTTTTTCCTCAATGTCCTTATAGCTACTGAACTATAATTTCACACCACCACAGTTTGAAATAAAATTTTAATTCCAACTCTTTGCGATAATTTATATCATTTAAAAAATATATTTTTAATTAAGTCAACATTAATTAAATAAAAATGACAATCCAGGAAATCTCAAAAGAGCATTTGAAAATGCTTGCAGCATTCAGGAGATCTAATGTGAAAGGAAGACAGTTCAAGATTTTGGTGTTGATAATGCCTAATGATTATTTCTAGCAACTTCTTCATTTGTGACACAAATTGATTTTCTCCCTTTACGATTGAAACTTGTAGTTTCCAGTATTAATAATCAAAAGTTCAACATTCCAATACAATATTCTTTATACATTATTTTAATCAAGATGTTAAACAGTCTATTTTAGGAATTTACTTGCTAATTATGCACTAGCTATCTGAAAATATAATAATTCGTTTATCAGAGGTGCATTGTATCATTATTACATGACCTTTATTGTCCCGCAAAACAGATATCCCAGTTACAATGTGAACTAAAAATCTAGAGAGTGATCAATCTATTTGATTAAAAGTAATTTATGTTGGGGAGATAAGTGGTAGCGCTCATTAACCGGAAACACCGATTTACAATCCTGGAATGTTACAGATTATCAAATGAAATCTCTTAATTTTTTTAATATATTTCAGCGTTTTCTTATTTTCTTATAGCAATCGGCAGCTGTTAGGACACATTATCCCAGAGGAAGTGCTAAGAAATCTACCCTATCAATAAATTTTAATAAAAATATTAAATATAATATTCAGAAATAAAATAGAAGACGTGTGTGTGCAGATACAGGCATCATCTGAAATACTAAAACACTGAGTGTGCCAAGATGTCCGTTTACCAAGATGATCTAAATTCATCTGCTAATTCATGAAGTGCTAATCCTTCTTTCATCTCATTACTGTGCAAAACTCATGTGTAGATATATCTTACTATGTATCCGCTTTTTTTCTTAGAAGGATTATTTCTCGCTGAGATAATCCAGTTCATTTTGAGAAGAACGTGGATTTACATGAATATACATCTCTTGATGTTTTATAAAATAATGTAGCCAAGTATAGGCAAGGAATATTTGAATAGAATTTTATGTCCGATATTTAAAAGTCTTACATACGTTTTAAAGGGGACATATTTGCTTTGGGATTTTATTGAATTATTTTTCAACATGACCATCACATTGCAAACCTTCATCATAACAGGATATAGTTTGATTACCATTGTATTAAACTATGGAATTGGTTCCAAGTTCCTTTAAAGGTATGACTTGGGGAAATTAGATGTTTTAATTAAAACTCCAGTAGATCTGCAGTGCAGATGTTTGCTAAGAAGGGGACATTTTTAATAACGATATAGTATTATCTGATATATTGATCTTTAATTTCACTGAGCATTGTCAGTTTTAGGGCACTATCTCAACCTAGCAAGTGTCAAGCATATTTCCAAATGGAAGTATGTCACCCTCCATGCAGCTGTGAGACAAAATATGTCATGCCGTGTCTATATCAAAGGCCGATGGGATAACAGTAATCCCTCCCTTCCCTGAAGCATCCTCTCTCAAGCTAATGTCCCTTAGCAATTGAAAAACTAATTACAAAGGGCATGTTGCTCATTTGCTCAACTCCCAGATCCTCCAAACAGATCCTCGTCAAGATCTGTCATGAAAGGATTAGCAGGTAGACAGAAGATACAATATAAGGGTGTGCTCAAAGCCATGAAAACATGCAATATCAACATTTGGGCAGTGCAATATTTGGGGCGGCCACGGTGGCGCAGCGGTAGAGTTGCTGCCTTGCATCGCTTGCAGCGGCGGAGACCCGGGTTCATTCCCGATTACGGGTGCTGTCTATACATGGTTTGTACATTCTCCCCAGTGACCGCGTGGGTTTTCTTGGAGATATTCGGTTTCCTCCCACACTCCAAAGACGTACAGGTATGTAGATTAATTGGCTTGGTGTATGTGTAAATTGTCCCTAGTGTGTGTAGTAAGTGTTAATGTGCAGGGACCGCTGGTCGGTGCAGACACGGTAGGCCGAAGGGCCTGTTTTTGTGCTGTATCTCAAAACTAAACTAAACTAAATCTCCAGCTACTTCTTTGAAATTCCATTCCGTGGATTTTCCATGTGGGGAAGGAACACGAGATGATACGGAAAACATTGAATCCAGGTTATGGGAACACACAGAAGCCATGCGTAAGCAACAGAAGGGCAGCATCAGTGCACAAACTAACCATCCACCCACCCCAGCAATGACCCTGTGCCCTTTCCATGGCAGTATCACTGGTTTCTGCAGTGGCATCATCAGCCACCTCAAAAGCCACATGACCAGAGAGGAAGCGATTAATTCTTGATCTCCAGGTACCGCCCAAGAAGACGACCTTTTGTTCTTGATCTCCAGGGACTGCCCTAGACCTTTTGTTCAGACAACTCCAACTGCCAATTAGCTTGAACTGAGAAGCTGGGAATGTGAAGAATTAAACAAGGAGTGATTTAATCTGACTTACTTTGGCACACCTTTGGCCTTATGTCCTCACAATAAGACGATTGAAATTTTCATTGACAATTAACTAATCAATTTAAAACCCGGCAGTCCTGACATATAATTCTGAATAGTGTTGGACAATTAAACAACCAATTGGAAGGGGAGGCTCCAAAAGCAGCCACATCACCAACAATAGAGGTTGTTGAGAAGGTCTTACATGTGGTGTACATGGGCTTCAGCAAGACCTGCCATAATGTTATGCATGGGGAGCTAGTTCATTGGATACAGAATTGGCCTAAAGGTAGGAAACAGAGGATAATACTGTAAGGTTGTTCTTTGGACTGGAAGCCTTTGACTAATGCTGTGCCTCAAGGATCGATCGTGGGACCCTTGCTGTACATCGTCCATTTGCATGAAACTGTACAACGCCGGATTAGTTTGCAGATGACACCAAATTAGTCAGGATCATAGAGAACAAAGATGGTTATCAAAAATTACAGCAGGATCTTGATAGACAATAGATGCAGGAGTAGGCAATTCGGCCCTTCGAGCCAGCACCGCCATTCAATGTGATCATGGCTGATCATCCCCAATCAGTACCCCGTTCCTGCCTTCTCCCCATATCCCCTGACAAGCTCTCCCTTGAAAGTATCCAGAGAACCTGTCTCCACAGCCCTCTGAAGCAGAGAATTCCACAGACTCACCACTCTCTGTAAGAAAAAGTGTTTCCTCGTCTGTTCTAAATGGCCTACCCCTTATTCTTAAACTGTGGTCCCTGGTTCTGGACTCCCCCAACATCGGGAACATGTTTCCTGCCTCTAGCGTGTCCAAACCCTTAATAATCTTATATGTTTCAATAAGAATCCCTCTCATCCTTCTAAACTCCAGAGTATACAAGCCCAGCCACTCCATTCTCTCAGCATATGACAGTCCCGCCATCCCGGTAATTAACCTTGTAAACCTACGCTGCATTCCCTCAATAGCAAGAATGTCCTTCCTCAAATTAGGGGACCAAAACTGCATACTATACTCCAGGTGTTGTCTCACTAGGGCCCTATACAACTGCAGAAGGACCTATCTGCTCCTATACTCAACTCCTCTTGTTATAAAGGCCAACATGCCATTCTCTTTCTTCACTGCCTGCTGTACCTGCATGCTTACTTTCATTAACTGATGAACAAGGACCCCCAGATCCCGTTGTACTTCCCTTTTTCCCAATTTGACACCATTTAGATAGTAATCTGCCTTCCTGTTTTTGCTACCAAAGTGGATAACCTCACATTTATCCCCATTAAACTGCATCCGCCATGCATCTGCCCACTCACCCAACCTGTCCAAGTAACCCTGCATTCACACAGCATCCTCCTCACAGTTTACACTGCCACGCAGCTTTGTGTCATATGCAAATTTGCTAATGTTACTTTGAATTCCTTCATCTAAATCATTGATGTATATTGTAAATAGCTGCGGTCCCAGTACCGAACCTTGCGGTACCCCACTAGTCACTGCCTGCCATTCTGAAAGGGCCCCGTTAATCCCGTCTCTTTATTTCCTGTCTGCCAACCAGGTTTCTATCAATGTCAGCACTCTACCATGTGCCCTAATTTTGCCCACTAATCTCCTATGTGGGACCTTACCAAATGCTTTCTGAAAGTCCAGGTACACTACATCCACTGGCTCTCCCTTGTCCATTTTCCTAGTTACATCCTCCAAAAATTCCAGAAGATTAGTCACGCATGATTTCCCCTTCGTAAATCCATGCTCTCAGACCGATCCTGTTACTGCTATCCAAATGTGCCGTTATCTTTCATAATTGACTCCAGCATCTTCCCCACCACTGATGTCAGGCTAACTGGTTAATAATTACCTGTTTTCTCTCTCCAGTCTTTCTTAAAAAGTGGGATAACATTAGCTACCCTCCAATCCACAGGAACTAATCCTGAATCTATAGAACATTGGAAAATTATTACCAATGCATCCACGACTTCTAGGGCCACTTCCTTCAGTACCCTGGGATGCAGAACATCAGGCCCTGAGGATTTATCAGCCTTCAGTCCCATCAGTCTACCCAACACCATTTCCTGCCTAATGTGGATTTCCTTCAGTTCCTCTGTCACCCCAGATCCTCCGGCCACTAGTATATCAGGAAGTTTGTGTCCTCCTTAGTGAAGACGGACCTGTCTGAAGAAGGGTTTTGGCCTGAAACATTGTCTATTTCCTTCGCTCCATAGATGCTGCTGCACCCGCTGAGTTTCTCCAGCCTTTTTGTGTACCTTCGATTTTCCAGCATCTGCAGTTCCTTCTTAAACACCTGTTGAAGTACCTGTTCAACTCATCTGCCATTTCCCTGTTCCCTATAATAAATTCACCTTTTTCAGTCTTCAAGGATCCAACTTGTCTTAACTAATTGTTTCCTCTTCACATATCTAAAGAAGCTTATACTATCCTCCTTTATATTCTTGGCTTGCTTACCTTCATACATCACCTTTTCTCCACGTATTGCCTTTTTAGTTATCTTCTGTTGCTCTTTAAACATTACCCAATCATAGAAACATAGACACAATCCTCTTGCTTCCTGCTCATCTTTGCTACGTTATACTTCTCTTTTATTTTTATACCTATCCTGACGTCCCTTGTCAGCCATGGTCGCGCCTTACACCCCTTGGAATATTTCTTCCTCTTTGGAATGAACTGATCCCGCACCTTCTGTATTATTCCCAGAAATACCTGTCATTGGTGTTCCACTGTCATCCCTGCAAGTGTATCTTTCCAGTCAACTTTGGCCAGCTCATGGCTCCATAGTCCCCATTATTCAACTGTAACACTGACACCTCCGATTTACCCTTCTCCCTCTCCAATTGAAGATTAAACAACCATATTATGGTCACTACATCCTAATGGCTCCTTAACCTCAAGTTCCTTTATAAAATCCAGTTCATTACATAATACTAAATCCAGAATTGCCTTCTTCCTGGTAGGCTCCAATACAAGCTGCTCTAAGAATCCATCAGGGAGGCACTCCACAAACTCCCTTTCTTGGGGTCCAGTACCAACCTGATTTTCCCAGTCTGTCTGCATGTTGAAATCTCCCATAACAACCGTAGCATTACCTTTACTACATGCCAATTTTAATTCCTGATTCAACTTGCACCCTATATCCAGGCTACTGTTTGGGGGCCGGTAGATAAATCCCATTAGGGTCTTTTTACCCTTACACGTTCTATCCATACCGACTCCACATCTCCTGTTTCAATGTCACCCCTTGCAAGGGACTGAATTTAATTCCTCACCAACAGAGCTACCCCACCCCCTCTGCCCACCCGTCCGTCTTTTCGATAGGAGGTTTACCCTTGAATATTCAGTCCCCAGCCCTGGCCCTCTTGCAGCCATGTCTCTGTAATTCCCACAACATCATACTTGCCAATTTTTGATTGAGCCTCAAGCTCATCCACTTTATTTCTTATACTTCGCGCATTCATATACAACACTTTGACTTCGGTATTCACCTCCCCTCTTGCAATTGGCCCTTCTTATCCCTTCTCTAACTTTCCTTCCCGTTAATTCGGGAGTCTTTTGTAACTTTTCCTGTACTCACTTCCCCTTCAACTCCATCTTTATACTCCCAATTTGTCAATCCCTCCCCACCCCCCACTATTTTGTTTAAACCCACACGTGTAGCCCTAGCAAACCTGCCTGCTAGAACATCGGTCCCCCTCGAGTTAAGGTGTAACCCGTCCCTTTTGTACAGGTCACCCCTACCCCAGAAGAGATCCCAGTGGTCTATAAATCTAAATCCTTGCTCCCTGCACCAGCCCCTCAGCCACACATTCAGATCCCCTATCTCCCTGTTCCTGTCCTCACTAGCACAAGGTACTGGAAGCAATCCAGAAATAACAACCCTAGAAGTCCTGCTTTTTAGTCTTCTTCCTAACTCTCTGAACTCACGTTGCAGAACCTGCTTCCCCTTTTTCCCGATGTCGTTTGTGCCCACGTGCACATCTACTGCCGGCTGTTCACCTTCCCTCTCGAGGATGTTCTAAATCCGGTTCATGACATCTTGAACCCTGGCACCAGGGAGGCAACGGACCATCCTCGCATCTCGCCTTTCTCCACAGAATCTCCAGTCCGCACGTCAGACAATGGAGTCACCCACCACTAGGGCTCTGCCCAACATCAGTCTCGCCAGACGAGTGCCATCTCTAGGATTGGAGCCACCGACCTGTCCACCGCTCGGACTGGAAGCATCATCTCCCCCGACAGTTCCCAAGAGTGTGTACCTGTTTTCATTAGGCACAGCTGCCTGGGTCTCTTGCACTCCACGGTTACCACCATTTCTCTCAGTCACACACCTTCATTCTTCCTGTATCCTCGGCGTGACCACCTCACTGTAAATCCTGTCCAGGAAACTCTCGTTTTCCCAGATGGCACTGAGGTCATCCAGCTGCTTCTCCAGTGCCCCAAAACCGTCCTTCAGGAGCTGAACCTAGACGCACTGGCCATAGTTGTAGCAGCCAGAGGCTCCATCCGTGTCCCTGGCCTCCCACATTCGGCAAGCATCACGCTGCCTCATCTTACCCTTCATGTGTTCACCACGTCCCGTCCTCTCCAGCTTTTTGCGTAGTCTCCTCTCCGACGACTCTCGAGCCGAAGACTCACACTTTACTCACGAGGCACATCCCTCACAAGGTCACTGCCACTCCCCTAGAGCAGCCTTGCTTGTATTGGCTGATAAATTGCCTGATTTGCCAATTTACAAATCAAATTCCTCAGTTTTAAACTGTTTTTCCCCTCTGACATCTTTCCCACGGGTTTCAGCCAATAAGCTCTTCTCCCTGCTTCTCTTTGATTGCTGCTTCTCCGATATCCACGTTAGCACTGGGCTTACGTGATTAACTGGGCAAGCGGGTGAGAAGTGGCAAATGGAGTTCAATTCAGGTAAGTGTGAGGAATTGCATTTTGTGAAGTCAAACCGGAGTAGAACCTTCATTATGAACAGTTGGGCCGAGGGGAGTGTTGTAGAACAAAGGGATCTAGGAATACATAGTTCCCTGAATGTGGCACTGCATCTAGATAGATTGATAAAAAAGGCTTTTGGCATGTTGGCCTTCATTACTATAGAAGGTGGGACAATATGTTACAGCTCTACGATACTTTGCTAAGGCCACCTTTGGTGTATTGTGTTCAGTTTTGGTCTCCCGACAATCGGAAAGATGCTATTAAGCTGGAGAGAGTGCAGAGACGAT
This sequence comes from Amblyraja radiata, assembly GCF_010909765.2. Taxonomy (NCBI): domain Eukaryota; kingdom Metazoa; phylum Chordata; class Chondrichthyes; order Rajiformes; family Rajidae; genus Amblyraja; species Amblyraja radiata. The sequence goes on from NC_045961.1 coordinate 23,224,614, forward strand.
TTATGAGGATGTTGCCAGGACTCAAAGGCCTAGTTTATGGGGAGAGGTTGGGCAGGCTAGGACTTTATTCCTTGGAACGGCTGAGGGATGATCGTATGGAGGTGTATAAAATCATGAGGAATAGATATGGTGAATGAGTCTTTCTCTCAGGGGAGGGAAATCAAGAACTAGAGGGCATACATTTAAGGTGAAAGGGAAAAGATTTAATATGAACCTGAGAGGCCGCTTCTATAGAAAAGAGTATGGTGGGTATATGGAACAAGCTGCCAGATGAAGTAGTTGAGGCTGGTACAATAACAACATTTAGAAACATGGAAAATAGGTGCAGGAGTAGGCCATTTGGCCATTTGAGCCAGCACCCGCCATTCAATATGATCATGGCTGATCATCCAGAACCAGTACCCTGTTCCTTTTCATTCCCCATATTCCTTGATTCCTTTAGCCCTAAGACCTAAATCTAACTCTCTCTTGAAAACACATTTAAAAGACATTTGGACAGGTACATGGACGCAATGATTTAGAGGGATAGGGGTCAGGCATGGGATAGGGGTCAGGCATGGGAACGTGGGACTATCTTGAATGGGGCATTGGTCAGCAAGGATAAGCTGGGCTGAAGGGCCTATTTCTGTGATGGATGACTCTATGATGGTAATACCAGGCTCAGCAGGTGGCTGCTAAAGATAAAACTGATGTATTCACAACCATGTTCAGCCAGAAGTGCTAAATAGGTGATCAATCTCAACTTCCTCCTGAGACTTCCAATATCAGAGATGCTGATATCCAGTCTTCAGCCAATTCATTTCACTCTATGCAATATTGAAAAATAGTTAAGAACACTGGATATTGCAAAGTCAATGGAATCACATAACATGCTGGTGTTGTACTAAACACCTGGTCTTCAGAATTAGCCAAGCTGTTGCAGTGCAGTTACAGCAATGACATCCATCTGCCAAAGTGGAAAATTGCCCAGGCATGTCCTGATCATACAAAGCAAGACACATACAGTCTGGCTAATTACTCTGCCAGCAGTCATTGGCAGATTGATGGGCAGTGACGTCGACAATGCAATCAAACCACACCAACAGCCAGTTTGGGTTTTATCAGAATCACACAGTTCCAGATCTCAACACAACTTTACCCAAAGTTAGTCAGAAAGCTCAATTCCAGAGGCAACATGAGAGTTATGACTCTTGACATTTAGGCAGATTTGACCGACTGTGTTGTGAAGGTGTCAATTGGTATTAATGGGTCAACATTCTAATGGTCATAGAAAATAGGTGCAGGAGTAGGCCATTCGGCCCTTCGAGCCTGTACCGCCATTCAATATGATCATGGCTGATCATCCAACTCGGTATCCTGGTCAAAGTCTTCTCACGATAAAGTCTCTAAAAATGTCTGAAGAAGCGTCTCAATCCGAAACATCACCCATTCCTTCTATCCAGAGATGCTGCCTGTCCCGCTGAGTTACTCCAGCAATTTCATAACAGATCATAAGAGATATAAGTAGAATTAGGTCATCCGGCCCATCAAGTCTACATCGCCATTCAATCATGGCTGATCTATCTCTCCCTCCTAACCCCATTTTCCTGCCTTCTCCCCATAAACTCTGACACATGTACTAATGAAGAATCTATCTATCTATCTATGCCTTAAATATATCTTTGCCTTAAATATATCCACTGACTTGGTCTCCACAGCCTTCTGCCCACACTCCAAAGAGTAGGAGTAAACGGGTCCTTTTCACAATGGCAGGCAGTGACTAGTGGGGTACCGCAAGGCTCAGTGCTGGGACCCCAGCTATTTACAATATATATTAATGATCTGGATGAGTGAATTGAAGGCAATATCTCCAAGTTTGCGGATGACACTAAGCTGGGGGGCAGTGTTAGCTGTGAGGAGGATGCTAGGAGACTGCAAGGTGACTTGGATAGGCTGGGTGAGTGGGCAAATGTTTGGCAGATGCAGTATAATGTGGATAAATGTGAGGTTATCCATTTAGGTGGCAAAAACAGGAAAGCAGACTATTATCTAAATGGTGGCCGACTAGGAAAAGGGGAGATGCAGCGAGACCTGGGTGTCATGGTACACCAGTCATTGAAAGTGGGCATGCAGGTGCAGCAAGCAGTGAAGAAAGCGAATGGTATGTTAGCTTTCATAGCAAAAGGATTTGAGTATAGGAGCAGGGAGGTTCTACTACAGTTGTACAGGGTCTTGGTGAGACCACACCTGGAGTATTGCGTACAGTTTTGGTCTCCAAATCTGAGGAAGGACATTATTGCCATAGAGGGAGTGCAGAGAAGGTTCACCAGACTGATTCCTGGGATGTCAGGACTGTCTTATGAAGAAAGACTGGATAGACTTGGTTTATACTCTCTAGAATTTAGGAGATTGAGAGGGGATCTTATAGAAACTTACAAAATCCTTAAGGGGTTGGACAGGCTAGATGCAGGAAGATTGCTCCCGATGTTTGGGAAGTCCAGGACAAGGGGTCACAGCTTAAGGATAAGGGGGAAATCCTTTAAAACCGAGATGAGAAGAACTTTTTTCACACAGAGAGTGGTGAATCTCTGGAACTCTCTGCCACAGAGGGTAGTCGAGGCCAGTTCATTGGCTATATTTAAGAGGGAGTTAGATGTGGCCCTTGTGGCTAAGGGGATCAGAGGGTATGGAGAGAAGGCAGGTACGGGATACTGAGTTGGATGATCAGCCATGATCATATTGAATGGCGGTGCAGGCTCGAAGGGCCGAATGGCCTACTCCTGCACCTAATTTCTATGTTTCTATGTACCGATGTGCAGGTTAATTGACTTAATATAAATGTCAATTGTCCCTAGTGTGTGTAGGATAGTGTTAGTGTGCGGGGATCACTGATGAAGATCAAAGATTCACCATTTCCAGCTCAGATGGTTGCATGGGAGATCCACTGCACGCAATAAAGAAGAAATGACAGAGGGCTGACAGCTTGTCATAAAGTCTGAAACATTTACAACTGCTCTAAAAACCCGGAGAGTATTAGGACAATCCCAAAAAAGATTATTTGCAGAAAGTCAAATGCCAACAAGATATTGATAGGAAACTGATTGGAAACTGATTTTTATCAGAACCTCCATTTACAGTTTGCAGACGAGTCAACCGTTTCATGGTTAAAATATAAAGGACTTTGATTTGGAAGTATTGAATCATTGAACACATATTTGATGCCATCCAAAATGTATTCACAAACAAGGGGCATTCGGTTGACTGAGCAAAGTATACATGAGCCGATGCTTCGCACAGGGAAAATAGATGAAATGGCTATCCTGAAATTACTAATATGGAAACATTCAGCAAGTTACACAGCAACTGTGAAAAGCGAATCGAGATGAGATATAATCAGGTCAAGGTTTGGCTTCAAAAGATAATAGACAATGGAAGATTAAACAAAATAGGAAATTCAGATCAAAGTAATTTATGATCCATTTCCCAATTCCAGAAATTGTAAATATGCAAGAGGCAAAAATCGATATATGTTTACTGATACATGAAATACAAGTAATCTAATGGGAAATGATAAAAATATGCAAAATTCAAATAGATGTGATTAATTTATCAGTGCATTTAATAGTTTCATTTTATTTCTTGTAACCATTATAGTGTATATTTTAAGCAGCATCGTTGTTAGGCAGATGGTTCCTTCTAAGTAATATGATTATGTAAATTGGGCATGGGATAAGCAGGTTTGGAGGTGGAATGATTGCTGTTTTTAGGATTCTAGATGCACGGCATGACATAAACAATGACAAGCTGTTTCATCTTGTCCAGAGGACACAGCATGCGCAGGATGAGAGGCAGTTTCAAATCTAATGTGTGGAAACAATTTTAATAAGTGGCTGGTTAATCTGTGGAACACGGCAGGACTGGGAGTGGATAATATAATTTATACATGTGTATATTAAATGGTTTTATTCCAGAAAATATAATTTTGGTATCAGGTACCTGCATATTTTGAGACATGACAGGCACTAAATATGACATGCACTGTGCATCAGTTTAGTATATTGTCACGTGTACCGAGGTACAGTGAAAAGCTTTTGTTGCTTGCTATCCAGTCAGCAGAAAGTCAATACATGATTGCAATCAAGTCATTTACAGTGCAGATACATGACAAGGGAATAACATTTAGTGCAAGGTAATGCCAGCAAAGTCCGATCAAGAATAGTCCGAGGGCCACCCAAGAGTTAGATAGTAGTTCAACTGCTCTCTGCTTGAAAATAGTACATACTATCATTGACATGTTTTTGAGAAGGCAAGTAGAGCCACTGCTTAACATGTGATCTGAATAATGGGATGTGCATCAGTGCATCTCTCCTTCTTACTGCAATGGGATGTTGCTCCCAAGTGATGCATTCATCTCTGGAATAGAACTTGGGCACACGCCTTGTTGAAAAATACCAAGAATCAGCTTTCCTGATAAATTCCCTTCTGCAATCAGAATTTCTTGCATAGTGGGGCTTGTTCATTCAGTACAAACTCCTCCATTTCAGCATTTAGTCGAAAAGAGTGAAATAATTATTATAATCCCCCCCCCCCCGACTTGAACTTCTGCCTTTAAATTGGGAAATTGTTCAATTCCAGCAAATTCTTCAAATAATTTCCATCACAATTATTGTAAATTACGAAGCCACTGCTTCCTGCAAGTTATGTGTGCCAGCTGTTTTGGGCAGAAGCAGCTGTTCAGTGAGTATTTTGCACCTCGTTAAGGTGCAATTATCTTTCATAATGAATCACCTATAACTGGTGTTGGCTATAAGTTAACACTTATACGGCATCTTCTCTCTGTTACTAGTAAGTGAATTACGAGTTGTTTGATGAATAAAACACAAGCATATCCAGAAATCTTTCTTTGGTTTTAGTGTGCAGAGGCAATGTAGTATTCCATTAGGGGTTTGTTACAGTACTGTCCATTTATGTGCATCTATGGTTCAGAGCAAAATATAATCCTGAATGAATAACCATTTTGATTATGCATTCTGTTTCAAGGTGCCTGAATAATTGGTATCTTCCTGCCCTATCACTTGTCACATACAACTTGAACACTTCAAACTAAACACCCTTGTAAATTTTACAGAATGCACCTCTATATTCCCTTTTTGGAATTTAACCCTTGAAGTCCTAACATCCTGTTACAAACTCTATCCTTACTCACATGTGGTGGTCACATCTGTTCACTGGCATTCAATTGTGGTCTCACTACAATTGCAGAAAACTTGTGTTCTGGACCCTTACATTTAGACAGAAGACAACAGACTGCTGGCTTTTATATCCATCCAGCATTCTATTCTCATTTTTGATAATTTCTTCATCTGGCAGTCACTTTTTAATTGTCTGTTTACTAGGATACCCAAGTATCTTTGAAGCTCCACTGCTTCTGTCATTACTTTAAGAAATGAATTCAATTTCTTCAGGCATGACCTACCCTTAATTCATGTTTGATATCTATAATATGAACATGTCCACGCACATTATCCTAAATAATAAACTTGGGAGTGAGAAATTGTTCCATACCTCAACATGTTCATGCAAGTTAGCAGGTTAGTGTGGGTGATGTCAGGCCTTGCTTTACATTTCCTACCTCACATCCTGTGTTTCACCATTGTGTAACAATGTAGCAAAACTAAACAATAATGTCACAGATTGCATATCAGGATGGTGCAGTTTAGGGAAACCCCAGGAAGAGAGCCAGGGTGATCCAAAGAAATCTAATGCACATTCATAGTGAGCAAGGTGCAGTGGAACCACAGAGTAAGTATCATAAGACTTTGAAGCAGAATTAGGCCATTGGGCCCATCGAGTCAGTTCTACCATTCGATCATGGCTAATCTATTTTTCCCTCTGAATCCCATTCTCTTGTCTTCTCCCTGTAATCTTCAACACCCTGATGGGCCTGTCCCACTTTGGCAATTTTTTAGGCAACCACAGGCGACCAGTTTGTCACCACATATTCGCCAGTGGTCGCCGGGAATAGTTTCCTCAGTCGCACATGTAGCGTCTTTCTGGTTGCCGCTAAATTTTCAACATGTTGAAAATTTTTCATCAACGTGGGTTTGACGCCAATGAGCATAGCTTGACATAGGTGCTGTCGTGGGTTTTTCGGCGACCTGCTACGACTGTGACATTCGGCAGCAGTTGCCTAATCGCCAAGTGGGACAGGCCCATTACTAATCGCCAAGTAGGACAGGCCCATTACTAATCAAGAACCTCAATCTCCGCTTTAAAATACCCATTGACTTGACCTCCACAATCATCAGTGGCAATGAATTCCACACTCTCTGGCTAAAGAAATTCCTCCTCATGTCCATTCAGAAACATAGAAAATAGAAACATAGAAAATAGGTGCAAGAGGAGGCCATTCGGCCCTTTGAGCTAGCACCGAAGGTATGTTGTTTTATTCTGATGTTGTCCCCTCTGGTCCTGGACTCCCCCACTACTAGAAACATCCTCTCCATGTAAAGTTTAGAAGTTTACATCCTTCTAAACTACAGTGAGTGCAGGCCTAGAGTTATCAAATGCTCCTTGTACATTAACCCAATCATCCCTGAGATTATTCTCATAAACCTCCTCTGGATCCTCTCCAATACCAGCACCTCCTTCCTCTGACAGGGCCGGCCTTAAGCCGATTGGACCAATTGCTCCCAATTGGGCCCGCGAGTAAGGGGGCCCCGCGCCAGAGTAATCAACTCTCGGCTCGGGTAAATCTACCCCGGGTGGAGGGGGGAGAGAGAGTAGAGGGGGAAGAAAGGGGTAGACGGGGAGGGGGGTGTGAGGGGGAATGGAAAAGGAGGAGAGAGGGAGGTGGGTCGTTCGCTCACGGCAGCGCTCCCGCCCCTCCAGTCGCCATGCTTCAAGCACACAGCCCCGGCTCCACCCCTCTCTCTCCCAGGGGAGACGCGGTGAACAATACACGGACGGCCGGGCCGGGCCGGGCCGGGGGTTGGAGCAACGTTTACAAACATCGGCCTCAGCTCACACCCGTCCACCCGGACCCCGGCATCCGCTCCCGCCGCCGGCCCTCTCCCTCCCTTCTCTCCTTCCCTCCCTCCTTCCTCTCTCTTTTCCCTTCTCTCATTCGCTCCATCCTTCTTTCTCTCCTTTCCTCCCCCATTTCTCTACTTCCCTCCCGTCCTTCTCCCCTTCTCTCCCTCCCTCATCCTCCCTCCCTTCTCTCCCTTCTCTTCCTCCCTCTCTCCCTTCTCTCCCTCCCACCCCCCTCCTTCTCTCCCACCCTCCCTTCTCTCCTTCCCTCCCACACACACATAACGCACAGGCAACTAACACTCACACATCACGCACAGACAACTAACACACACAACTAAGTTAGGATGGGGTAGAAGCCCAAAGAGTAGGATGAGGCTGAAGCCCAAAATGTAATGCCTGGACTGTTTTTTCACCAATGGTTATTGCTTTTCCAGGATCTATTTAATTACATTTCTTTTTTTTCATTTCAGTCACTAAAACAAGTGGTATTGTAACCATGTACTTTTCAGAGGTGATCTACACATTTTGTTTGTTACTTGTAGGCTTACATGTATGCAATTTTATATTAAAATGTAGCTTAGATCTGTTTGGTCCATTAAGTCGCATGCACTTTTTAAGCGCACATTTTGATTACTTTCCATTCTACCATAGAGATATAAAGTCTATAATGGATAATTCTATAAAGCTACTGATCTTGGGTGGGAACCTGGGGATCACCAAAATTGTTCCCAATTGGGCCCCGCACTTCCTAAGGCCGGCCCTGTCCTCTAATATGGGGTCCAAAGGTTTAATCCATAGGACGATCTATGTGCGTGACTCTACTGCTGTAGATCAAGTAATGGTGGGTCCTATATATCGCACAGAAGCAATCTTCACCTATCTTGTGAACACCTCTACCACATGCACCCAACATATGCACCCAACATATGCACTATTAACCTTGACCTAAGTGCATGGATTGCATGTGATTTTTTTTTGTCACAGGGCTCAGTGTTTAAGCAGGTCACGCACTAGAAGGACTTGTCTAGTAAAGCCCTTGTCCCACTGTCCCAAACTCGCAGCATGGTCGCCACGAGGTCGTAGGAGGTCTTCGTAACTCTTCCTCATGTTCGTGAGTGGTCTCCGCGTACTGGTGGCCTGAAGTAGGTCGCGGCATTTTTTCCAGCCTGATAAAAAATGTCCACGAGTAAAAAAAAGGTTGGCATGGAAAAAAAAGATACTTTTTACTTGTAGGTAGGTCGTGATGGTAGTCGTAGATAGTCGTGGGTAGTCGTAGGTCGGTAACTGGCCCGAGAAAAAAATGCAAACATGACATCATTTTATCATGTGATCATTTTCCACTCGTAGCTAGTCATAGTTGGTCTTAGGTGTGAAAGACTGAGGTCGAGGGGGGTCATAGAAGGTCGTAGACATAGTCGTAGGAGGTCTGTTAATTTGGCGAGTCAACACGACCTTGACATTTTTTTCAACTCGTCTAGGGTCTTCGAAAATCGTGGATTAGGTCGTCCAAGTGTATTGTATTGTATTGTATTCAAATTGTATTGTATTCAAATTTATTGTCATTGTCTCAGTTAGAGACAACGAAATGAATTTCCCTTACAGGCAGTATCATAAAAATAAAAATAAATAAATAATAATAAATAATAAAACATATTAAAAATAAAATGGAATTTAAAAAAAAAAGCACAAACAGTGAAAGTCCACGACACAACATAACACAATGGCACCAAGGTGAGGAAGGCACCATAGTCCAGCCAGCCTCCCCTCCGTTCTTCCCAGATGTTCACTCGTGGTCGAGGCTTTCCTAGCACCCGCAGTCGCCGCCCCAGGTGGCCCGATGTTCAGGCCCTCATGCCGGGCTGGTGGAACGCCGACGCCGAACCCCGACGGTGAACATCCTCCTCCTCAGCGGCCCGGACCTCCTGATCAGCCGTCTCCCGCAGCCGGAGTCAGCAGCCCCCGAGTCCGCAGCTCCCGAGCTCCCGAGTCCGCAGCTCCCGTGTCCGCAGCTCCCGAGTCCGCAGGCCGAGCCGGGCAGGTGGGACAGGCCTTTAAGTATCCCCTCACAACAACTAATTACAACTTTGATTAAATGTTTTTGTATCATGCACAACATTGTTACACTACACAAAAACATTTCTACAACCAGTTATCCCCAAGGAACAATCCTGTGGTTTCCAGGATTGTTTTAACTTCTTTTATCAGTGAAATAATTTATGTAATTTTGCAATCTTAATTAAGTGTTTCTGAAACAAAAGAGCTTTGGATGATTATGTCAGGCCACATGCAGTATTTCCACCTACTTATTTCAGCACTCTGCAGTGCAAATTATTTGATCTTGATGTTGTTCTCACCTGTCAATCTTTATTCAGTTGCTATTATTTTGGTGAAATATTTCCCCTAATCCTGGTAATTCGAGTTTCACTGTACCTTAATTGGTACACGTGACAATAAACAGACCTTCGAACCTTTGAACATAATCCAATGTTAGTTAGCTTCCTTAGATTACCTGGAATTCTATCATCTTTCCCTATTTCAAATTCCAGTCTGAAACAGTTACTCAACATGTTTCCATTTCCATATTTTTATTTCATTATCATTGATTTTCAAGGAGCACACATTGCTCCTGGCCACACACTGATGTAGAAATCTGCCACTGTTACATAAATAAAAATTGATTGCAAAACATTATGATGACTATTTCTAGGCCATTTTGCTTAATATAGAAAATATGGTAGGCCAGCCTTGCAGTGAACAGCCCATCCACACTAACAACTCATCTGACCACATAGCATGATGTTATTGTCTGTGCAACACTTATGTAGGATCACTGCAATAGAATTTAAACAATGTTGTCCTGTAGCATCTGTCAAGGGAAATTCTCAGGGTAACCTAATTTAATTCTCATAAAGGGCCTGTCCCACTTAGGCGATTTTTCAGCAGACTACCGGCGACTGGCCTGAAAAACCGGGAACTGGAACAGCGACTGTCAGAGTGAACACACACACACACACACACATCGCAAAGACGTTGGCCAGGGAAAACGGGGGAGCGCTGTCTGAAATTCACATGGTACAAAGCCAAGGTGATACAAACACACCGTGATGAACAGGAAGGTTAAGACGGCTAGTACTGCACGGTAAGTCCTTTAAAAGAGGGGGGAGGGGGGGGGAGTGGTGATGGGGGAAAAGGAGTGGAGACACTTTAAAGAAGTCAGACAGTCTTTTAATAAGCCAGAGATAAACAGCTGTGAAGTTCGGTGGGCATTTAACATTACCGGTCGGTTATCCTTGGTTCTGAAAACTCGTGCTTACGTTTTTTTTCCCCCAATGAGCCAATGAAAATGTCCGGTCAGCAATGGCGATTAACTAAAACTACCTACGACTACCTCGACTACCCGTAACTACATGGCGACCCCACTACAACTGCACCTACGACTACAGGATTATCGATTTTCTCCATGGCGACCAATTTATGGTCGCGGAAATATTTTCATCGTGTTGAAAAATTTGCGGTGACCATACTGAGGCCGCGACTAGTTCCCAGAATGCGGGAACTCCTTGCGACCATGAAGGAGACTCACCAGAGTCCACCAGCGAACATGTGGCGATCGTGTGGCAAGTGCAGAGTCTCCTGCACTCGCCGAAAAAGTCGCCTAAGTGGGACAGGCCCTTAATGCGGATCTCAGAGATAATGAAATACCAACTTAAATCTTGTCCACCATCGTGTGTGATATCGAATAACAAATATCCATTAGTCTCCTGGGATTGCCGTGCATCTGCCCCACTCTGCCCATTCCCCAACTCATTGTTTCACCTGTGTAGACGTAGTAGTCCTCTTTCTCTCCCCCCACAACAGTATTGCTTGTACAGTAAACCCTTGTTATAACGGACCGTGGGTCAGGGGGCAGGTGTTGGTGGTGTCCATTTTTGCTGATTGTCTGCTATAACCAAGTAAGAGATTACAGGGTAATAGAGTATCATTGTGTAAGTAGTAGAAACAAAGAACTGCAGATGCAAGTTAATACACAAAAGGACACAAGTTGCTGGAGTAACTCTGCAGGCTGGTCAGAGATTGGATGTTTCCTGACGCTAGAAGAGGGCCCAATGATTGTTTTGCTTCAAGCTTAGACAATCTAGGAGCGGTGACAGCACCCCCTGCCTTGAAGGCCACTCTGATCTCCATCACTAGCTGACAGCCGGGTGCAATTAACAGACATCAGATTGCCCACCTGAACCTCTCTAGCCTACTCGGGCATTCCAGTCAAAGAGGAGAAGGGAGAGGGTGACAGAAGAAGCAGGAGAGAGAGAGGAAGGGAGGCGTACAACTGGTGTGTGCCCCCGTTGTAGGTTTGTGAAAGATTGAGCCACTGGGACAAACCTGAGACCACCCGTGCTTCTGTGTGGTCATGAATGGGCTGCTGGGAAGTACTAGACAGCCAGCACCTCTATTGTGGAAAATGGCCGCAGCAAGCTGGAGATGTCAGTGCCTCTCCCTGCCCATGGACAGTGAGGAACTTCACTCATGCAGAGGCAAAGACTGAGCTGCCAGGATAAGCCTGAGACTGCTAGTGTCTTCCTCAAGCCCAAAGCTGAGCCGCCAGGATAAGCCTGAGATTGCCAGCACCTCCTCTTGAGAAGCCAGAGATTACCACGTCCCCTCCTTCGAGACCAGGACTGAACTGCTGGGAGAACCCGAGATCGCCAGCGCCACCATACATGTGCCCTGACGATGAGGCCCAGCGTCCCCGTGTGGTCATGGACTTTCTTAACACTGTAGATAGAACACATCGCGTTAGTTCACCCTAGTGTGAGTGTTGGTGTGGTCACTGTCGAACCTGGCATCATCCCTGACGCCATAGAGCACGTGGAAACTATTTCATCATCTGTACATGGCTTTTTAAATGGACATTGATGACATTTGAAGACACACCTGCAAACTCTCAGTACCATTCATAGTCCACGCTACAACCAATAGGAAGTGCAGCCACTGGGTCGATGGACTCTTATAATGTATACCAATGTGGCATTGATAGTCCCCATTATTGGCCATGGCTTGGTGGCATTATTTTGGCCGTAGCTGGCCACTCATGGTGATTGGGAACTCGGGTCTACAACTCAGACATGCTCATCCGCAAAGACCCTACTCCCAGAGGCATCACATTCAACCTGGACCTCAATGTACTACAACGCAGGCTCGGGCATTCCAAAACTATCATCACTGAGATATGTGAAATGCTAGGGAAAGATCATTCACCATTCTCCTGTGCCGGGTTTCTCTCTTCATTGAGGCTAAGATCACATTGACTCTTAACTTTCTCACTGCAGAATCGTTCGAAGTGACTGCAGCAGATCTCTACCATGTTACCCAATTTTCGTATTTTGTTGTGTATCAGCGAGGTCACCCAGTCGCGTTGAAGAAATATATCCTGCTCCTATTTCACTGGGGAACATTTGTCATCTTGGGTACTGGGATTTCCAAACATTATTGTCTGCCCCATGAATCCAGTGAATTATTAGCTGGATTCAAGTGATGTGAGCAACTTGATTTCAAGAACTATAACGGTAGCATTTCAGTCAAACAAATGTAACACTTTATTCTTAATTCAGCAACAAAGAATAGTTTGCATATATGAAGAGACTAACATTAGCTAAAAAAAAAGCAATAGCTATTTTCAATATACCAATCAAACAGAGAAATGGTCATTCTGCTAATTATGGCAATCAATATACCCAAAATAGCATAATTATGCCTTAGGTTGCCAATGCCAGCTGTCTTGCTGCTTGTTCCAGGTAGGTTAGGAGATCTTTATGTCTGACGAACAAGCCTGGAGGAAGCAGACAGTTTGCCTCCCACAAACAGTCCACCCAACTGACAGCAGTCAATATTCCATTTGGGATATTAAAGTACTGAGCTTCCCTGAGTTTTTGGACTGTTCTTGAGCAATGGACATTATTACATTATTATTTCTCTAACTTCAAGTAGCCCTTGCTTTCCCTCTCTCTCCATCCCCTCCCCCTTCCCAGTTCTCCTCCCAGTCATACAGTCCCCGACTACATTTTATCTGTGTACCGCCCACTCCCCTGACATCAGTCTGAAGAAGGGTCTCGACCTGAAACATCACCCGTTCCTTCTCTCCAGATATGTTGCCTGTCCCGCTGAGTTACTCCAGTACTTTGTGTCTACCTTGGACAATATTACAGTATCCATTTTCTCTGGCATGCAGTTTATGGCTTTCTTACCCGGCAATTTCTCTGTGTAGCTTTGTGAACCATTGTTTACGCGATCTGTTTTAGAATTTATTGACCGATTATAGAGAAGGTGCTTAACTGCCACAACAATCGTAAAGGTTCATCCTTGTTGATAATTTTACTTCCCCCTCTCCAAACTTAGTGAAACTTCAAAGATTAATTCATGGCTTGATGCTGTTGAGTGTTTTCAGTTATTGGCACTTAAAAGGCGGATTAATGTAATTAATATGTGCAGTTTTTTACTAACTGACATTCAATGTTTGGTAATTTTCCAATTTGAGGTGATGAAATTTTAAATAGAATAAATTTTATTAGCCAAGTATGTATACATACAAGGAATTTGCCTTGGTGCTGTGCTCGCAAGTAACAACACGATATACAGTAAACAATTCAAAATAAAACATTATAATTTAAACACGTGAAGAATGAAATAAAATACCAGACCAAAATGAGGCTACAGACTTTTGGCTGTTGAGTAGAGCTACTGCTTGTGGAAAAAAGCTGTTTTTATGTTCTGGCTGCGACAGCATTGACAGTCCTGAGTCGCCTTCCAGAGAGAAGTGCTTCAAATAATTTGTGGCTAGGATGAGGGGTCAGAGATGATCTTACCCAGCTCACTTCCTGGCCCTTGCAGTGTACAGTTTGTTGATGGGGGGAAGGTTGTAGCCAACAACCTTCTCGACTGAAGGCCAGGAAGCCAGGATTCTCTATAATCTCCTCCTGTGCAATTAAGATATCTTTACTTTTCTAATTCTCTACTTCTCTAATTCGTGGCTGCCCTGGACTTTAATCACTATACCATTGACAACTGTGCCTTCAACCACCAAGGCTCAATGTTACGGCTTCTCTAAACTTCTTCTTGACCCTTCTCTCATCTTTTAAGATTTTCTTTAATACTAATGTGTTGGTGCAAGCTTTTAACCACCTGCCCTAAGACCTTCTTTTGCGGCTTTCAGCTTTTGTTTGATAATGTTCTTGTAAAACGACACAGGACATTATGCTATATCAAAGACGTTGTATAGATGAAAGGTATTGTAAGCACAACCTTAATTCCTCAGCTAATCTTAACCTAATTTAAAGGAGGCAAAAATAGGGAATGTTCATTCACTGAGATGTAACTTTACAATGTGTATGCCCATGACTCCTGATTACCGTGTGCTTCCAATCTCAAGACATATATACAGGCAAACTTCAAAAATGAAAGGTGATCTTGTTGAGGCAATTGAAAATTCTGACATGGCTGGACACACAAGGTGCAGAGAGGATGTTCTGCTGGCTGGGGTATCTCAGGCATTAGCCCAAGCAATTTTCAACTGAGGAAGATAAATGTCTTCAATCAGAGTGATGAAACTGTGGAATCCATGACTGCAGATGGCTGGAGCGCCTAAGTGCTGAGATATTTAGGAAGAATTTTATCAAGGTGGCACAATGGTGCAGTGGTAGAGTTGCTGCTTTACAGCGCTAGAGACCTGGGTTCAATCCTGACTATGGATGCTGTATGTACGGACTTTGTACCTTCTCCCTGTGACCATGTGGGTTTTCTCCAGGTGCTCCGGTTTCCTCCCACACACCAAAAACGTACAGGTTTGAAGGTTAATTGGCATCAGATTTATTAATACTAATAAACTGCTACATTTTTACTCAAGTGCTACCTTCTGGATTGTAAAGTTTACTGCATGTCCTCTTTATTCAAATAGATTTTAGGATTTACTTTTAGAATCAGAAAGTCATACAGCATGGCTACAGGCCATTTGGCCCACCAAACCCACACCCACCACACACCATCCACCACTTTATAGTGACACTACATTAATCTAATTTTATTTTCCTTAGAACATGCAACATGGCACAGTGCAACACAAGAACAGGCCCTTAAGCTCACAATGTCCATGCCAAATATACCAAACTAATCTCCTCTGCCTGCACGTGATCCATATCTCTCCATTCTTGGCATATCCATGTACCCATCTAAAACCCTCTTAAATGTCACTATTACCACCACTGCCACCGTCACAGACACCCACCACTTTTTGTTTAAAGAACAAATTTACAAATTTATAACCTCTTTAGTCATCCAAGGTTCCCTTATCTTGCCATTCTTAACACCCCCCCCCCCCCCCCCCCCTTATTGGACCATGCTGGTCCTGAACTCTGATGTGCTGCCCCTTAAACAATTGTCAGATGAGGATTTTCCAAGAACAATGCAACAACAGTACTCTGTTTTACCTCAATTAAATAACTTTCCCCATTGTCCTTATATCCTCATCATCTCTCCCCAGATTCTACTATTCACCCATGCACGGGGACAATGTAAAGTATTTTAGAAGAAACATGTTAATTAACAAATATATATCAAATCAGGCCAGTTGATCCCTTACATACCGATTGTTATGGAGATGTAATTTGCTTCAGATCAGTTGGACATTGAATTTAAGTCTGTTAGTCGCATTGCAGGAGATCAACGCTATCGTTTCAGAGATGTTCTTTGTGTTCAGATTTGTTGAAATTAGAGAGGCAAAGTGAAATACAAATCCTGAGACAGACCATGGAGAATTAGCAAGACACAGTGAGACTCAATGCAGTTGCAAGGGAATCAATCTTGATTCATTAAACCACATTTCCATAATTGTATGTGATGTGAGGACAGCTAACAGCAAAGAGGAAGACTGCAGCAGTGCGGGATTTATTGGATTGCTGTTTCAAAAAGAGCTGGCACAGCCACAACGGAACGAATGTCCTCCTGTAGTTTGTAATTTTAAAATGTTATCTGTCATAAAAAGGACCAAAATTGCCTTGAATTTTAAACTCCTCTTATCAATAAAGAAGTCACAGGGACAGAAGATTAAAGCAAACTGTTTAAAATACATATTCATCTATTTCTATCTATTTTCCACTTATTTATCTATTTCTATGGTGTTTGTTACAAATGCCACTACCCTGCTGGGGAGAAATTGGTGCTAATGCGGAATCAATTACATACAGCAGGTGCCTGTACCTTCAGCTATGTGTCCCTATATTTTTATTCTATCATTTCTATGTACTGCCTCCATTGCATTTGGTGCAGTTGCCATACAGCTTTTATAAATGAGGAACACCATTCAACATAGGCAGGAAAATCAAGGCTACAAATCTGTCCCCCTTTGATATATATGTAGCAATAAGGTTAAGCAGTAATCCATTTATTTGGGTTCTCCTTAAACCGCCCTTGCAGTTTATGACATTATGAGAAATGCTTAATTGAATTACTGCCTTGTAATTTCTGGCCAGATTTCCAAAGATTTATTATCTTGCTTTGTTCTTTACAGCATGTAGTTCACCTAATAAGTGCATCCATGAAGTACAGACACCTCTGGGATTAAGGGTTTACATTAGGTGAAAATTAACCAATGCTTTCTGTTCAAGGTATTACGGTTTCCCCAGAGCTGTTGCTACTTCACTGTCCCAACCAACTTGTTATGATGGTTTTCTCTCATGCAACGTTTGCTCAAAGCAGAAGCAGAAACATTGTTCGTGAGGCCTGTTTCATTGGTACTTAAAGGGGACTTGCCTTAGCAACCCCATACCATTTAAAAGCCTCTATTACCAGTTTTCTGACATACCCTAACCTAACCCAACACTTATCTACCAGTCTGGCAAAGTCACCCACGCATCGTCGTCTCCTTAAAAATCTATGCTCCTTCTCCCAAACGATACCACCCACTCAATCTGATGACTATTCCCTGCCCTATTTCCCTGACCATCAATCACAAATCCCTTACTACTTATCATAGCCCTCACTGTCAAATTCCCACCATCTACCCACCCACACACTCAACCAAAATATTCCAACAACACCAGTTACCAATCCTCTGCCCTGCCCTTCTATCAATTTACAGTATCGCCTCTATTCTGGTCTACAACCATCTTCCCCCTTTCACAGGACTCCTTGCACTTGCCAGATTTACTTTGCATGCTCATAAGGTCATAAAGGAATAGGAGTAGGATTAGGCCATTCGGCCCATCAAGTCTACTCTGCCATTCAATCATGGCTGAACTATCTCTCCCTCCTAACCCCATTCTCCTGCCTTCTCCCCATAACCTCTGACACCTGTACTGCCCTACTTTGACAAAAGGAATCAACTGACAATTTTGTCAAAATTGAGTTATTGCTTGTTTTAGGGTATTTGAGATATGCTCTACACAATGAACAAAATAAGTCCTTTTCTGAGTACAATTTGAAAATAGTTATACCAGAGAAGTAAGAAATTCCATCATCGAGAGCTGAAAGAAAAACACGTTTTCCTCATTTACAAGAAAACTCCTTTCTGTCTATTGCTTCCTTGTGTTAAAGTACGGCAGTGTGCTAATCAAGAATAGGCCTATTCGGTAGCTTTGATGAAGTGAACCTTGTGTCATGATAAATTTCTCATATTGGAGCTTTAGGCATAAGGTTCTTTGTCCCAATATAAACCAGTTTTATTAATATGCCTAATATTGACACCCTGGTTTTAGTTAAATATTTCTAAATATTTCCATTGTTTATCCTGCATTGCTTCTGCAGAGCAGTGATATCTGACAAGTCAGGTTTTAGAATGTTTTTGCAGAGTACTGTCGGAGCCAGTCTGTTTTCAAGAACAAGTTTTATTTAGTTCATTCCTTGTATCTCCATGTTTTCTGATATCACCGAAATTCATTTGTATAAATGGTCCCTATGGGAAAGGGTGATAGAGTACAAATACTTCAAATATAACTGTTCCTAAAATGAATATTAAAAAGTAACAAAGAATAACATCAAGTATTGCAGGTAACTAAGTTTAAATATTTATATGTGGAAATTAATAAGAGTTATGGCTAGATTTCATAAATCATCACTTGTTCCTTGGTGTGTCATGATCAGGAGCATAAAGATGCAGTTGCTGGCATCCACAGTTTTGTTTTGCTGGCCATACAGCAACTACCTCCTTTTTTGGATAGTGCAACTACAAAGTCATAAAGAGAATCAAATTTTAAAGTCTGAGTGAGGAACACCTCAACTAACATGGGAAGGTTTAGTTTAGTTTTGAGATACAGCATAGAAACAGCCCACCGAGTCCAAACTGACCATCAGTCACTCATTAGTTCTATGTTATCTCACCTTCTCATCCACTCCCCACACACTAGGGGCAGTTTGCAAAGGCCAACTAACCTATAAACCCGCAGGTCTTTGGGATGTGGGAGGAAATCGGAGCACCCGGAAGAAATCTATAATGTCACAGAGGGAACATGGAATCTCCACAAAGACAACACCCAAGATCAGGATCAAACCCGGGTCTCTAGCACTGTGCGGCAGCAGCTATGCCAGCCACTGTGCCACCCTTCATTTATGGTGTCCATTATTAAGGAAATCAGATGTGACTCATTAGTTACTAAAAATAATAGTTTCTATAATGAAAAGGGGATGTTAAATGAAACCCGATTGATGATCTGACAGAAAGGGAATCCGGGCACATTAATGAGTCAAACCCAATTTTACAGCCTGTATACCTGGAGTGAAAAATAAATAAAATTGGGTATACACAAGCTGCTAGAAATTTCCATCTATCTGAATTATGAGTGCTTGTACTTTACATATTTCCCCCTTTCTTACTTCTGCTGTCATATCCTCACTATTTTTTGAACGTAAGAATGATACAATTTCTAAATAGATATTTCCAAATGTATATCACAAATACCCCAGCATAAATCACACTCAGGTTTTTTAACTTTATTTCCATTTGCCTCTCCACAGTAACTTTATTTCCACTTGCCTCGCCACTTTGCAAGCTAACTACAACTTTCAGAAAAATCTTTGGTATTAGAAAAGCATAGAAGAAGCAGCATCCTGCCCTAGAGCTAATGTACCACCCTGCTGTCACTTATCTATTAATACCGAAACAAAGGGCACCGTTATTACTAACTTGAAATTAATTGAAAGAAGGGAGCACTCTAGCACTGCACTGAAATGTCGGTAGTATTGACATGCTCAGTTCTCTTGAGTTAGAGCAAACACTAACTCCTGAACAAGAAAGATCTTAGTCTTAGAAACATAGAAAATAGGTGCAGGACGAGGCCATTCAGCCCTTCAAGCCAGCACCGCCATTCATTGTGATCATGGCTGATCGTCCCAAATCAATAACCCGTGCCTGCCTTCTCCCCATATCCCTTGATTCCACTAGCTCCAAGAGCTCTATCTAACTCTCTCTTAAATCCATCCAATGATTTGGCCTCCACTGCCCTCTGTGGCAGGGAATTCCACAAATTCACAACCTTCTGGGTGAAAAAGTTTTTCCTCACCTCAGTCTTAAATGACCTCCCCTTTATTCTAAGACTGTGCCCCCCTAGTTCTGGATTCGCCCAACATTGGGAACATTTTTCCTGCATCTAGCTTGTCCAGACCTTTTATATTATATGTTTCTATAAGATACCCCTCATCCTTCTAAACTCCAGTGAATACAAGACTAGTCTTTTCAATCTTTCCTCATATGACAGTCCCACCATCCCAGGGATCAATCTCGTGAACCTACGCAGCACTGTCTCAATCACAAGGATGTCCTTGCTCTAAATAGGAGACCAAAACTGTACACAATACTCTAGATGTGGTCTTACCAGAGCCCTATACAACTGCAGAAGAACCTCTTTACTACTATACTGAAATCTTCTTGTTAAGGCCAACATTCCATTAGCTTTCTTCCTTTAAGTTGCTCTTAAAAACTGTCTCTTTATGGTTATCTGTCCTGAGTTTTCATTTTCTAACACACGCAGAGTAGTTTGGAATATTGTAGATCATAAATGATAGGAGCAGAATTAGGCAATTCGGCCCATCAAGTCTACACGGCCATTCAATCATGGCTGATCTCTCCCTCCTAACCACATTCTCCTGCCTTCTCCCCATAACCTCTGACACCCAACTAATCGATAATCTATCTATCTCTGCCCTAAATATATCCACTGACTTGCCTCCACAGCCTTCTGTGGAAAATAATTCCACAGATTCATCACCCTCTGACTAAAGACATTCATCCTCATCTCCTTCCTAAAAGAACTTCCTTTAATTCTGAGGCCTCTACACTTTCCCTCTCTCTCCATCCCGTCCCCTTCCCTAGTCCTAGACTCTCCCACTGGTGGAAACATCCCCTCCACATTCACTCTATCCAACATTGTGCGATGTTGAAAGAGCAATATAGATTTTCTTTTAGACTATTGTACATTTACCAAATCATCTAACCCGCAACATAGTAGGCACGATGCTGCAAGTGTGAGGCTGCTTCATTATGGACTTTTTGTTGCTTTTACTGCAGCAATGGCATCCTTCTATGTAGTTGGAATTTTGTGCCAAGGTCAGCAATCCATATTGCAGCCCACTTGTGACCAGAAAATATGGTAATGTTTGCTCTTGGCCACAGCATGTGTGTGTTTGTGCCCTGCCAAGCATTTCCCTGTAGTTTTCAGTATACCTCGAGTGTACAGTTATATTATGTACCATGGCAGGCAAAAGCAAAGCTACCTGTCAGTAATGATGATAACATAATCTGTATTGCTCATAACAATATCATTAATACTCAATAGAAGAACCATTTCTCACCTTATCTGGGATCTTTAAGCTTATTTGTGTATGATTTATTTTGTGTCAATAGCATGTAAAATCAGTTTTATCTGGGGAAGATCATGCGATGAGTCCCTTTCTAATTAAACTAGTCATCACACAATTGGTTTCAGCAATCCACCTTGGCACAACTGACGTTAGCCCTGCATGAGTAACATACTTAACGCTGTTCCAAGTCAAACAGCAATCATTTGCTCCGCATGATTAGAAATTGGAGCTCTAGTTTGCGACCAACAACCGCTCCTGCTCACTCAAGGAAGAAAACTAGGAGTTTATCTGCAGGAATTGAAAATGAGATAACTTAAAATAAATACGCACTGTCTCATCGACGTCTTATATTTGGCATCTGACAGCCTCAGTTTTCCAGGCAGCAGCGTGCTAAATGAATGAGCGGTGGTCCTTTCACTGATCACACCTTCTTTGTTTGAATCACTTCTGTTTGCTGTTGTTACTGGCAATTTGATGAGTCCACATCTCAGCTTTGCTTCAGTCCATTCAAAGCACAGATGTTGTCCGAGCCAGCCCATCATACAGTGGGTGGCTAGAATCAAAGAAGAGATTCCACCTTGTGTAGGAAAGAACTGCAGATGCTGGTTTAAGTCGAAGATATACACAAAATGCTGGAGTAACTCAGTGGGACAGGCAGCATCTCTGGAGAGAAGAAATGGGTGCCTTTCGGGTCGAGACCCTTCAGACTGATGTCAGGGGTTGGGCGGTACAGAGATAAAATGTAGTCAGAGACAGTAAGACTGGTCGGAGAACTGGGAAGGGGGAGGAAATGGGTCGGAGAACTGGGAAGTGGGAGGGGATGGCCTTGCTTTCTCTCTCTCTCCATCCCGTCCCCCTTCCCAGTTCCCCGACCAGTCTTACTGTCTCCGACTACATTTTATCTCTACCGCCCAACCCCTGACATCAGTCTGAAGAAGGGCTCGACCCGAAACGTCACCCATTCCTACTCGCCAGAGATGCTGTCTGTCCCGCTGAGTTACTCCAGAATTTTGTATCTATCTAAGAGCCTCCTCTATGTTCACTTTCACAGCACTGCAGTTTCTTTTCTTCAGCTACCCTGTGGCCATCACAGGGTTAGTTAATTAGGTGGTGACCCACCTACTATAAACACAGTAATGATGCAACAGCTGTGAATGCGACATGCATCTCCCATCAAAAATCATATTAGCACATAAAAGTGTCATGTGACTCCTTAATGACTTTTTGTTGACATTGTTTTCAAGAGATCCAAATAGCATTTGCATTGAACACAGCATATGTCTAGTACACCAAATTTCTGTGCTTTAATGTCCAATTAAAGATGTTCTGGTTATTTATCTCATTGGTCGTCACCGGACCCTGCTGAGTACAAATTGGTTACTGCATTTCCGATGTTACAAGTTGCTGCAGAGCACAATTAGTATCTTAATTGGCTATAAAGCCCCTTGAAATATCCTGATCTCATGAAAGATGTGTAAAGATAAATTAAATCTTGCTAACATGGTAGTAACAAAGAATGACATCAAGATATAATGTTAACAAATCAACAAAATAACTTTAAGAAATGGACGTATTTATTTGTATTTGTCCCAGAAATATGTTTCTGAAAAATTTCTTCGAACTTGCCATTGAATGCACTGAGATAGTCTGACGAAGGGTCTCGACCCGAAACGTCACCTATTCCAGTTTAAACAATTGCTTTCATAATCATAATGGAAAGCTGAAACTGCTTTTATAATTAATTAACATTTATCAAACTGTAAAGCAAAGAGCAAGGAAGATCTAGATATTTTCAGAATGAGTTTACAACAAAAAATTGTTCTTAAAAATATCTGATAATGTTATTGAAATGAAAACATGGTATCTGATTTGTAAAATGAAATAGATGTTAATTTGAAAATTGCTGTCTCATAAATTCACACATTTTGCGAATCATTTTAATACATTATAGTTGGCATGTTTATATTTTGATATTTAAATTGATTAAATTGATACTGAACAACAGGTATATGTGTAATGTGAAGGAAATATCTACGCCTCATAATTTAATATCATTTACATATGAGTTATTATAGCCTTGGTTATCTGACTGGAGAGACACTTTCTTTATCCTTGATACTCCTCATTTCTGCTACCTAGAACAGCTAATTGGACTAATTATAGGCCTTGGCTGTTAATGTGAGTGTTCTGTGGCTAAAGTGATTTGTTCTCCAAGGCATAATGGGTTTTGTTTTTTTACAGAGAAGGAGGACTGTGTCAATTGTACAGATGAATGCCGTGTCTTGGGTCATTCAGATAAGTGTTGGATGCCTCAGTTCCCTGTCCCAAACCAAGCTGAATGTTCAGATTATCGTCGGAATGTTTTTGTACCAGCATTGGAGGCCGCAGTTGAATCTGAATCTCAAGAAAACACAATTCCCTCTGGGAAAAAAACTTTCTGTACTTTTGGGAAAGACAAGCGAGAGCACACCATTCTTGTTGCAAATGTAAAACCCTATTTAAAAGCAAAGCGTGCTCTTAGTCCTCTCTTGCAAGAGGTCTCATCAGCTGCAAGCAGTCCGGACAAGACTTCAGTTGCAGGTAGCAACAAATCAAGTAAACAATCCCTGAGTGGATTTGAGGTGAAGCCAAAAATGGCCGACACGTCAGCAGAGTCAAGCAGCCAATACCTAACATCTGATGGCCACTTCCCATCTCCTGATAAACGGCGTGACAGCCATTTTATTACACCTGAAGCAGTGGC
Source organism: Amblyraja radiata (assembly GCF_010909765.2). Taxonomy (NCBI): domain Eukaryota; kingdom Metazoa; phylum Chordata; class Chondrichthyes; order Rajiformes; family Rajidae; genus Amblyraja; species Amblyraja radiata. The sequence goes on from NC_045961.1 coordinate 23,248,210, forward strand.
TACAGTCTTTGCAGATGTGCACTCAAGAGTTGGTCGAGAATACAGTGAGGTAGACACTGTCTTGGATCAGTATGAATCCTCAACACGGGACCAAGGACGGGATGGAGTGGATGCTGAGCAGGTAGTTCGAGAAATCGACAAGCTTTTACAAGATTGTCGAGGAAGTGACCCTTCAACGATAAGAAAATGAATTAAGAGTACCTAGAGACAGTTCACTACCTTTCTTCTAAAGGACAAACACTCAAAAAGTTTGAGGCAGCATTGTTTTATCATATGAAGAACTGTGACAGAATAAAAGGAAAGATCATGCTGGTTGATTCTGTGAGCTAGAATTCAAAGTGCCTATTGTGCACTTATCATTGTTTTTTTTGTGTGTCTTAGGAAACAAACTACATATGTTTTCACCAGGATAGTTATGAAAATTGATGTGCTTCATTCACTGAATTGAATTTTGACAATCTCAAAATGTGCCCTTCCCGAGAATAAAGTAGGGGTGCAGATGCTGATAAGCTATCCAAAGAGCTCTGCATTAGGAGAATTAAATCCACAAAGGGCAGCATTATAAGAAGCAAGTATCAGCTTTGCAGAAAACATTGAGTCTAATTCAGCGTGTACAGTTATAGTTGGCCGATGTAGGTGTCCTTATGAACTAGATTTATCTGCAGTAAACAGTGCATCATTGATTGTCATCACATTGGGCATTTCTGGATCATTATGCAACAATGCACATCTAAACCATTTGTACAAACCCGCTTTAAAATATTCCTATTAAATGGGTCCTGCGGAGGAAAAAGTTCGCCCCACACCCACAAAGCGAAAACAAATACAAAAGGGTATTCTCTGAGCTGTTCTACCAAAGAGCGACATTTTAGTGTCCAGTTGTTTGAATTCCTCTTCAACATTTTAGCTATCATAATGTTGTCATCATATTATTGTCAGATGATAAAAATATGTTGTGTAAGAAAAAACACTGTTCCATGTTTGTAGATATTTATGTTGCATTCAAAATGGACACTAAAATGACTCATGAAAGGGAATACCTATGAAGTACTCGCAAAACAAAACATAAATGTGCAAATGGAAAAATCATGGAGTGTTTACATCGAATCTAGCTTTTTAATTTTTATTGCAATATCAGTGCATATGAGCCAAATTTGTTAATTGTACTAAGAGCTATATTGTGTATTTTATTAAATTAATATATAGTTGTGTTGCAAAATATTTGGGCTTATACTGTATTTGGCAAATGTTGCCTTAGTAGCTGTCGAACTCTATGAGTTTAATTTCACTATTTTCCCCTTTTTCCCTTTGGAATGTGGGAAGCAGTGTACACAAGCAGATTCTGTTTAACGAGCCAGTAATGTATACATCAAATTAACCCCTCAAGTATATCAATCATTCAAAGTATGGTGACCAAATTAGAAATGTATACTTATCAGTATTGTTTTGAAATTGTCTCCATATTTTGAAATGTTTCAACGTTGTTGAGTTTTTTTTGTGTGCGCTGCAGTTTTTATTAGATTGAACAATATCAGGTTAACTCAGCTTGATAGCTAAAAATAACAATAATCCCGCTTAATAATGCTCACATTAGATATGAAAACTAAGAATAATAACTGGAGCTAAAAGCTCATCAATGACCCTATTTAGACACTTTGTTGCTTATTCATTATTTAGTCTTTTCACCATCCATTTTCTCTGAAGAGCTTTCCATTAAGTCTATATCAGCTTAATAAAACATAACCTCAACATTTTAATTAACAGCAAAGTAAAAAATGAGGCTAAGCAGCAGTGAAATATTTTCACAGCCTCATTAAGATATACTTTCAGCTATTTGTTTTCTAATTTGAGTAGAAGTCACTCAGGTCAACAGCTAGTCCTGATAGCCAACATTACACACTCCCATTCATTAATGCCTAATTACATTATTTTGGCATCATGCAACATTAATCAGAGAAGTAGTAGAGAGGGATTTTTGCTATCAAGGTTTGTTGACTTGAAATGTAATTGAAAGAAGCCTGATTGAGGTCCTGACTTCCCCAGCCCCCCTTGGTCCTTGGACTGATGCTCTGCATTTATCAGTCCCTGTCATCCCATAGGGCTCAGAGCTACACTGGGCAACTGGTGAGAAAAGCATATGTTGTATGGAATAACTCAACTGCTATTGTTAAATGGCTGTGTTTTAATGTGATCTATCTGGAAAACAAGGACAAAGAATTAAACCAATTACTAACATCAATGCTACCAGCCTTTGCATTAATTAAAGCCACGGAAGTATGGTGAGCTGTCTGTTCCACAGGACACCTCTTTGTAATTACAGATGAGTGGCTCCAGTGAGTAGTGCAAGGTATTTTAACTGTCAAAATCAGTTATCTGGTTGCCAACAAATTGCAGCCCTTGTTTAGCAGATCAGACCAAAATATAATCTTACTGAAAGTGTCTCAGCTGAAGAAATCTATGGGCGCCATGATTAAATATTAAAATGGCTTCCCTGTTTTTGATGAAAACAAAACAGTTTAAAATATCTATTCCAAAAAATAATTAAATTCTACAATTGCTGAGCAAATTGTGTATATTGCTAATAACTAGATGTTATCTTGGAGTCCTGTGTATGATCTAAATCAGTGAATAAACCCACATCTCACAAGAAATGGAGGACTTTGTAATGTCAGTCATGCAATTGGTTATATTACAGAATATTAAGATCACGTTTGCATTCACTAATGTTGCTTCTTCACTAAACGGCCGCAGGGAGGTTGATGATATGCTCCTCTTCCCGCTCCCAACCCCCGACTCTGAAATAAAACAAAAATGATCTTAGGAATATCTTTGAGGAATGAAAACACATATTTGTCACCAAATTCTCCACAACCCTTCAACTAAAAGCAAAAAAACAAACTGCTGGAGGAACTCAGTGGGTCAGGCAACAACTGTGGAGGGAAATGGACAGAAAATGTTTCAGGTCGGGAGCCTCATTCAAACTGATGGAATGGAGGGGAAATTACTAACAGAGACAGGTGAGGGGTAAGGCTGGGACAAGAACCGGCAAAATGATGGGTGGATCCAAGTAAGGAGGGTGTATAAATAAAAATAATTTCAAGCGTATAAAATCACTTTTGCCCAGAGTAGGCGAATAGAGGACCAGAAGACGTTTAAGGTGAAGGGGAAAAGATTTTATAGGAATTTAAGGGGTAACTTTTTCACACAAAGGGTGGTGAGTGTATGGAATAAGCTGCCAGAGGAGGTAGTCGAGGCAGGGACTATCCCAACATTTAAGAAACAGTTAGGCAGGTACATGGATAGGACAGATTTGGAGGGATCTGGGCCAAACACAGGCAGGTGGAACTAGGGTAGCTGGGACATGTTGGCCAGTGTGGGCAAGTTGGGCTGACGGGCCTGATTCCATGCTGTATCCTCTACGACTCCAAGTTAGGGGTTGATTAACAGATGGGTGAAATGAGAGAGACAGTAATCAGAGCTGGAGGTGACAATTGGTGAAGCCAAAAGGGTGTAAGTGGCGGAATCGGATAAGAAAGGAGGTGGGGAATGAAGCGTAGAACTATAGAGAGGGTGGTGGGTTGAAGCGAACAGGGAAGGGGGGACGTTAAATGGGGCACGCAGAATAAGGGGGTTGACCTGAAATCAGAGAATTGAATGTTCATACTGTTTGCTGACAAACAAAGCGGAATTTGAGGTGCTGTTCTTCCAGTTTGCGTGCAGCCTCACTCTGACACCGGAGAAGGCCAAGGGCAGAAAGGTCAGCGTGGAATTGGGAAGGGGAATTAAAATGGCTAGTGACAGGAACTCGTGCTGACCCTGGCAGAAAAAAGTGCAGATTTTCAGCAAAGTGGTCGCCCCCCTGAGTTTATTCAGCAGTTTGTTTTTTTGCTCAAGATTCCACAATCTACCTGTCTCCTGTGTCTCCAACCCTTTAATTAATTCAGGTTTCAATTATCTTTAACGGCTCCTTTATTCAAATCGTGAAAATGACTAAAAAGAGGTCAACTGTGAGATCCTTGTCAATTAAAAATCGGCAAAAGGGCCCAACAGCAAAAAGCTATTGACGATTGTGTTACATGGAGAACAAGGCTGTGCACAAATTTCCTCACATGGTTAGCAGGTTTTTTTTTAGAGATACACCGCGGAAACAGGTCCTTCGACCCACCGAGTCCGCGCCGACCAGTGACCTCTGCATACTAACACTATCCTACTACTAACACTATCCTACACACACTAGGGACAATCTTACACTCATACCATTCAATTTACCTACATACCTATACCAATACCAATTTACCTACTTGTACGTCTTTGGAGGTGTGGGAGGAAACCGAAGATCTCGGAGAAAACCCACGCGGTCGCGGGGAGAACGTACAAACTCCGTACAGACAGTACCCGTAGTCGGGACCGAACCCAGGACTCCAGCATTGTAAGGCAGCAACTCTACCGCTGCGCCACCATGTCGCCCAGAGCTTATAAAACATTCTAATGCATGGGACAAAAACATTCAACATGATAGAACTTCCGAGTAATGGTAAACTACAAAACAGAATAAGGTAACATTTATTTTGCAGTAATGGTCACAAAAATGTGGCTTGCCAAACAAAAATCAAGGAATCATAGTTGAGGAACCTTGAGGAGATTTTTTTTTCCCTAAAGATTTTGAGTAGTCAGATGTCCAGCAAATCACAAAATAGCACTAAGAAAATATTTCCATAATTTAATTGCATTGCAATTCTGAACTGAATTAGAGGTTAACAGCAAGAAAATGAAAAAAAATGTGTCTGAAACTCAAGGAATCTATCATTTTTCTATTGGAAGTGCCCAGGGCAAAATAAACATGCCAACCAATCTACAATGCACATCAATTTTAACAGGAGGTAAAAACCCAGTGCACAAAAACGGTAGAGGTTTTGAAACAAGAGGTTGAGGGGTTAAAATATATTGAGACTGAAATCGGTTCATTTCAGCAATATTACTAATACACATAGTAACATTTACCTTCAAGTAGTATGATCTTAAGAGCAGAAAATATCAAAAAGATCCCAAGGACAATAAAAATATCACTGTCCCCAATACGGTTCATTTATAACTAGCTTCATGTAACAACATTTTTATGGTTATAACATTTGCTACACTTGTATCTCCACACAAAGGAAATCAGCACATTTCTCTTCGATTTATTTTTAAAGTCGAGTTTATTGCCAAGGTGATGCACAAGGTAAGGTACAGATGCTACAAAAATATTGCTTGCAGGAGCTTCACAGGTGCAAAGATTCAGACCATGTAAAGAAATATAAAGTACACATAAATTGCACATAAATTCTACAAGATAATTTAAAAAAACAAGACACTCATGCAAAAATATATCATTAATAATGCAACTCTCTGGCATTGTAAGAGGTTCTGTGCCTGAGGAGAATTAGGATTGTGCAGGTAGGTTCAATAATCTGATAGTTGTAGGAAAGCACCTGTTACTGAACCTGATGGTGTGGGACTTCATGCCTCTGCAACTCCTCGCCAATAGAAGCCATGAGAAGAGGGCTTGACCTGGATGGTGGGAATCCTTGATGGCACCTCTTGAAGGAGCACCTTATGTAGATGCTTTTGATGGTAAGAAGGTTATGTCCGCGATGGACAGGGTTTAGTCTACCACTCTCTACAGCCTTGCCTTCCTGTTCATTGGAGGTGCTGTATCAGGCAATGTGCAACTGATCAAGATAGTTTCCACAATGCATCTAGACGTTTGTTAAAGTATTTGGTGATATGCCAAATCTCTTTAAACCGCTAAGAAAGTAAAGGTGCTGCCGTGCTTACTTCCAAGCCATCTGAGATTTTAACTGGTGTGGAATTCTCAATGTGGAAGTGCAGTTCTCAGAGGGGACAGTTTCCATCAATAAACCAGTGTTCAAATTTGAAATCTTGCTTCTGGTGTTTAGCCATTTGGAGCTCATCCCAAACAACATGTAGAGCAGCAGCAACATGTCATGAAGTGTGCCTTTAGTTTTAAACCCATACCTTCCCCCATGAATGGTGATACTTAAGCATTAAACATCTGGGTTAGTTATTGAACCCTAAACAAAATGCTCATATAATTTGACCTCCAAATATTTGACCAGCAAATATCAAAAAAACATTAAATATTTCTCCCTAAGATTCTGATTATCATTTCTGCTGAGGTCATTTCCCTCAAAGAGGCTTGGAAGATATTAAAATGCTGTGATTTATATAAGCACTAGAGTGCCCAACCTTTAGGGGCAAAACATTGGCCATCAGTTGGATGAAGTGGCCGTCAATTCCTGAGACTTTAGGATCAGGTTATTTAGAAACATAGAGTTTACAAAACAGCAGATCCTTACAGTAAGAGTCGTGATGTCCTGATCATGAGACAGATACACACAGTCTAGTGATTTGCTCGAATCACCCACAATAAGATGTTCATGGAAAAAGGTTGATTTTTCACAATTGTGAATTATTTGGATTAAACAGGACCTGTGCATCTAGCGACAACGCCTGGCATTGGATATGCAATGAGGGATGGAGAAAGAGCTTATAATGACCTTGACATACAATGTTCAAAACTCACTAATTAAAACAGAAATGTTTATTGGTAGCACCATGGAGAAGCAGAATTAAGCTTGAAACTTAAAATGACCACAATACTCCATGGGTGGAAATTGCTTTTATAACATGGGGGACACACAATGAGGCCTGACATCTAGGACAGGGGTCAGCAACCTACGTCCCGCGGGCCAGATCTGGACCGTAACCCGAAATCATCCGGCTCGCAGGCGTATTTTTTTTCAATTAGTTTTCGCAACCTGGGAACTGCAGCCATTCCCGGGGCATGCAGGCAACCTGGGCGCTACAGCCAGACCTGCCAGCCGACCTGGGCGCTACAGCCAGTCCTGGGGCAGGTGAGCCGACCTGGGCGCGCGAGCCGACCTGGGCGCGCAAGCGACCTGGGAATTGCAGGTCCTTTAGCTCACCGTGTCCACGCCAACCAGCAATCACCCCGTACACTAGCACAATCCGGCACACTAGGGACAATTTACAATTTACCAAAGCACTTAACCTACAAACCTGCACGTCTTTAGAGCCGACCTGGGCGCTACAGCCAGTCCTGGGGCGGGCAAAACGACCTGGGAACTCCAGCTAGTCCCGGGCTGCTCGATTCTAAGAGCTGGCCGCCTCCAACTGGAATTGAGGTCTCTGGTCGCAGACACTGTGGTCATGGGCCTGTCCCACTTAGGCGACTTTTTAGGTGACTGCAGGAGACTATGCAGTCGCCACATGGTCGCCACATGTTCGCGGGTGGTTGCCGGGGAGTCGCCTTCATGGTCGTGAGGAGTTCCCGTATTCTGGGAACTAGTCATGGCCTCATTATTTTTGCAGTCGCTGCAAATTTTTCAACATGTTGAAAAATTAGCGGCGACAGGAATGAAGCCGCCATGGAGAGTAACGAGGATTCTCGTGCCATAGGTGGGTCACCAGGAGGTCCTAGTGGGTTGCCAGGAGGTTGATGGTTCTCGTAGGTTGTAGCCGGTGCTGACCGGTGAATTTCATTGGCTCATTGGGGAAAAAAAAACGTTAGCAGTAGTTTTCAGAACCACAGATAATCCACCGGTAATGTTAATGCCTGCCGAGCTTCACAGCTTCTCTGGCTTCTCCACTCCTTCTCCCCCCTCTTTTAAAGGACTTACACTACACTGTGCTTTCACTGTCTTAATTACAGCGCCAACCTTCCTGTTCATTGCGGTGTGTGTCTGTATCACCTTGGCTTTGCACCGTGTGAATTTCACTCAGACAGCGCTCCCCCACTTGCCCTGTCCCCCACCTGCATAACGGGCTGGTGAAGGAAGCGATGTGTGTGTGTGTGTGTGTGTGTGTGTGTGTGTGTGTTCCACTCTGACAGTCATCATTCCAGTTGCAGGTTTTTCAGGCGACTGCTGCCAACTTGACAGTCGCCGGCAGTTGCCTGAAAAATCGCCGAAGTGGGACAGGCCCATTACCATCACGGAACTGGCTGACTTGTGAGGCTGTGGTGGCGGTTTTGCTCCAACATGTTTCACAAAACATGGGGTGGATTGTCCCCCACCTCTCAAAACATTGGGGGGGGGACAGCATGTATGACAGACATCTACCCCTATGTCTGCCTTCCGCAAAGACCGCTCCCTCCGCAACTCCCTTGTCAATTCTTCCATTCCCTTCCGTACCACCCCCTCCCCGGGCACTTTCCGTTGCAACCGCAAGAATGCAACACCTGTCCATTCACCTCCCCCCATTCAAGGACCCAAGCAGTCGTTCCAAGTGCAACAAAGGTTCACCTGTATCTCCTCCAACCTCATCTACTGCATCAGCTGCTCTAGATGTCAGCTGATTTACATCGGGGAGACCAAGCGGAGGTTGGGCAATCGTTTCGCCGAACACCTCCGCTCAGTCCGCAATAACCTACCTGAACTCCCGGTGGCTTAGCACTTCAACTCCCCCTCCCATTCCCAATCCGACCTATCTGTCCTGGGTCTCCTCCATTGCCAGAGTGAGCAACACCGGAAATTGGAGGAACAGCACCTCATATTCCGCCTGGGTTGCTTGCGTCCGGGTGGCATGAACATTGAATTCTCCCAATTTTGCTAGCCCTTGCTGTCTCCTCCCCTTCCTTAACCCTCGAGCTGTCTCCTCCCATCCCCCCGCCCTCGGGCTCCTCCTCCTCCCTTTTTCCGTCCTTCTCCCCCCCACCCCCCATCAGTCTGAAGAAGGGTTTCGGTCCGAAACGTGGCCTATTTCCTTCGCTCCATAGATGCTGCTGCACCCGCTGAGTTTCTCCAGCATTTTTGTGTACCTTGTATGACAGACAAACTGGTTTCAAGTGTTCAAAAGCAATCACTGGAGACACAACCAATGCTCGAAACCTCTCAAATTTACGAATTATAGACCCCTGATTTTTAACTCTGTGTTAGTTTATGGCCAGGTTGCATAATCATTTCTTACACGTGTCCCTTAAACTCTTTCCTGAAATTATGACTTCAAGCCCACCCCCATGTTTTTTTAAACTACATCATCCAAAAGATTCCTGAGGTATTATGATCACTTTCCCCAGGTGCTGTCATTTGTGAGATTATTCAAATACTTCAGGTATTTTGAACTGGCTAACAAATCAGGAACCCCCACACTTGTAGGGCAACATTTCCAACAGATTTTATCATGGGAGGCGCCTCCTGATATGGCATTACATTTATGTGGAGTTTGTTTTATGTTCATGGTTCAGGCCAGATTTTCTGAGAAGTAAGGCACAACAAATTCAATATTCTCATCACCTTGTAAACGAGGTGATGAGAGGTTGTTCATTTAGAGTCACAGAGTCATTCAGCACGGAATCAATATGCCCCATCTAAGCTGCCCTGTATGCCTGAAATTGGTCCATATTCCTCTAAACCTTTCCTATCCATGTTCCTGCCCAAATTTCCTTCAGATGTTATTATTATACCTGCCCCAATTACTTCCTGTAAAGTATTCTTTCATTTATTCATTCCTCTGGCAGCTTGTTCCACATAGTCACCATCCTCTGAGCAAAACAGTTTTCCCTGGGGTTCCTATTAAATCTTGCCCCTCTCACCTTAATTTCATACAAGATTGTAGAACTCATCTTCAGGAGACTCAATCAACAAACTCAGATGCAATCGATGAAGTTCACGATGACCAAGAATAGAAAAGTTCTTCATGTACGCCCACTCTTAAAATTACAAGTCAATTGGTCCTCTCTCAACATTTCCAAGAATCTTTAAAAATTATGATTCCCTCCATCATTTCACCACTTCTCATTTATTACAAACACACGCTCATTTCTTCCCAGTACCCATTTCACCAGCTACCATTCCTCTCACCGATGTTAGACGTTGTCCCAGTGAAGAGCCTGTGCTCACTTTAGTCACCCAGCACTCTCCTATTCCCCACCCCAAGCCAAGAGGTTTGTGCACTTAGCTGGACACAGAGCAGGGGAAAGCTGCCTGTACATACAATATGATACGATAGAACTTTATTTATCCCAGGAGGGAAATTAATATGCCGTCATAAAGAACACAAAATGCATGAAACATGAAATTAAAGTGACGAGCGGAAAGTAAAGTAAAGTATTGTAGCGGCACCAAACGTGGTGAATAAGGCCAGACGTCAGGCAGGTTCAAACAGTAGTTTAATTCAGGTGTTACATGTTAAGTTGGTCCGCTAACATAATTATCATTGCTGCTGTAGCTGAGCGAGGTTGTTCTCTCAGGTTCAGTTACCTGTTGACTCCCCTCATCTCAAGGTGAGATAAGCTTAAGTAGCAGGACACTCCCCCTAGGCCATGATGTCACATGCCAGCCCTCGTAGCTACTGACGAGGGTTCGACCATAAGTGGTCTGTGTATTAGCTGACGCCACAGTATCCTTTATTGTCATTCAGACATTTCAGTTTGAACGAAATTGTATACCCTGCAGTCATAACATAGAATAAAATAACAAAACACACAGTTAACATAGTTTAACATCCACCACAGTGAGTCTACCAGGCACCTCCTCACTGTGATGGAAGGCAAAAGTCTTAAAGTCCTTGCCTCTTCCCTCCTCGTCTCCCTCTGCGTTGAGGCGATCCAGCTTTCGATGTAGGGACCCCGCCGGGTGATGGCAAGTCCAGCGACCGCATCTGAGCTCCGCGAACGGGCTGGTTCAAACTCCGCGGACCGGGGCGGTCGAAGCTGCCGAAGCTGCCACCCTCCAGTCCAGCGGACGAAGCTGTCGTCGCGGGAGCTCCAGAAAACCGGTCACCAACCTGGGACCTGCGAGCTCCCGACGTTGTAGTCCACTGGGCCCGTGGCCGAATCCACTGGGCCCGCGACCGAGCCTCCGAGGCTCCGAAGTCGGGCCGCCGCCGCCGCCGCAACGCCACCACAGCTCCGAACTCGGCTAGTCCTGTTGGAAAGTCCTGGTTCCGAGTTATCTCGCAGCCTCGAGGTCGGTCCCAGTTGGATGCCGCCAGCTCTGCGATTAGGCCTCAGCACAGACGGAGACGGATACGGGGGATACGCAAGAAAAGGTTGCATCCCCCCCCGAAGGAGGAGACAGTTTCTCCCCCCCCCCATACATAAACAACTAAAATAGACTAAATAAATGAAACACCAGGCCAAAAGAAAACAAAAAAAACAGAAAAGACATACGGATTGCAGGCGAGCCGCAGCTGCTTGGGCAGCGCCGCCACTTCCGGATCATGGGAAGGCTTTGGGGATGTGCAAAGATTGAGGAGGTGAGGGGGAGGGGGGGGGGGGCGGGGCGGGGGGGGGAGCGGAGTCAGTCTCAGTCTATCCCACGACAGAAGGGGGAGGAGTTGTAAAGTTTGATAGCCACAGGGAAGAAGGATCTCCTGTGGCATTCTGTCCTGCATCTTGGTGGAACCAGTCTGTTACTGAAGGTACTCCAGTGTGACATGGCGGGGGTGAGCTGTATCGTCCAAGATGCTCCACAGTTTGAGGAACATCTTCTCCTCCAAGACCACGTCCCATGAATCCAACTCCGCCACCAGGACAAAGCCTGCCTTCCAGATTGGTTTCTTGCTCCTATACAACATGGTGAATCCCAAAGCATCCGAGAGCAGCAGGAGGTGCTGGTGGTAAAAGCAACCGAGGAGGCAGCTTCACAAGGGGTAAGTACCTCTCCCAGATCTACTGCAACACAGACATTCAGCCACCAGGGATTCAGTAATAAAGAAAGCTGTTGTCCTTGCACAAATAACCATGCAAACACTGGGAATCCAAAGAAAAACAGAGAATGTGTAGAATAGTTCTTTCAGCTTGATTAGAATATCTTCATGTGACATGTGCATCATATTTCAAAGAGAAAGGCCCATCACTGAGTGTTTTACAGCCAAGCTGTTAAATTGTAAGATAGAAAATGGGAGAAGCAGCAGCCAAATTTGTGCAAAATAAGCACCCAGAAAGTCAAGGTGATAAAGATGACTAAAAGCAAATGCAATGCACAGAGCTAGCAATCCCACACTGGATCAGATCAAAGCTCTATAGACTTGCCACATCTGTTACTGAATGGTGGTGAACAGTTAAACAGCTAATGGTTAGAAGGTGATTTCAAAAACACACCCATCCCCAGTGATGGCAAGGCCCAGTATGTGAGCATTGAAGATAAGGCTGAAACACGATCACCTTCAGCCAGAAATGCCCCTGAGTTCATCCATCTGGGTGTCCTCATGACATCGAGAATCCAGTCCTCATTCAATTTGATTCATTCCCATAATATCAAGAAACAGCTGCAAGCAACAGATATAGCAAAGATTTTGGGATCAATCACATCCCACGTGGAGTATTTAAGATCCATACTCCAGAATAACCTTGCCTCTAGCCAATATATTCCATTATACTTGCAGTACAGTCATTTACTCCACAATGTGAAGAATTGCCCATGTGTCTCCTGCTCACAAATAGCATTCAAATTGCCACTCAGTCCACTTTCTAATCATCGCAATGAAAAGTGTTTGCCGTGGTATCAAGCACTTGCCCTCCAATAACCTGCTTACTGATATGCAGTTTGATTTTGACCGGAAGCACTCATCTCCTTTCATGGATCAAAGCACTGAATACCAGTGGTACGGTGAGAATGACTGCCCTTGCCATCAAGACAGCGTGTGTCTGAACTTGGCATTGAGGAGTCTTGGTAAAACTGAAGTCGGCGAGCATCAATTATGGTTTTTCAGAGCAATTATCTGAGCTCCAGGATTACTGAGTGCATATGTTACTCAGGGCAGTGTACTGACTCCTACCATTGTCAGCCGGAAATGTATCACAAAATCATTCCTTGTCGATCCCTAAATCCCAGAACTCCCCAACAGCCGTGAGGAAATAATTTCAGCAGTGGTTGAATTGTAATGGTTGAAAAGTGGTTGGCTCCTCAGTGGTTGAAAAGGACAGTTCCCTGCCACCATCTCAAGGCCAGTTTGAGAAGGATAATAAATGCTGGCCTTGCTAGTGATGCCTTCATTCTGAAACATGATTTAGATTTAGATGATAATCTACTTCTGTTATACTGAGGATCAATATTGCCCAGTGCAGCATGTTCAGCTTTCCTGCTCTTCATTGGAATAATAGCAGGGATCCTTTATATGCACCTGAACAAGCTGACACAATTAGGCTTATCGTCCGATCTTAAAGTTGGTACCTGCGGGTTCAACCCTGGCAGAGCTCAACTTTGTAGTGTCAGTCTAGATTCTGCGCTGAAGCATCTGAAGAAAGTCCTGACATGTTATGTTACTTGGGAGGCTAAATCAGTCCTTCAGATTTACACACTTCATAGCTCTGGTGGTAGCTCTGAAGACTACTCTGGCCAAAACAGTGAATGGACAGGCATCAGCTTCAGAGAGATGGATGGAGGAAATGTATTGGGGCTTTGAAGGAGTCACTCCGACGTAGCTCATGATCATAAGGTCATAAGTGTTAGGAGCAGAATTAGGCCATTCGACCCATCAAGTCTACTCCACCATTAAATCACGGCTGATCAATCTCTCCCTCCTCACCCCATTCTCGTGCCTTCTCCCCATAACCCCTGACATAACTCCTGATTCCACGGTTATTTTGAGGGTTTAGTTTAGTTTAGAGATGTAGAATGGAAACAGGCCCTTCAGCCACCAAGTCCATCACTCCCCAATTCATGCTAGTTCTATGTTATCCCACTTCCTCGTCCATTCAGTACACATTAGGGGCAATTTTACAGAGGCAAATTAATCTACAAACCCGCACATCTTTGGGATGTGGGAGAAAACTGGAGGAGCACATGGAGGAAACCCACATGGGAGAACATGCACTCTCCACCCGAGGTCAGGATTGAAGCCTGTTGCTGGCCACAGCTCTACCAGCTGAGTACAGAAGTTGGGAGGTCATGTTGCAGTTGTATAAGACATTGGTGAGACTACATTTAGAATATTGTGTTCAGATCTGGGCACCATGTTATAGGAAAGATATTGTCAAGCTTTAAAGGGGAATTGAGGACAAGAGAACATACTGTAGGTTCAAGGTGAAGGGGAAAAGATTTAATAGGGATCCGAGGGGTAACATTTACACACAAAGGGTGGTGGGTGCATGGAACAAGCTGCCAGAGGAGGTAGTTGAGGCTGGGACTATCCCATAATTTAAGAGAAAGTTAGACAGGTACATGGATAGGACAGGTTTGGAGGGATATGGACCAAACACAGGCAGGTGGGATCAGCATAGCTGGGACATTGTTGTCCAGTGTGGGCAAGTTGGGCCGAAGTGCCTGTTTCCACACTGATCTCTCTATGACTCTATGATTCTAAGTTCTCACGTATATATTTTCTTATGACAAATGAGAAAACCATTTGATTCATAGAGTCCATGTTGGAGGTTAATCCCCTTCCCAATGTAAACTATTGATACTATTTTTAAGGGAGAAACAGGGGCTTACAACAAAAAACGTCAAGAGTCAAGAGTATTTTATTGTCATATGTGTCAAAACAGAACAATAAAATTATTACTTGCAGCAGAACAACAGGTTTGTATTCACAGTTACTCGATAGATAATAAAATAAATAGATGGAAAAACTGTTAAATAAATAAAAAGTCCAATATAGTCCAAACAAAACAAAACTGAGCCTGAAGTCCCAGGTGGATAGTAATAGTTAGAAGTTTAGTGGTAGTTTGTAGCTTGATGGTCGTTGGGAAGAAACCGTTCCTGAATCTGGATGTTAGTTTCTAGTCTCTCAAGCCTTCTTCCCAATGGCAGTAATGAATTGAGAGTGTGGCCAGGGTGGTGTAAGTCCTTGAAGATGTTGCCTGCCTTTTTGTGAGCGCACCTCCTATAAACTCCAATTGTGGGGAGGTCAGTATCCAGAATAGACCAGACAGTGTTCACCACTTTTTGTAACCTTCATTCCTGGGTGTTCGAGTTACCGAACCAGGCTGTGATGAGATCAGTCAATATGCTCTCTACCGTAAAAGTAGAAGAGAGTATTTGGCAACAAGCCAAAGCTCATCAACCTCATAACATAGTAGAGGCAGTGTTGGGCTGTTTTTATGATGTGCTGGGTCAAAGACAAATCTAGAGAGACATGCACGACCAGGAACTTGAAGTTGTTGACCCTCTCCATCACCGCCCCATTGATGAATCCTAGTTTGTGGATCCTCGGCCTTCCTCTTCTCAAGTCAACAATTAGTTCTTTGGTTTTACTGATGTTGAGAGCAAAGTTGGTTTTCTGACACCATTCAATCAGACGATCGATCTCCCTCCTACACTCTGATTCATCGTTATCCATAATTCGTCCAACAATGGCGGTGTCATCAGCGAATTGAAAGATGGAGCTGGAACTGTGTCCAGCTACAGTAGTCATGGGTATAGAGTGAGTGGAGCAGGGGGATGAGCACACAGCCTTGAGGTACCCTGTGCTGATGGTTATCGAGAAGGACGTGGTGTTGCTGATTCTTACAGATTGTGGTCCGTTGAAGAGAAAGATGAAGATCCAATTGCAAAAGGATGTGCAGAGACACAGTTCCCTGAGCTTGGTAACAAATTTGGAGGAGATGATGGTGTTTAATAGCGAGCTGTAGCTTATGAACAACAGCCTGACATATGTGTTTTTTAGACATTAAAGGTAATAAGACAAAAACATGAAAGCACAATGTTGAAAAACACCGTTTCATTCATAGATTTATCACACAAGAGGATTTTATCTAAACCTCAATTGCTGGACTCAATTATTTAATATGGCAGCAGCAATTTGCAGATATTTGACCAGGATCCTAAACACACACGTGGAGCCTGCCAGATATGTACAATGATGTCCAACAGAATAATACTTGATTTCATGTCACTCAGACAGTTACAATTGGAAACCCACAAACGATCAAACCCTAACCAGTCCTTAACCAGGTTTAGCAAATAGAACCAACATTTGTTCTTACCCCTTAACCCTTCCCCCTTTACCTGTCCCTGCCTTCACATTCCCCACTTCACCTGTCCCCCCTTTACCTGTCCCCCCTTCACATTCCCCCTTCTCCTGTCCCTCCCTTTACCTGGCCCCTTTACTGTCTTCCCCTTCATCTGTTCGCCTCGTCACCCGCGTCCCCTTCATCTGTTCCCCGTCACCTGTTTCCCCCCAGTTCACCTGCCCCCCCCCACTTCATCTGCCCCCCTTTCACCTGCAGTCAGGATGTTTGAGGCATTCAGTGAGCTTGCACTGTCAGAAAGGGCAGAAAGAGGATTGTTTGCGTATTTAAAAGGATATCATTTACAGAACTACAAGGAAAGAGCAGCTGACAGGACTAAATAAAAAAACTCTTTAGTAGAGTCACCGCAGTATCACTGAGTGAATATCCCGGTGTAGAAAGATTCTGAGGATTTGTGCCAGCCAGCTTTTGAGGTCATATCACAAGGCTGCTTGCATCTTGTTAAATTAAGAAAAAAAGTGGGATCTCAATGACATAGTGAACCCAATAGTCACGAGCAAACAATGGCTTACAATATCAGTCAGTGTAACTGTAAAAATCACACATCAGGAACCTCAGAGTACTAATAGTGCTGTGGCTTCTTGAGATTTTAACCACACGCTCCACACATTCCTGGTTTTACAATTCCTGGTTTTGCTTGCTGTAAGTCAGAAATAGTCACGTGACAAGATAAAGATTGTTCCTCAAGACATGAAAGTTTTCAGAAAATAAAATATTTAACACAAAACTGCACCGATGTCCCAGTGTGTTGTGCTAAGTTACCCTGTAGCTAAATAATCACAATTTCTCAAACTAAGTAAATCTCATCCATGTTCATATATTAAGCTAGGAAATATTCTGTTTTTTTCCCCCACTAATCGCTATGTTTGCTACTCTTATTTTCAGACAGGTGGAACTGTTCTCAATAACAGGCTGGTGAAACGGATGAACATTTTGCAGTTCCTGTCACCTTGTGGAATGGTGAAATGCTGACTGCGGTGAAGCAGAAAAGGGCACTGATGCAGTAATTGAATAGTTTACCACGCAATACACGTCATTCTGCCCAACTGGTCTTTGCTGCTGTGTATGCTCTGCAAGTGCCAACCTCCCCCTCCTCACCCCACACCACTACCCCCCACCTCCCCTCCACTTCTCCCCCATCTCACTCTAAATTTCTTTCACCCCCTCACACTTAGCTTTATGGCTTGTAAGTGGAGGAAAGACGTGCAGATGCTAGTGCAGATGCTAGTTTAAATCAAAGATAGACACAAAATGCTGGAGTAACTCAGCGGGACAGGCAGCATCCCTGGAGAGAAGGAATGGGTGACGTTACGGGTCGAGTCTGAAGAAGGGTCTCGACCCTAAACGTCAACCATTCCTTCTCTCCAGAGCTGCTGCCTGTCCCGCTGAGTTACTCCAGCATTTTGTGTCTGTCTTCTTGTAAGTGGATCTAAGCTTTTAAGCTTCACAATGTTACTACGCTGTAGATAATGATGCCTCACCTAATTTTACAAAATAAACATTGTCGTTCAAAACATGATAGTTTTCAGAAAATAAAATATTTAACATTGCATAAGGGCAATGTCCCAATTGTGTTGTGCAAAGTTACCCTACAGCTAAATAATGTGTTGTTGATTGCACAGGATCAGTTTCATTTGTAGTTTGCCTGAATGATATTCACATGATTTTGAATCAATAGACAATGGACAATTGGTGCAGGAATAGGCCATTCGGCCCTTTGAGCCAGCACCGCCATTCAATGTGATCATCCCCAATCAGTACCCCCTTCCTGCCTTCTCCCCATATCCCATGACACTGCTATCTTAAAGAGCCCAAGTTAGCTCTCTCTTGAAAGTATCCAAAGAACCGGCCTCCACCGCCCTCTGAGGCAGAGAATTCCACAGACTCACAACTCTCTGTGTGAAAAAGTGTTTCCTCATCTCCGTTCGTAAATAAATTCTCCGTCCTTATTCTTAAACTGTGGCCCCTGGTTCTGGACTCCCCCAACATCGGGAACATGTTTCCTGCCTCTAGTGTGTCCAAACCCTTAGTAATCTTATATGTTTCAATAAGATATCCTCTCATCCTTCTAAATTCCAGAGTATACAAGCCCAGCCGCTCCATTCTCTCAGCATATGACAGTCCCGCCATCCCGGGAATTAACCTTGTGAACCTATGCTGCACTACCTCAAACTCGGAGACAAAAACTGCACACAATATTCCAGGTGTGGTCTCACAAGGGCCCTGTACAACTCTTTGCTTCTATACCCAACTCCTCTTGTTATGAAGGCCAAACAGCCATTCGCATTCTTCACTACCTGCTGTAACTGCATGCTTACTTTAATTGACTGATGAACAAGGACCCCCAGATCCCATTGTATTTCCCCTTTTCCCAACTTGACACCATTTAGATATTAATGTGCCTTCCTGTTTTTCCTACCAAAGTGGATAACCTCACATTTATCCACATTAAACTGCATCTGCCCACTCACCCAGCTTGTCCAAGTCACCCTGCATTCTCATAGCATCCTCCTCACAGTTCACACTGCCACCCAGCTTTGTGTCATCTGCAAATTTGCTAATGTTACTTGTAATCCCTTCATCTAAATCATTAATATATATTGTAAAGCTGCAATCCCAGCACCGAGCCTTGCGGTACCCCATTAGTCACTGCCTGCCATTCTGAAAGGGACCCATTAATCCCTACTCTTTGTTTCCTGTCTGCCAATCAATTTTCTATCCATGTCAGCACACTAACCCCAATACCATGTGCCCTAATTTTGTCCACTAATCTCCTATGTGGGACCTTATCAAATGCTTTCTGAAAGTCCAAGTACACTACATCCGCTGGACCTCCCTTGTCCATTTTCCTAGTTACATCCTCAAAAAATTCCAAAAGGTTAGTCAAGCATGATTTCTCCTTCATAAATCCATGCTGACTCCGACCGATCCTGTTGCTGCTATCCAAATGTGCCGCTATTTCATCTTTTATGATTGACTCCAGCATCTTCCCCACCACTGATGTCAGGCTAACTGGTCTATAATTCCCTGTTTTCTCTCTCCTGTCTTTCTTAAAAAGTGGGATAACATTAGCTACCTTCCAATCCACAGAAACTGATCCTGAATCTATAGACCATTGGAAAATGATCTCCAATGCATCCATGATTTCTAGAGCCACTTCTATAAGTACCCTGGGATGCAGACCATCAGGCCCTGGGGATTTATCAGCCTTCAGTCCCATCAGTCTACCCAACACCATTTCCTGCCTAATGTGGATTTCCTTCAGTTCCTCCATCACCCCACTGGCCACTAGTACATCAGGAAGATTGTTTGTGTCCTCTTTAATGAAGACGGATCCAAAATACCTGTTCAACTCATCTGCCATTTCCTTGTTCCCCATAATAAATTCACCCTTTTCAGTCTTCAAGGGTCCAACTTTGTTCTTAACTAATCTTTTCCTCTTCACATATCTGTTGCTCTTTAAACATTACCCAATCCTCTGGCTTCCCACTAATGTTGTACTTCTTCTCTTTTATTTTTATACTGTCCGTGACGTCCCTTGTCAACCACGGTCGCCTCTTACTCCTGTTGGAATCTTTCTTCCTCTTTGGAATGACTGATCTTGCACCTTTTGTAATATTCCCAGAAATACCTGCCATTGTTGTTCCATTGTCATCCCTGCTAGGGTATCTTTCCAGTCAACTTTGGCCAGCTCCTCCCTCATGGTTCCATTGTCCCCTTTGTTCAGCTGTAACACTGACACCTCCGATTTACCCTTCTCCCTCTCACATTGTAGATTAAAACTTATCATATTATGGTCACTACCTCCTAATGGCTCCTTAACCTCAAGTTCCCTTATCAAATCCGGTTCATTACACAACACTAAATCCAGAATTGGCTTCTCCCTGGTAGGCTCTAGAACAAGCTGCTCTAAGAATCCATCACAGAGCCACTCCACTAACTCCCTTTCTTGGTGTCCAGTACCAACCTGATTTACCCAGTCTACCTGCATGTTGAAATCCCCCATAATAACCGTAGTATTACCTTTACACATGCCAATTTCAACTATTGATTCAACTTGCACCCTATATCCATGCTACTGTTTGGGGGCCTGTAGATAAGTCTCATTAGGGTCCTTTTACCCTTACAATTCCTCAGTTCTATCAATACTGACTACATCTCCTGATTTTACTTAGAAGTCACGTGAGTGACTACGTGAAGAACCCCGCCAGGACGCATGCGTGTCATATCACTACACGCATTGCGAAACGTCAGACGCGGTGGAAGGACATTCTCCCGCGGCGGCAGTTTAAAAGCTGCTAATTGCAGGTAAGCGTTTACTCTGCGGTCTTTTTTGATCCCATTTCCAACCACAAGTAGGAAAATGGAGAAAACAAAGAAGACAAGGGCTGCGACAAAGCTGTTGAGGGAGGACCACGGAGTAGCGGGAAGCCAGCAACAGCAGCTAACGGCACGTGGATCACCCGTAGTGGGATCAGCTGTGCCCGATGTCGCCTCCGCACCGGCCAAATCCACGTGGCAGGGCGGCAAGGCTAGACACAAAACTAACAAGGTCGTGGACTCAGAGGAGTCCGACTTTGAACCACCGCGGGCGGCCAGCGACCGAGAGCGCTGGATCCGAATGGAGCGGTGTGTGGAGCATTTGCTCCAACGTGACAGACTCCGGGAGATGGAGTCGGGTCACTGTGGGCCCTATGGTAAACCCACAGCAGTACCTTTTCAAGGGCTGCACAGTGCTTCTACCTCACCGGAGAGGAGCACTGCGGGTCAGTGCTGGGCTGACCTGGAAGAGGGGTCCGCAGAAGAAAAGACAAGTGTGCATGGGGTGCAGGAAAAAGAGAACTTACTGGACATGGTGCCCAATTTATACAGCCGGAACAGACTGGACAAAATCTGGAGCCAAAGCTTGCTGCCAGTATAGACTACATGTCTCTAAACCAGTTACAAGAGCAGGCTGTACTGGACACCACAGGAAGACACCTGGCACCGGGCAATTGCATATCTCTGAACGTTCCAATAGTTAACAACTGTATATGGAAACACATTGGAACAGGAGTCAGGAGCATGGATGTAAAATTGCAAAAAGTACTGAAAGTACTGACCGCAGGGATAACAGCATTTGCCCGTACAGTGGACGACAGGAACATGTCCCAGGACCAACAAGATGCACTGGCACTATTCTGCAACACCCAGCATGAAATAAATAACATCAGGAAAAGTGCCATTCAACCCACACTGAACCCAAAATTCGCGGGACTGTGCAAACCTGGGACCACGAAACCACCCATACTCTTGTTCGGAGGCAACCTATCGAAGCAGGTAAAAGAGCTCGATGAGGAAGCCAAAACCTTGGGATTAATAAAAGGAACACCAACAAAAATCCACTACAGCCAAAGACAGCATCCCTACGCACCCACCAGCAGAACTGGTGAAAGCTCGAAGGCACGGTATTTCAAACATGAGTCTTTTTTAGGCCATGGCCCAGGCCAGCCTTCTTGGAAGATGCGGGGAACCCCAGCGCCAACCAAACCGAAAAACCAGACACCAGCGCAACAACAACAGCGGAAAAACTACAAAAAGAAGTAAAACTGCCACTGGTAACAATGGAGGTAGGTGGGTCTGGTTCCCTAAAAAATATGGAGAGCATGGAGGTTGGGGGGAGACTACACTGGTTTTTGAATGCATGGAGCATATTAACAACCGATACTTACATCTTAAGCAGTATCCAAGGATATACAATAGAGTTTATACACAAGTACAGCCCTCCAGTTCAACATATAGCGAACCGAGTGTTCGTGCTCTCTGATAAAGAAAAATCAGAAGCACAAGCTGAACTGGAGCGGCTCTACATAAAAGGTGTAATTGAGATAACTCAACACGAACCATTAGAATTCGTGTCCAATATTTTTACCAAAATCAAAAAAGATGGTGGTTGTCGCATCATCATCGATCTAACAAAATTGAATACATTTGTACAATATATTCACTTTAAAATGGAAACCTTTGTTACTGCTAAACAATTAATTTCCAAAGGTTACTTCATGGCCAGCATCGATTTAAAAGATGCTTTCTATACAGTGCCTATACGAGGTGACCACAGATGTTACTTAAAATTCAACTGGATGGGACAACTGTGGCAGTATAAAGCACTGCCAGATGATGCTAATCATCAGCCCCCAGGCTGTTCACAAAAATTTTAAAACCAGCCCTAGCATTTCTACGGAAACGTAAACACATGGTTATGGCATATTTAGATGACATACTCATTGTGGGCAAAACTTTGCAATTGGCCATACAGACTGTAACAGCCACAAAACAGCTATTTGAAAAACTGGGATTTATCATCCATCCAGTTAAATCTAAACTAACGCCGTCCACCACTATGGACTATTTGGGATTCACCATTGACTCAGTTCACATGATGGTGACACTACCTAATGGAAAGGCTAGAGATTTAATAGAGGCTTGCAATAACCTCATTGACATCAGAAAACCATCCATCAGATTGGTAGCAAAAGTAATTGGTAAAATAGTGGCTGCTTTCCCAGCCACGCAATTTGGACCTCTACATTACCAAAACTTACAGAGAGCAAAAATACAAGAGCTCAAAATTAATGCAGGTCACTTTGACAGACCTATGAGACTACCAATCCAAGCCAAAACGGAACTAATATGGTGGATAGACAACATCTGGCTTTGTTCAAACCCAATCATTGTCAGTAACCCTTCCATGGTACTACAAACTGATGCCAGTGCACTTGGGTGGGGAGCCACCAATACCATCACCAGCTGTGGAGGGAGATGGACTGCATAGGAGGCATCTTTCTTACTCACACTGGGCATAAACTACTTGGAAATGTTGGGTGCATTCCATGGCCTAAAATCATATTGTACTGGGTCATATCACCAGCATGTTCGACTACAAATAGACAATACCACCGTGGTAGCATACATTAACCACATGGGTGGAAACAAATCGATATCATGTGACAATCTGGCTAATTCAATTTGGCAATGGTGCATCCAAAGAGATATTTGGATATCAGCCACTTACCTACCAGGGAGACAAAATTTAGTGGCAGACACCAGGTCACGCAAATTTAATGAAAACACCGAATGGATGTTGAACAAAATAGTATTTGCTGATATTACAGCAAGATATGGAACACCAGATATCGATCTATTCGCATCCAGACTAAACAACCAGATACCAAACTATGTTTCATGGGAACCAGACCCTGGGGCAGCAGCGACAGATGCATTTTCGCTGCATTGGGGGAAATTGTTCATTTACGCATTCCCTCCTTTCTGCCTCATCAGTCGGGTATTAAGGAAAATACAACAAGACTCTGCGTCTGGTATTTTGGTAGTACCCGATTGGCCTACACAACCATGGTTCCCAGTGGTACAAAACATGGTGTTAGAACCATGTATTACCATCCCACATAGACCAGACTTATTGCTACATCCCGTAACAGGGGATAGCCACCCATGCCATAAATATTTGAACCTATTAATTTGTAGAGTTTAAAGACACCACTTCTACAACTGGGACTAACGGACCGAACAGCGAACATGATCTCGGCGGCCCAAAGACAATCGACTAAAAAACAGTATCTGGTCTACATCAGGAAGTGGGAAATGTACTGCCACAAAAACGACATCACCAACAGAAACATGAACATCTCGTCTGTTCTGGAATATCTGGCAGGCCTCCACTATGATGAGGGGCTCAGTTACAGTGCCATCAACAGCGCCAGAAGTGCCCTGTCGACTTACCTATGGCAAGGGACAGAGCGTTACTCTGTAGGGACTCACCCACTGGTAACAAAGCTCATGAAGGGAATTTTTAATACTAATCCCCCAAAAACCAGGTACTCCCAAATTTGGGATGTAAGCATTGTCCTGAAGACGCTCAGAAACTGGTCTCTAGCATCAGCTCTGTCCCTACACAGACTGACTTTAAAAACAGTCATGTTAATGGCATTGATTACACGGCGCAGAGGGTACAGTCACTGCATAAACTTAGACGGGACAACATGACTTCCTCACCTGACAATATTACGTTCCACATCTACGAGCTAGTAAAGCAGAACAGACAGGGATCAGCAGGCCTCAACATACTATTTAGGTCATACCCTACAGATGACCGTCTCTGTATAGTTAGACACCTGTCATTATACATAGAGAAAACAAAAATCCTAAGAGGCAATGAGAAGGGACTGCTGATCAGCCACAAGCAACCTCACAAAAGAGTGACAGTCCAGACCATCTCGAGATGGCTGAAACAAGTGCTTACACAGGCTGGGGTGGATACTAACATTTTTAAATCTCATTCCACCAGGGCTGCAGCTACATCAGCAGCAATACAATTGGATGTGCCCATGGACCAAGTCCTCGAAGCAGCAGGATGGTCAGGGGAAAGAACATTCCAATTATTTTACAATAAACCAGTAATGAAACCTGGAACATTTGCAGAAAAAAATTTAAGTTCTGTAAATTAATTCAAACCCATAAAAGGGTTATAATTTGTGTTAATGAATTTTATGATTTCAATGTCGAATTCATGTCCAAATTATGTTAACACTATTCCTCCTACAGTCAAGGCAGACGTGATGCATGGACTCGTTTCCACGGCATGAAATCACAGAGCTTTAAAATCTTCACGTGGTCACTCACGTGACTCCGAAGTAAAATGGTAGGATTAAACGAGAACTTACCAGTTTGAAGTTTGATCTGTATTTTATGAGGAGTTACGATGAGGGATTACGTGCCCTCCGCTCCCACCTTGATCATATACTTAACTGGTATCTCTTCTCTAATCTTACTATGTTTAGTCATTACAGTTGTCTGTGATTTCACACCGCTGCTTTGAAGAATGACGCATGCGTCCTGGCGGGGTTCTTCACATAATCCCTCATCGTAACTCCTCATAAAATACAGATCAAACTTCAAACTGGTAAGTTCTGGTTTAATCCTACCATTCTATTTCACCCCTCACAAGGGTTTCATTCCTCACCACCCCTCTGCCCACCTGCCTGTCTTTTCGATAGGAGGTTTACCCTTGAATATTCAGTTCCCAGCCCTGGTCCTCTTGCAGCCAAGTCTCTGTAAAGGGCCTGTCCCACTTAGACAACTTTTTAGGCGAGTGCAGGAGACTCTGCGCTCGCCTCATGGTCGCCACATGTTCGCTGATGGTCTCTGGTGAGTCTCCTTCATGGTCGCGAGGAGTTCCCGCATTCCGGGAACTAGTCACGGTCTCAGCATGGTCGCAGCAAATATATTAAACATGTTGAAAATTTTCTGCAACCAAAAATTGGTCGCCATGGAGAAAATCGGTACTTTTGTAGTCGTAGGTGCAGTGGTAGTGGGGTCGACATGTAGTTGT
Organism: Amblyraja radiata; assembly: GCF_010909765.2. Taxonomy (NCBI): domain Eukaryota; kingdom Metazoa; phylum Chordata; class Chondrichthyes; order Rajiformes; family Rajidae; genus Amblyraja; species Amblyraja radiata. Next base: position 23,273,595 of record NC_045961.1, read on the forward strand.
AGGTATTCGAGGTAGTCATAGGTAGTGTTAGTTAATCTCCTTTGCTGACCGGGCATTTTCATTGGCTCATTGGGGGAAAAAAACATAAGCCCGTGTTTTCAGAACCAAGGAAAACCGACCGATAATGTTAAATGCCCGTCGAACTTCACAGCTGTGTATCTCTGGCTTATTCAAAGTTGTCTGGCTTCTTAAAAGTGTCTCCCCCCCCCCCCTTCTCTCCCCCCCCCCCCTTCTCTTCCCCCCTCTCTCCCCCCTCTCTCCCCCCTTCTCTCCCTCACCCCCGTTATCTCCCCCCCTTCTCTCTCCCCCCTTCTCTCTCCCCCCTTCCTCTCCCCCCCTTTCTCTCCCCCCCCTTTCTCTCCCCCCACCCCTTCTCTTCCCCCCCTTCTCCTCCCCCCTTCTCTCCCCCCACCCCTTCTCTTCCCCCCCTTCTCCTCCCCCCTTCTCTCCCCCCTTCTCTCTCCTCCCCCCCTTCTCCCCCCCCCTTCCCCCCCCTTCTTGCCCCCCTCCCCCCCCCCTTCTCCCCCCTTCTCTCCCCCCCATCTCCCCACGTTCTCCTCTCCCCCCCCCCCCGTTCATTTAAAGGACTTACCGTACACTGTGCTAGCCATCTTAACCTTCCTGTTCATCACGGTGTGTGTCTGTATCACCTTGGCTTTGAATGAATGTATGAGGACCGTATGAATTTCAGACAGCGCACCCCTGCTTTCCCTGGCCCCCGCCTTTGCGATGTGTGTGTTTGTTTGTTTGTTTCACTCTTGACACTCGCCGGCAGTTCGCTGAAACATCGCCAAAGTGGGACAGGCCCTTTATTCCCACAACATGATACTTGCCAATTTCTAACTGAGTCTCAAGCTCGTCCACTTAATTTCATATGCTTCACTCATTCATATACAACACTTTAACTTCGGTATTCACCTCCCCTCTCACACCAGTCACTATTGGCCCTGACCTTACTCTCTTATCCCTTCTTGAACTTTCCTTCCCATCAATTCCGGAGTCTTTTGTAACTTATCCTGCACTCACTTCCCCTTTAACTGCATCTTAATACTCCCAATTTGTCATAGTTGCCCTAGTGTGTAGGGAGCAGATGGGAAAGCAGGATAACATGGAACATATGGATCAATAGTCAGTGTGGACCTGGTGGGCTGAAGGGCCTGTTTTCATGTTGTATTTCTAAATTAAATTACATGATAATCACCAATAAATTCCTTTCAAATTGGAGTGGGGGAGAGAGGCCATAGATAAAAAAAAAAGGGATCTATTTATGGAGGCAGGCTGTCTCTGAATTATGGAGATGCTGATTAAAAATGTAAAATGTGGGAAATATGTGTCATGTTAGCCTCCATCAATGGAGGGAGAAAGAGTTAAAATTTTAGTTTGGCCACTATTCTTCAGAAAGTAAACCAACAGTTCATAAATTCTACTTCACCCATATGGGTGTGTTTTATAGGCACAGAATTGAAATGTCAATGGCTGTTTTTGATAATTAGTCCTCTGCTGAAGATTCAACACAATGAGGTTTTAATGAGGCTTCATCATGTGACTATTATCCAGCAAAGTTGGTCCTGTACAATTAACAATGCATTCTAACAAACAGCTGCCTTCTGTGTCATCTCATAGAAATACACAAAGAGTGGTGGGTGTATGGTGTATAGGATCATGAGAGGAATAGATCGGGTAGATGCACAGAGTCTCTTGCTCAGAGTAGGTGAATCGAGGACCAGAGGACATAGGTTATAGGTGAAGGGGAAAGATTTAATAGGAATCTGAGCGGTATCTTTTTCTCACAAAGGGTGGTGGGTGTATGGAACAAGTTGTCAGAGGAGGTAGCTGAGGCAGGGACCATCCCAACATTTCAGAAACAGTTGGACAGGTACATAGATAGGACAGGCTTAGAGGGACATGGACCACACATGGGCAGGTGGGACTAGTGTAGCTGGGACATGTTGGCCGGTGTGAGCAAGTGGGGCCGAAGGGCCATTTTCCACACTGTATCACTCTATGACTCTACGACTACAGGTTGAACCACTGCAAACGAGTGGCCACTAACTCTGGTCATGTTGTTCCTATGCTTTGCTTGTCTGAAATAGTCATGCAGAGCTCTGGCTTCAGCAAATCCAAATGCACTGCAATGTCTCTGCCCATCAGTAACACAACAGGTGTCTTGCGGTTTTTGGTGGTCTGTTCCAGCAGTGAAACAACAACTGTGGAATATTTGCCTCAATTTCACTTTGTGTCATCTTTTTCAGTCTGAACTACTTTTTCTGCAAAATTATTTGAAGATGGGTGGATTGCAGCTGAGAAAACGCATTTGACTTCATTCCTTCAGATGAACTTGGCAATTCAATGGCAGGGAAGTTGCTTCCATTGCCTGTCATAAACAATTCTCGGAAGACCACATGAAATCAAGAAAATATTTTCAACTTTAAAATTGATGCTGGAGATGAGAATTGCTTCAGGCTACTTTGAATGTATATTTGCTATAATCATGACTTTTTTTCAGGAATATATCTAAAATCCGTAGGTATGTTGACAACCCGACATTTAGTCTGTGATATTTATGCATGACTAGTATATTTTGTGAAGATAGACACAAAAAGCTGCGGGACAGGCTTGGGTTGAGACCCTTCTTATAATTTGTGGTTATCTTGCCTTTTATTATGCTTTGACACAATTGTTGCAGTTGCAGAAGGCAGAGTTGTTGCAATCCAACTCTGAATCAGTATATCATGTTACTACATGACTCCAGTCAATGATAATAAATCTTATAAAAAAAGCAAGTAGCACTTACTCTTGTGATCAGCATGACTGGACATCCTTCATTCCCATTTTCAAATAACATAGCAATACCATTAATAAATTGTGCACTCCAAGTTCAGCAATTCAGACCTTTCAGACAGTTCAGCACCTTTCTGCACTGGGCTTCCACCATTGCCAGAGTGAGGCCACGTGTAAATTGGAGGAAGAACACCTCTTAGCTTGCATTGAACATTGTAACAAGTAGACTGGAGGGTCTGATAATATTATTGAGAGGGTTGGTGTGGGTGGGCATTGGTAAAGGCCTATGGCCAAATTGCAACATGTTATCACATCAAAGGCCATATTTGACACCATCTCTTGAAACTGACTACTTTCAGATCTCAACCTGATGCATCACCTCTCAATTTCCCTCCAAAGATGTGGCCTGATCTGCGGAGTTGCACCAACAACGCTCCTTTTTTGCTACAGATTCCAGAATCTGTGGCCTCTTGTCCTTTCTATCTTCTGGGTTTCCAGAAATCCTAAATGATGAGATTAAAGCTGGAACAAGGAAAAATATCTGAGGCCTGCAGGCTCCTTAAAATATTTAATGTATAGACTCATCGCTGGAGAAAGGTTTGTTCATACCAACTCTGCTCAAAGTAATATCAGTTTGCATCTGAGATATGTGATGAAGGGGTTAAGGCTCATCCCACTGTTACAATTTAGTCAGAAGTTAGTCATAGAGACAGAGTGATACAGTGTGGAAACAGGTCCTTCGGCCCAACTTGCCCAGACTGGACAACATGTCCTAGTTACACTAGTCCCACTTGGCCGCGTTTGGTCCATATTCCTCCAAACTTGTCCTATCCATGTACCTGTCTAACTGTTTCTTAAACGTTGGGATAGTCCCTTCCTCAACTACCTTCTATGGCAGCTTGTTCCATCCACCCAAAAAGTTACCCCTCAGATTCTTATTAAATCTTTTCCCGTTCACCTTAAACCTATATCCTCTGGTCCTCGATCCCCTATTCTGGGCAAGAGACTCTGTGCATCTACCTGACCTATTCCTCTCATGATTTTACACAGTCAGCTGATATAAACATAGATTGTTCACATGGATTAAACAATCCTTTTACTGCACATTTACACTTTACGGTAAGTAAATGAACACTTCCACCCTGCAATTGCCCAGTCGGTGGTTCAATATCATTTATTATTTTTAAACAATTGCGGCTCCTAATTAATGGGCAGGAAATTAAAGGGCCAAACCTGTCTATTAAATTGCAATGATAAGCTAGATGGTTAAATACCTTGTCATTATAAAAACTGTCAAGCAAAGTGGCACTGCTCCAGATAGTTAATGAATTAAATTAGGGAGAGGTAACATTTATTTGTTTCAGTTAAAATGTTGTTTTAGTTTTAGGTTTAGTTAGTTATCCAATGAGAGTTTACTCAAATCAGCAATGAAGATCAATATATAGAAATGTAATATGTCATGATTTGGTGCATTAAACAGTCTGTTTGGGTGCTAAAAGGAATTGATAAATCAACAAAAGCTTTTTAAGAAACACTGATAGAAAATTCAGTAGTCCACAAGGTGGGCTCTGTAGAATAGATCCTGGTCATGTCAGGTGTGGGTTGGGGCCACATGGGCGATATCATAGAAGGGAGAGCTTTTGTGGGTATGGTGCACGATCATGGATTGAAAGGGTAGTTGTCAGGCATGGATCCAAAGAGGCATTGGGATGGCTTTGCAAAATTGCTTGTGGGACCACTTTCACTAGTGAGGTATTGGGCATAATTTAAGGAGAGGCATTCATCCGCAGACTAGTTGACAGGGGCAAAAAGATTAGCATGGACATGATGGGGTGACAGGCCCATTTCTGTGCTGTACCACTCAATGACTATGACTCTTGGAGAGGGATTGGGGTAAATAGTCAACAGATGGATTCTTCTTCTTCTTCTCCCTCTCCTTCTCCTCCCTCTCCTTCTCCTTCTCCTTCTCCTCCTAAAGTTGTAGGTCAACTTGTTCTATTTGATGTATTTTTTTTGTGCATGTCGGGTTGATTGCATTAGTCCAAACAGGGTGGACCAAAGAAGGTTGCAATCTCCCACCCCAACAGATGGATTGGAATAGTTGGTTAGCAGAAGGGTCAGGGTGGAAGAAAGGGGGAATGGTATGGGAGAAGGGATGGCATGGATCATTTGAACACTGCTTTGTACGGAGTCAGGGGTGAAGGTTGATAGAGAATGGACAGCTTGTTGTTGGAGGGGTTAGGGCAGCTGTTTGGTGGAGGTTTATAGTGGCTGCCTGATGGAGGGGCGAAGGTGGCTGCTTGGTAGAGGTCATTGAGTCAGAGTCATACAACACGTAAACAGGCCCTTTGGCCCAACTTGCCCATGCTGACCTTCATGCCCCATCTACATTAGTCTCACCTGCTGCATTTGGCCCATATCACTTTCAATCTATTCTATCCATGTGCCTATCTAAATGCTTCTTAAACATTGCAATAGTACCTGCCTCGATACTTCCTCTGGCAGCTCGTTCCATACATTCACCACCCATTGTGTATAAAAGTTACCCCTCAGGTCCCTATTAAATCGGTCCCCCCCCCCTCTCCTTAAACCTATGTCCTGTTGTTCTCGATTCACCTGCTCTGGGCTAAAGACTATGCGCTTACATCTATTCCTCTCAGGATTTTGTACAGGGATAAGATCACTCCTCATCCTCCTGCGCTCCAAGGAATAAAGTCCTAGTCAACTCAACCTCTCCCTGTAGATCAGTCCTTCAAGTCCTGGCAACATCCTGGTAAATCTTCTCTGCACCCTTTCCAGGTGCTGGGGCAAAACGCTTGGTGGATTAGAGCTTGCTGGTCTGGATGCGTGGAGTGGTTCTCTAGTTGAGAGGTGAGTGGTGCTGATTTAAGACGGGTTCGGTGGCTGGTTAGTGGAGAGACGGTGTTACTTGTTGGTGAATGGGTGGGGGTACAGTTTAGTAGTGTGGTCAAGGTAACTGGTTAGGACAGGGGTCAACTGACTAAATGGAAGAGGAGCTGGATGGTAATAGGGTAGAAGGATTGTGGTGGATGGTTGAGCTGCTAATGAGTAGAGTGCTTGAAGAGGCTATTTGGCAGATGGTTGTGGCATCAGTTTGGTATGGTAGTCTTGCTGGCAATTAGCAGAGGGCTGGCTGATTGCCTAAGGTATTTGGTTGCAGGGTAGTAGAATGATGGGGATCTGTGGTTGATGATGGGAATGGGTCAAATAGATGGGAGATTTGTTGGTAGAGGTGTCAGAACGCTGGTTGATTGAAAGTTTGAGGTGAAAGTTGAAAGAGTCGATATTACTTTTGCACTACTTCAATATATTATTTTGTTTTACATTCATCATTGTATTTATTTTTGTTTCTTCATTACCATATTCGTTACTCTATGAACTTGATGTGAATAAGGAATTTCATTGTACTCTTGGTGTACATGACGATAGACTAACCGGAATCGGAATGTGAATCCTGCTCTTCTCCTCTTTCAGCAAAGTATCATTAAATGTAAAAATCCATTCCTCAGTAGCTGCAGGAGCATCTGGTTCTAAAACCTTGTTCTTTATTCTTGTTCAATTCATTTTCAATACTTAGCTTTGTGAATGTCATTATCAAATTATTTTCTCTCTTTGTTCCCCTGAATAGAGGTTTCACTTCTTTCAAGCAAACTCTTTTCAAGTTATTTGTTCAGTCACCCACTTTGATCTTCCGTCTCTGATTCTCATCTAATTTTAATGTATCTCAACAGGAGGCTTCATGTTCTGCTTTACCTCAAATTGACTGAAGCAAGTTTAATCTTCTCTTGGAATATTCTAAAATATTCACCAACAAGGTTCTTAACCTCACTGCAAATGCAATTTGGGACCATGCCATGAATATTGTGCATAGGCCAATGGAAATGTGAAGATTATTTTAATTCTAGGGGATTGTTGCAGTGTTCCTGAGGAAACACCAGCTACTTATTCATGCGCCTTTGATAGAAGATAGAAAGATATAGCCATAGAAACAGGCCTTCAGCCCACAAATGTCTGTGCCAAACATAATGTCAAGATAAACTAACCTCATCTTCTTGCACATGATCCAAACCCTCCCATTCCCTGCATTTCCATGTGCATGTTTATAAACCACTTAAACGCAACTATCATATCTGCTCTACCATCACCCTGGCAGTATGATCCAGGTACCCACCACCCTCCATATCAAAAAACTTGCCCCGTACATCTCCTTTACACTGCCCTTCCCAACTTAAATGCCCTCTAGTCTTGGGCAATTCCACTCTGCGTAAAATGTTCTGACTGTCTACCCTATCTATGCCGCTCATCATTTTATATAATTCTATGAGGTCTCCCTTCAACTCCTGACATTCTAGAGAAATCAATCCACGTTTGTCCAACCTCATCTTGTAGGGTTGGGGCAACTGTTTGGGAATGGCATCGGGCGGACGATTGGTCAAATAGATGGGAGATTTGTTGGTAGAGGCTGGTAGACAGAAGGATCGGGGTGCAGGCTAAGAGCAGGGTTGGGATGGGTAAACTAGGTATTCTTTTTGCACTAATTGTACATTCTTCTGCTTTACATTAGACATTGTATTTATTGTTGTATCTTCATTACCAGTTTGTTTTCTCTCTGAATTACAGGCGGGCAAGGAATTGCACTGCACCCTGGTGTAAATGACAATAAACTAATTTGAATCTAAATCTAAGTCTGAATCTTCTGCTCTTTCACCATTAAATGTAAAAATCCACTCTTCAGTGGCTGTAGATGCATTTGGTTCTAAAACCTAATACCCACTAACCTAGGTAACATTCTGGTAAACCTCTCCTATGTCCTCTCCATAGCCTCCACGTCCATTCTGTAATAGGGGAACTGCATGCAATACTCCAAATGCAGCCTAACCAAAGTCATATAGAGCTGCATTATGGCTTCCTGACTTGTATACTCAATGTCTTGACCGATGAAGGCAAAAATATCATACACAATTCCTTGTTTCTCGCCTTCTTTACCACTCTATGTACTTATATTGCTACTTTCAGGGAGCAATGGACCGGGACCCCAATATCCTTGTGTGCAACAATATTGTTAAGGGTCTTGCCTCAACCATATACCTTCCCTTTACATTTGACTATCAATGTAGCATCTCACACTTGCTCGGATTAAACTCCGTCTGCTATTACTCCACTCACTTCAGTATACTTGAACAGCCTTCTCCATTGTCCACAATGCTGGCAGCCTTGATGTCATCTGCAAACTTTATGCCCCTGTCCCACTTAGGAAACCTGAACGGAAACCTCTGGTGACTTTGCGCCCCACCCAAGGTTTCCGTGCGGTTCCCGGAGGTTGCAGGTGGTTGCCGGAGGTTGCAGTGGAAGCAGGTAGGGAGACTGACAAAAAACCTCTGGGAACCGCACGGAAACCTTGGGTGGGGCACAAAGTCTCCAGAGGTTTCCGTTCAGGTTTCCTAAGTGGGACAGGGGCATAAGTGGGACAGGGGCATTAACCCATCCACAATTACATCCGAGTCATTTATATATATCACAAACAGCAGAGGTCCCAGCACACATCCCTACGGAACACCAATGGGCATTATCACACAATTAAGTGCAATGCATACTCATTGTTGGAGCAATCTGCTGGACTTCAAAAAAATACTTGCACTAAATTCTCTAGTTCTCTGCAAAAAAACAGTTCTGAAATATAAGCACAACACATCATTTACCTCTGCTCGGTGCATACAACATGAGTGTCAGGTTCCTCTGTGCATTAATGTGTTCACCAAGTGAAGAACACAAGTGAAAATCCTGCACTTTGCAATCCACACGACATGCCTTTGGCTTTAATTCAAGTCACAAGCTTCACTGTATAACCTTTGTCTAATATTTTCAATATAACCTTCACCTTGGAGATGAAAGATTTAATTTATGAGACCCCATCACCAGTCATCATACAAGGCCTCCTTAATCTACAAAAGTATAGGATGCATTATACCAGACAAGATAAGGTTGGAGTGTGCTTTATATACTGCATTATACAATACATTTCAAATAGGTGAACTTGAAAGAACAGTTTAGGGACATTTACACCACGAGTTCCGGTTAAGCAATCCAATCCCCTGTTTCCTGCACACCCTTCGTATAAGCTCACTGACTTCACTGGAAAATTTACTTCTATATCACATTCAAAAGAAATAAAGTAAAAGTGTGTTGAGGTAATAGGAATAACAACCAATAGTCTGGAAAATCTGTCAACCAACCCCACTGAACGCCAGATTAGAATTATATTATATATATTTTTATGTCATTTTATGATGATTTGTTTAATGCACACATGATTGAGCAGCGCTGATGCCAACTACGTACCTCTGCTGTGGTTATTAGAACACATCTCAACTCAGGATAAATGTTATAAAGTAAAGCTACTTGTGCTAACTGTATAATCAGCTCCCCAGCTACCAGTTTAAATCTCCAGTCCTTCCAACAACAGGCTACTATTCCTGCAGTGTGCATCACCTACACTGCTGCACTTCTTAAGCTCATGGCTCTCATCAGTTAAAAAGATAAGGGAAGCAGATGCATCCGAAATTCCCATTCATATCACGCACTGCTCTGACAAGAAGATATATTGCCATTGCTTCATTGTCACTGCAACAAGATCTTGCATCGCCCATCTGGGAGCATGCAGAATCTTCTTCATCACATAGATTGCTGCGATTTAAGAAGGTGCCCACTGACCACCATTCCCAGGGCAATTAGGAAGGTGCAATAAATATTGGCTTTGCTTTGCGATGCATATATCACGGGAATAAATAACCAGAGGAAAACGGAGGGGACAAAAAAACATCAATTGTAGTGCAAATGAATGGCAGCTGGAAATTTGAAATAAGAATAGAAAACAATATTCAGCAGGGAAGGCAGCATATGTGGAGAGGGAAACAGAGTTATCGTCTCGGGTCAATGATCCGATATCAGAACTAACTACTTCCAGCATTTTGAGTCCTTATCTTAAGGTGAAAAAAAATCCTCCTCCTTTCACCAAATTTCTGTGTTGCAAAACGAAGCCCAATCTCAAAGCCAGTTGCACCTCCCATGAAATTTGTGTCCTTCCCCCAAAACACATGTCCAATATGGTCTTAAATCAATTAACATATTTCAAGATTATTTATATAAATCCTGCATTTCTAATATTGTTTATTTTCACACAAATAATCCTAACCAGCAGTTGAAGGGTTAAGACAAACATTATCTACTCAATGTCATCGGCTGAAGAAGTGTCTCGACCCAAAATGAGTTACTCCAGCATTTTGTTTCTACCTATCTACTACTCAAGATATTCAACATTAAGGAAATATTAAGTGATGAATGCGAGTGCATTAAACTAAAGTAGGATAGATTTGGTGTTGATTGCCTCCAGTCCAACACTTTACTTCAGATAAAGCCATGCATTTAAATTGTGCAACAGAAATATCATTGAGAATCATAATTAAGGATTCACATCAGTTCTGCACCTATTCTGCAGCTGGTATGGCAAATCTCAGAAATGATGTGGCAACAATCATTTCCATCAACAAGTCAGGTATAATATAAAAAAGAGAACTATTTATTTGTCTTCTGTGTAAGAAGAGTAATATTTTTGTCCAACTCAAATAAAAAATGCTGCAATTTGGAATAAACAATGGTCTGCTATTTTACTTTTGACATTGCAGGCAAGGGTGGATGTTTAAAGCCTTGTGTCCCATTTATACTTCAAAACTGCTTCATTCCATAAAATAAATCAGCTGCTGGCATTCCAAATACACTTCATCTATACTGAATTGTGATCTTATTCCTTTGCTATTGTGGTAAATCACAGGTTTCTAGAGTTTTTTTGGCTTTTCTTCTGACAATATTTTTACAATCGATAGCCTAGACAGATACTATCCTTGAATTTATTTTGGTATTATTAATTCTCTCAATTGTCGGTTCGTACCTTTGAATTACGATAACTGAACCAAAATTGCTACTTGTGCTCAAGCTCTTAAATAAAAATACGGACGACTTCAGAAGATCATCCAGCTACAATGGAGTGAAAAACAATACACGGAGTTTGCAGTATTCAGAACAGCAAGGTCATCACTAATTTTTCTAATACATCTGAGCTGTTCTGCTTCATCACAAGCTTTGCTAAACATATAGCCCAAGATAAGCTTTCCCATTAATAGGTTATATATTGTGACATTATTATTTTTTTGTTGATTGGATAGCAGAAAAGTTAGGCTTCATCATAAGACTGAATTGCCACCAAACAATCAAGACATCGAAAATTTACAATTGTAGAAGAGGAATCCTATTACAAAAATTGTTATTACCGGGGAATTTTTAAAACACTTTCTTACTGCTTTCTCTCTTTCACCCTTAATCTTATCCTTTACCTATCCTATACCAACTTCCCATACACGACACAAGACATTACAAAAAAAAAAACACTATTAATTGGGAATAGGTGAGTGGTCAGGAACGATGCATTGGTCTTGAAAGGTGCTAAAAGCAATATTGTAAATGCAAATAAATAGATGTTAGACCTATTGAATAATTATTTTCCATTAATATCATGGAGGAAGCAAATTACCTTTTAGATACAGTGCAATTAATATTATTATGAACAAGAACACATTAAATTTAGCAAAATAATATCATTAGAGAATAAAAAGGCATGGAAGTGTGACAAGCCTTCAGAACCAGATAAGTGCCGTCTATCATTTTGAAAGGAGGTTATTGCCCTACCTTCAAAATTCCAAACATTCCTTTATTATGGAGTCATTATTTTAGATTCAAAAGTTGAGCAAGTTACCTTGTTAGGCAGGAGAAATAAACCAGCGTTTTATAGACCAATTAGGCCTGTCACGATATGAGCAAAGTGTGTAACTAGGAAAGAATGTCAGAACTCCACAAAAATATTAAATTGTCAGGGAAACCAAGCATTGATTTATAAATGATTGGTCAGGCCTGGTGAACCAAATTGAATTTTTTGTACAGATGGACAGGATCAATGGATTTTATTTATGGATTTCTAGAAAATATTTGATAAAAAATCTCTCAGAAGAGACTCTTTGATAGATCTGAAGCTCATCAGCATTTGAGGCAATTAGGCTGAGTGCCAGTAATCTAGAAAATGATACGATAAGATAAACAAATTGAGTGATGCACCAAGTGGTGACACAAAAGTATTTGCATATTGTTCCTAATTATTCACCACAGGGTGGCACGGTGGCGCAGCGGTAGAGTTGCTGCCTAACAGCGCTTGCGGCGCCGGAGACCCGGGTTCGATCCCGACTGCGCGTGCTGTCTGTACGGAGTTTGTACGTTCTCCGTGTGACCTGCGTGGGGTTTCTCCGAGATCGTCGGTTTCCTCCCACACGCCAAAGACGTACAGGAATGCAGGTTAATTGGCTTGGTATAATTGTAAAATTGTCCCTAGTGTGTGTAGGATAGTGTTAATGTGCAGGGATCACTGGTCGGCACTGACCCGGTCGGCCGAAGGGCCTGTTTCCATACTGTATCTCTGAACTAAACTAAACATCTATATCTGATCAGATATGCAAGTTTGCCAATGACACAGTGATGTAGCAGTGTAACTGGAAGCACCAATTCACAAATGTATTAAAAGATTAACTGCTTGGGGTGCACACTGACAGATGCTTTGTAAACCATAGACTTATTCTTCCACAACTGTAATAACTGCCTGCAATACAAATTGGGCTGGTACTAGAAGGGTTTTTTTCCCCATTTGATCATTATCAGTGATTTTCTCAGCATGCAGTAAACACGACTTCTTGGGAACTATCTTATTATTATAAATCTTTTCTTCAGGATGTTATTCTTTAAAATAAACAGGTTTATGCGAGCGAATACAAGCTAAAGTGAACTTCAGTTAGGAATCTACCAAGGCATACAATAGTCAGAACAATTTTAAACATCCCTATACATGGCAAACTACATTAATGATATTGATCATTTAAAACACATGAAACATATATTGTGTCAAAATACTAGGACCATCGCAGAAGTAAGATTTTTTTTTTACAACAGAACTTGTACAGGAGATCGAAGAAGATCAATATCAATCAATCAATATTTATTACATGTCATTTGAACCTCAGTTCCACAGCCATACAAACAAAGACAATTTCCTACAGACATACAATTCAATTTACAAAAACATCCATCACAGTGAACCCACTGTGATGGAAGGCATAGTCTTTTCTCTCCCCTGTTCTCCATTTCTCTCCCGATGTCGAAGCCCCAGGCGGGCAATGGTAAGTCCCACGGCCATTTTAGGCTGCGCCGGGCGATGTACGGCCCCGCTCCCTGTCTAAATGTCACTAAGTTGGAGCCCCCGGCGGGCGCTGGAATGTCCCACGACCATGAAGCCGCACCGGGTGATGTACGGCCCCGCTCCGGGTCGTTCCAACCCCACGACACGGGCTAGAGAAGTCGCGTTGCGGGAGCTCCGGCAAGCGGTCTCTCCACCCGAACCCGCGAGCTCCCGATGTCCCAGTCCATCGGACCTGCGGCTGCAGCTGGAGCCTCCGCACTACGTGGTCGGGCCGCAGCAGCGAGTCACCACCGCTCCCCACGCTCCGATGCCGGCCAGCCCCACAATGGTAAGTCTGCAGCTCCGCAGGCTCCGTGACTGGAGCCCCCAGATCGTTCAGGCTGGAGGCCGCTCCACGGTGCTAGGCCTCAACGACAACGGAGACCCGACAAGGAAAAGGTCAGGTCTCCCGTACAGGGAAGAGATTTTAAAAAGTTTCCCCCTTCCCCCCCCCCGCCCCCCACATATAAACAGTTAAAAACACTATTAAAAAACACAAACAACTACATTTAACTAGACAAAAAATAAAAAAAGACAGACAGGCTGTAGGGGCCGCTGCAACAGTGAGTCGCGCCGCCACAGATGATGGCTTCCAGTCTTGAGGCTTGGGTAGGTTTGAAGAAAGGAAACAGCTAGAATGCCAGTCTATTGTCCAACACACACCCTGACATTTGGAAGAAGAGCTTTAAGATGCAAGACAAACGTGCTGAATTAATGATATTTTGCGACATTGTGGAATATAACTTCCAAATTTTTATACTTGTCAACATTAAAATTCAGGTCTTTGCTCTTCCCAATATTTAGCTATAGGAAATTTCTGCAGTAAATATTGGTCAATCAGTTCTGTCTGACTGCAATGTCAAAACCTCTGTGCCCCACCTATTTCTCCCCTCACTGCTCCCCCCCACCCCTCCCTTTGGCTTCTCAGTACTCACCAATCCTCTTCAATCCTGTCTCTGATCTTCTGCTTTTATCTCTGACCTTTGTTCCAACCATCTTTAGTTTATCAACCCCAGCCCCGCTCCCTTGCCTGCGTCCACCTATTACCGGCCATGCTTTGTTCCGTTTCCCCCCCTTCCAGTTTTCTTCTCCCTTACAATCAGTCTGAAGAAGGGTCTCGACCCAAAAGATCACCTATCCATGTTCTCCAGAGATGCTGCCTGACCTGCTGAGTAATGCCCCTGTCCTACTTAGGAAACCTGAATGGAAACCTCTGGAGACTTTGCGCCCCACCCAAGGCTTCCGTGTGGTTCCCAGAGGTTGCAGGTGGTTGCCGGAGGTTTCCGGTAGTGGAAGCAGGTAGGGAGACTGACAAAAACCTTTTTATACTTGTCAACATTAAAATTCAGGTCTTCCCCTATCCAACAATGATCTATTCTACATTTTCTTCCAACTTTGTCCCCTTTGATATCTTGTTTTCACACCTTACCCTTCCATATCTTTGTGTCTCCCTCTGCCAGACTCTCAGGCTGAGGTAGGGTCTCAACCCGAAACGTCACCCATTCCTTCCCTCCAGAGATGCTGTCTATCCCACTGAGTTAATCGAGTGTTTAGTGTTTATCTTCGTTGTAAACCAGCATCTGCAGCTCCTTCCTACACATAGGGTTCATCTTCCACCCCACTGGGCTTCCACATTTAACAAATCATCTATCTATAATTTCTATAAACTGCAAGTTGGTAGAGTTGCCACCTTACATGGTTAGAGACCCGGGTTGGATCCTGACTACAGGAGCTGTCTGCACAGAGTTTGTACTTTCTTTCAGTGACTGCATCGGTTTTCCCCGGGTGCTCCACTTTCTTCCCACACTCCAATGATGTACAGTTTGTAGGTTAACTGGCTTTGGTAAAGATTGTAAATTGTCCCCAGTGTGTAGGATAGTGCTAATCGACACGGACTCAGTGGGCCAAAGGTGCTGATTCCACGGTGTACCTCTAAACTAAACTAAAGTTCCTTAGTCTACTCTTTCATCTTCATTCATTCACTGTCTCACTTTCCCATGCAACCAGAGGAGAAGCAACTCCTGCCTTTTTACCTTTGTTCTTCCTGCATTTCGTGGACCAGTCTGTTCAGGTAAAGCAGAAATGTACTTGTACTTCTTCCATTCCGTGCTTACAATGCAGCCTCTTTTCATTTGGATCGGCTCTGACCTCCCCACCATCGAGGGGATCTTTCGCAGTCGTTGCCTCAAAAAGACTGCCAGCATCACCAAGGACCCATACATACCATCTGGCCACTCACTCATCTCCCCGCTGCATTCAGGTTCAGGAATAGCTACTTCCCCACAGCCATCAGGCTATTAAACTCAACTCAAACAAAACTCTGATCATTAATAGCCCATTGCACTTTATCTGTTATATATGTGTGTATATATATATTCATTGGTATATGGTCACACTGATCAGTTCTGTTCTGTATTTATTTATGCCTACTATATTCTGTTGTGCGGAAGCAAAGCAAGAATTTAATTGTCCTATCTGGGACACATGACAATAAACTCTCTTGACTCTTGAATCTTGAAATATAGATTGGGTCACTTATCTTCAGTCTGCAATGGTGAGCCTAAATTTCTAGTCATTTTAATTCCCTATTCCAATCCTACTCGGCCACTGCCTTTGGTTCCTACATTCTTACAATGATGCCCAATATAAACTTAAGGAATAACATCCATGTTCAATTTATTTATCTTTCAGACTTTGCTACTCAATATTGAATCCAACAATTTCACATTACCAACTTCGTCTCATCTCCGCAGAAATTAATTGGATATTTTGGTTTCAATTTATTTCCTTTTATTACTGTTCTTTTTTGTTTCTAATTGCTTGAATTGAAAATAATGGCAACCTTAACAACTTTAGTCTGAACCCCAAGTCATATTGTCCCTTTTTACTTTCCACCCTTGGCGTCATCTGCAACAAAACACATGCACAACTGCACCCATGCATTAAACTCAAACTCCTTCCAAAGTTTGCAGAGTACAATTAAGCTCATAGCAGGTGTTTCTCTTGAGTAACCAGTTGCTGATAACTAGCAGGGAGTGCTTGATTAGTGATACCATTGGCAGAGGTCTGACACAGGGCAGCAGAGTGGTACATCTGATGCCTCGCTGCCCCAGAGACCCAGGTTTGATCCTGATCTCTGGTGCTGTCTGTGTGGAATTTACACATTCTCCCTATGACCTGGTGGGTTTCCTCCAGGTGCTCTGGTTTCCTCCCACATCTCAAGGACGCGTGGGTTTGTAGATTAATTGGCTGCAGTAAATTTCCTCTAGTGTGCAAGGAGTGGATGGGAAAGTGGAGTAATGAAGAACTAGTGTGAATGGGTGATCAATGCTCAGGTTGGACTTAGCGGCTGAAGGGCCAGTTTCCATGCTACATCGCTAAACTAAACTAAACTATCAGCCATGTCACTGGGTCAGGCATGCAGGGTTTATCACCATGCCAGCAGCTAACTCAGTGTCATTTCTCTCTGACTTTGATGGATGTTATTTGCCATACTTTGGGAAACATTTGAACATTTGTTACATTGTGCAAAGTTACTTATAAAAGAAAAATGAAATATATCAAAAATCATGACATTTTCCAGCAAATTTACACATCTTGTGTCTTGCCCATTACAGTTCAGTTTAGTTTATTGTCACGTGTACCGAGGTGCAGCGAAAAGCATTTTTTGCATGTTATCCAATCAGTGAAAAGACAATACATGATTACAATCGAGCCATTTACAAGGTATGCATACATGATAAGAGAATAACGTTTAGTGCAAGGTAAAGCCAGCAAAGTCTGATCAAGGATAACGCAATGATCACCAATGAGGTAGATAGTAGTTCAGCACTTCTCTCTGGCTCTGCTCTCTAGTTCAGGGCTGCTCTCATGGCCTGATGCATAGGTTTCAATGTCACTGTGTCCCTTTTGTGGCTGTTTCTGCGTGCTGGAAGTTTGCTCATCTTTCCTTTGAGTCCCTGATCACATATTGGAAGCCTTCACCTTAACTGGGCCAGTATCAGACTGCACTGGTCAGTTAAACAAACACTATGGTATGAATACAATACACAATACAATACAATTCAATTTATTGTCATTTGGACCCCTTGAGGTCCAAACGAAATGTCGTTTCTGCAGCCATATATTACAAACAAATAGACCCAAGACACAACATAATTTACATAAACATCCATCACATTGCTGTGATGGAAGGCCAAAAAAACTTATCTCTCCACTGCACTCTCTCCCCCGATGTCAGAGTCAAAGTCAAAGTCAAAGCCCCCGGCGGGCGATGGCGAATTGTCCCGCAGCCATTAAAGCCACGCTGGGTGATGCAAGGCCGCACACCGGGTCTTGATGTTAGAGCCCCCAGTGCGCGCTCGCAGTCCCGCAGCCATTCCAAGCCGCGCGGGGCGGTGCTGTACAGCCCCGCTCAGGTGCTCTTCAACCCCGCAACTCGGGCGGGAGAAGTCGCTGTTGCGGAAGCCCTGAAATGCGGTCTCCCTCCAGGGACCCGCGGGCTCCCGGTGCCGCCCGCCAAACCCGCAGTTGCAGCCACCGAATCTCCGGGGGTCGGGTCGCAGCAGCGTCCACCACAGCTCCACCCGCTCTGGACTCGGCCAGCTCCGCGACGGTGAGGTGAGTAGTCGGCACCAGAGCTACCGGTCTTCCTGTTGGAGGCCGCTCCTCATTGCAGCCCCAACGACAACGGAGACCCGACAAAGAAAAGGTCGGGTCTCCCGTGCAGGGAGAGATTTAAAAGTTACCCCCACCCCCCCCACACCACCCCTACCCCCCCACACACATACCCCAACAAAAATAACAAAAACTACATAAAAACATAAGACATAAAATAATAAAAACGCAGACGGACTGCAGAGGCCGCTGCTGACGAGAGACGCGCCGCCCACCGAATGTCGGTAGGGAACACCAGAGGTTGTCCATCCATGGGGAACATTGCGCGATGTCTGTGTGTGGGGAACAATGTAAGATGTTTGGCCATGAGGAACGTTGGGAGATGCCTGGGATCAGTCTGGGATGTCCTTCCAAGAGGAACAGTGTTCAATATCTGTGCGCTGGGAACACCGTGGATTGTCTGTCTGTGGGAAACAGTTTGAGATGCCTTTCAACGGGGAACAGTGTCGGATGCCTGTCCTTGGAGAAGGAACAATGTGGGGTCCATCTGAGGGGAACACCATGGGTTGACTGCTTGAGGGAGCGTGAGATGTCTGTCAGCAGGGAATGGTGTGGGATGTCCATCCACAGGGAACAGTGTGTG
This sequence comes from Amblyraja radiata, assembly GCF_010909765.2. Taxonomy (NCBI): domain Eukaryota; kingdom Metazoa; phylum Chordata; class Chondrichthyes; order Rajiformes; family Rajidae; genus Amblyraja; species Amblyraja radiata. The sequence goes on from NC_045961.1 coordinate 23,291,987, forward strand.
TGTGGGGAACAGAGGGAGATGTGTGTGCACAGGGAACAGAGTGGTAGGTTTGTCAGTGGAGAACAGTGTGTGATGTCTGTCTGTGGGGCTGAGCAGGAGAAGATGTAGTGGGAGTTAAATGAGAGGGACAGCAATAGCCTGAACCAGCACATCAGCAGCTTTTCAGGGACTTACATGTTTCCCTCTACAATCTAAAGGGGTGAGTGTGGTAGGAGTGGGAGGAGGCAGTGGATTGTTGGGGTTGGAGGGTGAAGACCAACATGTTGCTACTGCAGCAGAGAGAGGTGAATCCCCTTGTGCCAATGGTGTGTTCGTGTTCACTATGGGCCATGTGTGGCCTCTCGTGTGCGGACAGGACGTTGAAGGATGAGAAGCCCAAGCCAAGATGCCAAATGTACATCATACCGAAAAGCCAAGATACCGAACGGACACGACTTCGAAAGGGCACTGAGCCGAACGGACACGATGCCGAAAGGATATGAAGCTGAACGGACATGACGTCAAAAAGCCGCCGAACGGACATGATGCTGAAAAGCCTTGACGCCAAATGGACATGACACCGAACACACATGACGTCTCCAGTGACGGGATTGGACCGACACCTTGTCCGTCATCGACAAAAGTCAGCGATTGGTCCAGACCCCGGTGTCCCTCACATCACTGGCCGGGGGGAGACGGAAGGGTGGGGGGGGGGGGGGGGGGGGGGGAGCTTGAGCTTGCGTTGGTAAAATGGTGGCAGTGACTCCAAGCTGCTGTGATGTAGCAGCTTTTCAGGGATTTACATAAACCATGTTTCCCTCTACAATCTAAAGGAGTGAGTGTGGTAGGAGGCAGTGGATTGTAGGGATTGGAGGGTGAAGACCAATATGTTGCTACTGCTGCAGAAGAGAAGTGAATCCCCTTGTGCCAATGATGTGTTTGTGTTCACTATGGGCCATGTGTGGCATCTGTATTTATAAAGACCAGCTGGCTGCTTCTAGGTAGCTTTGTGGTGGAAGACACTAAACACAAGCTGATAATAACAGATTATCAAGCTGTCAAAGGGAGAGAGAAAGTGGCACCAATCCCTATCACTGGAGAAAAATGACTAGGCAAACTGTCAGAGCTAAAATCCAACAAGGCTCCTGCCGTGACAACTGGCACCCTGGGCTCTCAGAAGAAGTTCCTTCAGAAATAATGGAGGCTGTCTATATAATCAACCAAAACTCCTGAGATTCTAGAAAAGTCCCAGAAGATTAGAAAAAAACACAATTAGAACCATAATGAAGGGAAATGGAAAGTGGGAAATTATAACCTAGCTGTTCTAACACCTGTCATTGGGAAAATACTTAAATCCAATATTACATAGGTAATAGCAGAGCATTTAGTGGATTATTAGACAATCAAGCCAAATCAACATGGTCTTTTGAAAGCAAAATCACATTTTACTTTTGGTTTAGTTTAGAGACACAGCGCGGAAACAGGCCCTTTGGCCCACCGAGTCCACGCCGACCAGCGATCCCTGCACACTAACATTCTCCTACACACACTGGGAACAATTTACATTTATACCAAGCCAATTAACCTACAAACCTGTACATCTTTGGAGTGTGGGAGGAAATCAAAGATCTCGGAGAAAACCCACGCAGTTCATGGGGAGAACGTACAAACTCCGGACAGGCAGCACCCAGAGTCAGGATTGAACCAGGGTCTCTGGCGTTGTAAGACAGCTACTAAACCGCGGCGCCACCGTGCCATCCGTAACAAACCTTCTAACATTTTTTGTAAATTTTGGATTTCCAGAAGACATTTGATAAATTGTCACCTACTGCATGAGATGCGGCTGCATTGAGTTGGGCTGAAGTATGAAATGGGCAAGAGATTGGCAAACTAACAGAAAAGAGGAATCAGGATAAATGGGAAAAAATTCAGATCAGCAATCAGTCACTAATGGGACACCACAGGGATCAGTGCTGTAGCCTTAAATAGTTACAATATATGGTGATGACATGCATGGAAGAAGCCGGCTGTACTGGAGATTTCATATTTTCTTTTCCCTCTGTTCCTATACTGTGCAAGCTGCTCATGGGTAGCAACATATTTCCATTGAGAACAGCAATCTGCTCATGACTGGCATCATTCTGTTCAACAAAGATATCAAGTTTTTCTATGGTGATGTGCTATTACTCCTTCAAAGCTTCAAGCTGGTCCCATGTGACAAAGACCAGAACTCCACATGGATGAGGATAGAAGTAGCAAGGGTGTGTGGATACCATCATGTGCCTCCACAGCAGCTGTGAGCTGAACTTGTGACAGAATTGATACTGATTCCCAGCAAAGACTTGCATAGAGATGAACTGGTGCTGGCTCCTACTTTCTCCGGATGATTCACTGCCTGTCTTGGTCCTCTGAGGCAGTACAGATGTGCACAATCTTACCCCACCAGCTGCTTTAGTTTAGCTTAGTTTAGAGAAACAGTGCGGCCACAGGCCCTTAGGTCCACCGAGTCCGAAACAACCAGCGATCCCCACACACGAGAGACAATTCTACATTTATACCAAGCCAATTAACCTACATACCTTTACGTCTTTGGAGAGGATGGAAACCGAAGATCTTGAAGAAAACCCATGCAGGTCACACGAAGAACGTACAAACTCCGTACAGACAGCACCCATAGTCAGGATGGAACCTGGATCTCTGGCGCTGTAATGCCCCTGTCCCACTTAGGAAACCTGAACGGAAACCTCGGGAGACTTTTGTCAGTCTCCCTACCTGCTTCCACTACCTGCAACCTCCGGCAACCACCTGCAACCTCCGGGAACCGCACGAAAACCTTGGGTGGGGCACAAAGTCTACAGAGGTTTCCGTTCAGGTTTCCTAAGTGGGACAGGGGCATAAGGCAGTAGCTCTACCGCTGCACCACCATGCCGCCCTTTTTTTGTTTTGCACAAAGTTTTGCACACTTCTTATCTCTTTATTAGTCCTTTATTCCGTTTATAAATTAATTGCCGATTTTCTTCACTCAACTTTGCGTGTGGAAGAAGTTTTCTTTGCTTTTCTTACATCCCAGTTCCCGTTTCTCTTTCGCTTCCCCAGTTGCCAATTTCACACTGTATGCCAGCCTGTTGACGGCTACTCCTCTGGTGTACATCGCAATGATATGCATCCCTCTAATCTTTGTTGCTTATTCCTTGCAAGTTGCTCCAGTTACTGGGGTGCTGCTATGGGATTTCAGACACCGCAAGGAATTGTGTTTATCATCACCATCATCATCATCAGCAACAGCACCTCAGTGTCCCTTCCCATTCTTGCTCCTTCTCCTCCTCTTCTGAGGAGGGAGAAACATTTGGTTTCTTCCAGCGACCTGTAAAGACAAAACACAAAATAGTTGCAGCTGTAAGTGAGTACTCACCGATTCCATCACCACTCCAAGCAGCTGAATCCAGGCACCTACCACACTTTGTGTCAAAATCTGGTCATGCACATCTCCTTTAAACTTTCTATCTCTCACCTTAAATCTATACCCTCGAGTATTTCACATTTCCACTCTTGGAAAAAGACTAACTATCTGAAGATTAACCATCTGAGGAAGGGTCTCGACCTGAAACATCACCCATTCGTTCTCCAGAGATGCTGCCTGTCCATCTGAGATACTCTAGCACTTTGTGTCTATCTTCCACGTAAACCGGCATCAGCAGTTCCTTCCTACACATCAACCCTATCCGTGGTTTCCATAACATTATAAACATCAAATTGCTCTCCACTCAGCCTCTGACACTCAGAAACAAACACTTTGATGTTGTCCAATCTCTCCTTATAATTAATAGCCTCTGATCCATGCAAAATCCTGGTAACCTTATATACACCCTCTCCAAAGCCTGCATATCCTTCCAGCAATGGGAAACAAGAGCTGCACATAATGCCCCAAATGTAGCTGAACCAAAGTTTCTTGAAGCTGTAACATGACCGTCCAACTCTTATACTCAATGCCTGAACGTTGAAGGCAAACATATCATTTGCCTTCTTTCCCACTCCAACTATTTGTGTTGTTATTTTCGGGGAGCCATGGACATGGGCCCCAAGATCCCTCAGTAAATCAATACTGTTAAGGGTCTTGCCATTAGCTGTATACTTTCCCCCTTACACTCGATCTCCAAAAATGCAGCACTTCGCACTTATCCAGATTAAACTCCATCTGACATTTCTCCACCCATATCTGGATTTGATTTATATCCTGCTGTATCCTTTGACAACTCGACCAATGTATTTAATGTCTACAAACTTACTAACCAACCCGTCTGCATTTTCATCCATTTTTATATATCGACAGCTGATCCCTGTGGAATACAATTGGTCACAGACATACAATCAGAATAACCCCCTTCCAACACTCACCTCTCTTCATTGTGTAAGCCTATTCTGAATCCAATCAACCAAGTCACCCTTGATCCCATGTACCTTAATCTTCCAGATCAACCTACCATGAGGAACCTTGTCAAGTGTCTTACTAAAGTCCATGTACACACCATCCACTGTCCTACCCACATCAATCACCATTGTCACCTACTCAAACAAAGGTATAGGACATGATCTGCCACAGACAAAGTCATATTGATTGTCTCCAAGAAAGATATTCACTGTGACATGTCACATGTGATAATAAAGTATCATCCATTCATTCATAATGCAATTCTCTTCCAAATGCGAGTAAATCCTATCCAAAATAATCTTCTGTAATAGTTTCCTTAACACTGATTCAAGGCTCACCAGCCTATGATTTCCTGGATTATCCTTATTTCTCTTTTTAACCAAACTAACACCATTGGTTACTCTTCACTCCTGTAGAACCTCGCCCATTACTGGAGATGATACAAAGATCTTCACCAAGACCCCTGCAGTCCCTTTTTCAATAATCTGGGATAGATCCCATCAGACCCTGCAGACATATCCATGTTTCTGCTCACCAAGACCCAATACTATCTCTTTCTTGACCTCAAAATGTCATAGCATGTTAATAACACCCCCCCCCCCCCCCCCATGTGGTATGCACAGCCTAAAGTTGTTGGACAACTTGTTTTATTTGATCTTCCGTTTGTGCACATCGAGTTGATTGCATTAGTCAAAACAGGGCGGACCACGTGAAGGTTGCAATCTTCCACCCTATTTAGTACCTTGCCTCCATTGACTCCAAGTAAAAATTCACTCTTTTATCGTTGAGTGGTCCTATCCTCTCCCTGGTTACCCTTTTGTTTTTAATGTATATATAAAATTCCTTGGGATTTTCTTTAATCCAACTTGCCATATTTCATGGCCCTTTCTGAGCCTCCTAATTTCCTGCTTGAGCTTGCTTTCTTTATGTAGCTCAAAAGGCTCTCTGATTTAATCCTGCAAAACCTTATATATGTTTCCTTTTCTTTGCTCAAATTTACAACCTTCCTCAGCATCAAAAAGTCCCTTTACCTTGCCTTGTCCCTCCCTCCTCCTTACTGGAACATGCCAGTCCTGATCCCTGATCAGTTGTTTTTTAAATGATGCTCACGTGGAACTTATCCAATGAATATGCTTTTAATTGTCTCTCCCCAGCTGTATAATAGTGCAAGAATTGAACTGGAAAACCGAAGACAAACACAAAAAGCTGGAGTAAGTCAGCAAGTCAGTCAGCATCTCTGGAGAAAAAGAATAGATGACGTTTCGGGTAGAGACCCTTCTTCAGACTACAATAGTGTTGTAACTTGCCTTCCTCCGATTCTCTACCATTATTCCCCCATTATTCATAATTAATCTGTGGCGTTACAGATAGTGTTGATTTTCTGCAAAGGCTGATGAAATTTATTACAAATGCGATATATAAACTGGCAATGATGAACTCACAAGCACATTAGAGCAGCAGTAGGAGTCAGACATGATGTGGAAGAGGCTGCAGCAGGGTGAATAATCTGGGGAGTGGCTCATCCTGGGCAAATAGGCTGGGTCGTGACTCTCTTTCTGAAGAAGATACTCACTTGTCTGCCTTATCCATTCACAGGGCATTCGTCTGTAGCAGGAGACACTGTCGAGCACAATTCTCTTCATTGAGAAGCTGCACTTCCAATCTGGGTCATTCTCAGAAAATAGCTCCATTACCTCCGCAATCTTTGTCTGTCTTCCATCAACATCGCCCAGCTCCCTGTTTCTTTCCCACACCAATTACCCGCACCATAGCTTGCTGATCTGTCTCCAGATAGTACAACTTCAAATGCTGCTACAGAATTTCAAACAATGTACAGGCAACATGCTTCCTTTCTAAGAATTGCAAACTAACTAAGTCATTTAGTTCAGCTAAAGTTGATGTGAGCCACTTTTTAATTTGTTTATGGGATGTGGGTATTGGTGGCAAGGCCAGCATGTAGTGCCCTTCCATGAAGTCAAGGCCAACATGCATATGAAGAAATCAAGGATTTATATATGTACACACACGAAGAAATAGATATATATTGATTAGTAGGACTGGATGTTACAATCCCCAAGGTTTTTCACTACAATTGACATTTGGTATTCTTGGGGATGACCATTAGGTGATTTTGCGACCAATGAGACACATCTTCAGTTGTGTACCTCAACGTCACTGGGTGTTTCAGCCTTTCATCACAAGACACCCTCAGTCGAGGCAGGCCCACCGCAGGGTGATCAGACCTGGGTGTGTGTCTTATGGTTAGCCTCTAGAGAGCATCTTTTCTCTTCAGCCACAGCCAGTGACTGCTCCATTCGGCGGCATTGGCAAGTTCTTTTATCAGCCCGAAATGTTGCCTATTTCCTTCGCACCATAGATGCTGCTGCACCCGCTGAGTTTCTCCAGCATTTTTGTGTACCTTCTTTTATTGCCCTCCTTTGTGCCTGCCCTCTGACTCCTACTTCCCTCAGGAGCCTTGCGGTGGAACTGGCTACAAAGCCCCTGCGCCCCACCTCCACTGGACATACCCTTACACTCCAACCTCTCTCCTCTGCCTCTGCTGCAAGGTTTGAATATCAAAGCATTTTCCTTTCATAAGCCTCGTCCCATGGGACCGTCAGCTCAATTATGAAAACACGCCAACAGGAGTTGGACCAGAGAACGAGGTCTGGTCGCAGGTTGGTAGCTGCGATTTCAACTGGGAACAAAAGCCTCTGGCCTAGGTCAACATGTATTTCCCAGTCCCTGGCTGCATTCAGTGGGCATGAGTTGAGAGGTGAGGGGTTAGTCCTCGGTTTCTCTCCTTCCCGGATGAAGTATGGTATTGCGGGAATGTTATCTGGGCATTGATAGGCATGGCGTTGGTGGTAACTCTCTTGCACTCGAGTTCAGCTGCCAAACACCTCAGCACCTGGTTGTGTCGCCAGGTGTATCTGCCTTGTGTTAGGCTGGTCTTACAACCGATCAGGATGTGCTTGAGGATTGCTGGAACTGCACACGGGGCAGGCTGGATCCTCTCCCAGCCAAAGATTTAGGTTTGTGGGAGAGGGAAGGATGTCATATGTGGCACTGATAATGAAGCTCAACATACTTGACTCCATGGTCCACAGCTCTGTCCATGTGATCTTCCTCCTCTCAGCACCATCCCACCTCATCCAGCGTCCTTGTTTGGCTTGGGATATGGCTTTGGCACACCTGACTGCTTCTTCTTGGTGGTGCACCTCCTCCACCACCAGTTGCCGACATTCAGCTGGAGTAGCCTTTTGCCAAGTCAAGAAACTGGAAGGAAAGAAGAAAAAAAATGGGCATGGGTTCACCACACATTTTGATCTCTGTATACTTTGAGAGAAAATGAGCTTAACCCTCACCAATTATGGAAATCTATACTAACATTTAAACCACAAGTCTGTTCCGGAATTTGCTCATGACATGATTTCAGTGAATATTACCACTCGGTATTATCAGTCAGTGATTGAGAATCAGTTTCTCTCAGTAAAGCACAAGGTGCTGGGAGAACTCAACGAGTCAAGTATTATCTGAGGAGGCAAAGATATGGTCAAGGTGTCGGCTCTAGACCCTACATCAGGACTGAGAGTGTTGGGGGCAGATAGTCAGTATAAAGAGGTGAGGATGAGGGATGGGGCAAGAGATTGGTGGAAAGAGCTCAGGAGGGGTTGATTGGCAGATGGAGCCAGGTGGGGGAGGGAGGGATGAGGATTGTTGTAAGGTCATAAGGTCATAAGTGATAGTAGTAGAATTAGGCCATTCGGCACATCAATACTCTGCCATTCAATCTATCTCTCCCTCCTCACCCCATTATCTAGAACCTCTGACACCTGTACTAATCAAGAATCTATCTATCTCTGGCTTAAAAATATCCACTGACATTGTCACAGAGGCTGGGACGTGATGTGGAGATCATAGATTGCATGGACTGCAGATGACAGAATCTGATAGGAAAAGGACGATGATGATAGAACCAGATAAGTTCAAGTTCAAGTTACATTTATTTGAGTTACCATACAGCCATACGAATAAAAATAACACAACACACGATAGAATTTAACATGAACATCCCCACACAGCGGAATCAACGTTTCCCACTGTGAGGGAAGGCAATAAAGTTCAGTCATCTTCCTCTTTGTTCATCCGTGGTCGGGGCCTTTGAACCCTCCGCAGTCGCCGCTACGGATGGTCCGATGTTCAGGCCCTCTCGCCGGGATGATCGGAGCTCCGGCGTCGGAACGGATCTGAACACACTCAGCGGCTTGGAGTTTCCGAATCGGTCACTTCCTACCGGAGACCGCGGCTCCCGAAGTCCACAGGCCGAGCTGGATGGAGCTCCAACACTGGCGACCCCCGGCAAGGGGTCCCAGGCCACCGCGATGTTAAAGTCAGCGCTGCCCGCGGCTAGAAGCTCCACAAACCACAACTCCATGGTGTTAAAGTCAGCAGGCTCAACACTCAGGAGCTCCAACACAGGCGATCCCCGGCAAGGCATCGTCCCACTCCGCGATGGTAATTCAGTGCTGCACCGCTGCTGAAGCTCTGGCAGGTCTCCGGTAGGAAATGCCGCGCCAATCCAGTTGGTAGACCGCGGGGGGCGAAGATGCGACAGAGAAAAGACGCATCTCCGTCCAGGTACGTGACTGGGAAACAGTTTCCCCCTATTCCCCGCACCACATATAAAAGACTAAGAAACCTTTAGAACATACTTTTAGACACACTAAAAATAACAAAAAGGGTGAAAGAATGAAGAACTGCTGGTGAGCCTGACACTACGATGGCGCCTATCTTACTATCACTACAAAGGAAGGGAGGATGAGAACAGAACTAGATTCAGTGTGCCAGTGAAAGGCAGGTGGAACTAAGTGAGGTAGAGGAATGAACTCTACAGGGGGGTGGAGAGGGTGGGGTGGGAGGTTGCGTGAGTGGACCTGTGTGGAACAGACGAAAAGAGCAAGGAACAGAGGAGATAGACAAAAAATGCTGGCGTAACTCAGCGGGATAGGCTGAGTTTTTCCTCTGGAGAAAAGGAACAGGTAACGTTTCGGGTCAACACACTTCCTCAGACTGATGAACTTTAGACTTTTTGTGTCCATTTTCAGTTATAAACCAGCATTTGCAGTTCCTCCGCTCACAAGGAACAGAATGGTGCGGGTTACCTAAAACTTGGTCATTCAAGGTTCATACCATTGGGTTGCAGACTATGTGACGTGCTGTTCCTTTAGTTTGTGCTTGGCCTCACCCTGATAGTGGAGGAGACCGAGGGTGAGGCATCTATCTCTCTGCTTGCTGTTGCTGATCTTGGATAAGAAATGAATCTTTGGGAATTTGAGATCACAGCCTGGTGCCAGGAACATGAATGATAATATACCTGCCGACAATAACCAATCGAAAAAACTAGGAAGCTCTTCAGAATTACTGTGTTGGCCAATGATGAAAATGAACGAAATGTGTTCCATCTCTGACTGAGCTTCCTTAATAACAGTTGTGTCTGGAAACCCAGCCAACAATGCAGCAACAACCTGTGGCAGTTTCAATGGAGCTGGTGACATTTCAATTAAGGGCACCAAAATTTGGCAGCGACTGTAAACTCCATCCTCACGTGAATTTGTTTGTAACTCTTCTTGGAACAGAAAACATGATTGTCTCTTGTGTGAAGCCAGAGAGAGTAGCACTCACTTATTGCCTGTGTCCAAGTCTGATGGAACAGACTTTTGCAGACTGTACTTCTGAGGCCATATGACATCACCAGCAGCCCTTTTTGGTCTATCCTGATCCCACCGATACCACCTCTAAAAGCTGTGTGAGACAACAATTTGCTGAAAACAGTCTTTGGCACAAAGTGGCTCTCTAGAACCAAGGCGACAATACATCTTCATTCAATAAATGACTTAAAAACATGGGCGATTTCTTATAGCCCAAAGGCAATTATTGGCATCAGAAACATATTTTAAATATTGGGTAAAAAAGTGCTGCTTGAAACATAATTGACAATGTTACATAATAGTTTTGGAATTTCAGCCACTGTCCTTGGTAACATTAATATTTTATCAGCATTCAATGGAAACTAGAATAAAACACTGCAAGCTGTTTTCTGGAGTATTAATAGATACCAACACACAGAGGAAATATTAGAATAGATGACAAGAACTCCAGTCAAAGACATTTTAAAGAATGCCCTCAATAACAAAGGCAGTATAGTTTAAGAAGTGTTTTCAAGAGTCTACATTATGACTGCCTGACATCTGGTCCTCAGTAGATAGCGATCTCCTGGTTCATTCAAGGCTTCTGGTCAGGAAAAACTCAGATGGCATGAGGGGGGAACACACTCCTCCACACATTTCCTTCGGATGTCAGTAACAACCATGGCATATTCATCGTTCTGTTGCCAAGTCGGGGACATCCGGTGGCGCTGTTGATGGCTGCCTCCACCTGCAGTCTGTTTGTCCTTTTATCTTTTTTAGTTTTACTATGTTTAAAGTATGTTTAGTTTTTTTTTGCATTTTATGTGGGGGAGGGGGGTAGGGTAGGGGGGAAACTGTCCTTCAGTCACTTCCTGGCGAGGATGCGACTATTATCTGAGTCGCGTCCTCGCCCCCTTCCTCATGGCCTACCAACTGGATTGGCACGGCCTTTCCTGCCGGGACCAGACCAGAGCTTCAACAGCGGCGGCGCAGCGCTGGATACATCGCGGAGCGGGCGATGCCTTACCTGGGATCGCCGTTTGAAGCTCCGGAGTGTTGGACTTGCTGCATCGACATCGCAGAGCTGTGGTCTGCGGAACTCCCAGTGCGGGCGGCGCTGACTTCAGCATCGCGGAGTCATGGGATCCTTTGCTGGAGGCTGCCAGCGTTGAATCTCCACCCAGCTCGGCCTGTGGACTTCGGGAGCCGCGGACTCTGGTGGGAGGTGGCCGATTCGGAGGTACAGGCTGCTGAGGATGTTCTCCCGTTCGACGTCGGGGTTCCATCTTTCTCGGCGAGAGGGCCTGAGCATCGGACTGCCCGTAGTGGCGACTACAGGGTGCTCGGGAGGCCACGACCACGGGTGAACTTCGGGGAGCATCAGTGAGGAGATTGAACTGGACTTTGGTTCCTTCCCTCTCTGTGGAGGACTTTGGTGCCGCTGTGGGGATGCTTGTGTTGTGGACCACTGTGTTCTGTGTTTTAGCTTTTTTATTCGGATCACTGTATGGGAAATAGCATTTTGTTGTCTCTTACTTGAAGCCAATGACAATAAATTGAATCAAATCAAATCAAATCAAAATCAAATCAAGTCTTTGAACATTGCCCAGTTTACCTACGCCAGTTGGTGGGGGAGGAAGTCAATAGCTTCAAGTTCCTGGTGTGCATATCTCTGAAGATCTGCCCTGGGCAATTACGAAGGAAGCTCATCAATAGCTTAACCGTTGGTTTTAAGATAGTCATGGATAAAAACAGAGCAGGCCTGCAAGTTAAAATTCTAAATCGGGGCAAGGCCAACCTTGAAGGTATTAGATAGGAACTCATTCAAGTTGATTGGAGCAGGTTGTTTGCTGGAATAGGAACATTTAGGAAGCAGGATGTTATTAAAACTGTGCCGACGAGAGTCCAGGGCATGCATGTTCCTGGTAGAGTGAAGGGCAAGGCTGGTGGGTATAAGGAAGCTTGGATGTTGAGAGACATTGAGACTCTGGTCAAGAATAAGAAGGAGCCATGGGGCTGGTATAGGCAATTGGGATCAAGTGTAACTCTGGAGAAGTTTCAGAAACTTCCAAGGTGAGAGTGAGGGTGGGGGGGTGGGGGTAGGAAGTGGATGCTGTCACAGAACTTCTTGATTAGTACAGGTGTCAGAGATTATGGGGAGAAGGCAGGAGAATGGGGTTAGGAGAGAGAGATAGATCAGCCATGATTGAATGGCGGAGTAGACGATGGACCGAATGGCCTAATTCTGTTCCTATCACTTCTGAACTTCTGAACTTATTAACAAATAAAGCTGCAATGTATGAATTTCATTGTTCCATTTCCCATGCATATGGCAATTAAATACTCTTGGATCTTGACTCTTTATTCTGAAACTATTCCATGGCTCCAGAATTCCCCATGAAGTGAAACATCCTCTTAGCATGCACCCAACTGCGTTCCCTCAGGTATAAAGCCTGCTCTCTTGGCCCTTATTAATGTCAGGAAGCTGCAGGACACCCAAGGTCTGTTGCACATTTCACCCGGATCCTAAACATACCTGATGTATTACAGTGCCTGCAGTTAATTTGATGCAGGAATAGATTACAAAGCAACAATAACAATTCCACCAAACACAGATTACTTGCTAAAAAAAAAAAATCGGATCAATTTCTCCTAAAGGATACACAACAGACCTTTCAAACAATCATTAAAAATTGCAATTTTGCACAAATCTACTTTCCCATGGATGTTTGGTGAATAAAAGGCATCGATTGGAACAAGTGAAGCTAATAAAATATAGAAAATACTGTGAAAGAAGATTTATCCTCTTAATTTAAATTTTACTCAATATGTTGACATTTGTAAAATTGCATAGACCCAGTGTTTCTGAGTGTATTTTCATAAGAGTTTTGGAAATAGCTGCACAGTATATTACCTGTCATTGGACTGCTGTAAGAGCAGGTTGATGAGGCTCATTTACTGAAGCCAATATCAGTTTGTTATGAAGTAACAATGTGTAGAAGCCTTAATGACTGAAGAAGAATAGTAAGCAGGGCTAAAAAAAACAGGTGTAAGCAACGAATCTTGAAAGCCGCTGCATTCACCAAGCACCTTTCACAAATTCAGAATGTCCCAAAAAACATTACGTCTTTTAGTTTAATTTAGTTTAGAGATACAGCATGGAAACAGGCCCTTCGGCTCACAGAGTCCACCTCAACCAATGATCCCCACACATTAATACTATCCTACACACACTAGGGACAATTTACACATACACCAAGCCCAAACCTGTACCTCTTTGGAGAATGGGAGGAAACCAAAGATCTCGGAGAAAACCTACGCAGATCACGGAGAGAACATACAAACTCCGTACAGGCAGCACCCGTAGTCGGGTCTATGGCGATGCAAACGCTGTAATGCTCCTGTCCCACTTAGGAAACCTGAACGGCACCCTCTGGTGACACCCTCATGAACATAGAGCATAGAACATTGGAGAGCACAGCACAGGGAGAGGCACTTTGGCCCACAATGTCTGTGCTGAACATGATACTTAGTTTAGTTTAGCTTAATTTAGTTGTCACGTGTACCGAGGTACAGTGAAAAGCTTGTGCTGCATGCTAACCAGTTGGCGGAAAGACAATAGATGATTACAATCGAGCCATTTACAGAGTATAGATACATGATAAGTGAATAACGTTTAGTGCAAGATAAAGCCAGTGAAGCCCGATCAAAGATAGACCGAGGGTCTCCAATGAGGTAGATCGTAGTTCAGGACTGATCACTAGTTACAATACAATACAATACAATACAATACAATTTATTTGTGTCATTTGAACCTCATTGAGGTTCAAACGAAATTTGGTTTCTGCAGTCATATACACAAGAAAAAGAACCAAGACACAACACAATTTACACAAACACCCATCACAGTGAATCTCCTCCTCACTGTGATGGAAGGCTTATCTCTCCCCTGCACTCCTCATTCTCCTCCTGATGTCAGAGTCAAAGCCCCCGGCGGGCGATTAATAAGTGTCCCGCGGCCATTATAGTCGCGCCGGGTGATGCAAGGCCGTGCTCCGGGTCTTGGTGTTGGAGCCCCCGGCGTGCGCTAGCAAGTCCCGCGGCCATTTAAAGCCGCGGCGGGCGATGATGTAAGGCCCCGCTCCAGGTAAGTTGTGGTAGGATGGTTCCGTTGCCTGATAACAACTGGGAAGACATTGTCTAAGATAACCTTTAAAAAGATATGACCAGCCCACCTTTCCATTGGTTTCATACCCCGTCCCAACATTTCCAAGAGCATTTTGAGCCTTGCATTTAAGCAAAAGCCCTGAGCTCTCATTTTAATAGGAGCATTTTTAACCAAATATCGTATTTCCCTTTACTCTAGGTGTTCAGCCATTAAAAAGTTGCCTAATGAAAGGCAGAAGGGATGCTACACAATCCCTGGATAAAGAAAAGGCACGCAACTCAACAGAAGAAATTGATAAACTTCCCTAAACCTCGAAATGCAGAAGGATATGAAACCATCTGGGCCACTGGCTGTAAGTTTTCATTCAGGCCTCATAATCTGATGTGGAGCCTAGCACAAATCCCAGTGAACCTGTGTGCAAATGCCGGGCATGAAGCTCATATCTTCTACGCAGCTGAGGAAAGTGCAGGATTTTCTCTCATGATGAAAAAGGAACATTTTGAAATACGCTCTTAATCAAATGTTGTTCTTTCTTTCTGGAGTCAAACCCCATTCAAGTGAAGAAAGACACAAAATGTCAGAATAATTCAGTGGGTCAGGCAGCATCCCTGGAGAACATGGATAGGTGATGTTTCGAGTTCTTCAGATTCAGTCATTTCTTGAGTTTGAAGAAGGATCCCGGCACGAAACATCACCTATCCATGTTCCCCAGAAATGCTGCCTGACCTGTTGAATTACTCCAGCATTTGGTATCCTTCCTTGGTGAACCAGCATCTGCAGTTCCTTATTTCTACATTTTGACTTACTAGACATTCATGCGAGGCTGGTTTGAGGATTAAAACCACAGCAGAGTGCGTTCTCCTGTATTTTTCAACTGCAAAGTACATTTAGAAGAATCTGTCATTTTCTGTCCCTGATTGGTGGGAAGGAGCTCTGCTGGTGGAAACTGATCTAATGGGGTTGAAGAAGGAGCGATGTTGCTGCAGATCCTGGGTGGCACGGTGGCATAGCTAGTAGAGCTGCTGCCTCACAGTGCCAGAGAATAGGCTTCGATCCAAACTTCAGGCGCAGTCTGTGGGAGATGCACGCTCTCCATGTGACCACATGGGTCTCCTCCGGGTGCTCAGCTTTCCTCCCACATTCCAAAGATGTGCAAATTTGTAGGTTAATTGGCCACTGTAAATGTCCCCTAATGTGTAGGGAGTGGATGCGAAAGTAGGATAACATTAGTTCTATGTGAACAGGCAATTAATAGTTTAGTTTAGTTTAGTTTAGAGATACAGTGCGGATTCAGGCCCTTCGCTCCACCGAGTCCGTAACGACTAGCGATCCTCACACATTAACACTTTCCAACACACACTAGGGACAATTTATATTTACACCAAGCCAATTAACCTACAAACATGTACTTTTTTTGGAACATGGGAGGAAACCGAAGATCTAGGAGAAAACCCACGCAGGTCACTGGGAGAACGTACCGACAGCAACCATAGTCAGGATCGAACCTGGGTCTCTGGCACTGTAAGACAGTAGCTCTACTGCTCCGCCACTGTGCAACTTGGTGGGTCGAAGGGCCTGTTTCCATGCTGTATCTTTCAATCAATAATGGGTGGAGCATGAATAATGGTGTTTGTTCTAATCATAAGGAAGGAGATGATTCTGACTGTGAGAGGTGGTTAAATGATAGTTGCCACGTGGATTCAAAGATCAGGAAGAGTGCAATTTTGATGTAGGTCTGGGATATCATTGGTGGTCACCATGAGTTAGGTGATGATTTGGGAATGAAATACTTATCAGGAGGATCCAATAGTGACTAGGAGCAAACATTGGTCAGGTAGCTGGGGGAAAGCAGAAAAGGTCTTGGGGGAGAGGTGTGGTTAGATGATAAATTAGAGTTTGGGGGGGTGAGGACAGATGTCTCACATTTTTTTTGTTTGTAGGGGATATGGTCTTTTAATGTGGGGGGGTAGGTGTTACTTTATTTATAGGTCCCTACCTGGTCGGTGTGGCAGCCTTTTTTCCGGGCTGCCCGTCGACCCGTCGTCGTGGCCTACCAGCGGGCTTGGAGCGCCGTTTCTTGGCGGGAACCACCCAGCACCTCGGCCTGCGTGGCGGCACTGCATTGGAGCGCTGGAGCGCTGGAGCGGAGCGGAGCGGAGCGGAGCGGAGCGGGCGATGCCTTGCCTGGGTCGCCGCGCTGGAGCTCTGGCGAGCTGGACCGCCGTGAGCAACATCTCCGGGCTGCGGGTTTGCGGAGCGGAGAGGCGGCGTGCGGAGAGACGGCGTGCGTAGAGGCGGCAGTGAGGAGAGCGGGGCGCCGACTTTTTCATCTGGAGCCTAGGAGCGCCAAACCGGCGCGGCCTTGTCGGCTTCGGCAGCCGCGGGCTCCAACCAGGAAGCGGCCGTTCCAGGTGGCCCAGCCGCTGAAAGGACTCTCCCGACGCCGGGGCAAGACCACCCGGTGAGAACGGCCAGGGACATCGGGCCTCCGTAGAGGCAATTGCGGTGGCCTCAATAGGCCTGACTTTGGGGTGAACAAGGGGTGGGGACTGGACATTGTGCCTTCCTCCACAGTGCTATCCACTGTGGGGGGATGATTTTTTTTTTTTTGTCTAACTGTAGTCTTGTAGGTCTGTGTCCAAGATGGCTGCCGTGAAGGGAGAGTGGACGCTGGCACGAATTGGTTGCCGCTGCTCTCTCTTCACACTGTGTTTTTGATTTTCTGTTTTTGGATTGAATTCTGTTTTTAATTTGTGTCATTGTGATGTCTTTAATTACTTGTTTTACTCCGATTATATGTTTTTATTCCGATTACTATGTAAGGTGTCCTTGAGATTTTGTATGAAAGGCGCCCATTAAATATAAAATTTATTATTATTATTAGATGTGGACATGAGAACCAGACAGTGATCGAGAATTGAATAGATTGGAAATGCTGGCCAAAGTGAATAGACGTTGAGAGAGTAGGCAGGCAACTTTAGTGATGCAGTGGTTAGCAAACTGGTCATGCTGAGCTATGGACTGGATGAATAACCTGGAGCCATATATTCATAACTAATCTCAGAAATGGTGTCTATGAAAATGTCAGATTGGTGCAAGATTCCAATTTAGTTGATATTTTACTCCAGCCCCGCAGCAATATGGTTGTGGTCTATTTGGAATATAATCTAGTACAGCATTCATTTGTAGCAAACCCATTCCATGAAACCCGTTATCCTCACCAGAAGGATAGCAACATTTCATGATAGGAGCTAACTATCACCATCTCAAGGGCAATGAGCAAATATAATCTTATTTAAATAACTGGTCGACAGGTAAACTGATTGCCCCTCTCTTCTCTTTCACTTCCATTTGGATTAAGAGTGAATATATTCAGACTTTTAACATTTTTACTTGAAACAGGGCAACCCACAATTTTTGCGACTTAAATTGCAACTTGTTGAACTATGCAGCAAAGGAGTTTAGTTCCTAATATTTACAGCACCCTCCATCAATCACAAAGCAATCACTTTTCTTTACTTTGTATAGGTCCTTGTTATTCTTGCACCATTTCTCCACCAAACAATGCCACTACTTTGATTCTAAACTTTGGGAATGAATTGACATTGGTTATGTATCCTACAGAGTATCAAGCAACACTCACACAATATACTTAGTGACCAAAGATGTATTTCTCTCCCCATGTTTATTCCAAAATTTATAGTTGACTCTTCTATCTTGTCGTCATTTGATAACTCTGCACCATTTGAAGAAATCGCCACAGATGCCTGTGGAGGCCAAGTCAATGGATAATTTTAAGGGAGGGATTGAAAGATTTTTGATTAGTAAGTGTGTCAGGAGTTCTGGGGAGAAGGCAAGGAGAATGGGGTTGGGAGGAAGAGATAGATTAGTCTTGATTGAATGGTGGAATAGCCCTCCTAAAGGATGTCATTACAACAGCCGGTCCCAGCATCCTCGCCATCTTCAACAGCTCTCTGGCCACTGGCACTGTACCTACCTGCTTCAAGCATGCGGTGGTCCAGCCACTCCTGAAAAAACCTAACCTTGACCCCACCTTGCCAAGCAACTACAGACCCATTTCTAAACTGCCTTTCCTCTCAAAAGCCCTTGAAAAGGTAACTTTGTCAACTTATGCCTTACCTTCACCAAAACACTATCCTGGAAACTTTCCAATCAGGTTTCAGTGCCCACCACAGCACAGAGTCTGCCTTGTTGAAGGTACATAATGACCTACTGCTCACCGTTGACACCGGCGACTGTGCAATCCTGCTCCTTCTTGACCTCAGCGCAGCATTTGACACTGTCGACCACACCATCCTAATTGACCGTCTCCGGTACGGAGTTGGTATTGATGGCACTGCCCTGAGCTGGTTCATCTCTTACCTCAAAGGTAGGAGTTTCTCAACTAACATAGGCAACTCTTTCTCCTCCCCAGCTAATCTCTGCTGTGGGGTTCTGCAAGGTTCCATCCTTGGCCCCATTCTCTTCTCCCTGTATATGCTCCCCTTAGGCCAAGTCATTCAAAGGCACGGCATTTCCTTCCATTGCTACGCAGACGATACACAACTCTATCTCCCCCTGAAGCCCAACAACCGATCAAATCTACTTAACCTTACCCGCTGCCTCGAGGATATAAAGTGTTGGATGGCCCAGAACTTCCTCCAACTAAATGAGAGTAAGTCTGAGGTCATCCTTCTCGGCCCCTCGGACTCAATCAAAATGATAGCAGGCAGTCTTGGAAGCCTTACCTCCTTACTCAAACCTCACGTCAAAAACCTCGGCGTGATATTTGACTCAGCACTGAAATTTGACAAACAAGTCAATGCCGTGGTAAAAGCTAGCTTCTTTCAGCTTCGGACGATAGCTAAAATAAAACAATTCCTCCACTTTGATGACCTCGAAAAGATCATCCACACATTTATCTCATCCAGCCTAGATTACTGCAACTCTCTTTACACTGGCATCAGCCAATCTTCCCTGTCCCGCCTGCAACTGGTCCAAAACGCCGCAGCGAGACTCCTGACGGGCACCCGAAAAAGGGACCACATCACCCCGATCCTGGCCTCTCTCCACTGGCTCCCTGTGCGGTTCCGTATACATTTCAAGACCCTCCTCTATGTCTACAAAGCCCTCAATGGGCTTGCCCCCTCCTACATTAAAAGTCTTCTCACCCACCACTCCACCTCCAGGTCCCTCAGATCGGCCGACTTGGGGCTGCTGAATATCCCGCGGTCTAGGCATAAGCTTAGGGGCGACCGCGCCTTTGCGGTTGCAGCTCCTAGACTGTGGAACAGCATCCCCCTTCCCATCAGAACTGCCCCCTCCATCGACTCCTTTAAGTCAAGACTACAATCTTATCCATACTCCCAAGCCTTTCCTGACGTCCACTGAGCGAGGGCTATATGTATATATGTATGTATGTATGTTTATACTATTCTTATAACAAATGTAAAGCACTTTGGCCAACGAGAGTTGTTTTTTTTAAATGTGCTATATAAATAAATGTGACTTGACTTGACTTGATAGGCCAAATGGTCTAATTCTGCACCTAGAACTTATGAATTAATGAGCCTACCTTTGGGACAGCCTTAGCCATTCTGTAAGCATTATTTGTACTCCAAATAAAACTGATCAGAAATGGAGGAACCAATGGCCTGCAATTCCGGTGGCACTTTTAAATTGAGCACTGAACAACTAGTGAGAAGTTGTCATGGAAACGAAATCTTCTCTGCTTTAGAGTGATTATCCTCTGATTCACTGAAAATATATTCAGACTATAAAATAGTTTGCCCTGATTGGTTGAGTATATACTTTATTTTTTATAAATTGCATCTCAGTTTCAGAAACAAAATCAAAATATTTTTGACAGGAAATATAATGTTGTTAAATGGTAGACTGGCAAACTATCAAACAGAATGCAAACAACTAAGAGAATAACTGGTTCACGGCTCCAACAATAATATAAAAAGCATCAAATTTCCCTTTCAGGCCAATATACCCTGTATTTCAAAATGTCAATAATGTGTCCTTTATATATGTATTTAACCTACGTTAATGTCTGTAGATCTGTGTTTGAGCAATCAACGTAATTTTATAACAATTAATCATTGAGGAAATGTGTTGCACATAACAAACTGAAAATAAATTGTTAGATAATTGCACTAACACATGTTGTCTTGGGTTTTGTTCCTTTCTATTTTCAACTGGCACTGCATCACCTTTCATCATTGGTTGCACAGCGCAGAAAGTGGAATTACTAATTTTCCAAATTAATACATTTGGAAAGCGAAATACAACAGGATAGCAAAGACACATCAATGCAATCTCGGTTCTTGAGAGGCTAATTCTGTTGTGCTCTTAAAGGCTTATTAAATAGAGAAAACAATGGCAATCGCAAGCATGAGACTTTTATTTTATCTTGATTAAATAAGACAATTTGCTTTTTTGCACTTTGCTTTCACTGTCAAGACATTTTAAAGGAATAGAAAATTAGAATTCCTTTGTCACATGTTTGACAGTCTCTTGACCTATCTGAAACCTCATTCACTGGTACTGCAGTCTGTCATTTAGGCCTATTTTAGCTTCTTTCAAAATTGTGTCTGACGTAAAATAATTTTCATTCACCACACCAACTGAATATGAATCCAATTTGTACGTGGACATGGTGGGGAAAGCAAACAGGCAATTTGCAAAACCTGCACATAAGGCACTAATGTCAGGAAAATAGCATTTTTAAAACTATTAACATGAAGTGCATATTCTAGTTAACGTGTGAAATAAATACCGTTCAATATCGAGAGCAAGGAGTAATTTAACCCTATGTCATTCATACATGTTTACTGCTCTCATCAGTTATTTTATACTTGAATGAGACTTGTGATATGGGATTTATTTTTAATATCAGATTTCGTTAAACTTCTGTGGCTTTGACTCCTGTAAATTAGCTGATAATATGATCTTCAGTAAATGCACTTTTCTATACATCAGGCATATGTTCCCTGTTTTGCTCTGATTTGTTCTGAACCTTTTCATACCTTTAGTTTTCCTTCCCTTGACTTTCAGTCTGAAGAAGGGTTTTGACCCGAAACGTCACCCATTCCTTTTCTCCAGAGATGCTGCCTGACCCGCTCAGTTACTCCAGCATTTTGTGTCAACTTCCACAACTATGTATGTGATAATGGCCTATCAGAAGCATTCCAAACCATTAACATTTTGTGACAGTGATCGATCAGCATTGATAATCAGCAGTAAATGTTGATTTGCGGGCACATTTACAGCCACACATCCTTTGCGGACAGATGCATACACATAAGTTCAAACTTTTAAGAAATTTTTACAGATGTGCAGGTTTGCTGGTCCGATTTGTTATTTTCTGCTCACTTTACTCTATGTGCGTGAGTGTCGTATACATTGTGGTTGGATGAGGTAGAATTATGTTCCCGAGAATAACAAAAATAATGGCCTTGAAACTGTGATAGTCCCTAACAGAAGCACAACAGGATGCCCACAAGCACTGCTACATAAGTAGGCCAACCGCTGGTCAGGCCTAATTTGGAATATTGTGAGCTGTTTTGGCACCATATCTGAGGAAGGACGTGCTGGCTCTGGAGAGGGTCCAGAGCAGGTTTGCAGGAATGATCCCAGGAATGAATAGGTTAACGTATGATGAGCGTTTGACTGCACTGGGCCTGTAATCGCTGGAGTTTAAAAGAATGGGGGGGGGGGGGGACCTCATTGAAATGTACAGAATTGTGAAAGGATTGGATAGAGTGGATGTAGAGAGAATGTTTCCACTAGTGGGTGAGTCTAGGACTAGAGGTCATAGCCTCAGATTTTTAGGAAGGAGATGATGAGGAATTTCTTTAATCAGAAGGTGGTGAATCTGAGGATTTCATTGCCACAGAAGGTTGTGGAGGCCATCATTGGATATATTTAAGGCAGAGATAGATAGATTCTTGATTAGAATGTAGACAAAAATGCTGGAGAAACTCAGCGGGTGAGGCAGCATCTATGGAGCGAAGGAAATAAGATTATTGATTAGTACGGGTGTCAAAGGCTACGGGGAGAAGGCAGGAGAATGCGATTAGGAGGGAGAGATAGATCAAACATGAATGGTGGAGTAGACTTGATGGGCCGAATGGCCTAATTCTACTCCTATCTTTTATGATGATCTTATGATTACATGCTACTATCCTGTGTTTCCATTCTTCCTCAGTGTACTGGGCACTCCACGTCGGCTCTAGACTCACCAGGATGTCATGTGTCTCAGACTCCACCACCAGAAAAGAAATTCACCTTCCCGGGCCCACATACAGCGGTATTGTTCTGCTCTGTCTCCTCATGTGGGGCCTCATTGATATCATTTGCTCTCAGAAACATTTCTATTCTTTGCATGCACAGGACGAACCAGTTGAAACCCCTCAGATCTCTCAAACTATCCCTGTTCCAGGCACAGGCACCTCCTGCCATTGTCAGCTGCTCCACCTAGAGAATGCTGTTCTCTATTTCCCTCAGACCATGTCGTCATGGACCCACATCACCTCCTCCATCAGGCTATCAGTAGAGAGCAGAGGCCAACCGACTGAAGTCCCGTCGCCCCTTTGATCCACATGGAAAACAACTCCTAGCATCCATCCAGCCAACTGAGACAAAAGCACACTGGATAGTCACCGAGTGGTGACAGGAGTGGAAGGCAACCTCATCTCCATTACACAGTTACATTTCTTCACCAGATAAAAGCTGTCCAGGGTCTGACCTCCGCAGAGGAGCATGGGTGAAGCTCAACAGACTTTGTACTGGAGTTGGGCGTTTCAATGCCAGCATGTGGAGATGGGGGCTCTGCCAGAGCCCAGCCTGTGAATGCAGAGCAGAACAACAGACAGCCAACCATGTCATCTCTGGGTGCCCGCTCGACCACCCACCAAAAGGAGCTCAGGGCCTGGCAGACATTGACGCAGAGACAACAACCAGGCTGCTCAACACCTGGCTTGAGATCTAACTATTCCTTTGGTTTATGTTTCATTCGCAAGAAGAAGAAGAGAAGAAGACTATTTGTAATTGTAATAATAATTGTAATTAATTTATTAGCCAAGTATGTAAACATACAAGGAATTTGATTTGCCAACAGTCATACCAAAAAGCATCAAGATACATAACCAGATAAAAATTAAACATAGACTTAAACGGCCACCACAGTGTGTGAGAATCCCCAGGGCACACAGCATAAGCGGAGACCCACAGCCATTAGCTCAATGCCCGGGCCGCACACACGCTCCTTCACCGTGATGTGACCAGACTTGTAACGACCACTGTCCCTCCCTCTGCAGTCCCTGTCCGCCCAAACAGTCAGAAAGCCGTCCACACTCGCACTAGACTCCAGGATGTCCTCATGGAGCGATGTCCCCACAAACACCAAGATCATTGCACTCACGGCACTCCCTCCGAGTCCTCACCAGTGCAGGCAGCACGTCCATCTTGTTTTTTCGGTAACCTCACATTCCCCACTGTGATGGAAGGCAAATAAAATACCTTCTTTCCTCCTTTTCTCCCGCCGGCGGGGCAACGAAACTTCCGCAGTTGGGGCGATCGAAGCTCCTGCGATCGGGGCGATCAATGCTCCCGCGATCATGGGTGATCTAAGCTCCCGCGATCGGGGAGGTCAAAGCTCCTGCGGTTGGAGCTCCCGCTGTCGATCCCTAACAAAGGGACCGCCAGCTCCACGATGTTAGGCCGCCGTGCAGACGGAGATACGGTGAAAAAGTCACATGTCCATTGAGGAAAGAAATAAAAAAGGCTTCCCCCAACCCCACATAATACAAAAACTGAAGGTACACTAAAAACACACAAGTAAACACAGACCAAAACAGCAAACGAAGTGAAACGTGTGACAGACTGTTGGCACGATTGTCATACTTCACTGTTGTGCTTCCCCTGCAAGCTGCTACATTCCAAACGTGTCTCCAAAGTAGCATCTGCAGCTTCCTGAGTGCAAAAGCAATTAGACAGAGGTTTACAGAACATCCTTTATTGTAGGCAATAACTCTCAACTAAATCTCAGTGTCTAAAAGAATAATGTCTCAAAGTCATGCATGCGGTATACTTAGTTGGCAAGGACTTTTATGATAACACATTTTACAAGGGCATTCAAAGGATTAAATCAACAAGGTCATGGGCTTCCAAAGATTGGTTGCAAGTTTAAAAAAGGTTAAATATCAGTGGTGGCTCAACAGTTGAGGATGTGGAGTCATAGTCATACAGCACAGAAACAGGCCCTTCAGGTCAGCTCATTCATGCTGACCAAGATGCCCTAAGCTAGTCCCCATTTGCCCACATTTAGCTCATATTCCCCTGAATCTTTCCTATCCATGTACCTGTCCAAGTGTCTTTTAAGGCACTGGATTCCATAAGCAGAGCAGCTAATGATGACGGATAGAGTAGAAAGTGATATGCAGGATGATGCCCAGGAATAGAATTACGAGACGCAAGGTGTTGGAGTAACTCTGTGGGCCAGGCCTCATCCCTGGAGAACAAGGGTAGATGTCGCTTTGGGTCAGGCCCAAGATGGGTCCCAATCAGAAACAACACCTATCAATGTTCTCCAGGGATGCTGCCAGATCTGCCGTGTTACTCCAGGACTTTGTGTCTTTTTGTTCATAAACCATCATCTGCAGTCCTTTGTTTCTACAGTAGAATTACGGGGTCAGATACTGGCACATCAGGAAGGAAATGAAAGTGCTTTTTCACTCACCTTATTTTGATCTAATGAGCCCATTAAAGTTCTTGCAACACTGAATAGAAGAGAGAACCCCACACTTCTGCAGCTTTCTTTTGTGGATCTGCGCCTTTTTTCTGCTAACTTCTTCCTCCCTCCTGCAAGGAATGGGATATTCCTAGAAGTGTGATGTTTGGTGGACTGTGTGGGGTGGGAGGATGCATTGCTCCTCCCGTGCAGCAGGTGGTACTGCACAGGTCAAAGGGAGATGTTTATGTATATAGTTTATCCTGTCTGTAGTGTGTGAGGGTGCAACCATTTTGAGTTGTCTTGCTGCCAGCATTGAGTAAAGTATTAAAGACTTCTGATGTAAATTAAAGACTCTCAAGTTTTGTGCAGACCTAGAAAACGAACATGAAAAGAAGTTCACTGTGAACTCAAGCATAAATATCCATAGACCCAATATGGGACACAAAATGCTGGAGTAACTGAGCGGGAAAGGCAGCATCTCTGGAGAGAAGGAATGGGTGATGTTTCGGTTCATCAATTCCTTCTCTCCAGAGATGCTGCCTGTCCCTCTCAGTCACTCCAGAATGTTGTGTCTATCTTCGGTTTAAACCAGCATCTGCAGTTCCTTCTGACCCATTATGGGATATCTGTCGGCCCACCATAAACTCCAACAAGAAATTTGATATCCCACAGGTCCACAGTGAGCTGTAGCAGTGAATGAAATATCCCACAGACTCATTGAGATGTTCAGCAAGGTGATCCATTGCAGACACTTTGTCAATGAGTGTGGTTACACAGCTAATACCAGGATCCATGATAGCACTTCCAGCCCTATTCCTTTAAATGCCAGCAGTGAAGTTGAGCCAAGTTGGTTTATTTAGATAATGAGCAGCTTAAAAATTAAATACTTATGTTCTGGCAACATGAGGTGGCTAAAAATATCACAGTGCACAACATTTAGGTCAGTCACCCACTGCCAGCATTTCCCCTCTCCGTAATGTCCAGAGCTCCCACATTTCACCACATCGACCGTTGCTTACAGCATATAAAATCCTCCAACATTTTTGTGACCTTCAACAGGATCCCACCATGAGTCACATCTTCCCATTTCCACCCCTTTCTGCTTTCTGCAGAGAGCGTTCCCACCGCAACTCCCTGGTCAACTCATCCCTTCCCACCCAAACCACCCCCTCCCCAGGGAGCTTTCCCTGCAACCGCAGGAGATGCAGCACCTGACCCTATACCTCCTCCCTCAACTCTGCCCAGGGACCCCGAAAGTCCTTTCAGGTTAGGCAGAGGTTCATTTGCACCTCCTCCAACCTTATCTATAGTATCTGTTGTTCCAGGTGTGGACTCTTATATATCGGCGAGACTAAGCGTAGACTGGGTGATCGTTTCGCTGAACACCTTCGTTCAGTCCGCCTGGACCTACCTGATCTCCAAGTTGCCAAACACTAATTCCCCTTCCCATTCCACACTGACCTTTTTATCCTGGGCCTCCTCCATTGTCAGAGTGAGGCCAAACGCAAATTGGAGGAACAGCACCTCATATTTCGCTTGGGCAGCTGACACCTCAGTGGTATGAATTTGATTTGTCGAACTTCAGGTAAACTTTGCTCTCACTCTGTCCCTCCTCCACCCCAGTCATTGTACTAACTTTACTGTTGTCCTGTTGAGTTTCATTGTCTGTATAACTCGCTCACATCGCCCACAGCCAAAAATGGACCATTGTGGGCTTCACTTTTCCTTCATCATCGTTACCTTTTTGCATATCTTTCATTCATTTGTTCTGCATCTCTCTATATCACCATCCACATCTCTTGCTTCCCTTCCCCCCGATCCTCAGTCTGAAGAAGGGTCTTGACCCGAAATGTCACCCATTCCTTCTCTCAAGAGATGCTGCCTGTCCCGCGCTGAGTTACTCCAGCGTTTGGTGTCTGGAACTTATACGATATGATACGATAGAACTTTATTTATCCCAGGAGGGAAATTGATCTGCCGACAGTCATAAAACATGATACATGAAACATGAAATTAAAGTGATGAGTGGAAAGGATCTTGGTGGAACCAGTCTGTTGCTGAAGGTACTCCTCAGGTTGACCAGTGTCTTATGGAGGGGGTGAGCTGTATTGTGCAAGATGCTCCGCAGTTTGAGGAGCATCATCCCCTCCAAGACCACCTCCCATGGATCAAACTCCGCCCCCAGGATGGAGCCAGCCTTCCTGATGAGTTTGTTAATCTTGTTGGCGTCTGCGGCTTTATGTTCAGCTAATGTTTAAAAGGGCAGCACATCCATTCAATTCATTATCTCAACTTGAACCTTCCCATTGTCGCTTTCGTTCTTTGTTTTACCCCTATTCCCCCGTCTCCTACCTTGTTCCAATAACATTTAGCATAAGCTGGAGGGACAGCACCACACCTTTTGCCCAGATACCCCCTGCCTTCCAGACTCAAAGCCATGTCAGCTGATAATTCTGCTGTTCCTCTCTGTACTTCTCGTGGAGACACCTGTGGTTTCTTTATGCCTCATTAGCATACAGTTTGGCATGACGCCATCAGTACTTTTATTCTTTATTCCTACTCCTTCCTTCTTTATTGCCCTATTGCACATTAAATATTTCCCAGTCCAGATGAAATGTGAGCACTTTTCTCTGCAGTGGTCCTCTTTAAGAATATCCAGGTTTTTAACTAATGTTTTTCGATAGGCTCATCACCTTGAAGAGTTGATTTTAATCTATTGCGGATTTGAATCATAAGTCCTGCTTTTTTTCATCACCGGTGATCATCTACTGGGGACTCCCAATACTCAGGGAAGGACCGGACATTAAGATTCAGCCCAACGTTTAATACATGTGCAATAAAAATACACATGCATAACCTTGACCAGCCTTATCCATAATAAAGTCATCAATGTTGTTTAACCCAAGCATTTCATTTCACATTTTTTGACAGAGACAGTGAAAGCTAGCTGCCATTATTTGTCAGTTCCACCATTTGAACAAGATTCCCATACAATGTTAGTGTTCAAATCATTTATCAGCAACCTACTTATATATCATCTATGAATTGTACCTCTACACATCTTCCATGTGCAAAAATAGTTCTCACATCGGGTTACGGTTATCCATCATCAACAACTTTGAATAATTGCCCCTAATACCTAAAATCCTTCCTACCTCCACTTTTAATCTATTTTAAACACAATCTGCTGTCCTTTCTGAATCTTATCCCCCTAAAGTTTCTGCAAAAGCCTCTAGCCCTGTATTTAGCATATATGATGAATCTCTGGGGGGGGACAATTTGAAGAATGTTAAAATCCACAAAATAAACAGGGATGGTTTGACAGGAAATTAAATTAGAAAAACAGCTGCTGGCAGAGACTAAATGCTATGAGAGTCTCACTGATATATGGAAACTAGCCTTCAACCTCTTTTTTTTGGAGATACAGCACGGAAACAGGCCCTTAGGCCCACCGAGTCTGCACCAACCAGCGATCCCTGCACATTAACACTATCCTACACACACTAGGGACAATTTACACTTATATCAAGCCAATTAACCTACATACCTGTACGTTGTTGGAGTCTGGGAGGAAACCGAAGATCTTGGAGAAAACCCGCGCGGTCACGGGAAGAACGTACTAACTCCATACAGACCACCACACCTGTGGTCGGGGTCAAACCCGGGTCTCTGGCGCTGCAAGCGCTGTAAGGCAGCAACTCTACCACTGTGCCACCGTGCCGCCCACCTGATCAGAAGGTTAAGGGGGGACTTGATAGAGGTTTTTAAAATGATGAGAGGGATAGACAGAGTTGACGTGGAAAAGCTTTTCCCACTGAGAGTAGGGAAGATTCAAACAAGGGGACATGACTTGAGAATTAAGGGACTGAAGTTTAGGGGTAACATGAGGGGGAACTTCTTTACTCAGAGAGTGGTAGCTGTGTGGAATGAGCTTCCAGTGAAGGTGGTGGAGGCAGGTTCGTTTTTATCATTTAAAAATAAATTGGATAGTTATATGGATGGGAAAGGAATGGAGGGTTATGGTCTGAGCGCAGGTATATGGGACTAGGGGAGATTATGTGTTCGGCACGGACTAGAGGGGTCGAGATGGCCTGTTTCCGTGCTGTAATTGTTATATGGTTATATGGTTATATGTTATATCAACAGAATTTTACTGTCAATTTTCTGACATATGCCTATTAAAATGGAATGATGTATTCTAAGGGATCCACACTTGATTCTGGGCTGGCCTGAGCAGATAATGCATTTAGAGGGCAGAGAGCAGCACAATTAATTCTGCAGGAGGGTTCAGTCTCAGTGATATAGAAAGCAGACTTTCTTCCTTCTCAGTCTGTCAGGCATGACAGTAATCAGTTCAAGCCAGCCAGAGAGCAGCTGAAGTAATCAAATCAAAGGAAAGAAAGAAAGAAATTAAGAAATGGCCTTCTACAGACATTCTTGGGACGTTTCTTTAGTTTGATTAGTTATAATAAACTTTTTGGATTATTCAATGGAAATTTGAAGGAAGTTGGCACATTAAATATGTAAGGTTAAAAGAAGTTAATCTTTACAGCATTAAACTTATGAAGTGGATTAATGTGATGGATGATCTCACATCACCAAACAGCATGCGGATTAGCTGTAGTGTAGCAACATTGAGGGAGGTATACAAACAGGTTGTCTAAACTTGAGATAAGATGATAGTGGATTAAAGGCATAGCTCAAAGATCATACCGGGGTTTCCCAGAGGTCATCTGTTAAATAGACAAGGCCAATAAGTCAATCAGCCTAAAGGACTAAATTAAGCACAATCAAAGCACTGAGTGTGAAATAAAGCACAGTCCTTAACTTTATTGGAATGAACAGTATGCAGAATAAGATAAGGGACCATGGTACATCATTGTAAGAATTTATTAGCTCCCAGTCTATGGTTTTATTCCTACCCCTCTCCACTTCTGCGACCACCTACAACCCATCAGCAAAGGCCGACAGAGTGGTGCTGCGGTAGAATTGCTGCCTTACAGCGTCAGAAACCCGCGTTCAATCCTGACCACGGGTGTTGTCCGTATGAAGTTTTAAGTTCTCCCCGTGACTTGCGAGGGTTTTCTCTTGGATCTCAGTTTTGTCTCACACTCCAAAGACGTACAGGTTTGTAGGTTAATTGGCTTGGTAGAATTGTAAATTGTCTCTAGTGTGTGTGGGCTAATGTTAATGTGCAGGGATCGCTGGTCGGTGCAGACTCGGTTGGCCGAAGGGTCTGCTTCCGTGCTATATCACTAAACTGAACTAAACTAAACTCTGCATTCCTCCAATTATAGTCTCTTGTGCACTCCTCTTCTTTGACTCCTTCTTCTTCTTCTTCTTGCGTATGGCATGCACAGCCTAAAGTTGTAGGACAACTTGTTCTATTTGATCTTATTTGATTGTGCACACCAGGTTGATTGCATTTGTCGAAACAGGGCGGACCACATGAAGGTTGCAATCTCCCACCCCCTTTGACCCCTGTATTGGTTCACACATTGATAGGTCTGGTTCCTATACTTCATAATTCCCTTCCAAAATCTTCTTTGCATCTCTCTTAATTAAAACTATCCTCTTTAAGATTTGCACATAACCTTTCACTTATTTGTTTTATTTTACACTCACACTTTAAATATTCTGCACTACGTTTGTGAAATGAGTTAGAAATAAATATAATTAGCATCTAAGGGATAGAATTTCATCTTGGCTGGCAGCCTAAAAACGGATGGAATTATACATTCCCTGCCCAAGTACCCATGTGATTATATATACCTGCATATACCTGCCCTCTCATCCAGCCTGCTTTTTTATGTCAATAACATAAGCAGTGGAAACCATTACATATAATTGGGAAATGACCAGGAAGTACCCTTACGATTTCTAACTTTTGCAATGTGTATTTCAATACAGGAAATCAGACATGGAATTGGAACTAGAATTTTAAAAAGTCTGTTTTTGCATTTTGGATTGGGGAGAAAGATGACAAGAAGCACAGCACTGAATCCATTGTTAAACTATTTGCACACAGACCCAGA
The DNA here is from genome assembly GCF_010909765.2 of Amblyraja radiata. NCBI lineage: Eukaryota > Metazoa > Chordata > Chondrichthyes > Rajiformes > Rajidae > Amblyraja > Amblyraja radiata. Next base: position 23,323,029 of record NC_045961.1, read on the forward strand.
AGCTCACAGGCTGGTTGAAACCTTTTGCAAAAATCGTGCTCTTTTCCAAGCAGATTGTCACTGGAATTTACTGCAGCCAGAACTGCAAATCACTTCAAATGCAGTAACAACCCTGTCATTCAGAGTGATGGTGATCGTTGCCCTTAGCTTTTAAGTAATGGAGTTGTTTCAAGCAACCATAGGATATATCTGGAGAATCATTCAGCTTATACCCTAGCTTGCTTCATTGAGGTCACAGATCCCTTGATTGCTGATATCCCTCAAGTCATCTACTTCTCCCATGGAAAATATATAGCAACATTTCAGCATTCACTGAATTGCAAGGCAATGTTGTAAGCAGTAATGTAGCCTTACAGGCTTCCACATCACCATCTCATCCCTTCTATGAAGCTTAAGATGGTCCATCCTATAAATACATGCATGAACTCAGATATCTTAGTATCAAATCAACCAAAATACTGCCTGCAATCCATGTCACAATTACCAAACCTTACACTAATTACATTAAAGCATAAAGCATATGCATAGAAGCTGAAGGAGGTTACTCTGTCCCTTCTTGCTCTCATGACTGATCCTTTACATCAGTGCTATGTTCCTGCCCATCCCTATAATCACTTAATATCCAAAATATTGATTTTACTTCGGAGTCACGTGAGTGACTACGTGAAGAACCCCGCCAGGACGCATGCGTGTCATATCGCTACACGCATTGCAACGAGTCACAGCAGGGGGAACGACGTTCCCCTTAGTGGCAGAATTTGAAAGCCGGGAACAGCAGGTAAGGAGACTCCGCATTCTTTCCACTTACTTCACAGGTGGAGGCATGGACAGATCCACGAAGGCTGCGAAAAAGCTGGCGGGGGAGAACCGCGGAGTTGCGGGCAGCCAGCAGCAGCAGCCAACGGCATGCCAATCTCCCGTAATGGGAACAGCTGTGCCCGACTTCGCTCCCGCACCGGCCACGGCCGGGCGGTAAAACGAAGCAAAGAACTAACAGAGTCGTTGACTCCGATGAGTCCGACTTTGAACAGCCGCGAGCGGCCAGTGCCCGTGAGCATTGGGGCCGGTTGGAGCGGCTTCAGGAGCAGCTGCGAGCGGCCAGTGCCCGTGAGCATTGGAGCCGGTTGGAGCGGCTGGGAGCGGGGAACTAGAGCAGCCGCGAGCGGCCAGTGCCCGTGAGCATTGGAGCCGGTTGGAGCGGCTGGGGTAACAGGAGCAACCGCGAGCGGCCAGTGCCCGTGAGCATTGGGGCCGGTTGGAGCGGCTTCAGGAGCAGCCGCGAGCGGCCAGTGCCCGAGAGCATTGGAGCCGGTTGGAGCGGCTGGAGGAACAGGAGCAGCCGCGAGTGGCCAGTGCCCGAGAGCATTGGAGCCAGTTGGAGCAGCTGTTGGAGCAAATACTCCAAAGTGGCAGGCTCCGGGAGATGGAGACTAGTCACAGTGGGCAGCTAGTAAGTCCTACAGCAGTACCTCTTGTAGGGCTGCACAGTGTTTCTCCCTCATCAGAGGGGAGTATGGGGGTCAATTCTGCGCTGACCCTGAAGAGGGATGTGCAGAACATACCCCTAGTGTACATGGGGTGCAAGAAAACCTATTGGATATGGTGTTCCAGTTCATTCAACCCGACCAAACTGGCCAAAACCTGGAACCTAAAATAGCTGCAAGTATCAACTACTTGTCATTCAACCAGCTATAAGGACAGGCATTATTGGACACCACAGCAAGACACTTACCACCAGGGAACTGCAAATCACTGAATGTTCCCAGTGTCAACCAGTGTATTTGGAAACATGTCGGAGCCTCAATCAGAGCCAGGGACTTGAAACTACAGAAAGTTCTGAAAGTCCTAACAGCGGGAATTATGGTTTTCGCCCGCACAATAAACGAAAAAGACATGACACAAGATCACCAGGATGCACTGGCTTTATTTTGCAACTCCCAATACGAGTTAAATAGCATTAGGAAGAGTGCCATCCAACCGGCTTTAGACCCAAATTTGCAGGCCTGTGCAAACCTGGAACCTCCAAACCACCAATATTACTATTTGGAGGTGACTTATCCAAACAGGTAAAAGAACTTGACGAAGAGGCTAAAACCCTGGGGCTCATTAAAGCAACGTCTAAAAACTACTTCGGCCAGAAACAGCACCCCTATGCACCACCAGTCGGCCAAGACAGACTGGTGAAAGCTCGAAGGCCAGGAACACTCAACATCGGTCTTTTTTACGCCATGGCCCAGACCGGCCTTCCTGGGAAATGCGCTAACCCTCAACACCGACCCAACTACAGATCCAGACACCGGTGCCTCAACGTCCACGGAGGAGGCCGAAAAAGTAACAAACCTACCACTAGTAACCATGGAGGTAGGTGGGTCTGGTTCCTTACGAATTAAAGGGAGCATGGAGGTTGGTGGGAGATTACAATTCTATCTGGATGCATGAAATAAGTTAACTACCGACACTTATATTTTAAGCAGTATAGGGTTATACCATAGAATTTATACAAAAACATAACCCTCCAGTTCAGCATGTACCGAACCAAATGTTCGTGCTTACAGGCAAAGAAAAATCAAAAGCGCATGCTGAACTACAGCGGCTTTATAAAAAAGGAATAATTGAGAAAACCCAACACGAATCACAGGAATTCGTGTCCAAAATCTTTATCATAAACAAGAAAGATGGTGGTTGCCGCCTCATCATAGATTTGACTAAATTGAATACTTTCGTACAATATATTAATTTCAAGATGGAAACCTTTGTTACTGCTAAGCAATTGATTTCCAAAGGTTACTACATGGCAAGCATCGATTTAAAAGATGCTTACTATACAGTACCCATAAGAGGTGACCACAGATGTTATTTAACACAATGGATTATCCATTAACACAATGGAGTTCACCATTAACTCAGTTCAAATGTCAGTGACTTTGCCGAAAGAAAAGGTTACAGCCTTAATAGAGGCTTGCAGCAAAATCATTGACTTCACTAAACCATCCATCAGACTGGTAGCAAGAATAATTGGCAAGTTAGTGGCTGCGTTTCCAGCCACACAATTCGGACTTTACATTATCGAAATTTATAGAGGGCTAAAATACGAGCACTCAAAAAATTATGGGGGTCATTTTGACAGACCAATGAAGCTACCAACAGAGGCCATAATGGAACTAAAATGGTGGAAAGATAACATTAGGCATTGTTCCAATCCAATCATTATCAGCAACCCGTCTATGGTACTACAAACTGATGTCAGTGCACTTGGTTGGGGTGCTACCAATTCCATCTCCAGCTGTGGGGGAGATGGAATGCACAGGAGGCATCATTATTACAAACACTGGGCATAAACTACCTGGAAATGTTAAGTGCATTCCATGGCCTTAAGTCATATTGTTCTGGGTTATATCACCAGCATGTTAGACTACAAATTGACAACACCAGCGTGGTAGCATATATCAACCATATGGGTGGAAACAAATCGACATCATGTGACAATCTGGCCAACACAATTTGGCAATAGTGTATCCAGAGAGATTTTGGATATCAGCTACCTACTTACCAGGTAAACTAAATTTTGTGGCAGACACCAGGTCACGCAAATTCAATGGAAACACTGAATGGATGTTGGATAAAAATGTATTTGCTGAAATTACAGCACGGCATGGAACACCAGATATCGACCTATTCACATCCAGGCTCAATCACCAGTTATCGAATTATGTTTCATGGGAACCAGACCCTGGGGCAGCGGCAACACATGCATTTTCGCTGCATTGGGGGAAATTGTTTATTTATGCATTCCCTCCTTTCTGCCTCATCAGTCGGGTATTAAGGAAAATACAGCAAGACTCTGCGTCTGGTATTTTGATAGTACCCGATTGGCCTACTCAACCATGGTTCCCGGTGATACTCGACATGGTATTAGAACCATGCATCACCATCCATCATAGACCTAATTTACTGGTTCATCCCGCAACAAGGGAAAGTTACCCATGTCATAATTATATAAATCTATTAATTTGTAGAGTTTGAAAGCACCTCTACTACACCTGGGACTGACGGACCGAACAGTGGATATTATTTCAGCGGCCCACAGACAGTCCACCAAAAAACAGTACTTGGTGTACATCAAGAAATGGGAAATGTACTCTCACAACAATAACATCACCCACAGATCTATGAACATCCCGTCTGTACTGGAATTCCTGGCAAGCCTCCATTACGATGAGGGGCTCAGTTATAGTGCCATCAACTGCGCCAGAAGTGCTCTGTCAACATACCTGTGGCAAGGAACAGAGCGGCATTCTGTTGGGACACACCCCCTGGTAACCAAACTCATGAGGGGCATTTTTAATGTTAATCCCCCAAGAACCAGGTACTCCCAAATATGGGATGTGAGCATTGTACTGACCATGTTAAGAAACTGGTCTCCAGCTACAGCTCTGTCCCTACAGAAACTGACTGTGAAAACAGTCATGCTGATGGCCTTGGTCATGGCACAAAGGTCGCTACAGAAACTAAGGCTGGACAACATGACTATTTCATCTGGAAATTTAACTTTTCACATCAATGAATTAGTCAAACAGAACAGACAGGGGTCAGCAGGCCTAAAAACAGAATTCAGGGCCTACCCGACAGATGATCGTCTCTGAATTGTAACACACTTACTATTATATATGGAGTATACTAAGATCATCAGAGGCAAAGAAATGTCACTTTTAATCAGCTACAAACAGCCACACAAAAAAGTGACAGTCCAGACCATCTCGAGATGGCTAAAACAGGACCTAATAAATGCTGGAGGAGACACCAGCATTTTAAATCTCACTCCACCAGGGATGCAGCTACATCGGCAGCTATGAAGTTGGATGTTCCTATGGACCAAATCCTCAAGACAGCAGGATGGTCAACGGAGAAAACTTTCCAACGATTTTATAACAAACCAGTCATTGAACCTGGAACATTTGCAGAAACAATTTTAAGTTCTGTAATATAATTTTACCCCATAAATATCGGCTATAATTTGGTGTTAATATATTTATCGTTGGTTTTTCAATATCGTATTGATGTCTAATGATGTTAACACTATTCTCCCCATAATCAAAGCAGATGTGATGCATGGACTCATTTCCACGGCATGAAATCACAGAGCTTTAAAATCTTCACGTAGTCACTCACGTGACTCCGAAGTAAAATAGTAAGATTAAACGAGAACTTACCAGTTTGAAGTTTGATCGTTATTTTATGAGGAGTAACGTTGAGGGATTACGTGCCCTCCGGTCCCACCCTTGATCATATACTCAACTGATATCTCTTCTCTAATCTTACTATGTTTAGTCATTACAGTTATCTGTGATTTCACACCGCTGCTTTGAAGAATGACACGCATGCGTCCTGGCGGGGTTCTTCACGTAATCCCTCAACGTTACTCCTCATAAAATAACGATCAAACTTCAAACTGGTAAGTTCTCGTTTAATCTTACTATTTCTGTCTTGTGTGCACTCAGTGGCAAAGAATGCTTTGTGCTCCGTTGTGAATGCCAAAGTTTCCAATATTGAGTTCTTCTGATCTCTACCCTGAAAGATGAGCCCCCCTATATTGAGATGGTGACCCGCTGATCTCAGATCGGTCATTTCCATATCTAATGCATCTAACGCCATAAGAACTGTTTCTGCATTAGCAGAAGAATCAGGAAGTAGCTAATATGGAATAACGTAGACGTCAACAAAATATGGAAAGAGTGGCACGGTGGCGCAGCGGTAGAGCTACTGCCTTACAGTGCCAATAACCCGGGTTCGATCCTGACTATGGGCGATTGTCTGTACGGAGTTTGTACGTTCTCCCCGTGACCTGCATGGGTTTTCTCCGAGATCTTCAGTTTCCTTCCACACTCAAGTTCAAGTTCAAGTTCACATTTATTGTCACATGCACCAATTGGTACAGTGAAATTTCAGTTACCATGCAGCAATGCAAATAAAAAGAACACAATACACGATAGAGTTTAACATAAACATCCACCACAGCGGAATCAACGTTTCCCACTGTGATGGAAGGCAATAAAGTTTAGTCACCTTCCTCATTGGGGCCTTTCAACCCTCCGCAGTCACCGCTACGGACGGCCCGATGTACAGGCCCTCTCGCCGGGATGATCGGATCTCTGACGTTGGAACGGATCGGATCACACTCGCGGCTTGGAGTTTCCGAATCGGCCACTTCTTACTGGAGACCACGGCTTCCAAAGTCCACAAGCCGAGCGGGCGGAGCTCCAACACTGGTGATCCCCGGCTAAAGATCCCAGGCATCCGCGATGTTAAAGTCAACGTCGCGCCCGCGGCTAGAAGCTCCGCAAACCACAGCTCCATGTTGTTAAAGTCAACAGGCCCAACACTCCGGAGCTCCAACACAGGCGATCCCCGGCAAGGCATCGCCATGCTCCGCTGTATACTTCAGTGCTGCGCCGCTGCTGAAGCTCTGGGCCGTCTCTGGTAGGAAATGCCCCGCTAATCCAGTTGGTAAGATACGACAAGAAGAAAATACACATCTCCGTCCAGGTAAGTGACTGAAAAACGGTTTCCTCATATTCCCCCCACCACCCCCCACATAAGACACACTAAGAAAGATTTAAAACATACAATTAGACGCACTAAAACTAACAAAAAGGATGAAAGGACCAACAGCTGCGGGCGAGGCAGCCATTGCTGGCGCCACCACAGATATACAGGTTTGTCGGTTAATTGGCTTGGTGTAAATGTAGAAAGTGTGTGTAGGATAGTGTTAATGGGCGGGATCGCTGGTCGGTGCGGACTTGATGGGCTGAAGGGCCTGTTTCCATGCTGTATCTCTAAACTAAACTAAATGTAGCCAAAGACTATAGTGAAGAATGATAAAGTTGAGATTTTGATTGGACACAACAGCAGCCCAGCACGAAGACTGGCAGAGCCAATCGTGTGGATAGTTGCAGTCAGAGCAACACAGAAAAAGTATTCCATTTTGCAAATTGCTTCATTTTATGTAACATCACCCTGCAAAAGGACCTTTCCAACAGAGCAGGTGATAGAAAACATGCAGAGTATTCAAACTACCACCAGGGGTGCCGCACGATTGGCAGCCCCATCAACAGTCTGTTTTTTTGTCTTATTTTATTATTTTTAGTGTGTGGTAAAAGTCTGTGTAAATGTTCTCCGGTTTGTTTTATGTGGGGGAGGGGAACGGGGAGTGGGAGGGGGCCAGGGGGAAAACTTTTTTTCCGTTTCTTACCTTGCCGGAGACAAGGTAATGACAGGGTTGTTGCCGTGTCGCATCTTCGACCGATCTGCGGCCTACCATCGATGGAGCTGGAGGCCTCCTCGGACTGACTTTGTGCCCCAACGCGGGGCATGTACTTAACATCGGTGCCAATCCCTTGTCTGGGATCGCTCCAACTGCGGCCTGCGGACTTACCATCAAGGGCTCGCAGACTCCGGAGAGGCTAGTCGGGAGGTGCAATGACGCAGAGGCTCGACCAGCCCCGACGCGGGGTCCGATCGCTGGCAAGGGGAGCTGATATCCCCCCGATGCAGGAGCTGATCGCCCCGATCCGGAGGGCCCGACCGCCGGCTACGAGGGTCAAGATCATCCCGTCAACGGAAGACTCGAGGCTCCCGACCACGGGAGAGCATAGAAGGGAAGAGATTTGAACTTTTTTTCTCCTTCCATCATGGTGAGGAATGTGGAGGAGTCACTGTGGTGGATGTTTATGTTAATATGTATTTTGTGTGTTTCTTTTTATTTGTATGACTGACTTGGCAAAATAAATTCCTCGTACGTTGCAAAACAAACTTGGCTAATAAAGTATTATTGCGATTGTGATTGTGATTGATTGTGAAACTATTGATCTTCATCAAAACAAGAGATTATCTGCTCAAAGAGTCAGAGTTATAAGACGCATTACCTAAGACACTTTCAATTGATAAATCTAATTGATAAATCTCTGCATAGTAGGCTGCACTGGAAGCTTAGATCACATGGGATTCAGCGAGAGTGAGATAACTGGATAGAGAACTGGCTTTGTGGTAGCAATCAGAGGATGGTCGGGGAAAGTTGTTTTTTGGAATGGTGGCTCGTGATTAGCAGTGTACCTCAGAACTCAATGCTGGAACCATACCTACGGTTTAATTACGTTTGAGGTTTATATCAATGATTTGGACGAGAATGGACAAGTCATGATAAGTAAGTTTGCAGATGACACTAAAGTAGACCAGTGAACATGGTTATCATTTTCAGTGGGAGCTTGACCAGCTGGATAAGTGGGCTGAGGAATGACACATGGAGTTTAATGCAGATAAGTGTGAGCTATAACATTTTGGGAAGACAAACCAGGTCTGGACCTTCACAGTGAATAATAGGGCCCCGTGGAGTGTTGCAGAGCAGATGGATCTAGGCGTATAAGTACATCATTCCCTGAAAGTTGTGACAAAGGTGAAAAAAGCTTGTGGCACATTGACCATCAGTCAGGGTATTGATTAGAAAAGTTGGGACTTGATGTTCAAGTTGTATAAGCTGTTGATGAAGGCACATTTGACGCAATGTCTTCTGTTCTGGTCACCCTACCATAAAAATGATGCCATTATGTTGGAAAGGATGTGGAAAAGATGTAGGCGGATGTTGCCAGGACTCTACGACTTGAGCTAAGAGGAGAGGTTGGGTAGGCTAGGACTTTATTCCTTTGAACACAGGAGATTGAAAGGTGAGTGTATAAAGGTATATAAAACCATGAAAAGAATAGATAAGGTAAATGCACAGAGTCTTTTTCCTAGGGTCAGGGAATCAAGAACTAAAGGGCATAGAGTTATGGTGAATGTGGAGAGATTTAATGGAAACCAGCAGGAGAACTTTTTCACACAGTGGATGGTGGGTTTATGGAGTGAGCGGTCAGGGGAAGTAGTTAAGGCAGGTATAATAACAGCATTTAAAAGTATTTTGGACAGGTACATGGATAGGAAAGATTTAGAGGTATATGAACCAAACATGGGTTAATGGGACTAGCTTAGACGGAGCATTTTGTTTGCACAGATGAAGGACCTGTTTCCATGCTTGTGGTTCTAAGACTAATAACCATTTTCAGATGCAGTTTAGAATTGCACATTACAAAACAACTCTTAGACATGGTGGCGCACCGGTAGACTTCCCGCCTTACAGCGCCAGGGACCCGAGTTTGATGCTGACTATGGGTGCTTGTCAGTATGTAGTTTGTACCTTCTCCCCGTGACCTGCGTGGGTTTTCTCTAGGATCTCTGGTTTCCTCCCACATCCCAAAGACATACAGGTTTGTAGGTTAATTGGCTCAGTATAATTGTAAATTGTCCCTAGCTTATGCAGGATAGCGTTAGTGTGCGGGGATCGGTGGTCGGGGCGGATTCGGTGGGCCGCATGGTCTATTTCTGCACTGCATCTCAAAACTAAACTAAACTTAAAAAATGTAAAATAAATAGTATGCAGAGAACTCCCATGTTATGGCGCCATCTTGCAACTTCCAATTCTCTGAAACCTGAGTTTAATATCTCGTATGCATGACAGTGCCTGATGCAATACAGCACTCTCGGTGCTGCACTGAAGTGTTAGCCATGCTTGGAGAGGGATGTGCTTTGTGGCTGAACCATATATCTGCACAATAAGGTAGAACTGTCCTCAGATAAACCATCTTGCTGCAGATCCTCTGTAAAACACTCATCCGTGTGCTGCTGATGATTTAATAAGCACTGTATTATTCTGGTCATGTATTCCAGGCAAATGCATGACTCAAAGCAAATGGTCAAACTGTTGTGTGCCATTTTAAGCACGAGCTTATAAACCCATATTTATTGTACGTTAGAGAAATAAAACCTTATCTTCTTATTAGAAGGAACTAAGCATTGCCTTTGAGACCATTTTGTTGAACATCAAACTATAAAACAAATTATCCACGATATATAAAGTTATACATTTTAAATCAATTCAGAAGGATAGTGATAGCATCAGCATTTTTGGAGTCAACATAGGGAACATGGGGAATGATTTCCTTTGGCTGTCAAATATTAGCAGCACTGTAAATCTGCTAGAAAGACATCCTTTGATTGCTATTTCTAAATAGATTATCTTTGAATTTTTTTTATATACCAGATTAGGAAATGATCTTGTGATTTTTACTGTAGTACTGAGTTATAATGACAAGAAGGACTCTTCCTCCTACACACCAAAGAAAAATATTTCAAAGAAATCGGACTGTTATAAAACACGTCAGCTTTCACTAATCAAGAACAAATTATGAAACACAGCAAAGGCGTTATCACAATGTCATGGGAAGCCAGGGATTTATGCTCTGCATGATCCCAATCAATAGGTGGATATGATTGCCTTGTCGTCATCGTAATGGACGGCAAACATGGGTCACAAGGACAAATCCCATCACTGGAATTTGTAAGGTTAAAACAAATAAATATGGTGTATAGATAGAAACATAGAAACATAGAAATTAGGTGCAGGAGTAGGCCATTCGGCCCTTCGAGCCTGCACCGCCATTCAATATGATCATGGCTGATCATCCAACTCAGTATCCCGTACCTGCCTTCTCTCCATACCCTCTGATCCCCTTAGCCACAAGGGCCCAATCTAACTCCCTCTTAAATATAGATTAAGCGCAGTAGATAATTGTGGGCATTACTGAATTATTAAAAATGAGCAATTAATTTATTAGTGGGGTGAGAGATTGCAACCTTCACGTGGTCCGCCCTGTTTCAACGAATGCAATCAACCTGGTGTGCACAATCAAATAAGATCAAATAGAACAAGTTGTTCTACAACTTTAGGCTGTGCACGGCATACGCAAGAAGAAGAAGAAGAATTTATTAGTGTCACTCTTTTCTAATTAATGCCGCCAATATGTAATTCTAATCCCAAAGCGTACAGTGCCGTGCAAGAGATCCAAGTGCAATGTGGACAGCAGTGACAAGGAAACACAACCTCAACCTGTGGAACAAACCTTGTGAATTTATCACATCCCATGGGGAGAGGTTGAAAATCTTTTTCATGGCATTTTATTCGCAGAATTATGCTCTGACGTGCATCACTTATTTACTAACTTTGTAGCTTTGCTGAAGGCAAACCGTGTCCCTTTTGCAGAAGTAGACCAAGAGTTAGAAGAGTACTTTCGCCAGTTGTACAGGGCCCTAGTGAGACCACACCCGGAGTATTGTGTGCAGTTTTGACCTTCAAATTTGAGGAAGGACATTCTTGCTACTGAGGGAGTGCAGCGTAGGTTTACAAGGTTAATTCCCGGGATGGCAGGACTGTCATATGTTGATAGAATGGAACGGCTGGGCTTGTATACTCTGGAATTTAGAATGATGGGAGGGAATCTTATTGAAACATATAAGATTATGAAGGGCTTGGACACGCTAGAGGCAGGAAACATGGTCCCAATGTTGGGGGAGTCCAGAACCAGGGGCCACAGTTTAAGAATAAGGGGTAGGCCATTTAGAACGGAGATGAGGAAAAACCTTTTCACCCAGAGAGTTGTGAATCTTTGGAATTCTCTGCTTTGGAAGGCCGTGGAGGTCAATTCTCTGGATGCTTTCAAGAGAAAGTTAGATTTTAAAGATAGCGGAGTCAGGGATATGGTGAGAAGGCAGGAACAGGGTACTGAATGTGGATGATCAGCCATGATCACATTGAATGGCGGTGCTGGGTCAAAGGGCCGAATGACCTACTCCTGCACCTATTGTCTATTGTTTATTGTCTATAATCCATAAACAGGCGAGGGACCATAAAGCATGCACAAGTTCATGTGTGGTAAATGGAACAAAATTATTCATTCTAAAATACTAGGCACAAAAATCCTCAAATTTTTCTTGGATTCTTAAATCCTGATATACATGGAAGCAACAGCAAATGCCAAGAAATGTCCGACATTACATGCCATATAATGGTAGCTTATAGTCAAAGGACAAATCTTAAAACTTTGATTGAGACACAGGAGATACATTTGTGCGAATGGCAAGTTACTGCTACTGACGGACCCAAAATCATTCTCAAGCAATTTTTAGAAGCCCATGCCATTCAAACCATGAGAAAGGATCCAAAGCAGCTGATCATATTTTGTTAAACTATGCAACTGGTAAGAACTCTGCATCCAATACAATATGGATATAGAGAGAATGATATATCATAAGAAGTTATGAAGAGTGAATCTGCGAAGTATTGGAACTGCAGCACATGGCACGGTGTTTACTGAATTTAGCATCATGTTACAAACAATTATACTGTGAGACAAACAGAATCTTGGACAGGTGTGGCAGATTGAGTCAGCTACAAATTGTTGCATTTTATAGAACGATACCTTTGCCGAGAGATTCATTCATTTCTGTGAGTGATACACAGTTTTATTCCAGATTCTAGCTTGATCTACCGGTGGTGTTCATTTCATTGTAGCAATTTCTTAAGATGAGTGAGAAATGGAATTCGATCTTGGAACCACAGAAAGTGTTTGATCTCAATGGTTTTAATCATTTCTTAATTGCCATGCACACAGAGATTCAGTGAAATCCTTGTTTTGCATGCTATCCATCAAATCGCACTGTACATGAGTACAATTGATCCAAAGTCTAGACCCTAAAGAGATATGCACTTCTTCTATACCTGTTAACGCAGTGGAGGAGTGAACCTTTATTGAATCTTGTAATACAAGAACAATGAAACAAGCATGTTATGCTTCAATAATGGCAAAAGAAACTGCCTTTAGCCATGTTTTGAAAGAAAGACAGGAACAATCTACAGCATTTGCTTCACAAATTCTTAACAAAAGTTAAATGTAACCACATGCAGATTCAGAATAAATTACTAGCACTGATCTTGTGTGTGAAATAAATTATATTAGTTCCTACTGGAATAACACTTAGTTCTTGTGACAAATCACAAACCATTGTTGATAATACTGGCTCCTAAACCAGCAAGTTCAACAATGGCAGCTTCCAATATACAAAGGATAGGGAGTTTTACAGTGTTATTATACAATTGAATGTCATTCATCAAAGCAAAACATAATAAATGTTAAAAAGGAAGGCATAGCTTTAAGGTCAGAGGGGGAAAGTTTAAAGGAGATATGTGGAGTAAATATTTTTCATAGATAGTGGTTGAAGTCTGGTAAGCATTGCCAGGGGTGGTGTTGGAAGCAGATACACTAGTGGCATTAAAAGGCTTTCAGACAGGCACATGGAACCGATGGATATGAATCCACATGCAGGCAGAGGAGATTAGTTTAACTTGGTGTTTAGTTAGCACAGATATTGTGAGCTAAAGGGCTTGTTCGTTATGCATCTACTGTTATGGTCGATCAAGGTGTGAATCACCTTGAGTCAGCCTCAATAACAATCAGCACGGGAGCACCTCAAGGCTGCGTGCTCAGCCCCCTGCTGTACTCACTCTATACCCATGACTGCGTAGCGAACCACAGTGCGAACTCCATCATCAAGTTCGCTGACGACACCACTATTGTGGGGCGTATCACTGATGGGGATGAGTCAGAGTACAGAAGAGAGATCGAGCAACTGTCCATATGGTGCCAGCGCAATAACCTGGCCCTCAACACCAGCAAAACCAAGGAACTGATTGTGGACTTTGGAAGGAGTAGGAGGGGGACCCACAGCCCCATTTATATCAACGGGTCGATGGTTGAAAGGGTCAAGAGCTTCAAATTCCTGGGCGTGCACATCTCTGAAGATCTTTCCTGGTCCGAGAACACTAATGCAATCATCAAAAAAGCACATCAGCGCCTCTACTTCCTGAGAAGATTACGGAGAGTCGGATTGTCAAGGAAGACTCTCTCTAACTTCTACAGGTGCACAGTCGAGAGCAGAGCATGCGTCAACTTGGATGAGAAGTGTGTAGGAAAGAACTGCAGATGCAGGTTTAAATCGAAGATAGACACAAAATGCTGGAGTAACTCAGCGGGACAGGCAGCATCTCTGCAGAGAAGGAATGGGTGACGTTTCGGGTCGTGACCCTTCTTCAGACTTCAGACTTCAAACTTGGATGAGAATGCAGGCTTAGAGTTTATAGTTTAATCTGGAAAGGATATTAGGCAAAGGACCATTGAAACAATTGACAATACCTCCAGGTAAACAAAAGTAATCCTGACCAACTGAGAGGGTGAGTCACCTGATCAAGTACAAGATCCAGATGCAGGCCCTCTGCAAAGTCGTCTAAGTCTGTAGTCTGAAATGTTATCATGTAGCCACAGAAATGTTCACATCAATCAGAAAATCACAGGAAGAGACACCCTCAAAGGTACTGGAAAGATGTAGGATGATAATTCCTGATGTCAACACTGAGTAAACCACTATTGAAGACTAGAAATACAGCAGTGAGTCAAGTCAAGGGGTTGCAGGTTCTTCTGTTCAAGGAGTTGATGTTATTCTGAAGTAAAGAACACAGTTGAGGAGATCAAACCAACATGGAAATCCAGTCAACAGATGACTCTGATTGTGGATCTGTGTGAAGTGAGGGAAATTAATGTGCTGTATTTTTTTATAATATGTAAAGCAGACATATGGACATAGAATGTATTGACATCAATCATGTATATACAGCTTATTTATCATGTATTAAATTGCCTTCCATTTTGAGTAAAACAAAGTACACAACCTTGTTTGAAAGTTCAAGGTGACCGATAGATATAATTGTATTTAGAGATTACAGGCACATCCTGCATCCCAAAATACAAGGCAGGAAATGAACTCCACCCTCATAAGAAGACCTTTGGTTATATAATAACCTTTATTCTGGGGTCTTTTCACTTTTTTAATCAGTTCTCTCGTATTAATTATTAAGAAAGGTGCACAAAGTCAAGTCGTGGTATTATAACGACTGCATAAAGCAGAGGTTTTGATACCTGCAACATTCCGTGGAAATTTTATGAAGCAAATTATATGGATAGTAACTCATTTCCCATTGAACTGCTCAGCCAACACTTGACTGAGATTTAACGCTTAACAAATCTGTAATCAAAATAGATTTCCATGTAAATGATTAAGAATTGATGTAAATGCCACACAAAAATGTCATCACTTCTTTCGTGTAGAAGCATCTACATAATTATAAGTATTATCAGGTATGTGCCACCTTTGGGGAATCTGGAGAGGATACTGGAGATGAGAGAGAAATTACCAGCAAATGAAATGTGGAGTCATAGAGAGATACAGCGTGGAAACAGGCCCTTCGGCCCAACTTGCCCACACCGGCCAACATGTCCCAGCTACGCTAGTCCCACCTGCCTGCGTTTATTCCATATCCCTCCAAACCTGTCCGATCCATGTCCTCGTCTAACTTGTTTCTTAAACATTGGGATAGTCCCAGCCTCAACTACCTCTACTGGCAGCTTATTCCATATACCCACCAACCTTTGTGTGAAAAAGTTACCCCCTCAGATTCCTATTAAATCTTTTCCCCTTCACCTTAAACCTATGTTGTCTGGTCCTCGATTCCCCTACTCTGGGCAAGAGACTCTGTGCATCTACCCGATCGATTCCCCTCATGATTTTATACATTTAAATTAGAAGGAGATACACCTGGAAACTATTGTGCAGCATTTCTTTCCTTCCTGGAGTGAAATATACGAATGACCATTTTTGGTTGTTTCACTTGACTCTTGAATGTGAGTGCCTACCTCCAGACTTCAATCATCTTTACACGTCTGACACACCAGGGACGCATGGGATATTGTATTCTCTGTGAAACAATTCTATTGAAGCTTTGCAGGGAAACTTGAACTGCGAAATATTCTAGGAGTTGACATGATGAGGCACTCCTGGGACTGTTACCAGAGCTGAACCTGGATGCCTGGCAGGTAACTAAATTCACCCTCAAGGCAACTATTAACACACCCAATATTCAGCCGGCTCAGACTCCGCGATCGTTCGCATTGAATATCCTGATCCCTGATCTTTCCACTTGACTAGCCCTGTGTTCCCCTTTTCAAAAGCAATGGCAGCACCAATCTCCAATTATCAGTCCCCCTTTCCAATGACGCCATTCTAATCCATGCACACGTGAACAACACACTGTCACCCTTGTGGGGATTCAACCCCTCACCCCCCCACCCCTCCCCCACAACCCCCCCTCCCCCCCCTCACCTCAGCCCCCAAGCACAGCACCAGAAAAGTGTGGGAAGGAACTGCAGATGCTGGTTTACACCCAAGATAGACACAAACAGCTGGAGTATCATCTATATTTATTGTTTCCCTTTCCCCTGACCTTCAGTCTGAAAAAGAGTCTTGACCCGAAACATCAGCCATTCCTTCACTTTGGAGATGCTGCCTGTCCCGCTGAGTTACTCCAGCAGGGTGACACCATGGTTGTCCAACAGAGAGGCTTAATTGATCTGATGGACTGACCTATAACCTTTAGTGCCATAACAATTGTATGGTTCTGCAATAAATGTGAATGGACAGAGAGTAGTGAAATGTAGTTATAGCAATAGAAACAAATTCTTGGACTGTTTGGAAATATGCAACAATGATTTATATTGGTTGGAATTAGAACTACTTATCTTACTTATTTATTGCGACTCAGGAGGAGTTCTTTCCTATCCTGTCTTCCTGTCTGAAGAAGGGTCTCAACCCGAAATATCACCTATTGCTTTTCTCCAGAGATGCTGCCTGACCTGCTGAGTTACTCCAGAATTGTGTGTCTATCTTCACCAGAAAAGAGTGTTGAATCTGAAAATATTCAATGCACAATGACTTGCGCCTAAAGTTTTCACCAGAGGCCAATAACCAAAACGTGTACTTTGGACTTTCTAGGCAATATTGTGAAGCACTGCCGTACTAGGAACAAATCCAGAAAGCATTTGAAGAGCCATAAAAGCTGTCAAAATGCACTCATGGGCTTTTCCAAAATAGATGGGCAGACATTAAGTCTTGGTGGTGAACATAAAGATAAAATCACACAAAAAAATACAGCCGTTAATCTGACAACAAATGATGGAGCGCTCTAGTTCTGACTGTCAGTTGCTGATGTCAGCCTTGCCCACAAAAGCCCTTATTATCAGATGTATATTCTGGTGTTGAAATCCCTCCATGATGTGCCCTTCACTTTCTCTGCAAGCCTCTCCATCTGTACGAACTTTAAAAAATATTACAGTCGTCTATTTCAAATCCAACTGCCATCGTAAACTGCGCCTTTTGCAGGCCAAAGAATAATTCCTGAAATTATCTCATAAATTCTAACTTTTGAGTTTTGAAGATTTGCGTTTTTAATCCCATTTTAGACCTGAGTGCAAAATTTCGACAGGCATTGAGAAACACATTCAGTCTGAGTTCCATCTTTCAGGTGAGCGATGTTTGCTTATAAAGATACAATAGCAGTTAAAGGCTACAGTAGCATATTAGATAGGCTACAAATCTGGTAAGTAGTAACCTGAATGATTGATCCAGAGACACCAGTTCAAACCCCAGCTCTCTGACATCTCCTTCCCCATTCTCGATCTCTCTCTCTCCATCACAGGGGGCATTCTTTCGACTGACATCTACTATAAACCCAACTGATTCCCACAGTTATCTTAACCACACCTCCTCCCACCCTGCCTTCTCAATTTCTCCATCTCCACCGCATCTGCACCCACAATAAGGCTTTACACTCTAGGACAGCAGGGATGTTCTCTTTCTTCCTGCACTTTCTTTACTGCAGTGAATGGATCCCTCTCCCATGTCTCCTCTCTTGAAAATATCCAGCGAATTGGCCTCCACTGCCTTCTGTGGCAGAGAATTCCACAGATTCACAACTCTCTGCGTGAAATTTTTTTTCCTCATCTCAGTCCTAAATGGCCTGTCCCTTATTTTTGCACTGTGACCCCCTGATTCTGGACTCTCCCAACATGGGGAACATTTTTCCTGCATCTAGCCTGTCCAATCCCTTAAGATTTATAGCAAATTTATAGCAAAATAAAATGATAAATGTTGTTCAGGGAAATAAATCAGGATTCTTAACCAGTCAGTCCTGTATATGACTGAACTATACATGTGGTTGGCCTCTCGGCGTAGGGATTTCAAAGGATGGTTAATGAATGCCTGAATTGATAGTAAATTCTCCTATTTTCTCTGGACATTATCAGAGAGTGGCAATTAAGAAAACCATTATTGCCAATAAGAGCTAATAAAAAAAATATTTAAGACCCTGGGAAGATTGCAAAAGAAAAAATAATTCCATAAATATCTTTTATCCCTTATCTTTGATCCTCATGAAGGTTGCACCATCGTTAAAAAAGCGAGGAAGAGATTCATTGAGGAACTACACCTTAATGCCAGCAGTGAGCATAGTACAGGAAGATATAGAAAGGGAGTCGTTATGGGAAGATTGTGATTGACTAACGATTGAGTTTTTGTGAGGAGGTTCGAGGAGGGCAGTGCTTTTGCTGCAGTGTAGACCGATGTAAGCTAGACTCTGAACAAGGCTCCACAGCAGGGGAAAGTGACAAATTGGATCTGAAATTAACTCAGTGCCTGGACCCAAAAGATAATTGTTACTATAAGGATGCTTTTGAGATGGAACATGGATTGTTACTGGTGTTCCATAGGTCTAATTCTTGCAAAGTTTACTTGAGTTTAGTTTAGTTTATTCGAAGTACAGTGAAAATGTATTTGTTGCATATTATTCAGTCAGAGAGAGGACTATACTTGATTACAATCAAGTCGTCCACAGTGTTCAGATACAGGTTAAAAGGCATAATGTTTTGTGCAAGATAATGTCCAGTAAAGTCTGATTAAAGATAATTTGAAGGTCCTCCAATGAGGTAGATGGGAGGTGAAGACCGTTCTCTAGTTGGTGAGAGGACAGATCAGTTGCCTGATAACAGCTGGGAGAAACTGCCCCTGAATTTGGAGGTATGTGTTTTCAAACATCTCTACCTCTTGTCTGATGTGAGAGGGGAGAAGAAGGAGTGACCAGAGTGAAACTGCTCCTTTGTTGTGCTGGTGGCCTTTGCTATGCTGGAGGCAGCGTGATGTGTAGGTGGAGGCAATGGAAGGGAGGTTGGTTTGTGTGATGGTCTGGGCTACATTCACAACTCACTGCCATTTCTTGTGGTCTTGGATGGAGCTGTTCAGAAAAACCATGCTGTGATGCATCTGGATGATAAACTTTCTGCAGCACACCAGTCGAAGTTGGAGTGGGTTGTTGGGGACATGCCGAACTTCTAAAGCCTTCTAAGGAAGTAGAGGCTTTGGTGCCATTGCTTCGATGTGGCAAGTCCAGCACAAATTGCTGGTGATATTTATTCCTAAGAACTTGCAGCTTTCAGGCATCTCAACTTTGGCACCATCAATGCACAGTGTGTCGCTTCCTGAAGTCAATCACAATCTTCTTTGTCTTGCTGATAATTAGGGAGAGTTTGTTGTCTTAGCACCAGGTTACAAGGTTGGGTTTGCTCGATTTTGAACCACGGAGGTGAGTGGTAGACTTAATTTAAGGGTGTACTATTATGGAGGATATGTATAGTATAAATAGGAAGTACTTGCATTCCTTAGCAGAGGAACCAAAATTCACGAGGAGGTCCAAGCACAGATTTCCAGTAATTTATAAGAGGATTAGATAGAAGATGAGAAAACTTTGACGTCCAAGAGGAAATTTACTGCCTAAAATGTATTGACTAAAAAGGAAAGGTTTGTAGAAACCCTTGGCATGTAGAAAAGGTATTTGAAAAGTCATGATATGCAGGACCCCCTTTTGCAACTGGCATGGATATGATGGGCTGAGTGGCATCCTATGTTGTAAATATTCAATATATTTAAGATTATTTGATAAAAGTAAAATAAATGCATCTTTGCATCATTTCAGCGACTGCCGAAGTTAATAGCTAACCTTCTCAAGTAACAAGATTGCAATGCAGAGACTGATGACACTTTTATAACGCTGTCTATATTTCTGAAAATTATGCCTTGTGAAACTCTTCAGGATGCCAAAAAACCATACAAATTACGTATCTTTCCTTTGCATGCAGATTGTCTTTATATCTGTTCATTCACAACCAAACAATGAATTTTTAAACTCTCATCACTGATGCTCCCAATTCATTATTTTGTTCAGCGCAGGGTTATACAGATCGACATTTGCTTATTGTTCTAGGTCAGCCGTAAGGCTATATTTATAACATCTTCACAGTACAGCCATTCAGAAGAGAGAATGTGCTCCAATGCAGTTGAATTTCACAAAAAAATAATAGTTCTGAGCACTCAGGCATAGATTAGATAGAATCTATTGTCTCATTCATAAATCAATTGAATTTGTGAAGATAATTTTATCATCAGTAATTGATTAAGCTTACTATATTATTTAATCCTTTACTTTTGTAAAGCAATATATATATTAAATTATAGAAAGCTCTTTTAGATTTCAAATATTTTTCAACTAGCGAATCTTTGCAAAAAGCATTAGGACTCTCGTATTTTTAAATGCTCTACATTATTTCCCATGAAATATAAATTAGTGAATCTTGGAACAGTAGAATTTTATGACACAGGGTGCCATTCAGCCCATTTTGTTGAACATGATGCTCTGAAAGTCCTATACCTAAAACTTCCTTCTCTAAAATGATGGAGATATATAAATGCAGGCTTGCCTTTCTCTTTTAGAGAATGGCCTCTCTCTAACTTCTACAGGTGCACAGTAGAGAGCATGCTGACCAGTTGTATCGTGGCTTGGTTCAGCAACTTGAGCGCCCAGGAGAGGAAAAGTCTACAAAAAGTAGTAAACACTGCCCAGTCCATCATCGGCTCTGCCCTCCCTTCCATCGAGGGGATCTATCGCAGTCGCTGCCTCAAAAAGGCTGGCAGCATCATCAAGGACCCACACCATCCTGGCCACACACTCATCCCCCCACTACCTCCAGGTAGAAGGTACAGGCGCCTGAAGACTGCAACGACCAGGTTCAGGATTAGCTACTTCCCCACAGCCATCAGGTTATTAAACTTGGCTCGGACAAAACTCTGAACATTAATAGCCCATTATCTGTTTTTTACACTTTATCAGTTTATTTATTCATTTGTGTATATATTTATATAATGGTATATGGACACACTGATCTGTTCTGTAGTCATGCCTATTATGTTCTGTTGTGCTGAAGCAAAGCAATAATTTCATTGTCCTGTCAGGGACACATGACAATAAACTCTCTTGAATCTTGAATCTTGAATGAACATAGGACCCCATTCTCTGAAAGGTTAGAAGTGCAGACATTCACCTGCCCAGGTCATAGGTCAATGGATCTGCCAGTAACAGCAAATATACCAGATATTTTTTCAAGAAAGAATTGCAGATGCTGGTAAAATCGAAAGTAGAGAGAAATGCTGGAGAAACTCAGCGAGTGAGGCAGCATCTATGGAGCGAAGGAATAGTTGATGTTTCGGGTCGAAGTCTGAAGAAGGGTCTCGACCCGAAAGGTCACCTATTCCTTCGCTCCATAGATGCTGCCTCACCCGCTGAGTTTTTCCAGCATTTTTGTCTACCTTAGATATTTTTTCAATGTTAATGGAAACTCCAGGTAAATTCACAGCAATGTTAAAAGGTAAATCTCTGCTCCATAATTCCTTGCTGATGATCTCATAGTTATAACCTCTATCTGTTGCGCGCAGTTCTGGTCACCACATTGCAGGAAAAACGTGGAAGTTTTAGAGATGTTGCAGAAGAGATTTACCAGGATGTTAGGTACACAAAATTGCTGGAGAAACTCAGCGGGTGCAGCAGCATCTATGGAGCGAAGGAAATAGGCGACGTTTCGGGCCGAAACCCTTCTTCAGACAGGGGGGTGGGGGGGAGAAGGAAGGAAAAAGGGGAGGAGGAGGAGCCCGAGGGCGGGCGGGTGGGAGGGTGGGAGGAGACAGCTAGAGGGTTAAGGAAGGGGAGGAGACAGCAAGGACTAGCAAATAGAGCGTTCCTCCAACTCTTTACCAGGATGTTGTCTGGTTTAGAGGGTATTAACTGTAAGGAGACGTTGAGAAACTTGGATTGCTTTCTAGGGAGCATCGGAGGCTGATAGAAGTTCATAAAGTGATAAGAGGCATAGGTAGGATCAGAATCATTGTCCCAGGATAGAAATGTCAAATACTAGAGGGCACAGCTTTAATGGGAGGGGGAGGGGGGGGGAGTTAATAGGAGAATTGCGAGGCAACTTTTTTACACTGAGCGTATACGTGACAGGAATGAGCTTCCAGTGGTGGTGGTGGAAGCAGATACGATAGTGGCATTTAAGAAGCTTATAGATAAGCATATGAATATGCAGGGATGGAAGTATATGGATTACATGCAGGCAGAAAGGATTAGTTTAAGTAGGCACTATATTCAGCGTTGATGGCAATATTGTCGGCTGAGGATGTCTGGTTCCTGTGCTGTGCTGTTTTTTTACTGTGTTTTATAAACTCAGCAACCAATGATAACAATTTGCCCTCCAACATTTTTTTTCAAACTCCTCATGATTTTGAACCTCTTCCCTAAATCTTCCCTTTATCCTTTCTTTTGACAATTGAGCTCCAAATGCACAAAAGATTAACCCCAAAACTATACCTACACACGAAAGATGATGTCTGTGCCATTTCCATTGCAATCATGTCCATGGTCTATGATAGTGTATATTTTGGACCAAAACTGGACAAAGTGCAAGATTTTATCCAGAAATTAATCCGGCTGGTGCAATAGGCAGCAGCGATCCTACCGGGACCGGGAATTTGGCGGCGGGAAATTTCAGGAATCGGGAAATTTCAAAATCGGGAAAATGGTCGCGGCGGGAATTTCAAATTAACAACGGTCCCTTACCGCGAATCGGCTTCATCTCCTTCAAATGCCGACTGCGGTATATTTTCATCCCGGACGAGGTCTTGATCTACCACCTGTCGTGGGACCACTGGAGGGTCACTCCAGTTGAGGTGGTCTGTGGTCTTTTTTGGCCGTTTTCGGCCGTTGAACGATCGTCCCCCTGCGACCTATACAGCTAGCCGCCAGAACCGCTTGAATCCCTGCACGCTGCCCGGAGAGGACGCTGGCGTTGACTGTTCGCCGCTTCTCCGCCCGCTGTCCCCCACCCCGACGTCTGTTACCTACCTGTTAACTG
This sequence comes from Amblyraja radiata, assembly GCF_010909765.2. NCBI lineage: Eukaryota > Metazoa > Chordata > Chondrichthyes > Rajiformes > Rajidae > Amblyraja > Amblyraja radiata. The sequence goes on from NC_045961.1 coordinate 23,346,128, forward strand.
TTACCTACCTACCTGCCTGTACCTGTGCCTGTGCACCATCGACGCTGGACACCTCCTGTGCCTGTTCTCCATCGATGCTGGACGCTGGATGCTGGGCACCTCCTGTGCCTGTGCACCATCGTCGCTGGACGCTGGACACCTCCCTGCACCAGCTGGATCATCTCTACACCCGCACTGCTGGACAACCTCTCTGCACCTGCACTGCTGGATACTCTCTGCACCTGCACTGCTGGACAACCTCTGCACCCTCATCACTGGACTACCTCTACACCTGCTCTGCTGGACAACCTATTTGCTCCCTCAATTGCTGGACACCTCGCTGCATCTGCATTGCTGGTCAACCTCTTTGCTCCCTCACTGCTCGACACCTCGCTGCACCCGCTCTGCTGGACAACCTCTCTGCTCCCTCACCGCTGGATACTCTCTCCACCTGCACCTGCACCGCTGAACACCTCTCTGCACCCTCACCATCATGCTCAAATACTCAACTCTGCAGATGGCTGGTTTCTGCAACAACCACATCCCATCCTGCATCCAGGTCGTTAAACAGCTTGGACTTCTGCGTCGACCCCGTTACATCCACAGAGGCTCTCGGCGCAGGCGTGTTTGCTTCAACCACGGACGTTCCATTCCATCCCTCTGCTCATTACCACGCTCTGCCCCCCCTCAACCGCGTCACCCCCCATCCCAGCTGACCGCACGCACTGTCAACCGGGACAACCTCAGATCTCTCCAGCCTGCCCCCATCCCTCCACCCTCTCATAATGCCAACTTTGCCCTCCTCAACACCAGGTCGCTCAACAACAAAGCCCTTGCCCTCCATGAACTAATCATTGACAACACTCTGGACTTCCTTCTGCTCACTGAGACCTGGCAACAACCCAATGTCTTCTTCTCCCTCAATCAAACATCCCCACCTGGATTTAATTACATTTCCAAACCCCGCCCCTCCCGCCATGGAGGTGGCCTCGCTGTTATTTTTAACCAGAATTTTCGTATCACTGAACTCACCTTCCCCCCAGTAGCATCATTTGAATTCCTCGCCTTCAAAGCCCTTTCCTCCATGACAGTCATCCTCATTTACCGGCCACCTAAACCAAACCCCTCCTTCCTATCTGACTTCACTGAACTCCTCACACTTGCCTCATCCCTCTCCTCACGTCTGCTGCTACTTGGTGACTTAAATATTCACATGGACTCCCCCACCTGCAAGCTCGCATCTGAATTCGCCTTTTTACTGGACAACTTCTCTCTCTCTCAGCACGTCACCTTTCCCACCCATGACAAAGGTCACATCCTTGATCTGGTCTGCTCCATAAATCAACCGGTACTCGACCTCCATCCTTGCCTCTTCCCCCTCTCTGATCATAAGCTTATACGGTTCACCATCCCTTCTCCGACACCTCGCCCCCGCTTCCTCCGAGAAATCACCTTCCGGAATCTAAAATCCATTGATCCCCTCCATCTCTCTGACCTCCTCTCCACCACTCTCCCCCTGGACTAAGCCCCCATCTCACCTGATGATCTCACAAACCATCTCAACTCCACCTTGTCTACCTCCCTCAACACTCTGGCCCCCCTCAAAACAAGAACCGTAACTTTCAACACATCCTCACCCTGGTACACACCTGCACTTCGTAAACTGAAACAGACTGGTCGCCAACTCGAACGACTAATAAAGAAATCATCTCTCACAGTCCACCTTGAAGCTTACAAACTCCACCTCACTGACTACAAAGATGCCCTCATTGCTGCAAAATCTGCCTACCTCTCCTCCATATTCACCGATCCCTGCCTAAACCACAGAACCCTCTTCTCCACAGTGGGCAACCTCCTCAAGCCTCGAGCCAACACTCTCCCTACCTCTACTCCGGTTCTCTGCAACTCATTCCTCCACTTTTTCGCTGATAAAATCAGCACCATCTATCAATCTATATCCCCTGTACCCGACTCCTCAGCATCTACTCCACCACCTACCATGGCCCCTCCTTTCAACATCTCCACTGACCTCCTTACCCCTCCTCCACACTGCTTCCTCTCCCAGTTTGACCTGGTCACCCCTATTGAAATCTCCAAACTCATCAGCTCTTCCAAACCCACCACCTGCTCCCTCGACCCTCTCCCCACTCCCCTGTTGAAGTCCTGCCTCCCCGTACTCTGCCCCTACCTCACTAATCTCTTCAACTCCTCATTGTCCCAAGGAATTGTCCCCTCCGCTTTCAAAACTGCTGCCGTTACACCAATCTTAAAGAAACCTGGTCTTGATCCCTCCTCTCTCATTAACTACCGCCCAATCTCAAACCTCCCCTTCCTTTCAAAAACCCTGGAGCGTATCGTTGCGTCGCAACTTCATTCCCACCTCCTTGCGTATAACCTACTTGAACCCCTCCAATCTGGCTTTCGCCCCCTCCATAGCACAGAAACTGCTCTCCTCAAAGTCCTCAACGACCTCCTCACCTCTGCTGACACTGGTTCCCTCAACATCCTCATCCTCCTCGACCTGAGCGCAGCCTTCGATACAGTGAACCATAACATCCTGCTCACCAGACTCAAGGACCTCGGCATTGAAGGCTCTGCACTCAGCTGGCTCCGTTCCTACCTTTCCAATAGATCCCACTTCATCTCTCTCCACAACCACACCTCTGCTACAGCCGCAGTCACTCAAGGCGTTCCCCAAGGCTCCGTACTCGGCCCCCTCCTCTTCATCATCTACATCCTCCCCCTTGGTCAGATACTCCGCCACTTCAATCTGGACTTCCACTGTTACGCTGATGACACCCAGATTTACCTTGGCACCAAATCCCCCCACAACCCCCCCCTCTCCCATATCAACTCCTGTTTGTCAGCTATAAAAACCTGGATGCAACATAATTTCCTCAAACTCAACAGCGATAAGACAGAATTCCTCCTCATAGGCTCCAAAGCCACACTCAGCAAAATCAATAACCCCACTCTCACCATCGACGGCACCACTGTCTCCCCATCTCCCCAGGCCCGCAACCTTGGCGTGATCTTTGATTCCACCCTCTCCCTTGAGCCTCACATCCGCCATGTCATTAAAACCTCCTTCTTTCATCTCCGCAACATCGCCAAACTCAGACCCTCTCTCACACCGCCTGCTGCTGAAAGACTCATCCATGCCTTCATCTCCTCCCGACTGGACTATTGCAACTCACTTCTCCTTGGCATCAGCTCCACCTACATCAACCGACTCCAACTGGTCCAGAACGCAGCCGCCCGACTCACCACCCACACCAAATCCTGGCATCACATCACTCCAGTCCTCAAAAAACTTCACTGGCTTCCCATCTCCCACCGGATCACCTACAAAATCCTGGTCCTCACCTACAAAGCCCTCCACCATCTGGCCCCCACATATCTCATTGACCTCCTCTCCCCCTACCAACCCTCACGGTCCCTCAGATCCACATCAGCCGGTCTCCTCTCCATCCACAAGTCCAACCTCCGCAGTTTTGGGGACAGAGCCTTCTCCAGGGCAGCTCCCAGGCTCTGGAACTCCCTCCCCCAACTGATCCGCAATTCCGTGTCCCTCCCCATCTTCCAGTCCCGCCTCAAGACCCATCTCTTCACCTCTGCCTATCCTTAGCCCCACGTCCCCGTCCCTTTTCATCTGTGCATTAATTGCCTCATGCTGTGTTTTGTATTGAATTCTGTCTTTACTTTGTGTACTAGTCATGTCTCTACTATTTATTTCATTCCCCTTACATGTTTTTCCTATACATGCTCAATTTTTGTAAGGTGTCCTTGAGACTCTTGAAAGGCGCCCATAAATAAAATGTATTATTATTATTATTACTGGTAAAGAGTTCCTGCTCATATGTTGATGAGCTGACGCCATTTGCAGATCCTAAATGGATTCTGGATGATGTCCTCTGACTCAGTTGCCATGCATCTAAGCGCACGGTGGAAGTTGGTGAGTTTCACTAACTTTTTGTCTTTAGTTGCTTACTTTATACACTTTTACTTCTTAAACAGAATGTTAAATTGGAAGGCCTGCAGCCATCTGAAAGATTGTAATCAGGGTTTTATTTCCACACTGATGTCTCGCAGCGATCCGTAATTCCAGCAAGGTCTGGTGAGTTTTATCACAGTTACAAATGAACCACTTTGTTTTAATTATTGTTTCCTATAGTATTTTATTGAAATGTCATGTATCTATTTGTTTAACCCATTTTTCACACTATTACACTCCTTCACGAAAAGTCTGGCAAAGAATAATGATTTAATTATTTTCTTTACACCTCATTAGAATGTTTAAATAAATCTGTAAAATTCCTATTTTCTATTGTTCACTGCTGTCTTTCTTAGCCTTTTCTTTGCTTTCCTCTTACATTTATGTTTTATTTCATTTAATTGTTATTCTCAGAACATTTGTGTTTATTTAAAGTTTTGCTTTAATCGTTTTATTTGCAGCTTTCCAATTTCTGCATTGATGATGCTTGTGAGAATGTTTCTGGTCTGCAACCTTAACTATGTTCAATTTGAAGGTTTTCTATTGTTCATCCACTTCTTTATTGATCAGTTTTCCTTCCAATTTACTCGAGTTCCTTTTCCATTTACCTGACTGAAATTGTTTTTTCACAAACGAACCAACTACTTTCGAACAAAGGAGCGACTATTACTACGAATCCCTTTGTGTCAGTTTTGGTATTCACATTAGCCTTAGTTGATCTGTGCATTAACTCTAGTTATCATAATAATTTTGCTGGCTCTTAGTTAGTCCATGATTATTACAATGCAAGACACAGAGCACTGGATTTTAACCAAGGAAAGTCAGCTTTTGCATAAACTTCCATATCACCTCTGGTACTATAAAGAAATGTTCAATTAACACCACTATTTATTCCCTCTTTTCACTCTCTTAATCAATAATGTTCAGGCCCATTCTCGGCTGTAAATATAATCTCTCCTAATGTCAATAAGAGGAATTTCTGTTGGGAAATCCACCTTCACTCTCCTTTCCCTTTACCTGACTCCATCTACCTTTTTTCTTTGTCAGTTTCCACCTACCACTCCTCTGCCTCTGTCTCCCAAACCCACCCCTCCCTGTCCACCACCTGGCATCATCTGTCCCTCATTCTTCCCCCCTCCCCAGTCTACTCATCACCTACCTGCTTTGTCTCCCCCCTTCCACTTCTTCACTTTATACCGGTTATTGTTCCTCTCTTCTCTTATACTTGATATGGGGTCTCGACATCAAACATCAACAGCTGATCAGCTGCTCCTGGAGGTACCGAGGTCTAAGCGGAAGCTCAGAGGGGATAGAGCCTTCTTTGTTGCTGCTCTGGCACTCTGGAACACTCTGCCGTTGCACATCAGACAGGCCCCCTCACTGTCCATCTTCAAAACCAGTATTAAAACACATTTATATTCCTTGGCTGTTGACCCTGCTTGAGACTTTGCTCCTGTTTTAGTGCTTTTAATGTTTTTAATTTTATTGTTTTTATTCTTTCTTTTAATGTTTTTATTGTCGTGTAATAATTTCTTGTCCATGACTAGTCATGTACAGCACTTTGTGGCAACAGTGGTTGTTTTTAAAGTGCTCTATAAATAAAGTTATTATTATTATTATTATTATTATTATTAACAGTTCCTTTTGCCCCATATATACTGGTTGACCAGCTGAGTTCATTCAGCAGTTTGTTTTTGTGCTCTACCATATTCCAGCAACTGCAATCTCTTGTGTCTCTATTTCAGGCTTACTAGATCATTATTGGTTCATGCAGCAAAAATGGAGCTTTGATGGCATTTTGGAAAAATCATCCAATTAGCCTCTAACTCACCTGATCCTCCCCTGCAAGTTATCTGTTTCCAATCATGTTTATAAATTCTATTTTAACATTTAGTATTAAATCAGCTTTCATTGCCCTCTGTGTTGGGCATGTGAGCTTGCAGCACCTCTCTGTGGAAAATTAATTATCTCATTTACTACCCGGATTTTTTGCAAATCATTTCAAATTTAGCTCTCCTGGCTACCAATGCAATTCGAGAGAAATTAAGTCTTTTTAAAAAATATTTATGAGATGTTGCTGGCAAGGTCAGCATTTATTGCCCATTCCTAATTGCCCTTGTGAATGAGGTGGTGAATAATCTTATGTTAGCCCGCAAGTTACCGGATTTATTACATTGACTTATGAAATTTTCTATGATGAGTTCTGAATTCCTGTGAGATATTTATTCATGGAACAGTGAGATACAAGGGTAAAGGTTTGGTCGCGATCACCAGAACTCACAATATAACAACAGCTTCCAACATCTACCAAATGGTTGAGAGCAACAGCAACGATGGACAGTAGAAAATCTACAGGTTGAGATGGTGTGTGGTTCTGAGATGATGGTGTTCCCATGCAGCAGCCTTTGTCCTTCTCACTGATGGAGGTTGCAAGTTTGGGAGGTGTTGTCACAATAGCCTAAGCCAGTAACTAAAGTGCATATTCAATTTGGTACTCATTGCAGCTTCTGTGCATGTGTGGTAAAGTGGGAAAAAACCCATTTAGGGCGAATAGCACTGAAACGTGAGTGATTATGTCCTGCAAAAGGTCAATTTTCTTGTGTGGTGTTTGAGTTGCAGTCAAGCAAGTGTAGCAGGCTCCAACACACACCTGGCTACTTACTAGTAGATGGTGGAATGGATTTGGGTAATAAGGAGATCCACTGGCCACTAAATGATAACCAGAATATGCCGCCCTATGGCGGCATGGTGGTGCCCTACGGTGCTCTAAGCCACCTTAGGGTGGCACGGTGGAACAGTGGTAGAGTTGCAGCCTTACAGAGCTTACAGCGCCGGAGACCTGGGTTCGATCCCGACTATGGGTGCTGTCTGTACGGACAGGGCTGGATTAACCATTAAGCAAAATAAGCACGTGCTTAGGGCATCAAGGGAAGGGGGGGCACCACAGAAATGGTAAATGGTTTACGGCACAATAGAAATCACTTTAAACTTGCTAAAATAATATTCGAAGTGGTTTATATGATCGGAAATGTAATTTCGAAGTGTTCATGGTGTCATAGTAAGATTAATTTTGAGGATCTGATCAAAGACTTTGCAATTAAAAAAAGTAGGAGAAAACTTTTCAAATATAAATAAAGTGGAAGTATACAAAAATAAACATTATTTTCCATCTTACTGTTAGTTTTGTTTCATTTTGAAAAATAAAAATTTATTTTATGGTTTATTATTGTTTATATTTTGAATTACATATATATGGGGACACCAAAATCTTTTAAGTGCTTAGGGCCTCTATGGGTCTTAATCCGGCCCTGTGTACGGAGTTTGTATGTTCTCCCCGTGACCGCGCAGGTTTTCTACGAGATCTTTGGTTTCTGCCCCACACTCCAAAGATGTACAGGTTTGTTAGGTTCAATGGCCTGGTTTAACTGTAAGATTGTTTCTAATGTGTGTAGGATAGTGTTAATGTGCGGGGATCGCTGGTTGGTGCAGATTCAGTGGGCCGAAGGGCTTGTTTCCGTGCTGTATCTCTAAAAAAAAAAAAAAAAAAAAAAAAAGAAGCTGATTTTTTCTTGTCGCAACAGTATATATATAAATCCTGGTGGTGGAGTACTCCAGGGAGCAGTGCCATTGAATGTTAAGGGTCGGTGATTAGGCTCTCTGAAGTTGGAAATGGCCATCATCTAGATCTCCAGAGCCGATATATGATTTGCTGCCTAACAGTCCCAGATCTGGATTTTGGCTTTGTCTTATTATATGCTGGCATGAGTTGCTTTATTTGCTGACAAGGCGTGAAAAAAATGGAATCTGTTGTAATTAGCAGCAAACATTCTCACTTCTAATCTTCATTTATGTATAAGCAATTGTATTAGCTCACAATTGGACCATATTCTCTTCCTAAAAAACACAAGTTACTTACATTATGTTATTGTTTCTGTTAATTCATGTACAATTGATTATGAAGTTCCGTGCATGAAAAATTCACACCTCTCCACCAATGTAGTCTCAATAGAGTAAAGCAATGTATGACTATCTGAGCAACAAAAACTGGTCTCAACCCGAAACGTTACCCATTCTTTCTTTCCAGAGATGCTGCCTGTCCTGCTGAGTTACTCCATCATTTTGTGTCTATCCTTGATGTAAACCAACAATTGTGGTTCCTTCCTGAACAAAATCTGTAGCTGCTTCTCCAGAGAGGTGGGTAAATTGGACAATTACTCTGGACATATATTTCATTAGAAGAATTAATATGCGCTGCTACATATTTAAGTTGTTCAGATGGCAGCATTAATTAGTTACATTTTTTTCATATCACTACGGTTGGCAGGTTTCTATCAACTGTGGACACTTGATGATGTTCCATATGTAGCGCTTCTTTGCCCTCTACATGAGCTGCGCCTCAGGTTCATTAACTTTAATTCCCTTATAGGTTTTTACTGGTGTTTCTCACACAGATATTCAAAAAAAAACAACACTCAATAAATCAATCTTTTATAGAACCTTTAAGTACTAATTACTATGTGGGCCCACACACTCACTCACACAAGCCGGCAACATTAAAAACAAAACAAGAATAACCCCACGTTGCAGGCCTGGTCGAAGCTGGAGAGCGTCGCGGCCAAATACAGTGGAAGCCGACAAGTGCACAGTGCAGAAGCTCACAAGATGGCGGGGAGTTGGCTGACCAGAGAGGACCCCATGTGGCAGAAATGTTCCTTCTCCCTCGTTGTCTCCAGGGCTCAGCTAACCGCTGCTCTCACTCTCCCCGTAATCCCAAAGTCCACACAGCCACAGTCTTTAATCCACCCCTCCGAGCTGAAGGGGTAGCAGTTAGCCTTGGCTTCTTCTGTCTTCTTCTGGACTTCTTCTCTCTCTCTCCTGGACTTTGATTACCCACAATCCCCAGCTCCCGCCCCCAAACCAATCACCACACAGGAAAAATGATTGAACTCATTTACAACAAATCAAAATGCAGAACACATATTCACAGCAAAACTTATATACATTTCTTAATAAGAAAAAATTAATATGAAGTTACACAGGGCTACACATACAAAACATTACAAGTATGAAGGAAAACCACATGCAAGAATTAGCACCCTTTTATCAAGTGCTGGAAACTGGCAGCAGTGGAGCATGTAAATACGGAACATGGTCCCAAATTGGCAGATTGTGATCAGTGGTGTTTACTGTGTCTCTACATCTTAATCATAGTTATTGATGACTGGGTGAAAGTATAGAAAATGTTATATCAAACTTTTCAGTAAGACTAATTTAAGAAGGACAGTGAATGAGCGAATTGCTCTGAAGCACAAATTTATTATGAGCTGGGAAAACAATAGCAGGGGTAAGCAAAGGTAAGGCCAGCCCAATAATGCATTCCATTTCAGTACTTTCTAAATCAGCAGCTTTGGAAGAGCAAAGATATTTTGCTTCCAATTATATAAATCTACTTAAAACTGGCTGAAAGTTAAACAAAAGTAAAAGGGCTTATAGAATGGTAAACCTCATCTCAAGGAAGCTGGAATACAAGTTCTATTTCCAGAGGGATAGAGCTGAACTGTGAGGAAGGTACCCAGACAGGACATCGAAGGACAAGAAGCAGAAACCAAGAAGTGGAAGCAAAGATACCGAACGTAGATCACGCCGAAAAGCCAAGATATCGAACGGACACAACGCCGAAAGAACACAAAGCTGAACGGACACTTAGCCGAATGGGCACGACGCCGAAAGGATATGAAGCCGAACGGACAAGACACAGAACGGACATGACGTTGTAAAGGCGCCAAAAGGACATGACATCTCCGGGGACGGGATTGGTCCAACACCTTGTCAGTCATCGACAAAGGTCAGCGATTGGTCCAGACGCCCCCGTCCATCACACCACTGGCTGGGGGGAGACGGGAGGGTGGGGGGGAGCCTGAGCTTGCATTTGTAAAATGGTTGCAGTGACTCCAAGCTGCAGCGATTGCCAAAGAGGCTTTTCGACGTCAAGTCCGTTCGGAGTCAGATTGTTTTTCAGTTTAAAATCTGATGGGGAACCAACATAACGTCGAAAAGCCTCTGTGGCAATCGCAGCAGCTTGGAATCATTGCCACTATTTTACAAACACAAGCTCAAGCTCTCCCCTACCATCCCGTCTCCCCCGGCCAATGATGTGATGGATGCGGGGGTCTGGACCAATCCTGTCCAGACAAAGTCTCGGACAAATCCCGTCCCCGGGGACGTCATGTCCGTTCGGCGGCTTTTCGACGTCATGCCCGTTCTGCGTCTTGTCCTTTCGGCGTTGTGTCCGTCGGTATCTTGGCTTCCACATCCTGGCTTCGGCTTCAAGTCCTTCAACGTCCCTTCCGCACACAGTGAGGAAACCCCCGTACTAACACTGAAATCTTTTTAACCACGATTTGGTACTGTTCTGATCCCATTTTACACATTTATAATTTTTTATAATTTTTTATAAATGTGATCCCCATTGAAAATGTTTCCATGCTGGGAGTATAAATCCAGATGTGATAAATAGTAGTTATCACTAATCAATCCAATAAAGGCGTTTCTCCAGTTAGCGAGAAAATAAAAAGCTACTGCCACAAGAAATAAGAGGCAATACTTCAATTATTTTTAGCCCGGAGGGCTAAAGGCTCCGTCTCTATGTTATACCTTTGAATTTAAACTAATCAAATATAGACTGACACTTGTAAGTGAATTTACTCAATCTGATTAGTTACGTGTTGGCCATGAATATATTGTTCTGCAGCTCCACAAAATCTAAATTAGTATAAATGAAACAGTTAACAGCCTCTATAAACTGAACAAATTTATTATCTTTGTTTAAGATTATATATAATCCAAACATTGCATTTCACATATTCATTCACCAACAATCCAAGGATTACCTATCTACTTTCTCAGATAAGTAAACAACTTCCAAAAGAAGAACAAAGGCAATAAATGTTTATGTAGCTGTGATATTTCACCTGGGATCTCAGGGGCTTGGTGGTGCATAACAGAAATATGAGACTCCTGTATTCCCTTTAAAACATTCTCACAGGAATTTGATGAACTTTTCAAAGCCTTTGATTGCAACTTTCAGTGCAAGTTGCTTGTAATCCATCAAGTTCAATCAGTTTGTTTTAGACATGACGGGTCCATGCAATATTAATATCTACTGTATTTTTAAGAGAATCAGTGATTTTTTTCTCTCCACATCTTAAAAATGTAATTACATCAAATAACTCTAAAATCGGTTATGTTCTTTGGCAACAATGTGCTAGTCAATGAGGTAACCAAGGTTTGCGTGGATTACAATGGATTAGAACTGCCTGGTGACTATATAACAGCTTTGGTGCAGCAAGCTATTCTATTAAAAAAAGATGGGCAGATGCTTGACCAAAGAGGTAGACTTTAAGGTGCATTTTAAAGGAAGAAAGAGGAAAATTCAGGGCTAAGCAGCTGGAGGCTGTCAAAATCCAAAGCAGACAGTTTGGAGGATTATAGAGCTCTGGGAGATTACGGAGATAGAAGTATAATTCCAAGGAGGGAATAGAAAACAACTGTAAGAATATTAATCAGAAAGCAAAAATAAATTGGAAATTAAAAATGTCAAAGATATTCAGCGGATTAGGCAATGGATAGGATTTGTTTCGAGGGATATGGGGAAAATACAGGTAAATGGGACATTGACACAGGAGATGGGAAATAGACAAATGGGAGAGAGACTGGAGCTGCTGCAGGTAAATGGGATTATCTTAGATGTGACATCTTGGTCGACATGGACTGGAGTCGTTGGGCTGGAGGTCATGTTTCCTGAAGAAGGGTTTCGGCCCGAAACGTTGCCTCTCTCCTTCAGTCCATAGATGCTGCTGCACCCGCTGAGTTTCTCCAGCATTTTTGTGTACCTTCGATTTTCCAGCATCTGCAGTTCCTTCTTAAACACAAACGTCATGTTTCCGTGCTGTATGACTCAATGACTCTATCTGTGGAGAGAGAAAAAATAGACCTAATGCCACAGGTCGATGAGCTTTGTGGAATCAGACAATGCTATGAATAGGAGACAGCCTCCTTTCTAGATAATTGGTCCAGATATTCCAGAGATGGAAGGCAGTCAGGCTGCATTTCGAGCAGTTGACGCCGAGTATGTTGGAATTTGGACGGGTCCGATTTTCTGGCAGAAACATTAGTTGGAGAACTTTTTTGCTCTTTCTTTTCTGGATATCAGATAAGTATTTTGAAAATGATGGGAGAGAATGGTAGGGATGTAATTGTAAAGTAAGGCAGCTGTCCTCAGCAGGCATATAGCAAATGGTTCTAAACAGTGGATAGGTGTACACTAAGGTGCGCTTGGGACAGGAAGAGGGAATCGTTGAGGGTCACTAGAAGTAACTTTCCAGGAGCAGACAGAGAAGCCATCGCAGGGAATTATTTGGCTTTAAATGGATAAACAACAATAGAAGTAGCCAAATGCAACCTAACAAACATCAACAACAGTGGAAAAACATTAAAGATGCACGGTATGGTCACCTTTACCCAGACCGCAGAGACATTGGGATGTTCATTGAAAGATCAATTGCCTTCATCACGATCACATAACATGTGCATTCAGCAATGGCAGGAATGAGGAGGAAGACAGAATAAAGGAATAAGCATGCACCTAACTTGCTGAATTATGGAATTGCCTCAGGCTCGGCACTACTAGACTGTTCATGGCTTCTGTCTCCGATCACTTTATCTGAAGCCACAGAGGCAGTCTTGGCAATCTTTCAGATATTGATCACCTTGGTCAATTTGAAGAATTTCCCGCATAAGTAATTCATATCAAGAATCTTCAAGAAGTTATGTCTCTTCTCTTGTACTGTTTTCTTGGTCTCTGAGTTTACCATCATCTTTTGTATACTGAAGAGACCCTGTGGTTTTTGGATCTAAATAATTCAGCAGCCCAAACTAGATTGGATTCCAACAGCTGCCGTGTCAAGTGAAGAAATGATCCAAACTGATCTTAAAATGAAGGCAAGTGACCCGTGAGTCACAGAGGGATACTGCAGAGAAACAAGCCCTTCAGCTCACCAAATCCACGCACGTCCTCAAGCACCCTTATACACCATTCCTATACTAATCGCATTTTATCCTCCCCACATAAACACGCTCTCTAATTCAGTGTATTACAGATAGGCACCACTCTCTGGGTGAGAGAGAGTACCCTCTCAGATCCGTTCTAAATCTCTAACCTTAAATCTATGTTCTCTAGTTTTATCTACTTCTGTAAAGGGTTTTGTAAAGTCTACCCTTTGTAACCCCTCATAATTAAATACAGCTCAATCATGTCCCCTCTTTATCTTCGAGGCTCCAGGAAAAACAGACACAGGCTCTCCGGTCTCATTAGATAATCGAAAAGCTCCATCCCAGGCAAAATCCCAGTGGATCGCCTTTGCACCTTCTTCACATCATTTGGGCCTCTGCGCAGTACAAGCAAGTGCTGTGCTGTAGAGATGCCATCTACCAAATAAGACTCTCTGCTGTCAAAGAATCAGAAAGTTGTTGCACAGAAAGAAGGCTAGCCGGCCATATCTTTATTGTCCTAGAAATTAGCTATTTAAATTCATCCCATTTCCCAGTTCTTGGTCTGTAGGTTTTAGCTACTTAAGTACTCATCAAGATGAGAGTTTAAATGTGATGAGAGTTGCTACTTCCACCACCCTTTCAAACAACATGTTTCACATCCCACAACCATGTGAGTGGAGAAATTATTTCCTTTTCCTTTAATCCCGGTTAATCCCTTAACCAATTAATTAAAATCTATGTCTTTTTAATTGTTGACCTCTTTGCTAAGGGAAATAGGTCTTTCTTACTTACCATGTCTGAGCCTCTCAGTTTAATTAAATCTTCCCTCCAGATCCTTTGTTCCAAAAAGTTAGCCAGTCCTACGCAACTAAACTTCAAAGCTCTGGCAACATTCACTAAGCCTCATTTGCACCTTCTCAAGCACCATTACATGCCCCCTACTGCTTGGTGACCACATCCCTGCAGGGTATTCACTGTAGCCTGACTATAATTTACTGGGTTTAAGAAGGAACTGCAGATGCTGGAAAATCGAAGGTACACAAAAATGCTGGAGAAACTCAGCGGGTGCAGCAGCATCTATGGAGCGAAGGAAATAGGCAACGTTTCGGGCCGAAACCCTTCTTCAGTCTGAAATGAATTCTTGATATGAATTACTTATGCTGGAAATTCTTCAAATTGACCAAGGTGATCAATATCTGAAAGATTGCCAAGACTGCCTCTGTGGTTTCAGATAAAGTGATCGGAGACAGAAGCCGGGTATTTACTGTAGCCTGACTATAATTTACTGGGGCCAGACGCCGACTTCTCCCATGCTGATGCAGACGCCAGCTCTCGGATGCCTCCTCTTACCATGACCTCACAGATTAGTCCAGTGCAGTATATTGTCACGTGTACCGAGGTACAGTGAAAAGATTTTTGTTGCGTGCTAACCAGTCAGCAGAAAAACGTTTAGTGCAAGGTAAAGTCGGCAAAGTCCAATCAAGGATAGTCCGAGTGACAACAAAGAGGTAGATAGTAGTTCAGCACTGCTCTCTGGTTGTGGTAGGATGATTCATTTGCCTGATAGCAGATGGGAAGAAATTGTCCCTGAATCTGGTGGTGTGCGTTTTCACACTTCTGTACCTTTTGCCTTATGGGAGAGGGGAGAAGTGGGAGTGGCCAGGGTGCGACTCATCCTTGATTATGCTGCTGGGCACCAGATGGCCATTATCTCCAGGACTATCTCTGATTTCATAACCTCTGGCAATCTGCCCTCCACAGCCTCCAAGCTCATCCTTCCCCAGCTCCACACAGCCCACTTCTACTTCCTCCCAAAAATCCACAAGCAGGAATACCCAGACAGATTGATCATTTATGTCTGCCCCTGACCCACTGAGCAGATCTCCACTTACCACAATTCTACCCCATCCCCCCTTGTCCAGTCCATTTGAACCCACCTCCAAGACAACTGGTATGCCCTTCAACTCTTTAACAAATTTTGATTTCTAGTCCCCTGGTTTGCCCGTGTTTACACTGGATGTTCAGTCCCTCTCCACCTCCAAGGCCACCAGGAGGGCCTAGCCCTACACTTCTTCCTCGAACAAAGACCCAACCAATCTCCCCCTCCTCCACAACACTCTCCTTCACAACTTCTACATGGACACCTCCTACTCCCTCCAAAGGCATATCCGTGGGAACTCGCATGGGCCCAAGCAATGCCCCCCTTTTGTCAGATATGTCGAACAGCCATTATTCCAGGCATACACCAGCCCTATCCCCTAACTCGACTACATTGACGACTGCATTGAGGCTACCTCCTGCATTCTGCCCTCAAATTCACCTGGATTAACTCGGCCACCACTCTCCCCTTTCTCGATCTCTCTGCCTCTATCACAGGAGTGTTCAGGTGTTGAACGTCGAGCTGTAGCCAATGAACACCAGCCTGACAAAAGTGTTCTCGTTGTCCAAATGGTTCAGGGCAGAGGAGAGAGTCAGCAAGATTAAATCCCCTCTGTGTTGTTGCAAGAGATGAATTGAAGTGGATCCAGATTCTTACTAAAACAGGAATCAAAGCGCCTTGAGTATTAGAAAGGCGCTATATAAATCCCATCCATTATTATTATTAATATGTGTCATAAACAACCTCTCAAAATACTTCATCACAATGGATGTTAGTATCAACAGTCGGTAATTGCTGAGGGGTCTCACCTTGCTCTTCCTGGACACTGATATTATAGATGCCTTTTTAATGCAGGTGGGGACCTGGGACAATAATAGTGAGAGGGTGAAGATGACTTTGGTATCAGTGACCTGTGCTGGGTCCTCTGATTTTTAGTAATATACTAGACCAAGTGCAGACCCGTTGGGTCTGTTTCCCTAACGGCGTTTTGCGGGGTGGGGGGGGCTGCGGAATCACACTCACATTAACCACCCCCCAAACACATAGGTGGGGGGAGGGGAGATGAGAAGAGGGGAGGGAGGGTAGAGGAGGAGGAGGAAACGGGACAGATTTGGGAGGGAAAGGAGAGCGGGGTAGGAGGTGAGAGAGGGGGATGGGGAGAGAGACGTGGGGGAGGGAGGGATGGGGAGGGAGGGGAGGAGGGAGGGAGGGGGAGAGGGTGGGGGGAGAGAGGGGAAAGAGTGGGGAAGGGGGGAGAGAAGTGGAAGAGTGGGGAGGGAGGAGGAGAGGGGTAGAGGGAGTGATGGAAGACAGACAGAGGGATAGGGGGAAGGGGGCGGGGGAGAGAGGGAAGGGGGTGGGGAGAGAGGGATGGGAGAGGGAGAGGGGTGAGGAGAGGGAGGGGGGAGGAGAGAAGGGGGAGAGAAGTGGAAGAGTGGGGAGGGAGGGAGGGAGGGGTAGAGGGGTAGCGGGAGTGGTGGAAGAGGGAATGGGGGAAGAGTGGTGGAAGAGGAACAGGAGGGGTACAGAGGACAAGGGCCGTGTACGGGAGGAGAGAGGGAAAGGGAGGGAAGAGAGAGGGCGTGGGGGAGGGAGAGGGCGTGGGGTAAGGGGAGGAGAAGTGGAAGAGTGGGAGGGGGGTAGGGGATGGTGGAAGAGGGATAGAGGGGTCAGGTGAGGGCGCGGGGGGTAGAGCGGGAAGGGGGGGGGGGTAGTGAGGGAAGGGGGGTGGGGGAGAGAGCGATGGGTGGGAGAGGGAGAGGGGTGAGGAGAGGGAAACATAGAGACATAGAAATTAAGTGCAGGAGTAATGAAGAAAGACTGGATAGATTTGGCTTGTACTCGCTAGATTTTAGAAGATTGAGGGGGTATCTTATAGAAACTTACAAAATTCTTAAGGGGTTGGACAGGCTAGATGCAGGAAGATTGTTCCAGATGTTGGGGAAGTCCAGAACAAGGCGTCACAGTTTAAGGATAAGGGGTAAATCTTTTAGGACCGAGATGAGAAAAACATTTTTCACACAGACCCTACCCCTCTCCTCCTCCCTCCCCACTCTTCCACTTCTCTCCCCCTTCCCCACTCTTTCCCCTCTCTCCCCCCACCCCTCTCCCCCTCCCTCCCTCCTCCCCTCCCGTCCCCATCCCCCCCTCCCCCACATCTCTCTCCCCATCCCCCTCTCTCACCCCCTACCCCGCTCTCCTTTCTCTCCCAAATCTGTCCCGTTTCCTCCTCCTCCTCTCCCCTCCCTCCCCTCTTCTCACCCCCCCTCCCCCCCCCTGTGTGTTTGGGGGGTGGTTAATGTGAGTTTGATGCCGCAGCCCCCCCCCCCCCCCCCAATATTTCAAAAAATACTGGCTTCTCACCCATAGAATCAGCCCCAGCCCCTGGTGAACGTTCCATCGTGTGATGTCACAATGCCCAATGCTCAAAGACATTCTTGCCATAGAGGGAGTATAGAGAAGCTCACCAGACTGATTCCTGGGATGTCAGGACTTTCATATGAATAAAGACTGGATAGACTCAGCTTGTACTCGCTAGATTTTAGAAGATTGAGGGGGTATCTTATAGACTTCTGGGTGAGACGCCAGTATATTTTTGAAATATTGGGGGGGGGGGGGGGTGGGTAAGGATTTGATTAAAAACGTGTACTTAAACACGACGAAATGTAATGAGGAGTGGACACTTAGAAAGAAAATTGAAATCTCTACAGAAATGGAAAAGATGTCGGCGATTCTGCGTCTGGTTTCAGAGTTGCAGTGAATCAAAGGAAGAAATACAGCCGGCAGCCGTCCATGTAAATTGATCCATTCCGATTGGACATCTGCGAGCATTGGGCATTGTGATTGGACATCTGCGAGCATTGGGCATTGTGACATCACACGATGGAAACGAATCAAAAGGAAGAAAGGCAGCCGGACGGACGGCAGGCGACAGGCACACAGTTTTATATATTAGATAGATAGATAGATATAAATAACTTGGACATAAATGTAGATGTGTTGGTTGGAGAGTTTTCAGGTAACACCAAGAACGCTGGGATTGTGAGGAAGGCTGTCAAAATGTACGGCAAGATATAGATCAGCTACAGAAATGGACAATGATATGGCAAATGGAGTTTAATCCAAGCAAGTGTGAGGCATTGCACTATGTAAAGGAAATATATACAAATAATAGCAAGACCCTTAACAACATTTACGTACAGAGGGATATTGGAGCCCAGGTCCATAACTCCATGTCATATTTTATGTTCTATGTTCCATGTCCACAGAAACTTCAGCCACTTTGTCCATGTAGGTTTTAAGAATGCGTCCAGGTACATGATCAGGACCACCGTCATAAAAGATCTTCTGACCTCGGCCTCAGAATTTGAGATCGCAGTGTCATCAGGGACTGAAGGTGCTGTGAAAGTACATCGTTTTTCTCCCTTCGGATGCGAGCAAAGAAAGCATCAAGTTTGTCTGGGAATTACGTTTCATTGTAACGTGAGCTACTCATTTTTACCTTGTAGGAAGTGATGGCATGCAAGTTTCGCCACAGTTTCCGAGCATCCAATTTAGACCAAAATTGTCTCTTCACTTTCTTGATGGCCTTTTTGAGGTCAAACTTGGACCTCTTATTTGACCCTGTATTGCCTGCAGCAAATACCTGAGATCTGGTTCTCAATAGATTGTGGACCTCATAACCCTGCATTAAATTATTGGTATATAACTGAGAAAACAATGGATGTAGTACTAAGTCCTGAAGAGCCCATTCCATACAGTCCTTTTGGCACAAACACCCATCAGCTATGACTCTCTGCCTTTTAACCAGGTTCAGACAATTCTGAATTCAACTTGCTACTTTCCCTTCGATCCCATGAGCTCTTACTACCTTAATCGGTGCTGTTTGGGACCTGCTGAAATCCATCCATCAAATGCACCATCCTCATCAACATTTCTTGTTACCTCTTTAAAAAATTCACTCTAGCAGGAGAGGATTTGTTAGTTGTGTAGCTTACAAGTGATGGCTTCAATAAACTGGTTATGTGCCATAGGCAACTGCATTTCCTACATTTGCCTTGAAATCAATGTTGTAAAATATTTCCATTAAATGCTTTGGCATATCGTAAGCTCATTTAAGACCTCCTGTAAATGCAACACTCTGCCCCATTCTAACTTTTACCTCAAATTGTTATTACTCCCTAGGATTATTTTTTTCATTATTTTTTCCGGTTAGAATAGGTGAATTAATGTGGACTCTGGTATTTCACACCGGCAGTATTTATTTTCCAGCAACAGTAAGTTTAATGCCAAATTATCCTCCTACCTGTTCACTAAAAAAGCAGTAACAAAGGCAGCTGTACATATTCTGTGTTCAGTATTTTATTCAGTCAGTGCAGGCCTGCAGCAGGAGATGATTATCTCGGTTGCTCCCAACAGCTTATCAAAAGACTTATCTAAAAGATCTCACAATCTGGTAATGTCCGCAGATGCAGAGGTGCCTCTGTGGCATCATCCATCCTTCAGTCTTTTACAATACACATCTTTCTGAGATAACCTTTACACAAGGGTTCAAAGATAGATCTGCCTCATTACATGGCCAAACAAGCTGTTTGCATGTGTTCGAGGAGAATATTAACACTGGACGTCACAGTTTAGTCTAATTAGATCCGTGAATCCCAGATTTGGCTTTGAATAGTTTGTTTTGCTAAAAGCATATTTCCTAATGCATACTGCATTTCACCATTCAAAGTGGAATCTCAGTAAACTGTGGTAATTTAATAAGGCAAATTTATTTTCCTTTAGAGATACAGCATGGAAACAGGACAAGCGATCACCCGTATACCAGTTCTATACAACACATTAAGGACAATTTAGAGAAGAGACAATGAATCTACAAACAGGTCTTTAGAATGTGGGAGGAAAGATTTGAGGTCACATCATTAAGATGTAATGTATGTAAAAGAAAAGCCATGACCCGAAACATCACCTAAAAAATGTGCTCCAGAGATGCTGCCTGACCTGCTGAGTTACTCCAGCAATTTGTGTCTTCATTTAAAGTAAATAATGAAAAGAGGTTAATGCTATTGCTAAGTAGCTTATGAATAAACCTCCTCCAAATATGATTGTTACATATACTGTACATTGGAAAATATCAACTTATGGTTCATATGTGAATGATGGGGTAAATATTGATCCATAATTGTCTAATATTTTGTTAAAAGCTCAAAATACTTGTTTTAGTATTAATCGTGTTCACACAATAAAATTATTGGAACAAGAATTGTTCCATAGGTGGGATTGTGCCAAACCTCGAGATCTCTCTCAAATTGTCTCTCTTGGAACCTTTTGCTGCTGCATGGCTTCAAAAGCCTCAAGGCCAGTGGTACAGCAGTTCCCCAGGACAGCAGTTAGACCTCTGATAGCACTAACTGAGGCTTAGCCTGTGGACATCCTAACAGCGTTCTAATAAGTGCACTGAACAAAGACGTGTTCACCCTTTCAAATGTCTTCACATTTAGAAAGATTTGAAAAAGATTAAAAATATACATTCATTTAAAAATACACTCAACTGGCATGAATAAATTAAAACATTAATTAAAATTAAAGCACCTACCTCGTTAATGAAGTTTGGATATGGCAGTCAAATGAATTCAGTGGCATCAGATACATAAGCTATGGTTGTGTGTTGTTGAAAGACAGGACATGAAATACATCTAGCCCTCAGCTCACCATGAAGGAATGCTAAGATCTAGGAGATGACCCCCATTGAATACTCTAACACGTTGGCATGGAGTCCAAAATGCACTTAGGTGCAAACTGAAAGAAACCAATGATTCTCTGTTGATCTCCTCTCTAATCAAGTGTTTGTCATTCCACGCTGCACAACAACAAAAGATAATTCCATCAAATTTGCACAAGATATTTTTCACACAAAGGTGGGTGTATGCAACAAGCTGCAAGAGAAGGTAGTTGAGGCTGGGACTATCCCAAAGTTTAAGAATCTGTTAGACAGGTACATGGATAGGACAGGTTTGGAGGGATATGGACCAAACGCAGGCAGGTGGGAAGAGTGCAGCTGGGACATGTTGGCCAGTGTGGGCAAGTTGGGCCGAAGGGCCTGTTTCCACACTGTATCTCTCTATGACTCAATGACTCTGTGACTAAGATGTTTTTTCAGTTCATGGAGAAAATCCTTTTTATTAAAAATCTCCAAAAGTCTATTGCACAATTGGCTAGTATTTCCAATAACGTATTGGAAATCGAATCCAACAACATATTGTTAGCTTAATAGTGCACTATAAATGTTGTCTAGTGTGTAAATGTGTGGTAGAATTTGGATGGAGTCGATGAGAATGCAGGGACTATACAAAAACGTGAATAATGTAGGATTAGTGTAAGTGGGTGGTTGATGATCGGCAAGAACTCAGTGATGTTTCTGGATTTATCTCTCCATAATGCTACGGCACCTATATTCTGCACCCATTGGCTACAGTCTGAAGATGGACCTCAACCCGAAATGTCACCCATTCCTTCCCTTCAGAAATGCTGCATGTCCTGCTGAGTTACTCCAGCATGTATCTATCACTAGACTCAAAATACTTACACTGTTGAGTAAATTGGAAAAGATTATTTTGATTTTCCTTGTCCCCAGCAACTTGCAAGACAGGCCCACCACTTTCGAAAGGATTGTTGAGTACCTGACGGTTATTGGTACAGTTGATGTTATCCATGTTTCTTTAAAGGCATAATTTCCTTTATTAATCAGAAGGTAGTACAGTCCAAGAATGTGATGACGGTCTGTTAATGATTGCCTCGTGTGCATAAAGATAGATGACCTGGGTAGGGCACCTGATGCTTTGGTGTTCAATTGTTTAGATGGGGTTGACTTACCAAGTCCAATGTGGCCAGGAGCCGGATGGAATCAGGAAGTCAAAGGTTTCTGCTGATGTTGTAGCTGCTGCTACCAAATGACAAATGAATGGTTCTGAGCAGGACCAAGACAATTCTGAGCAGGAGCGAAAGGGCAGCAGGGCGGCACAGTGGTAGAGTTGCTACTTGCAGTGCCAGAGACTTGGGTTTATTCCTGACTATGGGGGCTGTCTGTATGGAGTTTGTACATTCTCCCTGTAACCACCTGTGTTTTCCCCAGGGGCTCCGGTTTCCTCCCACGCTCCAAAGATGTACAGGTTTGTAGGTTAATTAGCTTCAGTAAGAATTGTAAACTGTCCCTAGTGTGTAGTGTGTGCTATTGTGCGGGGATCATTGGTCGGCGGGAACTCAGTGGGCTGAATCTTACTGATGTCCAGGTCTGACGAGAGATTAATGGGGCTCTTGTGTCCACTCTTCCATTGCTTGGACAGGTCTGGCTGAACATGGCAGTGCTGTCTGTATCGGGGGGGGGGGGGTTGCATGTATCATGGTTGCCTGGTGTCAGCTCCACAACCAGGCCTTCCAGTAGATCCAAGAGATGAGCTGCTGCATGAGGAGTTGATCACTACAGACAGCACGTCCACAAACTTCCAGCATCAATGCCACAACTGAGGCATAACACTACATCACGATGGTTCAGTGGTAGAGTTGATGCCCTGCAGCGCGAGAGACCCAGGTTCAACCCTGACTGCTGATGCCTGTCTGTATGGAGTTTGTACCTTCTCCCCGTGACCTGCATGGGTTTTCTCCAGATCTCTGGATTCCTCCCACACTCCAAAGACGTACAGGTTTGTAGGTTAATTGGCTTGGCACAATTGTAAATTGTCCCTAGTGTGTGTAGGATAGTGTTAGTGTGCGAGGGTCACTGGTCGGCACTGACTCGGTGGGAAGAAGGGCTTGTTTCTGCGCTGCATCACTAAACTAAACTAAACTAAACTAAACTAAACTAAACTAAACTAAACTAAACTAAACTAAACTAAACTAAACTAAACTAAACTAAACTAAACTAAACTAAACTAAACTAAACTAAACTAAACTAAACTGGGGCTAAATCAGGCAATGGGTGCAATGTTAATGGCACTGTGAAGGCAGCTGCCTAACTGAGAGCAATGGGCAAGCCAGATGTGCACTAGAATATACTGCCACTTATTTATTGGGGCAGTATATGTTGTGACTGTGATGAGTTCTCTGGATTAATGCTATGATGAACGTGCTGCATTTACATCTTTTGTAAAATTCATTTTTTATGTTATGTACTAGTTTAGATTAGAAAGACAGTGTGGAAACAGGCACTTCAGCCCACTGAGTCCACACCGACCAGCGATCCCCACACATTAACACCATCCTACACACACTAGGGACAATTTACACATACATCAACTAACCTACAATCCTGTACATATTTGGAGTGTGGGAGGAAACCGAAGATCTCAGAGAAAACCCAGGCGGTCAAGGGGAGAACGTACAAACTCCATACAGACAGCACCCGTAGTCGGAATCGAACCTGGGACTCCGGGGCTGCAAGTGCTGTAAGGCAGCAACTCCACCGCTGCATCACCATGGCCACCCTAGGCCATAGTTATAATACTATAATTATTTCCACAGTCTTGCTCTTGCTGCTGCAATCCATCTAAATAGTGACTTCTGTAGCCATGGATCTTTGACCCATGCCCCACCATTCCCATTCTCAGTGAAGTCCCCCTTTAGCGAATGTGATGAAGGTAGTAGATGAGTCTCTAAAACTGAATAGTTGGTTTTTAATTTAATTTCCTCTCACACGCATTACAGGTGATTGTGGGATGTTCATGTACTGTACGCAGCAGGAAGGATTGCGAGCTCTAGGTGGTCGATGCCTTTGAGCTACAGGTGAACTGAGTCCAAGTGTGTGCTCCACAGGGCTCCATTCAAACTGTGTGTTTATGTCAGCTGGGGCAGAAATGGTACCACTCTCACTGCGATAGCACTCTCAAACTATCCGTCCATGGGTCCGTTATCATTGCTAAGAATTACATCAGCCTAGAACTTGAGATGAAAACCCAGCCTTTGGCCGTGACCTGTTCAGCATATGTGGATTCCAGTTTCCAAGCTCTTAAGCGGCCTTTTCACGGGGCGAGTTGACGCAAGATGTCACAAGAGTGAAGAGGTCGTGGTCCAGCACGAGTCTCGCACGATATAACGGGGATAGATAAAGAGTTCCCACGGTACTCGGCATTTATGTTATTTGTGCGAGTGACTTGGCCGTTTCCCGAGCTTTCGCGTTAAATCTTGAATGAACATCGTGAACTACACGTGACACAAATGATGTAACTTTTTTTTTCACACACTATATATATCCTCCCTTGGTTGAATCGGCTCATTTGGAGACATGCCTATACTAAATAATTTCGAGTACAGGATGTTGTTTTTTTTCATTGACGCGCTGCATGCAGCTGCCCACTATGTGCATCGAAAACGCTTGCTTGAAGGCAGAAGGGAGAGATTAATTAAAAAGAAAAGCATAAAAAGCTGGAGTAAGTCAGCGGGTCAGGCTTCATCTCTGGAGAAAAAGAATAGGTGACGATTCGAATCGGAGCCCTTCTTCAGACATCCTAATCGGAATTGAGTCTGAAGATGTGTCTCGTCCCGAAACATCAGCTTTTATTCTCCAGAGATGCTGCTTGACTCGCTGAGTTACTCCAGCTTTTTGTGTCTGTCTTCGGTTTAAACCAGCATGTGCAGTTCACTCCTTACACGGGTCTCTGTACAACATTGATTGGTAGCGTTCCGGACCCCTGGACCCGAGGACTCCGACCTGTATCTCTCAAAGAAGTACATGTGAAAAATTTCTCACGGACCATAAAAATGCGTAACCTTTCAGTAAAGTCCCTTTTAAAGTCCCTTTTAAAGATTATTGTTATTTTCTTGAATCTCATTAACATAACTCATGAATAAGTTGATGTCCATATGCGGATGTAAATCTTTATTTTTATTTATTTTTTAAATTCAATCCCACAGAAGATAATTTTTAATCACCTTCTGTCCCCTCTGTCCAGCTTCCGGGTTCACCGTTCGCAGGAGTTCCCACGGTACCCGCAAGAGTTATTACGGATATCGCACTGGCCACTACGTTCATATAATGTTGCAATACTCAACCACAAGTGTACAAGTCACTCTTGGAGAAATTCAAACTTTCTTGAATTTTCTCCCGAGTGACCAAGTTACACGATGACCTGCCGTTAGCGCTACAGTGGTCCACGGTGGTCCACGAATGCCGTACTGTTATCGCACGAGGTTCCCACGATGTTAAACTCCGGTTAACTCTTGCGTCAAGTCGCCCCGTGAAAAGGCCGCTTTAGCATGGGATTCTGACCTCCAGAGTACATCAATCTCAGAACCCTGCATGCATGGTCAGGGAACTGTGTTCAACACTATCTGGGTGTTCTGGATATTTGCACAATTGGAGGCAAAAACTTGATGGGAATTTGGCTGCTTGCCCTCACCGTTCCCTGCAACATTGACCAATTGAATAACTACTTTGGTTCTGTCTTCACTAAGGAATACATAAATAATCTGCCGGAAATAGCAGGGGACCGGGGGGCAAATGAGATGGAGGAACTGAGTGAAATCCAGGTTAGTCGGGAAGTGGTGTTAGGTAAATTGAATGGATTAAAGGCCAATAAATTCCCAGGGCCAGATAGGTTGCATCCCAGAGTACTTAAGGAAGTAGCCCCAGAAATAGTGGATGCATTAGTGATAATTTTTCAAAACTCTTTAGATTCTGGAGTAGTTCCTGAGGATTGGAGGGCAGCTAATGTAACCCCACTTTTTAAAAAGGGAGGGAGAGAGAAAATGGGGAATTAAAGACCAGTTAGTCTAACATCGGTGGTGGGGAAAATGCTAGAGTCAGTTATTAAAGATGGGATAACAGCACATTTGGAAAGTGATGAAATGATTGGACAAAGTCAGCATGGATTTACGAAAGGTAAATCATGTCTAACGAATCTTATAGAATTTTTCGAGGATGAAACTAGTAGAGTGGATAAGGGAGAACCAGTGGATGTGTTATATCTGGACTTTCAGAAGGCTTTCGACAAGATCCCACATAAGAGATTAGTATGCAAACTTAAAGCACACGGTATTGGGGGTTCAGTATTGATGTGGATAGAGAACTGGCTGGCAGACAGAAAGCAAAGAGTAGGAGTAAACGGGTCCTTTTCAGAATGGCAGGCAGTGACTAGTGGGGTACCGCAAGGCTCAGTCCTGGGACCCCAGCTATTTACAATATATATTAATGATTTGGATGAGGGAATTGAATGCAACATCTCCAAGTTTGCGGATGACACGAAGCTGGGGGGCAGTGTTAGCTGTGAGGAGGATGCTAGGAGGCTGCAAGGTGACTTGGATAGGTTGGGTGAGTGGGAAAATGCATGGCAGATGCAGTATAATGTGGATAAATGTGAGGTTATCCACGTTGGTGGCAAGAACAGGAAAGTAGACTATTATCTGAATGGCGGCCGATTAGGAAAAGGGGAGATGCAACGAGACCTGGGTGTCATGGTACACCAGTCATTGAAAGTAGGCATGCAGGTGCAGCAGGCAGTGAAGAAAGCGAATGGTATGTTAGCATTCATAGCAAAAGGATTTGAGTATAGGAGCAGGGAGGTTCTACTGCAGTTGTACACGGCCTTGGTGAGACCACACCTGGAGTATTGCGTACAGTTTTGGTCTCCTAATCAGAGGAAATACATTCTTGCCATAGAGGGAGTACAGAGAAGGTTCACCAGACTGATTACTGGGATGGCAGGACTTTCATATGAAGAAAGACTGGATAGACTCGACTTGTACTCGCTGGATTTTAGAAGATTGAGGAGGGATCTTATAGAAACTTACAAAATTCTTAAAGGGTTGGACAGGCTAGATGCAGGAAGATTGGTCCCGATGTTGGGGAAGTCCAGAACAAGGGGTCACAGTTTAAGGATAAGAGGGAAGTCTTTTAGGACCGAGATGAGAAAAACATTTTTCACACAGAGAGTGGTGAATCTGTGGAATTCACTGCCACAGAAGGTAGTTGAGGCCAGTTCATTGGCTATATTTAAGAGGGAGTTATATGTGGCCCTTGTGGCTAAAGGGATCAGGGGGTATGGAGAGAAGGCAGGTACAGGATACTGAGTTGGATGATCAGCCATGATCATATTGAATGACGGTGCAGGCTTGAAGGACTGAATGGCCTACTCCTGCACCTATTTTTTATGTTTCTATGTTTCTATGTTTCTATGTTTCTATGTTTCTATCCACCATACCCTGCAATGCCCACCATTCCTGCAATGCCCACCATTCCCGTATTTCAGAAACAGCTAAACGACTGCTTTCAACCCAGGCTCAGTGACATCCCTGTGTCTGTTGGTCCTTTCCCACATCTACTACAAATGTGCAAATTAGCTGAAACAGATCACTCAGCCCATCGAGTCTGTTTCACCATTGCAGAAGATCATTACTGATCTGATTACGCCTTTATCCCCTTGTTTCTCTATCTCTGCCTTAAATATAATGAAAATTTCTATTTCTACAGTTTTCTTGTGAAAAAGATTCAGAAGCCTCAGAGAAACAAATAATCATCTCATCTCTGTTAAATAGATGATCACATATTGTTAAACAGCAACTGCTAATTTTATATTTTCCCTCAAGAGGAAAATCCTTGCCACATCCATCCTGGCAACAGTGTGATATCGTTAAAATCACAAAATGAATAACTGCACAGTGAACAACAATGTAACACTAGGAATTAGATTTAGCCACAAAAAATATAGGTCAATTATGCAAGGGACATGTAAAATCAGCTCTAATACAATTAGTAAAATAGTTGCACGATGAACATAAAAGATCGTGCTTTAATGCCTTAACCTAACAACTAAAATAAGAATAAAATAAACCGCAATTGATTTAAAAAAATGCATGATAACTGTTCATAAATGCCTGACGGAAAATGGATACAAGTCATGAAGCAAAATTGAACTTTAAGATGAGGATCGTACCAACTGCAGGAAGTCTATAGAGAGCACCCAGAATACACCTTGTGCCAGTTGAAATCCCACGACTTTGCCAGGAAACTCATGCCAGTGTTGACAGACTCGCCACATTTCTGGTGGTGTAGAACGAACCGTCGCCTCAGGTCAGTGACATACTGTAGCGTCTGAAGAAGGGTCTCAACCTGAAACGTCACCTATACCTTTTCACCAGAGATGCTGCCTGAGCCACTGAGTTACGCCAGCTTTTTGTGTTTATCTTAAATTAAGACTGAGTGTCTGAGTTGAGCCACTGAATGCTGGGCATGATGACTTCCAATTGAGACAAGACATGGACTCCATGCTTTGAAAGTATATTGTGAAAGTAGAACTTTCACTCTCTTTTCTAGAATTACTGTTTCTAGAATTACAGTTTTTTCAAAGATATCCACCTACCTATTCAGCTGGGTAGACAAAAGTGCTGGAGAAACTCAGCGGGTGCGGCAGCATCTATGGAGCGAAGGAATAGGCAACCTTTCGGGCTGAAACCCTTCTTCAGACCTCTCCCCCCCTGAACGCACAGCCATCGACTCCATACCATTCCACATACCTCGACTCCATACTATCCCCCCTGGTTAAATCCCTCCCGACCTATGTTCAAGACGATTGCATTGGTGTTACCTCTTGCACCCACACACAACTCACTGACTTCATCAACTTAAATTCAAGATATACAGTGGCTTGCAAAAGTATTCATACCCCTTGAACTTTTCCACATTTTGTCACGTTACAACCACAAATGTAAATGTATTTTATTGGGATTTTATGTGATAGACCAACACAAAGTGGTGCATAATTGTGAAGTGGAAGGAAAATGATACATGGTTTTCAAATTTTTTAACAAATAAAAAACTGAAATGTGTGGCGTGCAAAAGTGTTCAGCCCCCCTGAGTCAATACTTTGTAGAACCATCTTTCACTGCAATTACAGCTGCAAGTCTTTTGGGGGTATGTCTCTACCAGCTTTGCACATCTAGAGACTGAAATTTTTGCCCATTCTTCTTTGCAAAATAGCTCAAGCTCAGTCAGATTAGATGGAGAGCATCTGTGAACAGCAATTTTCAAGTCTTGCCAGAGATTCTCAATTGGATTTAGGTCTGGACTTTGTCTGGGCCATTCTAACACATGAATATGCTTTGATCTAAACCATTCCATTGTAGCTCTGGCTGTATGTTTAGGGTCGTTGTCCTGCTGGAAGGTGAACCTCCGCCCCAGTCTCAAGTCTTTTCTTCCAAGATTGCCCTGAATTTGGCTCCATCCATCTTCCAATCAACTCTGACCAGCTTCCCTGTCCCTGCTGAAGAAAAGCATCCCCACAGCATGATGCTGCCACCACCATGTTTCACAGTGGGCATGGTGTGTTCAGGGTGATGTGTAGTGTTAGTTTTCCGCCACACATAGCGTTTTGCATTTAGGCCAAAAACTTCAATTTTGGTCTCATCTGACCAGAGCACCTTCCTCCACATGTTTGCTGTGTCCCCCACATGGCTTGTGGCAAACTGCAAACGGGACTCCTTATGGCTTTTTTTCAACAATGGCTTTCTTCTTGCCACTCTTCCATAAAGGCCCGATTTGTGGAGTGCACGACTAATAGTTGTCCTGTGGACAGATTCTCCCACCTGAGCTGTGGATCTCTGCAGCTCCTCCAGAGTTACCATGGGCCTCTTGGCTGCTTCTCTGATCAATGCACTCCTTGCCCGGCCTGTCAGTTTAGGTGGACGGCCATGTCTTGGTAGGTTTGCAGTTGTGCAATACTCTTCCCATTTTCGAATGATGGATTGAACAGTGCTCCGTGAGATGTTCAAAGCTTGGGATATTTTTTTATAACCTAACCCTGCTTTAGACCTCTCCACAACTTTATCCCTGACCTGTCTGGTGTGTTCCTTGGGCTTCATGATGCTGTTTGTTCACTAATGTTCTCTAACAAACCTCTGAGGCCTTCACAGAACAGCTGTATTTATACTGAGATTAGATTACACACAAGTGGACTCTATTTACTAATTAGGTGACTTCTGAAGGCAATTGATTGCACTGGATTTTATTCAGGGGTATCAGAGTAAAGGGGGCTGAATACACTTTTCTGTTTTTTATTTGTAAAAAAATTTGAAAACCATGTATCATTTTCCTTCCACTTCACAATTATGCGCCACTTTGTGGTGGTCTGTCACATAAAATCCCAATAAAATACATTTACGTTTGTGGTTGTAACGTGACAAAATGTGGAAAAGTTCAAAAGGTATGAATACTTTTGCAAGCCACTGTAACTATTCAGCTGAATAGCAGTGCTTGTGTTATAATACCACAAGCTTGTGGAATGGATTTGCAACAATTCCAGGAAATAAACCAGGTGATTCTGACCACAAATCACCCATGTCTCTCTGATGGCCTCACATCAACCAGCAGTCTGAGTGTTCCATTGGGATCGTACACAATGAAGCAAATGAAGCTGCTCGAACCATTGCATTTCCATGCAAGTAGCTTTTCTAAAGAATGGAGACAGTGAAGAGAAAAGGTTTACACCATGTATTGATCTGGCTCGGGTGGATGTGCAAGAACAGATTAAAGTTTTGTTATATTAGGTATCTCATTGGTCACGATCAATGAGAATTATGCACTACCAGGAAGCCCTGAGGAAACAGCTGCTGTGGAAGTTAGCTCTGGAAAAGCACAAAGCCAGGCTGGAAACATCAGAGAACCAACAGAAAGAGGTATGTGTGATGAGGTGCAAGACTGAAGTCAGCACAAGTATAGACACGCTGGCTTTTGAAATGGCTGCAAAAGCAACCTAAAAAGAGATTGGACAGTTAATTTTGATATCAGCTTCTATCATTTTAGTTTTTCATGAGTAAAGGAAAGAATTTATGACAAACAATGTTTCTGTTCAAAACAACAATCTTTCTTCACTCAGGCACTTCCGATAAGGTTTCTGACCCAAAACATCATCTACCCATTTCCTTTCACAAATGCCGTGTGATCCATTGAGTCCTAGGTACTCCTCTTAGGCCCCTCTCGGTCATGGCTGACCATGGGTGTCTCCAGGGTGCTATTCCCTATATGGAGGACGCCTGTGCATGACTTTGTCTAATGTGGGGAGACTGGTGCACAGACAGCCACCCCACGGTCCTTGGCAGATCTGGGTCAGGATCCAGTGGCATGGAGTCCAAGATGACCGGAGACCCTTTGTCTGCTCTAGCCTTCATCCGCCTTCCCAGCCATTGTGATGCTCCACTAAGGTCAGCCATCAACCTCCGATTGTTCCACCATTGTGGTCTTGCTTGGATTTCTCTTTGTCAGAGACCTCCCCCCCGACCTTACCACCATGGGTGGCCCTACCAGGAGCATAGCTCCAGACGGCATCGCTCTCAGGATCTCAGGTCCACACAAGCTTCTCCACCATGACAAGGTGACAATCCACGGAGGAGAAGGTACTCGGCCCATTGCTTTTTGTAGACACTTAAATGCTGGAGTAACTCAGTGGGACAGGCAGCACTCCAGCATTTTGTGTCCATCTTCGATTTAAACCAGTATCAGCATTTCCTTCCAATCCATTGCTTTTTGTCATCTCTAACAACAATTTGGATGAGAATGTACAAGGCATGATTAGTAAGTTTGCAGATGACAATAAAATAGGTGGTATGATCGGCAGTGAAAATGGTTATCAAGAATTAGAGTGTGATCTTGATTAGCTGGGGAAGTGAGTTGAGGAATAGGGAATGGAGTTTAATTCAGATAAATGTGAAGTGTTACATTTTGGGAAGTCATACCAGGACAGGACTTGCACCGTGAATGGTAGGGCCCTGGGCAGTGTTGAACAGCAGAGGGATCTAGGAGTACAAGTACACCGTTGCCTGAAAATAGCACGCAGGTAGATAGTGTGGTGAAGAAGTTTTTGGCACCCTGGTCTTCATCAGGCAGGGAACTGAGTATAGAAGTTAGGATGACATCTTACAGTTGTATAAGATGGTGTTGAGGCCGCACTTGGAGTAAGTATTCAGTTTTGGTCACCCTGCTACAGGAAAAATGCCTTTTGCTGGAAAGTGTGCAGAGGACATTTACAAGAATGCTGTCAGGACTCGAGGGCCTGAGCTTATGGGTGATGTTGGACAGGCTAGGATATTATTCCTCAGAGCGAAGGAGGCTGAAGGTTGATCTTATAGAGGTGTTTAAAATCATGAGGGGAATAGTTAGGATGAATGCACAGGAAGGGGTATCAAGAGGTAGGTATGTTACAAAACTTACCTTCAGCGGCGCTGCAATTCTACCACTGGCGATTTTGGCGCTTTTGAGGGGGGGGGGGGGGGCGGGGTTAAAACGGGGTTTTTTTCCGACCTGATCCTGGATTATATTTGTTGGAGTGCAAGATTTTGCTAAAAAATCGTTCCTACGGCTGTTCTGTGTGTTTTAAAAAAAAATTCACCCGACAAGTTAATCGCTGGAATGATTTTAAAATCAGCTTCTGAAGCCGCCAATGCCGACAACGGGGACGGATTTTATGGAGGACCAGGTAAAAGAAAGTAGTTTATTTTTATGTATAAAAGTGTTTCTTAAGATGTATTTAATTCACATTTTAAGTTGCGAAACGGTGATTTAGTCCCCAAACGAACCGGCAGTGTATCTGCTGCAGATATGGGGGACAAAATTCACCGCAACCTGAACGTTCTAAATGGTCCCGTTCCAGTAAAACCCACTCGCAAGCTGATTTAAATGGCCATTAATTTACAGGTATTAAGCATTAAATTCCTTCCATTTGGCCTATAAACCCATGACAATGAGATTTTAAAATAATGTTATGTTCTGAATTCTTTTGTGAATGTTATTTGGACACTTAGGCTATTTAAAAATGTTAATCTATTCTTAAGAAATGGATAGATGTTTAGATCTAGTAATTGAATTTTGTAATCAGCAACAATTAGGTAATTAACTAATTATATGCTTTAATTTCAAGTCATCTAAGTAAGATTGTTTCATATTTGTTTCAGAATGCTTCAATTTATAATAACTGAAAATTTCTTTCAGTTCTCTTAAATTTTAAGAAAGTTATCGGCTTTTAAATGTTCTCGATCACAGCTTTTGTGTTAAGTCAATGAAAAAGCAAAAGGGAACAAGATGCCAATTTCCAAGTATGAAAATGGCCATAACGTTTTTAATACTGAAGATATGAAAGTGAATTAGGTGTCAAATTAAACTTATTTTTGTGCTTTATCTGATGGGATAAATTAAAGACTTGATTTGGGTGTGGTGGGGGGAGAGATGGGAAAGAGTGGGGAGGGAGAGTGGAGGGGGAAGGGGGAGAGAAGTGGAAGAGAGGAAAGGGAGGAGGAGAGGGGTAGGGGGAGTGATGGAAGAGGGACAGTGGGGTAGGAGGAAGGGTGTGGGGGAGAGAGGGAAGGGTGTGGGGTAGAGAGGGAAGGGGGGGGGGGGAGAGAGGGATGAGAGAGGGAGAGGGATGAGGAGAGGGAGAGGGGGAGGAGAGAAGGGGAGAAGTGGAAGAGTGGGGAGGGAGGGGTAGAGGGGTAGAGGGATAGCGGGAGTGGTGGAAGAGGGACGGGGAGTGGTGGAAGAGGGACAAAGGGGTAGGGGAAGGGGTGGGGGAGAGAGGGGAGAGGGGAAGGGAGGGGAAGAGAGAAGGGTCGGGGAGGGAGAGGGGTGGGGTAAGGGGAGAGAAGTGGAAGAGTGGGGAGGGAGGGTAGGGGGAGTGGTGGAAGAGGGACAGAGGGGTAGGGGGAAGGGGGCGGGGAGAGAGAGGGAAGGGTGTGGGGTAGAGAGGGAAGGGCTGGGGCTGCTTCTATGGGTGAGAAGCCAGTTTTTTTTTAAATATTGGGGGGGGGGTGGGGGGGTGGGGAGAAGGATTTGATTAAAAATGTGTACATAAACACGACGAAATGTAATCAGGAGTGGATAGTTTGAAAGAAAAGTGAAATCTCTACCGAAATGGAAAAGATCTCGGCGATTCTGCGTCTGGTTTCGGCGTAGCAAGGAATCAAAGGAAGAAAGGCGGCCGGCAGCCGGACGGACGGACGCCGGACGCCGGACGCCGGCAGGCACACAGTTTTATATAATGATAGATAGATAGAAAGAAAGATAGATAGATAGATAGATAGATAGATAGATAGATAGATAGATAGATAGATAGATAGATAGATAGATAGATAGATAGATAGATAGATAGATAGATAGATAGATAGATAGATAGATAGATAGATAGATAGATAGATATCGTCCCTAGTGTGTGTAGGATAGCATTGGTGTGCGGGGATCGCTGGGTGGTGTGGACTTGGTGGGCCAAAGTGCCTGTTTCTACGCTGTATTCTCTAAACTAAACTAAGTATCAGCAAGGGAGATTAATGCAGCCGCAGTGGGCACTCCTGAGGATACAACCAGGTTTTATTTCTGCTATTTCAAACTGAAACTTTACTCGTTCATCATGTTCTCTCCCACAACTCCACCTTTAAATCTCAATATCCAGTCCCCAGACAGGTCACAGATCCCCAGAGAACCAAGTGTGCAGGGTTTCTGTGTGTGAATATTCAAAGCCTTGCACCAAGTCACCATCTGGAATGCAAAGGTAGATAAAAATGCTGGAGAAACTCAGCGGGTGAGGCAGCATCTATGGAGCGAAGGAATAGGCGACGTTTCAGGTCGAGACCTTTCTTCAGACTGATGTCAGGGTGGGTGGGGGTGTTGACGGGAAAAAGAAAGGAAGAGGCAGAGACAGTAGGCTGTGGGAGAGATGGGAAGGGAAGGGAAGGAGGGAGAAAGCAAGGACCACCTGAAATTGGAGAAGTCAATGTTTATACCGCTGAGGTGTAAACTACCCAAGCGAAATATGAGCTGCTGTTCCTCCAATATGCAGTGGGGCCTCATTCTGGCCATGGAGGAGGCCCAGGACAGAAAGGTCGGACTCAGAATGGGAGGGGGAGTTGAAGTGCTGAGCCACCGGGAGATCAGGTTGGTTATTGCGAACTGAGCGGAGGTGTTGGGCGAAGCAATCGCCAAGCCTGCGCTTGGTCTCACCGATGTAGAGCCTGAAAAGTGGCCTATTCCTTCACTTCATAGATGCTGCCTTACCTGCTGAGTTTCTCCAGCTTTTTTATCTACCGATTTTTCCAGCATCCACCGTTCTTTCTTAAACATCTAGAATGCAAAGGTCCTCTACAATTGACCAATAATGCACAACACCAGCCACACTCCCTTCTCTGCCTCACCCCCCCCCCCCCCCCCCCCCACCCCTACCCCCTCCCCCCCTCCACCATCCACCATCCCCACAACAATGTTTCACAGCAAAACCCTGGAAAAAGTTAATTACTTTCTATATCCTGGGAGCTACCTCTCAGCAGATCCAGACATAGATATGAAACTCACCACCAGCTCCAGTGCACCCTCACAACCTTTGACCGATAGAGGAGAAAGGAGCATTAGGATATTAGATTAAAAGAGAACATATGCAGGAGTAGGCCGTTCTCTCCTCGGGCTGACCTGCCTCAGTCCACATCTCCTTTTCTGTGCCAAAGTGCTCAAACCAGCACCAAGGATATGATTTGCTGGGCAACAATGATCCACACCTTTCTGTATGATTTAGAGACATGGACAACCATAGGCTGGCTCCTCAAAACACGGCACCACTGTGTCCAGCAACCTCGTTAAAATCTTTCAAATCAACAGGTAAAATAGGAGAACCAACATCAGTGTTTGTTCCCAAGCCTAAACCATGAGTCAGAGGTCAAATCATCCTCTGTCCGCTCCAGTGCACTGGCCATCCAAACAGGCACTTCACATGGAGCATTTATATGAGCAATTTTCAGGTAGTCAGAAAAAATGGCCTCAAGGATATTTTAAAAGCCTTTCTTAAAGAAATTCAGCATCCCTGTTGATTTAAGGGCCTTATCCACTCAAAATGGAGAAGGAGCAATTGGGAAAGCATAGAGAAAGCAAGTGAAAATAAACAATCAAAGGTGGGTGTAATACGCTGCACGACCCCTCCACCTAACCTGTTAGTACCGTCTGCCCCAACTGTGGCCAAGGCTGCAGATCTCACCTTGGATTCTTCAGCCACGTTCTCACCCAACAACTGGAGTTGAAGGAAGTCTTCCTTGAAACCAAGGAACAGTGTAAAGTGAAGACTCTTGCTCGGATGTGACAGATACACTTTTAACACAACAATAAGGTTGGGAGTGAAGTCATGCATGAGAATGCATTGTCAGTCTACCACCTTGCTTTCTTAACTCATTTGTCTCACATTGTGATTAAAGCCAATGAACTGAGTTGCTGTAAAAACAAAATGTGAATGAGCAGGATCAAAATTTCCAGCTATACAGTATATATAATTGCATCTGCTTCCCCTCATGTAGAAACAATGGTCTGTATATAATCTCTGTTTAAGCACCCCTGAGGTTATACCAAGATGTAACCTTGTTATTCTAAATAACTCTCCACAGCCGAGACATTCTAGTGCATCCAATTGTGTTAATGACCTTTTCAGTCCATAGAGATCATGGTCTCTGTCAGACTACAGTCAATTTTCAAGTATGTAGCAGTGATAATAAAAACAGCAGGGTATGATTGAATTTTGAGGCCATTTTGGGTTATGTGTCTTTGGAAGATAGCCCTCTGTAAACTGAACACTACTTTAAAGGCAATCAATGATCTAAAAGGGCAGCGATGTGAAGTCCATCTTCCAGGGATGTTGCCTGACCTACTGAGTTTCTCCAGCACTGTGTCTTTTGATGTGAAGTCTCACAGAGGGATACATCTTGCAATCGTTGTCCAGGCACTCAGCACAGGGTCGCCATTCAATTTGTGTACGCCAAAAATCAATGCTAGAGAGCCTGGTTGAACACAGAAAGAAGTGCTTTCACTTTAACTCAAGGCATCAGGATGAATGTAGGTAAAAGTAAAGATTGACAGCTATTAATGAGGAGACACATTTCTGAATTATTTGTAATATTATAATAATAATAATAATATAATAATAAACTTTATTTATAAAGCGCTTTAAACAACCGCAGTTGCCACAAAGTGCTGTACATGAGAACTCATGGACAAAAAGTTATTACAAACCATTAAAAACCGTAAAACGAAGGACTAAAAACAGTAGATGCAGGAGTAGGCCATTTAGCCCTTTGAGCCAGCACCGCCATTCACTGTGATTATGGTTGATCATCCACAATCAGTACCACGTTCCTGCCTTGTCCCCTGATTGCTATCTTTAAGAGCCCTATCTAACTCTCTCTTGAAAGCATCCAGAGAATTGTCCTCCACTGCCTTCTGAGTCAGGGAATTCCACACTCACAACCCTCTGTGTGAAAATGTTTTTCCTCATCTCCGTTCTAAATGGCCTATCCCTTATTTTTAAACTGTAGCCCCTGGTTCTGGGCTCCCCCAACATTGGGAATATGTTTCCTGCCTCTAGCGTGTCTAAACCCTTAATAATCTGATATGTTTTAATAAATCCCCTCTCATCGTTCTAAATTCCAGAGTCAACAAGCACAGGCTCTCCACTCTATCAACATATGACAGAGCCACCATTCCGGGAATTAACCTCGTGAACCTACGCTGCACTCCCTCAATAGCAAGAATGCCCTCAAATTTGGAGACCAAAACTACACACAATACTCCAGGTGTGGTCTCTCTAGGGCCCCGTATAACTGCAGAAGGACCTCTTTGCTCCTATACTCCTCTTGTCATGAAGACCAACATACCATTCGCTTTCTTCACTGCCTGCTGTACCTGTATGCTTACTTTCAGTGACTGATGTACAAGGACCCCCAGATCTTGTTGTACCTCCCATTTTCCCAACTTGACACCTTTCAGATAATAATCTGCCTTCCTGTTTTTGCCACCAAAGTGGATAACCTCACATTTATCCACATTAAACGGCATCTGCCAGGCATCTGCCCACTCACCCAACCTGTCCAAGTCACCCTGCACCCTCATAGCATCCTCCTCACAGTTCACACTGCCACCCAGCTTTGTGTCATCTGCAAATTTGTTAATGTTACTCCTAATCCCTTCATCTAAATCATTGAGGTATATTTTAAATAGCATGCGGTCCCAGCACCGAGCCTTGCGGTACCCCACTAGTCACTGCCTGCCATTCTAAAAGGGACCCATTAATCCATACTCTTTGATTCCTGTCCGCCAACCAATTTTCTATCCATGTCAGTACCCTACCCCCAATACTATGTGCTCTAATTTTGCCCACTGACCTCCTATGTGGGACCTTATCAAAAGCTTTCTGAAAGTCCAGGTACACAACATCCACTGGCTCTCCCTTGTCCATTTTCCTAGTTATATCCTCAAAAAATTCCAGAAGATTAGTCAAGCATGATTTCCCCTTCGTAAATCCATGCTGACGCGGACCGATCCTGTTACTGCTATCCAAATGTGCCGCTGTTTCATCTTTTATAATTGACTCCAGCATCTTCCCCACCACCGATGTCAGGTCTATAATTCCTTGTTTTCTCTCTCCTGCCTTACTTAAAAAGTGGGATAACATTAGCTACCCTCCAATCCACAGGAACTGATCCTGAATCTAATATTCTGGAAAGTTCGTGTGTGATAGGATTAAACAATTTACTTTAAAAGAGGAGCACAATGAGCTACATACTTCATGTGAAGTTAAGTTGCTTGATGTTCATTTGGATTTTTTATCTCCATGTTTCCCTGGCCACCATTCAAAAATATTGGACAGCACCATGGAAGAACATCTGAGAAATAAATTATCCAAGTTGGTTCTCTTGCTTGGTAATAATAATATATAAATAGATTAAAAAATAGATTGGACATATACCCAACTATAAACAGCTTAAGCCACCTCCAGGAATGGCCAGTGCCACTAACCATAAGCATGCAACACACATATGAAACATAGAAACATAGAAACATAGAAAATAGGTGCAGGAGTAGGCCATTCGACCCTTCGAGCCTGCACCACCATTCAATATGATCATGGCTGATCATCCAACTCAGTATCCTGTACCTGCCTTCTCTCCATACCCCCTGATCCCTTTAGCCACAAGGGCCACATCTAACTCCCTCTTAAATATAGCCAATGAACTGGCCTCAACTACCTTCTGTGGCGGAGAATTCCACAGATTCACCACTCTCTGTGTAAAAAATGATTTTCTCATCTTGGTCCTAAAAGACTTCCCCCTTATCCTTAAACTGTGACCCCTTGTTCTGGACTTCTCCAACATCGGGAATAATCTTCCTGCATCTAGCCTGTCCAACCCCTTAAGAATTTTGTAAGTTTC
The DNA here is from genome assembly GCF_010909765.2 of Amblyraja radiata. Lineage (NCBI taxonomy): Eukaryota > Metazoa > Chordata > Chondrichthyes > Rajiformes > Rajidae > Amblyraja > Amblyraja radiata. The sequence goes on from NC_045961.1 coordinate 23,385,235, forward strand.
TATAAGATCCCCCCTCAATCTTCTAAATTCTAGCGAGTACAAGCCGAGTTTATCCAGTCGTTCTTCATATGAAAGTCCTGCCATCCCAGGAATCAGTCTGGTGAACCTTCTCTGTACTCCCTCTAGGGCAGTAATGTATTTCCTCAGATTAGGAGACCAAAACTGTACACAATACTCCAGGTGTGGTCTCACCAAGACCCTGTACAACTGCAGTAGAACCTCCCTGCTCTTATACTCAAATCCTTTTGCTATGAATGCTAACATACCATTCGCTTTCTTCACTGCCTGCTGCACCTGCATGCCTACTTTCAATGACCGGTGTACCATGACACCCAGGTTTCGTTGCATCTCCCCTTTTCCTAATCGGCCACCATTCAGATAATAGTCTACTTTCCTGTTTTTGCCACCAAAGTGGATAACTCACATTTATCCACATTATACTGCATCTGCCATGCAAGGAATTCAACACGACACACTGATTACATCCTTCCACCCAAGATCCTGTCACCCGTACTCAAGGGTATAATAATACTTATTATTGCATCCTGTCACCTCTCAACCCACCCCAGAAATTCAGTCCAATTACAGTGTCCACAAGATCATCTCGTAAAATATCCAGTGCTCACAGAGATCAGTCTTGCATCTGACGTATCAGATTGTGTCCGTGTTCTCCTCTCTTCCATGATTTGACTTGGAAAGGAGCTTTACATTAAACGTTCCTATTCCACTTTACATCAATTGAAGGAAATCTGACCCCTTTCAAACATAAAATAAGGCAGCAAGCTTCTCCCTCGCACTATGTACTGGGTTTTGATCGTAATGCGTCTAGGGTGGTCAAACTTAAATGTTGTACCCCAGCTAAAATTTGATGAGAGTATTAAACGACTCTCATCGTGACATTCACAGTATTAAACTCTATTGATTTGGTAATATAGCTCAGTGTACTGTTGGCTCGGAAGATTGCTATTTTACAATGATTGAACATGGTGTGTATTTAGTCTTTCATGCCGACATTTCTCTCAACTCCCCCTTGGCTGGTTGACATGATTCATTAGAAATGGAGAAGTTAGACCTATACATCACCTTTCATGAAATCAGAAATTCCTTCACATGGGATGAGTAATGGGCCGGTCCCACATAGGCGATTTTTTAGGTGACTACAGGTGACTAGGCTGTCACCACAAGGTCACCGGGGTGTCACCTATATGGTCGTGAATAGTCCGCTCAGTCGCCATAAGATTTGTGGCGTTTTTCTGGTCGTCGCTGGATTTTGAAATGTTCAAAACTTTTCGGCGACAGTCAGCGACAGTTGACTTGACGCCAATGAGCGTAGCTTAACATCTCCTGACGTAGATGCTGTCGTAGGTTATCGCCAGGATGGCGTAGGCCGTCGCTAGGATGACGTAGGTTGCCATCGGTGCTGACTTCGGTGAATTCCATTGGTGACTACCTACGTCAACCGGCGACAGGTACCGGCGACTGAATGTAGGTTGTGGTAGGTGTGGTCGTAGGTGGACGTCCTAATGGTTCTCTGGTTGTCGGTAGCTTGCCATAGCTTGACGTTGACTAGGTGGTAGGTCGTTGTAGACATTGTCGTAGGGGGATCCAGTTGCCGTATTTTTGGCGCCCTGTTACGAATATGACAGTCACCGGCTGTCACCGAAAAAAACGCCTAAGTGGGACAGGCCCTTTACACTTTGAAATGCAGTTGTTGTGGAAAAGAATGGAAGCACAGCAGTTACTTTAAGAAAAGCTAGACGACAAGATAAGGGTATAAATAGTTTAAGTTATAATGGTTCAAGGATAATCGTTAGCCAGGATACCAACAGTATAATAACAAATTCAAACTCGCTTGAACATTAATGTAATTTACATAAATTATGTTAGATATTTCATGTTGTGGAATCAAAAGGATCCCCTGGTCTAGATTATCTTCAAAGTATGTCTATGTATTGAAAATATCTATTCCTTGCCCTATATCTGTTCTTCCCCTGATGCTGTAAAAGGATAAGCACATTTTAATTGTGTCTATATATTTTAATCGATATTAACTGTATTGCCTACATAATCCAAGACTCAGGAAGTTACTTAGCAACATAAAATTGCCCTTGGCAATAGCACAAGAGCATAAAATATCATTCTGCATGCTCCAGAGGCACAAAACAAGGTGCAAAATTAAAATTCTCTAGAATATTATACCTTGTTCTTTTGGTTGTTTAAACAATTAATAAAACCTTTCATAGTTCATGATTTCCAGAAAAGTCAGAATTTAATTTCCTCAGTCACAATATTTAATTCAAATCCCACGCAAATTGTTCACTAATAGGCTGTCACCCTCTAAATTTGGATTCATCCAACTGTTACTTCCTCACACCTGCAATAAAAATAAAAGTAACTAAGATTAGTATTCTAATTTTTAAGTTGCAGGCAGTTGGTCTACGAATAAAGATTGTAGTACCAGACTCGCTTTTTTATGGTGATAGGTGAAGTAAGTAGATTTTTTCCCAACAATTAAGCTGCCAAAATTACCTATTGGATCAGTACAAGGTCCACAGGGCTCTCTGCAACCCAACATGGGATATAATATGGTCAAAAGTAATGAAGGAGCCAAAAGCTCATTGCAGGAGTATTAGCAAACAAAAAGTGATTGCAAGCTGTTCAAGTTAATAATTGCAAAGGTGCCCAAACAGTAGGTCAAAAAAAGATAGGCTCTGAGGAAGAATGAAACCAAGAAAAATTAGGAGATTTGGAGGGAATTCTATTGTTTACCAGCAGAAGGCAAGACAGTGTAGGGAGGAACTGCAGATGCTGTTTACACCAAAGCCAGACATAAAGTGCTGGAGTAAAGGGGCTGTCCCACTTGAGCGACCTAATCTGCGAGTTTAGAAGAGTGTCTTCGACCTTCAAACTCGCAGCATGGTCGACACGTGGTCCTAGGATGTCCTATGGGGTCGCTGGGACTCTCCTTCATGTTCGAGGGAAGTTCCTGAATACTCGTAGCCTCAGCTAGGTCGTGGAAAATGTTTCAGCATGTTGAAAAATTCCATAAAATTTGGTCGGCATGGTTCTTTTTGACTCGTAATGCAGTGGAGTGGGGTCGCTATTTACTTACAGGCAGGTGAGGGCAGCTGTAGGCAATCTCCTTCGCTGATCTGGCATTTTGATTGGCTCATTGGAGTTTTCAGGACTGAGGAAAACCTACCGGTAGGTAAAATGCCTGCTAAACTTTATTAAACTTCTTAAAAGTGTCTCCACTCCTTCCCCCCCCCCCCCTTCTCCCCCCTTTTCCCCCCTTCTCACACCCCCCCTCCGCCCTCTCTATAGGACTTACTGTACACTGTGGCAGCCATTTTATCTTCCTCCTTATCGCGGAGACAGCGTTCCCCCGCTTTCCCTTGCCCCTGCTTTCGCAATGTGTTTGTGTGTGTATGTGTGTGTGCAGTGGGTCGATCCAGCTCGTGGTTTCAACGCGAACGGTCGATCCAGCTCGAGGCTTTCCAGGCTTGAAGGTTGAAGACATTCTTCTTAACTCACGGATTAGGTCGCCCAAGTGGGACAGCCCCTTAACTCAGAGGGACAGGCAGCATCTCTGGAGAGAAGGAATGGGTGACGTTTCAGGTCGAGACCCTTCTTCTGATGCTACAGTATGTCATTGACCTGCGGCAATGGTTCTTTCTCCACCACCAGAAATGTGGCGAGTCTGTAAACACTGGCATGTTTCCTGGCAAAGTCGTGGGATTTCAACTGGCACAAGGTGTATTCTGGGTGCTCTCTATAGACTTCCTGCAGTTGGTACGATCCTCATCTTAAAGTTCAATTTTGCTTCATGACGTATCCATTTTCCATCAGGGATTTATGAACAGTTATCATGCATTTTTTTAAATCATTTGTGGTGTATTTCATTCTTATTTTAGTTGTTAGGTTAAGTCATTAAAGCACGATCTTTTACGTTTATCATGCAAATATTTTACTAATTGTATTAGAGCTGATTGTATTATCGCCTGCCCTATCCATGACAGGTTCTTCTAATCCTGCATAGGACTCATCAGCAACCCTAGAACCCTGTCGACTGGTACCAAGTCATCCAAAATTGAAAGGGCAGCAGAAGAGAAGGCCACATCTGAAGATCCCACAACACAGGTTTGCTTCTCAATGGCATGTACTTGTTAGGTAAATCCATTTAAAAGCTAGATGTACTGTACCTTCCTTGGCATTACCTGTGATTGACACATAATGGTTTCAATTGTACAAACACTGTCAGTGTACAATGAGGAGCACTAAATGGCAAGCTGAAGACCTGAACATTATGTTCTTTCCAAAATATGTTAAGTGTGTCTTGTTCGAAATGTATGAAATGTTCGAAATTCAGGGCAAAATTTTGACAAAGATAATACGAAAATTCAGTCACAACTTTTAATTGGTGTGAAATTATTTCAAGACATACACTGAGAAAAAACGCATTTATTCAAAGAATAATAAATGTTTATAGTTAGCAATATGTCACACACCAGTCGGGAACAAAATCATTTACACCAGCAATCTATAATTTTTCCAGGAAGGTTAAGTGACAAACCAAATCACTTCTGAGTTTCACCCATGTGAAATATTGTGCGTTAATCATGTATAACCAGCTACATATTTTATGTAACATTTTTGAAGGCACAAAAGATTGAACTTATAAACAATTTAAGTTTCCATTGAAATTGCAACCAAACAATGGAAATAATGTACCTTACTTAAAATGCAGGAAATAATGACTTGGAGTTTCAAGTATTTACCTGAAAACTATTTTAGTCGTCATCAGCCCGAAAATTCAATTGTCGTTGAGTCTATATCAAATCAACAACCTATCATTTATTCTGATCATTGACTATTTTACAATTTAAATTAAACTTAAATTATTAAAAGAATGGACATTTTCCATGCCACTGACCTTTAATTGTTTTGCTTTTGAGTCGTGCAGTTGTACAACACAGAAACAGAATCCAACTTGTTCTGCTGAGTTCCTTCAGCACTTTGTTTTTTGGTCAAAATTCCAGCATCTGCAGTTTCTTGTGTTCTCATTATTATTTAGTTTAGTTTAGCTTCGAGATGCAGCGCAAAAGCAGGCCCTTTGGCCCACCACGCCGACCAGCGATCCCCACACATTAACACTATCCTACACACACTGGGCACAATTTACGCTTATACCAAGTATACAAACTCAAGACAATTAACCTACAAACCTGTACGTCTTTGTAAACTTCCATTAGTTAATTCCAGACCCCCTTCTGTTCACAGAGATTCACTCTAGCCTGTCCAATCTCTCCTTCTACATAATGCCCGCCATTTGAGATAAGATCTTCTGCACTCTTTCTGATGCTGCCAGATCTCTCTTGCAGTGTGGTGACCAGAACTTACACAATATGCCAGGCGTGGCCTGATCAATTATTTGGAATATTGTGAGCCATTTTGGGCCCCATGTCTGAGGAAGGATGTGCTGCGCTGAAGAGGGCCCAGAGGAGGTTTACAAAATGATCCCACGAATGAGTCGGTTAACATATGATGAGATTTTGATGGCACTGGGCCTCTACTCGCTGAAGTTTTTAGAAGGATGAGAGGAACCTCATTGACACTTCCCGAACACTAAAAGGCCTGGATAGCATGGATCTGGAGAGACTAGGAACAGAGGTCATAGCCTCAGAATTATAGGGCGTTCCTTTCGGAAGGAGATGAGGAGGAATTTCTTTAGGTAGAGGGTGGTGAATCTGTGGAATTCATTGCCACAGAAGGCTGTGGAAGGCTGTCAATGGATATTTTTAAGGCAGAGATAGATTCTTGATTAGTACGGGTGTCGGGGATCCTGGGGAGAAGGCAGGAGATTGGGGTTAGGAGGGAGAGAAAGATCAGCCATGATTGAATGGCGGATTAGACAATGGGCCATTTGGCTTAATTCTGTTCCTATCACGTGAACTTATGAACATTCAACATCTATGGTACCAAAGGTACACATTTATTAAATCAATCTAATAAAATTTCAAGAACTTAACATTGTTACCTACCCCCACAGCTGAACCCAGCCTGCCCAAGTCTTGTCAGTATCAATTTCCTGGTTATATGTCCCAAATAGGGACATACATGCTTAGGACCCACTGTGTGCACGTCACTCAATCACATACATACAGTAGGTGTGGGTTTAAGAACAAGAAATCCTGCCCACTGTGCCCATACTCACTTCATTATCCCTTCCCCAAATTCCCACCCACTCTCACAGTTACCAGCTCCTAGACCCACCCGCAGGTGCACCAGCAGAAACCCCAGCTCAAAATGCACACTAGCCAACGTTCCTGACCTCTGGCTCCAGCTCACATCTGGTCCTCATACCCAGCCTCTGTCTCCATCGCACATCTGGCCAACATTCCTGACCTCTGGGTCTGGTGCACATCTGGCCCACGTTCCTGGCCTTTGGTTTAGTGCACACCTGGCCCATGTTTATTGCTTTGTGACAGGTGACTGTGAGCTGCTAATTGACTTTATTCGCCATGCAGCAGAGTTTGGTCTTGCATCATCTTGGTCGCCATTGCCACTGGTTGAGGACCTTGCTCTGTGAAGTCCATGTGGTAGCAGGTATACCACAGCTACCCCACATTAAGAGAAGCTGTACACAAGCCACCGTCACTCCACAAAATGAAGTTCAGGACCTGGAATGTCAGGTCCCTCATGGACATTCCCAACCACGACATACCTCAGCATCACCCTGCTATCATTGTTTAGGAATGCAGGTGTATTGACATCAGGATTGCTGCCCTAAATCAGACGGTGAGATGACAAGTTTTAAAGAACAAAGCTTTGGTAGCTACTTATTCTGCAGGGAAAATTGAAAATGCAACATAGAGACTTCACAGAGTGAGATTCTTCAAGAATTCACCAGTCTGACATCTGAGTGATAAAACCTGCATAAACAACAGTGCCAACCCCCTGTAGAATTACTGACTCCCATTAGGCTTTATCATTTTCCAAGCAAGGGACCTCAAAGATATCCAAATCACTCTTAGGGTGTAACTTGTAGGGACGACTGCTGGACTGACTGATGCCAAATCCATTCTATTAAGAGCAAGATTTGATTGTAGTTGTACCTCACCGGACTTGTGCATATGACAATAAACTTGACTTGAATTTACTTGATTATTCTCTCCATGAACATGGGCCAAAACATTGCCACATGAAGATCAAATCTGCAGTTTTGAAGACCCCTGCAAAGGGGGGTGAAAGACTTCTCTTTCAAGAAGAATGAGGACTGGCCAGGATCAATGGAATTTCAAGGAGAGCTAATTAACACCAGGCATAAGACAATGCTGGAATGGAAGCAAGCCATTATTGGTCTACAGAGGGAGAAAACTGCTCTCCAATGCACCTGAGAACCAAGGTACAGCACACAAGCAGAGTACGGAATAGGAGTCCCCTTTGCCCCCATCTGAAAGTTCCAGGGTGAGGCAATGTGCACCGACGACCATGTGTTAGAAACATAAAAACATAGAAAATAGGTGCAGGAGTAGGCCATTCGGCCCTTCAGGCCAGAACCGCAATTCAATATGATCATGGCTGATCATCCAGAATCAGTACCCCATTCCTGCCTTCTCCCCATATCCCTTGATTCCATTAGCCCTAAGAGCTAAATCTAACTCTCTCTTGAAAACGTCCAGTGAATTGGTCTCCACTGCCTTCTGTGGCAGAGAATTTCACAGATTCACAACTCTCTGGGAGAAAAAGTTTTTCCTCATCTCAGTCCTAAATGGCCTATCCCTTATGCCTACCCCTTATCCTTAAACTGTGACCCCTGGTTCTGGACTCCCCCAACATGGGGAACATTTTTCCTGCATCTGGCCTGTCCAATCCCTTAAGAATTATATATGTTTCTATAAGGATCCCACTCATCCTTCTAAAATCCAGTGAATATAATGTGTGTTTTCATGAACCAAAGTTCATTAATTCTACAGGGAATTCAACCCCTGAGATGTTGCACTAAAGAATAGATGATGGATGGAAAGAGAGCAGGGAGCTCGGCTTCTTTTTCACTGTCATGATGTAAAGGAACACTACTAGGCTTCGAGGATGCAGATCAATGATGGAGGAAGAACTCTCAGGCAATATATAATTTAAAGCACAAACATTTAATCAAGCAATATAAAACAAGGAGAAAATAGCAATAGAATAGCAATACAATTTCAGGTAAAGCAACAATAAAACACAAATAAGCAACGATATAAATAACAGCAGAAAATCGTGAAGAGACATTGAATCCCACGCGTTCTTCAGTCTCGAAGATTGTAACTTTAAAAGCTTGTTGGGAACTCTGTTAAAAAGCTTGGACAGGAGATTGCTGGAAGAACCTGTATGTCCAGGTGCTGTTCCAGGAAGTTGGCCAGAGGTGAAGCCCTGTGCTTCATGTTCACGAGCATTTTCATACCTAAAAGCCCCGTGCTTCTACCCTAATCTAAGAACAACTGTTAACTATATTTTGTTATCAGCAGTCTGAAGAAGGGTTTCGGCCCGAAACGTCGCCTATTTCCTTCGCTCCATAGATGCTGCTGCACCCGCTGAGTTCCTCCAGCAATTTTGTGTACCAACTATATTTTAAAACTGGCCGTCCTCCTTAGAATCAAAAACAAGAGTTATTTGTCATCAGACACTGAACTAGTCTTGGATGTCTTTGAGAAGATAAAAGTTTATTTTAATGACCTTGCAGAAGGCCTCATGATTTACTGGTTCTTCCACTTTAGCCCAAGCATTTCCCAAACATCTAATTGTCTTTCTGAGTGAGCCAGCTTGCTTGAAATCTGGTGCTACTGATTTAGCCGCAAAGCATGGATATGGGTGTTAGTTGGCAACTTAATTTTAGTTGACACAGGCTGTTTAACCCTTACATTACACATGACACATGTGGATTCTTCAGACAGACTTTCTACATCCCAAACACTCAAGGCCCTGTCTGAATGAGAACCGAAACTGGTTCAAGACTTAGTAGCAACAGAGAGGAAGTCAAAGCCAGCAGAAAAGAACACTAAAGAGAGCAACAACCAGGACTCTTTGCTTGAGCACTGCTACTCCATTCCACAGCAATTTATTTGGAGCATCACTCCTGACTGTCAAGATGCTTAAAAGATCATATCGCAAATAAAAGTATCAAGTCCGCAGGAGCAAACACTATCTTCATTGATGTTCAAAATCTCAGCAAGTGGACAGCATCAGTCATGAATAGTAAGATTAAACGAGAACTTACCAGTTCGAAGTTTGATCGTTATTTTATGAGGAGTACGTTGAGGGAATACGTGAAGAACCCCGCCAGGACGCATGCGTGTCATTCTTCAAAGCAGCGGTGTGAAATCACAGATAACTGTAATCACTTAAACATAGTAAGATTAGAGGAGAAATACCAGTTGAGTATATGATCATGGGTGGGAGCGGAGGGCACGTATTCCCTCAACGTACTCCTCATAAAATAACGATCAAACTTCGAACTGGTGAGTTTTCGTTAAATCTTACTATTTTACTTCGGAGTCACGTGAGTGACTACGTGACGATTTCAAAGCTCTGTGATTTCATGCCGTGGAAACGAGTCCATGCATCACATCTGCCTTAATGACTGTAGGAGGAATTGTGTCAACATAATTTAGACATGAATCCGACATTGAAATCCATGAAATTTATTAACACAAAATTATAGCCCCTATTTATGGGGTAAATTAAATTACAGAACTTAAAATTGTTTCTGCAAACGTTCCAGGTTTAATGACTGGTTTATGACAAAATAGTTGGAATGTTTTTTCCCCTGACCATCCTGCTGTCTTGAGGATTTGGTCCATTGGTACATCCAACTGCATAGCTGCCGATGTAGCTGCAGCCCCGGTGGAATGAGATTTAAAAATATTAGTATCCACCCCAGCCTGTATTAGAACCTGTTTCAGCCATCTTGAGATGGTCTGGACCGTCACTCTTTTGTGTGGTTGCTTATGGCTGACTAAAAGTGCCTTCTCATTGCCTCTGATGATTTTCGTGTTCTCCATGTATAACGACAAATGTCTTACTATACAGAGACGATCATCTGTTGGGTAAGACCTAAATTCTATATTGAGGCCTGCTAATCCCTGTCTGTTCTGCTTAACTAATTCATAAATATGAAACGTAATATTTTCAGATGAAGAAGTCATGTTGTCCAGTCTTAATTTATGTAATGACTGTACCCTTTGTGCCGTGACCAAAGCCATTAGCATGACTGTTTTTAATGTCAGTCTATGTAGGGACAGAGCTGTTGCTGGAGACCAATTCCTGAGCATCTTCAGGACAATACTCGCATCCCATATTTGGGAGTACCTGGTTCTTGAGGGATTGGTATTAAAAATTCCCCTCATAAGTTTTGTTACCAGTGGGTGAGTCCCAACAGAATGACGCTCTGTTCCTTGCCATAGATAAGTTGACAGGGCACTTCTGGCGCAGTTGATGGCACTATAACTGAGCCCCTCATCATAATGGAGGCCTGCCAGGTATTCCAGAACAGACGGGATGTTCATTTCTCTGTAGGTGATGCTGTTTTTGTGACAATACATCTCCCACTTCCTGATATAGGCCAGATACTGTTTTTTGGTGGACTGTCTGTGGGCCGCCAAAATCTTGTTCACTGTTCGGTCCGTCAGTCCCAGCTGTAGTAGTGGTATTTTTAGACTCTACAAATTAATAAATTCAAATAGTTATGGCATGGGTGGCTATCCCTCGTTACGGGATGAACCAATAAGTCTGGTCTATTCGGGATGGTGATACATGGTTCTAATACCATGTTCAGTATCACTGGGAACCATGGTTGAGTAGGCCAATCGGGAACTACCAAAATACCAGAAGCAGAGTCTTGCTGTATTTTCCTTAATACCCGACTGATGAGGCAGAAAGGAGGGAATGCATAAATAAACCGTTTCCCCCAATGCAGCAAAAATACATCTGTCGCCACTGCCCCAGGGTCTGGTTCCCACGAAACATAGTTTGATAACTGGTGATTAAGCATGGATGCGAATATATCGATATCTGGTGTTCCATACCGTGCTGTAATATCAGCAAATACTTTTTTATTCAACATCCATTCGGTGTTTTCATTAAATTTGCGTGACCTGGTGTCTGCCACTAAATTTAGTTTACCTGGTAGGTAAGTAGCTGATATCCAAATATCTCTCTGGATACACCATTGCCAAATTGTATTAGCCAGATTGTTACATGATGTCGATTTGTTTCCACCCATGTGGTTGATATATGCTACCACGGTGGTATTGTCAATCTGTAGTCTAACATGCTGGTGATATGACCCAGTACAATATGACTTTAGGCCATAGAATGCACCCAACATTTCCAGGTAGTTTATGCCCAGTGTTAGTAATAATGATGCCTCCTGAGCAGTCCATCTACCTCCACAGCTGGAGATGGAATTGGTGGCACCCCAACCAAGTGCACTGTCATCAGTTTGTAGCACCATAGAAGGGTTGCTGATAATGATTGTATTGAAACAAAGCCGAATGTTATCTATCCACCATTTTAGTTCCATTATAGCTTTGATTGGTAGCTTCATTGGTCTGTCAAAATGACCAGCATTATTTTGGGTGCTTGTATTTTTGCTCTCTGTAAATTTTGGTAATGTAAAGGTCCAAATTGTGTGGCTGGAAAAGCAGCCACCATTTTGCCAATTACTTTTGCTACCAATCTGATGGACGGTTTACTGATGTCAATGAGGTTATTGCAAGCCTCTATTAAGTCTATAGCCTTTCCCTTTGGCAAAGTCACCGACATGTGAACTGAGTCAATGGTGTACCCCAAATAGTCCATAGTAGTGGAAGGCGTTAATTTAGATTTAACTGGATGGATGATAAACCCCAGTTTTTCAAATAACTGTTTTGTGGCTGTTACAGTTTGTTTGGCCAATTCCAAAGTTTTGCCCACAATAAGTATGTCATCTAGATATGCCATGACCATGTGTTTTCGTTTCCGTAGAAACGCTAGGGCCGGTTTCAAAATTTTGTGAACAGCCTTGGGGCTGATGTTAACTCATTTGGCAGCGCTCTATACTGTCAGTGCTGTCCCATCCAGTTGAATTTTAAGTAACATCTGTGGTCACCTCGTATAGGCACTGAATAGTAAGCATCTTTTAAATCGATGCTAGCCATGAAGTAACCTTTGGAAATCAATTGTTTTGCAGTAACAAAGGTTTCCATTTTAAAATGAATATATTGTACAAATGTATTCAATTTGGTCAGATCTATGATGATGCGACAACCACCATCTTTTTTGTTTTTGGTAAAGATATTGGACACGAATTCTAGTGTTTCGTGTTGGGATTTATCAATTACCCCTTTTGCGTAAAGCCGCTCCAGTTCAGCATGCGCTTCTGATTTTTCTTTACCGGAAAGTACGAACATTCGGTTCGGTATATGTTGAACTGGAGGGCTGTACTTGTGTATAAATTCTATGGTATATCCCTGGATACTGCTTAAAATATAAGTGTCGGTAGTTAACATACTCCATGCATCCAGAAAGGAGTGTAATCTCCCCCCAACCTCCATGCTCCCTGCAATTTGTAGGGAACCAGACCCACCTACCTCCATAGTTACCAGTGGCAGGTTTACTTCTTTTTGTAAATCCTTCGTTGATGTTGAGGCGTCGGTGTCTGGGTTTGTGGTTTGGTTGATGTTGGAGGTTTGCGTATCTTCCAAGAAGGCCGGCCTGGGCCATGGCCTAAAAAAGACTCATGTTTGGTGTACCGGGCCTTCGAGCTTTCACCAGTCAGTCCTGTTCTACTGGTGGGTGCGTAAGGGTGCTGTCTATGGCCGTAGTGGGTTTTTGATGAAGTCCCTTTTATGAGTCTCAGGGTTTTTGCTTCCTCATCGAGCTCCTTGACTTGCTTCGATAGATTATCTCCAAATAGTAGAATTGATGGTTTTACGTTTCCAGGTTTGCACAGACCCGCGAATTTCGGGTTTAAAGTAGGTCGGATGGCACTCTTCCTGATGCTGTTTATTTTATATTGTGTGTTGCAAAGCAGTGCCAGTGCATCCTGTTGGTCCTGTGACATGTCCTTCTCATCCACTGTGCGGGTGAAAGCTGTTATCCCCGCTGTTAGGAGTTTTAATACCTTTTGGAGTTTGATATCCATGCCTCTAACTCCTATTCCAATATGTTTCCATATACAAGTATTTACTACAGGAACATTCAGGGATATACAATTACCCGGTGCCAGGTGTCTTGACGTGGTGTCCAATACAGCCTGTTCTTGTAGCTGGTTAAAGGACATATAATCTATACTGGCAGCTAGTTTTTGCTCCAGGTTTTGGCCAGTCTGGTCTGGCTGTATGAAGTTGGACATCATGTCCAGTAGATTTTCACGTTCCTGCACCCCCTGCACACTTGATTTCTCTTCTGCAAACCCCTCTTCAGGATCAGCCCAGTAATGACCCCCAGTACTCCCCTCTGACGAGGGAGAAGCACTGTACAGCCCTACAAGAGATGCTGCTGTGGGTTTTACATAGAGCCCACAGTGACTCGACTCCATCTCCCGGAGCCTGTCACGTTGGAGCAAATGCTCCACACACCGCTCCATCCGGCTCCAGCGCTCACGGTCGCTGGCCGCCCGCGGTTGCTCAAAGTCGGACTCATCTGAGTCCACGACTTTGTTGGTTTTTTGTTTTGCCTTACCGCCCGGCCGCGGAATGGATCTGGCCGGTGCGGAGGCGACATCGGGCACAGCTGATCCCATTATAGGTGATTCAAGTGCCGCTGGCCGCTGCTGGCTGCCCGCTACTCCGCGGTCCTCCCCCACCAGCTTTGTTGCAGCCCTCATTGCTTTCTTCGACTTGTCCACGCTCCCCACCTGTAATCAGTATGGGAAAACACAAAAAGACCGCAGAGTATCTCTTACCTGCAGGTACCGGCTTTTAATTTGCCGCTGCGGGGGAACGTCGTTCCACACCGCCTGACTGTTTCGCAATGCGTGTAGCGATATGACACGCATGCATCCTGGCGGGGTTCTTCACGTAGTCACTCACGTGACTCCGAAGTAAAATCTATAATTTTTCATTAGGAATATCTGGGAAGGAGGATTCACCAGAGGTCATCCGCAATGCTGTGATCATAACTATCTTCAAGAAACGAGACAAATTAGGTAACTGCAGCATTCTGCCTCTGGAAATATCATCACTGGAGTCCTCCTTAAATGCCTCCTCCCTGCTCTGAAGCATAAGCGAGTTTGGTATTCCGACTGCATATGCCCAGGTCATAGGACCCTCGCAATGCACAGTGTACTTGAAAATAAAGTGGAGGATTTAAGGGCAAAGCTGCTTTATCAAAGGGAGCTGAGGGAATGCTCTGTGTTTTGTTTCACAGAGACATGGCTCACCCCCAGCTCTCCAGACTCAGCAGTCCAGCCTGAAGGGTTCTCCATCCACCGTATGGACCGTACCCTGGCATCTGGGAAAGGGAGAGGAGGGGGCGTCTGCCTCATGGACAACTCTGCGTGATGCTCAGACATGGCAGTCCTGTCCAACTCCTGCTCTCCACACCTCGAACATCTGGCGGTGAAGTGCCGTCCCTTCTACCTACCGAGGGAATTCACCTCCATCATCCTGACCGCGGTCTACATCCCACCCCAGGCAGACGTCCGTCTGGCACTGGATGAGCTGAACGCCGTGGTCAACAAACACCAGACGTCTCACCAGGCATTTACCACCATTGCTGGGGACTTCAATAAGGCAAACCTCAAGAAATCACTCGCTAACTTCCACCAACATGTCTCCTGCTGCACCAGAGGACCAAACACCCTCGACCACTGCTACACCACCATCAAGAATGCCTATCGTTCTATCCCTCGCCCTCACTTCGGTAAATCCGACCATACCGCGGTGCTGCTTCTACCTGCCTACAGGCCGCAATGAAAGAGCGCACCCCCAGAAGTGAGGACAGTACAGAGCTGGTCGGGGGGGGGGGGGGCAGAGGAACAACTCCAGGACTGTCTGGGGCCGGTCCAGTCCTTCCCCCTGTCTCCCACTCGCATCTGTTCCCTCTCTCCTGCTACCTGGCAACCCCGTTCCTCAGATTAAATATATTTTTACACATAATTCATGAATAAAGATAAGAATTTATACACAGTTTATGCAGCCAGCGCTTTGTTCGCTTTTTCTTTATAGTGAGTGACATTGGACAAATCCCATGATTCCTTGTGTTTTTCGGAATACCGAACTCGCTTATTGCTACTGAGTTTGCATTATGAATGCTGGATGCACAGTGAACAGGGTCCACCCAGCAATAACGCCAAGAAAAATGCAGAAAGCAGCACCAACTTGATATGTGGTACTTTTTGATCTCACTAAGCCATTTAGTGGCTATCAGTCAGTAGGAACTATGGAACACACTACTCATGTTCAGATGTCCACAGATATTGGCCCCCATTTCACATTCGCTGCATGATGGCATATAGGCACTGATACAAACCAGGAAAGCCTACAACAGAGCCATTCCCAGTCAGGAGTACAAGGAGGTACACAAAAATGCTGGAGAAACTCAACGGGTGCAGCAGCATCTATGGGGCGAAGGAAATCGGCAAAGTTTCGGGCTGAAACACTTCTTCAGACTGATGGGGGGGTGTGGGGGGGGGGGGGGGTGTGGGGAGAAGAATGGAAAAAGGAGGAGGAGGAGCCCGAGGGCTGAGGGAGAGATAGGAAGGGGAGGAGACAGCAAGGGCTAACAAAATTGGGAGAATTCAATGTTCATGCCCCCAGGATGCAGACTCCCCAAGCGGAATATGAGGTGCTGTTCCTCCAATTTCCGGTGGTGCTCGCTCTGGCCATGGAGGAGACCTAGGACAGAGAGGTCGGATACAGAATGGGAGGGGGAGTTGAAGTGCTGAGCCACCAGGAGGTCAGGTTGGTTAATGCAGTGTTCGGCAAAACGATCGCTCAGCCTCCGCTTGGTCTCGCCGATGTAGAGCACAAGGAGCCCTGGCAAAGTGTCTGAGGCCACACACCACGACACAAATTATCTGCCCACCAGTCTAATCAAATACTGTACCTACAAACCCACCTAGAGATGAGCCTGCAGTCCTCGCCAGCCCTCATCAACCACCTCACACCCTACAAAGCTGAAGCGGAAGCAAGTCATTGTCAATTGTGAAGGACTGCCCATGTAGAAATGTTCTGAATATAGTCTACAAAGGTTGCAAATGGATAGACAGAAGGGTTATGGAGCATTATAAATGCACAATGGCACTGAAGGTGGTTAACAAATCAAAGCTCTTACAAGTAAAGATGTAGGTGAGAAAACAGTAATAAACATTCACTTTAGAAACCGAGAGCTCCTTCCTGATAAAAAATATCTTCTTAAAACCTTTTAAAATTTCACTTAGAAGATTTTTTCCTTGAATATGCTACAATCCAAAAAAACAGGTGAGGGCGGGTGGGTGTGATATGTTCAGCCGATCAGGGAGACAGAAATGGATAATGTTCAAATGTTTCAGTAGTTTGATTTGGAACATGTTAAAGATAATGTTTTCCTTGTGATTGGAAAACTGAGTAGTTGACAAAACACATTTGCACCAGACTGGTAAAATTCTGCATTTTCACCATAATGTATGAATCACCCTGATCCATGGCAACATTAGCTCTGCAGTCCTGAACACCACAACACACAAAGCCCTTCCATTCTACCCAGAGAAATAGTTTAACTTTCTAGCCTGGGTAATCTGGGAAGAGAGAGCAGAAAGAGCTTTCCAATCTTATTTTGATTTCTTTGACTTCCCTTCTATTTTCCTGCAGCCGATCAATCTGCTGAGGGTCCAGCCATTGGCACCGATCCACAAAGAGATTCAATTATTCTTCATGTCTTGATCAATGGGCTACTGGTTTGTCTGACCTTCGCTCATGTTACTTCAGAAATTGATTTGACGAGGTATAGGAAGATTAAAACCCAACTGCCGATGCTGGGGATCTCAAATGAAAAATGTCTGCTAACTTCATCACCGGTCATTCGTAGCTGATAGGATACCCTGGACATCAGATTGGTAGCAAATAAAGTTTATTGCTGTGAATTTTTGCTGTTGATTTCAGGTAATTGTTTGGAGATAAAAATAAGTTGCAGATCTTGTCACCACTGGATCATACAAAGAGTGGGGTGGAAGACGTGGTCTGCCCTGTTTCGACGAATGCAATCAACCTGGCGTGCACAATCAAATAAGATCAAATAGAACAAGTTGTCCTACAACTTTAGGCTGTGCACGCCAGACACAAGAAGAAGATACCAAGAGTGGAACGCTGAAGCATGTGGAATGGTGTATGAGCTTCTAGCCAGCACTCATGGCACAACGGCTGCACGCTGGCCATTGACTGATTTAGATGCTCTACAGCTATTTTGAGGAAGGCTGTCAAATTTCATCATGTATTTCGCACAATTAAGTTTGGAAGCCATGGCTTATGAAAAACTCTGTTCGGGACCCGCAGCTTTTCTTGGTCAGCTCCAAGCACCAGCTGAGTAGAGTGTGTTAGTGCACAGCTTACGACCTTTGAGCCAGACCTCCTGTCCTCACAGCTCATGTCAGAAGCTTCAGGATGAGCCTGAGCAAAAGTTCTGACCCAGGGGTCGAAAGCTGCACCGTAGCAGACTTTACTCTGCTGGCTGCTTTGAGCTTTGAGGGGCAAAGTTACACTTGATTCTATTTGATTTTAATTCTTTTGAACAATTACCCAATGTTTGACTACACTAAATTCTTGTCCAAATATCTGTTGGCCTGTGAAAAAAGAATGATAATAATTACAATGGATTTTTATACCACTGTAGAATATCAAAATGCTGAATATAAAATGAATAATCTGGAGGATTTAGTTTAGTTTAGTTTAGTTTAGTTTAGTTTAGTTTAGTTTAGTTTAGTTTAGTTTAGTTTAGTTTAGTTTAGTTTAGTTTAGAGATACAGCGCGGAAACAGGCCCTTCGGCCCATCGGGTCCGCGCCGACCAGCGATCCCCACACATTAACACAAGCCTACACATACTCACATACTCAGGACAATATTTACATTTACCAAGCCAATAACCTACAAACCTGTACGTCTTTGGAGTGTGGGAGGAAACCAAAGATCTCGGAGAAAACCCACGCAAGTTACGGGGAGAACGTACAAACCCCATACAGACAGCACCCGTAGTCGGGATTGAAGCTGGGTCTCCGGCGCTGCATTCTCTGTAAGGCAGCAACTCTATCGCTGTGCAACCATAACCGCCCTGATGTCTTCACACTGATGTGAGATGTGAGATCAGTGGGAAGATGTAAACCATATAACAATTACAGCACGGAAACAGGCCATCTCGACCCTTCTAGTCCGTGCCGAACACGTATTCTCCCCTAGTCCCATATACCTGCGCTCAGACCATAACCCTCCATTCCTTTCCCGTCCATATAACTATCCAATTTATCTTTAAATGATAAAAACGAACCTGCCTCCACCACCTTCCCTGGAAGCTCATTCCACACAGCCACCACTCTCTGAGTAAAGAAGTTCCCCCTCATGTTACCCCTAAACTTCTGTCCCTTAATTCTCAAGTCATGTCCCCTTGTTTGAATCTTCCCTACTCTCAGTGGGAAAAGCTTATCCACGTCAACTCTGTCTATCCCTCTCATCATTTTAAAGACCTCTATCAAGTTCCCCCTTAACCTTCTGCGCTCCAAAGAATAAAGCCCTAACTTGTTCAACCTTTCTCTGTAATTTAGTTGCTGAAACCCAGGCAACATTCTAGTAAATCTTCTCTGTACTCTCTCTATTTTGTTGACATCCTTCCTATAATTAGGCGACCAAAATTGTACCCCATACTCCAGAATTGGCCTCACCAATGCCTTGTACAATTTTAACATTACATCCCAACTTCTATACTCAATGCTCTGATTTATAAAGGCCAGCACACCAAAAGCTTTCTTTACCACCCTATCTACATGAGATTCCACTTTCAGGGAACTGTGCACAGTTATTCCCAGATCCCTCTGTTCACCTGCATTCTTCAATTCCCTAAACAAGCTGTTTATTTTACCAGTTTGTTTGCTTTAGACAGCGCCTTTGATGAAAAATGTTGACAAGAGGAATTACCCACCCTTTGCATGGGAAACATATAAGGCAGAGGAACCTAGACAGGGGAAAGGGATGGGTGAGAGCACAGCAGACGGCAGGTCATGAAGAAAACATAAAGGTCGTTCGCTGTAGTAGAAAAATAAAATAATGGAGAATTTGTAAAATGGTGAGAGATTTATATTCATAAGTTCATGTGATATGAATAGAATTAGGCCATTCAGCCTATCAAGTCTACTGTGCCATTCAATCATGGCTGGTCTATCACTCCCTCTTAACCCCATTCTTCTGCCATCTCCCCATAACCTCTGACATCTGTACTAATCAAGAGTTTATCTATCTCTGCCTTAAAAATATCCAATGACGGCCTCCACAGCCTTCTGTGGCAAAGAATTCCAATTTTATTAAAGGTACTGTTGTTCAGAGATAGACAAATCTGCTGGAGCAACTCAACGGATCAGGCAGCATCTCTGGAGAAAAGGGATAGGTGACATTTCAGGTCAGGACCCTTCTTCAGACTGAAAGTAAGGGGTAGGGTTACTCATTAGCAATCAGTACAAGAACACCTCAATGCTGCATGCTCAGCCCCCCTGCTCACTCACTCTATACTCATGACTGTATAGCCAGACACAGTGCGAACTCCATCTTCAAGTTCGCCGAAGACACCACCATTGTGGGATGAATTACAGATGGTGATGAGTCAGAGTATAGAAGTGAGATCGACCAAATGGTTCCTGCACAATTGCCTGGCTCACAAAATCAGTACAACCAATGAACTGATTGTGGACTTAGGAAGAGGAAGGATGAGGACCCACAATCCTGTTTATATCAATGGGACAAAAACTTCAGATTCCTGGGCGTGCATATTTCCGAAGATCTTTCCTGGACCCAGCACACTGAAGTAATTATAAATAACGTACATCAACGCCTCTACTTCCTGAGAAGATTACGGAGATTGGGTATGTCAGAGGATTCTCTTGAACTTCTGCAGATGTAAAGTGGAGAACATTTGGCTGGTTACATCATGGCCTGGTTCGGCATCTTGAACCCCCAGGTGCGAAAAAGACTGCAAAAATTTGGAACACTGCCCAGTCCATCACCGGCTCTGACCTCCCCACCATCGAAGGGATTTATCGGAGTCGCTGTCTCAAAAAGGCAGCCAGCATCATCAAAGACCCACACCATCCTGGTCACACACTCATTTCACCCCTGCCATTGGGATGAAGGTACAGGAGCCTGAAAACTGTAACGTCCAGGTTCAGTAACAGCTTCTTCGCTACATACAGGCTATTAAACTTGACATCCTCAAATAAACTCTGAACTACAATAAACTATTATTATTATTATTACTATTATTGAAACATGTAAGATTGTTAAGGTTTTGGACCCGCTAGAGGCAGGAGACATGTTCCCGATGTTGGGGGACTCCAGAACCAGGGGCCACAGTTTAAGAATAAGGAGTAAGCCATATAGAACGGAGACGAGGAAACACTTTTTCTCACAGAGAATGGTGAGTCTGTGGAATTCTCTGCCTCAGAGGGCGGTGGAGGCAGGTTATCTGGATGCTTTCAAGGTAGAGCTAGATAGGGCTCTTAAAAATAGCAGAGTCAGGGGATATGGGGAGAAGGCAGGAACGGGGTACTGATTGGGGATAATCAGCCATGACCACATTGAATGGCGGTGCTGGCTCAAAGGGCCGAATGGCCTACTCCTGCATCTATTGTCTATTGATTATTGATTATTATTATTATTATTATTATTATTATTATTATTATTATTATTATTATTATTATTATTATTATTATTATTATTATTATTATTATTATTATTATTATTATTATTATTTCACTACAATTGTTTGTTTTTTGTGTGTACGTATGTGTGCGTGTGTGTGTACTTGTGAGTATTTGTATATATATATACTTACACTGAACTTTTTTTTCTCTCCCGTTTATTATATTGTTTACAGTGTACTATGTTTACATATGCTGTTGTGCTACAGCAAGTAAGAATGTAATTATTCTATTAGGGACACATGACAATAAAACACTCTTGACACTTGACACTTGACTCTTGACCCAGGTGGGAGGGTGAAAATCTAGAAGCAAGGAAAGACCAGGGGCAACAATTGACCTCAAGCAGGGTGGTGCCCTGGCAGGCACATTGTTGACTAAGGAAGGTATGATCTCGAGAGGGATACAATCTTATAACTGTGGTACTAGTTAAACAACTCGGGTGGAGTAAGGGGACAGTGGGGGGAGGGGGGGGAGGGGGGGGGAAGGGAGTGTAGATAGAAGTTATTTAAAATTGGAGAATTCAACATTCATACCGCTGGGTTGCAAGCTACCCAAGCAAAATATAAGGTGCTGTTCCTCCAATTTGCGTGTGGCCTCACTCTGACAGTGGAGGAGCTCCAGGACTGAAAGGTCAGTATGGAAATGGGAAGGGGAGTTGAAATGGTTGGCGACTGGGAGATCCCACAGTTCACGGCGGACCAAGCGTAAGTATTCAGCAAAACGCTTGCCGAGTCTATGTTTGATCTCGTCGATTGCAGGAGCCCACATCAGGATGCAGTAGATGAGGCTGGAGGAGGTACATGTGAACCTTTGCCTCATGGGAAAGGACTTTCAGGGTCCCTGGATGGTGTAGCATCTCCCATGATTACAAGGGAAAGTACTTGGGGAGGCAGTGGTTTGGGTGGGAAGAGATGAGTTAACCAGGGAGTTGCGGAGGGAGCGGTTTCTGTGGAAGGTGGAAAGGGATGGAAATGGGAAGATGCGATTAGTGGTGGGATTCTGTCGGAGGTGATGGAAATATCGGAAGATAATGTGTTGGATGTGGAAGCTAGTGAGGTGAAAGGTGAGGATCGAGAAAACTCCATCCTTGTTGCGCCTGGGGAGGTGGAACAGAACTATGGGACATAGAGGAGACATGTGTGAAGGCCTCATTCATGACAGAAGGAGGGAACCCATGATCCCTGAAGAATAAGGACATCTTGGATGTCCTAGTATGGAACACCTCATCTCGGGAGTAGATACGGCAGAGATGGTGGAATTGAGAGTAGGGAATAGCATCTTTGCAAGAGGCAGGGTGGGAAGAGTGTAGTCCAGATAACTGCGGGAGTCGGTAGGCTTGTCATAGACATCTGTCGATAGTTTGTCTCCAGCGATAGAGACAGAGAGATCAAGAAAGTGGAGAGAGGTGCCTGAGATAATCCAGGTGAATTTGAGGGGTAGGATGGAAGTTAGTGGTGAAGTTAGTAAAGTCCATGTGTTCTGCACGGGTGCAAGAGGTAGCACCGATGCAGTTGTCAATGTAGCGGAGAAAGAGTTGGGGGATAGAGGTATTGTATGCATGGAATAATGACTGTTCGATGTACCTGACAAAAAGGCAGGTATAGCTCTGGCCCATGTGAGTGCCCATGGCTACACCTTTGATTTAGAAAATGTGGGAGGAGTCAAATGAGAAGTGTTGAGGGTGAGGAGGACATATTCCGGAGGGGAGTGTCAGTAGAGGGATATTGGTTGGGTCTTCGTTCGAGGAAGAAACGAAGGGGCTTAAGGCCCACCTGGTGGGGGATGGGGGCGTAGAGGGGCTGAACGTCCATGGTAAAGAGGAGTGAATGGTGCCTGGAAATTGGATCAACAGCACCACACGCCAAAGAGCACCTCATATTTCTCTTGGGTAGCTTACAACCTGCCTGATCCGCAGTTACTCCTGCACTTTGTGTCTCCCTCTGGTCTGGTCTCCTGTCCTATGGGAGGACACACCTGCAAAAGTGGGAAATTCTGGGAAGGTTCACTAAAATGCTTCCTGGGATGGAGGCATTATCTTTGAGGAGTGATTAAGCAATCTGGACCATTTATTCTTTTGAACTAAGAAGTTTGAAAGGCAATTTCATTGACAGTTACAAATTTCATATCGGGCTTGATAGGATAGGCGTGGAGCTGATTTTCTCCGGGCTGGAATGCCAAAAACAGAGGTTATGATCTCAGAGATTGGATGAAATGTATTTATTTAAAGGGTAGTGAATCTTTGGAAATCTCTCCCCAAGGATGCTATAAATGCTGGGATGTCAGGACTGTCTTATGAAGAAAGACTGGATAGACTTGGTTTATACTCTCTAGAATTTAGGAGATTGAGAGGGGATCTTATAGAAACTTATAAAATTCTTAAGGGGTTGGACAGGCTAGATGCAGGAAGATTGCTCCCGATGTTGGGGAAGTCCAGGACAAGGGGTCACAGCTTAAGGATAAGGGGGAAATCCTTTAAAACCGAGATGAGAAGAACTTTTTTCACACAGAGAGTGGTGAATCTCTGTGTGAAAACAGAGGACACAGAGGGTAGTCGAGGCCAGTTCATTGGCTATATTTAAGAGGGAGTTAGATGTGGCCCTTGTGGCTAAGGGGATCAGAGGGTATGGAGAGAAGGCAGGTACGGGATACTGAGTTGGATGATCAGCCATGATCATATTGAATGGCGGTGCAGGCTCGAAGGGCCGAATGGCCTACTCCTGCACCTAATTTCTATGTTTCTATGTTTCTATGTTTCTAAATGGTTTGTCACTGAATCTAACCAAAGGGGGATGTGATATGTATTTATTTATTTTTGGCTGAGGGTGGGGATCAGGCAAAAGGGATGCAGTACAGGAAAGTGGTACCACCGCAACAAATCAGCTGTGATGTTTTTGGATGATGGAGCATCCGTGAGATGATCTTCGATATCTCTATCTTAACATCTCTACCTTTCTTCTTGAATACCAGTACAAAGATAAACCTCATTTTAACATAATCAACTAAAGCACAGCCTTGAAGATGATGCTTTATTTTCAAAAATATTAAATACCGATCTTATAGTATTAAGCGGCTTTGATCTGCAGCATTCTGTGTGAGTGACAAGTTTGTTATTAACTTCAATACACCACAGATTAGAAAAAAATATCGTTTGTAAGCTGTAGTGCAAGTGAGTGAAGTTGCGAGGGAAGGGTTGTAAAATGAAAACAGAGGTTAGGAAAAAGAAGACAAGATGGTCTGCTATTAAATGATCAAAGAACAATTCCAAAATATTCTACAGGAATGTAAGGAAGAGCAATTCAACCAGAGATAGGGTCACTAGAGGCAATGTCAACAATTTTTAAGATACAAATAGGAGCTAATTGAAACACCAAATACAAATTGAGCAAATTTAAAATCTTGGTACAGTCAGAATTTACAGTTTGAGGATTTGCAATGTTGCTATTCAATAGAAATAACAAAAATAAAGTAGAAAAGGAATAGTCCCTGTCAGAGATGGACATCACTCCTGTCAACTAGACCATGAGTTTTGTGCTGGCTTGGATGATTTAATATTCAGACTCTCCCCCACAGATTGCCAGAACGCCAAAGTTATTCCTCTATTCATAAAAAGCAGATGGTCAGGTTTCAACAGTTTCATTAAATTCTTTGAAGTAGTAACAGAAAGAAATGACAAGAGCGTGTCAAGCATTAATAAGGCAATAAAATAAATTAAACCTAGAAGGGAATGGAATCAACAAGCAGAGAAGCAATGCCTTCTTTTACTATTGGGAGAGGATGCTGAAATTAGTTGATTCTTTCTGCGGGTAAATTTCAAGCAGTTTGCCAGGGCTCTCTCCAGCTGCCTCCCTCCCGGGCTCTGAGGTCCCCGCTGTCGATAGGCTTGAAAGCACATCTCAGCAGATTAAGAAAAAAAAATTCCCACTGTTATATGATTCTTGAACCGACCTCTCATGTTTTGGCGATAAATTCCCGATGTCCCAATCCACCTCGATGGGGCTCGCAAACTTTTATTGATCAGCACTTTCTCTATGCCTTCAACATAAGAAGGAACTGCAGATGCTGGTTTAAACTGAAGTTAGACACAAAAAGCTGGAGTAACTCAGCAGAACAGGCAGCATCTCTGGAGAGAAGGAATGGGTGACATTTCGGGTCGAGACCCTGGTCTGAAGAAAGGTCTCGACCCGAAACGTCACCCATTCTTTCTTTCCAGAGATGCTGTCTATCTCACTGAGTAACCCCAGCTTTTTGTGTCTACACCATATTATGCATTCTATTTCCTTTCTCTCTTTGCACTACCTGTTGGACTCATGTATGGTAACACAGTTTTTCACTGCATCTCAGTAAGAATCAAAAGTGTTTCATTGTCATAAGTGCGGACAATGGAACAATGAAATTCTTACTTGCACCAACTTAACGGGCCTGCAAATGCAATAACAGAGATAATATATAAAAGTTTTAAATACACTAAATTAATAACTGCAATACTAGATAAACATCATAGTGCAAAAATAAAAGTCCATAATTCAACCAAAGACAGCCTACAGAAGATCATAGTTGCTGATGGTGTTATTGCATGTTCAATAGCCTGATAGTTGATGCAAAGAAGCCGTTCTTGAACCTGCTGGTCATGGTATTCAGGCTCCTGTACCTTCTTCTTACCACCGCACGATTGGCAGCCCCGCCAACAGTCTATCTGTTTTTTCGTCTTTTTTTAATTTTTAATGTGTGCTAAAAGTTTGTGTAAATGTTCTCCAGTTTGTTTTATGTGGGGGTCGTGGGTGGAGATCGGGGGAAATATTTTTTTCAGTTTCTTACCTTGCCGGAGATGCGATTATTTTTTGGATCGTATCTCCGGTCGCTCTGCAGCCTACCAACGATGGAGCAGGAGGCCTCCTCGGACTGACCTTGAGCCCTACCGTGGGGCATGGACTTAACATCAGAGCCGATCACAGGCAAGGGATGTCCAACAGCGGCTTGCGGACTTTACTCCTGAGCTCGCAGTCTCAAGAGAGGCCGTGGATGTCTGGAGCTCCAACGACGCAGAGGTTCGACCAGTCCCAGTCCGAACGGGAGAGCTGACATCCCCCGATGCAGGAGCTGATCGCCCCGATGCGGACGGACCAACCGCCGGCTACGGGAATCAAGATCGTCCCGTCAACGGAGGGCTTGAGGTCCCCGACAGCGGGAGAACAATGAAGGCAAGAGATTTGAACTATTTTTCGCCTTCCATCACAGTGAGGAATGTGGAGGAGTCACTGTGGTGGATGTTTATGTTAAAATGTGCTTTGTGTGTTCTGTTGCTTTTTATTTGTTTAACTGACTTGGCAAATGAAATTCCTCGTATGTTGCAAAACATACTTGGCTAATAAAGTATTAATGTGATTGTGATAGCAGCAGCAAAAGGATTTCATGGCCAATGTGCTGTAGGACTTTGATAATATTAGCTGCTTTTTTCAGCAAGTACCTCTTATAAATCCTTTTGATGGTGCACGTGGCAATAATAAACAAATACCAAGAATCTGCAAAGCAATTCACAAGAAGTATTTTTTAAACTCCTATCAAAAAAATCTTAAGAGCTGTAATTCATGTCGGCCCAGTTTCAATCACTGAACAACAGGACTGATGTATCAAAGTGTCTATGTCAGCACTGGTAGTTTCTGGGACCAACTGTTAAATGTGCAACAGGACAGGCGATGCAGAGAAGTCAGAATGGACAGAACTGTGGGAGACAACAACTAGATTTTGAGCAGCATGTAAGTTTTTCCACGGACCACATGTGCTTCCAAAACTGATGGCTCATGACTCAGACTTACAAGTACGTTCTCAGGGTTGATCTACCTCGGGAGGGTTTCCACATGAGGACTGTAGTGTTAAATGTGCACATTATAGATCAACTATCAAAGAGGAGATGGAAGAAATGAGGGACAGCAGTCAGGGTTGCTACCACACAATGCCAATCATTTAATTCTGATCCTGATTTTGGGAGATGCCCATGAGGAATTTTGTACTTTCTCTTTTGGACTGTATGAGCTTTCCTTTAGGTTATCTGGTTTCCTCAACATGCCAAAGATATGGTGATAGATTAATTTGCTACTGTAAGTTGCACCTTGTGGATGTGTGAATCGGGAGTTGATGCGTGTGTGAGAAAGAATAGGTTACAGAGAAGCAAGGGGGACTGGGTGATGGGATTACTCTGACAGCTAGCATGGAGTCAATAGCCTGATTAGCCTTCTTCTACGATATTGGGAAATATGAAAAGAACATGAAATGTGCCAGTGAAACATAGAAGATTGACAAAACCTAGAATGCGCTCAGGTTTATGGAGGAGAAAGATGAGATGCCAGCCAGAAAAGCTAAAGAATAGTAATCAGAGGTGACAAGGCCACAAATGAAACTTTTAGCAGCTGACAGACAGAAGCAGGGTCAGAGATGAGCAAAAGAACACTTCAGCAGAACACTACTGAACAATATATTTTCTTGATGACGGAGACAAGATCAAATGCTTTGTAATATCTTGTCCATAGTGGCTTGAAATGATTTGGAGATGATTTCACATCAAACAATACTTTTGGATATGCAGACAAGTCTTTATGAGTATTCTCCATCATGTAGTGTTGGCTTACCTGATCTCCACTCACCTAAACATGCACGAGCTTGGATAACTTCAAGAGTCAAGGGTTAAGAGTATTTAATTGTCATATGAGCCGGGACTGGAACATTGCAATTCTTACTTGTTACGGCTTGGCAGGCACATTAACTCAGCAACACAACAAATAAATATACAATAAACAATAATACAATAAATTATTACATATACACGATAACCAGACCAAGGTCCACAGAATAACCTGTCACAAAGTCCATTGTTGTTTGGTGCTGAAGTAAGATAGTGGATAGGGAATTTCAGTGTGGTTTAAGAGCCTGCGGTTGATGAGAAGAAGCTGTTCTTTAACCTGAATACAACCATTCTCAGGCTCCTCTACCTTCTTCCCAAAGATAGCAGAGAGCCGAGAGCATAGCCAAGATGGTGTAGGTCTTTGATGATATTAGCTGCCTTCTTGAGGAAATATCTTCTTGCAGGCCTCTTGTTCCTTGGGCATTCAAGTTACCAAACCGAGCTGTGATGCAACCAGTCATATGCTCTCAATGTTATACCTGTCCAAGTTTGATAGAATATTTCCCAATGGGTGGCACAGTGGTGCAGCTGGTAGAGCTGGTGCCTTACAGCACCAGAGACCTGGGTTCAATCCTGACCTTGGTTGATGCCTGTGTGGAGTTTACACATTCTCCCTGTGACCTGATGGTTTCCCTAAGATACTCCAATCTCTTTCCACATCCCAAAAGTGTGTGGTTTGTAGGCTAATTGGGCTCTGTAAATTGTCACTAGTATGTGGGGAACAGGTGAGAAGGTGGGCTAACATAGCACTAGTGTGAACGGGAGATCTATGATCGGTGTGAACTCAGTGGATTGAAGGGCCTGTTTCCATGTAGTATATTTTTTAATGCTGAAACTCTTCTGAATTCTGAGGAAGTGGAGGCATTGGATAAGCTTTCCTTGTGATTGAAACAATGTGCTGAAGACAGATTCATGGATCCTCAGCTTTCCCTTCCTAAAGTCAACAATCATCTCCTTAATCTTGCTAATATTGAGTAAGGATGTGTAGGAAGGAACTGCAGATGCTGGTTTAAACCTAAAATAGACATAAAATGCTGGAGTAACTCAGCAGGGCAGGCAGCATCTCTGGAGAGAAGGAATGGGTGACGTTTTGGGAGCATCGAGTCTGAAGAAGGATCTCAACCCGAAATGTCACCCATTCCATTGGCCCCTCTGATATACTTTCATAAGAACTCCATGATGTTCCACTTTCTTTGGCTCTTCTATGTGTAGCCTGACGGCATGAGAATAATTCACAATGAATCTCCTCACATTATCATTGCTGTCCAAACCTAAGGCAGATTCGATACTGCATGTACTGTTTGGGTTACAACCTTAGGGTAGTTCAAGTGAGTTTATAGTCATGTGTCCCTGTGTAGGACAATGAAATTCTTGCTTTGCTTAAGCACACAGAAAATAGTAGGCATTTACTACAAAACAGATAAATGTGTCCATATACCATGATATAAATATATACACACATGAATAAATAAACTGATAAAGTGCAAATAACAGAAAGTGGTTATTAATAATCAGAGTTTTGTCCGAGCCAGGTTTAATAGCCTGATGGCTGTGGGGAAGTAGCTATTCCTGAACCTGGTTGTTGCAGTCTTCAGGCTCCTGTACCTTCTACCTTCTGAGGAAGTAGAGGCATTGGATAAGCTTTCCTTGTGATTGAAACAAGGTGCTGAAGACAGATTCATGGATCCTCAGCTTTCCCTTCCTAAAGTCAACAATCATCTTGCTGCTGCACCCGCTGAGTTTCTCCAGCATTTTTGTGTACCATCAGGACGATAAATTGGCTAAAGGATGTTAAAAGCAGAGAGTCAGAGGGATGGGAGCTGGAGGAGTAGATGAAAAATGAGCAAGAGTGATAGAAAGGTAAAGGTTAGAACCAAAAAGTTTCAAAGGAAGGACAGGCAGATGAGGTGAAGGAATATTGTGAAGCTGGTGAGATGAAGTTTACCAGCATGTGGCACCTCTGGAAATCCAAGTAAACAACATGGGTCTCGACTTGAAGCATCACTCATTCCTTCTCTCCAGAGATGCTGCCTGTCCTGCTGAGTTACTCCAGCATTTTGTTTCTATCCCCTGACTCTCCTTTGCCTATCCTCCTTGTTACTTCCTCAAAAGATTCCAACAGATTTATCAGGCGCGATTGCCCCTTAGCAAAACCATGCTGACTTTGGCCTATTTTATCATGTGCTTCCCTGAAACCCAATCGTTGATAATAGACTCTAAAATGTTACCAGCCACAGAGGTTAGTCTTTCAGAACCCTGGGTTGTAGTCTATCCGATGCAGGTGCCTTATCCATTATCAAACTTTTCAGCTTCCCAAGCACCTTCTCCTTAGTAGTAGTGACTGCATTCACTCTGCCCCCTGACCCTCTTGAATTTCTGGCACGTTGCTGGTGTCTTCCATTGTGAAGACTGATGCAAAAAACTGATTCAATTCATCCACAATTTCTTTGTTCCCCATTACTACTTCTCCAGCAACATTTTTCAGAGGTCCATTATCCACTCTTGCCTCTCTTTTACCCACTAATTATCAGGAAAAACATTTGTTTAAGAAGGAACTGCAGATGCTGGAAAATCGAAGGTACACAAAAATGCTGGAGAAACTCAACGGGTGCAGCAGCATCTATGGAGCGAAGGAAATAGGCAACGTTTCGGCTCAAAACTTTGCCTATTTCCTTCGCTCCATAGGTGCTGCTGCACCCGCTGAGTTTCTCCAGCATTTTTGTGTACCATCAGGGAAAGCATGTTTGTTATCCTCTTTTTTACTATTGGCTAACTTACCATATTTCATCTTTTCTCCCTTTATTGTTTCTTCAGATGCCTTCTGTTGTTTTTTAAAAGTTTCCTAATCCTCTAGCTTCCCTCTAATCTTTGCCATATTAGATACCTTCTCTTTTGCTTTCTTGCCATGTTGAACTCCCTTGTTAGCCACAGTGGCCTTATTCTCCCCTTAGTATGTTTCTTCTTTGGAATGAAAAAATCCTGTGTTTTTTTAATCAATCCCAGAAACCCATGTTATTGCTGTTACTCCTGTCATTCCTCTTGGGTCCCCTTCCAATCAACTTTAGGCAGCTCCTCCCTCATGCCTCTGTAGGCTTAGGTTTACTCTGTAGGCTTAGGTTTACTGAACAGTAATACCAAATCATCCTATTTCAGCTTCCTCTCAAACTGCAGATTGAATGTTATCATATTATAGTCACTGCTTCAGAAGGGGCATTATGTAGGCATTCTACCAAATTCCTTTCTTGTGTTCCAGTGCCAACCTGGTTTTCCAAGTCTACTTACTTCTTAAAATCCCCCATGACCACTGTAGCATTGCCTTTCAATTTCCTGATGTCATTTGTGCCCTGTATGCTGAGTAATATTCAGAGGCCTGTATATAACTCCCATCAGGGTTTTTTTTATCCTTGTAGTTTCTTAACTCTACCCACAAGGATTCTATATCTTCTGATTCTAATCAAGGCATGTTGGGGTATGGAAACCAAATGGTGCTGAGTAGAAGATCAAACATGTTCTTACTGCATGGCGGAGTAGGCTTGGGATGCAGATGGCAACTCCCACTCATATTTCCTGCGCTTGTTTACGGTATAATCAACTCCTGAGAACTCATTGTACTGTATTTAAAGATATACACTTGTTTTCAGCCAAGGTAGAATGTCTTCAACCATATTGTTGAGCTAAATGCTTGGCCATTATGAAGAACTGCACACATGATAAATACCAATGTTTTCAAAGTGCCACCAAAAATTGTACCTAGTGTTATGTTACTGCTCATTAAGAGGATCTTGTCCAATTTGTGACTGCATGCATCTCTTCCAATAATAGAGAGAGGTGCACAAGCAACTATTCCTTCTTCAAGGTTTTGACCTTTCACTGTTGAAGTGGTCTCAAAATCATCATAGTTAGTCTGCCTGACGCTATCCATAGAATATATGCTATTAAAGTGCATTTTTTATGGTCCTCAATCATCTCATGCATGTGGAGAGTACTCTCTCTGATTGCTTATTAGATTTACTGCCTTGCTGCTGGGACTGTCTCTATTTGCAATCATTACGTTTCGTCTGGGTTTGCATGCTGATGTTGTGCATCCTATCTTCTCTCAGACCAGACAACAAATCATCCTAAATAGATAAAGTGGTTGCCCTGACAACAATAGCAGGATTTTCCTTAAAACTGCTTTTTGCCCCCACGTGCCATAGTTTGATGAAGACAACGTCAGCGTTACTGCAAACATAAATATTGCATGTACATTTATATCCTGTCTTTACTGAAAATGGTTCAATGTCATTTTCATTGCTGCAGTGATTTTACATGATCTATCAAAACTGAGATCCTGTGCATTGAAAGATTTTGCCTGAACGTTTTTATACTCATGCAAATGTTAATTCTTCAACACCAGGCAGGAAAAACATCCCAAAGTTACAGCATTGCACCAACATTTTCAACCCTACTGTTCTGCTGCTGATTTTTC
Organism: Amblyraja radiata; assembly: GCF_010909765.2. Taxonomy (NCBI): domain Eukaryota; kingdom Metazoa; phylum Chordata; class Chondrichthyes; order Rajiformes; family Rajidae; genus Amblyraja; species Amblyraja radiata. Next base: position 23,417,279 of record NC_045961.1, read on the forward strand.
AAACTTTTAATTGCAAGTACCAAGTTTATCATTCTCAAAGACCTCAGATCGTGCTGATTTTAAATGACTCCATTGCGTAATAACAGCTCTACTGAATACAAAATCACTTGTCATACGAGGTACGAGCAAGTTGCTTAATGTTGAGTAGGATATCCAACCCTGTTGCTACCTAAGTTACCATTCCTGAATAATATTGATTTCAGCAACATTATTTTCACTTGCTGTTTCCACAATGTGTTTTGAAAATATTTCCATTCACTCCACATGGATGTTGAGCAACTCCCATGTTTTATCACAGTTGGATTTTATATGGTGTCCATAGATATAGCTTCAAACTCACCTGATGATACGGCTACAGTTTTCTTCAGGATCGTTTCATTTCATGCAGTCTGCTCATCAACGGTGTTAAATTTGGTTGCTGGTGAAACCAGACTTTGGTGTGAAGGAGATGAAGTTTGGCGGTTGTTACAACCAAATGACATTAATGTTATCGATGACTTCTGCGACATATTTGAGTGCATGACCACTCTTAATCATCCATTCAGTCTCCAAACATTTCTCTGACTTTGAATCATGGCATTAAGACCTGACCCTCTTCCTTTCCCAGCTTTCAGATTCTCAGCTCCCTGACTAAGGAAGCCAATCCGAACCTAACCGTAGCCAGGGATTAGACGGAAATGTGTCCCTTCGATGAAAGTGGCACAAATTGGCATCAATCACAGGTCTGCCTAACACATCACCATCTTTGACTCCATCCTCTCTCAGTTTAAACAGAAGTGTGGCGAACTTACTTGGAGAGGTCCCTTTAAGCGATAAGATGATTCCTTTGTTATTAACTCCTATTGGTCAGATAATGACACAAAATAAATTGGCTTTGTACAAATAGCAGTTCATGGTAAAACTGATGAACCATGAGTATTGCTTTTATTCATGTTTTGCCTGTGTTGAATGGTGCTGTAATGATAAGGAACTTCCAAGCATGAATTGATGAATGAAAGCAAACAACTTAGAAGCTTTGAGCATTCGGAGTTTAGTTTAGTTTAGTTTAGTTTAGTTTATTTTAGTTTAGTTTAGTTTAGAGATACAGCACGGAAACAGGCCCTTTGGCCCACCAGGTCCGCGCCGACCAGCGATCCCTGCACATTAACACAAAACTACACCCACTAGGGACAATTTTTACATTTACCAAGCCAATTAACCTACAAACCTGTCCGTCTTTGGAATGTGGGAGGAAACCGAAGATCTCGGAGAAAACCCACACAGGTCACGGGGAGAACGTAAAACTCCGTACAGACAGCACCCGAACCCGGGTCTCCGGTGCTGCATTCGCTGTAAGGCAGCAACTCTACCGCTGCACCACTGTGTCACCGAGTTCTAACTACCTTCACACATGCACTGACAATAACACACATACATTCAAAAATATATTGAAGATAGGCACAAAATGCTGGAATAACTCAGCGGGACAGGCAGCATCTCTGGATAGAAAGAATGGGTGAAGTTTCGGGTCAAAAACCTTCTTCAGACTGAGAGTCGGTATTCAAAGATATTTTATTTAGTTCTGCTATTAATAGATACAATAATCTCCATCACTTTTGCTTTGCCCAGATGGTCATTTAACTGAAGATTGCAGTCATGTCTTCATATCCGTCTGTAGTTTGACCTCATTTCACAGGAAATTCCGTTACTATGACAGACACAATAAGCTCACTGTCAAACTGAACTCATGCCTGATCTGCAAGGAAGTAGGGTGAGCTCGCTTCCAGGCAATGGATTGCTTATATACAGTTTTAGAGAATGCTTTTCAGAAAAGGAGCTACAATTTACCATCATGTACAAAACAAATCAAAGCACAAGATTGCTTTATATTTGCATTTAACAATGAGAAAGCAATCATTGTTAGGGGAAGAATTCAATTTAAATGTGACAGCGACTTTCATTTACATGTTTTAAATGCACATTTGATGGGACACAATAGGGAACAATGCTTAGAAAATTCTCAATCCAGGAGGCAAGGGAATATATTCACAAATCTGGAGGACTGCTTTTGTTTCAGCGTGTTCACTATTCATGAAAATTGATAGGTTTTAAGAGAATAGGAATGTGTTCTTAGACATGTAAAACATGAATTGTAAAAATAGTATTCTCGTTGTGTGTATGTGGATTTGAGGAAGGGCACCCTATGAGTGCAGAGAATTTATGTGTTATTTTGAAAAATCAGGTTTGTGTTTCAGTTTCATTTATTTCATGATGTCCTTTGAGATACTGGTCATTTTGATATTGATATTCCATTATGATTTATTGTTACAAGGAATGAGAGAAAATTTGATTAGGAGCTTCAAGCTAAGCCATGCAGCATTTGATGCTGCTACTTTCAGAGATTTTCATAAGAAAGTGATAATCTCATCTACAGAAACAGTGCTTTAATGGGAAGAGGTTACTTCCTGCTGAGGCATTTCATATCAAGAAGGGTTGAAAATAACGTGGAAATGTTGGCTGCATGAATACTTATCACTGCATTAAAATATGGAAAAAAGAGCTCTGTATAATGCAAAACATAATACGGAAGAATATCGTATTAAAGCTGTGAAAAGTTGAAAATCTCAGATGTTGTTCTCGTTATTATTGTAGATTGGTACTATTGAAAACTCCATGAATATGATGCTCTAATATCAACAGACATCTGTCAATAGGTTGATGATGACGAATTCCATATTAATATTACATTGATGTTCTCTTGACCCTTGCTGAATTGCCTGCTACTTCCTTGTAATGTTCCTCTCTTGGCATCCTGCAAAGAGCCAAATGCAGTTCTCATTGCTGCCTCCTACGTGCAGAAGCTCCAACTGCTACATTCCTTCCTTGCTGACTCACAAAGCCAGCGTGTCCACTGAGGATTCTTTCTTATCCTCATCTTCTTCAACTCATCACACTTGTTGGTGATGCTATAGACAGGAGTCTTGTCAATCAGCTTTCACTGCATCCTTACCCATCTCCTTCCAGTTCACTTGAAACAAGACCCTTACATACCATTTTCTTTTTATGGGTGATATCATACAGGCTTTAATATAAACTTGTCTGAAAACCTATCCCCCAATATGACACATCCATGCTTGATTTTACTTCGGAGTCACATGAGTGACTACGTGAAGAACCCCGCCAGGACGCATGCGTGTCATATCGCTACACGCATTGCGAAACGTCAGACGCGGTGGAAGGACGTTCCTCCGCGGCGGCAGTTTAAAAAGCCGCTAATTGCAGGTAAGCGTTTACTCTGCGGTCTTTTTTGTTTCCATTTCCAACTACAGGTAGGAAAATGGAGAAAACAAAGAAGACAAGGGCTGCGACAAAGCTGTTGAGGGAGGACCGTGGAGGAGCGGGCAGCCAGCAACAGCAGCCGACGGCACTTGGATCACCCGTAGTGGGATCAGCTGTGCCCGATGTCGCCTCCGCACCGGCCAAATCCACGCGGCCGGGCAGCAAGGCTAGACACAAAACTAACAAGGTTGTGGACTCAGCGGAGTCTGAATTTGAACCACCGCGGGCGGCCAGCGACCGAGAGCGCTGGAGCCGAATGGAGCGGTGTATGGAGCATTTGCTCCAACGTGACAGACTCCGGGAGATGGAGTCGGGTCACTGTGGGCCCTATGATAAACCCACAGCAGTACCTTTTCAAGGGCTGCACAGTGTTTCTACCTCATCGGAGGGGAGCACTGCGGGTCAGTGCTGGGCTGACCTGGAAGAGGGGTCCGTAGAAGAAAAGACAAGTGTGCATGGGATGCGAGAAAAAGAGAACTTACTGGACATGGTGTCCAATTTTATACAGTCGGAACAGACTGGACAAAATCTGGAGCCAAAGCTTGCTGCCAGTATAGACTACATGTCTCTAAACCAGTTACAAGAGCAGGCTGTACTGGACACCACAGGAAGACACCCGGCACCGGGCAATTGCATATCTCTGAACGTTCCAATAATTAACAACTGTATATGGAAACACATTGGAACAGGAGTCAGGAGTATGGATGTAAAATTGCAAAAAGTACTGAAAGTACTGACCGCAGGGATAACAGCATTTGCCCGTACAGTGGACGACAGGGGCATGTCCCAGGATCAACAAGATGCACTGGCACTATTCTGCAACACCCAGCATGAAATAAATAACATCAGGAAAAGTGCCATTCAACCCACACTGAACCCAAAATTCGCGGGACTGTGCAAACCTGGGACCACGAAACCACCCATACTCTTGTTCGGAGGCAACCTATCGAAGCAGGAAAAGAGCTCGATGAGGAAGCCAAAACCTTGGGATTAATAAAAGGAACACCAACAAAAACCCACTACAGCCAAAGACAGCATCCCTACGCACCCACCAGCAGAACTGGTGAAAGCTCGAAGGCACGGTATTTCAAACATAAGTCTTTTTTAGGCCATGGCCCAGGCCGGCCTTCTTGGAAGATGCGGGGAACCCCAACGCCAACCAAACCGAAAAACCAGACACCAGCGCAACAACAACAGCGGGAAAAACTACAAAAAGAAATAAACCTGCCACTGGTAACAATGGAGGTAGGTGGGTCTGGTTCCCTAAAAGATCTGGAGAGCATGGAGGTTGGGGGGAGACTACACTGGTTTTAGAATGCATGGAGCATGTTAACAACCGATACTTACATCTTAAGCAGTATCCAGGGATATACAATAGAGTTAATACACAAGTACAGCCCTCCAGTTCAACATATACCGAACCGAGTGTTCGTGCTCTCTGATAAAGAAAAATCAGAGGCACAAGCTGAACTGGAGCGGCTTTACATAAAAGGTGTAATTGAGATAACTCAACACGAACCATTAGAATTCGTGTCCAATATTTTTACCAAAACCAAAAAAGATGGTGGTTGTCGCATCATCATCGATCTGACAAAATTGAATACATTTGTACAATATATTCACTTTAAAATGGAAACCTTTGTTACTGCTAAACAATTAATTTCCAAAGGTTACTTCATGGCCAGCATCGATTTAAAAGATGCTTACTATACAGTGCCTATACGAGGTGACCACAGATGTTACTTAAAATTCAACTGGATGGGACAACTGTGGCAGTATAAAGCACTGCCAAATGATCTAACATCAGCCCCCAGGCTGTTCACAAAAAATTTTAAACCAGCCCTAGCATTTCTACGGAAACGTAAACACATGGTTATGGCATATTTAGATGACATACTCATTGTGGGCATAACTTTGGAATTGGCCATACAAACTGTAACAGCCACAAAACAGCTATTTGAAAAACTGGGATTTATCATCCATCCAGTTAAATCTAAACTAACGCCGTCCATTACTATGGACTATTTGGGGTTCACCATTGACTCAGTTCACATGACGGTGACACTACCTAAGGGAAACGCTAGAGTTTTAATAGAGGCTTGCAATAACCTCATTGACATCAGAAATCCATCCATCAGATTGGTAGCAAAAGTAATTGGTAAAATGGTGGCTGCTTTCCCAGCCACGCAGTTTGGACCTCTACATTACCAAAACTTACAGAGAGCAAAAATACAAGCGTTCAAAATTAATGCAGGTCACTTTGACAGACCTATGAAACTACCAATCCAAGCCAAAACGGAACTAATATGGTGGATAGACAACATCTGGCTTTGTACCAACCCAATCTTTGTCAGAAACCCTTCCATGGTACTACAAACTGATGCCGGTGCACTTGGGTGGGGAGCCACCAATACCATCACCAGCTGTGGAGGTAGATGGACTGCACAGGAGGCATCTTTCTTACTCACACTGGGCATAAACTACTTGGAAATGTTGGGTGCATTCCATGGCCTAAAGTCATATTGTACTGGGTCATATCACCAGCATGTTAGACTACAAATAGACAATACCACCGTGGTAGCATACATCAACCACATGGGTGGAAACAAATCGATATCATGTGACAATCTGGCTAATTCAATTTGGCAATGGTGCATCCAGAGAGATATTTGGATATCAGCCACTTACCTACCAGGAAGACTAAATTTAGTGGCAGACACCAGGTCACGCAAATTTAATGAAAACACCGAATGGATGTTGAACAAAATAGTATTTGCTGATATTACAGCAAAATATGGAACACCAGATATCGATCTATTCGCATCCAGACTAAACAACCAGATACCAAACTATGTTTCATGGGATCCAGACCCTGGGGCAGCAGCGACAGATGCATTTTCGCTGCATTGGGGGAAATTGTTTATTTACGCATTCCCTCCTTTCAGCCTCATCAGTCGGGTATTAAGGAAAATACAACAAGACTCTGCGTCTGGTATTTTGGTAGTACCCGATTGGCCTACACAACCATGGTTCCCAGTGGTACAAAACATGGTGTTAGAACCATGTATTACCATCCCACATAGACCAGACTTATTGCTACATCCCGTAACAGGGGATAGCCACCCATGCCATAAATGTTTGAACCTATTAATTTGTAGAGTTTAAAGACACCACTTCTACAACTGGGACTAACGGACCGAACAGCGAACATGATCTTGGCGGCCCAAAGACAATCGACTAAAAAACAGTATTTGGTCTACATCAGGAAGTGGGAAATGTACTGCCATAAGAACAACATCACCAACAGAAACATGAACATCCCGTCTGTTCTGGAATATCTGGCAGGCCTCCACTATGATGAGGGGCTCAGTTATAGTGCCATCAACAGCGCCAGAAGTGCCCTGTCGACTTACCTATGGCAAGGGACAGAGCGTTACACTGTAGGGACTCACCCTCTGGTAACAAAGCTCATGAGGGGAATTTTTAATACTAATCCCCCAAAAACCAGGTACTCCCAAATTTGGGATGTAAGCATTGTCCTGAAGACGCTCAGAAACTGGTCTCCAGCATCAGCTCTGTCCCTACACAGACTGACATTAAAAACAGTCATGTTAATGGCATTGGTCACGGCACAGAGGGTTCAGTCACTGCATAAACTTAGACTGGACAACATGACCTCCTCACCTGACAATATTACGTTCCACATCTACGAGCTAGTAAAACAGAACAGACAGGGATCAGCAGGCCTCAACATACAATTTAGATCATACCCTACAGATGACCGTCTCTGTATAGTTAGACATCTGTCATTATACATAGAGAAAACAAAAATCCTAAGAGGCAATGAGAAGGGACTTCTGATCAGCCACAAGCAACCTCACAAAAGAGTGACGGTCCAGACCATCTCGAGATGGCTGAAACAGGTGCTTACACAGGCTGGGGTGGATACTAACGTTTTTAAATCTCATTCCACCAGGGCTGCAGCTACATCGGCAGCAGTACAATTGGATGTGCCCATGGACCAAGTCCTCGAAGCAGCAGGATGGTCAGGGGAAAGAACATTCCAATTATTTTACAATAAACCAGTAATGGAATCTGGAACATTTGCAGAAAAAATTTTAAGTTCTGTAAATTAATTCAAACCCATAAAAGGGTTATAATTTGTGTTAATAAATTTTATGATTTCAATATCGAATTCATGTCCAAATTATGTTAACACCATTCCTCCTACAGTCAAGGCAGACGTGATGCATGGACTCGTTTCCACGGCATGAAATCACAGAGCTTTAAAATCTTCACGTAGTCACTCACGTGACTCCGAAGTAAAATAGTAAGATTAAACGAGAACTTACCAGTTTGAAGTTTGATCTGTATTTTATGAGGAGTTACGATGAGGGATTACGTGCCCTCCGCTCCCACCCTTGATCATATGCTTAGCTGGTATCTCTTCTCTAATCTTACTATGTTTAGTCATTACAGTTATCTGTGATTTCACACCGCTGCTTTGAAGAATGACACGCATGCGTCCTGGCGGGGTTCTTCACGTAATCCCTCATCGCAACTCCTCATAAAATACAGATCAAACTTCAATCTGGTAAGTTCTCGTTTAATCTTACTAATAAACCTTATATTATGTTCCCTTCTCTTACAAGCTTGTTGGCTAATACTTCTCATCATCAAATCAGACCTTCGTCTGCCCCTCCATCCCTCAGGTTTAGTTTAGTTTAGAGATACTGCGCCAAAACAGGCCCTTCGGCCCACAGTGTCCGTGCCAACCAGAAATCCCCACACACTAACACTATCCTACATACACTAGGAACAATTTAACATTTATACCAAGCCAATTAGCCTACAAAACAGTATGTCTTTGGAGTGTGTGAGGGAACCAGAGCTTTCCGGAGAAAACCCACGCAGTCACGGGGAGAATGTACAAACTGTGTACAAACAGCACCTGTATCAGGATCTGATGCTGTAAGGCAACAACTCTACCTCTACCATGCCGCCCTTTACGGTGCTGTACTTTACCTCTTTGGGAATCTCACCTTCTACAGGCACCTTTCATTGATATATTGCTGCCCACTCACTAAAATCATTTCATTGTTTTCTTTGGTCATGCACTGATCAACTTCACATCCTCTGATTTCAACCTTTGTCTCTAAACATTTCCCACTTGATTCCAAGTTAATTGCCATCTATTCCTCTTTTGACCTCTCTCCTCTCATTAACCTGGGTTTGAGTTTAGTTTATTGTCATGTGTTCCGAGGTACAGTTACTTCACAAATTAGATTATTGGTCATCCCCATAAAGTCACAAAGCTTGGTCCATTTCAAATTCCGGACCACGGGAAGAGCAATGTTCTGTTGAGAAGGCAATCGGGTGTGATCCTGACATCAGCAAAGCCTTTAACCTTGCCCTGGGCTTTCTGGTAATTACAGACTATTGCTCTAAACACATCTGCAATGAATCAAGAGAAGGATTATATGATCATTCAAAGAAAGGGTCAGAGATATTGTGCAGAGTAAAAAGGCCCATATGTTTGCTACGCAGCTTGGTTTTTAAACTACAATAAACCCCTGTGGTGCAGTTTAGTTTAGTTTAGAGATACAGAGTGGAAAGATGCTCTTCGGCCCACCGCGTCTACACTGACCAGTCGGCCCGGCTCCTGCCCAGTTGATTGTTGAGTATGATATCGGGACCTGCCCCGCACAACTCCAGACGGCACCGCGGTCGGAAGTGGGACCGGCCCCGCGAGGCCGTTCGCCGCAAGCCACCACGTTTGGTCGCGCTAGACGCATGCTGGTGGGACAGGCCCTTTACTGAACCACAATGACACACTTGAGGTCTCAGAGGACTGCTGCTTCCAATTATGGGGACCATAATGGCCATGATGAGATCCACAGGTGAATGCGGGGTTTCAAAGGGTGGAAGGTACTTGCTTTTGAAAGTCTACGTGAGCAATTGACTACTGCTCAAAACAGTGTGGTCTGCTGTCTCTACAGTTACTCCAAAGCAATAGTTCATGGGAAAGAACATAATTTGATATCAGGTTGAATATGGAATCCTCACATCTATTGAATTCACTGCAAGAAAGTCCCTTTCTCAGTTGCATAGCAGTGATGTAAATAAAGCTGCACGATCACATTAATAAAGTGCAGCGATTTTCTTCTTATTCTTTCCCAACACTTCAGTTCAGTGCTTTAATATTCTGCTTAGCGCTACCACACAGAACGGTGATTGGTTGCAGTTCCCTTGCTCCACTGCACCTCAAAATATACGTTCTGGCTGCACACACCTGTCCTGAACCCGGAGCGGCCCCCTCCCTGTCCTACTGTGATGGGTATCTAGGGAGGAATTGCCCAAAATGCTGGAATAATTCAGTGGGACAGGCAGCATCTCTGGAGGGAAGGAATGCATGACGTTTTGGGTCGAGACCCTTCTTCTGACTGAGAGAAAGGGCTGAGAAACTTCCACAGATGGGCCATGCTCACTGAGACGGCCAGAATTCACCCAAAGCCCTTCACCTCAGCACCAAGCAGTCAGATTGCACATCCTCTCTGCCCAACACCAGGCTGCCCATGCACATTGCCTCAAAATCTACTACAGAATCTGCCACGCAATGATAAGTTAGTGGTGTAGGAAGGAACTGCAGATGCTGGTTTAAACCGAAGATAGACACAAAATGCTGGAGTAACTCAGCGGGACAGGCAGCATCTCTGGAGAGAAGGAAAGGGTGACATTTCGGGACGTGACCCAACCGGTCTGAAGAAGGGTCTCGTGCCGAAACGTCACCCATTCCTTCTCTCCAGATATGCTGCCTGTCCCGCTGGGTTACTCCAGCATTTTGTGTCTATCGTGATAAGTTAGTTGTTTAATTTATGTGGTGGCACCAATGGACGACTAAATCGTCAAGCAGCTTACCAGAATAGCAGCACTATCAATAGCACATCTCTATTTATTATGCTACAGTATATTGACCCCTTTTAGTGCTGATTCCATTAGCACTCTCATTCATGACAATGCCTCCTGAGAGCTATGCATTTCTCATAATATGATTCTTTCATCAGCTAGGTAGCTGGCTGTAGGTGAATATGTCCAGTTAGACAGGTTCAGGTTTAGATTTATTATTGTCACGGGTACTGAGGTACAGTAAAAAAAAGCTTTGTTTTATATGCTTCCAATCAACTCAGACAATATTGTGCATGAATACAATCCAGTACAAAAAGTCGAATGAAGAGAAAGATAGAGTTGAGAATACATTTGTTAGCATTGTAGTGTAACAGTTCCAGTTAAAAGTCCAGAGCCCGCAGTGAGGTAGGTTGGATGATTGGAGACACTTGGACTGTGTGTGTTGAGATATCATGGTATGATATAATGAGTTTAAAACAACTCACGATTTTTTTAAATTGGAATTGATTGTAGACTTTAGGAGAACTCCCCCTCTCCTCACCCCACTCACCATCAACAACACCACAATCACATCTGTGGACTCTTTTAAGTTCCTGGGAACCATCATCTCCAAGGACCTTAAATGTGGGGCCACCATCGACTCCACAGTCAAAAAGGCACAACAGAGGATGTAGTTCCTGCGGCAGCTGAGGAAGCACAATCTGCCACAGGCAATGATGGTCCAATTCTATACGGCCATCGTAGAGTCTGTCCTCACCTTCTCCATCGTGGTCTGGTTTGGCTCAGCCACCAGGCACGACATCCGGAGGCTGTAGCGAATCGTTCGATCAGCTGAGAAGGTTATTGGCTGCAACCTTCCCTCCATTGACGAACTCTGCACTGCAAGGGCCAGGAAGCGAGTGGGTAAGATCATCTGTGACCCCTCTCACCCTGGCCATAAACTCTTTGAATCACTTCCCTCTGGAAGGCGACTCCAGATTGTCAATGCTGCCACAGCCAGACATAAAAACTGTTTATTTCAACGAGTAGCTGCTCTACTCAACAGCCAAAAACCTGTAGCCTCCTTTTGCTCTGGTATTTTATTTAATTCACATGTTTAATCAATAATGTTTTATTATTAATGTTTAATGTTTTATGTGTTGTTCCTAACTGTCACTGTATGTCATGTTGTCACTTGCAGGCGAAGCACCAAGGTAAATTCCTTGTATGCAAATACTTGGCCAATAAACTTATTCATTCATTCATTCTTGATCAGGACTGTACCCTACCTTCGGAAGGAATAATTCAGGTCTGAAAACAGAGGGGAAGAAGCTGTTTCTGAGTCTGGTGGTGTGTACTTTCAATCTTCGGTATCCTTTGCACAGTGGAAGAGAGGAGAAGAAGGAATGACCAGGGTTGGAAATTTCATTTCAGTATCTCGGCTGCTCTCCCATGGCATAGTGAAGTGTAGGTGGAGTTAATGATGGGGACTCTGCTCTATATGACGGACTGGGCTACGTTCTCTACTTTCTGTAATTCTTTGCAATGTTCAGAGATGGCAGAGATGTTCCCAAACCAAGCTGTGATGCAACCCAACAGAATGTTTTCTAGAGTACATCTTTCGAAGTTTGTAAAAGTAATTGAGAAATGCCAAATTTCTACAATCTCTTTAGAAAGCCAAGGCATCGGTGTGCTTTCTTGGCTATTGCTTTTAAGTGATTGATCCATGACAATCATTGGTAATATTGACTCAAAGGAACTGGAAGCTTTCGGACATTTCCACTTCAGCACCATTGAAGCATGTGACCCACCACACTACGGTGAATAACTACCTCTTTCATCTTGATCACATTGAGAGAGAAGTTGTTGTCCTGACACTATGTTACTAAGCTCTCTATGTTGTTCCAATATCCTGTCTCACCTTTGTTTGTGATCAGTGAAGCATAGCACAAACATGTGGCTGTAGTTAGAGCAGAATTTAGCAGCACAATCATGAGTATATAGTGAGTACTAGACTAAGTGGGACCCGTTGGTTCCCAGCTTCACACGGGAGGGCTGATCCCCCAAAACAATATTCCACCTCTCCACCAATTCCAAGATTGCTGGCCAGTGTGTGTGTGTGTGTGGGGGGGGGGGGGGGGGGGGCTTTCTGGAACGCTAGTATGGGTGTTGTGGGCTGAAGGGACTGGTTTCCACAGGGCTAGTATGGACATTGTGGGCCGAATGGATTCCTGGGCTGACAGCTCAGTCACTCAAGCCTGGTGTGCTGGCATCTCACTCACTCATAGCTGGTGGGCTGGCAGTTGACTCACGGCTATTCCTTGAAATGCCACTTCGAGCAGGGTGCAAGGCCACCAAACTTGAGTGCAATTCCCTGCCACTTCAAGCAGGGTGCAAAGCCACCAAACTTGAGTGCAGTTCCCTGCCACTTCAAGCAGTGTGCAAGGCCACCAAACTAACCACATTTGCCTTTCCAAACTAATCACATATGCCTTTCCAAACCAACCACATTTGCCTTTCCAAAGCAACCACATTGGCCTTTCCAAACCAACCGCATTTGCCTTTCCAAACCAACCACATTTGCCTTTTCAAGTCAACCACATTTGCCTTTTCAAGTCAACCACATTTGCCTTTCCAAACCAACCACATTTGCCTTTTCAAACCAAGCACATTTTCTTTTCAAACCAACCACATTTTCATTTTCAAACTTCATTTTCAAACCACATTAAGGGCACTCACAGGTCAGTAAAACCACACTCACAGTTTAGTAGACATGTGTTCAGTGTTCAGTTGATTCACAGCTCAGGCAGAGAGCTGTGAGCTCTCGCTCCCCCATCTTGCAGCTACTGAGGCACGTCCACACCTCCGGATTTAATAGACCCCTCCCTCTGGAACGGGCGTGGCCTTCATGGCGTGATTGACAGGAGAGAGAATCTCAACATTTTTTAAGCATTAATAAGTCTCTTATATTTCATCTATGGGAAAAATCATCTTGTCCTGACAGCTGTACGGGGACTCTGAGTAAGATGGCCAAAAATCACAGCCGTAAGTGGTAGCGTTTTTTCTAAAATCAATATACAGTGCAAACAGGAGGTGGTCAAGTTTAAACTTTTAATTATATAGAATGTAGAGGATTGGGAATGTATCCCTGAAGAGCATTGGTGTTGAGAATTGTTGTGGAGGATGTGTTGTCACCTACCCTCACTAATTGTTTTAGAGCATGGAAACAGGCCCATCGGCCCATCGGCCCATCGAGTCCACACCAATCGACAATCCCCACACATTAACTCTATCCTAGGTTTAAGAAAGAACTGCAGATGCTGGAAAAATTGAACGTATCCAAAAAGGCTGGAGATACTCAGCGGGTGAGGCAGCATCTATGGAGCAAAGGAATAGGCGACATTTCAGGTCGAGACCCTTCTTAACAATTTACATTTATACCAAACCCATGAACCTACAAACCTGTACGTCTTTGGAGAGTGGTAGGGAACCAGAGATCTCGGAGAAATACCATGTAGTCATGGGGAGAAGGTGCAAACTCCATACAGACACACCCATAGTCTGGATCGAATCAGGGTCTCGGGCGCTGTAAGGCAGCAACTCTACCGCTGTGCCTCCATGCCACCGTGATTGTGGTCTATGGGACAGAAAGTCAAGAATCCAGTGGCAGAAAAAGGGTACCAATTCCTAAATCCAGAAGTTGGGAGTGTATAACATCTTTGAAGTTTGGATGGGTTGGGAGTCACTAGTTAGAATTGGCAATCTCGCACAATACATTTCCTTTGCACAATTAAGATGAACTTAACATTTGCCCAGACATGATGGTTCACCTGGCCATTTTATAAACCGTGGTTAAAAAATATGACTATTGTTCAAAAACTAAGTGATCACTCACTTGAACAGATAACATAAAAGTCACTTGATAAAAGCAATTATTGAGCTATAGCTATGACCAACAAGACCAGTGCAACTTCCTCATCTTCAACTGCAACAATTACTGAACACCTATATATTTCTAAGTCAACAAACATGTGGCTTCGGGAGACTTTGGATTGCAAAGACAGATAGCAGATGACATGCACTGCATAATCGATATTACTGGCTGCAAACCATAAAGTCATAAGAGTCTTCCCCACTTCCAAAAATACATGGGGCACGGTGGCGCAGCGGTTCAGTCAGGGCGGAAAACCCGGGGGGGCCAGAGGGGACATGTCTCCCCCATGTTTTGAGAGGTGGGGGACATCCCCCCCAAGTTTTTGTAATCCTGATTTTAAAATCTCCGCTTTTAGCGCTGGATTGAGCCTCCGAAGTCTCGCGCGTGTATGTGAGTGTGCGCATGCGCATGTGGCCGCCAAAAAATTGTGTCCCCCGTCCCCTCCATGTTTTGATAGCGAGTTCCGCTCTTGGGTTCAGTTGCTGCCTTACAATGCCAGAGACCTGGGTTCGATCCTGTCTAACGGTGCTGTCAGTACAAAGTTTATATGCCCGTCACCATGTGGGTTTTCCCCGAGTGCTCCAATTTCCTCCCACACTACAAAGATTTACAGGTTTATAGGTTAATTGGCTTTGATAAAGATTGTAGTGTAGTCCCTAGTGAGTATGATTGTGCTAGTGTATGGGGATCGCTGGTCGGCGCAGACTCGGCGGACCAATGGACCTGCTTCTGCACTGTATCTCTAGATTAAACTAAACTAAACTGCAACGGGATCTTTGATCTACTTTGGTCTGACCAGCAAGCACCCATTACAGATCCCATTCTATTCTCTTCGCATTCCCATCAATTTCCCTCAAATGTGACCATCCGCTGAAACACTTGGGGTAATTGATACTGGCCAATTAAACTATCAACACATGTATTTTTGGAAGTGGGGATAGAACTAGAGATTGTGAGAAAATCCATACAGTCACAGGGAAATGTACCAACTATATGCAGACAGCACTAGAGGTCAGGATTGAACCTGCATCTTTAAAGTTGTGAGGCAACATCACTATAACCATGTACTGTAAGGTCTTTGTCACATCTATTATCACAGCTCTAGCACCTTTTAAATGATATTGCAGTTTATGTTTGTAATGACAATGGTATTAACTAGGAGGTGCTGGAAACAGACAACTTAATTTCCTATGGGAAACACAGAAGAATTTTGAGAAGGTCTATCAGTGAATTTTTAGCATTAACAATAGTGACTACAAGGAAGTCAGCCTGGTCTAATGGAGTGAGTAGTAGAATGGGTATTTTTGTATGGCTGAATGGTTTATGTCAAATGCATGGAGCAGTAGAAAGATTGGTCATTGGATTCCCATTTGACAGAGGTCTGTCTACTGGTGCAACTTCAAGCAACCCTGACATTAATAACAACATCCCAGGCACTACAGCAGGTTGGAGGACTGGGGTCTCAGTGTCCCATCACCCTCCTTGTCTTTCTTTATTCCTCACAAAACATCACGACAGGAGGATCTGATCTCATACGTCTGCAATCCGGGCGATCGTTCTGCGCCGCTCTCTACAAAATGGAACAAGGCTACTGCCACAGATATTGCGGGCTATTTCACCTCCCGGGGGCACAGCAAAACTCACCCATAGCACCATCCCATCTACTGTGATGGAAAAAAATGTCCAAACTGGAAAGGAAGCACGAAGCAGGGGCACAGCGGACATGTAAGATTTATAGTGCCAGAACTTGCTTTGCTCAGGTTCCAAGCCCATGTCTGCCCCCTTCATGTTTCCCGCTGTTAAGCTTTGTTTATGCTACTCTCATAGACTAATGAAGCTGAAGGCCTGCATGTCATGGGAGCACAGAGAGCAAGTGGTTATTTAGCCTCAGGCAATGAATCCCACGTTCCTGCACCTGATGGACCATTGGAAGCCGCAGAAGGCCTTTGAACAGATTTACATGTTTTGATGAAAGTAGATCAAATGGGATAAAATAACCTTTCCCAATGTTAAAGAAAAATAAATTTACTTTGATGCTGGAAATCAATTGCAAACATTAAGATGAAGCAAAGTAAAGAGAAAAGAGATACGCTTATTTGTCAAGGTCAGAAACCAATCAAGGTCAAACGAATGGGGCCGTCCAACATGTGGATCTATGACTGACCCAATGTTCACATGGGAAGGTGGGTAGATGATGTGTATCTAGTCCCTCAGCTCAGGATTACACAGTGGAGAGTCCAGCGGTGAAGCAGGAGTCAGTTTTGTGGTGTCTGACCTCCAGCTACTTTGACTTCCATGTCGTAATGAGAAGGTGCATCAATCAAAGCACCTTGTTGTTAGCCTGATGGTCTTCATAGAATTGCCAGATGAAGATCAGTATGATCCAAAGAACCATATTAGCTCGAATTTGGCACATTATACAGATTTTTCTACTTACATTATCACAGTGTCCCAATTTATTTATATGTGTAATAACTGGAGAAATTAGAAATTGTTCTACTGCCAAAACTCACCAATTGGCATTGCACAATGGTCTGCGCAACTTCACAGTATGGGTATTATATTTTGTATATAAAAACATCCAAAATGTCAGACCGCCTATGTACATAAAAACCAACGTGTTATTTTCAACTATATGCAATCTCCTACCTTGGTGGAGGCTTCGAAGGGAACTGTGGTTCAGGCTGAGGAAGCACTTTGGAATGGATTTGTTCTCCTGTGGCCAAAGGGGGAAAGGGATAGGCCTCATGTTTTAAATGGCTGATGTGACCTGGCCATCAGAGTGGGGACCGCAGGTAAATTCATAATCGAATAATTGTAAATTGGCGTAATCACCACCATATCCCGCCATGAAATGGAGAACTTCCATGAGAGGTAGACATCATCTGGAGGATCCTTGAAGATTTCTGACGTCACCTCACTTCCGATTTCACTTGCACTGCTCAGGAAGCAGAAGCCCTTGAAATTAAACGAGGAAGTCCTCAATGGGCCTGTCCCACTTAGGCGACTTTTTAGGCGAGTGCAGGAGACTCTGCGTCGCCACATGTTCGCTGGTGGTCTCTGGTGAGTCTCCTTCATGGTCGCGGGGAGTTCCCGCATTATGGAAACTAGTCACAGCCTTAGTATGGTCGCCGCAAATATTTCAACATGTTGAAACATTTACTGCGATCAAAAATTGGTCGCCATGGAGAAAATGGATAATCCTGTAGTCGTGGGTGCAGTTGTAGTGGGGCTGCCATGTAGTTATAGGTTGTCGTGGTAGTCGTAGGCAGTTTTAGTTCATCGCCTTTGCTGACCGGTCATTTTCATTGGCTCATTGGGGGAAAAAAACGTAAGCACGAGTTTTCAGAACCAAGGATAACCGGCCGGTAATGTTAAATGCCCGCCGAACTTCACAGCTGTGTATGACTTAATAAAAGTTGTCTGGTTTCTTATAAGTGTCTCCCCCCCCCTTCTCCCCCCCTCCTCCTCCCCCCTCCCCCTTCCCCCTGAATTGAAGAGTCCAGTTACGATGATTATTCACAAAATGACAACAATATTTTTTTTGTGCAGCATCTATTAGATTCTGGAATGCACTACCTATCCATGCCATTTAAAGCATGTTAGATTAATACAACAGTGATGCCAACCAGGTGTTGCATGTCAACGAATATCACTCCCATGCTGGAAACCAGTGCTTGCGTGTCCCTGGAGAGGGAACACGCAGAGTCCACGGGGGTGCTGGAGGCCTTCCATGAACATTGGTCGCCGTGGGGAGTCGAGTGTATTGGTGTAAAATGCCAATATAGGCAGCCTTTGATCGTGTTACTACTCTGTATTTTTGTTTGTTTTGAATGAAAGCATTTTGTGTTATAAAAAAAATAAAATAAAAATGATGGAAACCAATGGGTTCACACACCAGTGTATTGCCATTTCCCAAAGCTTGTTTTACATCTTTACATCGTTCCCAGTTTGACGTTTTCATGTACCGCAACAAAACATTACACTACATAATTGGACTTTAAGCCACAATTTGTGATATAGCAAGATTGCTGTTGCTATTAATTACAAACTTATATATAGAATGCTTGGCCAATCCAACCATAATTCCTTTCAATTTCATTAAGTATTTATTTATCATATACAGATGGTCAGAGGCATTTTAGAGGCCTTACACATTTCATTAAATATACATGTGCATTAAATATACATTTACTCCCACACAGATGGGCAGGTGATTTCAAACCTGACTTCTTAAAGCCAGCACTCAATATCTGCCACAGCTTACCTTGCCTGAGACTTCATTACCCATGTGATACGAGCATGGAGCCTTACAAGATCCTTGGCCTAGAAATTCATTGGTACTGATGGGATCATTTTGTAGGATCTCTACATAAAACATCGTGACTGTTTTGTGTTAAGCTACCAGAATAAAATCCAACAGCACCCCAGGCCCAAGATATGTCACCTTTGCTGGTTGCACTGTTGTGAAGGATCGCAGTAGGAAAGTACAGGAACAAGGCCAGGGTAACAATTGAAAGAATGCCAACTAATAGAAGATAGATCAAGGCCTCAGAAGGATGGCAGTGGGTGGAAGGGAGGAAGGATGAAAAGGAAACAATGAAAGAGCCCATTGAGTGGAGGTTTCGGTGCAAGACCAAGGATATGCAGGTCAGTGCATCATCTGAAATGGGAACCAGATCTTATATATAGAATAGAATAATTTAATTGCCACACAACCAAGGTCGGTGGTATTTGGGTTGCCAGCAGCGGTACAATAATAAAGAACACAACCACAATAAAATGTTTACACAAACATCCACCACAGCATTCATCACTGTGGTGGAAGGCACAGAGCTTGGCCAGTCCTCCTCCATTTTCCCCCGTGGTCGGGACCACCACCCTCCACAGCCGTTGCTGCGGGCGTCCAGATGGTAAGGGACAAAGTCAAAGTCAAGGTGAGTCCAGGATCGGCTCTTCCCAACCAGAGACCGCGGCTTCAGGCTGGTGAAGGCTGCAGGCCGGCGGTCAAAGTTTTAAAGTACCTGCCGTGCCGCAGCCGGAAGCATCGCAGACTGCAGGGCCGGCGGTCGAAGCTCCCCTCCTGGGGTGATGTTAAGTCCATGCCGCACCCGCGGTAGAAGACGGCCGCGGGCCGGCGGTGGAAGCTTCTTCTTCCCCCCGGGTCCTCCACGAGGGATCCCGGGCTGTAGACGCCGCACCAGCTGGAGTTCTGCAGACTGTGGCTTCAGGCTGCCGGCTGCCGCGGGCCAGCGTAACGGAGCGCTCCCCTCTAGCGAGCCCTAGCGAGGTCTCACCCGCTCCGCGCCGAGAGTCCACGCTGCGCCCGCCGCTGAAGCTCCGGGCGCGTCTCCGGGAAAGTCCGCGCCGATCCTTGCTGTTAGGCCACGGGGGAGGCGACCTGAAAAAATCGCCTCTCCATGGAAGAGGCGGCCGAAATGGTTTCCCCCTTACACCCGCACACCACCCCCCACACATAACACACAAAGAAACATTAAAAACAGACTTTTAAACATACTAAAAAATAAATAAAGTTGGAAAAAAACGGACACGCTGCCGACAGGCTGCTGCCAGTGCAGCGCCCCCTTTCGAAATGGGCAGTCCTGAGTGGTAGTATCTGACATTTATTTCCACTCATTGACAAAATGTTTACATAACCCACAAATGTTCCTGTCTACCTCTTTCTGGAATAACAATTTCAAGCAATCCTGACATAATTAATGTCTGCGCACCACTCAAAACTGATCAGATAGGAAATAAATTTGCTTCAATCCCCCGGCCATGTTGTGTGGTGCCTGTGAGATTGAAGCACAGATGGTGGTGGAGTCGTCCTGAATTACAAACAAGGTCGGCAATGTTGCACTGATAAGATTTGGCAGTGAGTAGTTTGAATTACTTTGGACAAAAGTGTTTCAAGGATGATAGCAAAGTCCCTTTGGCAAATTCTTGCCATACACCATCTGCTGATAATTTGATTCTCTCCTACCTGTCCACTAACACTGACAGAATTCAATGTATTGTCTTAATCAGTGACAACAATTGCCAGCATCATGATTAAGAAGTGAAGCAAAGGAACCATACTGTATCTTTATTTACAGCTGTTAATGGTTTCGCCCATTTAACTTTCCTTCAACTGAAGCTCGGAGCCAATATGCTAAACACTAGCTATTAGGAGAGGTTTACCTGCAGCCTCCAACAGTAAATGATGCACGATTCAATTCTAAGCAAATACATGAAAAACTATGTGATTACCTGATAAGTGCAGATCACATAAGCAAGGCTGCTAACTGATAAAGCAGTGGCAGTGATGACCTTAGATATCTTCACCTCTTAAATCTTGAAGTGCTTCAATTACTTCAATTTTCCTTCGCTCCATAGATGCTGCTGCACCCGCTGAGTTTCTCCAGCAATTTTGTGTACCTGCTTCAATTGCTACTTGGGGAAAAGATTTTCAGGGCCAATTTTTGACCTTTGCTGACAATGAATGGTG
Source organism: Amblyraja radiata (assembly GCF_010909765.2). Lineage (NCBI taxonomy): Eukaryota > Metazoa > Chordata > Chondrichthyes > Rajiformes > Rajidae > Amblyraja > Amblyraja radiata. The sequence goes on from NC_045961.1 coordinate 23,437,906, forward strand.
CAAGCAAAATGGTGACATTGCTATTTTTGCAAACTTCAATGCCACTTGTGGATGTATATTGCCCAGTATCCAACAATAAATCTGTCATGAACCTTATGACAGAAAATAATCTGCACACACACTCTCTGTGTCTGGGAGAACTCAGGGGTCAAGGAGCCTCTAAGATTGATTTTTTTTAGAGCAGTTTGTAGTGGAGCCTACACCAGGGAAAAAGCAATTCTGGATTTAGTGTTGTGTAATGAATCGGATTTGATAAGGGAACTCACGGTAAAGGAGCAACTAGCGACCACCACATGATAAGTTTTAATTTGAGAGGGAGAAGGTGAAATCGGATGTGTCAGTTTTGTGGCTAAACATAGGGGACCACCAAGGCATGAGGGAGGAGCTGGCCAAAGTTGACTGGAAAGGGACCCTAGCAGGGATGACGGTGGAACAGCAATGACAGGAATTTCTGGGAATAATTTGCAAGATGCAGGATCTTTTCATTCCAAAGAGGAAGAAAGATTCTAGGGGAAGATTACAAAACCTACACCAAACCCAAACCAATTTGGAGCAGACAAGGGCATTCGATCTAATTTGAGATACCAGCTACCAAGACAGATGTGTACAGCAATTCATTCTTCCCCCGCCCAATTAAAGCATGGAATAGTCTTCACCCTACCATAGTTACCCAACCAGATGCAACTAAATTTAAGGTAGCTCTTTCTTCCCAAAAACCATTTCTGGCTTAAGTCCTTCCTCCACCACCTCCAGTTTAAATTGCATTTGGAATATTTTGGAGGACCAAGAAACCAAGAACCAAGAAGAGGTGACCGTGGCTGACAAGAAAAGTCAAGAACAGTATAAAACTAAAAGAGAAGACATATAACAAAGCAAAGATTAGTGGGAATCCAGAGGATTGGGAAGCTTTTAAAGAACAACAGAAGGTAACTAAAAAAGCAATACGGGGAGCAAAGATGAAATACAAAGGTAAGATAACTAATAATATAAAAGAGGATAGCAAGAGTTTCTTCATTTATATAAAGAGAAGACAGAGGCAAGAGTGGATGCTGCTCCACTGGAGAATAAGGCAGGAGAAGTGATAGTGGGGAATATAGAAATGGCAGAGGAGTTGAATAACTTTTTTGCTTCAGACATGGGGTGGAAGTTAGTGGAGTGGCTATTACTAGGGAGAAGGTGCTTGGGAAGCTGAAAGGGCTGAAGGTGGATAAGTCACCTGGACCAGACGGATTGCACCCTAGGGTTCTGAAAGGGGGCTTTAGAGATTGTGGAGGCATTGGTGGTGATATTTCAAGAATCACTAGAGTCAAGAGTGGTTCCAAATGATTGGAAATTTGCCAATATTACCCTGCTGCACAAGAAGGGAGCAAAGCAGAATAGTGGGAACTGTAGGCCGGTTAGTTTGACTTTGGTGGTTGGTAAGATTTTAGAGTCCATTATAAAGGATGAGGTTTCAGAGTACCTAGTTCACGATAAAATAGCCCGTCATCTGGCTTTGTGGAGGTCTTGCCTGACAAATTTGTTGGAATTCTCTTTTTTTTTCTTTTTTTTCTTCTTTTTTTTCTCTGAAGAAGTAAATAGCAGGACAGACATAGGAGAATCAATAGATGTTGTTTACCTATATTTTCAGAAATCCTTGATGAGGTGCCACACAGGAGGCTGCTAAGGAAGATGGGAGCCCATGGTATCAAAGGGCAGATACCTAGCATGGATATCAGATTGGCTGGATGGCAGAAGGAAAAGAGTGGCAATAAAGGGGGCTTTTTCTGGTTGGCTGCCAGTGAATAGCGGAATTCTGCAGGGGTCGATGCTGGGACCAATACACTTCACGTTGTATATCAATGATTTGGATGTGGGGATTGAAGGCTTTGTGGCCAAGTTTGTGGATGATACATAAATAGATGAAGGGGCAGGTAGTGTAGAGAAAGCAGGGACTCTGTAGAAGGATTTGGATCTGTTAGGAGAGTGGGCAGAGAAGTGGCAGATGGAACCTGGGAGCGCTGGTGCAAGATTCCCAAAAAGTTAATCTGCTAATCGAACCGGTAGTAAAGAAGGCAAATGCAATGCTAGCATTTATTTCAAGAGGGCTTGAATATTATGAGCAATTTTGGTCATCATATCTGAGGAAGGTTGTGCTGGCTCAGGAGAGGGTCCAGAGGAGGTTTGCACGAATAATCCCAGGAATGAATAGGTTCATATATTGAGCATTTGACGGCACTGGGCTTCTACTCACTAGAGTTTAGAATAATGAGGGGGGACCTCATTGAAAAATACAGAATAGTGAAAGGCTTGAATAGAGTGGATGTGGAGAAAATGTTTTCACTAGTGGGAGAGTCTAGGACTAGAGGTCATGGCCTCAGAATTAAAGTACTTTTTTTAGGAAGAAGATGAGGAGGAATTTATTTAATCAGAGGATGATGAATCTGTGGAATTCTTTGTTACAGAAGGCTGTGGAGTCCACGTTAATGGATATATTTAAAGCAGAGATAGATAGATTCTTGATTAGTACAGGTGTCAGAGGTTATGGGGAGAAGACTGGAAAATGGGGTTAAGGGGGAGAGATTGAATGGTAATGATTTGATGGGCTGAATGGCTTAATTCTGCTCCTATCACATGATCTTATGATCCAAGAAGGCAAAAAGTGCACGTCAATATTTCAGGTCAAGAACCTGCCACAGATCACAGATCTCATGCAGTCTAATGACCTGAAATGCCGACATACACTTCTTCCCATTGGCATGCTGCCACCAACAAGTCAAGCATCACCAATATATCACCAATGAGGCACAACCCCATTCTTCATTCTGAAGAAGGGTCTCGACCCGAAACATCACCCATTCCTTCTCTCCAGAGATACCTCCAGTTCTGTTGAGTTACTCCAGCATTTTGTGTCTATTTCATTGTTTCTGATCTTTGCCAATGTTGTTGGAGCAAGCTCACTCCACAACCGATACATTGTCTCAGCTCACTGCCAATAGTGAGGCAATAGTCTTGTCCCCTTTCCCTCCAACACATTTTAATTACAGGCTTGCAGGAAGATAAACAAATCACCTTCCAGACAGAACCAATCAGAAAAGTCAATGTACAATGTTATTATATTAAACTTCAATCTAATTCACCAGGCAATGAATCCTAATTTCATCTGGTACTTGGACTAAGTTTATTAGTTTAAATTTAGTTTGACTTCTCAAGACTCTAATTAAGCAGTTATTTGGTATCTCATTGTTCAGTACAAGGTTCAGTGTTCCATTTATATTCCATGATGGGATAGATGGTCCTGTGTAGCAGGCTGCAATGAAAATCCATTCATGCCCATTTTAATCTCAAACTATCCATTCGTTAAATGGCCTTCATTCCTCCATGTATTTTCATGGTTTTGATATCTCATGCCAAGGGTGACATTGATTGACCATGTCCAGTTGCCCTAAGAATGTGCTGAGGAGGGAGGGGGCGGCAGCCTTCTTGAATTGGATTTGCTACAGCTGAGATGGCTGGGTCAAATTAGATTTTAAGCAGTTAAAGGGGCTGCCCCACTTTGGCGACCTAATCCACGAGTACTGGCGAGTATGCCCTCGACTCATACTCGCAGCATGGGCGACACGAGGTCGTAGGAGGTCTTTGTAACTCTCCTTCTTGCTCGAGAGTGGTCTCCGCGTACTCGAGGCCTCAGTCAGGTCGCGGCATTTTCTCAATATGTTAAAAAATGCCCGAGAATAAAAAAAGGTTGCTATGGAAAAAATCAATACTTGTTTTACTCGTTGGTTTAGTCGTCGTAGGTCGTCGCAGGTCGGCATGTTAGTCGTAGGTAATCGAGGGTAGTCGAAGGTAGTCGAAGGTAGTCGTAGATAGTCTTCATCATAGTCGAAGGGAGGTCGAAGGAGATCGAAGGAGGTCGCCTTCACTCTCCATTATTCGGTGACCAATTTTCCCGAAGTTAGTCATAGCTAGTCGAAGCTGGTCTTCAACAGTCGAAGGAGGTCGAAGGAGGTCTTCAACATTACACTTTTTCAAACTCTCCTAAACTCACCAATTAGGTCGCCCAAGGGGGACAGGCCCTTTAGAATCTACAAAATCAGTGGAAGGCTGGAGTTACATGTAGAACAGATGGAATAAAGGCAGGAGTATTCCCCCGAGTCATTCATGAACTAAGACGGATAATATTCCATAACATTAGAGATTACAGAGTAGTATGGTCAAAAAACTGAAATTACAGTCAAAGCAAAAGGAACATAACGGGCCTGTCCCACATTTTTCGGCGACTTGTTGGCACCCGTCATAGTCACAGCAGGTCGCCGAAAATGTACAAAATGTTGAAAATCCAGCAGCAACCAGAAAAAGGTACGACTCTTTGTGCAACTACTCACGACCATACAGGCGTTACCCCGCTACATTTGCCGGCAGTCGCTGAAAAAACCGCATAAGTGGGACAGGCCCTTAAGGTTTTCTAAGAAAGAAAGAAATTCCCGACACAGAATGTTTCCCAACGTCCCAAAACATTGCATTTCAATTACTTTTGAAATGAGTTACAACTCTGAAGAATTGTAGCAGCTGATATGCACACAACAAGATCTGTTATAAAGCATTGTCTTAATGATGTTGACCAAGAAAAAAAAGTATTCATCCGGATACTTAGTGTCAGAGAGTCATACCGCATGGAATCAGGCCCTCATCCTTGCCGATCAAGATGCCAAGTCTAAGCTCGTCCAGGTCAAGGGTCAAGAGGGTTTTATTGCCCTGAAATGGAACTGATATGTAAACATAGTACAAAGACAAAAAACAATGCTCCCAAGTCTATGTAGTTTGGAGCTTATTTGGAGGTTGTAGTTTTAATATCCTGATGGTTGTTGGGAAGAAGCTGCTCGTGAACCTGGACTACAGTTTTCAAACACCTATACCTTCATCCCAATGGCAGGAGTGAAATGAGAGTGTGGCCAGGGTGGAGCGGGTCTCTGATGATGCTGGCTGCCTTTTTGAAGCAGCAACTCTGTAGATCTCTTTGATGATGGTCAGTATCCATGATGGACTGGGCAGTGTTCACAAGTTTTTGTAATTGTCTTCAGTCCCGGGCATTCGAATTGCCGAACCAGGCCATGATGTAACCAATCAATATGCTTTCCATTGTGCACCCTTAGAAGTTCAAGAGTATATTCATCGACATACTGAATCTCCTCTGTTTACTTTAGGAAATAGAGTCATTGATGAGATTTCTTCATAATTTCATTAATGTTTTACCCACATTTACCCACATTTGGCCCATATCCCTCCAAATATTTCCTACGTATTTTAAAAGTTGTTATTGTACCTCTCTTAATAATTTCCTCTGGCAGCTCGTTCCATATCCCCACCATCATCTATCTGAAAATATAGCCCCTCAGGTTCCTATTTATTCTTTCCCCTCTCATCTTAAACCGATGCCCTCTAGATTCTTGATTCTCCTACCCTGGGAAAGAAACTGCAATCAGCCTATCTATTCCACTCATGATTTTATAAACCTTCATATGATAATTCCTCAGCCTCCTTCATTTGAAGGCAGGGGCAGAAAACCCAGGGGGTCCAGAGGGGACATGTCCCCCCCATGTTTTAAGAGGTGGGGGACATCCCCCCCCAAGTTTTTATCATCCGGATTTTAAAATCTTCGCTTTCCGCGAGACAGTGGGGGTGGGACTGCTGATCGAGGGCGCCGATTGGACGAGAGAGACGACGGTCAGCAGGCAATGGGGGCGGGACATGATGATTCAGCGCGATGATTGGAGGAGGGAGGAGTGGGGGGTGGATGGGACTGAGGATAGAGTGTGGTGATTGGAGGAGGGGGATGTGGCACAGACGTGCGCTTCATACGCAGCCAGGATAGATCCCGGCCGGGTCTCCGGCGCTGTCCCGAGTTCCCCCCCACCCAGGGGTGGCCAGAGAGGTCGGGAGTCAGGCACGAGCTGTACCCCCAGGCCCACAGCCAGCGCAGAGAAGCAGCGCTAAACCCAGCTCAATTCTGCCTGTCCCGCCAGGTTAACCTGCCTGGGCTTGCGTGAAATATAGCCAGCGCGGAGAAGCAACGCTGGTGTCCCGTCAGTCCAGTCAGGGCTGTAAGTTAACCCGGCGAGACAGGCAGAGTTGAGCTGCATTTAGCGCTGGATTGAGCCTCCGAAGCCTCGTGCATGTGTGTCAGTGTGCGCATGCGCGCAGGGCCGCCAGAAAATGTGTGTTCCCTGTCCCCCGGTCCCCTCCATATTTCGATAGCGAGTTCCTCACCAATATCCTGTACAACTGCAACATAATTCCACAACCTCTACAACTAGGTTCCCCGACTAATGAAGGCCAATATGCCAAGAAACCTTCTTCACCGCTCAATGCCCTGCGATGCCAGTTTCAGGAAACTATGTATTGTGCTCTGAGATCTCTCTGCTCTTCAAGCCTCCAGGATCCTACCGTTCATCGTGACGGTCCTGCCCTGAATTGACTTCATAAATGTAAACTCTGACACTTATTTGCATTAAACTCCATTAGCCATTCCTCATCTCATTTGCCCAGCCGATGTACTTCAGCAAGGCCAAGCGTAGACTCGGCATGCATTTTACTTCGGAGTCACGTGAGTGACTATGTGAAGAAGGGCCGTCCGTCTGCGTGTGCGTCATTACGTCTGTACGCAACACGCACGACGGACTGGCAGGCATTCAGCCTCCCAGGCCGTCGGGATGAGCAGGTAAGGAAAGTTGAAATCACTTACCTGCGTTCTTTCGGGCTTGAAGTTTTTTTCAGAGCCCAGATGTCGAGGAGACGGCCCGCGGGGATGTCGGCTGCCGAAGACCGCAGCCTTCCAAATAGCGGGCGACGGTCTTGTTCCCGACTTTAGCGCCGACAGCAGAATCGGCAGGAGACTTTGCGCGGGAACAGGAGCTCCATGGTTGTCCTGCGGGACGTAATGCCACCCGCGTCTAAACTAACCCGTTGACTCAGATGAGTCCGGGGAAGAGGGATACCCTCCCTCAACGGAGAGCGTCTGAGGACGACTTCTCCCACATGGAGCAACTTATGGAGAAGTTGCTCCAACAATAATCTGCTCCAAAGGAGGGAGCAGCATCAGCGGGAGCCTCGCTTCCCGACATTAGCGCCGACAGCAGAATCGGCAGGAGACTTTGCGCGGGAGCAGGAGCTCCATGGTTGCCCTGCGGGACGTAATGCCACCCGCAAGTCTAAACTAACCCGTTGACTCAGATGAGTCCGGGGAAGAGGGATACCCTCCCTCAACGGAGAGCGTCTGAGGACGACTTCTCCCACATGGAGCAACTTATGGAGAAGTTGCTCCAACAATAATCTGCTCCAAAGGAAGGAGCAGTATCAGCACGGCCTACAACAGTGCCGGTGCCGGGAGCCTCGCACATGGGGCAGCCCAATGTCTTCCCCATTGAAGGGGGAACTACATGTGGAAGAAACCACTCTGAATCAGAGTACAAAGAGAGGGGGGGGGGGGAACCTTCCCAGGGACAAGCAGAAGAAAGGAAGTAAGTAAGTAAGTTTTACTTATATTGCACTGTTTAAGTCAACACCAAAATGCTTTACATAAAAGGAATAATAAGCTTCCATACAAACAAACAGAAAATAAGTGCTTCTGCAATCATCCAGGTTCCACTGGGTGCTTCCCTGGATGGAATCTAGCTCTTGACAGCCCGGGTATTATGGAGAACCCGCAGGCAGCAGCACCTGTTTTCAGGGCTGCACAAATGTCTCCTGCTCTAAGGAGAGGAGCATTCATGGTCCTTTTCAGTCTGACCAAAGCTAGAATCTCATTTAGGTCCACTGGAAGGGCCATGTCAGCACAGGTATCCTCAGGGGCCTGCGGCAGCACCTGTTTTCAGGGCTGCCTACGAACCTCACTCTCAGTGGAGCGGTTCACTGAATCCGGTGGTAGCTTGAAAGCTGGGCACGGAAATATGATCATAGTCGTCTTTCAAGGCAGACTCAAAATAATGGCCAGAATTGTCCTACAAGGCAGGCTCAGTATGATGAGGTTTCAGACCAGACCCAAGCATAGGTCGGGAGAAACATGGAATCCACACTCCTTACCAGTCCTACTCCCAATCAAGGAGAGGAAAGGAATCCGCATCAGGGGCCTTTGGGCTTACCACAAGACCACCGGTAGCCATGGAGGTAGGTGGGTCTGGGTTTACTGAAACAAGGGATTGTGGAGCAGTTACATGTTGGTAATTTACTCTTGTGTTCTTGTTCAAAATGACAATAACAAGAAATTTCAGAACGGGGTTTTTAAAAACAGATAATAACGTGATAATTTTACTGCACAACATACACAGGTTCCAAGCAGACTTGGAACTCGGACTGGAATTGTCTTCGAGGCAGGCCCAGTATTTTTGGGCAGGATTGCCATTCAGGACATGTGACAGATGGAGGATGTCACTTCATCCAGGTGTAACTCATTTGTGCAGTATAGACTTTTAGAAACAGTAATTTTGTTACGGTTTAACTACTGTTTTATAGGAGCTTCCTATAGAATGGTCACATGGCATGCATCGACCTCAAAGATGCATACTATTCGGTGTCTATTCACTAAGAACAGGAGATATTTGAAGTTTAACTGGATGGTATGGATCTGCAAAATGGGTTGACATCAGCTCCTAGACTATTGACAAAACTACGGAAACCAATTCTGGGCCTACAAAGGTCTCAAAACCACATAGTAATGGCATATTTGGAGGACATTTTCATTTTGGCGTCACCAAGATTTGGCAGAAGCATCAGTCAAGCAAACTAAAACCCTGTTTGAAAGAATTGGTTACCTCATCCATCCAGTTAAATCAAAATTGACACCTACAAGGGTAATTGATTACCTAGAATCTACTATCAAAAACAGTAAATATGTTGGTGACTTTGCCTAGGGGCAAACAACAATATTAATTAAGCCTGCAATGACCTGATAGTCAAATTCTAGCCATCTATCAGGCAAACAGCGAGTGTAATTGGCAAATAGTAGCTGCATTCCCAGCAGTATGTCACGGGCCTTTGCATTACCAGAACTTACAGCAAGCAAAGGAATGAACACTCAAATTATATGCAGGCCGAATTGGCAAACTATGGATTGCCAGCAGAGGCCATTGTTGAATAACTATGGTGGATAACGAATGGGAGACAGCTCAGGGATATTTTGCTTGAAAGCCATCGAGGGTTCTTCAGACCTATGCAAGCGGCTAAGGATGGGGAGACACCAACACAGTCTAAAGCTGTGGGGGCAGATGGAATGAGCAGGAGTCTGTAATTCCCCAACACATGGAATCAATTACCCAGAATTGTTGGGGGCACAATATGGACTCAAGGTTCTCTGTAGCGATATGCAACTGGTGCTTGTTCAAATTCAGATTGATAACACCACTGCGGTGGCATATATCCATTAACAAGGGTGGCGTAAAATCTGTATCTTACGACAGATTGTCAAACCTCATTTGGCACTGGTGTATCGAGAGGAATATTTGGGAAATCTACGAGGTAGATATAACACGGTGACAGATGCTGGATCATGAATGTTTAATAACAACACAGAATGGATGTTGAATCAGACAGTATTTAACAAAATAATTACACGATTTGGCATACCAGATGTTGATCCGTTTGCATCTAGACTAACCATTAGTTACCCAGATATGTGTCCTGCGAGCTGGATCCAGGAGCAAGGCAGTGGATGCTTTCTCCCTCAATTGGGGATGAATGTTTATGTATGCTTTCTGCCAATTTGTCTCACAAACCGATGCTTGACAAAAATCAATCAAGACTAAGCCATAGGCATATTGGTAGTGCCAGATTGGCCTACTCAAGCCTGGTCCCCAAAAATGTTTGGGAATTATAGTCCAGCCAGTAATGGCTGTACCCAAGAGTAGGGACCTCCTAGTGAACCCAGTTACAGGGAGCAATCATCCACTACATGAACGTATAATTTGTTGGTCTGCAGATTCTGAGGAGGCCATTTCAAGGCATAGGACTGTCCGAACAAATACAACACAGTTCGGATAACGGATGTCTTGGAGTTCCTATCAACTGTACTATAACTATAAACTAAGTTATAGTGCATCTATAGTGCCAGAGGCGCACTCTCCTCCAATCTGATGCCGGAAGCAGGGCACAGTTCGATTGGAACGCACCCCTTTACAACAAAATTCATGAAGGGAATTTACAATTTAAGACCTCCAAGGCCAAGGTACACTGACACATGGGATGTGAGCATGGTACAAGCCCTACTTTGACAGTGGGGACCGCCTATAACTAACCCTGAAGGTGGTATGCTGACAAAGAGTCCAGACACTGCAAAAGCTACGGATGGACTACATGACCACCAATATGAACAACATAACATTCCTAATCAGGAACCTGATAAACAGAGCAGGCCAGGAATGCCAGGGATGGAGATCCAGTTCTTGGCATATCCAGAGGACCAACGGTTGTGCGGGTGGTAACATACTAACACCACTATCTGAGAGTTACGGAGAATCTCAGAGGCACAGAACAATCGGTCCTCATCAGCCATAAAAAATAAAAAAACACACCAAAAGGTGTCAACTCAAACCATCTCCAGATGGTCAAAAGAGGTAATGGCGGTAGCAGGAGTAAACATTTATATGGTTAAATCTCACTCCACCAGGGCTGCATCTACGTCGGCAGCAAGAGCTATGGACGTGCCCCTTGACGACATCCTAGTGGCTGCAGGATGGACGAATGAAATAACGGTCCACCGGTTTTATAACAAACCTATAACCGGACTGGGGGTGTTTGCACGTACCATTTTAAGTTCTGTCCCTTAGTTTCCCCCCCAAGGTTGGGAGGGGTAACTTTTTTTTAAACTTTTCTTTCATTTAAAGCATCAGTTTCTTTACTTAACTACGTAATGTCTGAATGCTTTAATGATTACACGCATCCATGGTCAATCCATTCAGTGTGTGACGCCTGGATTCGTAACCGGCGTAAAATCACAGAGCTTTGAAATCTTCACGTAGTCACTCACGTGACTCCGAAGTAAAATAGTAAGATTAAACGAGAACTTACCAGTTTGAACTTTGATCTTGATTTTATGAGGAGTTACGATGAGCGATTACGTGCCCACCGCTCCCACCCTCATATTATCAAGGTCATATGGAAGTTCAAGTTTTTCACAATCTTACTATTCTCAGGTCTTCTTTTTTATCTGTGATTTAACACCGCTTCTTTGAAGATTGACGCGCACGCAGACGGACGGCCCTTCTTTACGTAATCGCTCATCGTAACTCCTCATAAAATCAAGATCAAACTTCAAACTGGTAAGTTCTCGTTTAATCTTACTATTTCACTGAACACTTACGCTTGGTCAACCGAGGGCAACTGGATCTTCCAGTTGTCAACTATTCTAACTCCCTGTCCCATTCCTATACTGACCTGACCATTGCCAAAGTGAGACCTCACACAAACTGGAGGAACAGTACCTAATTTTCTACTCACATTGTTTTCCTCATCTCTGGCCTTTGTCCAACCATCTGCCCATTAACCCCCCCCCCCCCCCCAACCCCCCCCCTCACCTTGCCTCACCTATTACCTGCCGTGCTTTGTCCCGCCTCTCCTAGCTTTCTTTAACCCCACACCTCCATTAACCCCACACCCCCACCCTCATCACCTACAATTAGTCTGACAAACTGTCCCGATGCAAACCATCACCTATTCATGTTCTCAAGGGAAGCAGCCTGGCCTGTTGAGTTAAGGGCCCACTTGGTGATTTTTTCGGCGACTGTATCAGGTCACCGAAAAAGGTGGTATTCCAGCGTGACGCGGCCGTGACATGGCGTGGTGACCTATTGACGCGCGGTATTTCCTCAAGTGCGCAACATTTTTTTGTCGCCGCTGGAGTTTGAAATGTTTTAAATCTTTCGGCGACCCTGATACGTCAGTCAATGACACCGGCAGTCGCTGAAAAAAACACCAATTGGGACAGGCCCTTTACTCCAGCACTTTGTGTCTTATTTCATTTACTATAATACCACCTATTTCAGTGTTATCTATAAATGCATTAATCAGGTTTTGTGCATTCCATTGATATAAATGATAAACAGCAATTAGCCCAGCACCGATCCATGATGCACACCAGTAGTCACAAGCTTGCATTCTGAAAAACAACCTTCTACCAACACATCTCTGCTTCCTACCAACTGTGTATCCAGTTAGCTGGCTCTCCCTGAATCCTATACATTCCAAACTTCCATTGCAGCTAACCATAAGGAACCTTTTCAAAGGTCTTGCTGAAGTCTGTATAGACTATGTCTATTACCCTGCCCTCATCAACCTTCTTGGTTACTTCTTCAAAATACTCAATCAAATTCATGAAAAACTTATGAAGATAATTATGCAAATAACATGTTTGGGTCCTTGACTGAACCTCAATTTAACACCTCATCCGAAAAATAGTACCTATGGTTCTAATATGATGGTGTAGGGGTTTTGTTTCCCTTTACTCCACAAAAGGATTCCCCTAGGTTCTAGACCTCGGAATTACGGTGGGATATGATACAAAGGTTGAATTGACCAGAGTGTGCTGATGAGAGAAAATAGAAACCAAGATGGACTTAAAGCAAGTCTAAAATTTACAGGCTTTATTAAGCAATGAGAAATCGAATCTCACCAACACTACACAATGCGTGGCTAAACTTATGCTTTAAACTAAGACTATGAACGGAAAACTATCGGGCACGTCGTGAAACTTACTTTAACACAATTTTATTTGCAAGCATACTTTTATCTTGACCTTTCTCCCCTCAACCTCCTATTTCGGGAACTTCACCAGGTCACCAGGATACTCACAGCCAAGTCGATGCAGGCCCATGAGCTGTCCAGCAGAGCAGGAAGAGCAGGAAGAGAGAGAGAGTTCTGGCTTGACTTCGGCTTTTATACCTGAGCTTCCTTTGAAACCCCCAGGTGGTCCTCTGGATAGAAGGGGTTTTTTGATGTTTCCCAGTTTCGATCTGGCATGAACAATAGGCTTCCGATGATAAGGGGTTTGCTGATGTCATGATCCCTCAGCCTGATCGTTATCATCCCCGATGGTGATTGTGCTTGTGCTGGCCTGTTTACCACCGTCTGCTGAGGCTTGGTTCCTCCCTTTGTGTATCCAAGAGAATCTCGTTATCTCCGTCTCAGCCTTTCCTGTTCACACCGTTGTGTGATGTCCAAGTCCACAGGCCAGACGGGTTTGATTCTTGATGTGGATTGGGGGGGGTTTTTCCGTTGCAGCCAGCAAATTTGTCTTTTAAGATATCCATGTGCTTATTCAATTTCTTCCATAATTTTGGAGGATTTGCCCAAATAACTTACATGCCCCTACGACACGTCCAGGCTCGCACGGACCGTGTCGATTGACAAAGTTAGTGGGCAATCCTCCAGCCTCAAGAGCTGTAAACACTCCTGGTGAGAAGGTGAAATTATGTACCCCGAAAGCCCCCTTAATCGCTAAACTAGGCCCTCGAAGCACATTAACTTACACTATACACATTTTACTTTACATCAATCCCACAAACCATACAGTACCCTCACGACCATTCCCTGAAAATGCAGGGATTACAACTTATGTACAAAAACTATTGCACTAGAGTACAGACATTTTTACAGTGATGGGGTGTTGTTACGGTGACGTCGGGCGGCTCGATTTACCAGCCGTTGTAATTTGGCCATCCTCCTCCGCCTTTTAAATTTGCAATTAATGCATAGCAAATACACCACAATTATCATCTGGCAGATGATCAGAACATGGGACACGATGCGGACCCATGCTGGTACTATGATCCAGGACTCCAGGTCCCACCAACTTGGAGACTTGATCTCTTCGATCTCCCTGGCGATATCCAGAGTCTTTTGTTCCAGGGAGAAGAAGTGTTTGTGCGACAACTCGACCGCCACCAGCAACTCTTTTAATTTTTCGTTCACTGGGGGAATATCATACCCAAAATGGGCAACATAATTAAATAAGTCAGTTACATTTTCTCGTACCGAGAGGTGAACCGAAGAAGGTTCCGGGATGGGTAATATTCGCTGCTGTGCCACATGGACTTCTGCCCTGGGTTTAAAGCAGAAGCTGCTGTGCGGTATCGGGCACCACAGCTGTGATCCGTGCTGATACCGCTGGGCACTTGTGGTGACACAGTACGTCCCACTGCCTATATACGCCACCTGTGGAGGGACATGGTCTGCCGCCATCGCCTCCATAGTGCAGTTTATAGGCTGTGCCCCAACAGTCCTGAACCCACACTGAGGCCTAGCCTCAGCGCCCATGTGCTGGGGACACAGGATTACCTGTGCTCCCCGGCTCCGACAACCCAAAAGGTCAATGCCTGTCACAGCTTGCTCCCTCACTATGACATAGGGCGGGACCTTCCCGTAGCGAATATGCACCCCCCCACGAACAACTCCCACGTTCTCCACCCGGTACAGAGGAGCTGGTCGTGCCGAGGTTCCCATCACCGGGATTCGTACGACCACTCCCATTATGGTGTGATTGGATTTTCCGGCAATCCACCGGTACCGGGTAGGCCTCGGAGGCCACACGAAGCTGACAAGGACTCAAAGTGCTGTTATAAGGGTGTAGCGCTGCTAGGTGCTGGTTGCTTATCCAGGAGGGGACCCGACCTTGCCTCAGGTCTTCCAGGTTGCTCCTCCCCTCCCCCAACAACCATGCACCATACAGCCCACACACCTCATTCTGTGCAGCCTGATCGGACGTATTCCGGTCCTCTTTAATCAAAGCGTTTATCGTTTTTGCATGTGTCTCCAATTGTGCTATGATTTCTTTTAGATGTAGAGTCATTGCCACCTCTTCGTGTAGTCCCGATCCTACCACCGCATTTTCCTCCCCCAGAACCTTTCTTAACTGGCCCTTCAACTGATTGATCTGCAAGGCCAGTTCTACGTTGTCCATGCTATTAATAATAGATGTCCCCGTGTTAAATGCTGTAAACCCGTCGTTAACCACCCCTCGTCTTTGCCTACCGGACCCCAAAGTGAAATCCCCTCCCCCGCGGTACATCTCTTCTATGTCTATGTCCCCAAAATCCAGGTTGTGGAATTTCTGGAACATGTCTTTTAGCAGGGCCTGATAGAATAATTCCGTCTCGCGGGGGCACCATGCGGGTACTCCTCCGTGTCCCCGCGACGCGCCATGCACATCCGGAGGCACATCGTTGCCACCATCCATACGGCGAGGTTATCCATCTGGAAAACAAAGCAAAACACCTCCTTGCCTCCACAGACCTATCCGCCTAAAATGGCATTTGGGGTTTTGATTTTGTCTGTTGTGGTCTAATTTTCCACAGCACATCCCTTTGATCCCGTACTGTCTGTCCCTGTACTCCCCTGTAGCTATACAAAACCTTATCTAATTACGCTAACTACATCTACTTACACACAAACCAATGCTATATACAACGCCACCCGTCTCCGGGTGGCCAACTCATAACTGGTCCCCGTCACGCTGGGGCCACCCCTCTGGTGGGCCCTCCCGTGCAGGCCAGAACTCCTCCTGTCGAGGGGCCTGACTGCCCCTCACCTCCCTTTGCACTACAGGGTTTTGAGTTACCCCTACGTTCCCTGTGGAGACTGGGCTCCCTCCAGCCGCACTCCGTAGTGCCCTGTTTCGGCCACTCTCCTTCCCGGCCCTCCTGTGGCCGGCCCTAGCCCTAGGTTTAATTAGGGATGGGGACCACCTTACTGGGGGTTTAGGGACCCTGTCACTCCTACGTCTGACCGGGGGTTCCCACACCAGAGGTGATACCTCCATCTCCTCTGCTTCTGCTAGTTCTGCCTCTCTTAGGCAGTCTACGGTACCTGCCTGCGGAGGGCTGGAGTCGGCCTCCTTCCCCGCTGCTTCCAGTCCTCGCCCTGGAACACAGCCGGCTACTTCAGGCTGACTACCTGTGGACTCGCCTGGCTCCCCTACGGTTTCCACATCAACCCGGGTCTGTTCTTGATCTTTACCCCCATACGGTCCCTCTATCTTTTCCTGCCTGCAAATGGCTGCTGAGGCAGCCTTTAAAATGGGGTCTTGTGCCTGGACCATGGTCAGGTCCGGGGCCAAAACCACTCCCGCACTCTCCTTTTCCCGAGGCTGCTCCCTGGCTGCAGCTACCTGTCCTTCCTCATAGGGGTCCCATGCTTTCCCACTCCTGGCTCCTTCCCTGGCCAAGCCATCCGCCCTCTGATTTCCCTCGCCTCGTGGACTAAAGGGCGCCCTACTAGATAGAGGGGATGTACGGGGGTTGTCAGTGTGGACAATGCTACTGGAAGCACCAATGTCCAGCAGATAACTCCCGACCACATCCTGGACCTCCATCTTGACCCAGGGTCTCCCACATGGGCCATACTCTAATGGGCATAGGAATGTGGGCTGTTTCGCTGGCAGTCATAAAGGTGCCGGGGGTGCGGATACGGGCGTGCCCTGGCCTGTTGCCATGGCTACCTGTCCGGATCCTCCCGCCTTTGACTGCAAATAGGTAATTAGATCTCTTACATCTATTGTTACCTCCGGGGCTGGGTTGGCCGTTACCGGGGTCCTATCCCCCACTGCTCTACTTGGGTTTCTGCACTCCCTCTTGTAGTGCCCGGGCTTCCCACACCCATAGCACACCGGCCTCATCTCGGAAGAGGTCTGGCTGCCTTCCTGTTTCCACTGCCTCCTTTTGGGGGGTGCAGGTACTATTTTGTGCACCTTGCCCTTAAAGGACTTCTCCTCACTTCTCTCTCCATTGCGGTATGCAAGGGTGAGCTTCCTGATCACCTCCGCCTCGTTAAGGTTTGGGTCAGCTGGGTCGAACCAGTGCTCGGCCCTTGTCCCAACTCGCGGGAGGCAATTCGCCACCAGAGTCTTCAGCCAGTGAGCTGTTCTCCCATCTAAATTCTGCCTATCTAAAGGCATCCTACACGCTCCCTCATACACTGCCCACAGCCTGTCTGCGAACATGTCCGGGGACTCAGCTACCTGCTGCTCTGTCTCCCCCACCCTGGTGAAAGGACTACCCTGATTCAACCCCATGGCCTCCAGAACCGCTGTCTGTGCCGCTACCCATGTTTCAGGTCTTCCCCCTTCCCTGGAGGTCACCGCCTTGCATAGGTATGAATCTAGGGTCATCAGTAGCAGCTTTACCCGTTCTACCTCATCGCAATCGTTTATGTCGGCTGCCTGCTGCACCTCCATAAAATGCAATGATGGGTCTCCCGCCCTGGTTAACTTGGGAACCTGAGCCACCATCCCCCTCAGCACATGTGCCCCATGGGGAATGATGATATCACTCTCTATGGGCCCCCTATCTGCCTGCCCTACCGGGGGACCATATTTCCTTTGCCGTGCCGGGCACATCTGCCCTACTCTGGGCTGTTGCCCCTTTACCCCTGGCTCTCCCACCATGATCGGTAACCCCACCACCTCGTGGTGTGCTACACATGGCGCGGAAGCTGCTAACTGAGGGTGCTCTCCCGCCCCTCCTTGGGCCTGTCCCTCCCCGGACAACCCGAACCCCACCTGCCGACCCGGACCTATCCCCGGCGCCTCAGGAGGCGGTCTATTCCCCTTTGCCACTGGGGAATCATCTGCTGAGGGAAGCCCTCTGCCCCCGGGGGACCCCCCTGGTCCTACCAGGTGAACCCGTCCCCTAGTCTTGGACAGAGTCTCCTCCAGCTGCGCTATCCTCGCCTGGCAAGGCCCGTGATCACTATTGCCTAGCTCGCTACGGGCCACCCTGTATGCTGCTTGTATATCCTGGAACTTTCCCTCCAGCTCCCTGCACTTCTGTGTACTCTGAGCCAGGAGTTCCTGGGCGTTCCTTTCCCTCTCCTTTGCCTCTACCACCTGGCATTGGAGGAATTCCTGGGCATTTCTGTGGGACTCCCTCGCCTGCAAGATACACTGCCTGGCTTTACTGCATTCCTCAGATAGCCCTTCCCCTTCTCTAGCGCTTTCTTCAGCGCTGGCCCTAGCTTCTCTCAGTTGCTCTTCCAGTCTATCTATCTGTCTCTGCATATTGGCTACCTGCTGTGATAGGCACGCTAGCCAAACTGCCTTTTCCTGCCCTTTACTATACGCTTTGCTTTCCGTCCATTGAGCTGCAGCTTCTGCGGGCTGCTCTGCTCTCAACAGTGCTATCACCCATTGTTTGGTGAGATTGATCTTTTTAAACAGATAAGAGGAGATTCTCTCCTCCATCTTGCTACGTTCTCTCACCCCCTCTGACAAATCACATATCCCAAACCACCGAGGTCCTGTCACGGTCGCCATTCTGTAGGGGTTTTGTTTCCCTTTACTCCACAAAAGGATTCCCCTAGGTTCTAGACCTCGGAATTATGGTGGGATATGATACAAAGGTTGAATTGACCAGAGTGTGCTGATGAGAGAAAACAGAAACCAAGATGGACTCAAAGCAAGTCTAAAATTTACAGGCTTTATTAAACAATGAGAAATCGAATCTCACCAACACTACACAATGCGTGGCTAAACTTATGCTTTAAACTAAGACTATGAACGGAAAACTATCGGGCACGTCGTGAAACTTACTTTAACACAATTTTATTTGCAAGCATACTTTTATCTTGACCTTTCTCCCCTCAACCTCCTATTTCGGGAACTTCACCAGGTCACCAGGATACTCGCAGCCAAGTCGATGCAGGCCCACGAGCTGTCCAGCAGAGCAGGAAGAGCAGGAAGAGAGAGAGAGTTCTGGCTTGACTTCGGCTTTTATACCTGAGCTTCCTTTGAAACCCCAAGGTGGTCCTCTGGATAGAAGGGGTTCTTTTGATGTTTCCCAGTTTCAATCTGGCATGAACAATAGGCTTCCGATGATAAGGGGTTTGCTGATGTCATGATCCCTCAGCCTGATCGTTATCATCCCCGATGGTGATTGTGCTTGTGCTGGCCTGTTTACCACCGTCTGCTGAGGCTTGGTTCCTCCCTTTGTGTATCCAAGAGAATCTCGTTATCTCCGTCTCAGCCTTTCCTGTTCACACCGTTGTGTGATGTCCAAGTCCACAGGCCAGACGGGTTTGATTCTTGATGTGGATTGGGGGGGGTTTTTCCGTTGCAGCCAGCAAATTTGTCTTTTAAGATATCCATGTGCTTATTCAATTTCTTCCATAATTTTGGAGGATTTGCCCAAATAACTTACATGCCCCTACGACACGTCCAGGCTCGCACGGACCGTGTCGATTGACAAAGTTAGTGGGCAATCCTCCAGCCTCAAGAGCTGTAAACACTCCTGGTGAGAAGGTGAAATTATGTACCCCGAAAGCCCCCTTAATCGCTAAACTAGGCCCTCGAAGCACATTAACTTACACTATACACATTTTACTTTACATCAATCCCACAAACCATACAGTACCCTCACGACCATTCCCTGAAAATGCAGGGATTACAACTTATGTACAAAAACTATTGCACTAGAGTACAGACATTTTTACAGTGATGGGGTGTTGTTACGGTGACGTCGGGCGGCTCGATTTACCAGCCGTTGTAATTTGGCCATCCTCCTCCGCCTTTTAAATTTGCAATTAATGCATAGCAAATACACCACAATTATCATCTGGCAGATGATCAGAACATGGGACACGATGCGGACCCATGCTGGTACTATGATCCAGGACTCCAGGTCCCACCAACTTGGAGACTTGATCTCTTCGATCTCCCTGGCGATATCCAGAGTCTTTTGTTCCAGGGAGAAGAAGTGTTTGTGCGACAACTCGACCGCCACCAGCAACTCTTTTAATTTTTCGTTCACTGGGGGAATATCATACCCAAAATGGGCAACATAATTAAATAAGTCAGTTACATTTTCTCGTACCGAGAGGTGAACCGAAGAAGGTTCCGGGATGGGTAATATTCGCTGCTGTGCCACATGGACTTCTGCCCTGGGTTTAAAGCAGAAGCTGCTGTGCGGTATCGGGCACCACAGCTGTGATCCGTGCTGATACCGCTGGGCACTTGTGGTGACACAGTACGTCCCACTGCCTATATACGCCACCTGTGGAGGGACATGGTCTGCCGCCATCGCCTCCATAGTGCAGTTTATAGGCTGTGCCCCAACAGTCCTGAACCCACACTGAGGCCTAGCCTCAGCGCCCATGTGCTGGGGACACAGGATTACCTGTGCTCCCCGGCTCCGACAACCCAAAAGGTCAATGCCTGTCACAGCTTGCTCCCTCACTATGACATAGGGCGGGACCTTCCCGTAGCGAATATGCACCCCCCCACGAACAACTCCCACGTTCTCCACCCGGTACAGAGGAGCTGGTCGTGCCGAGGTTCCCATCACCGGGATTCGTACGACCACTCCCATTATGGTGTGATTGGATTTTCCGGCAATCCACCGGTACCGGGTAGGCCTCGGAGGCCACACGAAGCTGACAAGGACTCAAAGTGCTGTTATAAGGGTGTAGCGCTGCTAGGTGCTGGTTGCTTATCCAGGAGGGGACCCGACCTTGCCTCAGGTCTTCCAGGTTGCTCCTCCCCTCCCCCAACAACCATGCACCATACAGCCCACACACCTCATTCTGTGCAGCCTGATCGGACGCATTCCGGTCCTCTTTAATCAAAGCGTTTATCGTTTTTGCATGTGTCTCCAATTGTGCTATGATTTCTTTTAGATGTAGAGTCATTGCCACCTCTTCGTGTAGTCCCGATCCTACCACCGCATTTTCCTCCCCCAGAACCTTTCTTAACTGGCCCTTCAACTGATTGATCTGCAAGGCCAGTTCTACGTTGTCCATGCTATTAATAATAGATGTCCCCGTGTTAAATGCTGTAAACCCGTCGTTAACCACCCCTCGTCTTTGCCTACCGGACCCCAAAGTGAAATCCCCTCCCCCGCGGTACATCTCTTCTATGTCTATGTCCCCAAAATCCAGGTTGTGGAATTTCTGGAACATGTCTTTTAGCAGGGCCTGATAGAATAATTCCGTCTCGCGGGGGCACCATGCGGGTACTCCTCCGTGTCCCCGCGACGCGCCATGCACATCCGGAGGCACATCGTTGCCACCATCCATACGGCGAGGTTATCCATCTGGAAAACAAAGCAAAACACCTCCTTGCCTCCACAGACCTATCCGCCTAAAATGGCATTTGGGGTTTTGATTTTGTCTGTTGTGGTCTACTTTTCCACAGCACATCCCTTTGATCCCGTACTGTCTGTCCCTGTACTCCCCTGTAGCTATACAAAACCTTATCTAATTACGCTAACTACATCTACTTACACACAAACCAATGCTATATACAACGCCACCCGTCTCCGGGTGGCCAACTCATAACTGGTCCCCGTCACGCTGGGGCCACCCCTCTGGTGGGCCCTCCCGTGCAGGCCAGAACTCCTCCTGTCGAGGGGCCTGACTGCCCCTCACCTCCCTTTGCACTACAGGGTTTTGAGTTACCCCTACGTTCCCTGTGGAGACTGGGCTCCCTCCAGCCGCACTCCGTAGTGCCCTGTTTCGGCCACTCTCCTTCCCGGCCCTCCTGTGGCCGGCCCTAGCCCTAGGTTTAATTAGGGATGGGGACCACCTTACTGGGGGTTTAGGGACCCTGTCACTCCTACGTCTGACCGGGGGTTCCCACACCAGAGGTGATACCTCCATCTCCTCTGCTTCTGCTAGTTCTGCCTCTCCTAGGCAGTCTACGGTACCTGCCTGCGGAGGGCTGGAGTCGGCCTCCTTCCCCGCTGCTTCCAGTCCTCGCCCTGGAACACAGCCGGCTACTTCAGGCTGACTACCTGTGGACTCGCCTGGCTCCCCTACGGTTTCCACATCAACCCGGGTCTGTTCTTGATCTTTACCCCCATACGGTCCCTCTATCTTTTCCTGCCTGCAAATGGCTGCTGAGGCAGCCTTTAAAATGGGGTCTTGTGCCTGGACCATGGTCAGGTCCGGGGCCAAAACCACTCCCGCACTCTCCTTTTCCCGAGGCTGCTCCCTGGCTGCAGCTACCTGTCCTTCCTCATAGGGGTCCCATGCTTTCCCACTCCTGGCTCCTTCCCTGGCCAAGCCATCCGCCCTCTGATTTCCCTCGCCTCGTGGACTAAAGGGCGCCCTACTAGATAGAGGGGATGTACGGGGGTTGTCAGTGTGGACAATGCTACTGGAAGCACCAATGTCCAGCAGATAACTCCCGACCACATCCTGGACCTCCATCTTGACCCAGGGTCTCCCACATGGGCCATACTCTAATGGGCATAGGAATGTGGGCTGTTTCGCTGGCAGTCATAAAGGTGCCGGGGGTGCGGATACGGGCGTGCCCTGGCCTGTTGCCATGGCTACCTGTCCGGATCCTCCCGCCTTTGACTGCAAATAGGTAATTAGATCTCTTACATCTATTGTTACCTCCGGGGCTGGGTTGGCCGTTACCGGGGTCCTATCCCCCACTGCTCTACTTGGGTTTCTGCACTCCCTCTTGTAGTGCCCGGGCTTCCCACACCCATAGCACACCGGCCTCATCTCGGAAGAGGTCTGGCTGCCTTCCTGTTTCCACTGCCTCCTTTTGGGGGGTGCAGGTACTATTTTGTGCACCTTGCCCTTAAAGGACTTCTCCTCACTTCTCTCTCCATTGCGGTATGCAAGGGTGAGCTTCCTGATCACCTCCGCCTCGTTAAGGTTTGGGTCAGCTGGGTCGAACCAGTGCTCGGCCCTTGTCCCAACTCGCGGGAGGCAATTCGCCACCAGAGTCTTCAGCCAGTGAGCTGTTCTCCCATCTAAATTCTGCCTATCTAAAGGCATCCTACACGCTCCCTCATACACTGCCCACAGCCTGTCTGCGAACATGTCCGGGGACTCAGCTACCTGCTGCTCTGTCTCCCCCACCCTGGTGAAAGGACTACCCTGATTCAACCCCATGGCCTCCAGAACCGCTGTCTGTGCCGCTACCCATGTTTCAGGTCTTCCCCCTTCCCTGGAGGTCACCGCCTTGCATAGGTATGAATCTAGGGTCATCAGTAGCAGCTTTACCCGTTCTACCTCATCGCAATCGTTTATGTCGGCTGCCTGCTGCACCTCCATAAAATGCAATGATGGGTCTCCCGCCCTGGTTAACTTGGGAACCTGAGCCACCATCCCCCTCAGCACATGTGCCCCATGGGGAATGATGATATCACTCTCTATGGGCCCCCTATCTGCCTGCCCTACCGGGGGACCATATTTCCTTTGCCGTGCCGGGCACATCTGCCCTACTCTGGGCTGTTGCCCCTTTACCCCTGGCTCTCCCACCATGATCGGTAACCCCACCACCTCGTGGTGTGCTACACATGGCGCGGAAGCTGCTAACTGAGGGTGCTCTCCCGCCCCTCCTTGGGCCTGTCCCTCCCCGGACAACCCGAACCCCACCTGCCGACCCGGACCTATCCCCGGCGCCTCAGGAGGCGGTCTATTCCCCTTTGCCACTGGGGAATCATCTGCTGAGGGAAGCCCTCTGCCCCCGGGGGACCCCCCTGGTCCTACCAGGTGAACCCGTCCCCTAGTCTTGGACAGAGTCTCCTCCAGCTGCGCTATCCTCGCCTGGCAAGGCCCGTGATCACTATTGCCTAGCTCGCTACGGGCCACCCTGTATGCTGCTTGTATATCCTGGAACTTTCCCTCCAGCTCCCTGCACTTCTGTGTACTCTGAGCCAGGAGTTCCTGGGCGTTCCTTTCCCTCTCCTTTGCCTCTACCACCTGGCATTGGAGGAATTCCTGGGCATTTCTGTGGGACTCCCTCGCCTGCAAGATACACTGCCTGGCTTTACTGCATTCCTCAGATAGCCCTTCCCCTTCTCTAGCGCTTTCTTCAGCGCTGGCCCTAGCTTCTCTCAGTTGCTCTTCCAGTCTATCTATCTGTCTCTGCATATTGGCTACCTGCTGTGATAGGCACGCTAGCCAAACTGCCTTTTCCTGCCCTTTACTATACGCTTTGCTTTCCGTCCATTGAGCTGCAGCTTCTGCGGGCTGCTCTGCTCTCAACAGTGCTATCACCCATTGTTTGGTGAGATTGATCTTTTTAAACAGATAAGAGGAGATTCTCTCCTCCATCTTGCTACGTTCTCTCACCCCCTCTGACAAATCACATATCCCAAACCACCGAGGTCCTGTCACGGTCGCCATTCTGTAGGGGTTTTGTTTCCCTTTACTCCACAAAAGGATTCCCCTAGGTTCTAGACCTCGGAATTATGGTGGGATATGATACAAAGGTTGAATTGACCAGAGTGTGCTGATGAGAGAAAACAGAAACCAAGATGGACTCAAAGCAAGTCTAAAATTTACAGGCTTTATTAAACAATGAGAAATCGAATCTCACCAACACTACACAATGCGTGGCTAAACTTATGCTTTAAACTAAGACTATGAACGGAAAACTATCGGGCACGTCGTGAAACTTACTTTAACACAATTTTATTTGCAAGCATACTTTTATCTTGACCTTTCTCCCCTCAACCTCCTATTTCGGGAACTTCACCAGGTCACCAGGATACTCGCAGCCAAGTCGATGCAGGCCCACGAGCTGTCCAGCAGAGCAGGAAGAGCAGGAAGAGAGAGAGAGTTCTGGCTTGACTTCGGCTTTTATACCTGAGCTTCCTTTGAAACCCCAAGGTGGTCCTCTGGATAGAAGGGGTTCTTTTGATGTTTCCCAGTTTCAATCTGGCATGAACAATAGGCTTCCGATGATAAGGGGTTTGCTGATGTCATGATCCCTCAGCCTGATCGTTATCATCCCCGATGGTGATTGTGCTTGTGCTGGCCTGTTTACCACCGTCTGCTGAGGCTTGGTTCCTCCCTTTGTGTATCCAAGAGAATCTCGTTATCTCCGTCTCAGCCTTTCCTGTTCACACCGTTGTGTGATGTCCAAGTCCACAGGCCAGACGGGTTTGATTCTTGATGTGGATTGGGGGGGGTTTTTCCGTTGCAGCCAGCAAATTTGTCTTTTAAGATATCCATGTGCTTATTCAATTTCTTCCATAATTTTGGAGGATTTGCCCAAATAACTTACATGCCCCTACGACACGTCCAGGCTCGCACGGACCGTGTCGATTGACAAAGTTAGTGGGCAATCCTCCAGCCTCAAGAGCTGTAAACACTCCTGGTGAGAAGGTGAAATTATGTACCCCGAAAGCCCCCTTAATCGCTAAACTAGGCCCTCGAAGCACATTAACTTACACTATACACATTTTACTTTACATCAATCCCACAAACCATACAGTACCCTCACGACCATTCCCTGAAAATGCAGGGATTACAACTTATGTACAAAAACTATTGCACTAGAGTACAGACATTTTTACAGTGATGGGGTGTTGTTACGGTGACGTCGGGCGGCTCGATTTACCAGCCGTTGTAATTTGGCCATCCTCCTCCGCCTTTTAAATTTGCAATTAATGCATAGCAAATACACCACAATTATCATCTGGCAGATGATCAGAACATGGGACACGATGCGGACCCATGCTGGTACTATGATCCAGGACTCCAGGTCCCACCAACTTGGAGACTTGATCTCTTCGATCTCCCTGGCGATATCCAGAGTCTTTTGTTCCAGGGAGAAGAAGTGTTTGTGCGACAACTCGACCGCCACCAGCAACTCTTTTAATTTTTCGTTCACTGGGGGAATATCATACCCAAAATGGGCAACATAATTAAATAAGTCAGTTACATTTTCTCGTACCGAGAGGTGAACCGAAGAAGGTTCCGGGATGGGTAATATTCGCTGCTGTGCCACATGGACTTCTGCCCTGGGTTTAAAGCAGAAGCTGCTGTGCGGTATCGGGCACCACAGCTGTGATCCGTGCTGATACCGCTGGGCACTTGTGGTGACACAGTACGTCCCACTGCCTATATACGCCACCTGTGGAGGGACATGGTCTGCCGCCATCGCCTCCATAGTGCAGTTTATAGGCTGTGCCCCAACAGTCCTGAACCCACACTGAGGCCTAGCCTCAGCGCCCATGTGCTGGGGACACAGGATTACCTGTGCTCCCCGGCTCCGACAACCCAAAAGGTCAATGCCTGTCACAGCTTGCTCCCTCACTATGACATAGGGCGGGACCTTCCCATAGCGAATATGCACCCCCCCACGAACAACTCCCACGTTCTCCACCCGGTACAGAGGAGCTGGTCGTGCCGAGGTTCCCATCACCGGGATTCGTACGACCACTCCCATTATGGTGTGATTGGATTTTCCGGCAATCCACCGGTACCGGGTAGGCCTCGGAGGCCACACGAAGCTGACAAGGACTCAAAGTGCTGTTATAAGGGTGTAGCGCTGCTAGGTGCTGGTTGCTTATCCAGGAGGGGACCCGACCTTGCCTCAGGTCTTCCAGGTTGCTCCTCCCCTCCCCCAACAACCATGCACCATACAGCCCACACACCTCATTCTGTGCAGCCTGATCGGACGTATTCCGGTCCTCTTTAATCAAAGCGTTTATCGTTTTTGCATGTGTCTCCAATTGTGCTATGATTTGCCCAAATAACTTACAATGGTGATGGTACTGTCTTGCGGATAAGTGTAAGTTAATTGAGCCTGAGCGTTAAAAAATTGTTTGGAATCTGGACAAATAGTTTGCATTCTAGAGGGGTTATTTTCCACTCACCTAGTATCATCAAAACAGATCATCTGATTATTATCACACTGCTGTTGCGGAAATACGATGCATTTCCCCCCTTGATATTTGCCTCATTGAGGAAATCAATTGCAATTTTTCCTTTTATGTTGTTTGTTCCTGCTTCATCAAATATTTTTGCTCTCAATGGGACCTTCGCTTATCCTTCTTAATTCAAAGGAATGTATATCAAATTGATGCAACCTGTCTTCAGATGAAATTTTTAACTGAGGCCTCGATAACTCTCTCAGGTGAGATGAAAAAATGTCGCGCAACATTATTCATTATATAGTGATTCTTCCTGGTGTGCTGATCAAACGGGGATTTGCCTGTACTCCATTAGCATGCTGTTTTAAGATATTTCTGTGTCATTTTAGAACATTTACCTCCAATAGAACTCCCTGTACTGCACAAGGTATCACCGTAGATGACAAGCAAAGGTATCTGGAGCGGGCTTGCACACACAACCTTCAACTGGTTGCTCCTCATGGAGTCAATAGGGGCCAACTGATCTGATTAAGATGAAGAATATATACAAGAAAGGATAAGGAGAAAAGAAGATACAAAATAAGATCAGGTCCTTTTAAATATACGATTGAAATTGATGTACCACATACCTGACCGGAAATAAATGTGTGTGTGTTTCCTCATGTTTGACATTAAAAATAAGTTGTTTTGTAAACCCAGAAAATCAGATTAGAGCAATGAATTTTTATTCCACCTATTAATAGCACAGTCTACCTTGCAGCAGCCAATAAATTATTTATTCCCTTCAATTTTGTAAGATTATTGGTAATAAGAAAATACACCATTTATTCTCCCATGAAATGAGAGAAATTTGATAAATTTGCCACTGTTAGTGAAATTGCCAAACATTTACATTCTAAAACTGATTAAACTGCTCCAGAGTTCTGGCAGGAGGTATATTTTCTGAATCTCATTCATTCAGTTCTATTTTCGTAGAAATTTAAAGCATTATTTTACTTGCAAGAGTGTTCATTGGGCAGGTTTTTACAAAATGGGGGATCCTGGCCAGGTTTTCCTGGTGCACACATGTGCCTGCGCCAGGAGCAGAGTGCGGGAATACTTTCACCAGAGGCTTTCAGATGTACAAAAATATGCTTCAACAAGAATTTGCTCTGAATTGAAAGGAAATAGTCTTTGTGCAGCATTAGGCATTTACAGGACTTCAGTAATAGAGAAAGACTTCACTTTCAAGATGATAGTTTGGTAATTTTGTTGTAGGGCAGGGTGCTAAGACTTCCATCTTGGAATATAAAGGTATATGTCAAAGTTAATTCAGTCAAAATCATAACAAAAAATAACAGCATTATTGAAAATAATTTGTCACTACATCTGTTTTAAGAATTTCCTTCCCTATTCCTAATGTAGGTCCTCAAAGCAATGAAAGGAATTGACAGACTAGTCAAAAGATGATTCCATTTTGGTGAGGTCAAATCTGGGAGTCTTATGCGGCTTTTTCACGGGGCGACTTGACGCAAGATGTAACCAGAGTGAAGTGGTCGTGGTCTAGCACGATATCACACGATATAACGGGGGGTTGATAAAGAGTTCCCACGGTACTCAGCATTTCTGTTATTTGTGCGAGGGACTTGTCCGTCTCCCGAGCTTTCCCGTTAAATCTTGAATGAACATTGTGAAGTGTTGTTAAATCATCACGTGGCACAAATGATGTCACTTTTTTTTCACACACTATAAATATCCTCCCTTGGTTGAATTGGCTCATTTGGAGACATGTTTTACTGTGTATGTGGGAGACACAGATGGACTGAGCACAGTACCTCGGTCTTACTGTGTGTGGGAGAGGGGGAGAAAGAGACGTACACTCACAGAGGCAGAGTCTCTCAGCCTGTGTAAGAGGGAGGGAGGGAGAGAGAGAGAGAGGCACACACAAGGTGGATGTGAAATCTCACCTGCCTGTTTCAGTGACAGACACCCGCCGCCAGTAAATGAAGACACCCCCATCTGTCTCCCCCTCCTCTCCCTCGACTCCCCCACCTTTCCCTCCCAACTCCAGTCCCGTCCCGACCCCCTGGGAAACTGAATAGAGCAATAATCAACTGCTGCCTGTGCGCTGATATGACAATAAAGGCTACTTTACTTTACTTTACTTTACTGAGTTAAAGAGTTCCCACGGTAGACTGTAAAACTGGGACCCTGGTTCTGGACTCCCCCAACATCGGGAACATTCTTCCTGCATCTAGCCTGTCCAATCCCGTAGATACTGATTAGACCGGTATCTATTTATTTACTTTATTAATGATTTCAATTAAATATTGGGAACATCAGGCCGCAAACGTTATTTTTTGAGTGTTAGTGCTGGACTTTGACTCGACCTTCCTAGTTAACCGGCGCCTGAGACTGAGCCAAGCAATGTCCAGACCTGACTTCAACACAAAGTGATGGAGGAACTCAAATGGTCAGGCTCGTCCAACGCTCTGTGTTTTGCTCGTGATTCCTGCATCTGCAGTTCCTCGTGTCTACAGACCAGAGTTGCCACTTGACTCCGAGATGACCATCACAGAGCATATGGAAGATAGACACGAAATGCTGGAGTAACACAGCGGGACGGGCAGCATCTCTGGAGAGAAGGAATGTGTGACGTTTCGGTTCGAGACCCTTCTTCAGAGTCTCGTCCCGAAACGTCACCCATTCCTTTTATCCAGATGCTGCCCGTCCAGTATTTTATGTCTGTCTCCAGTATTACTGTGTCTATCATCGGCGCAAACCAACATCTACAGTTCTTTCCGACACATTAGAGGATACCGTCTCGCCATCACTCGGATTACCCGCTTCATTTCCATAACGTTGCCACCTCTCACTACTTTGCTTACTGAAGCCTGATCCTTGTCACACCCAGTGCTCTATCGCCCAGCCTCTCATCTTTCAATCGGGTTCGGCCAGGAAGGAACTGCAGATGCTGGATTAAAACGAAGATAGACACAACATGTAGCTCAGCGGGACAGGCAGCATGTCAGAAGGGTCTCGACCCGAAATGTCACCCATTCCTTCTCCCCAGAGATGCTGCCTGTTGCGCTGAGTTCCTCCATTTTGTGGCTACCTTGGGTTTATCCAGGATCTCCCCGTTGATGTCCTAACTCGCTTTGGTTTGTTATTATTGTCTCATATCGAGAACCAGCAGATACAGGTTTAGGTTCGGGGGGAATGATTTAATGAGAGCCTAAGGGGTAACTATTTTACGCAAAGGGTGGTGGGTGTATGGAATGAGCTATCCGTTAAGGTAGTTGAGGCAGGTACTCTCGCAATGTTTAAGACGCATTAGACTGAAGCATGGATAGGATATGTTTAGATGGTTATGGGCCAAACGCGGGCAAGTGGGACTAGTGTAAATGGGACATATTGGTCGGTGTGGGCAAGTTGAGTCGAAGGGCCTGTTTCTACGCTGTATGATTCTATGCAGGGAATAAACTTTTGTTTGCGTGCTATGCAATCATATCAGATAATGCTATACATGAATATAACCAAGCCACGTACAGTCTGAAGAAGGGCCTCGACCCGAAACGTCACCCGTTCCTTCTCTTTAGAGATGCTGCATGTCCCGTTGAGTTACTCCAGCATTTTGAACCATCGAGTTACTCCAGCATTCTCTTTAAACCGGCATCTGCTGTTCCTTCCGACACATGCACAAGAACACCAGGTAGAGCGAAGAGGAAAATACCAGAGTTGAGAATATATGTTTTCAGGACAGTTCCATGGGGAAAAAGTCCAATGTCCGCATTGAGGTAGGTTGGTAGGTCGGGTCAGTGCCCAAACGAATGGAAGGAAGAACCGTTCTGAAGCCGGATAAGAATAGGTGGTCGGCGCGGACTCGGTGGGCCGAAGGGCCTGTTTCCGCGCTATATCTCTAAAATCTGAAGTTAGGTAATGTCTAAAGGAACTGCAGATGCTGGTTAATACGCACAAAAGGACACAAAATGTTGGTGTAACTCAGCAGGTAAGTCAGATCTGGGAAGAAAAACATAAAAAGCTGGAGTAAGTCAGCGGGTCAGGCAGCATCTCTGGAGAAAAAGAATAGGTGGCGATTCGAATCGGAACCCTTCTTCAGACAGCCTAATCGGAATTGAGTCTGAAGATGTGTCTCGTCCCGAAACATCAGCTATTTTTCTCCAGTGATGCTGCTTGACTCGCTGAGTTACTCCAGCTTTTTGTGTCTGACTTCGGTTTAAACCAGCATGTGCAGTTCACTCCTTACACGGGTCTCTGGAGAACATTGATTGGTAGCGTTCCGGACCCTGCTTCGGAAAGGCATCGATCGCTAGTCGGCGAGGACTCCGAGCTGTATCTCTCAAAGAAGTACATGTGAAAAATTTCTCACGGACCATAAAAATGCGGGACCTTTCAGTAAAGTCCCTTTAAAAATCCCTTTTAAAGATTATAGTTATTTTCTTGAATCTCATTAACATAACTCATGAATAAGTTGATGTCCATATGCGGATGCAAATCTTTATTTTTTAAATTCAATCCCACAGAAGACAATTTTTACTCACCTTCTGTCCCCTCTGTCCAGCTTCTGGGTTCACCGTTCGCAGGAGTTCCCACGGTAACCGCAAGAGTCAATACGGATATCGCACGGATATCACACTGGCCACTACGTCCATATAATGTTGCAATGCTCAACCACAAGTGTACAAGTCACTCTTGGGGAAATTCAAACTTGCTTGAATTTTCTCCCGAGTCACCAAGTTACACGATTACCTGCCGTTAGCGCCACGGTGGTCCACGGTGGTCCACGAATGCCGTACTGTTATCGCACGAGGTTCCCACGATGTTAAACTCTGGTTAACTCTTGCGTCAAGTCGCCCCGTGAAAAAGCCGCTTTATGGTTAGAACTGTCATTAGTAAATTCAAAAATAATTTAGGTGCACTCTCTTTACCTTTAGATGGTTGCAATGTAGAACTAGTACTATATGGGCGTTGCTGAAGTCATTAGCATGGATGCTGATGAAGTGGAAGGTAGGCATGTGTGAAGTTGAAGGGCAAAGAGGAATGATACAAGGAAGAAGGCTTTTGTGGATCACAAACACTCGAAAGGACAAATGTTTATATTTTGCTGCAAATCATATGCAATTATATAAAATTCTGAATGCAGGCATTTTCTCTGTTACCCAGATACCTTATTTCCATTTTGGCAAAGAAAATACTTAAATATAACATTTTCGGGGGTAAGGATTAAAGGAGGGGCCAGATCACCAGTTGCCAGAAAGTTGGTGGTGGACCTTTACAAATGCTTGGTCACGTTCTACACATAAAGAGAAATAAATTAAATAAATTCTAAACTAATCTGTGAAAATAATACTTCAGTGAGCAATTGGATGATGCTGAAACGAGAGTAAGTCTGAGGTCATCCTTCTCGGCCCCTCGGACTCAATCAAAATTATATCGGGCAGCCTTGGAAGCCTTACCCCACTACTCAAACCTCATGTCAAAAACCTTGGCGTGATATTTGACTCGGCATTGAAATTTGACAAACAAGTCAATGCCGTGGTGAAAGCTAGTTTCTTCCAGCTTCGGACGATAGCTAAAATTAACCAATTCCTCCAGTTTGATGACCTTGAAAAGATCATCCACACATTTATCTCCTCCCGCCTCAATTACTGCAACTCCCTTTACACTGACATCAGCCAATTTTCCCTGTCCCGCCTGCAACTGGTCCAAAATGCCGCAGCGAGATTCCTGACGGGCACCCAAAAAAGGGACCACATCACCCCGATTCTGCCCTCTCTCCACTGGTTCCCTGTGTGGTTCCGAATAAATTTCAAGATCCTTCTTTATGTATATAAACTTGCCCCCACCTAGATCAAATGTTTGTTTACCCACCACACCACCTCCAGGTCCCTCAGATCGGCCGACTTCGGGTTACTGAACATCCATAAGTCTAGGCATAAGGTCAGGGGCGACCGCACCTTTGCGGTTGCAGCTCCTAGACTGTGGAACAGCATCCCTCTTCTCATCAGAACTGCCCTCTCCATCAACTCCTTTAATTCGAGACTTAAAACTAATCTTTCAAGCCTTTCTTGACGTCCTCTGAGGGAGGGCTATGTGTATGTATTTATGTATGTACTTAATCTATGAGCCAATGTTGTATAACGTTAGTACCTCCACCAATGTAAAGCATTTTGGTCAACAAGTGTTGTTTTTTAAATGTGCTATAGAAATAAAAGTGACTTGACTTGACTTGAAAACTGTTCATATTCATTAGTTTAAATACAAGTTAATAAAATAGTAAGATTAAACGAGAACTTACCAGTTTGAAGTTTGATCTGTAATTAATGAGGAGTTACGATGAGGGACTACGTGAAGAAGAACCCGTCCAGTACGCATGCGCGGCATACTTCAAAGCAGCAGTGTGGAATCACAGACAGACACAGTAATTGAAATAAAGATAGTAAAGAAAAGGAGAGCTTAGTTACCAGTTTGTCCTCTATTATTGAGGGTGGGAGCGGAGGTCACGTAATCCCTCATCGTAACTCCTCATAAAATACAGATCAAACTTCAAACTGGTAAGTTCTTGTTTAATCTTACTATTTTACTTCGGAGTCACGTGAGTGACTACGTGAAGATTTTAAAGCTCTGTGATTTCAAACCGTGTAACAGTTCATACTTCACTCGCTGCCGAAGTCATTCGAGGGAGGAAGTATGTTATCGTAATCAACCATGAATCTGTTTGTAAAACAAGAAATTGTGTTATTATCAATAACAAGACAAACAATGCTCCCCCGGGCTTAAATTATATATTTGCAGATTCTAATGCTATTTCTGCAACCGATACAGGTTCTGCCAGCGGCTTGTTACAAAGTTTGGAACATATACTCCCTAGACCACCCCGCTGTAGCCAGGATGTGGTCCATAGGCACGCCCATCCTCTTAGTCACTGACGTGGAAGCTGCTCTGGTGGAATAAGATTAGTACATGTTAGTATTTACTCCAGCAACTCCCAGTACCTGCTTGAGCCACTAGATAGTTTAGCTCGTCACCCGACCATGAGGTTTCTAGTGGCTGACCCATAAGGCTTTTTCCTCTCCCTCGGGTATTTCTTATTGTGTCAATGTAGTTCATTAAGTGGGTCATGACACATAACCGTGGTTCAGGTGGGTATGCTCGGAATTCCATGACTGGACATGATGTTCCTGGTCTGCTCTGTTTGGCCAGCCCCTGAATGGAAAATGTGACACTGTCTGGTGTTATTACCATGTTGTCCAATCGCAGTAGATGGAAGAACTGGGTCTTTGTGCTGAGGTAAGGCCGTCAGCATATCCATCTTCAGGGTAGGCTGTTCCAGGGTGAGGGACCTGCCTGGTGATCATCCCCTAAGGTACGTCAGGACCTCACTGACATCCCAATTTGGGTGTACCTAGTTCTGGGGAATGGGAATTGAATATACCTCTCCTGAATTTGATCACCAGTGGGTGGTACCCTTGCCCTTGTCGTGGTGCCTAAGCTGAGTAGGCTGACAGAGTACTTCTGGCTATATTGATGGCGCAGTAGCTGAGTCCTTCATTGTGGTGAAGGCCTGCCAGGAACTCCAGTACAGGTTTTGTTGTAGTTGAATGTGTAGTTCCTGAGTTTGAGCAGTATCTTCCCAGGTATGTTCCCTAGTGGATATGCAACGGAATGCTGTCATCATGTTGATAGTGCTGTCTGATCCAGGCCCAGCAGTGGTCTTCCCAATTCTGCAATCCAGGCCCAGCAGCTTTTTTTTTCTGCAACCCAGTAGTTTATCGTGGCATGGATGGTTTATGCCTGATAAGCCTGGGCTATTGGGAATCATAGGGTTTTGATGACCATGTCGAGGACCACTGAGAACCAAGACTGTGGGTTTAGTCCACTGTATTTTGCGTAGTACCCGACTGATGAGGCCGTAGTACCTATTGATGAGGTAGAAGAAAGGGAGAACATAGAGATTAGATTCCCCCCCCCCGCCCCTCAATACGCGGGAATGTATCCATGCCGCTGCCTTGAGTTTGGTTTCATGCGACATACATTGGTACGTGGCGATTCAATTGGAATATAAGGAATCGATATCTGGTGTCCATATTGCTTTGTAATCTCAGCAAATACTTTTGGTTTAAATGTTCGTTTACAGTATTTAGCTCACCTGATAGGTAAGTTGCTGATGGTCAAATATGTTTGACGACATACGGTTACCAATTGTTAAATAATTTGTCACATAATATCGATTTTTATTCCGCCCAAGTGGTTAGGTATATGCCACCACTGTGATGTTGTTAATTTATAAACAAACATGCAAAATGGTGCACTATTGAACAATATGCTTTACCAATACAGGTGCACAACCTTTTATCCGAACATCCAAATAACGAAAACCTCCGAATAGCGGCCATTTTTTCGGTCCTTGAAGAAAGGTCCTTGAAAACGTTCACCGAGGGCGGCCTGCAGAGGTGACAGCGGAACCTCCGGTCGGTCCTCGAAGAAAGGGGAACTAAATCCCCATTCATAAAAGAGAAGGTGAGGGTATATTGCGCGGGAGGGTTAATAATTGACAATCTGCTGCTGCCTGCCCGCTGAGTTAAAAAGTTCCCACGGTCACGATACACAGTGTATCGTGAGTCAGTTTCACCCCACCTACACCCCTCTGCTTCCCGGCCATGTGTGTGACCCCTTCCCTCCCCTCTCCAGTCCATTGCACCGGCGCGGGGGCTTTGCACTGTCTTCACGTCGGCGATGCTAGCAGGACCGTGCCAGTCACCGGAGACGTCAGGACCAATTGGACATCGACCACCAGGCCCACCGCAAGCACGGAGATCCCAGAGACCCACAGCCAGCAGCAGCCAAGCCCCGTTCCAACTCCAGAGGAAAACTGCAAAGTGGCCGGAGACGTCAGGACCACCAGAAGCCGTTCCCCGAGCTGCGCCCCCTCATCGGGACACCAACCCCCAGGCCCACTGCAAGCACGGAGATCCCAGAGACCCACAGCCAACAGCAGCCCAGCCCAGCCCCGCTCCAACTACAGAGGAACATGGGTTGCGGATGACGGGGCGCAGCTCGGGGCGTCGTAGAGGCTTTTTCTTTCACAGGGAGCTTTCTGCTGTCCGGCAGAGAAGAAAGGCTCTACAACAAACCTGTCCCCCGCTCGACTCCACGGAGGAGCGTCCATCTGGGGGGGGGGGGCAGCAACAGAACAGACCTGTCCCCCGCTCGACCACGGAGGAGCGTCCATCTGGGGGGGGCAGCAACAAGGCGGTAGGACCGCTTACCCGGCGCACCGCTATCCCGACACCGTGCCGAGCCCAGCCCGCTAGCGCCTGAGCAGCGGGCTGGATCTAAAGCCAAGGAAGAGGCGTCCGGCCAGTGGCTCGGGGAGCGGGTTCCTGTTGGTCCTGACGTCTCCGGCCACCTGCCATCCTCCGGGAACTGTACCGCCCTTGCAGGAGAGTGGGGTTGTTTGCAGTTGCAGAGGGAGGGGGCAAGGGTGGTACAGTTCCCAGTCTCAGCTCCAGTCCAGGGGGGTGGCCGGAGACGTCAGGACCAACGGGACACCGACCCCCAGGCCCACTGCAAGCACGGAGATCCCAGAGACCCACAGTCAGCAGCAACTCCAGCCCAGCCCCGCTCCAACTCCAGAGGAACACGTAGGGGCAGAATCTGATGGTGTGCAAGGTACGTCTTGTTCTTGGGGTGACGGATGAGGGGGCGCAGCTCGGGCTGTGGGCGAACTGCCACTTGTCGCCGTAGCGGCCCATCGGGGAGCGGATTCCTCTGGATTTGGAGGGGGAGGGGGGTATTGTGCTGTTTGATCACCCCCTGCTATCCCAGGGACAGGGAGACACAGCGGCTTTTTAGACTGGTGGGCAATCACTTCCAAAGTTCTGCCCACACAGTCAGTACACCTCTCCTACACTGCATTTCATACAAACGTTTATTCTGCAAGAAAAAACTACATTGAAGACTCAAACTCTTCGAGTAACGGCCGGGATCAAGGCGCAAACTCGCGACCTTGCGGACATGAGCCGAACACTCTACCACTGAGCCAGCCATTAAAATCTACGCTAAAAAAAATCCATTCCGAAGACCGACAAATTCTGAATTACGAAAAGTGTCTGGTCCCAAGGCTTTCGGATAAAAGGTTGTGCACCTGTAGTAAGTAAGTTTTATTTATATAGCACATTTTAAGTCAACTCGCATTGACACCAAAGTGTATTACAAAAAATAGATAATACGTTTGTATACTATAGAAAAAGGTTTAACAATAAGGAAAATGGACACAACACATATAGAGTTCAACACAAACATCCCCCCACAGCAGAATCAAAAATTTCCTCTGTGGGGAAAGAATGTTGTCCTCTTCCTCTGAAAACCCCCAAGGTCGGGCCCATTTGTGGCCTTGCAGCCAGTCCGATGAATATACTCAATAGAACATACTCAAATTTCTGACTAAGTTTAATGCCCAGTGTCTATAGTGATGACAACTCCAGATTAGTCCATTTGCCACCATAATCTAGGTATGGGATATAGTTTGAACACTAGTATCTCAGCTCATTGGAAAGGTACAATGTTCAGTAGCTGGTAATGCTGCTACTATCCCAATTACTTTGCCACGTAGTTGATAGGTGGTTAAATGTTACCATAACTGATAGCATTAAAGAATACCAGATAGACAATATTGTGGATGGGGTCAATGTAGATATCTGGATAATATGACAGAGCCCAGGTTAAATAAGTTAGTAGCTAATGCTGCTGATATACCTATATCCAAGGATAGTCTGTCTTTAACATATAGACATGCCATGACGAATGTTCCTTAAAATGTCAGGGCTGGTTGAAATTCTGGAATAGCTTCGGCTCATATTAGCCAAGTCAATAATAAGTCAACTCAATCAAGTCAAGTCAAGTTATTTGTCACATACACATGCAATGTGCAGTGAATGAAAATGGCAATGCTCGTCATGGTTGCCCCATCCAGGTAAATAGAGGTATATCTGAAATCTATATGAGAGGGTACTGAATAGTATGCATCTTTAAAGTCGATGTCTACCATAAAGTATCCTTGGAATCCATGGTAGTAGTTACAAATTCCATAAGTGGGTATACCTGATGAATACTCAAGTGGTTTTAATCAATGATGGTGCGACATTCACCATCTTAGGGTTTTTTGGTACCAAAGGCTCATATGAGATTTCTTAAGACCCCTGGTATATCTTTTCCAGTAGCTAGACCCTCATGATTTTATTGTGGAAGGGTAGACCCCTTGGGGTACCTGCTGGACTGGTGGCAAGATATTAATTCTATTCCCCCTTGAATATTTTTTGGTATATAACTACCAAGAGTGATAGCTTCCAAACCAGGTGATTCCCCCCCCCCCCCCCCTCTGTTAGTACAAACCTTTCACCTTTATGTGATGGCAGGAACCGTACTTATCTGTCTTCCCTGTTGTTTGGTGGTGTGCTCATTTCTTCAGTTTCTGGTTCCTTGTCTGTCGGGATGGTGTTTGTTGGGGGATGGCACATTTTCCATGGGGCCCGCTCTGGGCCCTGGCCTAAAAGGCTTACGGGATTGGCATGCAGGCCCCGAGCTTTCACCAGTACCAACGTAGACGCCTCCTGGTGGACGCGTAGAGGTACTGCTGTCTGGTTTAGTGTGGTGCTCATTCCAGACCCTGCCCTCTAGCCGAATATTTTTGGACACTTCGTCTAGTTTTTTAGGCTTGGTTTGGTAACTTTGCCAGATAGCAGGATCTGTGGTTGTGAGGTCGGCGTTCTCACAGTCCTGTGAATTTTATAGGTTGAGGGCAGGATTGTGACTTCCCTTGAGAAGTTGCGGAGCATACTGTGAACAGTAGGGTCAGGTGTTTTGCCATACTACCCTGCCCTTCTGGAATGAGCATGCGAACATAATAGCCGATGTCAGGGTATCAAATGCAATTTAAGATATTTGGGTTTTAAAATGCCCTGCTCAATGTGTCCCCCAATAATGGTGGGCACTTTGAGTAAATGCAATTTAGGGGAGGCGTGATGAATCCAACGCCTCATGGCTACCTGTCTTGGAGAGGTTTTTTGGAAAAGACAGGTAGTAGGCTGGCCGTCAGTTGAGACTGAAAGACCATCTCGCTCGTGGTGAAGCCACGTAGCGGCCACACCCAGCAGCTCTTCCTGATCCTGTACCTCAAGCATACTCCCGATGTTCTTCAGCCAGTGATCCCTCTTCTTAACCAGCCCAGCTCTGGTCGCCATCAATCCCTCGACAAGGGAGATGACCAGTGCTGTAGCACTGGAGCGGGAGTGTTATGCTCCCTTGGTGGACTTGCCCCGGCTCCTGAGGCAAGTCTCGCTGGAGTTTTATACTCCATGACCTACTCAAGGCTTGGAGAGCAGACACTTGCTGGTTCTGTCTCCTGTGTCTGTCTCCAGCCCGAGATTTGCTTGCTGCCGTTTTTTGGGCGGCATCCGCGGTTCTTGGGCGGCGAGTCTCCTTGTCGGGAGTTGCAGGGATTACCGGCCGGTTTTTTTCATTTCCCTCCAGTCCGCTGCTGTTGGTCAGACAGCTGTTAGCGGACTGGGCATTGGCGCAGTACCCTGCTGTGGACCGCAGCGTGTGCGGACCCGGTGCCGCCTCTCCCCCCTCCACTGACGGCTCCTTCCCTGGAGTCGGACGGGGGCCGCTTCCCTCTGCTGCTTTGCTCCCCCTGGAGCAACAAACAAGAGCAAAGTCCCGATATTAATCTGAAGGTAAGTACTTACCTAACGGTCCGTTCCTTCAGTCTTGTAGCGGGAGCGCCTGTACTCCTGCTGCGTCGCTGTTGCACTGCGTGAACGCAATGTCTCGCATGCGTGCTGGACGGGTTCTTCTTCACGTAGTCACTCATGTGACTCCGAAGTAAAATCAATATCTTAGATCAGAGAAGCCTGGATAATCCTTCTCATGAATCAGAAATAAAATGGTATTCTCCATTTAAAATCAGGCTTAACCCCAAGTAAAACAATATTGTTTACATTTCTATGCCTCTTTGCAGCCAATGGGGAATTCAACCCTCAGCTTCTTGGACAGTGGGGGTGCTGCGAGTCGGCTGCCCTGCCAGCAGCGTGTTTGTTATTTTGACTTTTTTTGTTTTTTTGGTGTGTCTAAATGTTAGTTTAGGTGTCTCTTGGTGTGTTTTGTGTGGGGGGTGGTGGGAAAAGGGGGACGGAGAGGTGACCTTTTCCATGTTGCTTCCCTCATGGCCTAACAGCATGGATTGGAGCGGCCTTTCCCGGAGTTGGGCCAACGGCTTCAGCAGCAGACGCAGCATGGACTTTTCCATTGCGCAGTGGGCGAACCCTTGCTGGGGGTCACCAGAAAGGAGTGCTCCGATTGCTAGCCTGGTGACTTTGGCATCATACGGCTGTGGTCTGAGGAGTGTGGTCTTACCATCGGGAGCCTGGGATCCCTTGCCTGGGATCGCCGAAGAAGAGCTCCAAACGCTGGTCTGTGGCGTATAACATCCTAAAGCCGCGGTCTCCGGTAAGAAAGTGCCGAGTCGGGACCTCCAAGTCGCGGAGTGTGTTTGACCGTCCCAACGTCGGAGTTTTGATCATCCCGACGAGAGGGCCTGTACATCGGGCCATCCGTAGCGGCGACTATGGACGGTTCATGGCCCGACCACGGGTGAACAAAGAAGGAGGACTGACTGAACTTTGCTGCCTTTCACCACAGTGAAGAATGCTGTGCTGGATGTTTGTGTTAAATTTTCTTGTGTTTTGTGTGTTCTTTTTTTAAGTGTATCATTGCTGGCAAATTCATTTCACTGCACCTTCGGGTGCATGTGACAAATAAAATTGACTTTGACTTTGACTTTAGATTATCATTAGCATTAGGTTTATTATTGTCGCAGGTATGGTGAAAAGAGTTGTTTAGCATGCTATCCAAACAGATCAGATGTTACATACAGAGATACACTTAGTTCAAGCTCAGATGCAATAGATAGAGCAAAAGGTTAGATACAGAGTACAGAATATATTTCTCAGCATTTCCTGACACCACGTCATGAGTGTAAAGGGCATATTACAGGGCTCTGAATACACATTTTTGCAGACCACAGGTGTTGAGAGTTATTGTGGAGGAGGCGTTGTCATCTATCCTCACTGTTTGAGGTCTGTGGGTCAAAATGTCGAGGATCCAGTGGCAGAGGGGGAAGCTGAATCCTAGGTCCCAGAGTTTGGATGGGATTATGATGTTGAAGGTGGAGCTCCAGTCGATAAATATGAATCTAATGTAGGAGTCCTTGTTGTCTAAGGTTCAGAGTTGGTTTTCTCCTGTTTGTCTATAAAGTGCTAAACGGGCTTGCTCCCCCCTATATCACAGACCTCCTTACCCCTTACTCTACCTCCAGGTCCCTCAGGTCAGCTGACTTGAGGCTCCTGGCTGTCCCGCGATCTAAACGTAAGCTCAGGGATGACCGTGCCTTTGCTGTTACAGCCCCGAGACTGTGGAACAGCATCCCCTCCCTATTAGATCTGCCCCCTTCATCGACTCTTTTAAGTCCAGGCTCAAAACTTATTTTTATTCACTCGCGTTTGAATCCCCCTGATGTGGATGATTTTTGTTTTGTGTCCTTGAGCTGATTATTTGTACCCGTGTGCTGTGTGCATTCCTGTGAAAGTCTGTTTCTTTTTGTGATTTTAGCTACCTGCTCTGGTCTGTACAGCACTTTGGTCAACGTGAGTTGTTTTTAAATGTGCTTTATAAACAAATTTGATTTGATTTGATTTGATAAGTGTTCCAGAGATAAGTCTAGGGCCAGGGAGAAAGCGAGTGTTATGGACATGTTGCGATTGTAAACAAACTGCAGTCAACCAAGATTGGCTGGGAGGCTGGAGTTAATGTGCGCCATGAAGGTGGATGTCAGAGCTACTGCATGGTAGTCACTAAGGCATGCTACCTTACTTTCTCTTAGGGCCGGTATGCTAGTGGTCTTCTTGAAACAGGTGGGAACCTCGGAATGGAGTACTGAGAGGTTAATAATATTTTCTCAGATTAAAACTCTTCCATACTGTGTGTTAACAACAGAGTAATGCAGATGTGGAGAGGATGTTTCCACCAGTGGGAGAGTCTAAGACTAGAGGTTGTAGCCTCAGAATTAAAGGACGTTCTTTTAGGAAGTAGATGAGGATAAATTTATTTAGTCAAAGGGTGGAATTCTGTGGAATTATTTGCCATAGAAGGCTGTGGAGGGCA
The DNA here is from genome assembly GCF_010909765.2 of Amblyraja radiata. NCBI lineage: Eukaryota > Metazoa > Chordata > Chondrichthyes > Rajiformes > Rajidae > Amblyraja > Amblyraja radiata. The sequence goes on from NC_045961.1 coordinate 23,479,704, forward strand.
AGTCAGTGGATATTTTTAAGGCAGAGATAGATAGATTCTTGATTAGTACAGGTGTCAGAGTTTATGCGGAGAAGGCGGGAGAATGAGTTTAGGAGGGAGAGATAGATTAGCCATGATTGAATGGTAGAGTAGACCTGATGGGCCGAATGGCCTAATTCTACTCCAAATATTTATGACCATATGATAATGCCCATCATTTCTCCACTGGGATTTTTAAGCCTTTCCGGTCTTAAAAACAATTTATTTGCTCACTGTCCAACCATCTTTTAATAAACCTATTCACCATAAAATTTAAGTGGTATTTAAGGGGCTGATTCTACCACATCTTTTGTTACCACTAACTCAGCACTAACTCCAGCACCCACGCTCCAAAACCCAATGAAGTAAGTTTTCGCCCTCTTTTCTTACAGGCGTCGGGATTTATGCCATTGCCGGCGTCTCCAAAGTTCACGGAATATTACCACTTCCATGATATCCCAACAATCTTCAATCAGAAACACTTGCCAGTAATTTTGAAGGGTGTTTCTGGTCCCTTTGCACAAAGATTATGCCTCCTGCAGATATACCTCTCTATCAGCCTAGCCAGGTGCCTCTAATCCCCGGAAGCACTCACCCTGAATTCTGACATCATGACAACATCAATTCCTGATGCAGCAGCACTCTCCAGTAATCAGTAAATGTTATGAATAGTATGTACGTGTCCCTTTAAAAACAGGCCGCACAACCACTGCTCAGATTTCCTTGTATAGCAATTGAATAGTGTACTCAGAAACCCAACACGGTTTTTCTGGGAACACATAACAGAAGATTATGATGTTCACAGAACGTCTAAGTACAGCACAGACGTGAGACATAAATGTGTTTTCATGCCATTAAAAACAATAAAGGAGTTTCAAACCTAAAATATAAGTAACTTGGGACATGACACCAGTGCAGGTTGCATGAAAAGCATATGTAACATAATTGAAAATATCTTTATTACGAGGGTTTTCAATGCATGAGGGATCTGCTTCAAGCGAGTTGAGTGAAATTGACTGCTATGATTATCCACAATCATTGTATCATGCCAACCCAGGATAGCAGTCGAAAGACTAGTTTGACCTTAGGCCTTTTCTCCTCCAGTGAAAATGATGTTCCTGTACGAATTAATTGTGAGAGAATGAATCTTGATTGGACATTGTGATATTTAAGATGAAACCTACATGTAATTAAATGATTTCTGGAAATAGTCAATAGGACAAAATTCACTTATCCAACCGCCCTGACAGCATTTCCAGATAAAGACTATATATTAATATGCATATTGTGTTATGTGTCACGAACTTCAAATCTGTGCACTAGATATAGTTATTGTAACTTAAGTTATTACATTTTAAATTGTTTTTTCCCCTTCTATCCAGAGTGGATACTATGCCCCATCACAAGGTAGACAAGCATGCAGCTAATTTCTTATGGGGACATGTAAGTAATTGAGGAGTGTTGTGAGAGTTTTAAGGGTTTAAGGGCCTGTACCACAGGCGATTTTTCAGGCGACTGCCGGCAACTGTCAAGTCGTAGCAGGTCGCTGAAAAACCGGCGACTGGAATGGTGACTGTCAGAGTGGAACACACACACACACATCGCTTCCTTCACCAGCCGGTTATGCAGGCGGGGGGAGCGCTGTCTGAGTGAAATTCACACGGTGCAAAGCCAAGGTGATACAGCCACAAACCACGATGAACAGGAAGGTTGGCGCTTTAATTAAGACGGTGAAAGCCCAATGTACGGGAAGGGTCACTTAAGTCCTTTAAAAGAGGGGGGAGGGGGGGAGGAGAAGAGGGGAGAAGGGGGAGACAGGGTGGAGAGAAAGAGTGGAGACAACTTTTAAGAAGCCAGAGATACACGGCTGTGAAGCTCGGCGGACATTAACATTATCGGTCGGTTATCCTTGGTTCTGAAAACTACTGTTTACGTTTTTTTTTCCCGAATGAGCCAATGAAATTCACCGGTCAGCACCGGCGACAACCTACAAGAACCTACGACAACCTGCGACCTCCTGGTGACTCACTACCACTGCACCTACGGCACGAGAATTCTCGCTACTCTCCATGGCGGCTTCATTCTGGTCGCCGCTAATTTCTCAACATTTTGCAAAATTAGCGACGGCCAGAATGAAGCCACGCGACTAGCTCCAAGAATGCAGGAACTACTCATAACCATGAAGGTGACTCCACGGCAACCACCCGCGAACATGTGGCGACCATGTGGCGACCGCATACTCTCTTATTGTCGCCTAAAAAGTCGCCTAATGCCCCTGGCCCACTTAGGAAACCTGAACGGAAACCTCTGGCGACTTTGCGCCCCACCCAAGGTTTCAATGCGGTTCCCAGAGGTTCCCGGAGGTTTTTGTCAGTCTACCTACCTGCTTCCACTGCAACCTGCAACCTCCGGCAACCACCTGCAACCTCTGGGAACCGCACGGAAACCTTGGGTGGGGCGCAAAGTCTCCAGAGGTTTCCGTTCAGGTTTCCTAAGTGGGACAGGGACGGGACAGGCCCATAACTGTCTTTCTTTAAAGTGAAATTGATTCTGTGATACTCGAATAGTGCAACAGAAACAGTTAAATATTATTTTAAAAGAAAAAAAATTAAACTTAATTTCAGAAATCTATTTCCTTGACACAGCAAATTTCTGCTCATTTTTTATTAGATGTAATTTCCTGCTTTGAAACAATTATAAATAGACTTCTGGTGCCATAGTGGTTAAAACTAGCAGTCAAAATAATTGTCTCCATCCTTTGAAACCATTATGCGGACAGTTTATGTGGCAAATTCAATCTAAAAGCTTTTACACATCTTTGATACTTTCACTTGTTATGTTCCTATAACCACTGTAGGTAACATTGTGATATGACTATTAATCTTATGATTTAACCGTTGTAGTAAAAAATAATAAGGTGTTGCTTGGTTCTAGAGCCAAAAATCATTGCACATACTTTTATATAATAAATGAATCTTTTTTACTTTCACTGCATGGTCTCAACTTTCCCAAAGGCGAGAAAAGCAGAAAACAAGGCACTGAGATATAAAGTACAACATGAAGTCTACATGCTGGTTTAAACTGAAGATAGACACAAAAAGCTGGAGTAACTCAGCAAGACAGGCTGCATCTCTTGAGAGAAGGAATGGGTGATGTTTTGGGTTGAGACCCTTCTTCAGGCTGGTTAGGCATAAGGGAAATGAGAGATATAGACAGTGTTGTGGAGAAATAAAGAATAATTAAATTGGAGGAACAGCATCTCATATTTCGCTTGGGCAGCTTACAGCCCAGTGATATGAATATTGATTTCTCTCACTTCCAGTAGCCCCGGCATTCCTTATCTTTCTATCCCTCCCCCACCCAAGTAGCACTAGCTTCTCATTTTCATCCAACAAACAGCTAATAATGGCCTGTTTCCTTTATCATCATTACTTTTATTGCATATTTCACTCATTGTTCTTTATCTCTCCACGTCACTGTCAACATCTCTCGTTTCCTTTATCCCGAACCAGTCTGAAGAGGGTCTCAACCCGAAACATCACCCATTCCTTCTCTCCAGAGATGCTGCCTTTCCCGTGAAGTCTACATGCGCAGGCAAATGAGAAATCTTATTCTCTGACTAAAGACATGACTTTCTCCTGAACACCCATCAGCACCGTCAAAAGACTGGAATTCAGATTCGTGAACTAGCAGAAAATGTTGAAAATAAATATAGATTTTGTAGTTATCTTTGATTACTTTGGAGAACGGGAGGGAAACTGCATGACTTTCCCTCAAGCCAGTAGATTGGCAAAAAAAAGATTCATAGATAGATTTCCTAAAGGGCCTGTCCCACTTGGACGACCTAATCCGTGAGTTCTGGCGAGTTTTCCCTCGACCCATACTCGTAGCATGGTCGACACGAGGTCGTAGGAGGTCTTCGTAACTCTCCTTCATGCTCGAGAGTGGTCTCCGCGTACTCGAGGCCTCAGCTAGGTCACGGCGTATTTTTCATTATGTTAAAAAATGCCCGCGAGTAAAAAAAGGTCGCCATGGAAAAAATCGATACATTTTACTCGTAGTAGGTCGTAGTAGGTCGGCATGTTAGTCGTACGTAATCGAGGGTAGTCGAAGGTAGTCGAAAGTAGTCGTAGAGAATCTTCATCATAGTCGAAGGGAGGTCGAAGGGAAGTCGAAGGAGATCGAAGGAGGTCGTCTTCACTCTCCACTATTCGGTGTCCAATTTTCACGAAATTAGTCATAGCTAGTCGTAGCTAGTCAAAGCTACGCTTCAACATAATCGAAGGAGGTCGAAGGAGGTCTTCTACATAGTCGAAGGAGGTCTTCAACATGTCATTTTTTCAAACTCTTCTAAACTCGCCAATTAGGTCGCCCAAGTCCCACCGCCAGGCTCCAGGTAGTCAAGATGGGAGGGAATACATCGAAGTCCCTCACCCTGAGCACAGGATTGCCCCAGGGTTGCGTCCTCAGCCCCCTATTGTACTCCCTGTACACACATGACTGTGTGGCTAGGTTCAGCTCAAACTCAATAATTAAGTTTGCTGATGACACTGTGGTGGTGGGCCTGATCTCAGACAACGATGAGAAGGTCTACCGGGAGGAGGTGGCTGATCTAGCACTCTGGTGCCAGGATAACAGCCTCCTCTTGAACATCAAAAAAACGAAGGAGCTGAATGTGGACTTTAGGAGGGCACATCATCCGAGGACGTACACACCATTGAGGATAAATGGGGATCCTGTGGATAGGGTGAGCTGTTTTAAATATCTGGGAGTCCACATCTATGAGGATATGACAGGGACATCACACGCCGCAGCACTCATGAGTAAGGCAAGGCAGTGCCTTTACCACCTGAGGCAATTGAGGAAATTCAGAGTGTTTCCGAGGATCCTCCAGTGCTTCTGCGCAGCGGCTGTGGAAAGCATCTTGTCCGGAAATATTACCATCTGGTTTGGGAATTGCTCTGCCCAGGACAAGAAGGCTCTGCAGAGAGTAGTGCGTTCGGCCGAACGCACTATGGGAACTTCACTCGCCCCCCAGCAGGAACTATACATCAGGAGGTGCAACTCCAGAGCCAATAAAATCATGGGAGACCCCTTCCACCCATGCAACGGACTGTTCCAGCTGCTACGGTCTGGCAAACGCCTCCGTTGCCATGCTGTGAGAACGGAGAGGTTGAGAAGGAGTTTCTTCCCAGAGGCCATTCAGACGGTAAACTCCTGTCTCACCAGGGACTAACTTTACTGAACGTTTTTCCTTCCAATATTTAATATGTAAAAGAATATGTGTGTGTTCATGATTGTGTTTATAGTTTGTTTGGTTGTTTGTTTGTTTGTCTTTTTGCACAAAGTCCGCGAGCATTGCCACTTTTCATTTCACTGCACATCTCGTATGTGTATGTGATGGATAAACTTGACTTGACTTGACTTGACTTGAAGTGGGACAGATAGACACAAAAAGCTGGATTAACTCAGCGGGTCAGACAGCATCTCTGGAGAAAAAGAATAGGTGACGTTTTGGGTGTAGTTGTCTTTAGTTGAAAGATAACAGAATATCATTGATCTAAATTTTACTATTGATCCTGATGTCGTGTTGAATTTTGTAAGCATTTTCAAATGGTAAATTGATTCTAAAATTGTTTTAAAAAAGCCTCATTTTAGGAAACAAATGTAAATATCCAAGTTAGTTTGGGCAAAAATGAAACTTTCAAATCATGATCTCTCAACAGGGAGACTGCTGTAAATCTCTTCGGTATTAAAAGCTTTTTTTCAATAAATGAAAGGCATTGATGAAACCTCCAACAATGGCAAATAAAATGTCATGGGTACTTCAAATGACAGAGTAACCAAGCAAACTAAAAAACTGTATCAAAGCAGAGATAATAAAAAAAATCAATTTCATGCTGTTTTTCCTCAATCTAATAAAATGGCTTCTCCAAGGACACGAGCCAAACATTCACAATTTAAAACCAGCAAACAGAAACCTCTCAGACCGTTATTCAATTGACTTCAGTTGTGCTAAACTTTAGCACAGGATGTATTGAATCGGTTCTGTAAAAGAAACTGGCCAATCTAAACAAAATCTAGCAGCAAAATATCACAACCAGATCACACTCAATGTGTGAATTAGAGAACACTGAATTATTAAGTATTCAGCTTTAGGATTGTTTATTAACTAATTGTGTCTAATTTGCTCTGCCATTTTTTCTAAGATCCACGTTGTTTCAAAGATTATAATACTGCAGGGCATTTAGAAACATATAAACATAGAAAATAGGCAATTCGGCCTTTCGACCCAGCACCGCCATTCAATATGATCATGGCTGATCATCTAGAATCAGTACCTCGTTCCTGCTTTCTCCCCATATCCCTTGATTCCGTTAGCCCTAAGAGCTATATCCAACTCTCTCTTGAATACATCCAGTGAATTGGCCTCCACTGCCTTCTGTGGCAGTGAATTCCACAGATTCACAACTCTCTGGGTGAAAACGTTTTTCCTCATCTCAGTCCTAAATGGCCTGCCTCTTATTCTTAAACTACTCCCCCAACAAGTGGAGCATTTTTCCTGCATCTAGCCTGTCAAATCCCAGAAAAAATCTTATGCCATTATGCCATTTGCCATTTGTCTGCTAAACACAGGGCATACGATTGGAAGGACTGCTAAGCTTTCATGCTGCTTCTACCGAAAGGTGGGTTTAGATATGTGCCAAAGCATGAGGAAGACTGGAAGAATCATTAAGGATGCCTTCCACCCTGGTCATTTCCTATTCTCTCAACGACCTTCTGAGTGAAGGTACAGGAGCTTGAAACCCCAGGTGTTCAAAATTAAAAAACAGACTCCTGGGCCAATAATCTCTTTCACACCCCCTTCCCAGAGGTGTTGCCATATATGCTTACACTTAAAGCCCCTGTCCCATTTCCACGACCTAATTGGTGACCTCTACCGAGTTTGCCCTTGACTCATATTCGCAGCATGGTCGCCACGATTTTGTAGGAGGTTGTAGGAGGTCTTCGTAACTCTTCCTCATGCTCGTGAGTGGTCTCCGCATACTCGTGGCCTCAAGTAGGTTACGGCTTTTTTTCAAGCCAGATAAAAAATGTCCACGAGTAAAAAAAAGGTCGGCATGGAAAAAATTGATGCTTTTTACTCATAGGTAGGTCGTAGGTAGGTCGTAGGTAGGTTGTGATGGCAGTCGTAGGTAGTCGTGGGTAGTCGTAGGTCGGTAACTGGCCCGAGAAAAAATGCAAACATTACATAATTTTACCTTGTGATAATTTTCCACTCGTAGCTAGTCGTAGTTGGTCTTAGGTCGTCCAAGTGGGACAGGCCCTTGACTCTCCCTTGCTAGGTTATACCATTATCGCTCTGTAGTATTTTTGCATTAGTACAGATTTCATTACCATCTGCATCACTTTACTGTTTTGCACTTGTATTTATTACTATATTTATCGCTAACATGTATGCCATTTACTCTCTAAGGTTCATGCCAACAAGGAATGTTATAGCACTCTTGTTGATTATGACAATAAATTAATCAAATCTGATGCCTAACCTAAAATATAATTATGCTCAAAATTCTGATAGGTTTTTGCAGAATATATAAAAAGGACTAATTTACACAAATAAGAGAATCAGTAACCTGAGATGAAAAAGGAATCAATAGGGAGATGTGAAGACATTGTTTATACATGTGTTGATGTTATGTGATTTGGAATTGACGTCCTGGAGGGATAGTGGAAGCAGATTCAATAATGAAAACACAAAATATTGGAAGTACCCAGTGAGGTGGCATCTGTGGAGAGAGAAAAATATTTAATATTTTGGGTTCATGACCGTTCATTAGAACTAAGAAATATTATAAATCAAATGTTTTAAACAGCAGAGAAGGGAAATGGAGGGAGTGGAGAACAAACTAAATGTCTATGAGAGTATGGGCACCAAGTGAGACTTGGTGTCCATACAAACTGTGGTGGAGCTGGTTGAATAAGGTTGGTATAATAAGGATGGATGAGAGCAGAAAAGAGTGACAAAAGAAAATCAATGGTGGGACTGTGAGATACAAAACACAGCAGGAGGTGAATTAAAAGAGATAGCTGGAAATATTCAGCAGGCCAGACAGCATCCGTGGAGTGAGTAATATAGGGTTAATGCTATAGATTTAACCTCATCTGATTAAATGCTGGGAAGACTGCAAATGTATAATTCAATGTTGAGCTGTGGGAGCTGCAGCATGCCTAGTCAGAAAATAAGCTGCTAATGCTTGTGCTGGGACATTTCTCAAGAATATAGTGTACCTGGCTGAAGACAGTGAGGCTAGAATGAGACGGAGGGAGAAATAAAGTAATGAAAAACAGAAAGCTCAGATTTAGGATTGTTCTTGCAAACTGAAGGGAGGTGTTATAAATTCATAGGTGATAAGAGAAGAATCAAGTCTGCTCTGCAGTTCAATCATGGCTGATCTATCTCTCCCTCTCAATCCCATTCTCCTGCCTATTCCCCATTACCCCGGACACCCGTACTAATCAAAAATCTATCTATTTCTGCCTTAAAAATATCCATTGATTTGGCCTCCACAGCCTTCTGTGGCAAATAATTCCACAGATTCACCACCTCTGACTAAAGAAATTCCTCCTCATCTCCTTCCTAAAGGAATGTCCTATAATTCTGAGACTATGACCTCTGGTTCTAGACTCTCCCACTAGTGAATATATCTTCTCAACATCCACTCTATCCAGGCCTTTCACTATTTGGTAAGTTTCAAACTGTGTTTGGTTTCTGCACTTTTGTGAGCAACAAATGCAGATTATTATATTGGAAGAATATTCACCTGAAAGAGTTGTTTTGGTCTTTGGATCGTGGGAAGGAAAAAGATAAAAGGCTAGCTGCAGTAACTACTGCAGGAATGGGAAGGTGCCATATGAGATGGAGCGGTGGTAATGGAAATTAAATAGTGAACCAGGAACATGCAAGAGGGGAGGGTCTCTCCAGAATGCTGAATGTGGAAAGATGGGGAATTTGTGCCTTGCGGTGGTGGCAATTATAGTCTGCTTTGAATGTTGAAGCTGCAGCAAGAGTATTTGGTGATTTATTCGGCGACTGCCGGCATCATATCAGATTCAGATTCAACTTTAATTGTCATTGTCAGTGTACAGTACAGAGACAACAAAATGCAGTTAGCATCTCACTGGAAGAGCGACATAGAATATGATTTCAATAAATAAATCTATTTACATGTATACAGACATAGTGTTTTTCCTGTGGGAGGAGTGTCCGGGGGGGGGGGTGATTGGAGTAGTGTGACAGCCCAGGAAAGAAGCTGTTCCTGGACCTGCTGGTCCGGCAACGGAGAGACCTGTAGCGCCTCCCGGATGGTAGGAGGGTAAACAGTCCATGGTTGGGGTGAGAGCAGTCCTTGGCGATGCTGAGCGCCCTCCGCAGACAACGCTTGCTTTGGACAGACTCAATGGAGGGGAGCGAGGAACCGGTGATGCGTTGGACAATTTTCACCACCCTCTGCAGTGCTTTCCAGTCGGAGACAGAGCAGTTGCCATACCATACTGTGATGCAGTTGGTAAGGATGCTCTCGATGGTGCAGCGGTAGAAGTTCACCAGGATCTGAGGAGACAGATGGACCTTCTTCAGTCTCCTCAGGAAGAAGATGCTGGTGAGCCTTCTTGACCAGAGTTGAGGTATTGTGGGTCCAAGAGAGGTCATCGGAGATGTTGACCCCCAGGAACCTGAAGCTGGAATCCCGTTGATGTGGATGTGCGTGCCGCCCCTAGACTTCCTGAAGTCTACAATGAGCTCCTTGGTCTTCTTGGAGTTAAGGGCCAGTCGCCAACAGATTTTGAACATTTCAAAATCCAGCAGCAACAAAACAAAAATGTTGCGATTCTTCAAAAAACACCGCGCGTCATACGTCATCACGCCGCATCACGCCGCGTATTTTTCGGTGACCTGATACGTCAGCAATGATGCCGGCAGTAGCCGGAAAAAATCGCCAAATGGGACAGGCCCTTTACACTAATAGGGCTTTTTCACGGGGCGAGTTGACGCAAGATGTCACCAGAGTGAAGTGGTCGTGGTCCAGCACGAGTCTCGCACGATATAACGGGGGGTAGATAAAGAGTTCCCACGGTACTCGGCATTTCTGTTATTTGTGCGAGTGACTTGTCCGTCTCCCGAGCTTTCGTGTTAAATCTTGAATGAACATCGTGAACTACACGTGACACAAATTATGTCACTTTTTTTTCACACACTATAAATATCCTCTCTTGGTTGAAATGGCTCATTTGGAGACATGTTTTACTGTGTATGTGGGAGAAACAGATGGACTGAGCACAGTACCTCGGTCTTACTGTGTGTTGGAGAGGGGGAGAAAGAGACGTACACTCACAGAGGCAGAGTCTCTCAGCCTGTGTAAGAGGGAGGGAGAGAGAGAGAGAGGCACACACAAGGTGGATGTGAAATCTCACCTGCCTGTTTCAGTGACAGACACCCGCCGCCAGTAAATGAAGACACCCCCATCTGTCTCCCCCTCCTCTCCCTCGACTCCCCCACCTTTCCCTCCCAACTCCAGTCCCGTCCCGACCCCCTGGGAAACTGAATAGAGCAACAATATAGTTATAGAAACTGAAACAATATAGAAACTGAATAGAGCAACATGGCAAAAACATATCTGACACGCTTTACCCCCTTTCTTTGAGATTTTCTGGGAGCCATCTCTGCAAGTGTTCCTGTTAAAAAGATTATCCAACAATGACAATTAGGTGGGACGTCCTCGAAGGACATATGTTCCCTTGTCGATATTGAGACCACCTTTTTTACTCACCTTCTGTCCCCTCTGTCCAGCTTCCGGGTTTACCATTCGCAGGAGTTCCCACGCGCTATATCTCTAAAATCTGAAGTTAGGTAATGTCTAAAGGAACTGCAGGCGCTGGTTAATGCTGGTTAATACGCACAGAAGGACACAAAATGTTGGTGTAACTCAGCAGGTAAGTCAGATCTGGGAAGAAAAACATAAAAAGCTGGAGTAAGTCAGCGGGTCAGGCAGCATGTCTGGAGAAAAAGAATAGGTGGCGATTCGAATCGGAACCCTTCTTCAGACATCCTAATCGGAATTGAGTCTGAAGATGTGTCTCGTCCCGAAACATCAGCTATTTTTCTCCAGAGATGCTGCTTGACTCGCTGAGTTACTCCAGCTTTTTGTGTCTGTCTTCGGTTTAAACCAGCATGTGCAGTTCACTCCTTACACGGGTCTCTGTACAACATTGATTGGTAGCGTTCCGGACCCTGCTTCGGAAAGGCATCGATCGCTAGTCGGCGAGGACTCCGACCTGTATCTCTCAAAGAAGTACATGTGAAAAATTTCTCACGGACCATAAAAATGCGTAACCTTTCAGTAAAGTCCCTTTTAAAGTCCCTTTTAAAGATTATAGTTATTTTCTTGAATCTCATTAACATAACTCATGAATAAGTTGATGTCCATATGCGGATGCAAATCTTTATTTTTTAAATTCAATCCCACAGAAGACAATTTTTACTCACCTTCTGTCCCCTCTGTCCAGCTACCGGGTTCACCGTTCGCAGGAGTTCCCACGGTACCCGCAAGAGTTATTACGGATATCGCACTGGCCACTACATCCATATAATGTTGCAATGCTCAACCACAAGTGTACAAGTCACTCTTGGAGAAATTCAAACTTTCTTGAATTTTCTCCCGAGTGACCAAGTTACACGATTACCTGCCGTTAGCGCTACGGTGGTCCACGGTGGTCCACGAATGCCGTACTGTTATCGCACGAGGTTCCCACGATGTTAAACTCTGGTTAACTCTTGCGTCAAGTCGCCCCGTGAAAAGGCCGCTTTACAGAGCCAGGTGAATCCACAGTAAAAGGGTACTTCTGACCCACACATCCACAGCATGCCCAGCAGAGTGACCACCATGAGTGCCACAGATCTGGATTTGTTTCCTTCAACCTTTGAAAGGGTTAAATATCTGAATCATAAAACCCATTCACCAACATTCAGTCACCCAGACCGTTGCACGTCAAAACATCTTTGCTGTGAAAATAGACAGACATCACTGACATGTATTAATGACTGGGAACTGTTAATTCAACGAATTACACTAAACAAACAGGGGAAAGATGATGCGTGCAGGATGATATGCAGAAACATTCTGTGTACCACATGATGTGAAGTGCAAATTAATTGCGAAGGTGTAATGAATTGAAATTGTGCATATAAAGTTGACACATGGTAGACAAAGGCAATTATTCTGTGGACTGATTTACATACTTCAGCTAAGGGTGGGGGGGAGGGGGGGGGGGAATGAAGGTGGAGATGGCGTACGAGTTTGACATTAGAAGGTAAGCTGCCTTTCCAGTTGTTCATAGGCTGCAGAGTTTGGTTTTAAAGTACAAATTCTCAGTTACACAGACATTTGGGAGGAATAACCTGACCTGATAAGTCACCAACACAGAACAGCAAGTTTAAAGCCCAGGATATCAGGTGCATCTAGTCCGGCAGCAAGAATGGATTGACCTCCTCGCCCCAACCTCACAAACACGCACACACATATGCGCTCACAAAACACACACACACACATGCGCACACACAGGCGCACACATGTATACACCAAACGCACTTGAGCAGACAGAGCTCCATAGAGTGTCAGATAATATTGCTGTTACATGAAAGTCATTGCAAATTCTTGACCCCAGGTAAAAGCATATCACTGTAGAATGTGGATTGATGGGTCTGTTCTTATGCTGTACTTTTCTAGAATAGGGAACATTGGCATCTTGCAGTTTATTAAATTCCTGGGTTGGACTCTTGCACAGGCGACAGTGGTTCAAACACTTGCCAAATGTAAATGGACATAGGCGGAGGGGAATCATTAAGTCAGGTGGGATGCAAGGTGAGGACTAGAATAACTCCATCTTTCCCATTACCACACTGACCTTTCTGTCCTGGACATCCTCCATTGCTAGAGCGAGGCCATATACAAACTGGAGGAACAGCACTTTGCTTTCCCATTGGGTAACATGCAACCTAAAAGTAAGGACATCGATTTCTCCAATTTAGGTAACACATCCCCCCTCCTTTTTGTATCCTCTTTCTTCTGCCCCAAATGGATGTGCATCTATTTCCCCTCTCCCCCCGTCACCTTCCACCTGTATTACTTCCTCTAGCTTCAGATTTTGCGCCTCTTCTATCCTTATCTCCCACTTTTTTGTCTTTTCATCTCAGGCCTTTGTCCAAACATTTACCAATCCAACATCTCCTCACCTGTATCCACCTATCACTATCCAGACTTTGTCCCACCCGTACCCCCGTCTTCCAGCTTACAGTCAAGTGAGTAGCATTGTGGGCGTGTCATGGATGTTGGTCCTTGATACATTCATTGGTAATACATTCAATAGTAACTTACCAAGGTGAATTATGTAGAGAGAGGAAGGAAAAAGATTGCAGGCCAATTGACAAGGGGAAGGTTTCGACAGCTCAGTCATAGAGCCAGTAAGATGTCCAGAAGTCTTTCTATCTGTGCTGTATACTTTTACATATCCAAATTGTTGGTGGTTTCCTCTAGATCATGACACTTAGCCTCATGATTTCTAATGGGCCATAGGTTCTTTAAGATAGAACTAGGACAGGGAATGACTTCAATAATAGCAGCCTATTAAATCATGGAGGGGAGGATGCTCCTCAAACTGTGGGGCATCTTGGACAATACAGCTCATACCCTCCATGACATGCTGGTCATCCTTCAGCCACAGACTGGTTCTACCAAGATGCAGGACAGAACACCACAGGAGATTATTTTCCTTGTGGCTATCAAACTGTACAACTCCTCCCCCTTTTGTCGTGGGGTAGACTGGGATTGACTCCCCCCCACCCTCCACCCCCCCCCCCCCCCCCCCCCCCCCTCCCCCCTGCCCTCATGGCAGATCAATTTCCCTCCTGGGATGTATGAGTTCTATCGTATCGTAAATCGACTATAATTTCCAATCCCAATTGCATTCCACAAGATTGAGGAACTTTCTTGGAGCAGTGCCGTGATGAATCAGGCGTGCTGCCTTCACAGCTCCAGGCACCCACACACATGCTTTTCCTGTGACTATATGGGTCTCCACTAGAAGCCCAAATTTCCTGCCCAAGAAATTTCCCAAAGAAATGTCGGTAGGTAAACTAATTGGCCACTGTAAGTTGCCCCTCATATGTAGCTGTATTGCTGATCTGGGAGTAGTTGATGGGAATGTAGGACGAATAGAATGGGATTAGTGTAAATCGATGCTTGATGGCTAATGCAGAGTCAAGATCCGTTTTCCTCACTCACTTGACTGTAGAAGAATATGATCACTAAAGATGATTGGGACCTTTGACAGCAGGTCTCACCACTTCAAAACTTAGTAGCAGGCCACCCATGCATAAATACATAGTGCTTGCAGCCATGCATGATTATATTAAATGGTTACATATTTTACAGTTTACACTTTAGTTTATTGCCACGTGCATCGAGGTACAGTGAAAAGCTTTTGTTGTGTGCTATCCAGACAGCGAAAAGACAACACATGAATACAATTGAGCCATTTACAATATATAGATACAAGATAAGGGAATAACATTTAGTGCAAGGTAAAGCCAGCAAAGTCCGATCAAGGAATAGTTAATGTAAGGAATGTTGCTGTAGGAATAGAGATTTAAGAGTGTGGAGCAATTGTAGACCTGCTTCTGTGGCTAACACACAAATAGTCACCTGGCTTGGGCGCCATCTTGGAAGTAACACAATATGGATTTTACAAATAAATGTCCAATGTGAGTCCTAGGCTGCCAGACCCAGTAAAGGCCACTCACACAGAGGTAGAGCAGCAACTACTGACCGACTGAGTTACTCCAGCATTTTGTATGGGGTTTTTTATACGGAAGTAGACCTTAACTAGAGTCTTGACTGCTTCCAAGTTAGTTTAAAAAGTCCAGCCTTGAGTGATTTGTGGCCAACAAGACCAAGGCCTTAATGTTCTGCCTAGTAGGTTCTCCAGTGCGTTAAGGCAGAGATAGATGGCACGTTAACTCCCCCTCCCATTCCCAAACTGACCTTTCTGTCCTGAGCCTCCTCCATTGTCAGAGTGAGGCCCAGAGCAAATTGGAGGAACAGCACCTCATATTTCGCTTGGGTAGCTTACACCCCAACGGTATGAACATTGACTTCTCTAACTTCAAGTAGCCCTTGCTTTCTCTCTCTCTCCATCCCCTCCCCCTTCCCAGATCTCCCACCAATCTTATTGTCTCCGACTACATTTTATCTCTGTACTTCCCACTCACCGAGACCCTGAAGAAGGGTCTCGACCCAAAACATCACCCATTCCTTCCCTCAAGAGATGCTGCCTGTCCCGCTGAGTTACTCCAGCATTTTGTGTCTACCTTCTGTTTAAACCAGCATTTGCAGTTCTTTCCTACACATAGATAGATTCTTGATTAGCACGAGTGTCAGAGGTTATGGGGAGAAGGCAGTAGAATAGGGTTAGGAGGGAGAGATAGGTCAGCCATGATTGAATGACGGAGTAGACTTGATGGGCCAAATGGCCTAATTCTGCTCCTATCATTAATGATCTTATGATCCTTCTGAACTTTTCTGAGTGTGATTGCCCATTATGCGACCACAATAGTTCCTTCATCTCCTCTCCTGAACCCTGACCTAATTATATGTATAATCTACAACCTCCATATCCCGGAGGTCTTAGTCTCCCTTTTCATAATGTTGGCTCATTACTTAATATCCCAGGCTTCAGACCAACCTGACACCCAATCTGCCCTCCCACCTCTCCCAAACGATGCCTCTTGTGATATCTCCAAGGCAGATTATGTTTTTTTTAAGGAAATGACATTATGGCACTGTAGATGGTTTATGCATGCAACCAATAATATAGCTACCTCAATACCACTAACCACGCCTTAGTTACCAATTATAATAACGCCTTCTTCTCCTTCTGCGCAGCACAGTAGCAGACCGGAGACAGTGACTGCTGATGTGTGTTTAACCCTGTGTTCTCATTAAAGACTAGTGTAAAGTACAAGTGTGTTTGATCACTCATTTACAGACACATTTCCATATGAGGCCTGTATATTATGCACAACACCTTTGAGGCCATAGGGTAATAACTTATTACTGCTGGGGTACAGTTATTTTTTAGCCCAATAAATTCTATGAAGATCTACAATGGTACTGGTTTTGTATTAGTTCTGACAGAATGATGCTTTGTAACTGAATCAATGTTGCTGAATCTGGATAGTGGGCATACACTTGAATTAACATGAGATTCAGTAACCCTTGACCATAGATTTTTGCCTCTAAATTTAGGGCGGGTATTAAAACGTGAATTGTTTGATACCATTAATTATTAATATCAACATTTCTCACGGTGTCAGCAAGAACTCAGCATATTTATTTCAATAAAGGCGTTTGACCATTTATATAACCTCAAAATAATTAATAATTTCAGCATAAATTTGTTTTCTCTGTTTTCATAAATAGATTTTTAGGTGCATTGAGGTGCAGAGGGCACTTTCAAAAGCAGGTGAACTGATTGCTAAAGCAATTGAGATTGTGCGTGTTGTTTCCATAGTAATTTACTGCCTGTGGTGAACTAATCAATTTAATAGTTAAGTGAGCAGAATCATACAAATGAGTCACCAAAGCAAATAGAAATGAGCCATTTGACTCTCTGATTGGGGTTTATTTTGGCCTTACCATTAAATCTAAAAAAAACTGAGGTAAAAATATCCAGATTTTATTGGGAAGTTACTAGCTATGATTTGTAATCCTGAAGAGAATTATTTGGAGTTAATTTTGATTTTGCACAATGATATACAATTGGTCATCCACCATTTATGAAATTCACTGACTTTTAATCCCATTGATTTTATATTCTGTCATAAGAGCCATTTGGCCCATTGAATCAATGCTGGCTCTCAGAGGAAAGCCATCAATTCCACTCTTCTCTCTCATATGCCCATCAGCTGCAACCTGATATTCCTGCCACCCATCTATACTCAGATTAGTAATATGCAGTAATCAATTAACATGCCCAACCCAGCACATCCTTGACATGTGAGATGAAACTGGAACACCCATGCATTCACAGGGATGATGTGCAAACTCCACACAGAAATCATTGATGAGGATCGAACCCAATGGAGCTATAAGGTAGCAACTCCATCAGATTCATCAATGTGCCATTTCCAAATGGGGCAGCACTTCCTCAGTTCTGCACTCTCCTTGATTATGTGTCCCAGTCTCCGATAGGAGCAGTAATTGGGATATTTTACCAACACGGAGCACCAGCAATGCAAAGTGTCTGATGAAGCCATTAGTCCTCACAAGAGACAGAATGCAAACACTCTCAATACGATTAGAAGTTAAAAAGTGAAATCCAGAAGTACATCCATACATGATTTCAGGCATTCATTTTGCCTCGCATGTGGAGGTTGTAATCTTTGACCAGCACCACCCTGTCGTTATCTTGCCAAGCTCCAAGCTTTTGACAGTAGATATCAGCTTAGTCATACATCATGACACAGTTGTTAATCTTTCACCTTTCATGTTTGATTGTCTAAAGATGGCCCTGGAATAGTTCTCTGCAAACCAGGTTCCAATTTCATCAGTACTCAGGCAAAATAGTGCAGATATTGGAAATCTGAAACATTAAAACAGAAAACGATCGAACTACTCAGCAAGGCAAGCAATATCCATTGCAAGAGAAACAAAGTTTTCATTAGGAATGGAAAACTTTGGTAATAAAAACAAGTTTTAACTTTTTTAAAGTTAGTCCTACTTCAAACATATGGAGAAAAAGAACATAGTTGAAGAAAATTACATTTTTTGTGAAATAAAGGAAGAAAAATAGGTCAGAGAAAATGATATATGTTCTGTGGAAAATACAATTAAGGATAATATAAGTAAAGAAGAAACGCTTAAATGAGAAGAGCCAAGAAGCAATGAAGTATTGAGAACTTTTATGGTTCAGTAAATTACTTTGAGGTTATTTGTCTTGCTGTTTAAAACATGTTTACCTACAATGCCTTTGTTATTAATAATACATAATTTGAGTTTTTCTGGATTGACTAGTGACATTACCCTTCATTAGCTCGGGAAGATGATGAAGCATCTTACTTGACAAACCCCATGTGGAGGTGCTTCAACAAATTTATTGGTGCTGGGAGTTCCAGGACTTTGACCTTGGATCAATGAAGGAGCAATGAAATGGATCTAAACTGTGAAGTGCATGAGTTGGTATTGAAATGCACAATGATTCATGATGTGGATTTGGTATTTTCATGCACCTGCTAGTTTGACTGCTAATGGGAGACACCATGGGTTTTGGAGCTGATTCCAAAGAAACCTCCTGCAATGCTTCCTGTGGGCAATAGCACTGATTCCTGTAGGCAGTCCTAGGGAGCAGCGCGCGCAGTGGGAGTGCCCTGGTAAGCCGTGCACACGGCGGGAGTGTCCCAGGGAGCCGCGCGGGCCCGACGACATACCCGGACATGGCGACATACCTGGACATGGTGACATACCCGGACACGGCGACATACCCGGACATGACGACATACCCGGAGATGGCGACATACCCGGACACGGCGACATACCCGGACATGGCGACATACCCGGAGAAGGCGACATACCCGGACACGGCGACATACCCGGACACGGCGACATACCCGGACACGGCGACATACCCGGACACGGCGACATACCCGGACATGGCGACATACCCGGAGATGGCGACATACCCGGACATGGCGACATACCCGGACATGGCGACATACCCGGACATGACCACATAGCTGGACACGGCGACATACCCGGACACGGCGACATACCCGGACACGACGACATACCCGGACACGACGACATACCCGGACATGGCGACATACCCGGAGATGGCGACATACCCGGACATGGCGACATACCCGGACATGGCGACATACCCGGACATGACCACATAGCTGGACACGGCGACATACCCGGACACGGCGACATACCCATGTTTCCATAACCGGCTTCCGTCTCCGCACTAGTATCTTTACTCCGCTATGGGATCTTTGGTGTGGAGATGGAAGCCAGTTACGGAAATGGGGCCGAAAATTACCCATGAATCTGCCCATGACCGTACTACGTCTTTTTCGTCGAGTGATCTATCTTGCTTGCTATAGGATCTTTGAATATGACGACATACCCGGATATGACGACATACCCGGATATGACGACATATCCGGATATGACGACATACCCGGATATGACGACATGCCCGGATATGACGACATGCCCGGATATCACATGCCCAAATATGAGACATACCCGGATATTACATACCCGGTTAATACATACCCGGATTATACATACCCGGATTACACATACCCAGGCATACATACCCAGGCATACATACCCAGACATACATACCCAGACATACATACCCAGACATACATACCCAGACATACATACCCAGACATACATACCCAGATATACAGAATCCAGATATACATACCCAGATATCAGCAGCAGCGAGAGGCTCGGCAGCAGCTTGCGCCTCGACGGCTACGGGAGCCTCGGCAATGTTGGAGCCTCAGCGGCAACAGGAGCTTCGGCAGCGGTGGGAACCTGGGCGGCAGTGGGAACCTCGGTGGCGGTGGAGCCTGAGGGAGGACCGCCGTGCTGAACAATGGGGGACACGGCGTGGGGGAGAGGTTTTAGAATCTTCTACCCTGGGGATAAGACTGCGTTCGTTTGTTTGTTTGTTGCTCGTTGTGGTTCGTTCCGGTGAAGGCATTGTGCACATGGCAGGCAGCCAACTGTTGTTTGTCCTATTATTTTTGTTTTCACTTTTAATTTCAAGTTCTTGTGGCATTCAGTTTCCCTCCAGGGATGAATAAAGTTTTATGGTATGGTATGGTTAATAGCATTGATGTTTTTGCATCATTGTGTCTGAATGAAATATTCAGACTTGTTTTAAGATACGCCTATTCCCAAATATCTGCAATCAGTCCAAGTTCTAACCAAAGTTAATTAAAAAATAACATTGTTGAAGATTTATGAAAAATAACTCATATCCAACCACTATTTATTGATTTTGCGTTGAAAGCGCCAACTGACCAATATCTGCAGCGACTTAAGATGTCAGATTTAACTAATGCTGATTTAGTAGGCATTTAAATCTGTTTAAGTTTTAAGTTTTGACTCACAAGCTCAATACATTTGAAAATGTAAAAATAATCAGTCAATTTAGTTCATAATTCCTTAATAAGTAGACAACTTGCATTTAACTTTAAATGGGATAAAATTTAATCCAGTATGCACAGTCACTGAATAATTAGACTCACGATAGCACAATTGTTAATGGAGCCAAAGCGCTAAAAAAGGCACATCAGTATTTAATCATTGTGGCATCTTTTTCCCTCACACATTAATGTAATGTTTTAAAAGATGTCCATTAATCCCCAATAATTCCTTCAAAATATTGAAAACAATTGTATTCTGAGACATCAAATGAAAGACAAGAAACATTTGATGAGGATTGCACAAGGAGGTCCCCTGCATAGATTTTGAGTCAGTTGAAGCTTTCAAGGTCAAGATAAATAAATTCTTGCTGAATAAGATCTTATTGCCAATTGGATAAAAGACAAGTTAATCGGTTCGAGCTACTAATCACCTGGAACCTGACTGAATGCATAAGCAGGCACAGTAGGCAGGCCCTTCGATGTCTTCTCACATTCACAGTAGGCACCTCACTATTCTGAAGAGTTTGGATACTTTCATAGTTTTTAATATTGAATTTATAGCTAACAATGGGCTGTTTCATTTATTGTCATTACTTTATTGGATATATTTCATTCTTTAATCTTTATCTCTCTACATCATCGTCTATATCTCTCATTTCCCTTTCCCCAAACTAGTCTGCAGAAGGGTCTCGACCCGAAAGGTCACCCATTCCTTCTCTCCAGATATGCTTCCTGTCCCACTGAGTTACTCCAGCATTTTGTGTCTATCATTATTATAAATGGATGTATTCCTCTATTTATTGCAACAGTGATATACATGGATCATTCACAAAATATTAATGTATCCATTCCTCTAATTCTTGCATCTTGCCTCTTCGGATCATTTCCCTTGTCGTGGTGAAGAGGCTTGCATGCCCCCATGATTCCGAGTGCGATGCCATCAGAATCAACAGCTTCTGGTAGGGCCACCCAGGGCGGTAATGTCGAGGATGAGGATCTAGATTAAGAATGATCCAACTTACAAGACCTCAACGGCGGACCAGGCGGACAAAGTTATCTTGAACTCAATGGCTGTGAAGGCGGGTGAATGCCGCCTTTACCCACCCTCTGCAATTGGATCCTCGACTTCCTCATTCACAGACCACAGTCTGTTCGTATTGGTGGAAATGGGTCAGCCTCGATAACAATCAGTACGGGAGCACCTCAAAGCTGCGTGTTCAAACCCCTGCTGTACTCACTCTATACTCATGACTGCATAGCCAGTCATAGTGCCAACTCCATGATCAAATTTGCTGACGACACCACTGTTGTGGGACGTATCACTGATGGGGACGAGTCAGAGTAGAGAAGAGAGATCGAGCGACTGTCCATATGGTGCCAGCACAATAACCTGGCCATCAACACCAGCAAAACCAAGGAACTGATTGTGGACTTTGGAAGGGGTAGGATAGGGATTACAGTCCCGTTTATATCAATGGGTCGATGGTGGAAAGGGTCCAAAACTTCAAATTCCTGGGCGTGAATATCTCTGAAGATCTTTCCTGGACCGAGAACACTGATGAAATTATTAAGAAAGCACATCAGCGCCTCTACTTCCTGAAAAGATTACGGAGAGTCGGTATGTCAAGGCGGACTCTCTCTCACTTCTACAGGTGCACAGTAGAGAGCATGCTGACTGGTTGCATCGTGGCTTGGTTCGACAACTTGAGCGCCCTGGAGCGGAAAAGACTACAAAAAGTAGTAAACACTGCCCATTCCATCATTGGCTCTGACCTCCCTTCCATCAAGGGGATCTATCGCAGTCGCTGCCTCAAAAAGGCTGGCAGCATCATCAAGGACCCACAACATCCTGGCCACACACTCATCTCCCCGCTACCTTCAGGTAGAAGAAGGTACAGGAGCCTGAAGACTGCAATGACCAGGTTCAGGAATAGCTACTTTCCCCACAGCCATCAGGCTATTAAACTCGGCTCGGACAAAACTTTGAACATTAATAGCCCATTATCTGTTTATTTGCATTTTATCAGTTTATTTATTCATGTGTGTATATATTTATACAATGGTATATGGACACACTGATCTGTTCGTAGTCATGCCTACTATATTCTGTTGTGCTGAAGCAAAGCAAGAATTTCATTGAATCTTGAGGAGGAAACTGAAAAACTGAAGAAGAAAAAAAAGGATGCAACAGATCTATCAGCTGCAATTGTCTTGGTTCCCTTGCCATTGGAATTAGTTGTGAAGGACTGTGTGCTTCTTGGAGTGCAACATCAAGTACACGTTAAACAAACACACGCACAGGCGTCTTAGTTCTGTGAGCTGAAAAACAACGGAACGTAGACCATCATTCTCGACCTCGAGGGATAGCCACGATGAATATACATAGATCATTCATAAAATAATCAGTCAATTGTATTGGTAAATAACCCGGTATTTTGGTGATTTTGTCTGAGAAATGTGTGATGGTGGGAAGTTAGTTCGTATAAACACTGACGACCTTCAAACACACAGGAAAGACTCATATAATTTTCCAATGCCTTATCATCAAAAATCAGCGCCAATGAGGTCCAGGAACAGTTTATTCCTTTATGACCGTGCTAACAGATGTGATTCATGAGCATTTCTGGATGTAAGTTTAGCCTGGGGAATGTCTAATTTGGATCTTCGTTAAGAGTATCCAAATTGGGTAATTCTGCAAACACTGTACGTCATACTGTGGCAATCATCAACCCTTCCTTCTTAATTAAGGAGCTACCAGAGCAACTTAAAGTTATGGTCACTCAGACATACAGTAGCTGGCAAGAGTTATTATCTCCATATCAACAAACAATACCGGGAGGGTACCCCGAGTTCCACCCACGAACCTCAGAAAGGATTGTGCTGAGTACTCAAATAAATGTAAGAATTGGGACATATTCATCTTATGATTTTGAAACAAAAGCATATTTTAACTTAATCAGCAAAAAAAAAACAATGTTCAGAGTTAAGAACCAATTGTTCCAGGCTTTTTGAAATGTTTTGAGCAGCCAATTCACCATAAGGCAAAAAGAGTTTTCATTTCTTCTTTGTTAAAACAACAAAAAAAACAGAAAGATATCACCCTTACTTGGGTAGCTTACTTAATAATGGTATGAATATTGAATTATCCAAGCTTAGGTAACGAGCCAGCAACCGCTCCCCCCCCCCCCTCCTTTACCCGACTCCACTCTTCCTCATGCCCCAACTGAATGAGCACCCATTTCTCCCACTACCCCACCCCCTCTCAACTTTCACCAGTCCCTTTCTACCTACATCTCTTCCTCTGGCTTCACATTTTATGCTTCTTCACTCTTTATCTTGCACCCTTTTGTCTTCTTTTCATAAATGGCCTTTGTCCCTGTCATCAATCAGCCGTTCCCTGAATCCAACTTTTCAATTAAGTTGAAGATAGACACAAAACGTTTGGAGTAACTCAGCTCAGACTCTCTGGAGAAAAGGAACAGGTGATGTTTCAGATCGAGCCCCTTCTTCGACCTGAAACGCCACTTATTCCTTTTCTCCAAAGAGGCTATCTGACCCGTTGAGTTACTCCAGCTTTTTGTGTCTATTTTTGGTTTAAACCCGCATCTGCAGTTCCTTCCTCTACTTTTCTGTGAAGCTTTTGGTTACCCTTTATTTGGTTTTGCACTATTATTATTTGTAATAAAATGTTCTAGGACAATTTATGTTAAGTATTAGTTTTGGCTCAGTGATGACATCATGATTTATGAATCAGAAAATTTTGGCATCATGTTTCACGACATGAGCACACTCTGGATTGATTCTCCTGTGCAGTACTGAAAGAATGCTGCACTCTTAAAAATTGGGTCTTTTAGGAAATGCATGATTGAAATATCTGCTTCTCAATCGGTGGTAAATTACTTTGAAGAAACAAGGCTTCTTCTTCTTCTAGATGTTTTGCGAATATAATCAACCACCTACTGAAAGCAGAAGATGAGGTCTTATAAATCTATATTCGCTTATGGGAACTTGCTGTCTACAAAGTAGCTACACCAATTCCTAGAGTAAAACACCAACTGAAGCTTGAAAAACTATTTCATTGATTGAAGCATTTTTGGGACATTTGAAATGCAACATGTCGACGTACTATTTTTCTGTTATATAAACAAAACTTGGAATGATAAATGTGTCTGAATAGAAAACGTTTATGATTTCAATACCTACGGAATAATGACAATCATTGTTTATGATGCCAGTAATAAAAGTAGATTTTGTTTTATTTTTGAGTTAAGGAGACCAATCCACATTGGAGTTTACATTGTGGAGACACTGGTATCGCTGTCTCATTGTAGGACACTGAACTTTCTTTTTCATTCTGGATTTTAAATAATGTATTGTGTTTTTGAATATAGTTTATGATGCTTTTATAAGTAACATAGGGTCCCTGTCACATGGGAGGCCTGGTCCCCCAACACAACCCGTTCCCCAGCGCAATATTCCACCACTCACCCATAGCTGACAACTGTGCAGGGGCTGCTCATTTTGCCTTATTCACCCTCCCTCATTTTTAACCTTAAGCTAGCACTTGCTAGCTAGCTGAACTCAGTGGACTGTGACTTAAAAAATTGCATTTGCACTTGCTAGGGCTAGCAGGACTCAGTGTGCTTGAATAGCAACAATGTTGTGAGCAGGGCTACACTCCCATTGTGACGTCACAGCTGTAAGCACAGGGAATAGGCAGTTATTTTTTTCCACGTTTTTTGAGAATTTTGAACATTTTGATTAATAACTCGAGAAATAATGCATGAAGCTTTCAGATAAGATGATTTTGGACTCCACAGGATAAATCTCCATCGAAATATGTAAAAATGTTACCGTTAGCATGCCGTTTTTTCGAGAAGGTGTGAGTACACACACACACACGCACACACACACGCACGCACGCACACACACACGCGCACACATACACGCACGCACGCACACATGCACACACACGCACGCACACACACACACACATGCACACGCATACACACACACACACACACACACACACACACACACACACACACACACACACACACACACACACACACACACACACACACACACACACACACACACACACACACACACTATCCACCCCCTTGATATTATATATCGGCAACCGACGGCATCGCACACACACTAACTACCCCCTTGATATTATATTAATATTATTCATTGGCTCCTTTTACCCCATCCCCGCCCTACCCACTGACGCATAACTCAGAGGCGCGTCTAGAGAGGAGGGGTGGGGGGTGTAAAGAGAGAGGGGCAGAGACACAGAGAGATGTGGGAGAGGGGGAGGAGAGAGGGGGTAGATGGGGAATGGGAGGGGTGGTAGCGGGGGGGAGGGGGGAGAGCGAGAAAGGAGAGGGGGAGAGAGGGGGGGAGAGGGAGGAGAGAGGGGGTAAGGGGCGAGAGAGGGAGAGAGGATGGGGGAGAGAGGGGGGTAGGGGGGGAGAGGGGTAGGAGTGGTGGGGATGGAGGGGGGAGGAGGGACTTGGGAGAGGAGGAGGTGGAGAGGAGATGGGGGAGAGGAGATGAGGAGAGGAGGAGGTGGGGAGGAGGAGGGAGAGGAGGGGAGAGATGGGGGAGAGGGGAGAGAGGGGGCTAGGGGGTAGGGGGAGGGACATGGGGGGAGAGTGGGGGTGAGGGGAGACGGGGAGGAGAGATGTGGAGAAGTGGAAGGTGTAGAGGGGGGAGGGGGGGAGAGAGGTGACAGGGGAGAGGGGAAGTGGGGTAGAGGAGGGGAGGGAGGAGGGAGAAGGAGGGGGAGAGAGATGGGAGAGAGGGGGGGAGGGGGGTAAGTGGGAGGGGAGGAGAGAGGGGGAGAGAGGGGGGAGTAAGAGAGGGATGGAGAGAGGGGGAGAGAGAGGGGGAGGGGAAGGGGAGGGGAGGAGAGGAAGGGGGTAGCGGGGGTAAAGGACGGGCTTGGGAGAGGAGGAGGGGAGGAGATGGGGGAGTGGAGGGGGCGGATAGGAGGGAGGGGGAGGGAGGGGGAAAGTGGGGGGAGGGAGGGGGAGAGAGGTAGGAGAGAGGGGGGAGTGAGGAGGAAACGGGGGAGGGGGAGGGTTGAGAGGGGGAGGGGAGTGGGGAGAGGAGGGGGGAAGAGAGGGTGAGATGGGGGAGAGAGGGGGGAGAGGTGGTGTAGGGGGAGTGGGAGGGGGGAAGAGAGGAGAGAGGGGGCGAGGGGGGAGGTGTGCAGAGGGTGGGAGAGGAGGGGGAGTGGGGGGAGGGGGAAGAGGAGGGGGAGGGGTGGAGAGAGAGGAGGGGGTAGAGAGAGAAAGGGGGAGGGGGAGGAGGGGGAGAGAGAGGAGGCGGGAGAGACAGGCGGAGAGAGAGGGGGAGAGAGAGGAGGGAGAGAGAGGAGTGGGGGAAAGAGAGGAGGGGACAGATGGGTGAAAGAGGGGGAGAAGGAGGATGGGGAAGGGTGGGGGGAGGTGGAGGGGGAAGGGGAGAGGGGGTAGAGGAGGGGGGAGAGGAGGGAGAGATGAGGGGGGAGATGAGGGAGGAGAGGAGGAGCTTGGAAGAGGAGGCAGGGGAGAGGAGATGGGGAAAGGAGATTGGTGGAGAGGAGGAGGGGCATAGAGGAGGAGGAGGGGGGAGAGGATGGGGAGGTGAGGTGAAGGGGGAGGAGGAGAGGAGCATTGGGTCCCGTCCCCTCAATGCTCGGATGTGGTGGGTGGGGCGGCCTGCAGCGTCACACACACACTAACCAGGGGGTGAGGGAAGGGGGGGGGTGGACAGGGGGAGCAGTGGGGAGGAGTGGGGGGACAGCAGATAGCAGCGGGGGATCCGGCGTCAACCAAAGGACTGCGAGTTCGGCGGAGGGGGATGGCGTCACTCGCAGCGCATGGAACACAGTACAGGCTGCGCGAAGTGGACCCATTGTGACATAATCAGCAAGATCATCTCGTTTATTTTCACCGTTTTATCGAATTTGTGAACATTTTCATAAATAACTCGAGAAATGAAGCACAAATTTTTCAGATAAGCCGATTTCAGACTCCAGTGGGTAAATCTCGACCAGAATATGTAAAAATTTTACCGTTACCGCGTCGTTTTTTGAGAAGATGTGACCACACTCAAACAAATAAATACACAGCACTCAAACAAATAAATATACACACACACATCCAAGATCAGAGTTTTATAGTTATAAGAATAGATAGATAAGGATATGGATATACTAAGCTTTTATATGTATATTATGGTGTTTTTATATGCAATGTATTTTATGTAATGTCGTCTGTTGTCTGGACCTTGAGATTGAAATAAAGTTTAATAAGAATAATAGGAAATACTGAATGACTATAAATATACATAAATTACTGACAATTAAAACAAAGATTTATTTTCATCAAGTAATTCTTTAATTGAAGAATTTTTAAGTGGAGAAATGTTATAGCCTCATTTTTCTTGATAAGAGTTCTATACTTAGATTCAGATTCCTTTTGAGATGATATATTGGATGGTGTTCAGTTTGTAGAAAATACCATGCATATAGAATGATTAATATGGATCTATTGACAGTTAATTTAGTTGTATAATGATTTGTTTTTCATTATCCAAAGTTATGAGAATCTAGCCAAACAGAAAATCTCTTTCAATTGTAAGCACTTCCACTTGTTTGGATAAGATGGATGAATTCATCAATGTGGACGACCTAAAATAAATGGATCCGACAGAGAAAAGTTGCTGGGTTGCTGCACCGAAAGGTCTGAATGACAATAAAGGATCTATCTATCTATCTATCTTTCTTAAACCTAAACAAAATAAAACAAACACCTCCAACAAGAATATGGCTTACTCATTATGAACAATTACCAAGAACATAATGGTCATACTTTTGCAGAGAACACAATATATGACTCATATTCTTTTTGTACACATTTTCCTTGTTTTATTATTACAATGCTGAAGAACAAATTGGTAGATTTTATCTTAAGTTTATAATAAAGTGATGCATGCAAACCATATGCACTGCAGTGTGCTAAAGAAGAAGAAAATATTCTATTCTTTGCATTTAAGATCTACAGTATCTAATGGAAGAAGAACTTCTATGGATTCCAAGGTAAATTTCTGCAAACAACAAGCCATGGTTTTATGGGTCAGACACAAAAAGCTGGAGTAACTCAGCGGGTCAGACAGCATCTCTGGAGAAAAGGAAAAGGTATAGGTGACATTTCGGGTCAAGACCCTTCTTCAGACTTCTTCTCAACCCGAAACGTCACATATTCCTTTTCTCCAGAGATGCCGTCTGACCCATTGAGTTACTCCAGCTTTTTGTGTCTATATTCGCTTTAAAGCAGTATCTGCAGTTCCTTCCTACCCATAGTTTTATGGCCCTGATATGAAGAGATGAGAACAGATGGAGATGTAGAGGAGAAGAACATGCAATATCCTGGAATAGATACAAATATAGAATCTGCAAAGGTGTTACACATGAACAGGTGTGATGTGGATCTGCAATGCTCGATTTCCCTCAGCTAAAGCTCCAGTTCACATAAAACGGAGGAGGTGATTTGTTGAACTCACTTGTAGAGAAGCAGTTGGAAATTTTAAACTGTCAGTAAAGAGGAAAGGTTGCTCTGATATTTACTAATGTGTCTCAACACATGCCACTGAAGATCATGAGCGTTGGGAGGAGAGTCCTCATCCAGATGGGGAGTTTGAATGCCTTCAAATGCTGCCTGGAAGTGGCAGAAGAGGTTCGAAGCATTAGAGTCACAGCACA
This sequence comes from Amblyraja radiata, assembly GCF_010909765.2. Taxonomy (NCBI): domain Eukaryota; kingdom Metazoa; phylum Chordata; class Chondrichthyes; order Rajiformes; family Rajidae; genus Amblyraja; species Amblyraja radiata. The sequence continues at coordinate 23,508,758 of NC_045961.1, forward strand.
ATCACCTAGGCATATCAAAAGAAGTGATCATGCCGTAATATTTACAGATTCAGTATGGCATATCTCCTGACTTTCTCTTGTCAGCTCTGTTTTATTAATCCCACTCATCACCCTCATCTCCATAACACTGTCATCTCAGTCAACCTAGTCTTCCTTTCATCCAATATCGCTTGCCACACTTATCTCTTTTTTCCTCTCTCCACAACTACCAGTAATCGCAAACTTCCGGTTCTCGTAGAAATTTACAACCACTTGCAACATTCAACCTGAAATCACCATTCATATTCTTTTGTAGACAAAAATGCTGGAGAAATTCAGCGGGTGAGGCAGCATCTATGGAGCAAAGGAAATAGGCAACGTTTCAGGTCGAGACCCTTCTTCAGACTGATGTGAAGGCGGGGGGGGGGGGGGCAGGAAGAAGAAAGGAAGAGATGGAGACAGTGGGCTGTGGGAGAGCTGGGAAGGGGAGGGGAAGATAGGAGAAAGCAGGGACTACCTGAAATTGGAGAAACATAGAAACATAGAAACATAGAAAGTAGGTGCGAGAGTAGACCACCAGGTCCGTCGAGCCCGCACCGCCATTCGCTCATGGCTGAACACTAAACAGACACACTTACCCACAAACAGTAGACACAAGACACAGAACACAAGACACTACCCTCCCCTTTATACCGCTATCACCCCTCTCCACCCCAAAAACCTCGTGATCTCCTGGGAGAGGCAAAAAAACGGATAAAAACCCAGGTCCAATTCGGGAAAAAAATCCGGGAAATTCCTCTCCGACCCCAATCCAGGCGATCGACACTTGTCCAGGAGATCACTCAGGTCTTACTATACTAACCATACCTAGGTCCATATCCCTGCCCTCTCCCCGTAGCCCCTATCCCCTTGGCAGCTAAAAAACCATCTATTTTAGTCTTAAATATATTTAAAGTTTCTGCTTCCACTGCTCCCTGGGGCAGTGAATTCCATAAATTAACCACCCTCTGGGTGAAGAAGTTCTTCCTCATCTCAGTTTTAAAAGAGCCCCCCCTTATTCTGCAACTATGTCCCCTAGTTCTAGTTTCCCCGATCATTGGGAACATCCTCGGTGCATCCACCCGATCAAGGCCCCTCACGATCTTATATGTTTCAATGAGATCGCCTCTCATTCTTCTAAACTCCAAAGAGTAGAGTTCCAGCCTACTTAACCTTTCCTCATATGTCAATCCCCTCATTGCAGGAATTAATCTTGTAAACCTTCGCTGCACTGCCTCCAGGGCTAGTACATCCTTTCTTAAGTATGGACCCCAGAACTGTACACAGTATTCCAAATGTGGTCTCACTAATACTGTGTACAGCTGCAGCAAGACCTCCGTGTTTTTATACTCAATCCCCCTAGCAATAAAGGCCAAAACTCCATTGGCCTTCCTGATTGCTTGCTGCACCTGCATACTAACTTTTAGTGATACATGTACTAATACCCCTAGATCCCTTTGCGTTGCATTACAACGCAGCTCCTCCTCATTTAGAAAATAACTTGCCCTATCATTTTTTTTCCCAAAGTGAATGACTTCACATTTATTAGTATTAAACTTCATCTGCCAAGTTGTTGCCCACTCACCTAGCTTATCTATATCCTTTTGCAGACTCTTCCTATCCTCCTCATCCCTTACTTTTCCTCCCATTTTTGTATCGTCCGCAAATTTTGATATATTACACTTGGTTCCCTCCTCCAAATCATTTATATAAATTGTGAACAACTGGGGTCCCAGCACCGACCCTTGCGGAACCCCGCTAGTTACCGGTTGCCATCCCGAGTATGAACCATTTATCCCCACTCTCTGCTTCCTATTTGTTAGCCAATCCTCTACCCATGCTAATATATTACCCCCAATCCCATAATTTTTTATTTTTAGCAATAGTCTCTTATGTGGCACCTTGTCAAAAGCCTTTTGGAAGTCCAAGTATACCACATCCACCGGTTCCCCTTTATCCACCCGGGTTGTTACTTCCTCAAAGAATTCGAGCAGATTCGTTAAACAGGACTTCCCCTTCACAAAACCATGCTGGTTCTGTCCGATGAAGTCATGTTTATCCAAGTGCCCCGTTAGTGTTTCTTTAATAATTGTCTCTAACATTTTACCCACCACCGATGTTAGACTAACCGGTCTATAGTTACCCGCCTTATGTTTACTTCCTTTTTTAAATATTGGTGTTACATTGGCCATTTTCCAATCCACTGGGACCGTTCCTGCCTCCAGGGAGTTTTGGAAAATTATCACCAATGCATCCACAATCCCCACCGCTATCTCCCTCAAGACCCTTGGATGTAATCCATCAGGCCCAGGGATTTATCCTCCTTCAGTCTCATTAATTTCCCTAATACCACCTCCTTGGTGATCTTAATAGTATTTAGCTCCTCCATTCCTACCGCCCCCTGTTATCCAGCGTTGGAATATTTTTTGTGTCTTCTATGGTGAAGACTGATACAAAATACTTGTTTAATGCCTTTGCCATCTCCATGTTCCCCACCAACAACTCTCCAGTCTCACCCTCCAATGGACCAACGTTCACCTTAGCCACCCTTTTTCTTTTTATATAGCTATAAAAACTCTTACTATTAGTTTTTATGTTGTTTGCTAATTTCCTTTCATAGTCTATTTTCCCCGTCTTAATTAATCTCTTAGTTATTTTTTGCTGACCTTTAAATGCTTCCCAATCCTCTACCCTCCCACTATCTCTGGCTACCTTATATGCCCTTGCCTTCAGCCGAATACTATCCTTTATAGTTTTACTGAGCCATGGCTGACTGTTCTTACCCTTACCCCTTTTCTTCTTCATAGGAATAAATTTGTCTTGAAGGTTATACAGTAGACCCTTAAACGTACACCACTGCTCATGTACCGTCTTATTCTTGAGTCTGCTATCCCAGTCAACTTTGATCAGCTCATTCCTCATACCTTCATAATCCCCCTTATTTAGACTAAGCACCCTAGCCTGAGTTTCAACCTGCTCCCCTTCTATTTGAATATGGAATTCGACCATATTGTGGTCACTTGTTCCCAACGAGTCCCTAACTATGACATTTTTAATTAATCCTGCTTTATTACACAGGACCAGATCCAAGATTGCCTCCCCCCTTGTCGGTTCTGTAACATACTGTTCTAGGAACCCGTCTCTAATACATTCTATAAACTCTTCCTCTAGTCTACCCTGCCCAGTTTGGTTTGCCCAATTAATATGAAAATTGAAGTCCCCCATGATTACAGCAGTTCCCTTTTTACATGCGTCAACTATTTGCAGATTTATGTTCTGACTAACAGCGTCACAGCTATTTGGAGGTCTATAAATTACACCCACTAGTGTTTTTTTTCCCTTGTTATTCTCTATCTGTACCCATGCTGTTTCACTATCCTGATCCTTCAACGCAATATCCTTCCTCTCTATTGCCGTTATTCCCTCCCTTATTAAAAGGGCCACCCCTCCTCCCTTTCTTTCCTGTCTATCTTTCCTAATTGTCGAGTACCCCTCTATATTTAACTCCCAGTCCTGATCCCCTTGCAGCCATGTCTCCGTAATGGCCACAATATCATAACTATATATACTTAATTGCGCCGTTAATTCATTTATCTTATTACGAATACTCCGTGCATTTAGATAAAGCACTTTCAGATGATTTTTACTACCCTTCCTTTCCGTTTTTGCCCCTTTTACATCTAGAGCTTTATCTTCACACATTCTGTCTCCTGTCACTTTTTGACTTTCCGCTTCCCCACTGATACCCTGCTCTATTTCCTCTACCCCTGCCGTTATTACCCCCCTTGATACCTCCCCCCCGCTACTTAGTTTAAAGACCTCTCTACTGCCCTAGTTATATGATTTGCCAGGACCCCAGTCCCAGCACCGTTCAGGTGAAGTCCGTCCTTACAGAACAGATCCCCCCTGTCCCAGTACTGGTGCCAGTGGCCCAAGAAACCAAACCCATTATTCCCACACCAGTCTTTGAGCCACGCATTCAGCTTTTTAATTTTACGTACCCTCGCCGATTTGGCCCGTGGCTCAGGTAGCAATCCGGAGATCAGTACCCTCGAGGTTCTGCTTTTTAATTTATTCCCTAACTGCTCAAACTCCTTCAGTAGATCCTCCTTCCTCGTCCTTCCTATGTCATTGGTCCCCACATGGACCACGACCACTGGATCCTCCCCCTCCCACTGCAAATTTCTCTCCAGCATCGCAGAGATATCCTTAACCCTAGCACCGGGTAGGCAACACAGCCTTCGGGACATGTTCTGCTGGCCGCAGAGAACCCTGTCTACCCCCCGAATAATACTATCCCCTATCACTACGGCATTTCTTCTAACTCCCCCCTCTTGAATGGCCTCCTGATCCACGGTGCTGCAGCCAGGTTGCTCATCCCTCCAACAGCCCCTGATCCCGTCCTTACATTGAGTAAGAGCCTCGGTCATGCTTGTCAGGGACAAGGGCTGTGGCTCCTGCCGCATCTCCTCCTGGTTCCCCCTACCTGCCTCGCTTATGGCCACACCTTCCTTTCCTTGCTCACTGCCAACTGAATTAGTTAAACTGGTCGGTGTGACCATCCCCTGGCACAAAACATCCAGGTAATACTCCCCCTCCCTGATGTACCGCAGCGTATGAAGTTGGGTCTCCAGCTCATCAATGCGGAGCTGGAGTTCCTCTAGCCTCAAACACTTACTGCAGCTGTAGGGATCTTCTACTTCAATGGTGTCGACAAATTCCCACATCTCGCAGTATTGGCACATCTCCTGACCGCCCATCTTATATAAGTAATTAACTGGTCCTATTTAAGAATCCCCTACTGTATTGATACACCCCTTATTTATATAATCCTATAAATGGGAAAGTACTCACCCCAGCCGTAAATTACCTACTGGTTTGGCTGTCTAGTGGTAATTCCGTCCGCTCTTCCTGTCTGGTCCACTGCTCCCTTGCAGTGCGTGGCAAACCTCTTTGCCTCTGTTAGTCTCTCGAGCCGCGGCTCCGTCCGTCCTCCCTCGGCGACAGCACCCTCGGCTACAGCACCTGTGGCACCACGGTCGTGACTCCCTTCCGTTCCTGCAGAGCCTTCCTGTCCTGGGCGGAGTCTGCAGCTAACTGTGTGCTCACGTCCGGTAGCTCACGTCCAATGTTCATACCGTTGGGGTATAAACTACCCTAACGAAATATGAGGTGCTTTGGGTTCATATTCATATTCTTTGGGTGTTATTCACAAACGTGAAAACTAACAACTTAGGAACAGAAGTTAGCCATTGAATCCCTATGCCTTAAAAATATTTACTCTGCTTCCACCACACTTTGAGGATACGAGCTCCAAAGACTCATAACTCTCACAACAACAGAAAAAAAAGGTGTCTTCAAAAGGTTAAGAGTGTTTATTTGTCATGTACCAGGAACAGATCAAGGGCATTTCGATTGCTGCAGCTTTACAGGCCCAGTATTGCAATAGCATAACAAATACATACAGAATAATCAATGGTACACTAAATTAATAATCAGTAGTACTAGGTCACCAGACCAGGTCACAGGCCTGCAGGCTTCCGAGATTGTGGGCGCACCAGGAATTTCAACATATGGATTGGACTTTGGACTGTTTGTGTTTTCTAGGATGTTTAGAATTTTAAACAGTGCCAAAATTGTGGCAACTGTGTATTTGTGGCTGTGCAAAAGAATTTCACTATGCTGTGCATATGTGACAATAAAGAACCATTGAACCATGATAGTGCAAAACTAATATACATAGTGCAATCAAAAATGAAGTCTATAGAAGAATGTTGCAGAGGTGGGATTGCATGAATGAATGAATGAATGAATGAATGAATGAATGAATGAATACTTTATTATCACATGTGACAAATCACTGTTAAATTATTATTTTGCATACCCAGGATATACAAAGAGTGGCCACATAAAGGGCGCCGGCATAGTTACAAGGTATCCCACTCCAGGTCCTCCTTTATTCTCCCGCACTCCCTCATGGTGGTTCCCCCCACACCGGATCCAACCGTTCCTTATTATACAACCTGCCAAATTCAGGTATTAATCTAGTAAACCTCCAAATTATTTCTTATGCTTTGGCATCCTTCCTTAGATAAGGAGACTATTACTGTACGAGGTGCTTTCTCACCAATGTTCTAAATAACTGAAGCATAATTTAGTTGAGCATTAATTCCCCCGAGCAATAAATGTTAACTTTTTTAAATACACATGCTTCCTGCGTACTAACCCTTTGTGAATCATGCACAAAGATATCTAGATCCCTTTGAAACTCGAAGCACTATAATTTGCCAGCATTTAGATAATATTCTTCATTGCTATTTATTCATTCATAGGCTGCTCATATCACCGCCAATGTCAACATTGATTGTCCATCTTTAAATTGCCCCTGAAGCGAGGAGGCAGATGAGAATCAACCATACTGATGGTTCTGGAATCAAGTTGGATCCATGATTTGGATCCCAGTATCCTTGCATTGCGTTTGTTTGCTTTGTGCTTCGGATGAAATGATGGGCTTCATATTCATCCAGGAATGATGCAGCAACCACCACTGCCAAAACGAAAACACTGCCGTCATTCACCACGTGACAAAATGACATCAAATGATTTAATACCCAGAATCATAGTCATAGAGAGATACAGAAGACAGCGATAGACAGACAGACATAGATAGACAGGCAGGCAGGCAGGCAGACAGACAGACAGACAGACAGGCAGACAGACAGACAGGCAGACAGACAGACAGACAGACAGATAGACAGGCAGGCAGGCAGGCAGACAGACAGACAGACAGACAGACAGACAGACAGACAGACAGACAGACAGACAGACAGACAGACAGACAGACAGACAGACAGACAGACAGACAGACAGACAGACAGACAGACAGACAGATAGATAGACAGACAGACAGACAGATAGACAGATAGATAGATAGATAGATAGATAGATAGATAGATAGATAGATAGATAGATAGATAGATAGATAGATAGATAGATAGATAGATAGATAGATAGATAGATAGATAGATAGATAGATAGATAGATAGATAGATAGATAGATAGATAGATAGATAGATTTTGCAAAATCATTTGAAGGGGATGACAAGGATTTGGCACTCCCATCTTCATTTCATGGTTTAAAAAGTGTTTTTTTTCCAATTTACGTAGTCTCTGAAATTTATGTTGAGGTCAGAGACTTTTTTACCGACCGACTCCAGCAGCACCAAAATTGCTCCGACTCCACGACACCGACTCCACAGCCTTGATCAAAAGATTAGGTGTGGCATCGGCACAAAAAGCTTGGACTGAGTAAGGACAGAAGATTTCATTCTCTGAAAACTCATTAGTGAAATGGATGGTTTTTCAATGACAGTCCTGCGGTATAGTTATCACTCTTCAGAACGGCTTGTTACTATAGAATTATTTAATTATTTTACTTTAAATTCCTAAGTAGGATTTGGATGCAGGATCAGTCACATAACTACAATGTAATTATGCAGATGTTTTCAAGAGAGAGTTCTTAGGTCCAATGGAATCAAGGGATATGGGGAGAAAGCAGGAATGGGGTACTAATTTTGGCTGATCAGCCATGATCATATTGAATGGCAGTGCTGGTTCGAAGGGCCAAATGGCCGAATGGCCTACTCCTGCACCTATTTTCTATGTTTCTATGTAATGTCACCACCAGGGGCCCGCTGTACTATGGCTGCCTTGCCAACGTTCTGTCTCATCTTTTTCCTTCTTTGTGTTTTTAGTTTGTTGTAAAATGTATGTTTTAGTTTATCTTTAGTTTTGTATTATGTGGGGGGTGGTGGGGGGTGGATGGGGGAAACTTTTTTATCTCTTTCCTCGATGGAGATGCAACTTTTTCTGTGTCATATCTCCGTCTACACTGCGGCCTAACTGTGGAGCTGGCGGCCTCTTGCTGGGACTGCGGGAGCCTGCGGACTTAACATCTCGGAGCTGGCGATCCCTTTGCCAGGGATCAATCTCGGACCCCCATCCGTGGGAGCCTGCAGTCTTTAACAACATGGAGCTTGCGATCCCTGGTTAGAAACTAACTTAAGGAGCACCAAGCCACGTGAGCTTCAACCGGCCCAACACGGGAGCTGCGATCACTGGCTGCGGGAGCTTCAATCACCCCGACTGCGGATGGTTCAACTGGTTCGAGGAGAAAAGGAGAAAAGAAGATAAGCATTGCATTCCATCACAGTGGGGAATGGGGAGGAGCTGCTGTGGTGGATGTTTATGTCAAATTTTAATGTAGTTGTGTGTCTTGTTGCTTTTTTCGTATGACTGTATGGCAAACCAAATTCCTCGTATGTTGCAAAACATACTTGGCTAATAAATTATAATAATAATAATGGATGGGATTTATATAGCGCCTTTCTAATACTCAAGGCGCTTTACATCGCATTATTCATTCACTCCTCAGTCACACTCGGTGGTGGTAAGCTACTTCTGTAGCCACAGCTGCCCTGGGGCAGACTGACGGAAGCGTGGCTGCCATTCTGCGCCTACGGCCCCTCCGACCACCACCAATCACTCACACACATTCACACACATTCACACACAGGCAAAGGTGGGTGAAGTGTCTTGCCCAAGGACACAACGACAGTATGCACTCCAAGCGGGATTCGAACCGGCTACCTTCCGGTTGCCAGCCGAACACTTAGCCCATTGTGCCATCTGTCGTCCCAAATTATGATCATAACGATTATGATTATTATGTACCTCTTTTGTACTGATTCTTTAGATCATACCCATTGGATAAAAACATTCTTCCAAATCTCTCAATGTAGGAAAATTACTTGCAAAGTCCCTGGGAGGATATGAAGAACATCGGACCTCAACACGCAGTAACTACTTATTCAGCTGAGGAGAAAGTGTTAGAAGTTAGCAGCATATAACATTCTCTCCATTAGGGAAGGCAATGAAGTCCTGCAATCCAGCAGGGAAGTGTCAGAACATTAATCTTTCAGAATTGCATTTTCTGCAACGCAGATGCATCTACAGTAAACCGCAGAACATTGACAACACTGACAAAGTGCAGATTGACATTTTCAATGTACGATCACTTAATATTATCTGCTTTCTCGATAAAGGTCAATAGCTCCCAGTGGGAAAGGATGACGCTTGCGCAGAAGAGTTAATACTTGCGGAGTATGCACTGTTGAATGATATGCTTTGCAGGCAGTAGGAGAGGTCACTGCAGAATATTTTTGTTTTACCCATTGCAACCTGCAAACCAGTGTTCAACACCATGCCTCAATACCAGTTGGCGCAACTGAAGAAATAATCAGTGGCAGTGGCCCCTTAAACTCCAGGACCTGTTCATGAGACTATTCATGCTGACACTACATAGAAGTTGTAGGCAAAGAAAGAGAAAAGTATATGTCGATCACAGGGGGTTAAAACATTTGGGGGGTTGATCTTCTGATGGATCTACTTAATAATGCAGGTTTTTATCTACTTAACAAGCAGAGGCTTGGGACTCTGCTGAGCTGTTCAATGATCCTGGGACACCAGTGATACGCAGGCTTCTGACAATTTCCCAGCACTGTGGATTAATAGACAGCAGTACGCAGCTTAGCATGCTGTAACCTGACGACTAACCTGGAGAACCTCCAGGCCTGAACCTTGTCAGTATTCCTACTGCTTGCTCAACAATTGATTGCATACTGATGTGACTGGCATTCTACCTCTTCAGAGGATGGTTCTCTGGGGTTGTTCTGAGATGTGAATCAATAGGAAGAAATGCATGTGGAGAGAATAGTAACGCTAAAGGTAATTTCCTTCATATTCGATTTCATGGAGTTCATTGCAAAGCATTTCATTGTTTTTAAATATGTTCCAATTGCAGAATCATGTCATTTGGGATGTGGGGGCTAAACCAGAACACCCAGCGGAAGCCCATGAAGTCACAGAGAGAATGTGAAAGCTCCAGACAGGCAACTAGAGGTAAGGATCAAGTCCAGGCATCTGAAGCAGTGAGGCACCAGCTCTGCTTGCTGCCCCATTGTGCTGCCCCAGTGCTATCCAGTTGTTTGAACTTTTTTGAACTGATGATTTTGATTTTGTAATTATATTTTTAGTCTTAAAAGTTTCTGAGATTTTTTGAAGGCCAGTGACTGAAACATTCACATGAATTTTACTTCGGAGTCACGTGAGTGACTACGTGAAGAACCCCGCCACGACGCAAGCGTGTCATATCGCTTCACGCTTGCGAAACGACTGGCGGGGTGGAGCGTTCCCCCGCAGCGGTAAGTTTGAAACCGCGACCTGCAGGTAAGTGATTTACTCTGCGGTAGTTTTTGTCCCCGCGCTGTTTTTACACAGGGGGGGAAGCTGGACCAAATAGTGTCCACAAGTGCTGCGAGTAAAGCTGGCTGGGGAGGACCGCGAAGTTGTGGGAGTCAGCAGCAGCTGAAGGCACAAGCACCGTAAGGGATCAGCTGTGCCGACTTTTGGTCCCGCGCCGGCCAGAACACCACGGCCAGGCGGGAGACTATTCAAATGGGGCCGTCGACTTTTTGGACAAGTCGAAAACGGCAGGAGACGGGGTGGAACGACGTTCCCCCGTAGCGACAATTTTAACTTGGACCTGCAGGTAAGAGCTGCGGTCTTTTTGTGTTTTTACCATGCTAATTACAGGTGGAGAAACCAACGGGCTGCGACAAAGCTGGTGGGCTAGATGGGATCAGCTGTGCCCGATGTCGCCTCCGCACCAGCCAGATCCACTCCACGGCAGTAAGGACAAAGCTGGTGAGGGAGGACCGCGGAGCAGCGGGCAGCGGGCAGCAGCCAGCGGCACTCGGATCACCGATAGTGGGATCAGCTGTGCCCGATGTCGCCTCCGCACTGACCAGATCCACGCAGCCGGGCGGAAAGGCTAGACACAAAAACAAACAAGGTCGTGGACTCAGAGGAGTCCGACTTTGAACAACCGCGGGCGGCCAGCGACCGAGAGCGCTGGAGCCGGATGGAGCGATGTGTGGAGCATTTGCTTCAATGTGACAGACTCCGGGAGATGGAGTCGGGTCACTGTGGGCCCTATGATAAACCCACAGCAGTACCTCTTGAAGGGCTGCACAGTGCTTCTACCTCATCAGAGGGGAGCACTGCGGGTCAGTTCTGGGCTGACCTGGAAGAGGGGTCCGCAGAAGGAAAGACAAGTGTGCAAGGGGTGCAGGAACAAGAGAACCTACTGGACTAATAAAATGGACTCCAACAAACACTACAGCCAAAAACAGCACCCCTACGCACCCACCAGCAGAACTGGTGAAAGCTCGAAGGCCCGGTATTCAAAACATGAGTCTTTTTAGGCCATGGCCCAGGCCGGCCTTCTTGGAAGATGCGGGGACCTCCAACGCCAACCAAACCGAAAATCCAGACACCAGCGCAACAACAGCAGCGAAGAACCTACAGAAAGAAGAAAACCTGCCACTGGTAACTATGGAGGTAGGTGGGTCTGGTTCCCTACAAAATACAGGGAGCATGGAGGTTGGGGGGAGACTACACTCTTTTCTGAATGCATGGAGCATGTTAACAACCGATACTTACATCTTAAGCAGTATCCAGGGATATACAATAGAGTTTAGACACAAGTACAGCCCTCCAGTTCAACATATACCGAACCGAATGTTCGTGCCTTCTGATAAAGAAAAATCAAAAGCGCAAGCTGAACTGGAGCGGCTTTACATAAAAGGTGTAATTGAGAAAACTCAACACGAACCATTAGAATTCGTGTCCAATATATTTATCAAAAACAAAAAAGATGGTGGTTGTCGCATCACCATAGATCTGACAAAATGGATACCTTTGTTACTGCTAAACAATTAATTTCCAAAGGTTACTTCATGGCCAGCATCGATTTAAAAGATGCTTACTATTCAGTGCCTATACGAGGTGACCACAGATGTTACTTAAAATTCAACTGGATGGGCAACTCTGGCAGTATAAAGCACTGCCAAATAGGTCATCAGCCCCAGGCTGTTCACAAAAATTTTGAAACCAGCCCTAGCGCTTCTACGTAAACGTAAACACATGGTCATGGCATATTTAGATGACCTACTCATTGTGGGCAAGACTTTGGAATTGGCCAAACAAACTGTAACGGCCATAAAACAGTTATTTGAAAAACTGGGATTTACTATCCATCCAGTTAAATCTAAACTAAAGCCATCCACTACTATGGACTATTTGGGGGTTTCACCATTGACTCAGTTCACATGTCGGTGACTCTGCCTAAGGGAAAGGCTAGATATTTAATAGAGGCTTGCATAACCTCATTGACATCAGCAAACCATCCATCAGATTGGTAGCAAAAGTAATTGGCAAATAGTGGCTGCCTTTCCAGCCACACAATTTAGACCTCTACATTACCAAAACTTACAGAGAGCAAAAATACAAGCACTCTAAATTAATGCAGGTCACTTTGACAGACCTATGAAACTACCAATCAAGCTAAAATGGAATAAAATGGTGGATAGATAACATCTGGCTTTGTTCCAATCCAATCATTGTCAGTAACCTTTCCATGGTACTACAAACTGATGCCAGTGCACTTGGGTGGGGAGCCACCAATACCATCACCAGCTGTGGAGGTAGATGGACTTCTCAGGAGGCATCATTATTACTCACACTGGGCATAAACTACCTGGAAATGTTGGGTGCATTCCATGGCCTAAAGTCATATTGTACTGGATCATATCACCAGCATGTTAGACTACAGATAGACAATACCACCGTGGTAGCATACATTAACCACATGGGTGGAAACAAATCGACATCATGTGACAATCTGGCTAATACAATTTGGCAATGGTGTATCCAGAGAGATATTTGGATATCAGCCACTTACCTACCAGGAAGACTAAATTTAGTGGCAGACACCAGGTCACGCAAATTTAATGAAAACACCGAATGGATGTTGAATAAAAAAGTATTTGCTGATATTACAGCAAAATATGGAACACCAGATATCGATCTATTCGCATCCAGACTTAACCACCAGTTATCAAATTATGTTTCATGGGAACCAGACCTTGGGTCAGCGGCGACAGATGCATTTTCGCTGCATTGGGGGGGAAATTGTTTATTTACGCATTCCCTCCTTCCTGCCTCATCAGTCGGGTATTAAGGAAAATACAACAAGACTCTGCGTCTGGTATTGGTAGTACCCGATTGGCCTACTCAACCATGGTTCCCAGTGGTATTAAACATGGTATTAGAACCATGTATCACCATCCCACATACACCAGATTTATTGCTACATCCCGTAACAAGGGATAGCCACCCATGCCATAAACATTTGAACTTATTAATTTGTAGAGTTTTAAAAACACCTCTACTACAACTGGGACTGACGGACCGAACAGTAAACATGATCTCGGCGGCCCAAAGACAGTCAACCAAAAAACAGTATCTGGTCTATATCAGGAAGTGGGCGATGCACTGCCATAAAAATAAATTAAAAAAACAAAAAAACATCACCTACAGAGACATGAACATCCCTTCTGTTCTGGAATATCTGGCAGGCCTCCACTATGATGAGGGGCTCAGTTACAGTGCCATCAACTGCGCCAGAAGTGCCCTATCGACTTACCTATGGCAGGGGACAGAGCGTTACTCTGTTGGGACTCACCCACTGGTAACAAAACTTATGAGGGGAATTTTTAATACTAATCCCCCAAGAACCAGGTACTCCCAAATATAGGATGTAAGTATTATCCTGAAGATGCTCAGGAATTGGTCTCCAGCAACAGCTCTGTCCCTACACAGACTGACATTAAAAACAGTCATGCTAATGGCATTGGTCACGGCACAGAGGGTACAGTCACTGCATAAACTAAGACTGGACAACATGACTTCCTCAACAGAAAATATTACGTTTCATATCTATGAGTTAGTAAAGCAGAACAGACAGGGATCAGCAGGCCTCAATATACAATTTAGGTCATACCCAAACAGATGACCGTCTGTGTATAATAAGACACCTGTCGTTATACATGGAGAAAACGAAAATCCTAAGAGGCAATGAGAAGGCACTTTTTGGTCAGCCACTAGCAACCACACAAAAGAGTGACAGTCCAGACCATCTCAAGATGGCTGAAACAGGTGCTAACACAGGCTGGGGTGGATACTAATATTTTTAAATCTCATTCCACCAGGGCTGCAGCTACATCGGCAGCGATACAGTTGGATGTACCAATGGACCAAATCCTCAAGGCAGCAGGATGGTATGGGGGAAAAAACATTCCAATTATTTTACAATAAACCAGTAATGAAACCTGGAACGTTTGCAGAAACAAATTTAAGTTCTGTAAATTAATTTAAACCCATAAAAAGGGGTTATAAATTTGTGTTAATAAATTTTATGATTTCAATGTCGAATTCATGTCCAAATTATGTTAACACAATTCCTCCTACAGTCATCAAGGCAGACGTGATGCATGGACTCGTTTCCACGGCATGAAATTACAGAGCTTTAAAATCTTCACGTAGTCACTCACATGACTCCGAAGTAAAATAGTAAGATTAAACGAGAACTTACCAGTTTGAAGTTTGATCTGTATTTTATGAGGAGTTACGATGAGGGATTACGTGCCCTCCGCTCCCACCCTTGATCATATACTTAACTGGTATCTCTTCTCTAATCTTACTGTTTAGTCATTACAGTTATCTGTGATTTCACACCGCTGCTTTGAAGAATGACACGCATGCGTCGTGGCGGGGTTCTTCACGTAATCCCTCATCGTAATTCCTCATAAAATACAGATCAAACTTCAAACTGGTAAATTCTTGTTTAATCTTACTATTAATATGGATGGCACATTGACACCTTGGAGGCAGGGATTCATTACCCATCAAAGGCAATTTAGTTTAGTTTAATTTAGTTTAGTTTAGTTTAGTTTAGTTTAGAGCAGTGCTTCTTAAACTATTTCAGTGCCATTTACCCTTGAGTCTTTATCATAAAATTTCATTCACCCTCGACATAATTTTCTTTTTTTTTGTTAATTTTCATCTTATTCTCCCTTATGTATAATTTTATATATAATTTATTTTGTCACATGAGGAAAAAACATAAATTAACTCATTTCTTAAGTGTTTAATTTATTCAATTTTTGGAATATCCTAAAAATATGTAAAGAAAACTTGTAGTGAAAAAAAAAAGAAATGTAATTACCACTGGAGTTGGGAAATCTTTCCTATTAGAATGATTAAAAAACAAGACTGACAAAAACAGTCTGACTAGGGAGACTGACAAAAACCTCCAGGAAGCTCCGGGAACCGCACGGAAACCTTGGGAGGGGCGCAAAATCTCCAGAGGTTTCCGTTCAGGTTTCCTAAGTGGGACAGGGGCATAACTGTTTTAATGACCATGCCTTTTTTAAGTATAGAAAAAATATATAAATATCTGAATAAATTAAGTAATTCACCCTTCATTCACCCCAAAATAATTTCATTCATCCTTGGGTGAACCATTCACCAATTTAAGAAGCACTGGTTTAGAGACACGGTATCTAAACAGGCCCACCGAGTCCGATCCGATCAGTAATCCCTGCACACTAACACTATCCTACACACAAACACCAGGGACAATTTGCATTCATACCAAGCCAATTAATCTACAAACCTGTACATCTTTGGCATGTGGGAGGGAACCAGAGATTCCCGGAGAAATTCCATGCAGGTCACGGGGAGAACGAACAAACTGTACAGACAGCACCCGTGGTCAGGATCGAACCCGGGTCTCTGGTGCTGTAAGGCAGCAACTCTACCATTGCACCATCATGTCGTCCTAAACGCAGTTGTGGGTTGAGCTAATCAATTCCACTCTAGAACCAGCAGTACACTGGACCTCACCTGTCAGTTAGAAGACAATCTATCAGCAGAAGAATCTGCCCAAGCAATTTCTACAGATATCACGTGTAGATCACTGCAAGCACAGGCAAAGAACTGCCTCATTTAATTGTGTAGGAAGGAACTACTGATGCTGGTTTAAACCTCTTTGGCCCAATAGTTTCATTCACTTTCAATTTTCATTCTAAAGCGGTATAGCCCAAGAGGTCGTTTCCCCTGTGGGTGAATCCAGAACAGGTGGAGAATAGTTTCAGAATAGAGGCAAATAGGCAATATCTTATTCAATAACAATTGGGATTGTCTGTCAGACAGCAATCGAGACTGCGTCAATCAACGTGTTCAAGATGTTTGCATTACCCTAGAGTAGAGGGTTAACGGGAATAGGTAGGAAAGTGATGCTGAGAGCAAAACCAGATCCACCGTGACTAGCAATGTTACAAAATTTTGAGATTTTAAAAATCAAGTGCAATTTATCCCATCAGATAAAGCATAAAAATAAATGTAATTTGACTCCTAATTCATTTTCATATCTTCAGTATTAAAATAGTTATGGCCATTTTCATACTCGGAAATTAGCATCTTGTTCCCTATTGCTTTTTCATTGACTTAACACAAAATCTGTGATCGAGGACAGTCAAAAGCCCATAACTTTCTTAAAAATTAAGAGAACTGAAAGAAATGTTCAGTTATTATAGATTGAAGCATTCTGAAACAAATATGAAACAATCTTACTTGGATGACCTGAAATGAAAGCATATAATTAGTTAGTTACCCAATTGTAGCTAATTACAAAATTCAATTACTAGATCTAAACATCTATCCATTTCTCCATAAAAGATTAACATTTTTAAATAGCCTAAGTGTCCAAATAACATTCACCCAAGAATCCACAATATAACATGATTTTTAAATCTCATTGTCATGAATTTATAAGCCAAATGGAAGGAATTTAGTATTTATTTCCTGTAAATTAATGGCCATTTAAATCATCTTGCGAGTGGGATTTTGTGGAACGCGATCGATTGTAACGTTGCGGTGAATTCAAACCCCCATATCGGCAGGAAAAACACTGCCGCTTCGTATGGGGCCTAAATCACCTTTTCGCAACGTAAAATGTGGATTAAGGTAATCCTAAGAAACACGTTTATATGTAAAATAGACGACTTTCCTTTAGCTGTCCCGTACCTGAAATCCGTCCCCGTTGTCGGCATTCACGGCATTACAAGCGGATTTTTAGTTTACTCCAGCGCTGAAATGGTCCAGTGATTTAAAAAAAAAGAATTCACAGAACGGCCGTTGGAACAATTCTTCAGTGTTAGTTAGCTCCCCGAGAAAATATATCCAGGACAGGCGGTAGAAAACCACATTTTAACCCCGTCCCCCCCCCTCAAAGGCGCCAAAGTCGCGCACACGGCCAGTGACAGAACTGCAGCACCGCTGAAGGTAAGTTTTGTAACATACCTACCGTGACCCCACTAAATGGAAGAGCAGGTTTATGTAGCCATATGCCAACTGCTGCTCTTACTTCTTATGTTCTCATTAGACAAATTAAACCAATATGTCTTCAAATCATCACTTGCTATATGGATGCCTCTTTATCATGACTCTCGTCTTGGTAATGGCAGTTACCTCATCCAATGAAGAGTCACAATGTCTTCATCATCATGCACCATTGGATTCTGTACACAGCATAATGTACACACCCTGGAGAGAGAAAGGAGAACCTTTGGAACCAAACCTTCCCCCCCCCCCCACCCCCTCAAAGGCGCCAAAGTCTCATAAGGCTTGCTCAGTATTTAATTATGTGCCGATGTTGCTGGGGCCATATCTGTTCTGAATTGGATGGCATGAGAGGTAACTTTCATCAGAAATAAAAATAACAGATGCTGAAAAGAGAAACAGGGTTCAATCTTTTATCAGGAAGGGGGAAAAAGGCAGTAAGTAAATACATTTCAAAAGCTGGGGGTTGGAAGCACACTTGGAAAAGATTATAACGGGTGGAAGCCAGGAATGACAAGAATGGTGACAGCGCAAGGCAGAAAGGGCTGGCATAGGCACAAACAAGGATGCAACAAGAAACCATATACATGGACTGAGCAGGAATATAATTGGAAATTGTAGGTCGTAATGATCCCCAACTGAAAAATGATGTTCTGCTCCTCAAGCTTACATTGACCTTCATTGGAACAGTGCAGGAGGAAAACAACGGATGAACATTATGGACGATGGTTTGAGGGCATCTGTTTGAGAGAACCCAGGTACAGCCATTCAATTGATACAATTTGAAAGCAGCGAGCCATAGTTAGTATTTACTGAGCCACAAATTAACCATTAGTACAGTAAGCAGGTAGAAATAGAAACATAGAAAATAGGTGCTGGAGTAGGCCATTCGGCCCTTCGAGCCTGCACCGCCATTCGATATGATCATGGCTGATCATCCAACTCAGTATCCCATCCCTGCCTTCTCTCCATACCCCCTGATCCCTTTAGCCACAAGGGCCACATCTAACTCCCTCTTAAATATAGCCAATGAACTGGCCTCAACTACCTTCTGTGGCAGAGAATTCCACAGATTCACCACTCTCTGTGTAAAAAATGATTTTCTCATCTCGGTCCTAAAAGACTTCCCTCTTATCCTTAAACTGTGACCCCTAGTTCTGGACTTCCCCAACATCGGGAATAATCTTCCTGCATCTAGCCTGTCCAACCCCTTAAGAATTTTGTAAGTTTCTATAAGATCCCCCCTCAATCTTCTGAATTCCAGCATGTACAAGCCGAGTCTATCCAGTCTTTCTTCTTATGAAAGCCCTGCCATCCCAGGAATCAGTCTGGTGAACCTTCTCTGTACTCCCTCTATGGCAAGAATGTCTTTCCTCAGATTAGGAGACCAAAACTGTACGCAATACTCCAGGTGTGGTCTCACCAAGACCCTGTACAACTGCAAATAGTGGAAAGGTGAAAAAAAAAGCAGGCAAAGTGGTGTCTACACTTCACATAAATATCTTGCCAGATATATTTGGTTACATAAAACATCAGTTTGTATTGTCGTTTATCAACCTGTTTTTTTTTTTGCCAGAAATTAATTTTTATGTGAGAACGATGTCATTGACGGAAACCTCCAATCCCTATATCAGGAAGCAAAGAAAGAAATTCCAGCAATAAAGTACAGCCAATCTAAATGACCACTCGTAATAAAATATTCCATTAGATTTGTATTTAACCTAACAGAGAGCATTTTAAAAATCTGATTAGAAGTTAAATTGAACAATCTGGAGCCTTGTAATAAAATTAGATTTAAAATCCACTCGACCTGCAGCAGATGAGAAGGCAACAGCCCCCCCCCCCCCCCCCCCCCCCCCCCCCCCCCCCCCCCACCATCCCCTCAATGTATTGATCTCACTTTTGGGGACATTTTTGTCAATATCTCAGAAGTAGTGCAAATATCAAAATTAAAGCAAAAGTAAATCCAGACATGAACACTATATCAAAGCTGGTATAATACTATAAGAGTGTTGTCCTGTCAGGGGTGCCATCTAGCAAATGAAACATTAAACAATTTCATTCTTAGTGAATGTGAAGGACTCAAGGGTTCTGAGCAGTGCAGACTGAAACGCCATGAAATTCTGTCCAACATTTTTCCTTAAACAGATCATTTAATTCTTTCTGTGATCTGACCATGCTCTGATCAAATTGGTTACCAAATCATTCACTCTGGGAACCTTGAGATTGGAGAGAAAGCAGGACTTGTATCATAGAACATACAGAGAGCCAAGTTCCCACATTAGGTTTCAGGGAAACAATGGATCTAAACATCAAGGTATCCTGGATTTGGCGGGCTGATCTCCATGCTGGCCTGACCTTGCCTATCCATCAATTCACATTAAAGGCACAGAATAATGATGGTTTCTCATTGTCACCATTCTAACAGATGATTATCATGCTGCATTCACAAGAAGAGTTTGGAAATGACTTTTCTGATCAATGACAATAAAATAGTAAGATTAAACGAGAACTTACCAGTTTGAAGTTTGATCTGTATTTTATGAGGAGTTACGATGAGGGATTACGTGAAGAACCCGTTCAGCACGCATGCGCGACATACTTCAAAGCAGCGGTGTGGAATCACAGACAGACACAGTTATTGAAATAAACATAGTAAAGAAAAGGAGACCTCAGTTATCAGTTTGACCCATATTATTGAGGGTGGGAGCGGAGGGCACGTAATCCCTCATCGTAACTCCTCATAAAATACAGATCAAACTTCAAACTGGTAAGTTCTCATTTAATCTTACTATTTTACTTCGGAGTCACGTGAGTGACTACGTGAAGATTGTAAAGCTCTGTGATTTCAAACCGTGTAACAGTTCGCACTTCACTCACTGCCGAAGTCCTTGAGGGAGGAAGTGTGTTATCGTAATCAACCAATGAATCTGTTCGTAAAAACAATAATGGTATTTATTAACAATAACAACAAAATAAATTAAATTGCTCCCCTGGGCTTAAATTAAATATTTGCAGACTAAAATTTTTTCTGCAAATAAAGCAGGTTTTGCCAGCGGCTTATTATAGAAAGTTTGGAACGTTCTTTCTCCCGACCACCCTGCTGTAGCCAGGATGTGGTCTATTGGCACGTCCATTCTTTTGGCCGCCGACGTGGATGCTGCCCTGGTGGAGTGAGATTTGTACATGTTAGTGTTTATACCAGCAGCTTTCGGCACCTGCTTGAGCCATCTAGAAATGGTTTGGCTCGTCTCCCGACCATATTAAGTTTTTTTGTGACTGACCCATAAGGCTTTTTCACTCCCTCGATGTATTTTGGTTGTGTCTATGTAGGACAGTAGGTGGGTCATGGCACATAACCGTGGGTCTGGTGGGTAAGCCCGGAATTCCATGACTGGGTTAGGTGTTCCTGGTCTGCTCTGTTTGACCAGACCCTGGATAACGAAAGAGACCTGGTCTGGAGCTATGATCATGTTGTCCAGTCATAGAAGGTGCAGTGACTGGACCCTTTGAGCTGATACAAGTGCCATCAGCATGATAGTCTTGAGCGTAGATTGTTCCAGGGTGAGGGACCTGGCTGGTGGCCATCCCATGAGGTATGTCAGAACCACACTGACATCCCAAATTTGGGTTACCTGGTTCTGGGGGGGTTAGAGTTGTAAATTCCTTTCATGAGTTTGACCACCAGCGGGTGGGACCCCATGGCCTGTTGTCCTGGTGCCTGTGTTAAATAGGCAGACAGAGCACTTCTAGCTGTGTTGATGGCACTGTAGCTGAGTCCTTTATCGTGGTGAAGGGCTGCCAGGAACTCCAGTACATTGGTAACTGTTGAGGTTGAATAGGTGGTTCCTGTATCCAAGCAGTACTTCTCCCACTTTTTGATGCTGGACAAGTACTGTTTTCTTGTGGATACTCGGTGGGATGCTGTCATGGTGTTGATGGTGTTTTCTGACAAACCCAGTCCCAGTAATGGTCTTTTCAAAATCTGCAACCCAGGAGTTTGATTTTATCATGGCATGGGTGGCTTATGCCAGATACTGGGTGGGTTAATAATTCTGGGTTACTGGGAAATATCATAGGGGTTTCAACGACCATGTCGTAGAGTAATGGGAACCATGGCTGTGTAGGCCTGTCGGGTACTATCAAAATACCTGAAGCAGAGTCCATTTGTATTTTGCGTAGTTTGCCTATTTTGCGTGTGTTTTGCCTACTATTAAGATATCATCAAGATATGCCATGACAATATGTTTTTGTCTTCTTAATATTGCCAGGGCTGGTTTTAGTATCTTGGTGAATAATCTTGAGGCTAATGTTAAACCATTGGGTAATGCTTTAAACTGCCATAGTTGCCCCATCCAGGTAAATTTCAGGTATCTGCGATGATCCTTATGAATGGGTACTGAATAGTAAGCATCTTTGAGGTCAATGCTTGCCATGAAGTATCCTTTGGAAATCAGTTGTTTGGCAGTTACAAACGTTTCCATTTTGAAATGTACATACTTAACAAACATATTTAGTGAAGTTAAGTCAATGATGATGCGACATCCACCATCTTTTTTAGTTTTAGTGAATATATTAGACACAAATTCCAAGGGTTCATGTTTAGTTTTTTCAATGATACCCTTAGTGATTAGTCTCACCAGTTCAGCTTGTCCCTCTCGTTTTTCTTCAACTGAGAGGGAAAAGATCCTTTGGGGTGAATGCTGAACTGGTGGCAATTTTTCTAGTGTAAATTGTATTTTGTATCCACGAATGCTATTGAGTATATACTTGTCACTCGTGATAGACTCTCATGCTTGCTTAAACAGGTGTAATCTCCCCGTTGTTAGTATAGCGCCCCTACTTTCTATATGCTGGCAGGAACCAGACCCACCTACCTCCATGGTTATTGGTGTTTCTTTTGCTTCTTCGTCGGATGATGAGTCTTGTGTGTTGTCTGACATGTTGCTGTTGTTTTGGGGTGGCGCATTTTCCATGGGGTCCGCTCTGGGCCTTGGCCTAAAAAAGGCTTCCGGTAGTGATATGCGGACCCCGAGCTTTCACCAGTCCCATAGAGTAGACATCGACTGGTGGACGCGATGGAGTACTGCCGCTTGGGTTTAGTGGTTTTGGTTTTGCTCGCCCGGGGCCTGCCCTCATGAGGCCGAAAGTTTTGGAAGCCTCCTCCATGTCTTTGACTTTTTTGGTGAGGTCCTTGCCAAAGAGCAGTGTATCTGGCTCTATCGCTGGAGTTTTGCACAACCCCGCGAATTTCGGGTTGAGGGCAGGTCTTATAATCTCCTTGCGGAGGTTATTTATTTCAAATTGAGTGTTACACAGCAGTGCGAGGGTGTCCTGCTGGTTTGTGGTCATTTCTGTTCCATCCACGGAACGAGCAAACGAGGTGATGGCTGACGTCAGGAGCCTGAAGATCCGCTGAAGTTTTAGTTCCTGATAACGTATGTTTGACCCAACGTGCCCCCAGATTTGGCTGTTGACAGCCGGCACTTTCAGCGATTCGCAATTTTCAGGAGCCGAATATTGCTCTAAGACCTCATTAACCACCTGTTCCTGTAGGGGCCTGTTGGATAGGTGGTTAATGCTGGCCGCTAGTTTTGGCTCTAATGGCCGTCCCTCACGCGGAGTGGCCACGTAGCGGTCTACCACACCCAGCAGCTCTTCCTGTTCCTGTACCCCTGGCATACTCCCGACTTCTTCAGCCATTTACCCCTTTTCTTGACCAGCCCAGCCCTGGTCGCCAAGGCTGCCCTCGGATGAGGGGGAAGCGATGGCCAGTGCACGAGGCACTGTGGAGGGAGTGCCTGAACTCCCTCTGCGAAACTGCTCCTCACGAAGCAAGTCTCGCTGGAGCATACGCTCCACGAGCCGCTCCAAGCGGCTCAGGCGGCTATCTCTGCCCCGAACGGGCGGTGAGACGCCCCCGTCCGACGAATCGGAAACCACCGGCCGGATGGTCTTCCGTGTGGCTTTACATCCAGTCCGCTGCTCAGGAGCTAGCGCGACTGGGCTCGGCTCGGTGTCGGGGATGGCGGAGCGCTGGGTTAGCGGTCCTACCGCCTCCTGCCCCCCACTGA
Organism: Amblyraja radiata; assembly: GCF_010909765.2. Classification (NCBI taxonomy): domain Eukaryota; kingdom Metazoa; phylum Chordata; class Chondrichthyes; order Rajiformes; family Rajidae; genus Amblyraja; species Amblyraja radiata. The sequence continues at coordinate 23,532,214 of NC_045961.1, forward strand.
TGGAACGCTCCTCCGTTGGAGTCGAACGAGGGGCAGGCTTCTTGGAGAGCCTTGTTCTGTTCATTTTTTCTCTGTTGGAACAAAGCAAAACTCTTCTTTTTGCCAGGAAAAAATGACCTCAGAGTTGTCTTACCTGACGGTCCGTCTTTTTTAAACTGTAGCGGGAGCGCCTGACTCCCGCTGCGTTGCTGTTGCACTGCGTGAACGCAATGTCGCACATGCGTGCTGAACGGGTTCTTCACGTAGTCACTCACGTGACTCCAAAGTAAAATTAGCAGTTTCTCCACCAATCTGCCTGCTGTGACATTGTTACTCATCAGTGCCTCCTGAAGTCTGAGAGAGCACCACCAAATCATACTGCCTGGCCACTCATCTCCAGGTAAATGACACCCAACGCATGGGTGAAGCTAGTAGAATTATGGTCACTAGTCCTAAAGTGTCCCCCCATTGACACATCAACCATTTTTTTACCCTAAGTTCCTAAGAAGTGTCGGCACGGTGGCGCAGCGGTGGAGTTGCTGCCTTACAGCGCTTGCAGCGCCGGAGACCCAGGTCCAATCCCGACTATGGGTGCTGTCTGGATGGAGTTTGTACGTTCTCCCCATGACTGCATGGGTTTTCTACAAGATCTTTGGTTTCTTCCCACACTCCAAAGACGTACAGGTATGCAGGTTAATTGGCTTGGTGTATGTGTAAATTGTCCCTAGTGTGTTAATGTGCGGGGATCGCTGGTCGGCACGGACTCGGTGGGCCAAAGGACCTATTTCCACGCTGTATCTCTAAACTAAACTAAAAAACTAAGAAGAGATTGCTTGTATCCCCTTCACTGGCAGGGACATCTACATATTGTTTCTGAAAACCTTCCTGGACACATTTAACAAACTGTGCTCTATCTAATCCTTGAGCACCAAGGTAGTCCCAGTCAATAGTAGGTCATTCAAAATCACTTACTAGTTCAAGCTAGAAATGTTCTCCTCTAATTCCCTCCACATCAGCCAATTCGATGTGTCCTGGCATGACCACCCCCATCAGTACTTCACAGTCTAATTCTGGGTCCCTTGGAGGATTCAAGCTATTGCACACTTTCAGTGATCGGACCAAGCCACGCTCCTCTTGCAGCTGAATCTCAAAAATGTGACCGAGATGCAGCATTCATGAAATACTGGAAAAGTTGATGAGAGCGCTGGTCAGGGCCACAGGCAGTAGCTTTCAAAATGTTGAGTGCGGGATATGGCACAGATTTCTGAATCCTTGCTGAAATGTCCCCTGAAAATGTCAATTGGGAATATTATCTCAGATTGTGTACCCCCTGCCTAGCAACCAAACATCATTATCTCTATCAATCTCAACACTCAATCTCCCCAGACTGTTTATCAAGAAAACAAATCAACAGGAACCAGTCTTAATAATCTTCGCATGGAAGTACCTACACTTCACATGTGCCTTCATCATGACAGCAAATGTCTTGTATACAAAATCCAACAATCAACTTTGTGTTTAGCCTGTGGTTATGGGCAATGCTGCTTAGTGTTTCCTAAACATTGCTTGGAGCTGTTTATATTGCCTGAGGATGCTAGGTGGCACAAGCATTAGAAACCATCTTCTGCTCAGTGCTTCGCTAGGTGCCCTCGTGCACTAGAATAGGCTGCAACCTCAGAATTTTTAAAGCAGAAATAAGCGAAGTCGTTCTTAAAATGTGAAACCAGTAGATGCACTCCAATTAATGCAGCTGTCACAACAGGGTGGCACGGTGGCGCAGCGGTAGAGTTGCTGCCTTACAGCGCTTGCAGCATTAGGGACCAGGGTTCGATCCCTACTACGGGTGGTGTCTGTACGGAGTTTGTACGTTCTCCCCGTGACCGCATGGGTTTTCTCCGAGGTCTTCGGTTTCCTCCCACACTCCAAAGGCGTACAGGTTTGTAGGTTAATTGGCTTGGTGTATCTGTAAAGTTTCCTTAGTGTGCGTAGGATAGTGTTAATGTGTGGGGATTGCTGGTCCATGCGGACTCGGTGGGCCAAAGGACCTATTTCTGCACTGTATCTCTAAATGAAACAAAACTAAAATTGTTTCCTTGTGTATTGAAACTTTCATGCCTGTACTTACCGAAGGCATATCTATCCATATCTATTAACTATTAAAACTCTGACCTTCTTTGTGGATGTGTGTTTGTGTGTATAATCACATCTTCTCGAAAACGCTCGAACGGTAACATTTTCACATATTCCGATAGAGATTTATCCCCTGGAGTCCGAAATCGCCTTACCTGAAAATTTCGAGATTTATTTCTCGAGTTATTAATGAAAATGTTCACAAATCTGAAATAACTTTGAAAATAACCGGCTCTTTCGCTGATGACGTCACAATGGATCTGCTTTGTGCGGCGTGTATTTCCACACGCTGCCAGTGACGTCACCCCCCTCTCTGTCTCTGCCCATCTCTCTCGGAGAAGATTGTTCCCGATGTTGGGGAAGTCCAGAGCAAGGGGTCACAGTTTAAGGATAAGGGGGGGAATCTTTAGGACCGAGATGAGAAAAACATTTTTCACACAGAGAGTGGTGAATCTCTGGAATTCTCTGCCACAGAAGGTAGATGAGGCCAGTTCGTTGGCTATATTTAAGAGGGAGTTAGATGTGGCCCTTGTGGCTAAAGGGATCAGGAGGTATGGAGAAAGGCAGGTACAGGATACTGAGTTGGATGATCAGCCATGATCATATTGAATGGCGGTGCAGGCTCGAAGGGCCGAATGGCTTACTCCTGCACCTAATTTCTATGTTTCTATGTTTCTATGTTTCTCTCTGTCCTCTGCCCCTCTCTCTGTCTCTGCCCCCTCTCATGCCTTGGCTCGGCTCGGGTCTGGTCCTCGGCTTGGTCCTCGGCCCCTGGTCCTCGGCTGGTCCTCGCCCCCCCCCCCTTTCTCTTACCCACATCTCTCTATCTCTCCCCCTCTCAATTCCCCCTCTCTCCCCCTCTCCCCCCCCCCCCCCATCTCCCCCTCTCTCCCCCCCCCTTCCCCACCTTTCCCTCCTGCCCCGTTATTCAAAAGACGCTACTGCAGATGAAGCCGCTTGCTGCCTCCTGCTCCCTCGTTCAAGACTCTGCCGGAGATGAACCCTCCCCCCTCCTCTCCCCTCCCTGCCTCTCTCTCCCCTCTCCTCTCCCCCCCTCCTCCTCCCCCTCTCCTTCCCCCTCCTCCCCCCATCCCCCTCCACATCACCTCCTCCCCCTCCCTCTCTCCACCGCTCGCTCTCCCCCCTCTCCCCCTCTCCCCTTCTCACCCCTCCTCCCCCTCTCTCCCCCACTCATCTCCCTCCCCTCTCTCTCTCCCCTCACTACCCCCCTCACTCTGCCTCCCCACACCACTCACTCCTCCCCCCCCTCCCCTCTCTCCCTCCCCTCCTCTCCCCCCCACTCTCCCCTCCCCCCCTCACTCTCACACCCCTCCTGCCCCCATTATTCAAAGATGCTACCGGAGATGAAGCCGCTCACCGCACCGGAAACAAACAGCTCGCCACCCCCGCCGCTCCCTGCTGCCTCGTTCAACACTCTGCCGATGATGACCTACCCCTCACCTCTCCCCGCCCCTCTCCTCTCCTCTCCTCTCCTCCGGCCTCTCTCTCCCCCCCTCTCCCCCCCCTCTCACCCCCCTCTCAACACCTCTCCACCCCCTCCCTTCCCCCCCCCCCCCCCTCTCACCTCCTCTCCCCCTCACCTCCTCCTCCTTCCCTTCCCCCCTCTGGGAGTGAGCAGTGTGTGTGTGAGCTGCATCTACAGCAACAACAACCACCCCCCCCCCCCACAGCCACCACCCCACCCCCCCCCCACAGCCACCACCCCACCCCCCGCCCACAAACCCCTCCCTCTCTCTCACCCCGCCCAGACACCACAACCCCCTCCCCACACCCCCCTCCCCCACACCGCCCCTCTCTCACACCCCCATCTCCCCCACACCCACACCCCCCCTCCACCACAACCCCTCCACCACAACCCCTCCCCCACATCCCCCTCTCCCACATCCCCCTCTCCCCCACATCCCCCACCCATCCCCCACACCCCCTTTCCCCCCAAACATCCCCTCCTATACCCTCCTTTGCATACCTTGTTTTGTATACCCAAGGTATGCAAAGAGTTGCTACATAAAGGGTACCAACGGCTGGTGAAAGTCTGATCCTTTTCACAGACTGCAACAGCACATCCATGCACATTTGCAACATCTATCTCCTGCAGGCGTGGTGGTCTTAATCCACGTCTACTGGAACTGAACTAGTGTAATCTTAACCTTGTGTAAGCCTCCTATTGTTTCTGTCTTAACTGCAGCCTGCTACTGCCAAGTGTTTCTTCATAATCAAGTCTTGTTTTTAACCTTGGCTCTTTAATCCAGGCAATGCCAGAGCCAAGGCAGGCAAGTGCAGTACATCTTGTGCAGTTGGGATCTCTTTTGAGCCTGCAATGATAAATTAAAAGTAATAAGAAAATGGTGAAAGGTGGGAATTGGTAAGAGGATACTTGGCAGACATTCAAATAGATTGTGATCGAATGTGTGCCAGTAGAAATAAAAGGAGCCATCTGAGAAGGAAGGTTAGAAACTATTGCTCATTTACTCACTGCATGCTTTGAGAAAATATAAATCTCTCCAGGAATGGTGCTTGACCTGCTGAGTATTTCATTGCGTGTGCGTGTGTGTACGTGTGTGCGCACACTCCCTCATTATACATCTGCTGGATTTTGAAGATTCACAGCAACAACCTTAAGCACAAGAGTGAGTTCATGAAATTTCATCCAGAATTGGAATTTCAGCAAAGTTCAGTACAGCTCAATCTGGTTTACCAAGCCACTACGTATATGTAAATATGGAGGATATTTCTCAAGCAACTGAACATCCGTAGCAGTACCTAACCACAGATCTCCAGAAAAATGCCATCAATCATTGGTCTGAGATGGTGGGAGAGGGAACTCGGACGTGGCGCCGACAGTCAAGAAGCCGAAGCAGAGAAGTCGAAGCCAAAGAACCGAATGGAAACGAGGCCGAAACGTCAATAAACCGAAAGAGTCCGAAGACGAAACGCCTACTAAGCGAAAGGATGGGACGCCTAAATGCAAACTAACCGAAAGGGCGATACGCCTAATATCCAATGAACTGTAAAGCCGTGTCGCTGTGTGATAACAGAACGGAGAGGAGGAAACACTTTTTCTCACAGAGAGTGGTGAGTCTGTGGAATTCTCTGCCTCAGAGGGCAGTGGAGGCAGGTTCTCTGGATGCTTTCAAGAGAGAGCTAGATAGGACTCTTAAAAATAGCGGAGTCAGGGGATATAGGGAGAAGGCAGGAACGGGGTATTGATTGGGGATGATCAGCCATGATCACATTGAATGGCGGTGCTGGCTCAAAGGGCCGAATGGCCTACTCCTGCACCTATTGTCTATTGTCTATTGCCTATTGTTGCCTAAAAGCAAACTTACCGAATGGTCGCTCTGTCGAAACGCCACCTACCCGAAAGGTGGCGTCGCCTACAGGCCAAAGGACCGACTGCCGCTCAATAGAAACGTCCAATAACGGACATGACGTTGCCGGGGGGGCGGGACTTATCAGCGATTGGTCCAGACACTCGCGTCCATCACATCACTGTGAAGGTATGAACATTGTCCCACCAGCTGGGTCACTGTGTGACAGCAGCCTCAATGGCCGGGCCACTGTGTGACAGCAGTCTCACCGGCTGGGTCACTGTGTGACAGCAGTCTCACCGACTGGGTCACTGTGTGACAGCGGTCTCACCGGCTGGGTCACTGTGTGACAGTAGCCTCACCGGCTGAGTCACTGTGTGACAGCGGTCTCACCGGCTCTGCCACTGTGTGGAGGCATTCTCTCCGGCTGGGTCCTCGGGCTGCGGGTCGGGTGGAGAGGAGGTGTGGGACAATTTTCATGCCTTCACAGTGATGTGATGGACGTGGGGGACTGGACCAATTGCTGACAAGTCCCGCCCCTCGGCAACGTCATGTCCGTTATTGGACTTTTCTGTTGAGCGGCAGTCGGTCCGTTGGCTTGTAGGCGACGCCACCTTTCGGGTAGGTGGCATTTCGACAGAACGGCCATTGGGTAAGTTTGCTTTTAGGCTACGTAGCTTTTCGGCCCTTTTGGTTAGTTTGCATTTAGGCGTCCCATCCTTTTGGTTAGAAGGCGTTTCGTCTTCGTAATCTTTCGGTTTATTGGCGTTTCGGCCTCGTTTCCATTCGGTTCTTTGGCTTCGTCTTCTTTGCTTCGGCCTCTCGTCCGTCGGCGCCGCGTCCGCACACGATGGGAGAGATTTAGAGAAATTCTATTTTTCTCCAAAGCTTTTCCTCTTTTATCACAGTCAGAACAACCCTTCTTCTTGCGTATGGCATGCACAGCCTAAAGTTGTAGGACAACTTGTTCTATTTGATCTTATGCCCCTGTCCCACTTAGGAAACCTGAACGTAAACCTCTGGAGACTTTGCGCCCCACCCAAGGTTTCCGTGCGGTTCTCGGAGGTTGCAGGTGGTTGCCGGAGGTTGTAGTTAGTGGAAGCAGGTAGGGAGACTGACAAAAACCTCTGTGAACGTCCGGGAACCGCACGGAAACCTTAGGTGGGGTGCAAGGTCTCCAGAGGTTTCCGTTCAGGTTTCCTAAGTGGGACAGGGGTATTACTTGATTGTGCACGCCAGGTTGATTGCATTCGTCGAAACAGGGCGGACCACGTGAAGGTTGCAATCTCCCACCCCAGAACAAGCCTAAAATCCTTGGGTACAGGAAAGTGATTGTGGAAGGAGATCATAAAAACAGAAGAGTAGGAATAAACCATTCAGCTATGTTCTACCATTTAATCTGATTATGACTAATTTTATAACAATGTGTTGACTGGAAATGAAACTGTCAGTTCTGATGTATTGTTGAAATGATATTGATCAATTTAGAAAGTTATTAGTGATTCTAAACAGGGCACTAGATATTGAGGCATCACCTTTGTAATGCTTCTAATGTCTGCTTTCTATCTGACTGATGTTCAGTCTCTAATGCAGATGCCCTAGTTCCCAAGCATGTAAATCCATCAGAATGTGATATCCTTTTCTTTCTTGTGATACTGCAGTGCTTTTCTAATTATGATTTCTTCCTTTGATGTTCTTCACAGCCAGATCAGTAGAAGGAAAAACAATGACAATTGTCACATTTTAAGATTTCAGCCCATATTACATTGGAAAAAATCTTTTTTTTTCCTGTGAGGATCATGTTTTAAGATCAAATTCCAATCTTGTCTCCAAAATTCTCGGAGGGTCTCAACATTTTTTAATCTAGGAAAAGTCTTGAAACGTAGGAATGGTAGAGAATTAGGTATCTTTTTAGATTTGAACTCAATAGAACTGCAGATCTGAAGAAAATGCAGAACTTTCTTGCATCTCTCAATTTCCCAGTTCTGACGGAGCATTAGAGCCTGTTTCTCTCTGCACTGATGCTGCCCGACCTGCTAACTTTTTCCAGCATTTTCTGTTTTCATTTTAATAGATTCTCTTGAACAGAATTATATTATCCATCCTATCCGTATATTCACCCCTAGCTCGCGGCCTACCAACAGACTGGAGCGGCGTTTTCCTGCCGGGACCGGCCAGAACTTCAACTTCACCGGCGGCGCAGCGCTGAGGCACTATCACGGAGCGGGCGATGCCTTACCCGGGTCGCCATGTGGTAAGCTCCGGAGTGCTGAGACCGCTGACTCCAACATCGCGGAGCTGCGGTCTGTGGAGCTTCCTGCACTGAACTTTGAACACCGTGGAGCCTGGGATCTCTCGCCGAGATCGGCAGTGTTGGAGCTCCGACCAGCGCGACCCGTGGACTTCAGGAGCCGCAGTCTCCGGGGAGGAAGCGGCCACTCCAGACACCCCGAGCCGCTGAGAGTGTTCTTCCCACACCGGTGCTCCACATCCGACGAGAGGGCCTGAAGCATCGGGCTACCATAGCAGCGACTGCGGAGGCCTCAATAGGCCCGGCAATGGGTGAACAGGGGATGGGACTGGACTTTGCTGCTTTCCCTCACAGTGGGAACCATTGTGGATGGATGTTTTTTTATGTTTATTGTTAAATTCTTTAAAGTTGTGTCTTAACTTTATTTGTGTGCAAGTCAAATTTCACTAAACCAATTGGTGTATGTGATAATAAATGTCCTTTGTATCCTTGTATCCTTGTATCATAATGCCACCAGAAGAAGGCAGAATGGTCGTTAACTTATGTGGATAGTTAATAATATATACTGGATGTTTGATTTGCAAGCTAGTTGCAAAGTGGAAACCTACACACAGATGTGAAGCAGCCAGATAAACCGGCAAATGTACTGACCAATATACAGGAAACATAAGGAGAAAGGTCAAGCCGAAAGTTTCCTCTGTGAAAGACACAAAGTGTTGGAATAACTCAGCGAGGCAAGCAGCGTCCCTGGATACTATTGATAGGCGACGTTTCGGGTTGGGACACGGGAAGAAGGGTCCCGAGCCAAAATGTTGCCTATCCATCTTCTTCAGGGATGCTGCCTGACCCGCTAAGTTACTTCAGCACTTTGTGTCTTTCCTTTGTTAATTAAAATCTGCAGTTGATTGTTTGTACAATTTCCTCTGTGACTTGGACGAACAGAGCAAAAACAAAATCTGGGGTGATGTCTGGCCGGTGTGAAATAACTTGGCAGAACCAGAGCAAGGGGCATCTCAACTTGAGGAGTAACCCCAAACTGTTCTAGAAGAAAGATCAACATTTAACTAGAGTTATCGAAACAGAACTGGGCACCTTGCTCTTGCCATTCATAGACACGAAGCAACAGTTCCCTATTCGTTGAGTTTAATTTTCATTGATAGTCCTGAATTTTGGAAGAGGAAAATATGAGGCAAGAGAACCTTGGAGAGTTCCCCTGAAAGGTTCAATTGTAACTGATTCAAACAGGAACAAGTCAATGTGTGGAGGGTTCAGAAATCAGTGATCCCAGTTTAATGGAATTAAAGAAAAGATCTAGGCTGGAGGTGAGAAGAATTCCTAATGCCAAGAGTTGTTATGACTTGGAATCTAGTGCTTGAAAGTGATAGGAGAGGGATAGAGGCAGATTCAAGAGTGTGCTAGCAAGTTAATGTCCACTTCATTAGAAAGGACAGTGCATTGATTGTATTCGCATTGAGTCTCATTAGCATTTTGCTAAGTAAAGGGCCTGTCCCACTTGGGCATCATTTGCGCTTCACGCAGATGGCGTGCGAAGATTTTGTACATCCCAAAAGCCTGGGGTTCTGCGCGCCACTGCCTATGTCACCACGCACCATGTTGCGTAATGCGCACCGTGCACGCATCACGTGCGCATCAAGACGCTCGCGTCATGCATCGTGACGCGTAAATGATGTCGCGTAAATTACGCGCAAATGACTCCCAAGTGGGACAAGCCCTTAACATTGAAAATCCAGCTACCCTTAGTCCATCCACTAAAACTCATATTCCCAGCGGTACCATTGGTATATTTTAGTTGGATAAAAGGGCTTTTTGGAAAGGTGAAAGGGGAGTCCGGTTCATGACACCTGAGCCCGTAAGGACAATTAAGAAAATTCACCTTGAATGGCTTCATTTGCTTCTGACTATTTATTGACATCCCAGGAAAGCCATCAGAACTCAGCTGACCAAGCCTAGCATTCCAGTTGAGATCCTAAGGCAGATGAGAGAAAGGACGATTTTTTCTAGGAAACTTAACTGCATCTCTGGAAATGCCAGTACAAATCCAGATGATCCAGGCAAACACTGACACTCAGTGTCCTTTCACTGCTTATCTGCTTGTTTCCATGTCAGGGCTTTCAGTAAATTATCAGACTGAGCAAAAAAGTTGAATGTCTACATTAATAGCTAGTTTAAGGTACAGGTGATTATAATCTCCAATTCAATATATTTTCCGTAACTTTCTATTCGTGGGTCCAACTTCTGATCTTTTAGCCAGGTTGAACGTCAGCATAATGTTAAAAATATATATTTTCCACTAATCCGTATGATGATTTAAAATACAAGTCTCTATAATTGTACTCTTAATTGCACAATTTTCAGAGCATTAATTTATGTGGCAGATCTTACAGTTGGTGTGAATTAGTTAACTGAATACAATTAATTAAAGTGAATAATTAACATTTCAATAAGCAAAGCAGTGTAAAGATGTATGGCTCAACTTGATCCGCTTTTAATGAAAATTTTCGGGGCCAATGGAGACTAGCATGATAAATCAGAGACCGGAATCATTGAATTCTTGGTGATTGCGCTCTCCTCTGAGAGAGGATTGCAAACAATTACAGCCATATCTCGCATTTGAGCTGAGAATGTTTCATTTTACCAGGCAATCATTTTAATTTATCCATCTCTGTATGAGCTGCAAAGAGATGCAAATTAAAACATGTACTCAGCAAATTAAGATGGATGATGGTACAGAGACCAACCCAGGCTCAATCACATTTAAACAACAGAGGAATGATATGTTTGGAATTGCCTACCCAAGAGAGCTGTGGAAGCTCAGCTGTACTCAAGACAGTTCAATAGATTTTAGCTGAATCAATGGATATGGGGTTCATACAGGAATGTGGCACTTATGATCTTATTGAATGGCAAAGCAGGCAAATGGAGCCAAATAACCTGCTCTCATATTTTCTATTCTAACAGGACCATTATATCCTGAACATCATCAGAATGTTAAAATCTGATGAACTACAGTCTCCTATTTAATTGAGAATGGCAGCGGATGAGCAGCGTGAACTAAAGGCCAGTGACCTGACATCGGTGGTGGCTAAGTTACTGGAGGGGATTCTGAGGGACTAGCATTCAAATAGACATGGCCTAATCAGGCATAGTCATCATCGATTTGAATTTGGGAAACTTTGCCTCTCAAGTTTTTTGAAAAGGTAACCAAGAGAATTGATAAGGACAGTGTGGTGGACTTTGTCTGCATATAGTTTAGAAAGGACCTTGACAAGATCCCACATGGTAGACTAGTCTGGTAGGTTAGATCACATGGGATCCAGGATAGCTAGATAATTGACTTGAAGATAGGAAGCAGATGTTGGAAGGTTGTTTTTTAGACTGGAGCTCAATGACAAGTGGTGTGCCGTGGTGATTGGTGCTGAGCCCATTGTTGTTCATCATTTATTTAAAGGATTTGGATGAGAATGTTCATGGCATGGTTGGTTAATTTGCAGTGAACACTACAATAGGAGATATTGTAAACAGTGAAGAAAGCTGTCAAAAATTACAGTGGGATCTTCATCATTGGGTGAGAGGCTGATGAATAACAAACGATGTTCATCAGATAAGTGCATGGTTTTGCATTTTGGGAAGTCAAACCAGGGTAGGACCTTTGTGGTAAACGCTAGGGCCCTGGGTGTGTTCTAGGGAGAGCTAGGGATACAGGTATATGTTTTCCCAAAAGTAACGTTGCATGTAGACAGGGTGAAGTTGTACGACATTGTTGGGACCCCAGTTGGAGTATCGTGTATAGTTTTGGTTGGCCTGCTGTAGGAAAGAAGCCATTAAGATGGAAAGAGTGCACAAATATTTACAACCATTTTGCCAGAAGGCCCGAGTTATAGTTGAGGATGGGCAGGTAGGGTAGGATTTTATTCCTTGCAGCATAGGAGACTAATGCCCCTGTCCCACTCAGGAAACCTGAACTGAAACTTCTGGAGACTTTGCGCCCCACCCAAGGTTTCCGTGCAGTTCCCGACGGTTCCCGGAGGTTTTTGTCAGTCTTCCTACCTGCATCCACTACCTGCAACCTCCGGCAACCACCTGCAACCTCCGGGAACCGCACGGAAACCTTGGGTGGGGCGCAAAGTCTCCAGAGGTTTCCGTTCAGGTTTCCTAAGTGGGACAGGGGCATAAGCAGTGACCTGATGGAGGTGTATAAAATCATGACGGCCATAGATAAAGGAAATCAAAAACTAGAAGGCAGAGATTAAGGTGAGATGGGACAGATTTAAATGGGACCTGTGGAGGAAATGCTTCAGGCAGAGTTTGGTGCGTGTATGGAGCTAGCTGCCAGAGGAAGTAGTTGAGGTAAGTACAATAACAATATTTAAAAGATATTTGGACAGGTATATTGACAGGAATGCTTTAGAACGATATGAGCTATCGTGGGCAAATGGGACTAGCTTAGCTGGATTTCTTGGTAGGCATGGACTTGGTGGACCAAAGGTCCTATTTCTGTGCCGTTTTACGCTCTGTGGCTGATAATTACTTTTCACAAGTTTTATCCTTTCCACATACAAATAATTTAGAAAATAATAAACTGGAAATTAAATGTTGATCATGAAGTTTAGATTATAAATAGACTGTGCAATTATAAAATTAAGAAATGTGTAGGAAGGAACCGCATTGTCTCGACCCAAAATGTCACCCATTCCTTCTCTCCAGAGATTCTGCCTGCCCCGTTGAGTTACTCCAGCTTTTTGTGTAAAATTAAGAATATGTTTCTATGGGAACGGTTGTGTTTATAGCCTATCTGCCCATCAGTTTACAGAACCACATTGCTGAGCTAAACTAACAAAAGTTTCAACTACAGATATTCCATAACCCATTATTCTCATAATCTGTACTGACAAACAATCAGATCCTGAAACTGCAAAATAATGTGATCCCAGAATTGTGTTTGCAGTATGATTTTTGACATTAATTTAATAAATCACATTCTATGGGAAACATTTCTATTGCCATTATTGCCATAATATTTCACGACTCTTAACAAAATTAACATTTTTAAGAGAATAAACATATACAGATTGTAAAAATATGTGTTCCTGCTACCAGCAATTCCTATCTACTTTGTCTGAGTAAACTCCATTCCAGCCATGCACTCTCTCATCACATGACACATTATCTGTGTAGTAACTCCATGTGAAAACAATCTATGCCGGCATTTTAAGCATGAATGTACATAGAAGTCCAAAGGCATGCATCTCTTTGCAGTGCTCTTCCTCTGATACCTCCAGTCTTGTTTTCAGTCATTCATACATTCATACTCTCACTAATTTTGCTGGAAGACATTAAATTAGAATGAAGATGTTGGAGGCGGGAATAAGGAACCTGAGGGAGGAGGCATAGTCGTGCACACTACAACAGACTGTTTCCTTCATGATCTAAGGGAACATATTCTCTGATCTCAACATTTCTGAGGAGTGGTGGCTGCAGTGGTTGAAGTTCATCTAGACAGTCATCACAGCTTTGAAAATACTCCATGCCTGGAATGCTTTGCCATCCAAGGTCAAGGTCATTTTCATACCCAACATCTGTGTAATTCTTCTGGGCCTCTCAGGTAGCACTTCCCAAAACCATGTGCTCCACCACCGAGGAAGACAAGGGTATCAAGGAGCAAGGAGGGGGAAACCAAGGAGGGGGAGAACAAAGGAGGGGGGATAATGGAGGGGGGATAATGGAGGGGGGGGGGGAAACAAAGGTGGACCTGGCTCGGGTTACTTTGTAACCTTGTCAGTGCCCTTTATGTGGCGATTATTGCTTAACTTGGGTATACAAACAAAGAATTTTACTGAGACCTGTCACATGTGACAATAAAGTATTCAATTCAATTCAATGTCTGGCATATGGGAACACCACAAGCTGCAGGAAATGAAACACAATTTATTTCTTTTCAATGTAAAGTAGCAAAAAGGATCAGCTAACTCACTCTATTTTCCATAATATTCTAAAGTTATTTCTTTCTAATCAGTAGTTCACTGAAGCATTAACTCCGGTAGAAAACAATGAGTAATCTTGAGGCAGAGTACAATTAGATTCATGTGGATTTTACAATAGCTCCCAGCTAACATACACATTATTTTAATAGAGGACTGTTCCAAATGGTGTTTTTATAAAGTCAAGCATTTAATTTGATTTAACATGATTGGATAAGTTTTGCATGGTGGGGAAGAAGATGAAGTGAGTGGTCTACAAACCACTACTCGTAAATCATTTATCTGAATATATCAGGTTAATATTTGGTTTGTATGAAAGCTGGTTCTGTGATTTCACTTAAACACTCCCAAATACCAAATTATTTTCCAGTTAATTATCTACCTATCACACCCATCGCTTATCTGCTCCATGCCCACACTATCATGCTTTGGAAGGTTCTGATTTTCTGTGTGTTAATATAAGAAGTTCAATCAGAGCAATCAACCTACAGTATGAAGACAAATGTTCAATTATAATCAGGTGCCAGAGAACATTCAAAAAACGGTATGCTATAGGCGGCTTAGATATGTAATTATGCACCTATGTCAAAACTCATAAAAGAAAGGCTGATCAAATATCTTCAAATAAGACATTCACAAATGAATGCTTTAAAAATTCATCAAGCCTTTCGTTGTTCTTCTATTTATAGTCTCATCGAGATCCAAAATTTGCATACATTATTAAGGGTTCATGAGAATTTAAAAAAAGTTAAACTACAAATACAGAAACGTAATAATCTATTGGAACAATTCTTTAACTTTACTTCCCATAGTTAGATTATTGAATTAGTCTCGCCTTTTCCACATTTACATTTGCAGGGGCCAGTATACTTTTACCTTTTTAATAATCTAGTTTCAAGAAGCGTATTTAAAACACAGCCATACATGAAACCATGTTTCATAGTTCTGTACAGACAGATTCATTGTTATCTACATCATATGTCATTCATATCAAAGCATCCCACATATTGCATTTTTTTTTCATTTAAGAAGTATTATCATAAGAAATAGCTTTTCATGTAGAATGGCAACTTGATGAAATGGAGTAGACATTTCTCCCTTCAGTCTTGCAGCAATCGCTTTGCTTTGAAAGTGCACGAGTCAATCATTTCTTCTCTCTTGCATGGTGTAATCACTCAACAATACCAGTTCCAGCTAAAATAAGTAGTTCAACCATTTTTTGGTTGATGTATCTATTCCAATTAGTTGTTTGTTCCTGAGTATGGTTATTGGTTTCTGTGTTTTGAATTATGATTTGAATTATATAGATACTGTCACTTATTGAAATACTTCTGCAATTAAACCAGAATAATCCATTATTTTTATAGGTTCATGTGCACATTACAGAACCCAGGTCCAGATATAAGAACAAAAGAACATAAGAAATAGAAAGCTAGTATAGACCAATTGGCCCCTCATGACAGATCATTTACCTCTGGACCCATTTCCAGCAATAACTTCTTTCCCTTGATTTCTCTCTTAGTTAAATATCTATTGATCTCAATCTTCAATAGACTCGTTGATTACATTTCCTTACTCATATTGAGCAGAGAAATCATACTTCGTGGGTAAAAACATTTCTAATTTCTGCCTTTAGTTTAAGACCGTGGTCCCTGGTTATATGTACTTCAAATGGAAAACATAATTTCCACATCTACCCTGTCAAGCCCTTAAGAAATGTGCACTTTTTAATTAGATCACCTCTCGTTGTTCTGAACCAAAGGGAATATTGGGTTTAATCTCTCCTCAGAGAATGAAACCCTCATGCTGGGAATTAGCCTGGTGAAACTTCATTGCAATCCCTGTATCACAAATATATCTTTCTACATAATGTTCCTGATGCAGTCTTAACAGGCTCTGGATGGTTGGAGCATGATATTTCCACTCTTTACACAAAGTCTCTTGAAATAAAGGCTCGTGCACAGTTGCCTTCCTAACTACATCTTGTACCTCATGTTAACTCGTATAAGAACACCTTGGTCCCTCTGAGCTCCAATACCTTTCAATCACACACCATTAAAAAAACAGGTTTTTAAAAATTTTCTGTCAACTTTAGATAACTTTAGAGAAACAGGGAACTGTAGGTGCAGGTTAAAAAAAAAAGACACAACGTGCTGGAGTAACTGAGCAGGTCAGGCAGCATCTCTGGAGAACATGGATAGGCACAAAATGCTAGAGTAACTCAGCAGGTCAGGCAGCATCTCTGGAGAACATGGATGGGTACAAAGTGCTGGAGCAACTCAGAAGGTCAGGCAGCATCTCTGGACACGTGTCCTTATACCTCCTCCCTCACATCCATCCAGGGACCCCAGCAGTCCTTCCATGTGAGACAAGTTAATCTGCACCTCCTCTAACCTCATTTACTACATCCTGTATTCCTGATGTGGTCTTCTTTACATCAACGAGACCAAGCATAGATTTGGTTAAAATCCATTTCCCATTCGCATACTCACCTTTCTGTCCAGGGCCTCCTCCATTGCCATAATGCCAAACGCAAACTGGAGGAACAGCACCTCATATTCTGCTTGGATAGCTTCCAACCTAACGGTATGAACATTGAATTCTCCAGTTTTAGATAACTAACCAAAACCACCCATCTTCTTCCCTTGGGTCAATAAATGATTTTAATAATGGTTGTCTATTATTAGATTGCTGTCTGTCATCAAGCGCAATGATTAGCAATGTTACAAAATTTTGAGATTTTAAAAATCAAGTCTGCAATTTATCCCATCAGATAAAGCAGAAAAAATAAGTTTAATTTGACACCTAATTCACTTTCATATCTCAAGTATTTAAAAAGTTATGGCCATTTCCATACTCGGAAATGAGCATCTTGTTCCCTATTGATTTTCTATGGACATAACAAAAAAGCTGTGATTGTGAACAGTCAAAAGCCCATAACTTTCTTAAAAATTAAGAGAACTGAATGAAATTTTCAGTTATCATAGATTGAAGCATTCTGAAACAAATATAAAATAATCTTACTTGGATGACCTGAAATTAAAGCATATAATTAGTTAGTTACCTAATTGTAGCTAATTTCAGACTTCAATTACTAGATCTAAACATCTATCCATTTCTTAATAAATGATTAACATTTTTAAATAGCCTAAATGTCCAAATAATATTCACAAATAATTCACAATAAAACATGAATTTTAAATCTCATTTACATTAATTTATAGGCCAAATGGAAGGAATTTAGTGTTTAATTGCTGTAAATTAAAGTCCATTTAAATCAGCTTTCTAGTGGGATCCTGTGAACGCGCTGGTTTAGAACGTTCACATTGCGGTAGATTTGTACCCTCAAATGCCCAGAAAAATACTGCGGGATATAATGGGCCCAAAATTAGCTGCTCGCAACATTAAACTTTGTATAAAGGGATCTTAAGAAGCCCTTTTTAGCATTAAAAATAAACAGCCTACCTTCCGTTTTCCCCAGTATGAGATCTGGCCCGTTGTCGGCGGTCGGGGGTTTAGAGGTTAATTTTTAACCTACTATAACAATTAAATAATGCCCTTAAAATTAATAATAGCTCAAGCGAGGGAATCTTCCAGCGATTTTTCATTAATAATTAACTAGGCTGAAAAACCTCGATTTGAACAGCCTAGGGAAAATCGCGTTTTAAACCCGCCCCCCTCTAAACGGCGCCAAAATCGCGCACACAGGCTGGGACAGATTTTCAGCGCCGCTTCAGGTACGCTTTGCAACATACCTACAATGATGGTTGCCAATCCTAACTGTATTCCATAAAATGAAGATATTTTCCTAGGACAGCACATTGGCACCGCCAGTAGAGCAACTGCCTCAGTGTCAGTGACCTGAGTTCAGTCCCAACCACCAGTGCTATCTATGTGGAGTTCACTTGATCTCCCTGTGACCACATGGCTTTCCTTTGGGTGCTCTGATTTCTTGCCACATCCCAAAGACAGTTTCTGTGCTGTATCTGTCTATGACTCTAATATTCCATGCTATATGACCCTGTGACTCTACAGGCACATGGTTAGACATAAGGATATGCAGGGTGGAGGGATATGGGTTATGTGCAGGTAGATAAGTGATGATCTTGGCACAGACATTGTGGGCTGAAGGACCTGTTCTATGTTCTATGAATGAATGAATAAGTTGGCCAAGTATGCACACATACAAGGAATTTGCCTTGGTGCTCCGCTCGCAAGTAACAACACGACATACAGTAACAATTAAGAATGACACATAAAATATTAAACATTAATAATAAAACATTATAGTTTAAACATGTGAACATATGTTCTTGCTCTATGTCTACGTGGGTAGATCGGTTAATTGGCCCTTGTACATTAGTGAAAGACAGAATCTCTGTCAGGGAGGGCAACTATTGTGAATGTGGGGAGGTAATATAGGATTAGTGTAAATGAGTGGCTGATCATTGGCATAGATTTGTGGATGGAAGAGGTGGTCTCTGAGCTGTATCTCTCTATGACACTAATATTACAATTATAGGACAGTCTCTAGATGCAGTAATATCTTGCCTTCTGATAGTTGAACAATCCCAAGCAAATAGCTCTATCTCTTTGCAAAGTCTAACAATCATTGTAGATAATGTCTAGTACTTGGGTGAATATTGAGAATAACACTAATTGAGCTATCTTCCATCACATATTGACATATTTACCTTCAAAGTGGGTGCCTGCTCACCATCCTGTACCATCGGTATACATTGAGCAAGCTGATTCTAAGAAGCTAAAAATAGCCATCAACCAGCCATCAAGCAATCACTACCTAACCTCCATGGAGTAAACAATAAGATGAGAGAAACAAAACCTCTCTTACATCATTTGGTGGGCTTTACCCTTTCTGAACTGCTGGATTCAGAGGCATTTGCCTAAACTGACGGGCTCCCAAATGTTTCGCTCATGATTCAAGTGATTGGAAACACTGGGCCAGCAGCCACAGATATAGCCATCAGCAAAGGACCTTATCCCACATAGTCATCAGTGCCATGGCATCCTAGCCAGAGCTCCTGACGATCATCATATTCACCGGATTAGGTTGTCCAGGGTTGTTGTCATTGAGATATAGGACATTCTGTGGGAAGAGTTTTGCCATCCTCTAATACCTGGATTGGCCTCTCCACAGAGGCCAAGTTCAAAATGACTCAACTTCTTCACCACAGTCATTCCAAGTGGCTGCAGCAGATCACTGCCGTGTCTCGCAATATGAAGCATCACGAAGGTCACCCGGGTATACTCATCCTGTGGAGATGATTTCAGCTATTTATATTTTATTGCGGAGCAAATGACATCTCAAGCAGTGATAGTTTCCAGATTTGCGGTCCCCCATCCTACCTGAGGAAAATGTTCTCTTCCTTATGGCCAGAGGGGCTGCAGAAGCCTCACGCATAGTAGATATCTGCCAGGTGTTGTCGCTAACACTGTATTGTGATGGCCACATTTATAGAGTCATAGAGTGATACAGTGTGGAAACAGGCCCTTCAGCCCAACTTGCCCACACTGGCCAACATGTCCCAGTGACACTAGTCCCACCTGTCTATGTCCTTTAAATATATCAACATTTTCATTTACATCTGTGCTTCTACGTCACCACAAAAGAGACTTTCATACGGCATGATTTTCTGAGATATTTACAAATAGCTGAAATATATTTTAATTATTTTTTAATTGTTTTAATAAAAACTAAGGAAAATTAAATTGATTTCCAAATACATTCTACATGTAAAGTAATTAAAGGCTTTAATATTTATTAAAATAAAGTAAATGATGAACAAGCACTCATGTTCATTTATCTTGTCTGTATGTGTCAGCAGCCACAGTCAGCTCAATGGGACTGTCACAGTTCTGCCTTTTGCGACTGGGGTAAAGGTGACATATCAGATACAAGATGTATCAAGCCCCCAGTACAATTACAAGCTGCTCCTTGACTCAATGCTCACCCACATCTGATCTGCGGCATGTTATGTACTCCCAGACTGCACTCAGCTGGCTTCACTCTGCTGCCATGAGCCGCCTCTCTGAATAAATCAGTCGGACTCTGCTTCCAGTGAAGAGGTGTGTGAGTGACACTGGTATACTTGGTGAGCATGTCTTCACTCCTGTGGAAGGGAGACAAGCTCCCCCAGGCACCGTCTCTGCTCAGGCAGAAGAGAAAACGACTGGCACACGGCATCTCTCAGTTCAAGAGAGCGATCCACTCATGGGGGGTAGCTTCTCTGTGTCTGCAGAGAGCAGCACCCTCTGTGATTACATCAGACTGTTCCCTGGTGGCATATCAATGTTCCTTCAGAGCTCCGAGCTGTTCCCTATGTGTCATGGACTAGACTTCCAGCTGGATCATGGGGATATTGTACAGAGGCGGAAAGGAACGATGAGGCCACTGTCTGTGGCTTCACTTCAGCTGCCAGTATCAGTCAGCACGGTGTCATGGGATTATCACCAGTCCCCATGGGCTCCAATGTGGAGTTCATGATCTCGTGGCACAGGGCACCCTCCGCCAAGAGAATGGAGAAGACTTCCACCGTGCTCCACAACAGCCGGAAAAGCCCAACAACATGCCAGCTTCAAAGTGCATCTGCATAAGCATCTTCATAGAAACCTCCCATTCATCATCTGCCACTTTTAAGGCTGTACAGTACAAATGCCAGGACACATCCCACACCACATGCCCCAGCCTGGCATCAGACCACAACCTAGTGGTACCTGATCCGGCTCCCTTGGACACCATTTCTTTAACCCATTCTGCTCATATCCATCGGGGAGAAGATACAAACTCCGTACAGACAAGCACCATAGTCAGGATTGAACCTGGGCCTTGGGAAGGCAGTAGCTCTACTGCTACGCCACCATGCCACACTATTTTGGACCTCATCTCTCCTCTTGCCTACATCGTTGCTACTAATATGGAGCACAATCTCAGGTTATTCACCCTCCCCTTTCAGGATGTTCTGTGATATCTTGGAGGCATTGTTGACCCTGGCACCAGAGAGGTGGCACACCATCCTGGAGTCTTGCGCATGGCCACTAAAACGTCTGCCTGTGCCCCTGATCAGAGCCCTCTAGCCAGCATTGCTCACCTAATCTTTGACACATAATTCTAGCATTTCCATTTTGTCTATGATAAAGGTTTAAAATCCTCTAGGTTCAGTAACTGAGAAACATGTCAGGCAGGGCGTGCTTTGCCAGCATAGCTTCAGCAAAGTGGAACGTGTTCCCCTATAATCATGAAGCAGAGGTCACAAGAAATACAACTGACAGCTAGCGTAATGCTATTGGAAACGGGAGGAAGCCGCCAGCAGGAGACCAAATCCCACAGGGTAATTACAGCAGCCAGAAGATCAGGAGCCAACTTTCCTATAATATGTGCAATTATTAGACTGAATAAGCTTTTGAAAGAGGGTCTAAAAAGACTACAGTCAATGAAACAGGACACCCTCTTGCTGCACTTAGGATCAGTGTGCAAGACAAAAGAAGAGTGGATTGCAAACGCTACACTATCAGGACAAAGGCCATCAACTGCAGCAGAACAAGTCAGCATAGTAGGAAATTGACTGCGGTTAAAGGTGGGAGCTACAGTACTTGGACCCAGCAGCTATCCTGCAATTCAGAACATACCCTGTTTGTGTTTTCAAGTGAATAAGAGAGAATACAATAGATTCACAGTGAATATTTTACTTATTCCCCCAGTGCTATAGTCAATGTATACACTTCAGAGTATCATGTAACACAATTTCTCTTGTCCCAGAGGCAAAGTCACCTGGCCACTTTCTATTAAGTATTTCACATCCTGCAAGCTACAGTAACACATTAAATTTTCTCAGTCCAGGCACTTCTGTTTAACACCTACACTGACTACCATCTGCTCAGTGAATTCCGACTGACTAACTTAACTGCAGGTACACACAATTGCTGGGGAAACTCAGCGGGTGCAGCAGCATCTATGGAGCGAAGGAAATAGGCGACGTTTCGGGCCAAAACCCTTCTTCAGACTGATGGGGGGTGGGGAAAGAAAGAAGGAAAAGGGGAGGAGGAGGAGGAGCCCGAGGGCGGGCGGATGGGAGGGTGGGAGGAGACAGCTAGAGGGTTAAGGAAGGGGAGGAGACAGCACGGGCTAGCCAAATTGGGAGAATTCAATGTTAATGCCATAAGGGCGCAAGGACCCCAGACGGAATATGAGGTGCTGTTCCTCCAATTTCCGCTGTTGCTCACTCTGGCAATGGAGGAGACCCAGGACAGAGAGGTCGGATTGGGAATGGGAGGGGGAGTTGAAGTGCTGAGCCACCGGGAGGTCAGGTAGGTTATTGAACTGCAGGCTCTAGGGAGTACAGAAAACAAGAGTATTCCACCTTTAACAAAGATCCACACCACCCTGCCCCTCGATGCTACCATCAGGAAACGGGTACAGGAGCCTGAGAACTATTATCGCTAGGTTCAATAACAACTTCCTCCCATCAACCATCAGATCTTTGGACCAGCCTGCACAACCCTAACCATAACCCTAACTCAGCATCCACCCACAGTGGACTTTGCATTGCTATGTTTGTTCTCTGTACTTTGGCTTTTGCACTACCTTGGTCTAGTTTACATTCATTGTTGTCGTTATGTGCCCAATGTGCCTGTAAAGCTGCATTATCTGTGTTATGGCCGAGGAGGTGCTGAACATCCTAAGGCATAAGAAGTTCAAGTTCAAGTTCACAATTTAAGGTACAGTGGAATTTGATTTACCATGCAGCCATACAAACAAGAAGAGCACAATACACAATAGAATATAACATGAACATCCACCACAGTGGAATCAACATTCTTCATTGTGGTGGAAGGCAATAACTTTCAGTCAGTCCTCCTCCTTTGTTCATCCGTGGTCGGGGCCATGAACCCTCCGCAGTCATCGCTACAGAAGGCCCGATGTAAAGGCAGATAAATCTGCTAGGCAAGATCAGATATATCTGCGGACACTGCGGGAACCCAGAGAAGAAATTGCAGGCACCTTACCTGAGGTGTAAGAATCATCATTAGACACGGGTGAGGTGCCAGAAGACTGGAAGGCAACTAATGTTGTGCCTCTATTTAAGAAAGGCTACAAGGGAAACCCTGGAAACTATAGACCAATGAGCCTAACGTCTGTTGCAGGCACTGCAGAGTATTCTGAGGGATAATGTGTAGGAAAGAACTGCGTAGGTTGGTTTAAACCGACGATATACATAAAAAGCTGGAGCAGTTCAGCGCGTCAGACAGCATCTCTGGAGGAAAGGAATAGGTGACGTGACGGGTCGAAGTCGCTGCTCGGAGGAAGGCAACCCCTCCGACCAGGTAGGGACTCGAAAAGCAGTTTCCCCCTTCCCCCCCCCCACCACCCCCCACACATAAAAAGATTAGGCCCCCTGACTACACACTCAACGTACTAAAAATAATAAAAAAGAAGGGGAAAAAAACGGACAACTGATGAGGGCAAAGCTATTGATTTTGTCCATATGGACTTCAGCAAGGCATTTGATAAGGTTCTACATAGTCGGCTGCTCTGGAAGGTGAGATCGCATCAGGAGAGCCCGCTGACTGGATAGAGAATTGGCTTCATCGAAGTTAAGCAGAGGGTGATGGTGGAAAGCTGTTTTTTCAAACTGAAGGCATGTACTAGTAGTGTACCTCAGTAATCAGTGCTGGGACCATTGCTGTTTGTGAATTATATCAATTATTTGGGTGAGAGTGCAGAAGGGATGATTAGTAATTTTGCAGATGACATTAAATTGGGTGATAGATAGCAAAGATAATTATCAAAAATTGCAACAGGATCTTGATCTGTTGGACAGGTGGGCTGAGAAATGGTTAATGAAGTTTATTGCAGATAAATGCGAAGTGTTGGATTTCGGGAAGTCAAATTATTGCAGGACATTCATAGGGTATGGCAGGGCTCAAGAGTCAAGTCAAGAGTCAAGAGAGTTTATTGTCACATCTCAGATAGGACAATGAAATTCCTGCTTTGCATCAGCACAACGGAATATAGTAGGCACGAATACAGAACATATCATATCAGTGAGTCCATATACCATTATATAAATATATACATACATCAATGAATAACCAGATAAAGTGCAAATAAACAGATAATGGTCTATTAGTGTTCAGACATTTGTTTCAGTTGAGTTTAATAGCCTGATGGCTGTGGGGGAAGTAGCTATTTCTGAACCTGGACGTTGCAGTCTTCAGGCTCCTGTACCTTCTACCTGAAGGTAGCGGAGAGATGAGTGTGTGGCCAGGATGGTGTGGGTCCTTGATGATGCTGCCAGCCTTTTTGAGGCAGCGACTGCAATAGATCCCCTCGATGGTAGGGAGGTCAGAGCCGATGATGGACTGGGCAGTGTTTACTACTTTTTGTAGTCTTTTCCGCTCCTGGGCGCTGAAGTTGCCGAACCAAGCCACGATGCAACCGGTCAGCATGCTCTCTACTGTGCACTTGTAGAAGTTAGAGAGAGTCCTCCTTGACATACCAACTCTCCGTAATATTCTCAAGAAGTAGAAGCGCTGATGTGCTTTCTTAATAAATGCATTGGTGTTCTCGGACCCGGAGAGATCGTCAGAAATACGCCCAGGAATTTGAACCTCTTGACCCTCTCCTCCATCTACACCAACACATGAGTGTTGTAGAGAAGAAGAATCTAGGAGTGCAGGTACATAGTTCCTTGAAAGTGGCATGATAGATAGAATGGTCAAGAAAGTTTCAGCACATTGGCCTTCATCATTCAGTGTATTGGATATAGATGTGAAGCTGATTTTGGAGCATTGTGTTCACTTTTGGTCACTCTGCTATAGGAAAGATGTTAAGCTGGAAAGGGTGCAATGAAGATATACGAGGATGTTGCCAGAACTTGAGTATCTGAGTTACAGGGAGAGATTCGTTTAGTTTAGATATATAGATTGGAAACAAGCCCTTAGGCCCACCAAAAATTGCCCATGCACAAGTTCTGCCCTACACCCTGCGATCAATTTACAGGAGCCAATTAGCCTCCGAGTCTGCACATCTTTGGAATGTGGGAGGAAACCTGAGCACCCAGAGAAAACCCACACAATCAAAGGGAGAATGTATGAGCTCCGTACAGACAGCACCCATAGTCAGGATTGAACCCAGGTCTCTGGCACTGTAAGAGCTGCACAACTGCTGCACCACTGTGCGGCCCAAGTTGGGCAAGCATGGACTTTATTCCTTGGAGTGCAGAAGGATGAGGGGTGATCTTATAGAGGTGTATAAGGCCATGAGGGGAATAGATAGGGTAAAAGCACAGTTTTTTACCCATAGTGATGGAATCAAGAACCAATGGATATAAGTGTAAGCTGAAAGGGGAAAAATGTAATAGGAATCTGAGGGGCAGCTTTTTTCACACAGATGGTGATGGGTATATGGAATGAGCTGCCAGAGGAGGTAGTTGAGATGTACTATATTAACATTTAAAGGGTATTTGGACAAGTACATGGATAGGAAAGGTTTAGAGGGAAATGGCAGCTGAAGTTAGAGACGCAGGAGTCTGCACATGTGATGGGTTCGTGCAGCCTTATTCATTTTTTAATTAAAAGTTTTACACTTTTTCTATCAGTGGCTGCTTTCCTCATAACAAGACCTCAAACCAGCTGCAAGAGGTGGAAGGGTAACAGTTTTACTTGCCACACCAGAATAGTAAGATTAAATGAGAACTTACCAGTTTGAAGTTTGATCTTTATTTTATGAGGGATTACGTGAAGACCCCGCCAGCACGCATGTGAGGCATTCTTCAAAGCAGTGGTGTGAAATCACAGAAAAACACAGTAATTGAAATAAACATAGTAAAGATAAGGAGAACTAAGATACCAGTTGACCTTTATAATTGAGGGTGGGGGCGGAGGGCACGTAATCCCTCGTCGTAACTCCTCATAAAATAAAGATCAAACTTCAAACTGGTAAGTTCTCGTTTAATCTTATTATTTTACTTCTGAGTCACGTGAGTGACTACGTGAAGATTTTAAAGCTCTGTGATTTCAAACCGTGGAACAGTCCATGCTTCACTCACTGCCGAAGTCATCCAAGGGAGGAAGTATGTTATCGTAATTAAACATTAATCTGGTTTAAAACAATAATGATATTTATTTTAAAACAATAATATAGAAAATAATGCTCCCCCGGGCTTAAATTATATATTTGCAGAGTCTAAAATCCTCTCTGCAAATGACACAGGTTTTATAATCGGCTTATTGTAGAACGTTTGAAAAGTTATTTCCGTGGACCATCCCGCTGTTGCCAGGATGTGGTCAAATGGTAGTCCATATTCTTAGCCGCCGATGTAGATGCTGCCCTGGTGGAGTGAGATGTGTAAATATCAGTATCCATCCCAGCAGCTCCCAATACCTGTTTGAGCCATCTAGAGATGGTTTGAACCGACACCCGACCATGTGGCTTTTTGTAGCTGACCCATAGTGCCTTTTCTCTCCCTCGGGAATCTTTGGTTGTGTTGAGGTACTGTAGTAGATGTATCATGACACATAAACGGGGGTCAGGTGGGTACGCCCGGAATTCCATAATTAGTCCTGAAGTTCCTGGTCTGCTCTGTTTTACCAGCTCCCTGATAGTAAAAGTTACTTGGTCAGATGTTATGACCATGTTGTCCAGTCTGAGTAGGTGAAGGGACTGGACTCTTTGTGCTGAGACCAAAGCCATCAGCATTGCTGTTTTTAGGGTAAGCTGTTCCAGAGCAAGGGATCTGGCTGGTGGCCATCCCCTTAGGTATGTCAGGACAATACTGACATCCCAGATCTGGGTGTACCTAGGTCTAGGGGGGTTGGTATTGTAGATGCCTTTCATTAATTTGGCCACCAGCGGATGAGATCCTATGGACTGTTGTCCTGGTGCCTGCCCCAAATAGGCTGACAGTGCACTCCTAGCACAATTGATTGTACTATAGCTTCACCTTCATCGTGGTGAAGGCTGGACAGGAACTCCAGTACGTTAGTTATGGTTGCTGTGTTGTATGTTGTCCCTGTTCTTGAACAGTATGCTTCCCATTTTCTGATGCTGGAGAGATATTGTTTCTTGGTGGAAAGTCGGTGAGATGCTGTCCTCATGTCCACGGTCCTATTTGACAATCCCAGGTCCAATAATGGTCTTTTTTAAATCTGCAACCCAACAGGTTTATTCTGTCATGGCATGGGTGACTATCGCCTGTGACAGGATGGATCAATAGATCTGGTCTGCTGGGGATGGTCATGGGTGGTTCTGTGACCATGTCAAGGACCACTGGGAACCATGGCTGTGTAGGCCAGACGGGTACTACCAAAATACCTGAAGCAGAGTCCATCTGTATTTTGCGTAGTACCCGACTGATGAGGCAGAAGGGGGGAAAGGCATAGAAATATAGATTTCCCCAGTTTAGTGAGAATGCGTCCATCGCCGCTCCCTCAGGGTGTGGTTCCCAGGCGACATATGTTGATACCTGGTGATTCAGTCAGGATGCAAAGAGATCGATATCTGGTGTTCCATATTGCTTTGTAATTTCAGCAAATGTTTTGGTGTTTAATAGTAAGATTAAACGAGAACTTACCAGTTTGAAGTTTGATCGTTATTTTATGAGGAGTAACGTTGAGGGAATATGTGAAGAACCCCGCCAGGACGCATGCATGTCATTCTTCAAAGCAGCGGTGTGAAATCACAGATAACTGTAATGACTAAACATAGTAAGATTAGAGAAGAGATACCAGTTGAGTATATGATCAAGGGTGGGAGCGGAGGGCACGTATTCCCTCAACGTTACTCCACATAAAATAACGATCAAACTTCAAACTGGTAAGTTCTCATTTAATCTTACTATTTTACTTCGGAGTCACGTGAGTGACTACGTGAAGATTTTAAAGCTCTGTGATTTCATGCCGTGGAAACGAGTCCATGCATCACATCTGCCTTGATTATGGGGAGAATAGAGTTAACATCATTAGACATCAATACGATATTGAGAACCCAACGATAAAAATATTAACACCAATTATTGCCCCTATTTATGGGGTAAATGATATTACAGAACTTAAATTTGTTTCTGCAAATGTTCCAGGTTCAATGACTGGTTTGTTATAAAGTTGGAAAGATTCCTCCGTTGACCATCCTGCTGTCTTGAGGATTTGGCCCATAGGAACGTCCACCTTCATAGCTGCCGATGTAGCCGCAGCCCTGGTGGAGTGAGAGTTAAAAAATGCTAGTGTCTACTCCAGCCTTTATTAGGACCTGTTTAAGCCATCTAGAGATGGTCTGGACTGTCACTGTTTTGAGTGGCTGTTTGTAGCTGATTAAAGTGACATATCTTCCCTCTGATGATCTTTGTATACTCCATATATAATAGTAAGTGTGTTACAATACAGAGACGACCATCTGTCGGGTAGGCCCTGAATTCTGTTTTTAGGCCTGCTGATCCCTGTCTGTTCTGTTTGACTATTTCATAGATGTGAAAAATTAAATTTCCAGATGAATAATCATGTTGTCCAACCTATGTTTCTGTTGTGACTGGACCCTTTGTGCCGTGACCAAGGCCATCAGCATGACTATTTTCATAGTTTCTGTAGGGACAGAGCTGTAGCTGAAGACCAGTTTCTTAACGTGGTCAGTACAATGCTCACATCCCATATTTGGGAGTACCTGATTCTTGGGGAATTAATATTAAAATGCCCCTCATGAATTTGGTTACCAGGGTGTGTCCCAACAGAATGCCGCTCTGTTCCTTGCGACAGGTATGTTGTCAGAGCACTTCTGGTGCAGTTGATGGCACTATGACTGAGCCTCTCATCGTAATGGAGGCTTGCCAGGAATTCCAGAACAGACGGGATGTTCTTAGATCTGTGGGTGATGTTTATTGTTGTGACAGTACTTCCCATTTCTTGATGACACCAAGTACTGATGTTTTGGTGGACTGTCTGTGGCCCTCTGAAATAATTCCACATTCGGTCCGTCAGTCCCAGGTGTAGAAGAGGTGCTTTCAACTCTATAAATTAATAGGTTATATATAATTATGACATGGGTAACTCCCATTGTAGCGGGAAGAACCAGTAAGTTAGGTCTATGATGGATGGTGATGCATGGTTCTAAAACCATGTCGATATCACCGGGACCCATGGTTGAGTAGGCCAATCAGGTACTATCAAAATACCAGACGCGGAGTCTATTGTTTATTCCTAAATACCCGACTGATGAGGCAGAAGGAGGGAATGCATAAATGATCCCCCAAAGCAGCGAAGATGCATCTGAACCACTGCCCCAGGTTCTGGTTCCCAAGAACATAATTCAATAACTGGTACGAGCATGGATGTGAATAGGTCGTTATCTGGTGTTCCATACCGTGCTGTTCCAGCAATACATTTTTTATCCAACATCCATACAGTGTTTCTAGACTTAGCGTGACCTGTTGTCTGCCACTAAATTCAGTTTACCTGGTAAGTTGGTAGCTGATATCCAAATATCTATCTGGATACACTATTGCCAAATAGTGTTGGCCAGATAGTCACATGATGTCGATAAGTTTCCACCCATATGGTTGACATATGCTACCACGGTGGTGTAGTCAATTTGTAGTCTAACATACTGGTGATATAACCCAGAACAATATGACTTAAAGCCATGGCATGCACTCACTTTCCCAGGTTTTTATGCCCAGCGTTTGTAATGATGCCTCCTGTGCATTCCATCTCCCCCACAGTTGGAGATGGAATAAGTAGCATCCCAATCCAAGTGCCCATCAGTATGTGGTTCCATAGACGGGTAGCTGTTAATGTTTGGATTGGAACAATGCCTAATGTTATGTTTTCACCATTTTAGTACCATAGTGGCCTCTGTTGGTAGCTTCATAGGTCTGTCAGAATGACCCCCCATCAATTTTTGAGTGACGCATGATTGCGCTCAGTAATTTGATAATGTAAAGGTCCGATTTATGTGGCTGGAACACAGCCACTAATGCCAATTATTCTACTACCAGTCTGATGGATGGTTTAGTTTACTGCAAGCCTCCATTAAGGCTGTACCCTTTCTTACGGCAAAGTCACTGACATGTGAACTGTGTTAAGGGTGAACCGCAGATGATCTATTGTGTTAAATACATCTGTGGGCACCTCCAATGAGTACTGTATAGTAAGCATATTTTAATACGACACTTGCCATGTAGTACCCTAGGATGAGTACCTTTGCAGTAACAAAGGTTCCCATCTAGTAATGAATATAAAGTACGAAAGTATTCAAATTAGTCAAATCTATGATGATGTGGCAACCACCATCTATATTATGATAAAGATTTTTGGACACGAATTCCTGTGATTCGTGTTGGATGTCCTCCATTACTCCTATTTTATTTGGGCACTGTAGTTCAGTATGCGCTTTTGATTATTTCTTTCCCTGTAAGCATGAACATTCAGTTCAGTACATGCTGAACTGGAGGATTATGTTTTGAATAATTCTATGGTATACCCCTATACTTCTGAAATATAAGTGTCGGTAGTAATATTCTATGCATCCAGATAGAACTGTAATCTCCCACCAACCTCGTAAGGAGCCAAACCCACCTACCTCCATGGTTACCATTAGTAGGTTTGTTACTATTTTGGCATCCTCCGTGGTCGTTGAGGTGCCAGTGTCTGTGATGAGGGTTTGCGCATTCCCCAGGAAGTAGTTTTTAGACGTTGCTTAATGTGTCCCAGAGTTTCCCTCTATGTCAAGTTCTTTACCTGTTAAGATAAGATGCCTCCAAATTTTAATATTGGAGGTTAGGAGGTTCCAGGTTTGCATATAAGGCCAGTGCATCCTGGTGATCTAGTGTCATGTCTTTTTGTTTATTGTGTGGGCGAACCCGTCCCGCTGTTAGGACTTTTAGAACTTTCTTTCATTTCAATTCCCTGCCCTGCCATGTTTTCAAATACACTGGTTGATACTGGGAACATTCAGTGTTTTGCAGTTCCCTGATGGTAAGTGTCTTCCAATAGGTTTTCTGCAACCTATGTGCACTAGGGGTATGTTCTGCACCCCTGTTCAGGTGCAGCCCAGAATTGACCCCCTATACTCCCCTCTGATGAGGGAGAACACTGTGCAGCCCTACAAGAGGTACTGCTGTAGGACTTACCTGCCCCCCTGTGACTAGTCTCCATCTCCCGGAACCTGCCACTTACCTGCTCCAACAGCCGCTCCAGCTGGCTCCGATGCTCTCGGGCACCCAACCGACTCCAATGCACATGGTCACTGGCCATCGCGGCTGCTCCTGAAGCCGCTACTCCTGAGGCCGCTCCTGCTCCAGTTCCTGCAGCCACTCCACCCGGCTCCAATGCTCACGGGCACTGGCCGTCGCGGCTGCTCCTGAAGCCGCTCCTGCTCCAGCTCCTACAGCCAGCCCAGGATTGACCCTCGGTGTTCCCCTCTGATGAGGGAGAAACACTGTGTAGCCCTACACGAGGTACTGCTGTGGGGCTTTCTACCTGCCCACTGTGGCTAGCCTCCATCTCCCGGTGCCTGCCACTTTGGGGTATTTCCTCCAGCAGCCGTTCCAACTGGCTCTTATGCTTTCGGGCATAGGCCACTCCCGGCTGCTGTTAATGCTGCAGCCGCTCCAACCGGCTCTAATGCTCTCGGGCACTGGCCGTCGCGGCTGCTTGTAGATGGTCCCTCCTGCAGCCGCTCCAACCGGCTCCAATGCTCACGGGCACTGGCCGTCGCGGCTGCTTTGTTCCCCGCTCCCAGCCGCTCCAACCGGCTCCCGTGCGCACGGGCACTGGCCGCTCGCTGCTGCTCCTAAAGCCGCTCCAACCGGCCCCAATGCGCACGGGCACTGGCTGCTCGCGGCTATTCAGAGTCGGACTCCTCGGAGTCAACGACCCTGTTAGTTTTTGCTTACCTCTCCCGCCCGGCCGGGGCCGGTGCGGGAGCGAAGTCGGGAGCGAAGTCGGGCACAGCTGTTCCCATTACGGGAGAATAGCGTGCCTTTGGCTGCTGCTGCCGGCTGCCCGCAACTCCGCGGTTCTCCCCCGCCAGCTTTCCCGCAGCCTTCGTGGATCCGGTCCATGTCTCCACCTAAAAGGTAAGTGGAAGGAACGGAGAGTCTTCTTACCTGCTGTTCCCGACTTTCAAATTTTGGAACGCAGAGTCTCCTTACCTGCTGTTCCCGTCTTTCAAGTTTTGCCGCTATGGGAACGTCGTTCCCCCTGCTGTGACTCGTTGCAATGCGTGTAGCGATATGACACGCATGCGTCCTGGCGGGGTTCTTCACGTAGTCACTCACGTGACTCCGAAGTAAAACATCCATTCGTTGTTGTCATTAAATTTGCGTGACCTGGTGTCTGCCACTGTATTTAGCTTACCTGGTAGGTAAGTTGCTGATAGCCAAATATGTCTGTCGACACACCATTGCCAGATTGTGTTGGCCAGATTATCACATGATATCAATTTTATCCCGCCCATATGATTAATATAGGCCACCACTGTGGTATTGTCAATTTGTAAGCGGACATGTAAATGGTGCATAGTTGAACAGTAAGCTTTTAAACCATAAAACGCACCCAACATTTCCAAATAATTTATACCCAGTGTTTGTAGTAGTGATGATTCTAGAGTATTCCATCTACCACCCGTATTAGATATAGTATTAGTTGCTCCCCAGCCTTGAGCACTAGCATCCGTTTGTATCGTGCATGTTGGATTATTGATAATGATGGGACTGGAACTATGCCAAATGTTCTCTTCCCACCATTGTAACTCTGATATTGCTTTGGTTGGTAATTTCATGGTTCGGTCACAATGACCTGCATGGAGTTTTAACGCTTGCACCTTTGCTCTTTGTAAGTTCTGGTAATGCAAAGGTCCAAGCTGGGTAGCTGGAAATGCTGCTACTAATTTCCCAATTACTCTTGCCACTTGTCGAATAGTTGGTTGATTGGCAATCATTAATTTATTGCAGGCTTGTGCCAATTCTGCTGCTTTTTCTTTTGGCAACGTTACAGACATGTGGACTGAGTTAATTGTGTCCATTGTTGTGGGTGGCGTCAACTTAGATTTATCTGGATGTATGACAAATCCCAACATTTCAAATAAATGTTTAGTAGCTAATACTGCTGAATTAGCTAAATCCAGGGTTTTGCCTATTATCAAAATATCATCAAGATATGCCATGACAATATGTTTTTGTTTTCTTAGTATTGACAGGGCTGGTTTTAATATCTTGGTAAACAGTCTTGGGGCTGATGTTAGCTCATTAGGCAACGATTTGTACTGCCATTGTTGCCCCATCCAGTTAAACCTTAGGTATCTACGATGATCCTTATGAATGGGTACTGAGTAGTATGCATCTTTTAAGTCGATACATGCCATAAAGTATCCTTTGGAAATCAATTGTTTGGCAGTAACAAATGTTTCCATTTTGAAATGTATATACTTGACAAAAGTATTCAATGTCGTTAAGTCAATGATGATGCGACATCCACCATCTTTTTTAGTTTTAGTAAAGATATTTTGATACGAATTCCAAAGGGTCATGTTTTGATTTTTCTATGATCCCCTTTGTATGTAGTCTCACCAGTTCTGCTTGTCACTCGCATTTTTCTTTTTGTGAGAGGGTAAATTCCCTGTGGGGTGCATGCTGAACTGGTGGCATACTTTCTTGAATAAATTCAATTTTGTATCCTTGAATACTTTGTAGTATATAATTGTCAAGAGTGATAGTCCTCCATGCTTCCAAAAACATGTGTAACCTCCCTCCCGTTAGTAAGGGCCCTGCACCTTTTATGTTCTGGAAGTAACCAGACCCACCAACCTCCATTGTTACTGGTAGAATATTAATTTCTTGGGCTTGCGGTCTGTGTCTGTTAAGGTAGTGCTGTGTGGGGGTGGCGCATCTTCCATGGGGTCCGCTCTGGGCCCTGTCCTAAAAAATACTTCCGGGGATGATATGCGGGCCCCATGCTTTCACCAGTACCATGTTGTAGAAGCCTACTGGTGGATGCGTAGTGGTACTGCCGTCTGGGTTGCGTGGTCTTGCTCGTTCCAGGGCCTGCCCTCATGAGTCCAAATGCTTTGGACTCTTCGTCCAGATCTTTCACTTGTTTTGATAAATCTTTGCCAAATAGCAGGATTTGTGGCTGTGAGGTCGGCGTTTTGCACAGTCCTGCGAATTTGGGGTTGAGGGCAGGTCCTATGGCTTCTTTCCGGAGATTATTGATTTCATACTGTGTGGTACACAGCATAGCCAGGGTGTCCTGTTGATTATTTGTCATATCGACACTGTCCACGGAACGAGCGTATGAGGTTATTGCTGACGTCAGGAGCTTTAGTATTTTCTGTAATTTTAGTTCTTGGGTTCGGATACCCAGCCCAATGTACCCCCAGATTTGGCTGTTGACAGCTGGTACATTGAGCGATATACAGTTTTCTGGAGGCGTGTATAGATCCATCGCCTCATTGACTACCTGTTCTTGGAGTGGATTAAAGGACAGGTAGTCAATGCTAGCCGCCAGTTTGGGCTGTAACGGCTGTCCCGCTCGCGGTGTTGCGGCGTAGCGGTTTACCACTCCCAGCAGCTCTTCCTGTTCCTGCACCCCCAGCATGCTATCGTGTTCTTCGGCCACTGACCCCTGTTCTTGACCAGCCCAGTCCTGGTTGCCAACGCTCCCTTCTGCTGAGGGTGATTTGATGGCCAGTGCTTGGTAATGCACTGTAGGGGGTGTGCTTGGACTCCCTTGGCGGGCTTGCCCCATCTCCCGGAGCAAGTCCCGCTGGAGCATTTGCTCCATGAGCCGTTCCATGTGGCCCAAACATCACCTCTGCTGCTCTCGGGCGGTGAGTCTTCCGGACCGGACTCATCAAAGTAAACCGGCCGGACCGACTTCTGTTTAGCCTTGCCTCCAGCCCGCTGCGGTTGTTTGAGCTGTGCAGCTAGCGGCGCTGGGCTCGGCTGTCCAGAGATTTTGTCGGTGACTGTGGACCGCAGCGAGTGCAGTCCAGGTGCCGCTGGTCGCCCCCCACTGCTGGGACCTTCCTGGGCCATCGCAGCCGGACGGGGTCCGACCTTCTTTGCTTGTCTTCTCTTGATCATATTTTCTGTAAGGTAAAACAGAACAAGGGTTCCAAAATACGACCTCAGAGTAAGTTTACTTACCTGGAGGTCCCGTTATTAAACTTATTGCGGGAGAGCTCGTGCTCCGGTCCGTCGCTGTTGCACTGCGTGAGACGCTATGTCGCGCATGCGTGCTAGCGGGGTCTTCACGTAGTCACTCACGTGACTCCGAAGTAAATTAAATAATAGCATTGCAGATCACCGATAAAAGATAGAACCCATTCAATTATTTTTTTTCCCCATTTAAATAAAAATATCTTCAAATACCTGAAAATCGGAACAGCAATGGGTTTGTAGAGTGTGGTTAAAAAACCCATCCTGGATTGAAAGCATTGTGTGGTGTAGCTGAACATTAGATGGTTTTCATTAACATCAGTTTCTCATAGAGAACATACAGAGTTGCATTTTCTTACACATTGCAACATCCCCAAACAAATTTCTGTTAATAATGGGAAGTGAAAGTAGTGTGTCTCAGAGCTTTGAAATATTCTTGAGGCGTCTTCTTTGTCCCATCTCATCTTTGCGGGGAAAAAACAGAAACTAAAAAAACCTGCCACCAAGAGAATGTATGTGTTCAAAAAGGAACTGCAGATGCTGGAATATCGATGGTACACAAAATTGCTGGGGAAACTCAGCGGGTGCAGCAGCATCTATGGAGCGAAGGAAATAGAGAGGAGGTTGTCTGAAGAAGGGTTTCGGCCCGAAACGTCGCCGGTTTGAAGAAGGGTTTCGGCCCGAAACGTCGCCTATTTCCTTCGCTCCATAGATGCTGCTGCACCCGCTGAGTTTCCCCAGCAATTTTGTGTACCAAGAGAATGTAGTCAGGCTTTGAGCCACAAAATAGGAGAGTGGCTGGAAGAATTCAACAGGTCAGAAAGTTTGGGGTAGAGACCTTAAATCGAGACTGAAAGAGTAGAGCAGCCACGGAGCGGCCAGAGTTGGGTGGCATGGTGGCACAGCGGTGGAGTTGCTGCATTACAGCGCTTGCAGCACCGGAGACCTGGGTTCGATCCTGATTACGGGTGCTGTCTGTATGGAGTTCATACGTTCTCCCCGTGACTGTGTGGGTATTCTCTGAGATCTTCGGTTTCCTCCCACACTCCAAAGACGTACAGGTTTGTAGGTTAATTGGCTGGTGTATGTGTAAATTGTCCCGAGTGTGTGTAGGACAGCGTTAATTTGCGGGGATTACAGGTCGTTGCGGACCCGGTGGGTCGAACTGCCTGTTTCCGCGCTATATCTCTAAAACTAAAAAAACTAAAACTAAAGTAGAGGGAGTTTAGCAATTATAAAGAGGTGGGGGCGGGGTGGAGCAAGAGCTTGCAAGCAGCAGGTGGATAAAGGGCCTGTCCCACGAGCATTCGACTGCATGCGGCAAGCGCGACCAAACCGGAAGCGGGGGTCGCGCGGAGGTTGAGTGATCCCCGTACAGGGCCGGTCCCACCAGCATGCGACTGCATGCGGCGAGCGCGACCAAACCAGAAGTGGGGCCGCGCGGAGGTCGAGTGAGTGACGTGAAGTTTGAGCGAAGTCCGCGAGAAGTTCGCGCGTGACGTACAGCGTCAAGACGCTGCGTACGGCGTCGAGACGCTGCGCACACCCGTCGAGGCGGTGCATACGGCCTCAATGCGGCTGCAGGCCGGTAGGCCGTTGCTGCGCGGAATTTTTGAACTGTCAGTTTTCCAGAGCCCCGCGCGATGTCGGGACCAGCTCCGCACAACTCCATATGGCTCCGGCGATAGAAGTGGGACCGGCCCCGCGAGGCCATACGGCTCAAGTGACCACGTTAGGTCGTGCTTGCCGCATGCAGTCGCATGCTCGTGGGACAGGCCCTTAAGGGTGACGAGAGTTGAGCCATACTTGGCAGACTACCCTTTAATACATATTATCAGGGTGAAATTATTTCACTACATAGATTTTACTAACTGGATTTAGCCAGTATCATTAAGTAGTTACACAAAATTGGCATAAACAAAGACTTATTGCTACATTCAGCATGAAAAACCCTACACCATGAGATAATCAGGTCACCCATTCCATGTGTCTGTAAGTTTGTAAACTTCCCACGTTCACTATTTCAATAATTCATGAGGTGAATAAAATCTTTGTAATAACAGTTTAGATTATTTATGATTTTCACAAGGCCTTTGATAAGGAGCCGCACGTGAGCCTGCTAAAAAAGAGGAGAACCCATGGTATCAGAGGGCAGATACTAACATGGATAGCAGGTTGCTGGATGGTGGAAGGGATAGAGTGGCAATAAAGGGGGCTTTTTCTGGTTGGCTGCCAGTGATTAGCAGTTCCACAGGGGTCGGTGCTGGGACCGCTACTGTTAACAGTGTATATAATTGAGTTGGATGAGGGAATCTAAGGCTTTTGTGGCCAAGTTTGTGCATTACATGAAGGTAGGTGGAGGGGAGTGTAGAGAAAACAGGAATCTGCAGAAGGACTTGGACAGGTTGGGAGAGTGGGCAGAGAAGTAGCAGATAGAATACAGCATAGCAAAGTGTGGAGTCATGCAGGTTTGTAGGACTATTTTCTAAATGGGGAGAGTATTCAGAAATTGGAGATGCAAAGGGAGTGGGAGTGGGATTTCTGAAATGTTAATTTGCAAGTCGAATCGATAGTAAGGAAGGCGAATGCAATACTAGCATTTATTTTGAGAGGGCTGCAATATAAAAAATGGGATGTAATGTTGAGGCTTTATAAGGCACTGGTCAGACCGTATTTGGAGTATTGTAAGCGGTTTTGGGCCCCATATCTGAGGAAGGATGTGCTGGCATAGGAGAGGACCCAGAGGAGGTTAATGAGAATGATCCCAAGAAAGTTTGGATTAACATATGATGAGCGTTTAAAGGCACTGGGCCTGTGCTCGCTGGGGAATGATGAGGGGGGACCATTTCTTTGAAACTTACCGACTGGTGAAAGACCTGGACAGAGTGAATGTGGAGAGGATGTGTCCACTATGGGGAGAGTCTAGGACCAGAGGCCGTAGCCTCAGAATAAAATGACATATATTTGGAAAAGAGATGAGAAGGAATTTCTTTAGTCAGAGTGTGGTGAATCTGTGGACGACTGTGGAGGCTGTCAATAGATATTTGTAAGGCGGGATTGACAGATTCTTGATTAGTAAGGGTGTCAGGGGTTATGGAGCGAAGGCAGGAGAATGAGGTTGAGAGGGAAAGATAGATCAGCCATAATTAAATGGCATAGACTTGATGGACCGAGTGGCCTAATTCTGCTCCTGGAACGTATGAACTTATGAACAGCATGAGAAAGCTAATGTAAAGTCACATTCTCTGCCCTTAAATAGCAGCAGTTTATCTAACATGCCAGAGAATTATTGCATTACTTTGTCTTTCAAGGAGTCCTTCACAATAACATTTCCTGAGATTTATTAGGCAATATTTCATTTGGAATTGAATTATATCAATTGGAAATATTTCCATGGATCATGTTATCTGTCTTAAATGCACTTTTAAATTAAAGGAACTTTGCTTCCCATTTTAAGACATTTGCCTACCGAACAGTCCTTTGATCACGTTGAATTATATCGCACAAACAAAAATGGGAATCATGTATGGGCAGTATATAGCACAGTACAGGAAAGGATTTCAAGGAGCTTACAACAGTCTCTTGAACAATGATGACCCAGGCAATGCACAGTAAATATAATAAAAAAGTGGAATTGCAAAAAACTGGTTTAATATTTTAATTCAGAATGAGCAAAGGGAACAGGGGGCTCAGAAACCATAGTTCTGGTCTGCAGCTCAGATATGCCTAGTACTTGGTTTCCGCCCATTTTTGATGGGCTAAACATATGCTGCACATTGACCGAATGCACAATTGGACCTCCTCGAAAATGACGATGAAATTGCCAAAAAAAATCTTAAAGGCAGCTCCCCTGGTGCTTTACACCCAGAATCATGCCCCACTTTCATAGTTCCCATTGAACACTGCATGACAAGCTGCCAATGAGGAAACTGGTGCACTAATTACTGTGAAGAGTGCCTGCAGAAATACCTCCCATGATAGTCACAGACCAGCTACATTAAAGGCTGCAATGGAGATGAGGTAAAACGTGAGTGAAGGGGGAACTTCAACCTCTTTTACATGATTGTCTGCCCGGTCCGGTTGCATGCTCCGAATGTCTCCATGCCATTGTGAGCTACAGGTGTAGCTTTATAAGGCACTTCCAACAGGGATATGGAACTCAGCATGTCAGTCTGACCTGCATTGTGTAAAAAGGCTGTAAAATCCTGCCACTTTCTGTAAAGAAGAGAATCTTCCCCACAGACCCTGTTGTGCACAGATTCTCAGTGAGCGACATGGTGATCACATTCTCACAGGAATTATGTTGCTTAATGTTTATGAGCAAAATGAATACAAACCAAACCAACAGCAAGAAAGAGTACGTAAAGAATTCCTGCATCATCAAACTTTATCCCATGCTAGCTGGGTCTTCCACCCTGTACACACTTTAAATACAAAGAAATATTAAACAAAACTTCCCCTCCTTACTGCTGAAGAAGAGATTCCATAACCGGCTATAACTCAGATTTCTATGTTTAGGAAGGAGCTGCAGATGCTGGTTTAAGATAGACACAAAAAGCTGGAGTAATTCAGCAGGCCAGACAGCATCTCTGGAGAAAAATAATCGGTGACGTTTCGGGTCGACCAATCTGAACAGGAAACGTCACCTAATATTTTTCTCCAGAGATACTGACTGACCCGTTGAGTTACTCATGCTTTTTATGTCTAACCCAGATTTTTATGTTCCGTTAATTTCAGTGTGACCAAGCAATGTATTGATCAACTGAGTGAAACCAAGTTTCTGATGTTAATTTATATCATTAAATAACGTCCATTGCTCCTCGAACAAAGTTTAAACTGCTTGAAGCATCTTTAAGGGTAGTCTACCTCCACAAAGCTAAACAATTAAGTGAATTTAAAAAATGTTTACAGTTTTCTATTTACAGGGAAGATTCTTGTTATTGATTTATTTAGTCACCTCAAGTAGAATTTATTGTCATATGCACAAGTGTAGTGAGGCATAGGTATGATGAAAATCTTGCTTGCACAGACATATAAACATATAGACTCAGACATAAATTATACATAAAAAAAGTAAATTATACATACATTTTACATGACAGTGAAAAGAAAAACCTGTGTAAAAACAAGACAAAACACAATCAGAAAGTCCATGGTGGTGCACGCGATGCTCCATTATGTTTGCTGAGGGAGGATTAGGATTTTGCAGGTCGGTTCAAGAATTTAATGGTTGTACAAGTGTTGTGTTGCTGAACATGGTGGTGTGGGTCTTCAGGCCTCTGTACCTCCTGCCTGATGGTAGGAACTAGAAGAGGGGTTGCATGGTTCGCATGGTGGAGATCCTTGATGATAGGTACCGCTTTCTTGAGGCAGTGATGCTTTGAAGTAGATCCTTTCAATAGTGGGGAGGATTGTTCTCATGATGGATTGGGTTGAATCCACCACTCTCTACAGCCTGTGCATTGGAATTGATATACCAGGCCATGTTGCAACAAGTCAGGATATTTTCTACAATGCAACAGTAGAAATTTGTTAGAGCATCCTGTGACGTACCAAATTACAGTGCATTCGGAAAGTATTCAAACTCCTTCACTTTTTCCACATTTTGTTATGTTACAGCCTTATTCTAAAATGGATTAAATTCATTTTTTTATCATCAATCTACACACAATACCCCAGAATAAAAAAGTGAAAACAGGTGTTTAGAAATTTTTGCGAAGTAATTAAAAATAAATAATTGAAATATCACATTTACATAAGTATTCAGACCCTTTACTCAGTACTTTGTTGAGGCAACTTTGGCAGTGATTACAGCCTCAAGTCTTCGTGGGTATCACCTTACAAGCTTGGCACACCTGTATTTGGGTAATTTCTCCTATTCTTCTCTGCAGATCCTATCAAGCTCTGTCAGGTTGGATGGGGTGCGTGGATGCACAGCTAATTTCAGGTCCCTCCAGAGATGCTCGATCTGGGTTCAAGTCCGGGCTCTGGCTGGGCCACTCAAGGACACTCACTTCGTAAACTGAAACAGACTGGTCGCCGACTTGAACGACTCACAAAGAAATCATCTCTCACAGTCCACCATGAAGCTTACAAACTCCACCTCACTGACTACAAAGATGCCCTCATTGCTGCAAAATCTGCCTAATTCACCTCCATATTCACCGACCCCTGCCTAAACCACAAAACCCTCTTCTCCACAGTGGGCAACCTCCTCAAGCCTCGAGCCAACACTCTCCCTACCTCTACTCCGGTTCTCTGCAACTCATTCCTCCACTTTTTCGCTGATAAAATCAGCACCATCTATCAATCTTTATCCCCTGTAGCCGACTCCCCAGCAGCTACTCCACCACCTACCAAGGCCCCTCCTATCAACATCTCCACTGACCTCCTTACCCCTCCTCCACACTGCTTCCTCTCCCAGTTTGACCTGGTCACCCCTACCGAAATCTCCAAACTCATCAGCTCTTCCAAACCCACTACCTGCTCCCTCGACCCTCTCCCCACTCCCCTGTTGAAGTCCTGCCTCCCCGTTCTCTGCCCCTACCTCACTAATCTCTTCAACTCCTCATTGTCCCAAGGAATTGTCCCCTCCGCTTTCAAAACTGCTGCTGTCACACCAATCTTAAAGAAACCTGGTCTTGATCCCTCCTCTCTCATTAACTACCGCCCAATCTCAAACCTCCCCTTTCTTTCAAAAACCCTGGAGCGTATCGTTGCGTCACAACTTCATTCCCACCTCCTTGCGTATAACCTATTTGAACCCCTCCAATCTGGCTTTCGCCCCCTCCATAGCACAGAAACTGCTCTCCTCAAAGTCCTCAACGACCTCCTCACCTCTGCTGACACTGGTTCCCTCAACATCCTCATCCTCCTCGACCTGAGCGCAGCCTTCGATACAGTGAACCATAACATCCTGCTCACCAGACTCAAAGACCTCGGCATTGAAGGTTCTGCACTCAGCTGGCTCCGTTCCTACCTTTCCAACAGATCCCACTTCATCTCTCTCCATAACCACACCTCTGCTACAGCCACAGTCACTCAAGGCGTTCCCCAAGGCTCCGTACTCGGCCCCCTCCTCTTCATCATCTACATCCTCCCCCTTGGTCAGATACTCCGCCACTTCAACCTGGACTACCACT
This sequence comes from Amblyraja radiata, assembly GCF_010909765.2. Classification (NCBI taxonomy): domain Eukaryota; kingdom Metazoa; phylum Chordata; class Chondrichthyes; order Rajiformes; family Rajidae; genus Amblyraja; species Amblyraja radiata. The sequence goes on from NC_045961.1 coordinate 23,574,211, forward strand.
GTTACGCCGATGACACCCAAATCTACCTCGGCACCAAATCCCCTCACAATCCCCCCCCCCCCCCTCTCCCATATCAACTCCTGTTTGTCAGCTATAAAAACCTGGATGCAACATAACTTCCTCAAACTCAACAGCGATAAAACAGAATTCCTCCTCATAGGCTCCAAATCCACACTCAGCAAAATCAATAACCCCACTCTCACCATCGACGGCACCACTGTCTCCCCATCTCCCCAGGCCCGCAACCTTGGCGTGATCTTTGATTCCACCCTCTCCCTTGAGCTTCACATCCGCCATGTCATTAAAACCTCCTTCTTTCACCTCCGCAACATCGCCAAAATCAGACCCTCTCTCACACCTCCCGCTGCTGAAAGACTCATCCATGCCTTCATCTCCTCCCGACTGGACTACTGCAACTCACTTCTCCTTGGCATCAGCTCCACCTACATCAACCGACTTCAACTGGTCCAGAACGCAGCCGCCCGACTCATCACCCACACCAAATCCTGGCATCACATCACTCCAGTCCTCAAACAACTTCACTGGCTTCCCATCTCCCACCGGATCACCTACAAAATCCTGGTCCTCACCTACAAAGCCCTCCACCATCTGGCCACCCCATATCTCACTGACCTCCTCTCCCCCTACCAACCCTCACGGTCCCTCAGATCCACATCAGCCGGTCTCCTCTCCATCCACAAGTCCAACCTCCGCAGTTTTGGGGACAGAGCCTTCTCCAGGGCAGCTCCCAGGCTCTGGAACTCCCTCCCCCAACTGATCCGCAATTCCGTGTCCCTCACCATCTTCCAGTCCCGCCTCAAGACCCATCTCCTCACCTCTGCCTATCCTTAGCCCCACGTCCCCCTCCCTTTTCATCTGTGCTTGAATTGCCTCATATTGTGTTTTGAATTGAATTCTGTCATTAATTTGTGTACTAGTCATGTCTCTACTATTTATTTCATTCCGCTTACATGTTTTTCCTCTACTTGCTAAATTTTTGTAAGGTGTCCTTGAGACTCTTGAAAGGCGCCCATAAATAAAATGTATTATTATTATTATTACTCACAGATTTGTCATGAAGCCACTCCTGCATTGTCTTGGCTGTGTGCTTAAGGTCATTGTCCTGTTGGAAGGTAAACCTCCGCCCCAGTCTGAGGTCTTGAATGCTCTGGAGCAGGTTTTCATCAAGGATCTCTCTGTACTTTGCTCCATTCATCTTTCCCTCGATTCTGACTAGTCTCCCAGTTCCTGCCACTGAAAAACATCCACACAACACGATGCTGCTATCACCATGCTTCACCATGATATTGGCCAGGTGATGAGCGGTGCCTGTTTTCCTCCAGACATGACGCTTGGCATTCACGCCAAAGAGTTCAATCTTGGTTTCATCAGACCAGAAAATCTTGTTTACCTGCCATTTGGCAAACTCCAAGTGCGCTGTCATGTGCCTTTAACTGAGGAGTGGCTTCTGTCTGGCCACTCCACCATAATGGCCTGATTTGTGGAGTGTAACAGATATAGTTGTCCTTCTGAAAGTTTCTCCCATCTCCACGGAGGAACTCTGGAGCTCTGTCAGAGTGACTATCAGATTCTTGGTCGTCTCCCTGACCAAGGCCCTTTTCCCCCGATTGCTGAGTTTGGCCGGGCGGCCAGATCTATGATGAGTCCTGATGGTTTCAAAGTTCTTCCCTTTAAGAATGACAGAGGCCACTGTGCTCTTCGGCACCTGCAATGCTGCAGAAATTGTTTTATACCCTTCCCCAGATCTGTGTCTCAACACAATCCTGTCTCAGAGGTCTACGGACAATTCCTTTGTCTTCATGGCTTGGTTTTCGCTCTGACATGCACTGTCAATTGTGGAACCTTATATAGACAGGTGTGTGCCTTTCCAAATCACGTACAATCAATTTAATTTACTACTGGTGGACTCCAATCAAGTTGTAGAAACATCTCAAGGATAATCAATGGAAACAGGATGCATCTAAGCTCAACTTTGAGTGTCGTAGCAAAAGGTCTGAATATGTAAATGCAATATTTCAGTTGTTTCGTTTTAATTACTTTGCAAACATTTCTAAACACCTGTTTTCACTTCTTCATTCTGGGGTATTGTGTGTAGATAGATGATTAAAAAAAATGAATTTAATCAATTTAAAAATAAGGCTGTAACATAACAAAATGTGGAAAAAGTGATGGGGTCTGAATACTTTCTGAATGCACTGTACTTCATACTTCTAAGAGAGTAGAGGCTCACGCATGCCTTCTTCATGATTAAATCTATGTGCTGGAACTGACAGGTTATCCAAGATATTAATGCTCAGGAATTTGAAGCTGCTAACTCTCTTCACCACTAACCTACTAATGAAGAAGTATCCAGACCTGAAACATCACCTATCAAATTAAATTGGCATGAGGTTTCATATCTTCCCCTGCCTGAAGTCAACAATTAGTTCCTTGATTTTCTTGATGATGAGTGAGAGACAATGGGCAATACATAATAGATATTAAACAATAGGTGCAGGAGTAGGCCACTCAGCCCTTCGAGCCAGCACCGCCATTCAATATTATCATGGCTGATCATCCACAATCAGAACCCCGTTTCTGCCTTCTCCCCATATCCCCTGACTCCGCTATCGTTAAGAGCTCTATCTAACTCTCTCTTGAAAGCATCCAGAGAATTGGCCTACACTGCCTTCTGAGACAGAGAATTCCACAGCTTCACAACCCTCTGCGTGAAAATGTTTTTCCTCATCACCGTTCTAAATGGCTTACCCCTTATTCTTAAACTGTTGCCCCTGGTTCTGGACTCCCCCAAAATCGGGAACATGTTTCCTGCCTCTAGGTTGGCCAAACCATTTAATAATCTTATATGGTTCAATAAGATCCCCTCTCATCCTTCTAAGTTCCAGAGTGTACAAGCCCAGCCGCTCCATTCTATCAACGTATGACAGTCCTGTCATCCCAGGAATTAACCTCGTGAACCTACGCTGCACTCCCGCAATAGCATGTCCTTCCTCAAATTTAGAGACCAAAACTGCACACAATACTCCAGGTGTTGTCTCACTGGGGCCCTGTACAACTGCAGAAGGACCTCTGCGCTCCTATACTCAACTCCTCTTGTTGTAGCAAACATGCCATTCACTTCCTTCACTGCGTGCTGTGTATGCATGCTTACTTTCAGTGACTGATAAACAGGGCCTCCAGATCTCGTTGTACTTCCCCTTTTCCCAACTTGACACCATTCAGATAATAATCTGCCTTCCTGTTTTTTTGCCACCAAAATGGATAACCTCACATTTACCCACATTAAACTGCATCTGCCATGCATCTGCCCACTCACCCAACCTGTCAAAGTCACCCTGCATCCTCATAGCAACACAGTTCACACTGCCACGCAGCTTTGTGTCGTCCGCAAATTTGTTAATGTTATTTTTAATCCTGTCATCTAAATCATTAATGTATATTGTAAATAGCTGTGGTCCCAGCACCGAGCCTTGTGGCACCCCACTAGTCACTGCCTGCTGTTCTGAAAGGGGCCCGTTTATCTCTACTCTTTGTATCCCGTCTGCCAACCAATTTTCTATCCATGTCAGTACCCCCAATATCATGTGCTCTAATTTTACCCACTAATCTCCTACGTGGGACCTTATCAAATGCTTTCTGAATGTCCAGGTACAATACATCCACTGGCTCTCCATTGTCCATTTTCCTAGTTACATCCTCAAAACATTCCAGAAGATTAGTCAAGCATGATTTCCCCTTCGTAAATCCATGCTGACTCGGACCGATCCTGTTACTGCCATCCAAATGCGCCGCTATTTCATCATTTATAATTTACTCCAGCATCTTCCCCACCACCGATATCAGGCTAACTGGTCTATAATTCCCTGTTTTCTCTCTCCCGCCTTTCTTAAATGCGGGATAACATTAGCTACCCTCCAATCTACAAGAACTGATCCTGAATCTATAGAACATTGGAAAATGATCACCAATGTGTCCACAATTTCTAGAGCCACTTCCTTAAGTACCCTGGGATGCAGACTATCAGGCCCTGGGGATATATCAGCCTTCAGTCCCATCATTCTGCCCAACAGCATCTCCTGCCTAATGTGGTATTGTGGCACCACACAATCGTATGCTCTAATTCTCTCCTGTACACTTGACAAATTTGGCCGATGGCAGTGGGGTCATTGGTGAATTTGTAGAAAACATTGGAACTCTGCTTAACCACACAGCCAAACGTGTAAAGAAGATAGAGCGGTCAGCTATGCATGCAGACACCGGTGTTGATGATCGCTGAGAAAATGGTGTTACCAATCCACACTACCTGAGGCATGCTGAAATTGGTCATGGAGTTTGGAAGCGGTGGTTGTGTTGAATGCTGAGCAGTAGTAGTCGATGAACAGCAGCAGTTATCCAGAGCAGAATGGTGAGCCAGTGAGCGAGCATCTGCTGTTGACTTCATTTCTGAGGTGGGAATTGATTCGTGCCATAACCATCCTCTCAAAGCACTTCATTTCAGTGGATGTAAGTGCTACCGGAAAGTAGTCATTAAAGCATGTCACCATGTTCTGTTTGGATAGATGCCTATTGAGTAGGAACCTCACACCCCAGAAGTGAGATGTTGAAGATGGCGTTGACAATGCAGGCAGGGTGGTCCACACTGGTTCTTAGCACTCGACGAGGTATGCGGTCTGCCAGATTCGTAGCATGGATTCACCGTCTTGAAAGATGCTCTGACATGAGCCTCAGAGACTGAGGTCACAGGATCATCGGGAGCTGTGGCAGCTTATATAGACGTATCATTGTTCTCCCTTTCAAAGTTTGTTTAAAAGATATCTAGCTCATTTTGAACTGATGCTTCTTTGCCGTTTATGCTACCCGGTTTCACCTTGTAGGAAGCGATGGCATGCAAGTCCTGCCCCAGCTGCCAAGCACCTGGCTGTGATTCCAACTTAGTATTTTCAGGAGCTCATGCCTGGTGCTCTTGAAGGAGTCTGGATCACCACAAATGCAGCCTTCAGCAGATTATGAATCTCCTGGTTCATGCAGGGCATCTGTTTGGGGGAAGACTCATCCATCTATTTCTTTATAAAGTCAGTGATGACTGTGCCATGTTAATTCAGGTCCATTAACCAATTTTTCAATTGAGCCTGGTCCATCAATTCAAAGCCATCCTGTAACTGCTCCTACGCCTCCCCAGAGCAGGACTTTGTGGTCGTCTTTGCTGGCGCTGCGTTCGTCAGTCTACGTCTGATCATAGGGAGAAGGAGCTTTTCCAAAGTGCAGGAGGAAGGATGAAACAATACATGTTCCTGCAAGTTGTACAGATGTGTTGATCGTCATCAGGCAAATACTTCAATCCAGTCAGGTTGCTGTCCACAACAATGATGAGGAAGGTCATTCAATTCCTCACATGTTAGGTTGAACTCTGCCGGAGCTGGGATACCGAATGCAATCAGGATGTTCAGAGAGTCAAGAGTGTTTTATTGTCAGATGGCCCAGATAGAACAATTAAATTCTTAAGGGCCTGTCCCACTTTCACAACATAATTCACAACCTTTTTTACTCGCGGATATTTTTCATCATGTTGAAAAAACGCCCCGACCTACTTGATGCTACGAGTACCTACGACTAGCATCACGGCCTGCTACGACCTCCTATGACCTCGTAACGACCATGCTGCGAGTATGAGTCAAGGGCAAACTCGGCAGAGGTTGTGAATTAGGTCGTGAAAGTGGGACAGGTCCTTTACTTGCAGCAGCCGAAGGGAATATGTAAACATAGTACACTGTAAACAATATAATAAACGAGAGAGAGAAAAAAAGTTCAGTATATATATATATATATATATATATATATATATATATATATATATATATATATATTACACATACTCACAAATACACATATGTTAAATATATATATATACACTCGCATACACACATACACACAAAAAACAAACAATAATAGTGCAATAATAGTCTATGCAGTTCGGAGCTTAGTTGATGTTGTAGTGTTTAATAGCCTGATGGCTGTCCCTGAACCTGAACGTTAACAGTTTTCAGGCTCCTGTACCTTCTTCCTAATGGCAGGGGTGAAATGAGTGTGTGGCCAAGGGTGTTCAGGATGTTTGGTAGAACGGTTGGCACATCACTGCCAGATGTTCCAGATGGGAAAGCATGAATTGGACTAGGCTGCCATATCCGGGCACCATGCCACGTTTATCATGAAACAGATGCCTCTTCCTTTTCCTGACATTGTGGCTGTACGATGAACTGAAAAACCGTGGCACTGGAGCACTGTGGGGAGTGGTCTCTTGGACTGGAGATTTGGGAGGGGTGAGCCATACTGGTGTGAAATGGAGCACACCGCAGTCCTCGTGCCCACGTGACCCAGCAGCTTGCTTTTAGGTCTACGTTATACATTGGCCAGAAGGAGGAAGGGGACGGGAGGTCACCTGCCCCAATGCTTCACTCTTACCTGAAGGCTTCCCAGGTGATCACATTTCATAGCACAATGGAGCCTCCCTGACATTTCCAGGTGCTGTGCTCATAACCAGCATGGTAGGTTTTGCCTGATACGGAAACGATTTAGCTTCTGATTGCAAATGTGTAACTCTTATTTTCTCACAAAGATAGACACAAAAAGCTGCAGTAACTCAGCGGGACAGGCAGCATCGCTGAAGAGAAGGAATGGGTGATGTTTCGGGTCGAGACCCTTCTTCAGACTCTTCTTACTTTCTCACAGTGGCCTTTGCCTTATCTAAAAGAACTGAATGTAGCAACCTCTAGAGATTTTATTTTATTATTTTGGTTTGTTTCTCTCAAATAAATGGTGCAATTATACGATGGGTTGAGTTTGGAAACTTCAGCTCCTGAAATGGTATAATTTGTTGTGAAAATCCACCCTCTCCATGCATCAAAAGTGGTTTAAATATATATTATGACATTTAGGGTCAAGATGTTTAAGTATTGTGAAATTTGCTACTTGGCATTATAATTTCATTTTTTGGAAGCTCAATATATTAAATTGTTGTGAGCAATTCCACCCCATGTCAATATACCAATTATTTCACAAATAATTGCAAGTTAGAATATCTGGTCACCCGTTTTATCTTGAAGTGTTGATGATATGACTACTGCTTCCCTGAAAGCAATTTTAGAGAACTAGCATGTCAAATGTAATGGTGTTCACAATTATGAGTTTTTAATAGATGAAATAAGGAAAAACTGTTTCACAGGCATGTGGGTCAGTAGTGAAAAGACAGGTTTTAAATAATTGTTCGAAGAATTACGTTGGGAATAAGACTTTTTTTAATTTTACAATCCTTCACAATCTGGAATGCAATTTGAAATGTGGAAGGTTGACAAAGCAGATTGTAAAAAGACCAGGAAACATGTTGCAAAGAAAACAATGAGTGGACTATAGAGACAGAGTGGGGAAGTGGAACTAAATGAATAAAGCTTTCATGGAATCAGCAGAAACACAATTGATCGAATTTCCAACCAAGTAGTATGGATAAACGATCTCGACAAATAAGAAGAGTGTTTACATAGTGCAATAATTATCATTCAAGACACTATGAATAGAAATTTATTCTCAGTATATTGAGGTGTGGTTGCATATATTCATCGTATTCATAGGCAACATACCACTAGTTTGTGCACTTAACACATGCAGCCAAAGACATATCTCTTCCCTGTGCTCTGGGGCAACATTTCTTTAAAATAGTTGCTGTTTTTAATTAAAAAATCGACCGATAATTTACACTGCTATACATGATATGGTGTACACTAGTCATGTATTTATTGTCCTTTTGGAAAAGCAATGGCGACTTGCATGCATGGCGACTTACAAAACAACAGAATATTTAATGTGCTGAGGAAAATGTGTCAAGAAATGCTGTGCTAATTAAAACAGGAGTTTAAAGTCATTTGTCAGTACCAATGACAGAGGAAAGTGCGTGGCAAGGAGCTGCATTTTTATTCTATGCATGAACCCAAACTAGTAATTCACCGACAACAAGTAAATTCCATAGATTATCTTCAAGAATGGAATGAAAATTCAACTTAATGCAAGTCCATCAATTAATGAGGCATATGGAAACCAATTAATGAGATATATTTGGCCATTTCAATATTGAAAATCAGGATAATTAATATACACTGCATTTTTAATGTTTTATTTCTTCTGGACTTCATATTCACATAAAGCAAAATCTATCAGGTACCAACGAGCTGAAGCCCCATAATCCTTGATGCTGCTGGAATAATATGGCACATTAATGATGAGTAGATCTTTTCTGGAAGTCTTTGTAATGACCTTAGGAAATACCGGTATACCTTTGCTAACATATGATAATTAAGCGGTATTTAAAATATAAACATAGAATAATGTTATTTTCTCACAAATTCAATATTTTTGAATATATCCAACATGACAATCAATAACAATGACATGTTAATGGTGTTGCACAGCTTATTTACAAGGTGTTATTTAATTTTCTCAATTTTCTGCCCTTTTCGTGTGAATCATATTGTTGCATTTCCATGCATGTACACTTTCACTAACATAACAGAGATTTGCTTTTGACAGTTCAGAAACATCCACAGATTTAGTATTTTGCAATTTATATTGCATAATTTATTTTCACTAGCTTCCCATAAAAAACTTGATGTGATCATATTATCCTGTAATTTCAGATTGTTTGGTTTTGTCAGGAAGCTCAGGTGGTTAATATTTGAAATTCACAGATAAATTTTCCAGTAAAATAATGAATGCACCAAAAGTCCTGATACTAAATGTATTTTGCTGTGCAGTTTAATCATCATCGTATGTGCTTTCTTTACAATCAAGAAGATTAATTATAGTGATATCAATTTCTTGAGGGAATCGTTTTATGCTACTTGTTAGTTCACACGCACAGCAAATGTCAAGAATTTTAAATCAAGGCTTAATGTTATTTTTTCCCTCCCTCTGCCCCACCTTATTCAAATGGCCTGCACTATATCAATTTAAAGCCACATGGTACATTTATTGGATTAAACTTGCATCTTTCCTTTAGAGATTATATTGCATTTATAACTATTCTTTATTTTATTCTCGCAATCAGCACAGTTTTATCAAGGTCACTTTAATGTCACCTACCTGTTGCCACTGTGAGGGTGATGGTTGGCTGCCTTCAAGAACATCTGTTGTACATATGGTGAAAGCTTCCAGTGCTGCCATGAGATAGAGGATTCCATCTCCAATGAAATGACAGTGATATGTTATCCAACTTGGAATGGAATATGAGATACAAAGAACTGGTGCTGCTGGTTTACAAAAGAAAAGACACAAAGTCCTGGAGTAACTCCACGGATCAGGCAGCATCTCTGGAGTGTTTCTTGGTGGGAACAGTTAAACTTATAAGATCACCTTTAAAAGGTCAACCCTTAGCCACCTGTGCTCCAAGGAACAAAGTCCTAGGCTGCCCAACCTGCCCATGTGACCTCTCAAGTCCTGGCAACATTCTCAGAAATCTTCTCCATGATCTTTCCAGCTTAATGGCATCTTTCTTATACGAGTAAACTGATGACATTATTCCAAGTGTGGATTCGCCAGCGTCTTGTATTAACTGAGACACAACGTCATCATTTCTATCCTCAATTCCCTGTACTCACAGTCACCTGATTCTGCAGCTTTGCACTGGCATTTTAATAACTCTGGCACTGGCCACTCAAATCAGCTGCCCTGGACATTTTAATGACTGTTTTTACTGTATTTTAATGTTGCTGTTTTACTTGCTTTTAACTATTTATACAGTTTCATCAGGGACTGGATTGTTTATATTGTTATTATGTGTGAAATGTTTTAAGTTTCATGTGCGATGCTCCGGTATTCCCTGGGAAACCTCTTCTCATTTTGCACTGTACAACTGTTGCTTTGCAAGATGACAATAAAGGTTGATTGATTGATTGATTGATTGATTGATTGATTGATTGATTGATTGATTGATTGATTAAGGCCAATGCACCAAAAGACCTTTTCAGACCTTTTCATTTCCAACTGCCGGCGGGACATCAACCGCCTCAAATTTTCCACCGACTTGGTAATCAAACCCGCCGACAAGGGAGGTGCCATGGTAGTCTGGCGAGCTGACCTCTACCAGTCTGAGGCCAGGCGACAACTCTCAGACACCTACTCCTACTTATCCTTGGACCATGACCCCACAGATGAGCACCAGGCCTTAATATCACACACCATTACTGACTTCATCACTTCCGGCTCTCTGCCCACTAAAGCCTCCAACCTTATCGTTCCCTAGCCCTTCGCGGCTCTATTTTATCTTCTCCCCAAAATCCACAAACAGAACTATCCTGGCAGACCCATTGTTTCTGCTTGTTCATGTTTTACCAAATTAATTTCCACATACCTCGACTCCATCCTATCCCCCCTGTTCCAATCCCTCCCTACTTACGTCCAAGACACCTCACATGCTCTTCTTCTCATTAATGACTTCTGTTTTCCAGTCCCTCACTCCCTCATCTTTACTATGGATGTCCAGTCACTCTACAACTCCATCCCCACCAAGAAGGTCTTAAAGCCCGTTGTTTCTTCTTCGACCACAGAACCAGCCAATTTCCGTCCACCAACACTCTCCTCCGCCTAGCATAACTGGTCCTTACCCTAAACATTTTCTCCTTCGACTCCTTCCACTTCTTCCAGATCCAAGGCGTAGCTATGGGCACTCGCATGGGCCCTGGCTATGCCTGCCTCTTTGTAGGGTACGTTGACCAATCCCAGTTCCAGGTGTACACGGCCCCTATCCCTGAATGCTATTTCCGCTACATTGACGACTACATCGGTGCTACTTCCCTGACATCTCCCTACCGTTTCTAGATCTCACCATCTCCATCACAGGTAACAGACTATTGACCAACATCTACCACAAACCTACTGACTCCCATAGCTATCTTGACTACGCTTCTTCCCACCCTTATTCTTGTAAAGACTCTATCCCCTACTCCCAATTCCTTCGTCTGCACCGCATGTGCGCCCAGGATGAGGTTTTTCATAACGGGGCATTGGAGATCTCCACATTCTTTAGGGAACGGGGATTCCCCTCTTCCATTATAGATGAGGCTCTCACTAGGGTCCCCTCGATATCCTGCAGCTCCGCTCTCACTCCGCTCAGCCATTGTGTACAACATATAATCCTCCAACATTTTTGCCACCTCCAAACGGATCCCACTGCTGGCCATATCTTCCCATCTCCACCCTTTTCTGCTTTCCGCAGAGACTCCACAACTCCCTGGTCAACTCGTCCCTTCCCACCCAAACCACCCCCCCCCCCCCCCCTCCCCCAGGCATTTTCCCCTGCAACCGCAGGAGATGCAACACCTGTCCCTTTACCTCCCCCCTCGACTCCATCCAAGGACCCAAATAGTCCTTCCAGGTGAGCCAAAGGTTCACTTGCACCTCCTCCAACCTCATCTACTGCATCCGCTGTTTCAGGTGTCATCTTCCCTACATCGGCGAGACCAAGCGCAGGCTCGGCGATCGTTTCGCTGAACACTACCACTCAGTCCGTCTTAACCAAGCTGATCTCCCGTTGGCCCATCACTTCAACTCCCCCTCCCATTCCCAATCTGACCTTTCTGTCCTGGGCCTGCTCCATTGTCAGAGTGAGGCCCAGTGCAAATTGGAGGAACAGCACCTCATATTTTGCTTGGATAATTTACACCCCAGTGGTATGAGCATTGACTTCTCTAACTTCAGGTAGCCCTTGCTCTCTCTTTTCATTCCCCCACCCACCTTCCCAGCTCTCCCACTAGTCCCACTGTCTCTGCCTACATTTTTGTTTGTCCTACCCCCTCCCCTGACATCAGTCTGAAGAAGGGTCTCGACCCGAAACGGCGCCAATTCCTTCTCTCCACATATGCTCCCTCACCCGCTGAGTTTCTCCAGCATTTTGTGTCTACCCATACCAAAAGACTTCTTCACCACCCTATTTACCTGCAGAACCACATGCAGCATTTAACTCATGCTAATGGTTTCATGTGTCAGGATTTAAAATCAACGTTTCCTGATGGCGAGGCCATGTATATTTCCAATTTATCTGTATGACAAAGATTTGAAACCTGGAGAGTTCAAAAGATCTTTCATCCTGGGGCATGCCCTACTGGAAAAAAAAGAACATTTTTGTTGGCCAGTCTATCTCCTATTTCCATGCCACCTTAGTCAAGTTTTGGCCTCTGAAAGTACTGGAGAGCAGAACTATAATAACCAACACTGAACTCTTGAGGAGAATTATGGAGATAGTTGTTAAGATTCTCTAAAGTCTTCAATTAGGACTTTCCTATTCGTATGTCTCACCACCCTCCCTGCTCAGTATAGGAGCAGGGAGGTTCTACTGCAGTTGTACAGGGTCTTGGTCAGACCACACCTGGAGTATTGTGTACAGTTTTGGTCTCCTAATCTGAGGAAAGACATTCTTGCCATAGAGGGAGTACAGAGAAGGTTCACCAGATTCCTGGGATGTCAGGATTTTCATATGAAGAAAGACTGGATAGACTCGGCTTGTACTTGCTAGAATTTAGAAGATTGAGGGGGGATCTTATAGAAACTTACAAAATTCTTACGGGGTTGGACAGGCTAGATGCAGGAAGATTGTTCCCGATGTTGGAGAAGTCCAGAACAAGGGGTCACAGTTTAAGGATAAGGGGGAAATCTTTTAGGACCGAGATGTGAAAAAAAAATTTCACACAAAGAGTGGTGAATCTCTGGAATTTTACTTCGGAGTCACGATAGTGACTACGTGAAGACCCCGCCAGCACGCATGGGCTTGGCTCGACATAGCGTCTCACGCAGTGTAACAGCGACGGACGGGAGGACGAGCTCTCCCACAACAAGTTTTAAAACGGGACTTCCAGGTAAGTAAACTTACTCTGAGGTCGTGTTTTTCGAACCCTTGTTCTGTTTTACTTCACACAGGAACATGAACAAGGAAAAACAACCAAGGAAGGTCGTATCCCGTCCGACTGCAATGGACCAGGAGGGTTCCAGCAGTGGGGGGCGACCGGCAGCACCTGGACCGCACAAGCTGCGGTCCTCAGTCACCGACAACATTTCCGAGCCAAGCCCAGCGCCGTTAGCACAGCTCGAACAACCACAGCGGGTTAGAGGTAAGGCAAAACGGAAGTCGGACCGGCCGGTTTACTCAGACGAGTCCGGTGCGGAAGACTCACGGCCCGAGAGCGGCAAAGGTGGCCGTTTGAGCCATATGGAAAGGCTCATGGAGCAAATGCTCCAGCGAGACTTGCTCCGGGAGATGGGGCAAGCCCGCCAAGGGAGCACAAGCATTCCCGCTACAGTGCACTATCAAGCACTGGCCATCGCATCTCCCTCAGCAGAGGGGAGCGTTGGCGACCAGGACTGGGCTGGTCAAGAACAGGGGTCACTGGCTGAAGAAACTGGGAGTATGCTTGGGTTACAGGATCAAGAAGAGCTGCTGGGAGTGGTGAACCACCAGGCGGCAACACTGCGAGCGGGACGGCCATTACAGCCTAAACTGGCGGCCAGCATTGACTACCTGTCCTTTAAACCACTCCAAGAACAGGTAGTCAACAGGTTGGACCTTTACACGCCTCCCGAAAATTGCATTTCGCTCAATTTGCCTGCCGTTAATAGTCAAATCTGGGGGTACATTGGGCAGGGTATCAGAACCCAAGAACTAAAATTGCAAAAGATACTGAAGCTCCTGACGTCGGCTATCACTTCGTATGCTCGTTCCGTGGACGTGGTTGACATGACAACAAACCAACAAGATACCCTGGCTCTACTGTGCAACACACAGTATGAGATTAACAACCTCCGGAAGGAGGCCATAAGACCTGCCCTCAACCCAAAATTCGCAGGACTGTGTAGAACGCCGACCTCAGAACCACAGATCCTGCTATTTGGCAAAGACTTGCCAAAGCAAGTCAAAGATCTGGACGAAGAATCCAAGGCATTTGGCCTCATGAGGGCAGGACCCGGAACGAGCAAAACCACGCAACCCAGATGGCAGTACCCCTACGCATCCACCAGTAGGCGTCAACTTCATGGTACTGGTGAAAGCTCGGGGCCCGCATACCATCCCCAGAAGTCTTTTTTAGGACAGGGCCCAGAGCGGGCCCCATCATGGAAAATGTGCCACCCCCCAACAGCACCACCCCGACAGACAAGGAACCAGAAACCGAAGAAATGAACACACCACCAATAACAATGGAGGTAGGTGGGTCTGGTTCCTACCAGTACATAAAATGTGGGGGGATTGTGCTAACAGGGGGGAGGGGGGAGACTACACCTGTTTTTGGAAGCATGGAGGACTATCACACTTGATAGTTAAATACTAAATAGTATTCAAGGATATAACATTGAATCCATTCAAGAAAACATGCCACCAGTTCAGCATGCACCCCAAAGGGGTTTTACCCTCTCACTAAAATAAAAATGTGAGGGACAAGCAGAACTGGTGAGGTTACATACAAAGGGTATCATAGAGAAATCTAAACATGAACCTTTGGAATTTGTAACAAATATATTTACTAAAAACAAAAAAGATTGTGGATGTCGCATCATCATTGACTTAACCACATTGAATACTTTCGTTAGGTATATACACTTTAAAATGGAAATATTTGTGACTGCCAAACAATAGATTTCCAAAGGATACTTTATGGCAAGCATCGACTTAAAAGATGCATACTATTCAGTACCCATTCATAAGGATCATCGTAGATACCTAAGGTTTAACTGGATGGGGCAACAATGGCAGTACAAATCGTTGCCTAATCGTCTAACATCAGCCCCAAGACTGTTTACCAAGATATTTAAACCAGCCCTGGCAATATTAAGAAAACAAAAACATATTGTCATGGCATATCTTGATGATATTTTGATAATAGGCAAAACCATGGAATTAGCTAATTCAGCAGTATTAGCTACTAAACATGTATTTGAAACGGTGGGCTTTGTCGTACATCCAGATAAATCTAAGTTGACGCCATCCACAACCAATGACTATCTGGGATTCACAATTAACTCAGTCCACATGTCTGTAACGTTGCCAAAAGAAAAATCAGCAGAATTGGCACAAACCGGTAACAAATTAATGGTTAACAATCAACCAACCATTCGACAAGTGGCAAGAGTAATTGGGAAATTAGTAGCAGCATTTCCAGCCACCCAGTTTGGACCTTTGCATTATCAAAACTTACAAAGAGCAAAGGTGCAAGCGTTAAAATAACATGCAAGTGACCGAACCATGAAATTGCCTATTGAAGCAATATCAGAGTTACAATGGTGGAAAGAAAACATTTGGTAAAGTTCCAGTCCCATCATTATCAATAACCCAACATTAACAATACAAACAGATGCCAGTGCTCAAGGCCTGGGAGCAACTAATACCATATCCAGTACAGGTGGTAGATGGACTAATCTAGAATCATCACTACTACAGACACTGGGCATAAACTATTGGGAAATGTTCTATGGGTTAAAAGCATATTGTTCAAATATGCACCATTTGCATGTTCATTTACAAATTGACAATACCACAGTGGTGGCCTATATTAACCATATGGGCGGGATAAAATCGATATCATGTGATAATTTGGTCAACACAATCTGGCAATGGTATGTCGACAAACATATTTGGCTATCAGCAACTTACCTACCAGGTAAGCTAAATACAGTGGCAGACACCAGGTCATGCAAGTTCAATGATAATACCGAATGGATGTTAAACCCCAAAGTATTTGCTGAAATTACAAAGCAATATGGAACACCAGATATCGATCTCTTTGCATCCCGACTGAATCACCAGGTACCAATATATGTCGCTTGGGAACCAGACCCTGAGGCAGCGGCGATGGATGCATTCTCGCTGAATTGGGGGAACTATTTTTCTATGCTTTTCCCCCCTTCTGCCTCATCAGTCGGGTACTACGCAAAATACAGATGGACTCTGCTTCAGGCATTTTGGTAGTATCCGACTGGCCTACACAGCCATAGTTCCCAGTGGTCCTTGACAGGGTAATTGAAACACCCATGACCATTCCCAGCGGACCAGATCTACTGATCCACCCTGTATCAGGCGAAAGTCACCCATGCCATGACAGAATAAACCTACTGGGTTGCAGATTCTAAAAAGACGTTTGCTGGACCTGGGATTGTCAAATAGGACCATGGACACGATGACAGCATCTCACCGACTCTCCACCAAGAAACAATATCTCTCCAGTATAAGAAAATGGGAAACATACTGCTCGAGAACAGGGACAACCTACAGATCAACCACCATAACAAATGTACTGGAGTTCCTGGCCAGCCTTCACCACGATGAAGGTCTGAGCTATAGTACTATTAATTGTGCTAGAAGTGCACTGTCAGCCTCTCTAAGACAGGCACCAGGACATCAGGCCATAGGGTCTCATCCGCTGGTGGCCAAATTAATGAGAGGGATCTTCAATTCAAACCCAGCTAGACCTAGGTATACCAAGATCTGGGATGTCAGCGTTGTCCTGACATACCTAAGGGGATGCCCACCAGCCAGATCCCTCACTCTGGAACAGCTAACCCTGAAAACGGCCATGCTGATGGCTTTAGTCTCAGCACAAAGGGTCCAGTCCCTTTACCTACTCAGACTGGACAATATGGGCATAACATCTGACCATATAACATTCACCATTCAGGAGCTGGTAAAACAGAGCAGACCAGGAACTTCAGAACTCATTATGGAATTCCGGGCATACCCACCTGACCCCCGTTTATGTGTCATGACTCACCTTCTACTATATATCAACACAACCAAAGATTCCCGAGGGAGAGAAAAAGCACTATGGGTTAGCCACAAAAGGCCACGTGGTCGGGTGTCGAGTCAAATCATCTCTAGATGGCTCAAACAGGTATTGGGAGCTGCTGGAGTGAATACTGATATTTACACACCTCACTCCACCAGGGCAGCATCCACATCGGCGGCTAACAGAATGGACGTGCCATTGGACCACATCCTGGCAGCAGCGGGGTGGTCCATGGAAAGAACTTTTCAAACATTCTACAACAAGCCATTAGTAAAACCTGTTTCATTTGCAGAGAGAATTTTAGACTCTGCAAATATATAATTTAAGTCCGGGGGAGAATTATTTTCTTTGTTATTGTTTTCAAATAAATACCATTATTGTTTTATAAACAGATTCATGTTTGATTACGATAACATACTTCCTCCCTTGGATGACTTCGGCAGCGAGTGAAGTATGGACTGTTACACGGTTTGAAATCACAGAGCTTTAAAATCTTCACGTAGTCACTCACGTGACTCCGAAGTAAAATAGTACGATTAAACGAGAACTTACCAGTTTGAAGTTTGATCTTTATTTTATGAGGAGTTACGATGAGGGATTACGCGCCCTCCGCTCCCACCCTCAATTATAGAGATCAACTGGTATCTTAGTTCACCTTATCTTTACTATGTTTATTTCAATTATTGTGTTGTTTCTGTGATTCCACACCGCTGCTTTGAAGTATGTCGCGCATGCGTGCTGGCGGGGTCTTCACGTAATCCCTCATCGTAACTCCTCATAAAATATAGATCAAACTTCAAACTGGTAAGTTCTCGTTTAATCTTACTATTCTCTGCCACAGAAGGTAGTTGAGGCCAGTTCAGATTCAGATTCAGATTCAATTTTAATTGTCATTGCCAGTGTATAGTACAGGGACAATGAAATGCATTTAGCATCTCCCTGGAAGAGCGACATAGCAAATGATTTGAATAAATAATAATAAGTGTCCGGGGGTGGGGGGGGGGGGGGGGTGATTGGCAGTCACCGAGGTACGTTGTTGAGTAGAGTGACAGCCGCCGGGAAGAAGCTGTTCCTGGACCTGATGGTTCGGCAACGGAGAGACCTGTAGCGCCTCCCGGATGGTAGGAGGATAAACAGTCCATGGTTGGGGTGAGAGCAGTCCTTGGCGATGCTGAGCGCCCTCCGCAGACAACGCTTGCTTTGGACAGACTCAATGGAGGGAAGCGAGGAACCGGTGATGCGTTGGGCAATTTTCACCACACTCTGCAATGCCTTCCGGTCGGAGACAGAGCAGTTGCCATACCATACTGTGATGCAGTTGGTAAGGATGCTCTCGATGGTGCAGCGGTAGAAGTTCACCAGGATCTGAGGAGACAGATGGACCTTCTTCAGTCTCCTCAGGAAGAAGAGACGCTGGTGAGCTTTCTTGATCAGAGTTGAGGCATTGTGTGGGTCCAAGAGAGGTCATCGGAGATGTTGACTCCCAGGAACCTGAAGCTAGAAACACGTTCCACCTCCGTCCCGTTAATGTGGATGGGGGTGTGCGTGCCGCCCCTGGACTTCCTGAAGTCTACAATGAGCTCCTTGGTCTTCTTGGAGTTAAGGGCCAGGTTGTTGTCAGCGCACCATGCTGCTAAGTGCTGGACCTCCTCCCTGTAGGCTGACTCATCGTTGTTGCTGATGAGGCCAATCACCGTTGTATCATCTGCATACTTGATGATGGTGTTAGTACCATGTACAGGTGTGCAGTCATAGGTGAAGAGGGAGTAGAGGAGGGGGCTCAGCCGGTGTTCAGGGTGTTCAGGGTGAGGGTTGAAGAGGTGTGCTTGTCTAACCTAACAGGCTGGGGTCTGTTGGTTAGAAAGTCCAGTATCCAGTTGCAGAGGGAGGGGTCGATGCCCAGGTTACCGAGTTTGGTGATCAGTTTTGATGGTATAATGGTGTTGAATGCTGAACTGTAATCGATGAACAGCATTCTTACGTAAGTGTCTCTGTTGTCGAGGTGGGAGAGGGCGGAGTGAAGTGCCGTTGAGATGGCATCCTCCGTACTCCTGTTCTTGCGGTAGGCTATATTTAAGAGGGAGTTAGATGTGGCCCTTGTGGCTAAAGGTATCAGGGGGTATGGAGAGAAGGCAGGTACAGGATACTGAGTTGGATGATCAGCCATGATCATATTGAATGGCGGTGCAGGCTCGAAGGGCCGAATGGCCTACTCCTGCACCTATTTTCTATGTTTCTATGTTTCATCCGTCCAAACAGTTCTCCATAAGCTGTGTGTTGCTTTCCATCTATGGTTCATAAGAACAGGATTCGGCCATTCGACCCATTACATCTTCAGGCTGATCTATCTCTCCCTACTAACCTCATTCTCCTGCCTTCTCTCCATGACCTCTGACACCCGTCCTAATCAAGAATCTATCTAACTCTACCTTAAATATATCCACTGACATGGCCTCCACAGCCTACTGTGTCAAAGAACTCCACAGATTCACCACACTGACTATAGAAATGTCTCCTCATCTCCTTCCTAAAATAATGTCCTTTAATTCTGAGGGTATGACCCCTAGTCGTAGACTCTCCCACTAGTGGAAACATCCTCTCCACATCCACTCTATCCAAGCCTTTCACTATTCTGTACGTTTCAATGAGGTCCCCCTTCATTCTTCTAAACTTCAATATGGTGTTTACCACCCTTTGAGAGTTGTTGACATGTTATCAATCAGCACATATTAGTTTCAAATGGCATACAGAGCAATTTCTGAAACCTCTGCAAGGTCGTGTAATGCAAATAAGAATACAGTTTCTGCCACTTGAGGGTTTTAAATCAATCTATGAGTTGTATGCATGAAAATCTTGTGTTATTGTCATTGGGACAACGTGGCACAGGTCCCAATGTAGTGACATTTCAGCAAAAGTTGAATTCCCTACCATGTTCTTACATTGCATGTGAAATTGCTGGTAATAAACAATCTTAATGTAAAATAATATTGACAACAACCTGTCTACAACTCTTCCAGTACTACCTTGAGAAGCCCAATTACTTCTGCATAATATATTTTTGACTGTCATCTCTTGAATATGTAAATGCATGAAAATGATTATTAACTTCCTTCTTCTTGCTGTGACTTTAACCATCTGAATGTGAATTATGATAATGTGCAACAGTGACAATAATTATGTGAATATAGCTGATTACATTCATTGTGCACATGTTCTGAGAACAAAGATTCTTGTGTAAGATTCTGCCTTTAACATTAGCTTTGCTTCATTTCAATCAAAGATTCACATGATACATCCCACCGATTGAAATCATTTTCAGACTGTCTATATGTCATTCTCCTGAAGCTTTAAAGAATGAAGTTTTAAACTGAGGTTCAATTCACTCTCAGGTGCAATTCATACCACAAAAGAAATTGAGGAGAATTCTTCCTGGTTTCAGGCTAAAATGTTTCTCTCCATCAAGCATCTGTTGCAGCTGGTCTGTTCATTTACATCCATGCAATTTGTGTGAGGTTACTGTGTGCTTGTGGATTCATTCCCTACAATAAAATGATAATTACTTCCCTCATTTACAATTAGCTATGAAGTGTTTTAGGACTTCCTGCAGGTATGAAAGTCACGATACCTTTGCAAACGCACCATATGAAATATAAAATCTAGACAAATACACAAATGTGTATATAACTGCAGCATGAAGAACTATTCTCTCCTAATTAGTCTCCATTGTAAAATAATACTTAGAAATACCTCAGCTCTGTTAATCTCCCTTGGGTTTCCTTTTTACAGAGTGGCAACAATATATAAATCAATCCGCTGCTTGCATTTGGTGCCCATGCTCTAGCTGCTAGAGTTAAGTCCAGCAGATAATTTTTAAATGTCTAAAAAGTGGGGACGTAAGCTGGGGGTTCCTGGATAACTGAAATAAGAATGGATTAAGTATGGGGGACCTGTGATTGAACAATCCATATCATAAAAACCAACATTGATTGCATGATGAGAGAGCATTTAAAAGGAGAATGAGATGTAAGTGTAAGGTGGTCTCATTCAACGATCACTGATCCTCAGCTGATCTCTCTGGCAGCCAACCATTTGATTACCTTAAGGTAACTCATTCTGTGGAGCCAAAAGAAATTGCAGACGCTGGAATCTTGCACAAAAAATTGAAGTGCTGGAGGAACTCTGCTGGTCAAGCAGCATCTGTGGGGGGAATGAACGGATGATGTTTCAGGCCAGGACTCTTCTTCAGTATGTACACACAAAATGCTGGAGTAACTCAGCGGGACAGGCTGCATCTCTGGAGAGAAGGAATGGGTGACGTTTCAGGTTGAGACCCTTCTTCAGACTCACCCATTCCTTTTCACCAGAGATGCTGCCTGTCCCGTTGAGTTATTCCAGCATTTGTGTCCTCCATCGATTTAAACCAGCATCTGCAGTTCTTTCCTACACTCTTCTTCTGTATGATGGAGAAGAGTGGAGTAGGTTGCAAAGCAGAGGTGATGGTGGGGCCAAGCCTGGCAAGGGAGAGGTCTGAAGAAGGGACTCAACTGGAAACACCACCTATTCCTTTTCTTCAGAGAAGCTGTCGACTCGCTGAGTTACTCCAGCTTTTTGTGTCTATCTTGGGGATAAGTGGATACAGGTGAGCAGGGATGATTGGCAGATGGATGGATCGTGTGACAAAGGCTAGAGGTGAATGGGCGACAAAAGTGTACCAGATATGAAAGAACAGGGGAAGTGAAATATAAAGGTGGATGGGATACCTGTGGACATAGGACTTGAGTTAGCAAGACAGCTGCAGTCAGGATTTGCAAATGAGATGAAGGAATGGTGTCTGCCACAGCTAAAAGTATATGTAAGGTGTAATATGTAATGATGGGCAGATGGAGCAAGGTGGGGGAGAGGGTGTGTGCAGAGATGGAGGCTTGTACATGGTAGGTGATATCATTAAAACAATTAGATAGATTCTGCCAGATGGGGGAGGGAAGAGTAAAGGCACAGGCTAGACACAAAATGCTGGAGTAACTCAGCGGGTGAGGCATCATCTAGAGAGAAGGAATTGGCGATGTTTCGGGTCAAGAACCTTCTTCAGACTGCTGAAGAAAGTTGAAGAAGGGTCTCGACCCGAAACATTGCCAATTCCTTCTCTCCATAGATGCTGCCTCACCCGCTGAGTTACACCTGCAGTTTGTGTCTACCTTCGATTTATCAGCATCTGCAGTTCTTTCTTAAAGACACAGGCTCATGGTTCCATAAGAAAGAAGGCAGATGAAGCTGGCCTCTGTCAGCACTCCTTCATCTTTCTCCCCCATATGGCCCCAGCTAGACATTGCCCCCACTCCCATATCTGGTTCCGACTATCACCTATCAGACCCTGCTTGACTTGCTACGTACCTCCAGCAGTTTGCTTCTTGCACCAGATTCCAGCATCTTCAGCCTTCTTGTGGCCTTGGGAGGCAACGGATCTCTGTGTACCAATGGTGTCTCCAGAAAAACTGAGGAGCTGCAAGATGCTGGAAATGGAGGAATACCGAGATCTTTTAAGATTAAAGAGTTAACAGAACAAAGAGGCAAGTCTATAGAGGAAACTGTACACAACAAGAATTTTTAATGATCTTTGGAAGTTATTCATGTAAAATTACTATTTTATTACTTTATTAAGACCATCATTAAATCATAATTATTTTTTTAATCACTCATGAGCGAATAATCCTAATTTCAAAATCTAGCTCTTTTCATGCTGGGATTGAAAATGGGTCAGTGAAATGCTCAGGCATAAAAAGTGAACAAAGTTTGGTGTGAGCAGAGTTTTGGATTCCATCGTCCATTCACTGAGTGGATGATGGAATCCCAGTCAGGAAAGCGCTGAAGTCGTAAGTCCTGAAGAAGGCATAGATGAGAGTTTCTGCAGCTTTTGAGGGGCGGTATGGTTTAAGACAATTTCAAAGAGCTGGAAGCAGGTGAAATGTGTCGGAAGGAACTGCAGATGCTGGTTTAAACTGAAGATCGACACAAAAAAACAGAATAACTCAGCGGGACAGGCAGCATCTCTGGAGAGAAGGAATGGGTGACGTTCGGGTCTGAAGAATGGTCTCGAACCGAAACATCACCCATTCCTGCTCTCCAGAGTTGCTGCCTGTCCCGCTGAGTTATTGAGCAGGCTCACTGCAAACAGATCATTGCTGCCCATGGCCTGTGTATTCTCCAATTTCAGTTTGAGTTGTGAGTGCTTAATGCCCACAAAGAACACAGCGGAGTGTTGAGAAAAGTTTTGGAGATTTGAAGTCTATGTTAATTAGCTCATCTCAGTTAATTTTGTTTAGTTAGAAATACAGTGCAGAAACAGGCCCCTCGGCTCACCGAGTCCGCACCAGCCAGCGATCCTCGCACATTAACACTATCCTACACACACTCGGGACAATTTACACTTATACCAAGTCAATTAACCTACAAACTTGTACATCTTTGAAGGGTGGGAGGAAACCGAAGATCTCGGAGAAAACCCACGTGGTCACGAGAAGAACATACAAACTCCGTACAGACAGCACCCGTAGTCGAGATCGAACCCGGGTCTCAGGCGCTGCAAGCGCTGTAAGGCAGCAACTACCGCTGCACAGCTGCACCATCTGTGCAGCGGTAGTTTAATGGTTCTCGTTAGAGTAGAGGAGTTAAAATGAGATGTTTATTTGATATGTTTAAAACTAACAAGAATGTTGATGAGGTAAAGGGTGTGTACCCAGCAGTTGGAGACAGTAACACTGCGATTAAGGCAAATGAGTCAGAGGCAACACAAGGATAAAGCTTTTTCTTCATTGAATGGTTAAGATTTGGAATGGGAGACTTACAAGAACAACAAATATTTATACCTGCGTGACCATTTACGAGGAATTAGATAGATGAAAAATAAAAGTTGCAGATCATATGAAAAGGGAAGGATGGAAATAATCCTTCAAAAGGGCAAGTGATAATAGATGTGTGCCAAAATATTTCATATTACAATGTTATGCATCCATCGGCTTTCTTTTCAACACTGGCTGCAATGCCCTGTCATCTAGGCCTTAAATTCAGAATTTCCTCCCTAAATCATACCACCTTGTCACCTTTCTTTAAGGTGCTTCTAAATTCCACCAAACTTTAGTTCTCCTTCTTTGCCTCTATCATTGTTTTCTCTGAAGACTTTCTTGATTTACAAGAAAGATTTACAAAAAAAACATTAATTCTATTTATTGACTGAAGTTTCATAAAATTCGAGGGTAAAAACGGAAGAAGGGCATTGAACCACTGAACCCCAGTCCAAGAGCCTGCAACACAATCCAAAAAAATCCACTAAAAGTCTGAATGATCTCTGACGTTGAAGGCGTTACATCCATGTTCAATCCCCTGCTTAATTGGCTTGTGTATGCATTGATAAATTTCAGAAAGGAAGGCCTGGCCTGTTCACACTGCCTGACCCTGGGCCATACGTGCTAGATCTAACATCTTTGATCCTTTCCATCTCTCTCTAATCAATATTTCACAAACAGAAATTCCAAATTTGCTCATTGTTCTGCTGTAAATTTTATAGAAGGCTCAAACAATGTTCTAGAAAACAATAAGGATTCAGTGTCACTGGGTCTTTACGATGGTCTCCTGTTATGTGCTTGCCTTAGTAATAGGCAGCAGCATCTCTGTTCACTCTTAACAAGTGACGTCTGGTTCAATATTTTTCAGATCCACCTCCTTTTCAAGTAGGCCAAGCCCGAGAAAGGATTGGATGTACGTGTGGAGTTTATGTTGTGATGGCCATTTTATCTACCCACCCAGCTGAAGTCATATTGCTGTAAGCACAGAGATGTTAAAATGATCCCAAAATTGGGCTTGTGCCCACCCATTGTAGCCTCTAAATGATCCCATAAGCCTGTCAATGAAGAACACTGGTGGATATGATTGTGGTGTAACTGGCAAGTACATAGTCCATACAATTGCAGCCCAGAGATGCTGCCTATGACAACTGGAACTATAATTTTTAAGGCAGCAGCAATGTGCTCTTTTCAAAAAATGACATGTTGTGCCTGGAAGTAATCTGATCTTTGTGAACCCTGTTTTAATAGTTTTGATTAGATTAAGAGATTGGCTGCTCCAGCATGTTATTGCACTGATAGAAGATAGATTTACCAATTTTTGAGAGCTTACATAAGCAACATATTTCAGATGCCAATTGTCTCAGTAAATGGCACAAATGATAAAATGCCAACTGGGTCATTTCACTTACCTGAAGTAATAACAGGTTATTAGTGATAAACAATTTTCTCACATATATCTGTCTATGATTGTTTTTAGATATTGTTCTTTCAGTAAGCGATTTTATTGTGTATTTTTCTTTAACAGAACTGTTCAAATTATTACTAATTGTGACAAATGTGAACTCAATAAGTACATATATTTAAATACACCAGGGCTAAACTTGCAGGAAGTATGTGGTAAAAGTCAAATAATAGCTTGGTCTACTTGCCAAAGAATGGGTTGAGATGAAATTCTAAGTCGGCTTGTATCCTTGAAAGATCCTCGTGAAGATGCTGTTTCTGAAACTAGAGTGATTATTCAGAATTGGTAGCAACAGGCAGAATGGCAGTAAATGTGGACTGTAAAAGCAAGCACATTTCTCAGCAGAAAGGCCTCTTGTACGACAGCAGGAATGAACGATGAAAGCAAGCTATGAACAATAATGAAATATCATCCATTACTTCTCCTCGTTGAGAACATTGAAATAGTTTTACCCTCTTGTAATCCGTATCAAGGTCCTGCTCTAATTCATAGCATGCCCTTGTGGAAGAGATAGGAGCAGTTGCATTAGTGAATCAAGCCAAAGAAATAAATCAATTTAACAATCTGTCAGCATCAATCATTCATAGTTCACCTTGTTACTACTAGGCAGCCATGTTTCAATCAATGAGCTTGCAGAAGTCAGCAAAACATGCCAACTGTTCAAAACAAACTGAATGTTTTCATCCATAGATTTGCTAAATGTGAATTTAGAACTCCTTCAACCCTCAAACATTAAAATATTATTGAGTCTTGATTCTTATTTGGCACTTGAAGAGTTGACCTAAAAAAACAGACAAGTAAATGTCAGCTGATTCTTTTGACATCAGGTGGCTGTTTTTTCTCATAGAATCCTTAAATGACTGCCTAAATGGTTTAAATCTCAAAATCGTGTTATTTGTCTTATAATACAAATTACCCCCAAAAGATCAATAAAGCAATGCAGTATTTTCAGGGAGCAGAGCTCAGTATTGACTTTAGGTGGATATTCATTACCAAACTTATCGACCACCGCGACTGTCATAACTTGTAGAATGAGAATCTTGCGATGCTCAAAGGATTAAAAATCTTTCACACATTTTAGATTTCAGACCACACTCAGAGGCTGTTAAAAAAGCAAATAAAATTATTTTATTGCAATTTGTTCAAGCACATGAAGGAGGTGGCACTAATAGTTCTGTTATGTCAAACCTTTGCTGAATCGCATCTGTCAAATGTGCAATTATCGACTGGTGCACAGTTCTGAAAGAATGGATGATATGAAATGTCTAAGGGAAGCAAAATGGCAAAAGAAATCTGTTTGAAAAGTAGAGGGTAGAATAAGTGTATGCTGTGGAAACATTTCGACTGAAAGTAAAAACAAATCATTGTTGTGTTTGTTCGCGAGGCAGTAATTATCACTGAACAAAATGTTTAGTTTAGTTTACAGATACAATGTGGAAACAGGCCCTTCGGCCCACTGAGTCTGCACCAAATAACAATCACACGTACACTAGTTCTATGTTATCCCAGTTTCACATCCTGCAGCCCAGAGACAATTTACAGCAGCCAATTAACCTACAATCCTGCACGTCTTTGGAATGTAGGAGAAAACTGGAGGACCCAGAGAAAACCCACAGAGAGAACGTGAACACTCCGTACAGACAGCATCCGTAGTTGGGATCGAACCCGCGTCTCTGGCGCTGTAATGCAGCAACTCTGCCGCTGCACCACTCTGCTGTTATGAAAACTGAAGTTGAGAGACTTCAAACCATGATAAATGCAAAGCTGATATTATATCTATTTTTAAATCTTTACTTACAATTTGTAAGCCTCCTAATACTGGTTGAACTTGTGATGACACAACGTCCCTCAGGGCTGCACTGATCCCTGTAGCCAGCAGACCGGCCAGAAGAATCCAACTAACAATGCCTGGCTGCAGGAAGACACTGCTCTCTGGGCTGAGCTGAGGCCCCATTCAAATAATCCACAGCTGGGTTCAAGTAGTGGTTATTGGATCAACTCACCTACACCTGATCAGCCCGACGCCTTATAAGCCCAGGAGATGCAGTCAGAAGAAAGGGAGAGGAAGAGCTCTTATTAATTATGCCTCCCCAGTGACGATGAAGGACTGCGACTCTGTGTGGATCTAGACCTTCCCTTTACCAAAGATCGTCCATCTTTAGATATAAACTGTATTATGTGAGTTCACCCTACTATAAGTGTCAGTGCAGTCATTGTCAACCTGGCGTCATGACTGGCGCCACATGGTGGAAAATGTGGGCAGGTCTATCATGTAAATCTAATTTTTTACCAGCCCCAGGTCCAGCCCAATCGTAGTGGTCCCCAAGCCTGATGGCACATTCAGGTTCTGCTAATGATAACCACGCCTCACCAAAGCCTCCCAGTCTGACAGCTAGCCCATGCCCTGAGTGGATGAGCTCATAGGTAAGTTGTGGTATATTTCCAAATTAGACTTAATAAAAGTGTCTTGGCAAGTCCCTCTGTCACCCTCTAGAACACAGCCTTTGTCAACTCCCTCCACCCTACACGGTCCTTCCCTTTTCCTCCACGGTGGACATTATCCCACCCCACTGTTATGCCGCCACCTACAGGACAATGTGGTCATCCATTGGGAGGACTAGCACACCTGCTTTGCCTCAGGTGTGCTACAGGTTTTATGTATGTGTATTTTAAATATATTGTACCTACCTCTACTACTTTCTCTGGCAGCTCATTTCAGATATGCACCCATGCTCTGTGTGGAAAAGGTTGCCGCTCAGGACTCTTTTAAATCTTTCTCCTCTTACCTTAATCTATGTCCTCACATTTTAGATTTGGGGAGAAGAAAAGACTTTGCTTTTTCACGTCATCTCTCCCCCATCATTGTTTTATAAACCTCTGTAAGATCACCCCTCAGCTGCTATGCTCGTGCTAAACATTCATCTTCAAGCACTGTGCTCAATATTATGTATTACTTCCACCTCTGTATTATGTTCTTGAACTTCGCAAATTGATGACAAAGGAATGAAAATATATGTAGGAAGGAACTGCAGATGCTAGTTGAAGATAAACACAAAATGCTGGAGTAACTCAGCGGGGTAGGCAGCATCTCTGGAGAGAAGGAGTGGGTGACGTATTGGGTCGAGACCCTTCTTCAGACTGAGAGTCAGGGGAGAGGGAGTCTAGTGTCCAGGGAGAGGTATGAATATTGATTTTTCTAGCTTCAAGTAACCCTTGCTTTCCCTCTCTCTCTCCATCCCTCCCCTATCCTAGTTGTCCGACTAGTTTCACTGTCCTGATTAATTTTGCTGATTGTTTGCCTCTTTATCAACTTCCCCTCAGCTAACAATGAACTGTTCTACAATTCATCATTGTCTGCTTTGATCTGTCATTTTCACACCCTACCCTTCCATATCTGTAGACTCCCTCTCCCCAACTCTCAAACTGAAGTAGGGTCTCGACCCGAAATGTCAACCATTCCTCCTCTCCAGAGGTGCTGCCTGTCCAGCTGAGTTACTAAAGCATTTTGTGTCTATCTTCAGTGATAATAAATGTCCAGGTCAGGAAGGGGTGTGTGACTTGGAGGCACCGTTGGTGTGATAGTTGCCAAGCACCTACTGTCTTTGTTCTTTGACGTCATGGTGGTTACAGGCTTGGGAAGTTCTGTGGAATTTAAACCATCTAACTATCGTATCCCAGTTTCTCGGAAAACATCTTTCCACAATTGGGCAGATTGTCAAGATATTCATTAGACAGTAATGAACTAACTTCCCAAGCATGTTTAAGAATAGCCTCGGTGTTGAGGTGGAATGGATGATAAGTCTTCACCATCAAAACAGCTGGAAACCAGTAAGCAACTTTGAATTTCACTCATCTATACTTCAATGGAGAAATCCCAAAGCTACTATCAATGAGCAAACCTGGCTCCACTGAGGTCAAGGGAAATCAATAATTTCTTGTAACTTTCAGGAACTTGAATACTATTCTCCCCGTAATGTACCCAGAAATATATTTGGTTTAGTTGCATGAGGTATCATTGATTTTTTATTGGCATCGTACTTCATTATTAATATCTAAAAACACACTATGCTTAGCTATCTGACTGAACCGAAAATAAATACATTTTATATACGTGGATTATAGTTTCTGCAGATAAATATTTCAAACCATCACAAATGAGCGGACATGCATATCCATTGAACTTTTTATACCATTGTTGCGAAAAAGATCTCAGATAACGGATCACTCAGCATGTCCAAAGCATTGTGTGTCATGCAGAGAGTAGATGCTGAATCTCACAAAGGGTGTCAATTTGGCAACTGATCGGGACGCTGTGCTGAGAGATAAATAGAGGAAAATGTTTAGCGGGGTTGGATGTTGGCCAGGGCAGTAGTTAATAGGTGTAGGAGAGAAACTCATTGAGGTCAGTCAGGCAATTAGAGAGATGAGGTGGGGGTATTTTTGAGGTGGATAAAGGGCTATGTGGGTGCACCATGCTTAGATTTTCAGAAGGCATTTGATAAAGAGCCACCTCAAAGGTTTGGGAAGAAAATAAAAGCTCACGGTGCAGACATCAACAAACTGGCGAAGAAAGCTGGTAGGTGAACAGCCCAGAGTAGGCACAAAAGGGGCAAGATGAAGATGTATGTCTGGGATGCAACCTAGCCCTCAAATTTCTAGACTTTAAATAAATGCCTTGGGAAAAGCCACTAAATTATCATTGCTACATTTTGCGTTAAAATAACAAAGGAAAATGATAAAGAGGATAAAAGATGACAGTAAAGGGATATAAACAAGTTAATAATTAGGTTAAAATCCAGCAAATAGAGTGTTGGAAAATGTGAAGCTGTCTGATGTGGTGGAAAAAGTTAAAAGGTATATTATCTAATTGGGGAGAGATTCCATAGTTTGTATTTGCAGAGGGATCTGAGTGTCTGGTAAGGCTAGCGTGCAGGTACAATAAATGATTGGGAAATTTAACCGAATGCTATAGTAGCGGCGCCTGCTGGCGCACGCAGGTATCGAACCCGGCGTTCGGAAGCCGCGGTCACGTGACTCGGGAGGGGCTGCTGTTTTTCACGTGGTTTCATTTCGCCAGGCAGTTGAGTGCTGACAACCGTGGTGGCCAGACGTGTTGTAAGAACCTGTGAGCTAAGAAGCTATTTTCAGAATAAAATAAGTTACAAAACTTAGTTGCCGTTCTTGCGACCGCCAAACTATCATTTATTTCTAGGGAAATTGAATGTAACTTTTGGAAGAGATGCTTTAGATGTTTAGGGCCACTACAAACAATATATCTGGTGTATTGTGAGCAATCTAATCTCTTTATTTAAAGACGCATGTAAAAGCATTGGAAGTTTTCAGAAAAGGTTTGCTGGAGGCCGGCACTGTGGTGCCGTGGTAGAGTTGCTTACAGTGCTTACAGAACCAGAGACACAGCTTCGATCCTGGCTAAGGGGGCTGTCTGTAAGGAGTTTGTACGTTCTCCCGGTGCCCGCGTGAGTTTTCTCCGGGTGCTCCAGTTTCCTCCCACACTCCAAAGACGTGTGGGTTCGTCGACCGGGCCCCCCCCCCCCCCTCCGCCGGGGAGGGTGACGGCCCGGGTGTGAGAGCAGCCGGTCCTTGTCCTTGTCCTTGTCCTTGTCCCACCCCACTGGGTGTCGGGGGGGCTCAAACGTGTGGAGTACCTGTGGTTGAGCAAGCCCCCGCTCAGCCGGAAGTATTCATCGGACCCAGGCGCCGTAATCCTTCCCGGGAGCCGGTCCCACATAATTTGAGCAGCCTTTCCTCGACACCCTTCGTCTCCCTCCGAGACGCAGGGAGGCGTGTCCTGTACGGGCTCCTCCTCCACACCCTGCACTTCCTCGCCCTAGTCCACCATCCTGACACCAAGTGGCGGTCGGTGTTACCTTACGGTCGCGAGGGGGGCCCCCGGTGGGGGTCCCTCTACGCAGGGATTCTCCCCATCTACATTGGGGACTTGGGGTGGAGGGTATTGCACCGAGGTGTTCCCTGCAACCTGTTTCTCTCGCGGTTCACAGACTCACCAACCGCCTGCCACTTTTGCGGACTGGAAGAGTCTGTGTACCACGTGTACATGGAGTGCGTGAGGCTGCAGCCACTGTTTGAATGTGTTTAAGAAAGAACTGCAGATGCTGGAAAATCTAAGGTACACAAAAATGCTGGAGAATCTGAACGGGTGCAGCAGCATCTATTGAGTGAAGGAGATAGGCAACGTTTCGGGCCGAAACCCTTCTTCAGACTTTTTGAATACCTAAAGGGGCTGCTCCTTGCCTTCTGGCTGCATTTTTCACCCACCATCCTCATCTTTGGACACCCTGTGCGTAGGGGAGTGGGTAGGACTGAAGATGTCCTGGTTGGGTTGCTCCTGGGCCTGGCCAAGCTGGCCATCCACGAGTCACGGTGCCAGGCAGTGGAGGGCTCTACCCGAGCCGGCTGCCTGCCCCTTTTCCGGGGTTACGTCCGTGCCCGGGTGAGGTTAGGAAGGGAATAGGCCCTGTCTACGGGCACCCCGAGGGAGTTCCGGGACCGCTGGGCTCCGCAGGGTGTTGAATATATCCTCAATAAGGATTGTATCATAGTTGTATAGTAGTTTATTATGGATATATGTTTGTATTGTATTATGGTGGTGGGTTCTGGCTTGTTTTATTGAAGTGTAAATATTATTTTTTAATAATTGAATACATTTTTTGATATTCAAAAAAATAATAAATAAGACGTGTGGGCTTGGTATAAACGTAAATTGTCCCTAGTGTGTGTAGAAAAGTGTTAATGTGTGATCCCCATAGTGACCTGGATGGTGTGGACCCGGTGGGCCGAAGGGCCTGTTTCCGTGCTGTATCTCTAAACTAAACTAAACTAAAACTGATATTCCGAATGAGCAAATTATCTCAGGTGGGGAGGATGGATCTACAGCAGTTTAGTAGTGTTTACATGATTTGATTGAATCATGTAATCCCTCAGGATTCTTGCATAGGTCAAGATGGAGAAGGTGTTTTCTCATGTAGGTGAATTTACAACTTGGGGTCACTGTTTAAAAATAAGTTGTCACCCATTTAAGATGAGATGGATTTATTTCCCCCACAGGATCTTGACTCCTTGAAAAACTCCTCCTAAAAAGGCAAGAGAATCAGAGTCTTTAACTATTTTTAAGGTTGCGATAAAGATGGTGGTGGCCCTTCGTAGACGATGATAGCAGGGTTGTGCAGTCTCGTGTCTTGTGGGATCGAGTGTGGCTCAGGGGACCGATGCATGAGTCATGCACACAGGAGCAGTGGGGTCACAAGGAGGCCACTGTGGGAGGATTTAAAGCCCTGTCCCACGGTACGAGTTCATTCCAAGAGCTCTCCCGAGTTTAAAAAAAATCAAACTCGTGGTAAGCATGGAGAATAAACATAGCGGGTACGTCGGAGCTCGGGGACGCCTCTTAGCGGCTCGTAATGCTAACAGCTGGTACTTGGGAAGACTTGCTAATGGCAGGTAAGCACGGGAAGACTCGTGAAGATTTTTCAACATGTTGAAAAATGTCCATGAGAGCCCCATGTATCGATGAGTCGCCATTACCGTAAATCTCAGAGTTTGAATCAGGGCAAACTCAGGAGAGCTATTGGAATCAACTCGTACTGTGGGACAGGGCTTTTAGGGCTGCAGATCCTCTTGCCTCTGGCTGTAATGAGTTGGCTTTGGCGATTGTCTTCAAAGCTGTTTATTTTATTTTATGTCATCACACAGCTGTTTGCCAATAGCGAGCAAATTTTAGTGCCACGTCATTGGCCTCTGTAAGATCCTTACAGTGCACGCGTCATGCAGCTCAGGAGTGTTGTACTTCCGGTGGCGCTGGTGCCAGCAGCCTCCACCTACAGCCCGGTATCTTTTTGTTTTTTTGTTTATTTAGTTATGTAAAAGTGTGTTTTTTTGTGTTTTTTTTGTGTTTTGATGTGGGGGAAGAGGGTACGCTGCGGGGGATACCGTCCTTCAGCCGCTTCCTGGTGAAGACGCGACTATTATTCGAGTCGCGTCCTCGCCCCCCCCCCCCAGCGGCCTACCTACTGGATTGGCGCGGCCTTTCCTGCCGGGATCGACCAGAGCTCCAGCAGCGGCGGGACAGCGCTGAAACATCGCGGGGCTGGCGATGCCTTACCGGGGATCGCCGTCTGGAGCCCGGAGTGCTGGACCTGCTGCACCGACATCATGGAGCTGCGGTTTGCGGGCTCCCAACGCGGGCGGCGCTGATCAGCAACGCGGGGTCCTGCGACTCCGCCCGGCTCGGCCTGCGGACTCGGGAGCTGCGGACTCGGGAGCTGCGGACTCGGGAGCTGCGGGAGGCGGCTGATCAGGAGGTCCGGGCCGCTGAGGAGGAGGATGTTCACCGTCGGGGTTCGGCGTTCCACCAGCCCGGCGAGAGGGCCTGAACATCGGGCCACCCGGGGCGGCAACTGCGGGTGCTAGGAAGGCCTCGACCACGAGTGAACATCTGGGAAGAACGGAGGGGAGGCTGGCTGGACTATGGTGCCTTCCTCACCTTGGTGCCACTGTGTTATGTTGTGTCGTGGACTTTCAGTGTTTGTGCTTTTTTTTAAATTGTATTTTATTTTTAATATGTTTTATTATTTATTATTATTTATTTATTTTTATTTTTATGATACTGCCTGTAAGGGAAATTCATTTTGTTGTCTCTAACTGAGACAATGACAATAAATTTGAATACAATACAATACAATACAATACAAGGAGATGTTCCATAGTCTGGAGGCCCCGTCAGCACTCGCAGTCTGCTGCATCTTCAGTATATCCCCACTGCAGCATGTTCGATTTGCTCCTCCCGTGCCTGTCCGCAGTCTGTTGAGACTGCGCCGGGTTATCCACGGTTGGTCGGAACCTGGTGGGAGTTTCTCGGAGGGATCGATTGTCATGTGAATGTCTTCCAAAGGACAAAGGCAAAGGACATTTATTGTCACGTACACCAAATGGTGTAGTGAAATTTGTCTTGCCACACAGATAAAGATTAGACATAACATTAAAGAGATTTAACAATAAACATAAAAACATCCCCGCACAATGGTTCCCACTGTGGGGGAAGGCACAATGTCCAGTCCCCATCCCCAGTTCTCCCATAGTCGGGGCTATTGAGGCCTCCGCAGTCGCCTCTACGGAGGCCCGATGTTCCAGGCCGTTCTCACCGGGTGATGTAGCTCCGGCGACGGGAGAATCCTCACAGCGGGCTGGGACACCTGGAACAGCCGCTTCCGTACTGGAGGCCGCGGCTTGCGAAGCCAACAAGGCCGCACCGGATGGAGCTCCACAACTGGCGATCTCGGCGAGAGATCCCAGGCTCCGCGATGTTTAAGGTCAGCGCCGCCGCCCGCAGCTGGCCGCTCCACAGTCCTGCAGCTCCATGATGTTTTTCTCGGCGGTCTCAGCATACCGGAGTTCCAGCGCGGCGACCCAGGCAAGGCATCGCCCGCTCCGCTCCGCGATAGCGCTCCAGCGCTGTGCTGCCACCGAAGCCGAGGTACTGGGTGGTCCCCGACAGGAAACGCCGCTCCAGGCCCGCTGGTAGGCCGCGAGGACGGGTCGAAACTGCAGCTCGGAGAAAAGTTGCCTCTCCGACCAGGTAGGAGACCCTAGAAAGCAGTTTCCCCCCCCCCCCCCACCCCACATAAAAGGCTAGAACTCCTAAAAACAAAACACTCAACTAACTAAAAATAAGAAAAAAGATGAAAAACAGACAGCTGCAGGCTGAGCAGCCATACCACACAGGACGGCGCCCCCTAACTTCCGGAGAGTTCTCTAGTCTCTCTTCCTAGAGTTTGAGCCTTCTGGACAATACACTGCAGTCCAGGTGAATGGACAGAAGAGAGGACACCTCTGCTTGATTTCAAACGTTGAGGTACCAAAGGATGGTCGTTTAGGAGGAGGTGTCTTTCATTTTCTGATTGTCTGGGGCATTCTTTTTGACCAGCTACAGCTCTTCTGCTTCCAGGGGGTGCAATGCCAAAGTGTAGGTAGATGGTGTCAGTCTCGATAGGTTTCATGCATCCACTGATGCAGCGACAGCTTGTGTTTAGTACAGGATCAATTTTCCTTGCATGAGCTGAGCGCTCCCATACTCGTCAGCGGAGAAGCAGAGAGCCAGAGCTGTTAATCGAATGGTTGTCGAATTTACTCCCCATTATGAGGTACTCAGCTTACTAAGAAGACCATTTCTGGAACTTTAAGCTTTGTGATCTGTGCTTTGTAGGTCAGAGATCGATCAAGTCACACCGAGATAGATTGGATTGTCACAGTGCTCCAATCTGACCCCATTCCATGTGATCTTCAATTTGCATACTTGTTCTTCAAGTGGAAAGCGCAGACGGGTTTTAGTTGGATTGGCTCTCAGGTGATTCTCTTTGTAGTATGGAGGACAGGTTGACACCGGCCTCACATTGAGTAGCGTCTGCCTCGAGGAAGTCAGCACTTTGGGTTGTAATACATAGGTCATCTGCATAAATGAAGCTCCTGGTGTTGGGATGGATAGGCTGGTCGTTAACATAGATATTGAACAAGGTGGGTGCCAGGACACTTCCTTGAGGGAGGCCATTTTTCTGCCTGCGCCAGCGATATTTCTTCCCTGGCAGCTCGACAAAGAAGCGTTTGTTTTCGACCAGAGTCTTAATCAGGCTGATTAGATGCAAGTTGTGTGTCAGATCAAGTACTTTGTGCAACAGTCGGAGATGGTTTACTGTATCATAAGCGGCTGAGAGGTCTACCAAAACGGCGCCAGTGATAACACCTTCCTGAAAGCCATCCTCTATGTGTGTTGGGTGAGATTGAGAAGCTGACCAGTGCAGGACTTCCCAGCCAGAACCCTGCCTGCCCCTTTATTAGGGATGGCTCCATCACCGGGCTGAGGCGGGTCAAGATGAGTCGCTCAGCTTGTAGGTGTGGCAAAGAAGTGATATTGGCCTGGAGCTCTTTGTTGCTGCAGGATCTTTGCCTGACTTCAGCAATGCTCGGCAAGGATCACAGCTTCAAAGCTGCTGACCACCTTCTTAATAACTGCAGGGATAGAAGGACCATGGGTAGGTCGGAATTCAGAATTGAAATTCTAGTCAAATCAGCCACAACCTTATTGAATGGCAGAACAGGTCATTGACCTACTCCCTACCTCTGATAATATGTTTGTGTTTTCTTATGCTCATGAGCTAGTTGCCTCAAACACTAGACTACAGACTACAAATATCTGGTCGTCTTATATATAATGTCAAAAAAGATCGTAACACATCCTGCAATACTGTGTACCCAAACATATCCTAGGGTGCTGTGTACCCAACCACATATTGCGGTATTGTCTACCCAAACACATCTACCAGTCAAATGTTTGATAGAACCGATCACATGATGCCCCAAAACATCGCATAATGTGAACCTAGGTTCACTAGGTCACTAGGTTTAATAGACAATAGACAACAGACAATAAGTGCAGGAGTAGGCCATTCGGCCCTTCAAGCCAGCACTGCCATTCAATGTGATCATGGCTGATCATCCCCAATCAGTACCCCGTTCCTGCCTTCTCCCCATAACCCCTGACTCCGCTATTTTTAAGAGCCCTATCCAGCTCTCTCTTGAAAGCATCCAGAGAACCTGCCTCCATCGCCCTCTGAGGCAGAGAATTCCACAGACTCACGACTCTGTGAGAAAAAGTGTCTCCTCATCTCCGTTCTAAATGGCTTACGCCTTATTCTTAATGGTTCTTACTCCTTATTCTTAAAAATGACGAAACCATTTTTTGCTTACAAATATATTTTAAAGTATGTTCCAACGTCTATTTTGCCTGTTTGAAGGTTTTGCGATGTTTGGTTAAAGTTTGTCCATTTTTCTTCCCTGTTGTTGTCTTAGAAATGTTTTCAGTCTGATCAACTGCTCAGCTCGGTTGATGACATCAATATAGCAGGACTATTGGAATCGATTGAAATGCCCTCGAACTGACCTTGAATGGCAACCAAAGTTGGAAAAGAGGAAATCAAAAACAACTTGCAGAGAAATTTCAATCAGAAATGTAACTATTTTAGTACAAGTGGGTGTGTCAAGATAAGTACAGACCTGACAACTTGCCCACATGTTGGCCGGTGTGGGCAGGTTGGGCCGAAGGGCTGGTTTCCATACTGTCTATATAAGGCCTTTAATAGGCACTCGTTAAGTCCCCACTGATTGTGGGCCAAAGGGCCTGCTTCCATGGCTCCATGTTACAGTAAAATTACATCTTCTCTCATCAGCAGCAAGACTGTGGTTTGCTTATTGAACACCTCTACAGCCCGTAAAGCTGATGTTCCACGGCTCCATTGACCCAGGATCACTCCTGACCCTCATTGCTATCCATGTGTAATTGGCATGTTGTTCCTTTTTCTGTGTGGGATTCCTGTGGTTGCTCCGGTTTCCTACCACATTTTAAAGATGTGCAGAATGATAGGTTAATTAGCCAGCGTAAATTCCCCCCTAGTGTGAGGGTGAGTGGTAGAATCTGGTGTAAACTGATGAATGTGGGGAGATTAATGTAGAATTATTGTAGGGTTTATGTTAATAAGAACCTTATGGTCAGTGCGTACTCAATGGCATGAAGGGCCTGTTTCCATGCTGTTTAACGCTGAGAACCTAACTGAGCAAAATGCCCAAAGCTGCAGACAACAGAGAAAAATTGCTTTTTACAGATTCCCTTCTCAATTGTTATATTGTAAATGTGTTTGACATGTATTGTAGTTGTTCATATATTATGATTACAATAATAGCAATGGCTAATCAGCATCTTAGAAAACAATAATTCTTTCATATTTATCATATGGTTGTGCCTCAGGGAAAACAAGAAAATATTATTCTCTAGCATGACACCCCCACTCATTCCAATTCGTTTATATAATTTCATATAAACATAATAAAAAAAAGGTTTCAAAATAAATGTTTTCCATTTGTCTGACAGTAGCCAGTAAGTGATATGGAGAGAGTGGTGTTGGAAGGAACTGCAGATGCTGGTGTAAACCGAAGATCGACACAAAAAGCTGGAGTAACTCAACGGGACAGGCAGCATCTCTGGAGAGAAGGAATGGGTGACGTTTCGGGTCGAGACCCTTCTTCAGACCGTTCTTCAGACCTTCTTCGCTGGAGAGAGTGGGCACAGGTTTTGTAGGCAACCTGCAAAGGGGAAAAAAGCAAAGTAATCTGGAAAAAAAAGAAAAGTATGAAAGAACAGAAGGGAAATAATTAAACAAGACATTTATGAAACAGTTCGACAGGTACATGGATAGGACAGGTTTGGAGGGATATGGGCCAAACGCGGGCAGGTGGGACTAGTGTAGCTGGGACATGTTGGCCAGTGTGGGCAAGTTGGGTTGAAGGGCCTGTTTCCACACTGTATCACTCTATCACTAGGCCTGAGAAAGTTTCTGTCTATATGAAGCCTTTAATAGGCTCTTGTCAAGTTGGCACTAATTGTGGGCCAAAGGACCTGCTTCCATGGCTCCATTACACGATGTTACAGGAAAATTACATACTCTTCATCAGCAGCAAGACTGTAGTTTGCTTATTGAACCCCTCTACAGCCCGTAAAGCTGATTTCTCACAGCTCCATTGACCCAAGATCGATCCTGACCCTCATTGCTATCCAAGTGCAGTTGGCATATTGTTCCTCTTTCTGTGTGGGTGTCCCAAGGGCTTTTACCATCTGTGGAATGCTATGTGGAAGCAAAGACCTATTTGCAAGCAGCAACTTCTCAAAAGGAGATTTGTTTTGGTGATGCTGATTAAGGATGAAATGTGGGCACGACAGTAGCAGATTCCATGGCTTTCTTTGAAGTAGTGCCTAAGCATCTTATGCATTCTCTTGAACTGAGAAATAGGACTTTGGTTTTGATGCATCTTTAGAAAGGTAGTATGGCATTCCTCAGCTGTCAACCTAGAGTGTGTGCTCAAATCTCTAGAGAAACTTGAATCGATGAATTTCCAACAGAAGGTAAATAAAACATTGTGCTGCTTTTTATTTTAGATGCTGCCGAAATGGATTGACTTAACAAAAACTTTCAAGTTGGGCGTTAGAAAAAAGAAACTTCATATTAAAAATCCTAATCTTAAAAATGACTCCCCTGCTACCACCATTAAACATGATAAATATACTAGCTAGATCAATTGAAAACGTCAGCAACATCAGGAATAGAATAGAATGGCTCCCTGGTGATGCGGGCAGTGAATGCATTGCCTGATATAGAACTGAGTCATGGGCATTAACTGGGCCTTAGCCTAGCATTTATTCTATGCTTGGTCATTGAGCCCAATTAAGACAACCATGCAGATGCTGCCAATAGTGTTGGTGTCTCCCTCCTGAAGAAACAGACAAATTCTGCAGTTTTCTTTGTCCCTCACATCTATCTATGAATTTTCTTTGCACCTCACATCTATTCACTTCCCTTGAAAATAACCTGTTGCATATAGAGGGCAGGCTCTTGATAATGTAAGATAGACACAAAATTCTGGAGTAACTCAGTGGGACAGGCAGCATCTCTGGAGAGAAGGAAGGGGTGACGTTTCGGGTCGCCGCCCTTCTTCTGAAGTCTGAATAAGGGTCTCGACCTGAAACGTCACCCCTTCCTTCTCTCCAGAGATGCTGTCTGTCCTGTTGAGTTACTCCAGCATTTTGTGTCTATCTTCGGTTTAAACCTGCATCCGCAGTTCCTTTTTACACTCTTGATAATGTGGCCTGCTGTTTGACATTAGCACGTGCAGTCCACCAGACCCACACTGACCTGGACCAGATACAGGTAGCCAATCTCACAGATCTGCTGCTTCCTGAGTTGGGCTACAGGCTTTGAGCAGCAGCAAGGATTATTGCAGAGGCCCAAATCCCAAAACACCCCTGACTGGTGTTGACTATTGGCAAAAATCAATGTCAACTATTTTATAATGTTTCTGACATTCAGAGACTTATATCAACTATCAAAGTTGAAGTACATTATTTAAAGGTTTTAAATGATAGTAAGATTAATAAAATAACAAAACTGACACTTAGAGAAAAATAAAATCATTGTATTAATGCAATATAAAGCAATCTCTGGCCATATAATTCTCACAGAGATTAATCAGGTCACAAATACAACATGGGGCTGACTTGAGGTGGGGTATGTGGCAATATCCAAGTGTAATTCTGGGGT
Source organism: Amblyraja radiata (assembly GCF_010909765.2). Classification (NCBI taxonomy): domain Eukaryota; kingdom Metazoa; phylum Chordata; class Chondrichthyes; order Rajiformes; family Rajidae; genus Amblyraja; species Amblyraja radiata. The sequence continues at coordinate 23,614,514 of NC_045961.1, forward strand.
TTATCACTGAAGTCTGTATCCAGTGATGCAGTGTAGTAACAAATGTGTTCCTGTTTGCCACTCAACGAGCATCTGGTTTATTGTCACGTGAATAGAGAAAAGGAATAGAGAAAAGCTTTTGTTGCATGTTGACTAGTCAACGGAAAGACAATATGTGATTACAATTTAGCCATCCACTGTATACATGATAAAGGGAATAATGTGAATAACGTTTAGTGCAAGATAAAGTCCGATCAAAGAGAGTCCAAGGATCTCCAATGAGGTAGATAGTAGCTCAGGACTGCTCTCTAGTTGTTGGTAGGATGGTTCAGTTGCCTAACTCACAGGGTGTAAACACACATGCCAGTAACCAATGTGTATTTATAGAACAGGTGACCAGAAATTGCACAGTTCCTGAAGAACCATTGTAACCAGTTTGTCTTATCGAGGATCTTTCACTGCAAAATACTGTCACATGCATTGTACATTAACACCTCATGCACAATGAGGCCTATGAATCCTCACGTCAGACTGGATGATCCTGAAACTGATACCACCCCATATATCGACCCCATCATGTCTTCTTTCTAACTGGAGGTTTAGACAACCAAACCAAGGCTCAGAGGAAAGGTACTAGCAGGGTGTTTGTGGGATCCCCTTTCCCACGAGGAATATGGATGACCCTTATGTTGAGCCTGCAGACATTGGTGGATGTGAGCTTCTTTCCCTAGATTATCACCGGCTATTTGGCAAGAGATGATCCAAAGCCTTTAAAACCACTGTTAGTGCACTGTTTCAACATACAATGGTTGTTTTGAGGCTCTATTGCAATAATTAATGTGTCTACTGCACTGCCAAGTAAAGCTGTATATCTCAAAGGCAATTTTAAAACCCAGCTGTACTAGTGAAAGACCGGCAAAAGGAAATTTGGTTTTATTGCGATTGTCATTCTAATGTACATGCTTTTATTGCCAAGTAAAATCTCAGTTAATTATACTTGCTTGGAAATTCAATTGCATAACATTGCTCATTTGTAAAAAAAAAATGAAAATAGTTTGCCATGTGAAGCATGATCAGACCCTTTTTTTAATGATTTTATATTTCAAGGTCAGGAAAGACACCCACCTCCCATCCCAAAGCACTGCTTCCCACTACTATCCACTCTGGACCCTGCAATCCAGTTTCTACCAATTGATTTCTGCTACTCCTACATCAAACCCCCTCACCTGCAAAATTGCAGGAGCATTCTCCCCTTACCATTATCCACAACACACTGCAAAGTCTGCCAGAGTCCCTACTAGATCACCCGCAGGATGAGCAGTCCTCAACCACTAGCTACCACATTGGTGACCCTCGGACTATCTTTGATCGGACTTTACTGGCTTTACCTTGCACTGAACATTACTCCCTTATCATGTATCTGTACACTGCGAATGGCTCGATTGTTATCATGTATTGTCTTTCCGCTGACTGGTTAGCACGAACAAAAGCTTTTCACTGTACCTCGGTTCACGTGACAATAAAATAAACTGAAACTGAATAGCGGAAGTGGACCGCCTAAGCCCTGTTTTGAGAGAGGTGCACATTATGACTCTTGACCACAACTGCATTTTGATGCAATGGGCTCTTGATGCATTGGCCATGGAGTCATAGAATCATAGAGAGATGCCGAATAGAAACAGGTCCTTGTGACAACCCAGTCCCCCGATCATCATGCATCCATTACTAGACGAATCCCACCCTAACCCATTATTATTCTCCCCACAATGCCATCAACTCCCTCCAGACTCTACCACTCATCTATACACTCACCTAATGGTCAATAATCCTAACAGCCCACATGCCTTTGGCATGTGGGAGAAACCCCAGAGACATCCCACATGGTCACAGAGAACATACAAATTCCACATAGAGAGCGCCCGAGGTCAGGAATGAGCCTGGGATGCCCGAGTTGTGAAGTATGGGCTCTGCCAGATGTAACACTGAGCCACCACACTAGCTACACCACTGTACCGCCCAGTGGTGCTAATGCGGTCGGTTGGTGATGTGGGGCATTGTAAAAGGAGGAGAAGGAAAATAAAGGATTGAGTCCTTGGTGACAACCAGCAGTGGTGCAAAAGGAGGAGGATGCTCAGTAGAACTAAGTTGACGTACTAAAAATGTATTGAGGGAAAAAAGATCTTGGAACTGGAGAAGGTTCCAAACTTAGAGAGGGTGACATATTAGTGGCCCAAGCTACTGGTGTTCATCAAGGATAGGAGTGATGGGTTAGGAGTACTTGATGTTGTATAGATTAGAGCCAATGGAGTTTAAATTGTGCTACATCATATGTAAGACAGAAGATAGTGGGCAAGGGAAGAGAGCTTTGAAGGTAGACAAAAGTGCTGGAGAAACTCAGAGGGTGCGGAAGCATCTATGGAGCGAAGGAAATAGGCAACGTTTTGGGCCGAAACCCTTCTTCAGAGCTTTGAATTAGTTTAGTCTGGAAATGTGGATACAATGGATATGTTTCATTAGATGGGTGGAGGGAGAGACAGGTGATCCTACACTGATCAGTCTGAAGAAGCGTCTCGACCCAAAATGCCACCCATTTCTTCATTCTGGAGATGCTGCCTGTCCCGCTGAGTTACTCCAGCATTTTGTGTCTACCTTCGATTTAAACCAGCATCTGCAGTTCTTTCCTACACATCCTACACTGATGAGCTGCTTGCCCATTTGGAGGGGATATTTGAGAAAATGGTTATTTGAATGAAGCCACTCCTCTGGGTCAATTCCCAAACTATGGTTACCAACAATATGGTACAGTATGAGGCAGCTGTGAGGGTTAGGAGTGAGAGTGTTGTTTTATTTTTCTCTTCTCTACAGAAACCAGACGGACTGGGAATTAAAATCCAGCCAGAAGAATTGATTCTGGCAGCCACTCTAACACTGCTGCTTTCTTGGGGAATGAAGGAACCTGCCTGGTTCATTGAGATGGAATCCCAATACTGTCTTAGTTGTGATGGGAGGAACTGCAGATGCTGGTTTAAACCAAAGATAGACGCAAAATGCTGGAGAAACTCAGCGGGGCAGGCAGCATCTCTGGACCTGAAACATCACCCATTCCTTCTCTCCAGTGATGCTGCCTGTCCCGCTGAGTTACTCCAGGATTTTGTGTCTATCTACTGCCTTAGTTGAACAGACTGAGCAAGGCAGAGGGTCTCAAAGTGAAGCCTTCACTTTAAGAAGATACAGTGACACATCATCTTGCAGCATTGGATCGCTCCTTCTGGCCACTCAACAACATCTGGGCCATTACCACCTGACCTTACTGTGCAACTCTCCACTAACTCTTCCTATTGCTTGTGTTGTAGCATTTAGACCACTCGACCACCATCAGCCAGAACCATGGCTTGTGTCATCCAGGAGAACCAGGCCTCCCAGTGCCCTATGAGGCAGGTGGCCCACACATCTCACCAGTATCCTGCCAAGGGAGTTACAACCGGGCTGTTGCTGGCGAGCGATTGGGATCAGTGACCAGACTGCAGGGTTTCAAGCAAAAACAAAGGAATGGTCTTCCTCTCGAATCAAGCAATTGTTTCATCAAAGAACAGATGCTGGGTAAGTGAAGAGTTCCAGAGAAGCTGGTGGAGGGCAGGAGCTGGGTGATATCATGAATATGGGCAACAATACTGAAGATGCGGGTGGCACGGTGGCACAGTGACAGAGTTACTGCCTTAAGCGCCAGAGTCCCGGGATTGATCCTGACTACAGGTGCTGTCTGTACGGGGTGTACACGCTCTCCCTATGACTGCAAAGCTTTTCTCTGGGTCATCAGTCGAAAGGTCATAAGTGATAGGAGTAGAATTAGGCCATTCGGCCCATCAAGTCTAATCTGCCATTCAATCATGGCTGATCTATCTCTCCTTCCTAACCCCATTCTCCTGCCTTTCCCCCATAAACTCTGACACCAGTACTAATCAAGAATCTATCTATCTCTGCCTTAAAAATATCCACTGATGGCCTCCACAGCCTTCTGTGGAAAAATAATTCCACATGTTCACCTCCCTCTGACTAAATACATTTCTCCTCATCTCTTTCCTAAAAGATTGTCCTTTTACTCTGAGGCTATGACCTCTAGTCCTAGACTGTCCCACTAGTGGAAACATCCTCTCCACATCCACTCTATCCAAGCCTTTCACTGTTCTGTATGTTTTAATGAGGTCCCCCCTCATCGTTCTAAACTCCAGCGAGTACAGGCCCAGAGCCAACAATCGCTCATTATAGGTTAACCTACTCATTCCTGGGGTAATTCTTGTAAACCTCCTTTAGACCCTCTTCAGGGCCAGCATATCCTTCTTCAGATATGGTACCTGAAATTGCTCACAATATTCCAAATGTGGCCTTACTAGCACCTAAAAGTCCCTCAACATTACATCCCTATTTTGGTATACATGTCCTCTTGAAATAAATTGAGTTTGCTTTCTTTATTACTGATTCGACTTGCAGACTAACTTTTTGGGAATCCTGCCCCAGCAATTTACATCTCTGACTTCTGGATTCTCTCCCCATTTATAAAACAGTCTATGCCTTTATTCCTATAAAATGTATGATTCCACACTTTGTTACACCATATCCTTCAAAGAATTGCAGCAAATATGTCAAGCAAGACCTCCCCTTCACAAAACCATGCCGAGTTTGGCCTATTTTATCGTGAACATCTAAGTACTCCGTAACATCATCCTTTATAATGGACTCTAAAATCTTATCAACCACCAAAGTGCTCCGGTTTCCTCCCACTTTCCAAAGACATGCAGGTTTGTAGGTTAATTGACACCTGTAAATTGTCCATTGTTTGTAGGATAGAACTAGTGTATGGGTGATCATTGGTGTATCCAGTGGGCCGAAGGGCCAGTTTCACACTGTATCTCTAAACTAAACTAATGTAAACTAAACTAATCACTAGTCAATGAGGAATTGTAGGGGATGAACACTGGTCCATAAATGACACCAGGAGTCCCACTGCAAAAGAAGAAAGGGAAGGTAACAAAAGAGATTATCTAGAGACTACCAGGTGGTAAAGATAGAATCAAACAGAATGTAGTGGAAGAAATCCATGGTCAGAAACTAAAGTTAATTGTGTCAAAGGATTCAAGAAGGATGAGGGAACAGTGCACAATGTTTATACTTAGAGAGAACGCCATTTGTGACTCAGCAAAACATGTGTTGCATTATATATTTTGTTTAGCAATCATTTTCTAGCCTTTATTTGAGAAATGCCATGATTTTTCATGTTGTCAGCTTTCTCTGGTTTGCTTATTAAAGCAATAAATGTGAACAACTTCAAGCAACATCCTATTGGGCAGTTTAAATTACTGTTTACAGGTAAAAATGCAGTGAATTGGAGTGAATGTTGTCATGGCTCAGAGGTAACTCAATCCAATTATGTTGAATAACTGAGTAAACTGCCTCTGCACATGGCTGTACAAATATTGGAACCTGGTTGGCAATCAATCAACAGCATTCACTCCAACTGTGACCTGCTTTAATCTATATCACTCCTAAAATTCATCCTCACTCTACACGCTTGGATAGGCTTCAGTGTGTGTGGCTTCTGTTTTCTTATTTCTCTGATTTTTTTTTCCCTATGTTTTCTTCCTCTGTCTTCTCCTTGAAAGTTTGCTGCCATAAGCAAGCCAGAGAAACCTCTGCCCATTCACAAAATGATCAACTTTCATCTGGGACCTTTGAGAATTAGTGGGAGATAGTGGGGTTAGTGGTGGTGGGGTGGAATTGTGGAGACATCCTGAGGTGGTGAACTAAAGCGGCCTTTTCACGGGGCGACTTGACGCAAGAGTTAACCGGAATTTAACATCGTGGGAACCTCGTGCGATAACAGTACGGCATTCGTGGACCACCGTGGACCACCGTAGCGCTAACGGCAGGTCATCGTGTAACTTGGTCACTCGGGAGAAAATTCAAGAAAGTTTGAATTTCTCCAAGAGTGACTTGTACACTTGTGGTTGAGTATTGCAACATTATATGGACGTAGTGGCCAGTGCGATATCCGTAATAACTCTTGCGGGTACCGTGGGAACTCCTGCGAACGGTGAACCCGGAAGCTGGACAGAGGGGACAGAAGGTGAGTAAAAATTATCTTATGTGGATTGAATTTAAAAAATAAATAAAAATAAAGATTTGCATCCGCATATGGACATCAACTTATTCATGAGTTATGGTAATGAGATTCAAGAAAATAACTATAATATTTAAAAGGGACTTTAAAAGGGACTTTACTGAAAGGTTACGCATTTTTATGGTCCGTGAGAAATTTTTCACATGTACTTCTTTGAGAGATACAGGTCGGAGTCCTCGGGTCCAGGGGTCCGGAACGCTACCAATCAATGTTGTACAGAGACCCGTGTAAGGAGTGAACTGTACATGCTGGTTTAAACCGAAGACAGACACAAAAAGCTGGAGTAACTCAGCGAGTCAAGCAGCATCTCTGGAGAAAAAAAGCTGATGTTTCGGGACGAGACACATCTTCAGACTCAATTCCGATTAGGCTGTCTGAAGAAGGGTTCCGGTGTTGGGGGAGTCCAGAACCAGGGTCCCAGTTTTACAGTCTACCGTGGGAACTCTTTAACTCAGTAAAGTAAAGTAGCCTTTATTGTCATATCAGCGCACAGGCAGCAGTTGACTGTTGCTCTATTCAGTTTCCCAGGGGGTCGGGACGGGACTGGAGTTGGGAGAGAAAGGTGGGGGAGCCGAGGGAGAGGAGGGGGAGACAGATGGGGGTGTCTTCATTTACTGACGGCGGGTGTCTGTCACTGAAACAGGCAGGTGAGATTTCACATCCACCTTGTGTGTGCCTCTCTCTCTCTCTCCCTCCCTCTTACACAGGCTGAGAGACTCTGCCTCTGTGAGTGTACGTCTCTTTCTCCCCCTCTCCCACACACAGTAAGACCGAGGTACTGTGCTCAGTCCATCTGTGTCTCCCACATACACAGTAAAATATGTCTCCAAATGAGCCAATTCAACCAAGGGAGGATATATATAGTGTGTGAAAAAAAAAGTTACATCATTTGTGTCACGTGTAGTTCACGATGTTCATTCAAGATTTAACGGGAAAGGTCGGGAAACGGACAAGACACTCGCGCAAATAGCAGAAATGCCGAGTACCGTGGGAACTCTTTATCTACTGCCGTTATATCGTGCGAGACTCGTGCTGGACCACGACCTCTTCACTCTGGTGACATCTTGCGTCAACTCGCCCCGTGAAAAGGCCGCTTAAGACACTGAAAATCTACCGCAGCTCACGCAAAGTCTCAACTAGTTGAACTTGGGAATAAAGACACAAAAAGCTGGAGTAACTCAGCGGGAGTTCTTCATCCTGGGAATAACACCTTTAAGGGGCTGTCCCACTGCGGCGACCTAATTGGCGAGTTTAGAAGAGTTTAGGACAGTTTGAAAAAGTTTCATGTTGAAGACTTCCTTCGACCTCCTTCGACTATGTTGAAGTCCAGCTTCGACTAGCTTCGGTAAAATTGGACACCGAATAGTGGAGAGCGAAGGCGACCTCCTTCGACCTCCCTACGACTATGTTGAAGACTATCTACGACTACCTTCGACTATCTTGGATTACCTTCGATTACCCTTAATTACCTACGAATAACATGCCGACCTACTACGACCTACTTCGACTAAACCTACTAGTAAAAAAAATATTGATTTCTTCCATGGCGACCTTTCTTTACTCGCGGGCATTTTTCCGCATGTTGACAAATACTCCGCGACCTAGCTGACGCCTCGAGTCGGCGGGGACTACTCTCGAGCATGAAGGAGAGTTACAATGACCTCCTAGGACCTCGTGTCAACCATGCTGCGAGTCTGGGTCAAGGGCAAACTCTTCTAAACTCGCCAATTTGGTCACCGCAGAGGGACAGCCCCTTTATATCTGTCCCTATGCATGGGAACATTCTCTTCTCATTTGCAGGAGTTCAGGTTGTCAAACGGGACCCTTCAAACTCCCCACAGGGATAACTGTATCAAAGTCTTCAATTTAAAATGAAGGGAGTTGCTGAAAACAATATCCTAGCCAAGTGTGTATGAAGGAACTGCAGATGCTGGTTTAAACCAAAGATAGACACAAAATGCAGGACAACCAGCATCTCTGGAGAGAAGGAATGGGTGACATTTTGGGTCGAGTCTGATGAAGAGTCTTGACCCGATATGTCACCTATTGCTTCTCTCCAAAGATGGTGCTCGTCCCGCTGAGTTACTCCAACATTTGGTGTCTATCCTAGCTAAGTTATACTTATTTCTCCGACCTTCTGCAAGAGCTCAGCAACCAGCTAGACTACCAGCAGCACGTGGATTTCACATTGAAGTTATTCTGAACTGTCCGTGGATCATGCCAAGCTCTTAAATAATCACATGGATTGTCCGTACTCCACTCACCCTTCCATTGGAGTCCAGAAATTTGGAAGACTTATAGAAACTGTGTGTCAGAGGCAATACAAATAAATTGCAGCAGGCACACATGGAAGAAAAAGAAAGCATTAAAGTTGACATTCACTTTGCATAATAGTTTGGCCCACTGCTAATAAATCAATACAATGACTTGGAAAATAAATCAGTCTGAATTTTTTATAAATCTTGAGCTGTTTAATAAAAACTGGATACAATTTCCCATCAGATCTGGGGATATCATGGGAATTGAATCTATTTTTTCCCACTTCCAAACTCTGGGATCAAGTCCAGAATTTAATTTTAGTTTTCTGCTAGCTGTGAAAAAAAGTTTGGATCGCTATCAGTGTGGGTCCAGACAAACTATCCATAATGTGAGTTAAACAGCCTCGTGACTCCTGGGAAATATTACCATGGAAATTGCTTCACCAAAACACTCCTGAACATTTATACTAATTGCTGATCAACATAAATTAACCACAGCTGAACCATCAGAAATCAAACAGTGTTCATTAACTAACATTACTTCAATTAATTCAATTTGACATTACTTCAATTAATTCAACTTGACATTTGCTTATGTTATTTTACATGCAGATATCACTTGAGAATGAGACCCTGACATTGATATTGACCTACATCTAACTGTGTAGGAAGGAACTGCAGATGCTGGTTTAAACTGAAGATGGACACAAAATGCTGGCGTCACTCAGCCGGGACAGGCAGCATCTCTGGATAGAAGGAATGGGTGATGTTTCGGGTTGGGACTGAAGAAGGGTCTCGACACGAAACTTCACCCATACCTTCTATCCAGAGTTGCTGCCTGTCCCGCTGAGTGACTCCAGCAATTTGTGACTATAACTGGACAGCTAACTATTTCAACATATTAACACAACCATCAATGTAGTTTCTTTGCAACAAATTTTAGTTGCATTATTTGTCCAACCACAAATCAGGTTTTGACATCATTGGATTTGACACCAAGCATACATGCAAGATTGAAAGAGGACTCTTATACATATAGTGACTTTCATGGCCTCAGGGAATCTGAAAGCAATCAAAGATGGTGAATACATCTGAAGTGCATAAGTTGCATTAGATGCTCTCGACATGGCCTTCACTTCATTGATGAGACCCGGCATAGACCAGGAGATTGATTTGCCCCGGACATCTGGATTGCTAGCCATTTCCATTTTCCTCCTCATTACCACAATGATCTGTCAGGCCTCAGCCTCTTCCAATGCCAGGGTGAGACTACCAAAACTAGAGCAACACAACTCATATTTTGCCTAGCTAGTGTACAATCAGATAGCATGAACATTGAATTCTCTAATTTCATAACATCGTAAGATTATAAATGATAGGAATAGAATTTGGCCATTCAGCCCACCAAGTCTACTCCACCATTCAATCATGGCTGATCAATCTCTCCCTCCTAACCCCATTCTCCTGCCTTCTCCCCATAACTGCTGACACCCTGATAATTTCATAATTACTAAAACAACTGATAATTTCAGTTATTTTGCTCCCATCCTGGTCCTTCCTTCCACCCAGATCCTCCCATAAATATCCTACATTCCCACCCCCTTCACCCTGCATCTTTCCCATCCACTCAATCTGCCCATCATCCAAACATTCTTGCCATCAGGTCCTCTCTCCCCCTCTGTTCCCATCTCTCCCCACCTCCCTTATTTGATCCCCAGCTCCACCTTCATTTCACACCATAGTCCATCGTCTACAGCCTCTGATTAGGCTGATTACCTCCACAGATCACCTCCCAGCCTGTGTTGTTACCCCACCCCTCTATCCCCCAACTGACTGTAATCACCTAACCACCCTTCCTCACCCATATCCACCTGTTGTGTCCGCCATTTCCTGCCCCCACCCCTCTCACGTCTTTACACTGGCCATCGCTGCTCCACTCTTCCAGTCGAGGAGAAGGGTCTCAACCCTAAACAGCAACTGCCCATTTCAATCCACAGTTCCTACCTGAGAACCCAGTTTCTCCAGCCACTTGATTTTTGCCCTTGATTCAAGCATCTGCAGTCTGTTGTGTGTCTCCAGTCCTATTATGTTGCTCTGTATGCTGTTATAATGGCATCCTCCAAGAACTCATCTGCTGCATCTGAAATGCTGGTTTCTGGATTGAGACATACATTCAGAATGTGTTGGTGTTAAAACACTACCACCAACCCAGTGCAGATTCTTCCTGATCTATGAATATGAAATTTAAAGATTACAACACAGAGGGCACTGACAGGAAGTACTGTGCTTTTGAGCCAAATCCAGTTCAATTACATTACAAAAGTTAAAATCATGAAAGAACATCAGGAGAGAAGTCTATTCAGCTTATTGACCCTGATCTATTTTTGATGGAGCTGTCCAATTAACCATACATCTCTGATTGGCCTCCATACCTGAAAAAGGACAAAGTCGGAGTGGAACAAAGATTCACTGGCTGGGTTTCATGGAGGCATGTCTACAATAAGAGGAGAGATTGCATAGACTGGAACTGTGCTCTAAAGAGTTTAAATCTTACCAAAATTTACAACATTTTTCTAGGGCGTTACAGGTAAAATGCTGGGAAGGTGCTTCCTCTGAATGATGAGTCGAGAACTAAGGGCACAGTTTCAGAATAAGGTTGGGCCATTTTAAGACTGAGATGAGGTGAAATTTCTTCACTCAAAAGATGGGGAACTTTTGGAATTATCTAACTCCAACCTCGGTGAAAGCTTTATTGAATACATTTATTCAAAATTCGGGATTGGATGCCGGGCATTAAAGGAATTAAGGGATGTGGGACAACGCTGAAATTTGGCACTGAGATGAAAGACCGGACATGATCTTGATGATGAGTGGAGCTAGCTCAATGTGCTGAATAGTCTAGTCCTGTTCCTACTCTTCATGTTATGTTCTTAAGTAAGAGTAGGACTTTAATCTACAAACTTCTAAGCCGGAAGTGAAAAAACTAACAACTGATGGAAACAAACTAGGCCCATCGGGGGAGTTACAGATGAAACACATTGGCAAAAGATGTGGAGGAGAGACAAGGAGAATGTTATCAAGATCTGGAACATGACTGAAAGGCTGCTGGGGAAACAAATTCCCTGGGTCTTGTAAATGAGGAAAGTACTAAATTTACAACAAACAGCTAAAAGTTGCTTTTTCAAAGAGCCAACACAAACAGCAAACTGTTGCAAGACTGTGAACTCATTGTTTACTCAGATTTCTTTGTTATCAACAACTTTGAAATGAGGCCACATATCCTCTTGTTTGTGTTGCCACAATATATCAGAAAGATGTTCTCATTCGGACCTCTGGTGCAGTATGTGTGGATCTTGCACAATGGGACCACATGGATTTCCTCTGAGTGCTCCAGTTTCCTGCCATATCCCAGGAAGGTTAATTAGCTTCTGTAAATGACTGCTCAGTATCGGTATGTGCTTAAAGGATCAATGTGGTGGGGGGGGGGGGTGGTTGAAGCGGTTGTGAGAGAGAATAAGTTGCAAGATTTTTAGAGAAAATAGAAAAGGGAATGAGACCAATAGGATTGTTCAGCTGGGATCTAACATGGATCTGGAAAGAACTCCTGTGTAGGAAGGAACTGCAGATGCTGGTTTAAACCAAAGATGGACACAAAATGTTGGAGCAACTCAGCGGGACAGGCAGCATCACTGGAGAGAAGGAATGGGTGACGTTTCGTGTCAAGACCCTTCTTCAGACAGGTAGACAGGATAGGAAAGAACTCCAAATAAGTTGCAATAAATAAGTAAGATAAGTAGTTCTAATTCCAACCAATATAAATCATTGTTGCATATTTCCAAACAGTCCAAGAATTTGTTTCTATTACTATAACTACATTTCACTACTCTCATCCCATTCACATTTATTGAAGAACCATAGAATTGTTATGGTATTAAAGGTTACAGGTCAGTCCATCAAATGTATAAAGCCTCTCTGTTGGACAACCATTGTCTCAGCCTGCTGCTCAGGTTAGACACCATCTGTGGTCAGAAAAGCAGTTCACATCTCAAATCAAAAGCCTCTCATTAGCTCTGAAAGACAATTTTGATTTTATGACACAGGGAAATCCAAAACATCCCCTCCTAACAAACTACCTTTTGAAGATGGGGCATTTATGGGGCATTTTTAATGTCATTAAATATAGTAAAATAATTGGAGACACGAAAAATTGCAGATGTTGGAATCTTGAACAAAAGCAAAGTGCTGGTGGAACACAATGGGTTAGGGCAGCATTTGTGGAGGGGATGGACAGATGATGTACAGATGAAAGAAAGGGTCGACTGGGCTTGTACTCACTGGAATTTAGAAGGATGAGACGGGATCTTATAGAAACATATAAAATTCTTAAAGGATTGGACAGGCTCGATGCAGGAAAAATGGTCCTGATGTTGGGGGAGTCCAGAACCAGGGGTCACAATTTAAGAATAAGGGATTTAGGACTGAGTTGGGGAAAACATTTTCAGCCGGAGAGTTGTGAATCTGTGGAATTCTCTGCCACAGAAGGCAGTGAAGGCCAATTCACTGGATGTTTTTAAGAGAGTTAGATTTAGCTCTTAGCTAATGGAATCAAGGGACATGGGGAAAAAGCAGGAACGGGGTACTGATCTTAGATGATCAGCCATGATCATATTGAATGGCGGTGCTGGCTCGGAGGGCCGAATGGCCTACTCCTGCACCTATTGTCTATTTTTCTGTATTTTGGGTCGGATCTGCGTCTCTCTGAAGAAACCCAACCTGAAATGTCGTCTGGTATGAGTTTCTGGTATGTCGTGCTGAGTTTCTCCAGCATTTTTGTGTACCTTCGATTTTCCAGCATCTGCAGTTCCTTCTTTAAAACTGAAATGTCGTCTGTCCATTCCCTTCCCAAATGGTGCCTGACCCACCGAATTCCTCCACCACTTAGTTTTTTGCTCAATTTGAGGCGATAGACTTCTATTTTGCCGACTGATCTGTGATATAGTACTTTTCCAAATTCATTTGAAGCTTAATATACAGTACATAACAGCAATTCTATTACCCTTATCAGCTTCCCCCATTGTTCTATCAAAGAACTTGAACAAATTAGTCAAGCCTTCAGTAAATCAGTGCAGATTTGTTATTTGCTACCTTTACTTCTTCAGATTCTAGTTAATTTTGTCCTATTTTACTTTCTCTTGAACTTATTCAAGCATGATGCTAAATTGTCTGGCAGTAGCCAGGCTTAACCTCGCGCATTTTTAAACAGCATTTAACAGCAGTAAACAGCAGTTAACAGCAGTAAAACTCCACTCCTTCAGCACTAGTCCTGCAACTAAGGAGAATTGAGATAAGTAGGACTAGATCCTCTGCAAATTACAGCACTATATTCCTAGGATGCATGTGTTATAAACCTTGTACTTTTTGTTCCAGTTTGACATCCACATTTTTATTCATACAGGGAACTCCAGTTTTTGAAACCCATCTATCCCTCGCATTGGAATATGCCTGCTCCCATCCATACTGTTCCTTCTTTGTAGGCTTCCCAGTTTCGCATTATGGCCTCAATGCTTTTTCTGCACTGGTTTCCCGATAGATCTGAATTCACTGACCTTTCAAAAATGCATTAAACTCTCATTCAAATACATCCAATGGTATTCTAGCCTTCACAACCTGACAGGGTAAAGAATTCCAAAGATTCACCACCCTCTGCAACTGAATCCAAAATGCAAGATATGACCTAAAGTATGACAAAGTGGAGCTTCCTTGAGGTTCAATTATAGAATCTAAACAGACAGAAAGAAACGTCCTCGTCTCCTCTGGTTTCTACAGCAACTATCTTTAACAGATTTTCAGCTTATCAATTCTCCTGCCAGTGGAGCAATTTATTTCTATCTAAAGTCCTTCGTGATTTTAAACAGCTGCATCAAATCTCTGTTAAACTTTCATAACTCTGCCAAGAACAATTCTAACAATTCTATCTCCCCCAGTCTCTGTACAGATTGTTTCTGATACCAATCTGCTATCATAGAATCAGAATTATAGAATTATTTCAACACGGACAGATGTCTTTTGGCCCATTGAGGCCAGGCCAGCCCTGAGCCAATGGCCTTGTAATTATTTCTCCCTTGTCTATCCAACTGTTCCCCTTCAAATTTCTTCCTTGGTTTTACCTTCCCTGCAGTTTTCCCATCATTAAGGCCAAACTGATTGTTGGTATTTTTTGGGATTATTCCACATCCTTTTATGACCAAATCCTTCCGTTCCCTAGAACCACTCCATCCTGCTTAAATCAGAAGATGAGAGAAATAACTTCCTGAAATGTGATACTTACTTCCATTAGCAACCAAATGTGCATTGCTGCAGTCCTGGTGAATTATAAAACTCATTCTGTATAAACTGTGTACAGTACTGGTCTTCGTCAGAGTCTGAAACCTCACCTATCCATTTTCTCCATTTTCTCCAGCGATGGAGGACAGACTTCTGACCGACATACACTACAAACCAACTGACTCACATGGCTATCTGGACTACACGTCTTCCCACCCTGCCCCCTGTAAAGACTCCATCCCCTACTCCCAATTCCTCCGCCTACACCGCATCTGCTCCCAGGATGAGACGTTCCACACCAGGGCATCGGAAATGTTCTCGTTCTTCAGGGAACGGGGATTCCCCTCCGCCACCATAGATGAGGCTCGCACCAGGGTCTGATCCATACCCCGCAACACTGCTCTCTCTCCCCATCCCCGCACTCGCAACAAGGGCAGAGTCCCCCTAGTCCTCACCTTTCACCCCACCAGCAGGCAAATACAACAAATAATCCTCCGCCATTTCCGTCACCTCCAACGTGACCCCACCACTCGCCACATCTTCCCATCTCCCCCTATTGTGTCTGCCTTCCGCAAAGACCGCTCCCTCCGCAACTCCCTTGTCAATTCTTCCCTTCCCTCCCGTACCACCCCCTCCCCGGGCACTTTCCGTTGCAACCGCAAGAAATGCAACACCTGTCCCTTCACCTCCCCCCTCGACTCCATTCAAGGACCCAAGCAGTCGTTCCAGGTGCGACAAAGGTTCACCTGTATCTCCTCCAACCTCATCTACTGCATCCGCTGCTCTAGATGTCAGCTGATTTACATCGGGGAGACTAAGCGGAGGTTGGGCGATCGTTTCGCCGAACACCTCCGCTCAGTCCGCAATAACCTACCTGAACTCCCGGTGGCTCAGCACTTCAACTCCCCCTCCCATTCCCAATCCGACCTCTCTGTCCTGGGTCTCCTCCATTGCCAGAGTGAGCAACACCGGAAATTGGAGGAACAGCACCTCATATTCCGCATGGGTTGCTTGCGTCCGGATGGCATGAACGTTGAATTCTCCCAGTTTTGCTAGCCCTTGCTGTCTCCTCCCCTTCCTTAACCCTCGAGCTGTCTCCTCCCATCCCCCCGCCCTCGGGCTCCTCCTCCTCCCTTTTTCCTTCCTTCTCCCCCCCACCCCCATCAGTCTGAAGAAGGGTTTCGGCCCGAAACATCGCCTATTTTCTTCGCTCCATAGATGCTGCTGCACCCGCTGAGTTTCTCCAGCATTTTTGTGTACCTTTGCTGATCTCTTTAGTGTTTCCAACACTTTCTTATCTTTTCCTTTCTACAGTATTACCTTCCCTTTATCAATTCAAGCCCATCCATTATTTCAACGTCCACCTTTTTACTATGACTTTGGCATCATCATTATCCTTTGTAAAGAAAGAGAGAAGTAATCATTCATGCACCTGCCGTGGCCTTTGCACCATGTATAGATCTTTATTGGTGACCATTTCAACCCTTTGGCCATCTTCCAAATAAGTGCTAGTATTCATGATTCTCCCGTGATTTTTCCATAACTAAATTAAACCTGATGATACCATGATCACAAATAATCCTCCAATTGAGCTCAGAGTCATAGAATTGTGTAGAACAGATACCAGCCCTTCAGCCCAACACACCCATATATGCTAGTCCTATTTGTCAGCAATTGAATCACATCCCTCTAAACCTTTCCTTTCCATGTGCCTGTCAAAATGCCTGTTAAATGTTGTTATTGTACTGCCTCAACCACTTCCTCTGGCAGCTTGCTCCATATACATACCACCCTCTGTGAAATAGTTGCCCCTCAAATTCCTAGTAAATCCTTCTTCTCACACCTTAAACTTGTGCTTGCTAGCTCTTGATTCACAATCTTGGGGAAAAGACTCTGCACATTCACTCTATGCCTATTCTGAATTTATACAACTCTATAAGATCACCGCTCAGTCTCCTGCCCCTCAAGGAATAAAGTCCTAGACTGCCCAGCCTCTTTGTATAACTCAGTCCCTGGAGTTGTGGAAACATATTTGTAAATCTTTTCTGCTTTTTTTTCCAGCATAATGGCTTCTTTCCCAAAGCTGGGTGGCCACAACTGAACACAATTCTCCAAAGATAGACACAAAATGTTGGAGCAACTCAGCGGGTCAGATAGCATCTCTGGAGAAAAGGGAATAGGTGACATTTCTTGACCCAAAACATCACCTATTCCTTTCCTCCAGAGATGTTGCCTGACCCACTGGGCCAGCATTTTATGTCTATCTTCAGCGTAAAACAGCATCTACAGTTCCTTCCTGCACAATTCTCCAAACATGGATTCACCAAGGCCTCGTACAATTGCTACATATCATCCCAATTTCTACATTCAATGTCTCTAATAATGAAAGCCTTTCTTCACCAGCCAGTCCACTTGCAACAACACTTTCAGACAACTATGTACTTGTATTCCTAGTTCCCTCTACTTTACAACATTCCCCGGAGCTCACTATTAAAATCCTACCCTGGTTTGACTTCCCAAGATGTAATACCTCACACTTCCCCGAATAAATCCCAGTTGCCATTATTTGGCCCACTTGCCCAACAGTTCAAGATCCCGCTGCAATTCTTCATATTCAGTATTCGATTTTGCAATTCTTGTATTTTTGAGAATACTTTGCTGTCTACGATACCACCAATTACAACGATAACTACAAACTTACTAATCATGCCTTGTACATTCTCATTCAAATCGTTGATATAGATAACAGACAACTTGTTAAATTTGACCCTTCTCTCTCATCTTATATTTTCTTTGGGCAGGTAATATACACTGGAAAATCCACCAACTCTTTTCCCCTTCCCTAATATGACTCTAATATCTGTTAACATTGTTCACGTGCCCATCATCACAATTCTGAAGAAGGGTCTCGACCCGAAACCTCACCCACTTCTTCTCTCCAGAGATGCTGCCTGTCCTGCTGTGTCTATCACAATTCTATACTTAAGGGCCTGTCCCACCAGCATGCGATTGCATGCGTCTAGCGCAACCAAACGTGGTGGCTTGAGGCGTACGGCCTCACGGGGCCGGTCCCACTTCCAACCACAAAGCCGTCTGGAGTGGTGCGGGGCTGGTCCCGACATCATACTCACCAATCAGCAGGGCAGGAGACGGGCCAACTGAATTTGGATGTCGCACGGCGTCGGGTGGTTACGTCATCACGCAACGGCACGCCGCGCGAAATCTTTGGACAGTGTCAGTTTTTCCGAGTCCTGCGCGATGTCGGGACCAGCCCCGCACAACTCCATACGGCTCCGGCGATCGAAGTGGGACCGGCCCCGCGAGGCCGTACGGCTCAAGCGACCACGTTAGGTCGCGCTCGCCGCATGCAGTCGCATGCTGGTAAGACAGGCCCTTTACACTTCTCAGTAGTCTCCTTGTATGTTGGTTCCTCTATGCCCTAAGTACGAGAGTGCAAGCTATAGAATACACTGAGGAATGTTTCATAACCTCAAGTGGCAACACCAGCTGTGATGTGGAGGGCAGCACTGTTGACATCTATGTTGTCACTTCAGCATTGTAATGTGGAAGATCTACACTGTGATGCTGTTTCTCAAGTTAAGCTCCTGGTGGCTGTAAAGGTCTATTCAAAAAAGAACGGAGGGAGTTTTCCCCAGTGCTTTTCCACTGTTTATGCTTAACCAAATGTTACAAAAAACAGTAGATTTTACTTCGGAGTCATGTGAGTGACTACGTGAAGAACCCGCTCAGTGCGCAGGCGCGGCATTACGCCAGCAGTGCAACAGCGGCTTGCAATGGGAATTAGGCTCTCCCGTTACAGAATGAACCGGACCGTCAGGTGAGTACCCTGAGGTCGGGTTTTCTTTTACAGGTGAGCCTTTTTCTGCTTGTGTTTTTTACAGGCAGAGAAAAAGGCTCTGGAACAAAACTGTCCCCCGTTCGAAGAGGAACGTATTCCCGTCAGGGAGGGGGGCAGCAACAGGCGGTAGGAGCGTTACCCGGTGTTCCGTAATTCCTCGACACCGTGCCGAGGCCAGCCCGCTAGTACCTGAGCAGCGGGCTGGATGCATAGCCACTCGAGAGGCATCCGGCAGGTGTTCCCGATTTGGGACGGGACGTCTCTCCACTCGCACGGGGGGAGAGAGAGCCGCCTGAGCCGCTGGAGCGGCTCAAGGAGCAGGTGCCTGCGAGACGCGCTGCTTGAGGGGCACTCCCGCTACTACAAGGCACAAAAGCTCCAGAAGAAGGCGGTAGGAACAATTACCGGGCGCTCCGCTATCCCCACACCGCGCCGAGCCCAGTCCCGCTAGTGCCTGAGCTGCGGGCTGGATGTTCAGCCATCCGAACAGGCATCCGGCCGGTGGCTTCCGACTTGTCGGAGGGGACGTCTCTCCACCCGCATGGGAGAGAGACAGCCGCCTGAGCCGCTGGAGCGGCTCCTGGAGCAGGAGCTCCTGCGAGACACGCTACGTGAGGGGCAGTCTCGCTGGAGGGTTCAGGCATACCCTCCACAGTGCCTAGGCACTGCCCATCGCTTCCTCCTTAGTGTGGTTAGCTTTGGGGTGACCAGTGGCTGGGCTGGTCATGAAGAGGGGTCACTGGCTGAACAATATCGGGAGTATGCTTGAGGTACAGGATCAGGAAGAGCTGCTGGGTGTGGCCGCTATGTGGCTCCACCACTAGCGAGATGGCTTTTCAGTCTCAACTGATGGCCAGCTTACTACCTGTCTTTTCCAAAAAACCTCTCCAAGCCAGGTAGCCATGAGGCGTTGGTTTTATCACGCCTCCCCTAAATTGCATTTACTCAAAGTGCCCGCCATTATTGGGGGATACATTGAGCAGCGCATTTAACCTAAATATTTAAAAAATGCATTTGGTACCCTGACGTCGGCTATCATGTTCACCTGCTCATTCCAGAAGGGCAGGGTAGTATGGCAAAACACCTGACCCTACTGTTCAACGGTATACCTCATAACTTCTGAAATGAACTCGCAAACCTGCCCTCAATCTATGAAATTAACAGGACTATGAGAACGCCGACCTCACAAGCACAGATCCTGCTACCTGGCACTTACCAAACCAGTCCTAAAAAACTGGACGAAGTGTTCAAACTATTCGGCACAAGAGGGCAGAGTCTGGAATGAGCACCACACTAAACCAGACAGCAGTACCTCTACGTGTCCACCAGGGGCGTCTACCTCATGGTACTGGTGAAAGCTCGGGGCCTGCATGCCAAACCCGTAGCATTTTAGGCCACGGCCCAGAGCAGACCCCAGGGGAAAATGCGCCAACCCCCCAACAAACATCGTCCCTACAAGAACAAGGAACCAGAAACCGAAGAAAACAACAATGAAGACAGATAAGTATGGTTCCTACCATCACATAAAGGTTAAGGGTTGTACTAACAAGGGGTGGATGAATCACGCCTGGTTAGGAAGCTATCACTCTTGGTAGTTATATACCAAAAAATAAATACAAGGGGAATAGAATTAATATCTTGCCACCAATTCAGCAAGCACCCCAAGTGGTCTACCCTCCCACGATGGTGAATGTCGCACCATCGTTGATAAACCACTTGAGTATTTCACCAGGTATACCCATTCATGGGATTTGTAACTACTACCATGGATCCAAGGATACTTTATGGTAGACATCGACCTTGAAGATGCACACTATTCAGTACCTTCTCATATAAGTTTCGGATATACCGCAATTACCTGGATGGAGTAACCATGATGAGCGTTGCGGCATTTAAGTTAAAGTTATCCAGAATCAACTAGCCCTGACACTTAGAAACATTCCGTCATGGCATGTCTATATATTAACGACAAACTATCCTTGGATACAGCTTTAGCTGCATCGCTTCTCGGCCTTTTGGCTAAGATCAAGTGTAGTATCTGTTCTTATCAGTTTAATAATCTGATACGTCCCTTATCTAGGGACCATATATTAAATTGAATTTTGGAACAGGGAGATGGAATAGGGGCTTGCTCCGTCCACTCCACGCATCGACCCAGTATTGCAGTGCCTCTGGGAACGGTGCACAAAATATATATCCAGATATTTACATTGACCATCCACTATGTTGTTATCTGGTATTCATTAAGACTATCAGTCATGGTGCATTAACCACCAATCAACTACATGGCAAAGTAATTGGGATATAGCAGCATTACCAGCTACTGAACTTTGTACCTTTCCTATGAGCTGAGATACTAGTGTTCAAAACTATCTCCATACCTGTAATATGGGGGCAAATGGATTAATCTGTAGTGTTATCATGGAATTTATCGGCAGGAAGGATTATGGTTGTACACTTCCACCTGTTTTGAGTAACATCTTATGTGTCCTGATGTGTTACTGAGCTTGTAATACTTAATGCCAATATGAATTGACTTAAACATGTTATATATTAACTTACTTAATTCTAGTGAAGCATTTGCTCAGTAATCCACCAAATTTGCATGTTCGTTTATAAGATAACAACATCACAGTGGTGGCATATACCAAACCACTTGGGCAGAGAACATCGATATTAGGTGACAATTTATTAACAATTGGAAACCGTATGTCGTCAAACATGTTTGACCATCAGTAACTCACCTATCAGGTGAGCTAAATACTGTAAACATACATTTAACCAAAAATATTTGCTGAAATCACTAAGCAATATGGACACCAGATATCGATTCCTTATATCCAATTAAATCACCACGTACTAACTTACGTCACATGAAACCAATCTCAAGGCAGCGGCAATGGAGACATTCCCGCGTATTGAGGGGTGGGGGGAACCTAATCTCTATGTTTTCCTTTCCTTCTACCTCTTCAATAGGTACTACGGCTTCATCAGTCGGGTACTACGCATATTACAGTGGACCAAGTCCACAAGCATGGTTCCCAGTGATCCTCGACATGGTCATTAAAAGAATTTCAGAATTGGGAAGACCATTGCTGTGCTTGGATCAGCAGCACTATCAACCTGATGACAGCATTCCGTCGCATATCCTAGGGAACATACCTGAGGAGCATCAAGAAATGGTACACTGTTTTCCAAAACGGGAATTACACATTCAACTATAACAAAAAACTGTACTGGAGCTTTTGGCAGGTCTTCACCACAATGAAGGACATGTTCTGTTAGCCTACTCAACTTGGGTACCGCTCACTGGTGATCAGATACAGGAGAGGTATATCAATCCATTCCCCAGAAATAGGTACACCCAAATTGGGATGTCAGTGAAATCCTGACATACCTTAGGGGATGATCACCAGCCAGGTCACTCACCCTGGAACAGCCTACCCTGAAGTTGGACATGCTGGTGGCCTTACATCAACACAAAGAGCCAGCTCTCCCATCTACTGCGATGGGACAACATGGTTATAACACCAGATAGTGTCACATGCCCATTCAAGGGTTGGCCAAACAGAACAGACCAGGAACATCAGGTCCACTCATGAAATTCCGGGCATACCCACCTGAACCACGTTTTATGTGTCATGACCCACTTAGAGATCGACACAATAAGGAATACCGAGGGAGAGGAAAAAGCCTTATGGGTCAGCCACAGGAAACCTCATGGTCGGGTGACGAGCTAAACTATCTCTAGTGGCTCAAGCAGGTACTGGGAGTTGCTGGAGTAAATACTAACGTGTATAAAATCTTATTCCACCAGGACAGCTTCCACGTCAGTAACTAAGAGGATGGACGAGCCTATGGACCACATCCTGGCTACTGCAGGGTGGTCTAGGGAGTATACGTTCCAAACTTTTATAACAAACCACTGACAGAACCTGTATCGTTTGCAGAAAAAGAATCTGCAAAAAATATATAATTTAAGCCCGGGGGAGCAATTGGTCTTGTTGTTGTTAATAACACCATTATTGTTTTTACAAACAGATTCATGGTTGATTACGATAACATACTTCCTCCCTCGAATGACTTCGGCAGCGAGTGAAGTATGAACTGTTACACGGTTTGAAATCACAGAGCTTTGAAGTCTTCACGTAGTCACTCACGTGACTCCGAAGTAAAATAGTAAGATTAAACGAGAACTTACCAGTTTGAAGTTTGATCTGTATTTTATGAGGAGTTACGATGAGGGATTACGTGCCCTCCGCTCCCACCCTCATTATATGGATCAAACTAATAAATTGATGTCTCCTTATCTTTACTATGTTTACTTCAAATAACTGTGTCTATCTGTGATTCCACACCGCTGCTTGGAAGTATGCCGCGCCTGCGCACTGAGCGGGTTCTTCACGTAATCCATCATCGTAACTCCTCATAAAATACAGATCAAACTTCAAACTGGTAAGTTCTCGTTTAATCTTACTATTACATGATCAATCAAATCAAACAAGATCAAATAGAACAAGTTGTCCTGCAATATTAGGCTGTGCACGCCATACGCAAGAAGAAGACAATTATCACAGTGCATAAACTTGTTATGGAAATTAATTATTGTGTTTCCTAAATTAAAACAGGATTATAACAAAAATGTGTAGGAAGGAACTGCAGATGCTGGTTTACACCAAAGATAGACACAAAATGCTGGAGTCACTCAGTGGGGCAGGCAGCATCGCAGGAGAGAAGGAATGGGTGATGTTTCGGGTCGAGACCCTTCTTCAGGGTCTTTTTTTGTTGTAGAGCATTTAGAATGGGGTGGGAGATTGTAACCTGCATGCGGTCCACTCTGTTTCAACATATACAATCAACAAATGCAATCAAACAAGATCAAATAGAACAAGTTGTCCTGCAATATTAGGCTGTGCACGCCATACGCAAGAAGAAGAAGAAGTGCATTTAGAATGACGCTGAGGCTTTCAAAAATGCTCTGTAATCGGTCCATCTTCTTGCATCCCGAGGAAGACTTTGACATCTTATTTTTTTATATATACTCACAGGTCATCATCTAAAAATTCTACCTCAACTTACATTTGCATTGTTGCTGAGAACTGTGTTTGAATTGGGATACGTTTGCCTAAAAGCACACATAAAAGTCCAGGATTCAGTCATTGTGAGTTTTCATCTTCCTACGCAAAGTCTTTCTCTGTTGTGCCTCTAGGTTGAAATTGTTTGGAGAAAAATGTCCACACCAGGGAGGTATCATGATCATAACTGGGTCTCTTTGGTCATAAACTGCTGACATGAACTCGCTTTCAAAGATATGCATGATAACCTGGGACACATGAACATTTTTCTTAAGTTCTGGGCACCATGTTATAGGAAAGATATTGTCAAGCTTGAAAGGGTTCAGAGAAGATTTATAAGGATGGTGCCAGGACTAGAGGATGTGAACTATAGGGAGAAGTTGAGTAGGCTGCGTCTCTATTTCTTGGAGTTTAGGAGGATGAGGGGTTTTATAGAGGTGTATAAAATCAAGAGAGGAATAGATTGGGTAGTTGCACAGAAACTCTTGCCCAGAGTAGGGGAAACGAGGACCAGAGGACGTGGGTTCAAGGTGAAGGGAAAAGATTTAATAGGAATCCGAGGGGATTTCACACAAAGGATGGTGGGTGTATGGAACAAGCTGCCAGAGGAGGTAGTTGAGGCTGGGACTATTCCAACGTTTAAGAAACAGTTAGACAGGTACATGGATAGGACAGATTTGGAGGGATATGGACCAATTGCAGGCAGGTGGGACTAGTGTAGCTGGGACATGTTGGCCATTGTGGGCAAGTTGGGCTGAAGGGCCTGTTTCCCCACTGTATCACTCTATGAGTCTGTTCAGACATAATTACAGTGCTTTTTGGCGAAAACGTTTTTGTTAAATCTAATCTTTATCTATAATTGGAGCAAAGTACTGATCTCGTAAGGATTTCTGCTGGCACAGGACTGGCGATTTACCCTGACCATTGACAAAATGATGGGATCTAGAGGCACATCACCATTACTCATTGGAGAACAGAATAAATGAGTGCTCTATATCCAAATCAGGGTAATGAATTAACTATCTCAGACTGATATTCACTACCATAAATTGTCCTATGTGTTAGGAAAAACTCATTTTAAAGCTTGTTCATTACTCATAACCCAAAAGAAAACAGAGAGCAACTGGTTTGTAAAGACTGTTTTCAACAGAGGTGAAACTGAACGCTTTCAGATGTAGTGAGGCTGATTTAGATGAGACTATTCCATTGCAGTGATCATGGATTTCAGAACTGATGTTAAAGCATCCTTGGTGAATTGATGCAATTAATTTTGTAGTTGGAATGCCACAATGTGTCTTTGATAGAATGAATGTCCAAAGTGATGAACGACTTGCCAATCAAATAAGTTGTTTTTTTCTGGCTGGTGAATTGAATGTTGTTGCTCAGATCCTGGCAAGTGACGAGGATTCTATCATCCTACTGATTGTTACTTGCTAGATGGTGCAATGACTTTGAGGAGTGGGGAAATTACACATTTGCCATAGGATGCCCAGTGAGTTTAATTGGCTGAAGACTGACTTCTGTGATGGATAAGATCGTGGAAGGGAACTAAGATGGATCCTCCACTGGGTAGTTCTAGTTGCTGGCAGCTGCAAGTGCTTCAAGCTTGTATATTCATCAAGTATCTGACTTTATGATGGAATGAAGGCTATTGATGAAACACTGAAGGGTTGGCTTATTAATCTTCTCTAAAGATCTTCTACCCTAATGCCTCACAGCTGAGATGGCCTGTTATTCTCAACATTTTTTAGGTTTTTATATCATGAAGTATGATGCAATTTCAACCTAAATGTTCTTGAAAAAGTGCAAATTGAGCATCGGAGAACAGATTGTTGTTGAGTACCATCTGACGGAGCTATCAGAGGCACAAGTGATGACTTTGTTATTGAATGAGAGTGAATGGAGGATTATTCTTTAACCGGATTGGACTTTCCCACATTCTTGAAAGAAGAATATACATGACTGGTCTTCCACATTGTTGAATAGATACTAATATTTTACCTGGAACAGCCTAGCTGGGAGCGCAGAGAATTGTGAAATAAAAGTCCTCAGCAGGGCAATCAGAGATGTTCTTGTGCCATAACTTTTGCTGTGTCCAGTTCTCAGACCCATTTATTTATAATCAGGTGGAAAACGTTATTTGGATGAGAATATACAAGGCATGATTAGTAAGTTTGCAGATGACACCAAAGAGAGTTGTATTGTAGACAGAGGAGCTGGTGATCAAAAATTACACCTGGCTCTTGATCAGCTGGGCAAGTGGGCTGAGCAATGGTTGATGGAGTCTAATGCAGATAAGTGCAAGGTATTGCATTTTGATGTCAAGCCAGTGAAGCAATGGTGGGTCCTGTGGAGTGTTGTAGAGCAGAGAGATCTAGGAATACAGATACATAGTTCTTTGAAGTGGCATTACAGGTAGTTAGTGGTAAAGATGGCTTTTAGTAAATTGGCCTTCATCAGTCAGGGTAATGTATAGAAGTGGTACAAGATATTGGTGAGGCCACATTTGGAATACTGTGTTCAGTTTTGATCACCTGCTTTAGGAAGGACCATGCACAAGGCTGGAATATTTGCAAAAACCGATAACTAAAAGTGCCCAGTGGAGAATCCCTCGGGGATCGTCCATGTGGACCTCTTAGGTTTAAGGTGAAAGGGAGAAGATTTAATAAGAACCTAAGTGGATGGTGGGTATATGCAAATAAACTGCCAAAGGTGGTAATTGAGGCAGGTACGATAACAACATTTAAAAGATACATGAGCAGGCACATAGATAGGAGAGGTTTAGAGTGATACTGGCCAAAAATGGGCAAATGGGACTAACTAAGATGGGGCATCTTGGTCGGCATGGATAATTTGGGCCAAAGAGCCTGTTTCCATCTATATGACTATGACTCTAAATTGAATTGGCTAAAGACTGGCTTCTGTGATAGCAAAGATCTTGGAAGGAAACCAAGATGGATTCTCCAATGGGAACTCCTAGCTGTTGGTTGGTGTAAATATTCCAACCTTTGGCATGATCCTCACATGCCAATCTCTGCCATCATTGATGTTGAAAATATTCTGAGAGCCTCCTCTTCCTATTAGATGTTTAATTGGTATTTATGGTAAAAATACCAATATTTATGACACTCATTGGCAGGACCACGGAGATCTGATGTGATCCATTAACATGATAAGTCGCACACTGACTTGACTCTGGCATACACGTGTTGCTGTTTTGTTGGATTGACATTGCACTTTTAAGTGCTGATCCTAGCATGCCCTTCCACACTTCTTATTGATCCATTTTCATGATAATGATGGAGTGAAGTGTGAGGGGGGGGCGAGATCCAGCAGGGTAAAGGTTATGGTGGAATACCATTTTGCCACTGCTAATAGCCAACAGATGGTAGGTGAGTCCTACGAATGTTGTCATAGACCGATGCACCTGCCACAGGTACATTAGTGGGGGTGATGCAACATAAGTTAATCAATATTTAGTTCCTTCACGATCTGCCATTTTACCTTTGGCAGCTAAGTCCTTCAGAACTCAATTTACTCAGTGAATGATGGCACGAACAAGCAAGTCTGGTTGATGGATATTGAGGTTCCACTTCCTGAGTACTCTGCATTCTGTACTCTCTCTGTTTTTCCATAACCTTCAGATTTCTTTCAGGTGCTTGTTAACATGGAAAAGTACTTATTCATCATTTGAGGGGTGGGGGGGGGGCAATGTTGTCCTGAGACTTAAGGGAGCCTTGAACCAAGGTAGAGGACTCCAAAGCCACCCCTTCATCACTATCACCAGGGGCGCCACACGATTGGCAGCCCCGCCAACAGTGTTTGTTTTTTCATCTTTTTTTTTTAATTTTTAGTGTGTGTTAAAAGTTTGTATAAATTTTCTCAGGTTTGTTTTATGTGGGGGGAGGGGGAGGGGGAGGGGGAAACATTTTTTTCAGTTTCTTACCTTGCTGGAGATGTGATTAATTTTCGGATCGCATTCACCGGTCGCTCTGCGGCCTACCATCGATGGAGCTGGAGGCCTCCTCAGACTGACCTTAGGCCTCACCGCAGGGCATGGACTTACATCGGAGTCGATCCCTGGCCTGGCCTGCGGACTTTACATCGGGAGCTCGCAGTCTCGGGAGAGGCCGTGGATGTCGGGAGCTCCAACGTCGTGGAAGGTTCGACCAGCCCCGAGGGTTTGATCATCTGGCGCGGGGGAGCTGACATTCCCCCCGATGCAGGAGCTGATTGCCTCATCCCATCAAGGGAGGGCTCAAGGCGTCCAACTACGGGAGAGCAAAGGGAAGGGATTGAACTTTTTTTCACCTTCCATCACTGTGAGGAATGTGGAATTACTGTGATGGATGTTTATGTTAAAATGTGCTTTGTGTGTTCCGTTGCTTTTTATTTGTATGAAAAATGAAATTCCTCGTATGTTGCAAAGCATACTTGGCTAATAAAGTATTATTGTGATTGTAATTGTGATATCATTTACCAACACTGCCCTGTATATGGATTATGACCTACACAAGTACTGTGATGAAGGAGTCTAGACATTTTACTGGAATACATGATTCTGTGAACAGGACAATGCATGACACTTCAGAAGATTCATTGTAGTTTTCTACGCTGTGAATAACTCTGCCAAGTCAAAATCTGGTGCCCTGTTGTGTGTTGGGTCACCTGGCCTGTTTTATGGTTAATTTGTTTAAACATGGCAGTTTGATAAAACCAGTGGTTTGATGGACCTTTCGAAGGAACAGTTCAGAGTCAACCACATTGTCATGGGTTTGGAATTGCAAGCAGGCCAGGCTGAAAAGTGAAGTAGATTTCCGTCCTGAAAGCCATTACTGAACCAGATGTTTGATGACAATACATCATTTTTATGGTCACTATTCCAGAGACCAGCTTTTAAAAAATATTCCAGATTATTTACTTAACTTAAATTCCCCATCTGCCACAGTGGGATTTATGCCTGTTTATATCTTCTAAGAAAAAAAATGGTTTCAGGGCATTATGCAGATCGAGCAATAATAACAGTGCTACACTAACACATCAGTGTTCCCATCTTTTTCCTCTTCAACCAAGTCACCCTTTTTCCCTCCAGATGGCTCTAAGAGATTCCTAGGAATATTCAATGTGGTTTGTTATTTCCTCCAACTAACAACACAAGAAGATTTTCTTTTCATTTATCCATTTATCGGGCTCTGCCCTGGACAATTTGGCTGCCATGTTCCTGCATTACAATAATGTCTTCACATCAAAAGCAGCATAATTGGTTGCAAAACATTTTCGGGATGTGGTGAAGTAGTGTAAAATACTACATTATTCAAGTTTTTTTTCCCTCCATGTTGCCTACTCTACTGCCTAATGATCAAAGACAGGAATGAGATCTCAAATCTCTGGAAAACACTCATCTCACAAATTGTGGAACGTAATGCTGAACACGGAATTACATCTGTACAAAACATATCAACGTTTTCTCTGAATGATTAAGCATAATCCAATGCATGGCAATTTACAGGGCCTGTATTCACGGAGAGTTTAAACCTCTTGCAAGTTGTAACAACATTAAAGATGAGGGTGGGGTGGGGTTGGAAGCTGCATGGCTAACAAGATTGATGTGAGGTAAGTAAACATTTTCAGGTGCTCAAAGAGAAATATGGAATTTGAAATGGGTAATAATAGCCAAACTGAAAGCCTGTCAGAAAATGTAGTTGAGATTAAAGAGAGGGATAGCAGAATAAAATAACTAAAAAAACTGAAAGGCTCTTATTCGGGTGGTGACAGGCTCAGAGATATTGAGTGCCATGTAATCTATTTGGAAGACAAAAGTTTTGAGAATAAGACGATGAAAATATAAGAAAACTTAATTCCTGGGAGGAAAACATGCACTGAGATATTAATTGATATTCAAATGAAAATAATGAAAGTTGATCAAAAGGAAGAAAAAACCTTGTTATTAAAATCAATGGATATCTGAAGGGCCTGAGTATTTTATTTAAATTCTTTAATTTTCTGTCCATACAACATTATTAAATAAATCATGGCCAAAGGGGGAAAACAAGTACAAAGGTCAATGTACTTTAACATATATGAAGAAGTCTAAAGAAGGGTCTCGTCCAGAAACGTCGCCTATTTCCTTCGCTCCATAGATGCTGCATCACCTGCTGAGTTTCTCCAGCATTTGTGTCTACCTTTAACATATATGAAGATAGACACAAAATGTTGGAGTAACTCAGCGGGACAGACCGTGTCTCTGGATAGAAGGAATGGGTGACATTTTGGGCCGAAAATCTTCTGCAGACCATACTGTATATGAATATCTTAGTAAGTCTCTATCCTAAGGCAAAGGACTTTAACTAAGTGAACTCACAATTTAGAAATGAAGACATAGAAAATAATTCTAGGTTGCTAGCATTAAATGCACCATGTAATAGTGGCTGCACATCTGAACTCCATTGACAGCAATGAAATCGAAGATCAGTAGCAAGGTATTTGTTCAGCAACAAAACCATGCACTTAGCACAAAGGGGCACAAGAGAATTGTCTACCTCATGGCCCAAGCGGTTTTTCTGACCGCACATCCTGCTAACATCATCCTCTAAGTAATCTACTAAGAACTAAGTATTCCTGAAGATACAGATACAGATACAGAGATATAGTGCGGAAACTGGCTGTTCGGCCACCGGGCCTGCGCTGACCAGCGATCCCCGCATATTAACACCATCTTACATGCACAAGGGACAATTTTTACATTTACCAAGCCAATTAACCTACATATCTGTATGTCTTTGGAGAGTGGGAGGAAACCGAAGATCTCGGGGTAAACCCACGCGGTTACGGGGAGAACGTACAAACACCAAACAGACAGCACCCGTAGTCAGGATCGAACCCGGGTCTCCGGCGCTGTAAGGCAGCAACTCTACCCCTGCGCCACTGTGCCACCCGATGTCAGACCATCATGAAAGAGCTGACACACCTGTCACCGAATTCAACGCCATGGGCCAAGCTTCTATCAAGCAACACCTGTCTGCTCAGATGTGCGTGAAAGGCAAGTAACGATGTTGCGTTACAAGGGACAAATAAAGAACTGTTCATCAATTACGCATAGAAAGCTGGGATAAAGTTTGTGATTTAAAGTTCCTACAAACCATACAATCATTTAGTATTTTTATGTTCTTCCCTGTTTGAGTCATAGCTGGCCACTTCCCATTCACTTGTAATGTTTGCAGGTAACTAACCAACATACCCCCTTTCTTCCCTGGGCCCCACCTGGATGCACACATTGTCTTCCACAGTTCCAAGTTCTTCCACAATCCTGCCACCCTTTCGCCTTCCCCCACCCGCCCATCTCCATCCACCTATATCCGTATCCCTTCTTATTTCATGCCTCTTCGCTCCTTATCTCCTTATCTCACAGCCGTATGTCTTTTCATCTCTGGTCTTTATCCAATCATCTGCAAATAAATCCTCTTCACCTGTATCCCTCTATCACTTGTGTGACTTTGTCCTGCCCCCACCACTCTTCCAGTTTTCTTCCCCCTACTAAAATCAGTCTGAAAAAGTGTCCCAACCCAAAACATTGCCTATTCATGCCCTCCAGCGATGTTGCCTGACCCGCTGGATTACTCCAGCACTTTGTGTCTTTATGTAGCATTTGCTCGTTTATTCTCTCTCTATAAATGCTACCTGATCAGCTGAGTATTTCAGCATTTTTTTTCCCAAATTTCCATCAACTATTCTGTTCTGCATCTCACAATACCAAAACTTTTTTTTCGCCCTGGCCTCATTCATCTATTTACATTCTTCCAGGCAAATGAGCCTTTGTTTCCCTCTCCTAGATAGCACCAGCAGCATTTGAATTGCCTTTAACATGCTCGGCCTCTATTCTATCACAAACCTTCTCTCCTCTCAAGACTTCCAATCTCTGTCATCAATGTATGCTTGTTTGCTAACTTTTCCATTTCTAATAAAGAATGATTGGTGTGAAATGATAACTGTTTCTCTCTCCACAGATGCTGTTTTGAGTTTGTCCAGAATTTTCTATATTCATTTGCAAACATTATAAATTTAATCATATCAATCAGGCAATATGAATGACTGAAAACAGTGGCATTGAGACCTTTAAAATCAGTATCAGAAAATTCCAATCACTTGGCAGGACTTGAGGCCCGGAGCTACAGGGAGGGGTTGAGCAGGCTAGGACTTTATTCCTTGGAGCGCAGAAGGATGAGGAGTGATATTATAAAGGTGTACAAGAGCATTAGAGGAATAGCTAGCGTTAATCCACAGAGTTTTTTACCCAGAGTAGGAGAGTCAATAACCAGAGGACACAGGTTTAATGTGAGGGGAGAAATATTTAATAGGAACCTGAGGGCCAACTTTGTTACACAAAGGATGGTGGGTGTATGGAACGATGTGCCAAAGGAGGGAGTTGAAGCAGGTGCTATCACAATGTTTAAGAAACATTTAGACAGGTACATGGATAGGATAGGTTTGGAGAGACATGGGCCACACGCAGGCAGGTGGGACTAGTGTAGATGGGGCATGTTGGTCAGCATGGGCAAGTTGGGCCGAAGGGCCTGTTTCCACGCTTAATGACTATGACTATTCAGTACCAACTATTTTAAAGGGAAATTTGTCTAAGCCGATGATATCCCATACAAGTTCAAATCCTTGGCCACTCTTACAGTCACAGTAACAAATGGAGATACAGTATAACATTGACTGATGGAGTTACAGTATCAATGAAAAGTTGAGAGGAGATTAACTTGATTCATGAACTTAAATCCCCAAATTCCTACTTCAATAGAAATGCATAGTGAGCATATCCTTCATGTGCTGAACCAGGGGAAGGATATAGCCTTAAATTCTCTTACAACGGAGTACAGTCAGAAACAAGTTTAATTCAATGATCAAGCTGTCCACTGTGTTGTTGAGGAGTAATTGTTGGCAGCAACATGAAGAAACTTTCCCCACATTCCTTCGAAAGATTATTCTGGGCCCATTTGCATTCATCTGGCCAAAGAGAAAACATAGCCCCGACACGGGTATCATAGGCTGAGGGACAATGGTGTCAATGAGAAACTTGGGTTGAAGGCAGTAAAATACAAGATGTGGTGATTTTTTGGGAGGACAACCTTTGAGAGAAGGACGAGTCGGGGGTTTTGAGGTGGATAAGTCATTACAAAATATACTACAACAATAGAAGTTAAATAAGCCACAATCCAATTTGCATACATTTACTTTCCACCTACTGAAAGATTCAACAAAATAATTTTAAAGATCAGGTAAGGGATTGCCAATATCAATTAGGAATCATTAGAATGTACTTATAGGTCATTTGATCGAAACACCCACTTCGGAATATTTACTTAATTGTATGTAAATTATCAAGCTTATTACTGCTAAGGTTAACGGGAGTGATGATCATGACCATCAAAAACAATTTATGTTCATGCAGCATCTTTAACATGAGGTGTTTCCAAAAGTATTATCAAACAGAATTTAATGCTGAATCATTTGGAAAATATGAAAGATAACTAAAGCTTAGTCTAAATGGTGTGTTTTAAAGAGAATTTTAAAGGAGGAATGGAAGAGCAGAGAGATTTAGGAGCTAAATTCTGGAGGTTAGTCATTAACGTATGAAGACACAGCCACCACCTGTGTATCAATTAAAATCAAGGTGTACAAGAAGTCATAACAGGAGAACTACTGAAATTTTGCAAGATTGCTACATGGAGGGGTCTCTTGGCACTTAAAGACACTGTCTGACTCACAATTACCAATTAAATTATAAATGTGCATCACTTAACAGACTGAAGAAGCTCAAGATTTTTTTAATGGACCAAACTAATGTGAACATTGAGGGAACGAAAGCTGCACGGTTTGCCACATCCCAAACAAGCACAAAACTGAAATTACTTCCCGTCGCCTTATGCAGGAGGCTATAGGTCCCGCTTAATCAAGTTCTATCAGCACCTTGCAGACATGGCTAGCTGCTTCACAAATGGAAAGAATTGTCCATTTCAAATGCGGTGCAATCTGTTCACTGCATAGCTAATCGATATTCAGTGTACACTTACATTAGATATACGTACCAATGCCATGGCTGTCAATAGCTGATACCACTGGATGGATTGCCAAACTCAGCATCAATTTAAAATTGTTTGTCATTTGCTCGTTCATTGCAATTTGAACAAATAAAAGAAATGGAGAGATTTCTATTCAAGGTTAAACATTTTTGCATGTTTTAGTTTTTTTAGTTTTAGTTTGGAGACAGCACGGAAAACAGTCTGCTTTGTTTAATTATATCTGGGTCAGTGACCACAGGACTGGTGGGTGAACAGGATGTGTTGTTTAGTTTATGAGCTCTTAAGATTCAGATCATCTTAATTTAAATTAACTTTCATTCAGGATTAAGAGAAAGAAATTAAGATAAAACAGAAGGTACACAAAATTGCTGGGGAAACTCAGCGGGTGCAGCAGCATCTATGGAGCGAAGGAAATAGGCGACGTTTCGGGCCAAAACCCTTCTTCAAACAGAGATTGGTTCTGAGGGTGAATTAATTTAACATGCAAAAATTTGAAACCAGAGTCTAGGGAAATACTCTGAACTGCTGTAATACATTTAATACTGTACGTATAAATTACTAAAGGTAGTGGAGAGAGAAAAATAGACACAAAGGGGAAATGTTATGGTATCTGATGAATCATTGAACTTAAATCAGGATGAGGAGATATTTGATAGGGAGTTGTATATTATATTATAAAATTGTTGCCTGTGTTACACATTTAGAAACAAGTTGTTTGGAT